>NC_090934.1:1338872738-1340103686 GCF_040938575.1 Ambystoma mexicanum
TTGCTGAGGATTGTGGTGGTGCAGTTATGATTTGCCAGCCAATCAAGGGTTCTCCTTTTATTGCGGGTGGGTTTATTAATGCGAAGTTTGAAGCCTAGTTGTGTGATAGCGTTTTCTAAGATAGTGGCATTCACATCGTTGGGGTCATGGAGACATAGGTTCAAGTCCCCCAACAGGATGATTTGTGAACCAGGTTTAGCATTTTGGGTCATTAGAACAGTGATGTCTTCCTCGAAGGTGGAGATGGGGTTGGGGGGCCATTAGATGAGATGAAATAGTAAGGTGCGGGTGGATGAAAGGGGAGGTTTGACCGACAGCAGTTCAGCTGATGGTAGGCATGCACTGGTAAATTCTCTGAGAGCCAGGTGTGATTTAGCTATGAATGCTGTGCTGCTGCCTTTGCCTGAGGCTCTGTCTTGTCTGATAATCGTGTAATTCTATGGGATGGCTAGTGAGAGCGTGGGTCCGGCTGCCGGAAATAACCAGGTTTCTGTTATGGCGAGGAAGTCGAGTTGTTTTGAGGTGATGAGGTCAGCAATGTCAAGTGCATGGGCTGGTAGGGAGCGCGCATTGATGATGCCGCCTCGGATGGTGGGTCTGGCGGGGATAGGATCTTCAGTTGGCAGGGTGGAGGGTGCAGGGGATTTAGTATTATTGGTGTTAGGGGCCGCAGTGGGAAGTGCAATGGCGGACATGTTAGGGTCCTGTTACATTAGGAGCTTAGGTCGGGTGATATTGTGGAGGAGGCGAGAGCCTAGTCGTGCATTCCTCAGGCTGAGTGGACATGAGACAAGTGGCATAGGTGGAGATGCAAAACGGAAGATCCATTCAGCTGGGGTGAGTGGGCAGTGGGTGAGGGTAGCATTTGGGTGAGCAGATGATGAATGGTCATGGATTGCAGGTAGGAACTTAGTTGGGGATATGGTGTGAAATAGAGGTAGATGGGTGGCCATAGTAGGCGTCACTCTTCTTAAAATGGCCATGAAGGCAGAGTGGTTTGTGTGGGGCAACACAAAATCGTGTACTGATAGGAGCAGGGTGCTGCGCAGTGAGAAAGGAATATCTTTATGGTGAGGAGCAAGACAGCACGCTGGGTTATGGTATTATGGTGCTAGGTACAGTGAGCCGCAAGCTGGGTTTGAGGTGACCATATAGTGGATGCAGTGTTAAGGTTAGGCGTAGAGGCAACGCAGTGGAGAATGGTAGTACAATACCACATGTATTGTGGAGCTAGGTGCAGTAAACGGCGTGCTAGGCTACCAGCAATCATAAAGTGATGCCAGGATGAGGCTAAGCACAATAGTCACGCAGTTGATGATAATGAAAATGCAATACATCATGTATTATGGCACTGGGTGCAGTTGAGTAGCGAGGTGGGCTAATAGCGACTAAGGAAAGCAAAATGCTATCAGCGTCCATAAAGTGATGCAGGGATGAGGCTATGCATAATAGTCCCACAGTTGACAATAATGAAAATGCAATGCAACATGTATTATGGCACTGGGTGCAGTTGAGCAGTGAGGTGGGCTAATAAGGACCTATAAGGGAGGCAGCACTAAGGCAGCACAATGGACTATGCTAGTGCAGTGCAGTATGTAGTATGGAACTTGATACCGCGATCAGGGCACTGGGCTGAGCGTAAGGAGTGTGTGTCAGGGTTGGTGGCAGGTGAACAGATGTGGGACGCGCAGCCACATGCCGGATCAGGAGAGCAGCAAGCAAAACAGAATAGTGAGCAGTGTAATATTCAGTTGGAACTAGTCACAGTTCATATATGAGGTAGCAAACGTGGGTTTGGATGCCGAGGAGCCTGGGTGGCATGAATGTGCAGAACACAAAGACCAACAGCATTCTCGCAATCAGCTATGTTTAGCTCACCCAAAGACAGGTTGATGGTTGTGGTTCGGGTGGATGGTGTAGCATGCAGGGGGACACGCCTTGCAGCTCTGTTGCGGAGTAGACAGTCTCTGGCTATAAGTGTAGGGCCTTGGATGGGAGGGCCACCCGACTTGCGCCTTCCCGGTGGTTCAGGTCAGGAGAAATGGGGCTCCTAGACCAATCAGAGCATACAGCTGCTTGCAGGCTCAGCTGGTATGGTTGCTTAGCAACCAATAAACAAATATATGGCGGCAGCCATTTTAGGGAGCACGCCTCGTTACGAGACACAGCGTTTGCAGATTTCAGCCGTTCAGGGCCAGATAGATACAATGAGACTCCTCACAAGATGCAAGAGGAGTAGATAGTGGATGGGAGCACACAAACTTCGTTGTTCGTGCATACTTCCAGCTGAACTCGACGGATGGTGACGCCTCTCTTCAATGTTGCGTTGGGCGATGAGGGATGGGCTCCTGCCCTCCTGATGTCATTTCAGGTGGTCTAGCTTGCACATGCTTGACTGCTATTAACATGGAGAATCCATAGGAAATGATAGACACTTTAGGTCTGTGTGGTGGATGGCAAAGGAGAGACAGGCATTGAGAAAATGGAAAGGGACACAATCGCTGCAGCTACAGGCGAGCAGAAACAAGACACTCAGCCAAGGACAAGTGGAGACGGAAAAGTTCCAGTTACCAAGAAAATCGGTCCCCTGCAGAAAGTCAGACAAAAATCCTCATAATTATATGCAAAAGGGCTTCATTTCGTGGTCTAAGCACACATGACCTAGCTATCAAGGACAATGCCCATTCAACCAAGGTAAACAGAGAGAGCCGTTGCCATCAAACCAAGGGAGAAGAAGCTACAAGTGTTGCATCTGGATGTTCAACTGAATGCAGTCTCACGGCTTAGGTGATCAGAGAATGGCAACATTAGGGAACACTTTGCACCTCCATCTTCATTCCCATTGCCTTGAAAAGGTACACCGAGTCTGGTAACTGTACAAGGTGCCCGGGATGGGAAAACACACTGTGACCAATCCAGATTCATCTTTCGCAGAGGGATAATTTGTTGCAAGAGCCAGTGGTCTCTCTGCGACCCTGCAACATTGAA
Source organism: Ambystoma mexicanum (assembly GCF_040938575.1). Taxonomy (NCBI): domain Eukaryota; kingdom Metazoa; phylum Chordata; class Amphibia; order Caudata; family Ambystomatidae; genus Ambystoma; species Ambystoma mexicanum. The sequence goes on from NC_090934.1 coordinate 1,338,875,727, forward strand.
GACTGATATTGGTAGTGGTGGTATTAGGAGCGGCTCCTAGACATTGCTGTCCAATCATAGGAGTAACCTATAGGTTCTCTATATGTAACTGGCTCAAACTGACCAGTGTAATCAGCGGATAGATTTTTGGGTTGGAACCAGAATTTGTGACGTCACACTGGGATAAAACCAGGTGATACATGCTTAGAAGATGGGATCTCTGGAGAATTTTTGTTTTTCTGGTGTGATCTCTGTCATTTTTGTTTTGCTAATGAAAGACGGTAAACTTTGCCCCATTGCTGAGTCTCCCATTCTTGTGTCTGGGAGTCGTAGATGGGCCTGTGTGTTCTCTGCTAATAACTGGGTGACTGTTAGAGGGTCCCGGCCACACTATACAAAGTGGTAGCAGAGGACAGTCACCGGGTCCTTTTGGCGACAAACCGTCTCGTCCTGCTGCATGCCTGGGGGCTTTGTGGCGACCCAGGGAAAACAATTCATACAACCGCACATGTGTAAAGAAGAGGTCGACAAGAGTCGCCTTTGATGAGAAATTCCTGCCCGCTTCCCATCGTATGCCTAACAGACCAGACTACAGAGTGGCAGGTTGCGGGAATGTTGGTGTCCAAGAGACCTCTGTGAATCAAGGAATGTAAGTATAGACTCTGCTATATGGCAAATGGAGGGGAGAAATGTGTGTTTGGTGTCTTTTGGTGAAATCTTTGATGTAGACCCGTCCGTTTGTTAGGCAATCAGATTGGGCGATTGGCTTAGACAATCAGCTTAACTTTGGGAAAAAAACACATAAATATTTTATGATTTCCCTGTGAGTTAGACGAGTTAGCTTGGTTCATGGATGATTAGTTTATATTTTACCTGGGTGTATTGGTTAGCAGAAGAATCTACCTTATATCACAGAAAGTGGTTTCCTGTTTTACCTTGCGGAGGCACATTTCTATAAGGCGACAGTATAGTAAAGGAACCACAAAACTTATTGGATTTCCCTGTCAGGAGACAGGAAGGCGGCCTTATATATGTGATGGTTTGTTTTGTTATTGTGTTTGGTGTAGGTCGTAAGTGGATACATTTGTTGAAAGAAAGCTCTGGTTTTTGGGTTTGCAAAACCTCTTCCTCTATTGTAGTGGAGCGTCACCGGCGAGGTTGGTCAATAGGACTGGGAGTGTATGGAACGCAGTAGAACTTGGTGGGTAGTTTGCTGATTGAGATTTGAAGAATCGCTTTGTGCCACTTGGGGCGGAGCTTGAAATGCTTGCAAGTAAAGTTGTGTTTTCAGCCTTTAGGGCGGAGGAAGCCGCAAGAGGGGCGGTGTGCGGAGCACTCCTGAGTGCTTCTTTTGATGGTGAACTGGAGAGGCTAGAGAAAATGTCTGTCCTACTGTATTAATTGCAATTGGATGTATCGAAACCCCGATTTGAGGTCAAGTAAGTATCGATAAAGTGTTATACAAAGGTGAAGAAAATGAGGGATACACCTCTTCAACACATGTCCAAGTCCCTCCTGCGGTATCAAGACAAAATACGAAAGTATAGCGTGGAATGGACTTGTAAAACTGAGGGCAAATTGGCAAAGCCATGGCCCAAAGACAGATGTTTTTCCAAAGGTGTGCATCAACAAATGGTCATGTATTTACAGACAGCTTATAAGGGGAATAAGTTGAGCAAGCGACTACCCATATTAGAGTTGTGGAAAATGTTTTAGGACGAGGAAGGGGACTCAGTTTGGCAGAATTGGATGCTGAGCCAATGGGAAATGGGGGACGAACTGCCTTCTGCTGCTCTGTCCCCTCCTCTTCCTCAGACAGCAGACGCAGATACAGTTACAGAGAGGAAGGGATTTTACCCCATGGGGGAACTAAAAGTAGCAGCGGGATACACCAATCCCACTTTCACACCTCCAGCATCTAACAGCGAGGAAAGCAGCGCAAGCCAATAGGACCTACCGTAGGGTGCGCATCGAGATGCAAGTGGAACTGAAAGTGAAAGTCAAGAACTGGTCACACCAAATGAGTGGATATGCAGACAGATATTGCTTAAACTGGATGGAAAACCAGCCAGCGAGAAAGGGCATGCAGGGAAGGAATTGCAAAATAACAAAGACACAGTGGAAGAAGCTAAAGAATGGGCAGCGATAAGTGAGGGAGTAGAAAGAGTGGAAAAGGAAGAGAAGGAAGAAAGTAAAGGATTGCAAAGAGCAAAGGGATTGAGCCTAAGCGAGAGAAAGAGAGGAAACGAAGAGAAAGAAAAGGAACTTGAAGACATGGCAAAGAGAAAAGCAGACGAAGAGCGGGAAAGACAATTGCAAATAAAGAAAGAAAAAAGAAGGATAGAAGTCGAGTGACTTGTTAAAGAATGCCAATGCAGGGAAAGAGAAGAGTGAAGGAGCGAGTGAGATAGAGATAAGAGCAGAGAAGGGCACTCTTCAAAAGTGGTAGAAATTGAGATGGACTTGGCATGTTTAAATGACGAGGAACAGGAAGGTATACGAAGAAGGATAGGAGAACCCTATAGGAGCAGGATAAGTAGCACGGTTGCCCCACAAGCAGACAGAAGTGCTGATCCCTCAGTGAGGGTGGGAGTGTGAAGCTGCAGCCCAAATGAAGAGACAACAGTGTGAATGTATAACGTTAAGGAGACTGAGCTTCAATGAAGACAGAGAGGGGTACAGTGGCAGTAGAAATTGGACTATGGGGTCAGACGAAGCTTCACAGGGGAGCGAAGACGAGGAGGAGAGAAGACATTCTCGACACTCCATGGAAGACAGCCCAGATAGAGACACAATATGGGGAGGCAGAGAGAATATGGGTAGGAGAGAGCAAGATGTTGCAGAGCGACCTACCACAGTCCGAGAGTGGGTTACAAAGCGCATACTATTAATCTGTATACACAGAGGCTCAGGGCCTGACCAGAATGGGCAAGGATGGAGATGTCAAGCACATTCACCACCATTAAAGGCATGGGAGGACAGGACAGAGGAATGACACTGCCAAAGTCCTCATTGCTGGAAACGGGTGTGGGCGACCTCCGTATATACCATGGCAGCAGATGGATAAAGATCATTCAAGATGTAAGCTACCTTCATTAACTGTGAGGGCTGGCAAGTGGATTTATTAGATCGAACGCCTGACAGCAGGAACAACACTAGCGGTAGGGGACATGAAGAATTTACTCTCAGCCATTCTAGGGGAAGTAGCTGAAGACATATGGAAAAGGCCAAGATATCCTTGAGTGACTGTACAAAACACGCCACATGATGGTGCACCGATCAATAACTGTCGGGAGGCCGTCTGGCAGGGTTAAAGGGTGCAATTCCCAGACATGTCGGACATGAGCATGATCATGGCACACAAAATCTGTGACGATGAAGACCCACTTCAATATATTCGGCAAATTCAAGAGCGATGGCGCCTTGAGACGAGAGAAATGTAGGACCAAACAGTGGGGTTGTTTTTACCACATATTATGTCAGGGGTTACCAGAACAAGAGACTAGTGGGAATGGAGGCTAAGCCATGGCCAGAAGCTCAGCTAACCATAGTGCACTATTGCAGGCTAATGTAAGATAATGCAAGAAAGAAGTGTGAGGAGAGGAAACAGAAGCTAAGTTAGTGCAGAAGAAATGATCTAAGTACACAATGGAAGGGATGATGTTGACAAGTGGAAAAGGAGTAGTTGCTCAGCAAGGGCAGAACCAACCACAGATGGCAGGGGGAGGTTTTGCAGGAGAAGGAACATAAATCAGTGGCCAAAAGGATAAGAAGGGTTACCTCTGGGAAGAGGGTTAGGACACCCAATGCAGCAGAAAGCAGGAGGGTTTCCTGGGGGACAGCAGAGACCGATGAGGATCCCGCACAATGCTGCATGTGCAGACAGATGGGCCATATTTTGCGAGTATGTAGATACAGGAATGGGATGTCCTAGAATAGGGGAATGCAGCAACAGTCCACATATCAGATACATCAGACTGACTATTATGCCCAGGATCACACACAAGCGCAGATGTACACACCACAACAGACGCATACCCAAGGTGCGCAAGTGCAACAATATCGGCCCTTGGCACATGCATTACAGTCGTTGGGACATATGCAACAATTGCAACCAGCACAGCAGGTGCCAGTTCAGCAGAACATGGTAACCACGACACATGACCACAATGTCAGCTTCCATGTGTCATCTGGGAGCGACAACTGTTGTGGGGGACAAACCATTCACAGGGACAGGAATGTCATTATATCCACAATAGGACAGCCCACAGACGGATATGATGTGTTCAATCCTATCTGTTACAACTAATCCGGCTGAGGAACCATTTATAGGGGTGACTATAGGTTACAAGACTATTTCCTTTCTCGTGGATACAGGGGAGACTAGGTCTTGTGTCAGGGAGGGGAGATATCCAATGTCAGGCATTGCCATTAATGTGCAGGGATTTTCTGGTGCCGCAGATTTGGTTCCTTTTACTGAAGAATTGCCACTTTCTGTGGGAGAACACAACCTGATGTAAGGAACTCATGGTGGCAACAGTAAAGACAGACACGAGTGATCACAGTTCAAGGGTGTTTATTGAACTTTAGAATGGGTGAGATAAACGCCTAATCTAAACCTAAATCTAAGATGGGAGCAAGCTACAACCATTAAATGATAATAAAACAGTCATAGTGGCATCTTGCCAAAGATAAAAAAGGGCCTATACTAAAAAAAAAAACTATCACCAATCCTTACTGCTAAGCTACAAAAGGAGTGTGGGATAATGTTCACTTGAAAAGAAAGAAGTGTTCACAAAATGATATGTCAGGATGGTATGGCTGTCTCCTTTCCCCACGTTTTTAGCACAGGACACAGCAGGACTTCTGATCTGAGCACAGCACACTCCAGGGCCTCTCCAGCACGAGGTTCACAATTCCAGTTCGACGATACCAGAACCTTCAGGGGCCAGGTCTATTTTCTACAAAGTCTCTTGCCTTAGACGGCCTGATGGATCAAAACAACAAACAAAAAAAAGTTATTTCGGTAATCTTGCACTTTGGGCGTTGGCTCTTCGCCCCTAGGATCTCCCTCTGCTGGGCTCGGATCCTCCTTACAACTTTGGCCTCCCTCTGCCGGGTTCACTACTGCCTTTCAAATGCAACTTACAATGTTCAAAAGTCTTAATGTCTTTTTAAACAACTTCCTACTGCAGACAACCCTCAGCCAGGTTCAGTCTAGTCGCATGTTCCTGGGTGTATTATTCTTTACTCCAACTCGCAGATTTACATTTGCTGCTCTGACAGTTTACTTTGCTTTATCACAAATTTACTTGCCTTAAGTTTTCCTCTTGGCTTCCCTCCGTCGGGTTTACTTAGCCATTGTTAACACAGTTCATGAGTTTCTAAACACAGTTCATGTTTTACTTCATATTGTCAGAAAGCGTGGTTCTTATTTACCTAGTTTTCTCTTGGCATCCCTCTGTCGGGTTCACACTTGCCCTAATTCACAACCTTCTTTTGGAAAGCAGTTTCTCTTTCCCTAGCTTTTCTCTGGCGTCCCTCTGTCGGGTTCACTCTCTCCTTAGGCATGCGCTCAGTATTTTCGAAGGAAGCAAGGGGGAGCTTCCCTTCCCCTAGCTGTTCTCTCTTCGATGGGTGAGAGACTTTCAATTGTACAAGGATTTTTATGTGACCTTTGTAGGACCACTCTGACCCTCACGCTGTCCTCTCATGGGGTCTTTAATACACGAGCGCCAGTGAGAGTCCTTCGACTGAGCACTCCTACGGCGCCTGACGACTCTACAGCTGGACCTTCTCTGGGCTTTCTCAAAAGTTCAAACATACAAGTTCTTTGTTCTCAAGTTCTTGCATTCATCCAATGTTGCCACTTGCAGCCTTGGGCTCAAACACAGTTCAGTTTCCTATCAGCCTCCTCCGACTCACCGATTGTCTTGAGCCTGCTTGGCTTGCTTCTGGAGTCAAGGACGGTAGCCAGCATGCTGCCCCGCCTGTGTTATCAATGCGGGAGGCCTCTGTATACCGTTGACATCTGTTGCCACACGCGTCAGCTATACTCCCCTATCTTGTAATTCCTTTATCGGAGGCTTTGCAGTCTTAAGTTGAAAAGGCAAAGGGCAACTCTTCCTCGTCATCCTTTCAGGTCTTGACGCTTTTCTCCTTCTCTTGAACTGCCGGTCTGAAATAGCTGTCCCCTTGTGTGTTTGACCTTCCTCGTTGTGTGCTCTCTTGCTCCACCTTCTATCCCTGTGGCGAAGGTAAAGGGCCGTCAGGTGTGTGTGGTTCTGGTCAATTTCCTGACTCTGCCAGACCCTTGTGTTGGGACATGTCAGGTAAACGGCTCTTGTGTTAGTCCGTTGTCTTTCTCTGTGTAAGAAAGTGTTTGTGTCTGAAAAGGGGGGGTAGAGCTTCTAAATAGCCTATGGGTTGGGAGGGGGAAAAGGTGTTAAAGGGAATGGGGTAATGCGTCTCACCCGTCGGTTCCCACTTCTACTCCCTGTTGACCCCCCATTCAGGTTATCCTCCACCACTGGTCCACCCCCAGGAACTGGATCCAATAGTGATGGCCGTGCCCTGGCCACCTGGATGACAGATCCACGGGGACTAGTAAGTGAGACACCTTCAGGTTTCTCACACTGACCATGTCACTCTTATATTCCCGACAGACAAAAGTAAATATAATGGGGAGAGACATGATGAGATGACTTCATATGACCATTTCATTCACAGACCAAGGGATAGTGTGTTCAATGCTTTTCGATTCATTACATGAATGTGAGGGAACTCATCCAGGCTTATTGTGGCTTAACGGGACAAAGGGAGGTACCAGTAGACATTGAGCTGTTTTCATTTGGGGTAGAAATATTAATCGAATGGCTTCCAGGGATAAAGGATAGACTTTTGCGAATACCAAATGAAGGCCTGTTCAGACCAGAGGTTCCTTCATATGAGAAAAAAGGAAAAGTTATCCCAATAGAACTTGAGGCAGTGATAATAAGAGATGAGAGGATAGTACTGCATGGGACTGATGAAGACTGATGAAACAGGATGAGCATGGAGAACAGTAAATACAGTAGGGGAAGGAAACAGGCTGACTGACGTGGCAGATGAGGAACTAGTCCAAGACAACTGATCTGATATTAGGTGGTGTTTGACATAAGCATTACACACTGGGTGGAAATACATTACAGGGAAATACCGCAGCGAATGGCTCTGTTGTGAAAACCGCCACTACCATTTCTCAACTAAGATTTAGGGTGGGCACCCAGTATCTTATGGACTAATAGTCCCTATGACGTGGGTCTGTTAAAAGGGGCAGGAGCAGTTAGGTTAAAGCTCAAATTAGGAGCTATTCTACCAAGGGCAAGACAGTATCCCCTATCGAGAGAAGCAGACAATGGCATTTATGAAACGGTTGCTGCATTGGTGAAGCAAGGCATTCTGGTGCCTTCAGAGTCGCAGTGTAAAACCGAAATGTATTCTGTGAAAAAGGCAACAGGGGGATCATGGCGTTTCATTCAGGATTTGCGTCCTTTGAACCAAATTGTTGAAGCAGAATTGCTGTTCATTCCAAATCCAACTAGAATATTGGGCAGCATCCCAACGGAAGCTACGCCCTTCACAGTAATAGATTTAAAGAATGCCTTCTTTTCTATACCACTCCATGAAGAGTCAGAGGACTTAACATCCTTCCTGTATAGATAGTATGGAAACACACAAGACTCCCCCAAGGGAACTGTGAGCCATCTTGCATCTTTAACTAGGTCTTTCAGCTGGATCTAGGCAATATAAAGATAGCATGCACAGTCATATAATACATGGACGATAGTTTAATCTCTAGTAAATCAGAAGAACAGTGTTGAAATAACTCAGTATGTTTATTGACAGTATTAGCAGAGAAAGGTTACATGGTGGACAAAGCAAAATTACAATATTGCCAAGAGGAAGTGCTTTACATAGGAGAGTTGATATCACAAAAAGGGTGAATAGTAACTACAGAGTGAGCTGTGGCGATCAGTAGAACCAGGGATGCCAAAGACAGTGAGAGACATGCAACAGTTTATGGGCATTTGCACTTATTGCTGAGCTTGGATGGTTGACAATAGCACTTATATGAGTTCCTTGTTGAGCGGACTTAGGGAGGCCCAGAGAGGGAATGGTAAATTGGTATGGACACACGAAATGACTGAAGTCTTTGAATAGATAAATAAAGCAATATGCACAACTCCAGTACTGGGGATCCCAGACTATCATGACACATTTTATTTGTTCTCACACTACAACAGAGTGGTGATGACTGCAGTGCTCACACAGAAGACTACCCTAGGACACAAGCCATTAGCTTATTATAGCGGGCGTTTAGACCCTTTAATGAGGGGACATTACCCTTGTGAGAAAGCTCTGGCTGCTGCTTTTGCTGTAGAGAAGTCAGCGAGCATTACCATGGGGTATAGCATGACACTTTGTGTGGAGCATGCCCTCTTTGCAATTCTCGAAAGACCCAAGAGTACGTTGACCACACTGAGAGCTTCTGGATATGAGGTAATTATCTCAAATCCAGTGATCAAGGCAGTGAGATGCAGGATTGTTAATCCAGTGACATTTTAGCCAGTAGAAGAAGGACACTATGTACATGACTGCACTATATACATGGAACAGTATGATGACCTTCCCACAGTGGGGAGAAGCCACTTGAGGGGGGAGAAGTGTTTTATATTGACTGGTCATTGACAATAGAGCAGACAGCAGGGAAAGAAACATGGGGACGGCAATAGTAAAACTCAAAGTTGATGGTATAGGAGAAATAATGGCAAGCGCAAGATTGCTCTCACATTTTCTGGTGCAATCATCATAATTAGTGGCTCTTAAAATGGCATTAGAAGAGCGCAGGCACCAGGAAATCAGTGTTTTCAGATTTGGCATACGTGATGTCTACAGTACACTCTGGGCTGCCACAATGGCAGAGGAGGGGCTTTAGATGTGCTGATGGCACACCAGTACTGCACGCGCCCTTATTAGGTAGGCTCATAGGGGAACTTGAACGCCCAGCAGCAATAGCGGTCATAAAGTGCCATGCCCACATGAGGGCAGAGCACTTAGTCTCCCAGGGCAATGAAGCAGCAGATGCAGAAGCAAAGCATGCAACATATTTTCCTGAGATGACAGACTTTGATGCCCTATCAAGCACATGTATTTGTGTATGCAATATGATCATAGGGGAAGGCTATAATACGTTACCAGCCACACAGATAATGGAGTTCCAGGGAAGGACTCCTACAGAGAAGAAGGATTTATGGGTAAGAAGTGGGTGTTTAATATCTTCCACTGATGTTGCGACGAGAAAGCACAGGCAAATTAGTACTATTAATAGCGTTATTGCAAATTGCGCTCATGCAACTGTACCACCCCACCCACATGGGTAAAGAAGTACCTGCTGCCCACTTTGGGGAAGATTTGTTCTGTCCAAACATGACTGAGCATATAACTGTGTTTATGCAGAACTGTGTCACCTGCAAGAATTTCACTGAAGAACATACTTTACGTGTAGTAAGGGGAGCCATACCCAGGGCAACTGGGCCTTTCCAACATCTCAATATCGACTATATCAATATAATCAAAGTGTGACAAGGCTACCACTATGTGATAGTGGTTGTGAGCCCGGTCTCCTGATTGAATCAAAGCTGGTCCCTGTTCACACCCCGATGCCCTAAGGCTGCGCAATTCCTTGTTAGGGAGGTGTTCACAAGATGGGGGGGTGAGGTCCTGCGGTCAGACAATGGGCCTCACTTTGAGAATTAGACTTTTGAGCACATCACAATCCTACTGGCGATACAGCACATTCTCCTCTGCTCATCATCTACAAGCAAACAGGGTTTAAGAATGCCTTAATTACCTGCTCAAGGAAAAGATAGTCAATATAAAAGCCACTTTAAAAAAAGCATGGCTTCACTGTTTGCCCTCAGCTCTGTTCGCAATGCGCAATCAACCAGGTCCAACCATCACTTAAAGCCCCATGAGGTGGTGACAGGACGGCGCATGTGACTACCCCTGGATCCTCCCACTAGAGCATTGACAGACGCAAATGCCACCTCTGATGTTTTTGGTAATGAGATGTACGAATATGTGGCTCCTTTGATGGCTAGTTTGTCTTTTATTTCTCGTCAACTGCAGGCGCAGGGGGAGAGGTCAAAGAACAGTTAGGAAGATACCAGCCATGCCACAAGTGAAAAACCTTTCTCACAACCACTACTTTATCTGGGAGAAACCCCTATAATGTAGAGCATGCAGTAAAACTTCACGGGAAAAAAGCGTGGAACTACATTGGAGACATTAAGCCGTGCCGAGGTGAGACCTCTTCCCATCTAAGAGATGACGATTTGATGCAAAGAGAAGATAAAGACAAAAAAGAACAACAATTATGGATGATGCAATCTAGAACAAGAAAGTTAGGGAAAGACATTATGCACACCTAGAATGTAATATGATATGATAGTTTATATAGCACCTATACACAATGTGTTTCAAAGCGCTTCAAGGCAAGGGAGGGAACAAGGGAAAATACAATGACATTCTTACAGTAAGGATGTGAAATTAACTATCGTACTCGGCCTGACGACATTTCAGATAGTGCAAGAGCTAAGACAGGGGAGAGTGGGAAGGAAATGGAAACAGACAGGCGACTACTGTACTGGGCCTGACAACATTTCTGATAGCGCCAGAGAAAACAAAAGGTGAGGGAGAGGGGTACAGAAAGGGAGGGGAGGAACAAAACAGGTGACTATCGTACTAGGCCTGACGACATTTCAGATAGTGCTGTGGGGAGGAACAAGTAAGGGGGGGGAGAGACAGACGAGGTTGCTATCATGCTAGGTCCAGGGACAATTCTGATAGAGTAAATGCATAGAAGAAAGAAATGGGAGGAGGGGAGGAGATAGAAAAAGGGAGAGGAGGAGAGGACAGAGAGTATGCAGTCAAAAAGAGTGGTGAAGCAAGAGGAGAAAACGAATACAATTGCAGACGACAGTAGTAAACACATGTTGGTGCATGCTTACCAGCTGTCTGAGCAGGGGTTTGGGCCCTGGATCCTCCTGGTCAGAACAGGTCCAAAAAGTAATTGCCCTTTTCTTTGTCTACCCTTCTCTTCGGATGCCTGGCAAGAGACGCCCTTGATCTAAGAGTTAAGAGTAGCAAGGAAGAGACAGGGCTAAGAAGGTGGGTGGTGCTTAGGCCATATGACCAAGGTCCATTTACTAAGGAAAAGAGGCTGGAGGGCTCCTTAAGTATGGAAAAATAGCGGCAACCAGGAAGGCACCGGGTGGGCAGGGCTTGCTAAGTGGGGAAAAAGAGCGGCAACCAGTAAGGCACAGGTGGGAGGGGCTTAGGCTAGGTGACCAAGATCCACTGGCACCTGCTCCCCATCGGCAAAGCATAAGAGGCTGGAGGGATCCTTAAGTAGGGGAAAAGAGCGGCAACCAGGAAGGCATCATGTGGGTGGAGCTCATGCCAGGTGACCAAGATCCACTGGCACTTGCTCCCCATCTGCAAAGGAAAAGCGGCTGGAGGGCTCCTTAAGTAGGGCAAAGGAGCGGCAACCAGGAAGGCACCAGATGGGCAGGGCTTGCTAAGTGGGAACAGAATGGCAACCAGGAAGGCACCATGTGGGCGGGGCTTGCTAATTGAGGAAAAAGAGTGGCAACAAGGAAGGCACCAGGTGGGCAGGCTTTGTTCAGGTGACCAAGATCCACTTGCACCTGCTCCCCATCTGCAAAGGAAAAGAGGCTGGAGGGCTCCTTAAGTAGGGAAAAAGAATGGCAACCAGGAAGGCATCATGTGGGTGGAGCTCAGGCCAGGTAACCAAGATCCACTGGCACTTGCTCCCCATCTGCAAAAGAAAAGAGGCTGGAGGGCTCCTTAAGTAGGGAAAAGGAGCGGCAACCAGGAAGGCACCAGATGGGCAGGGCTTGCTAAGTGGGGGAAAACAGCGGCAACCAGGAAGGCACCAGGTGGGCGGGCTTAGCCCAGGTGACCAAGATCCACTGGCACCTGCTCCTCATCTGAAAATAGGCACACTATCCTTTTTGTTTACAATAGGTATTCATTGAGAAAGTAAGGACAATTCAAGCTCTATCGTGCTCAGTAGACCTAACACATTGCAGAGTGTTTCATACGCTTTGTAATACGGACAGAACATGAGAGAATGATACCACCATGATTGTTTTTTCAGGCCTTTGTGTCATATGTTGCTCACGTTCACCCCCAATTGACCATTGGAAACTCATCTGTCATCATTGTGCTTGGGGATTCAAGAATCCGTATAGTGTGGGAGCAATTGTTCTTGCAGGACTCGCCCAATATTATTGGCGTACAGCTTAATTTTACATTCACTAACACCACAATAACGCATTTCTCAGGCTTTTCAGGTGAGTTGCACAAGCCCTGTGATCAACGCAAAGGAACAACCAAGAATAAAACATGGGAGTTGTAGTTCGTGTTATTCTGATAATGTTTTGTACCTTTGGCTGTTTCTACCTCTTTAAACTCCTGGTTTTATGAAGATTAATGTTTGCAAATGCACAAACTTTGACCCTTACTAACGTAACCCCGATCCATGCTGTTATGGAAGCCATGTCTGGGCAGACAACAAGGACTGCTAAAAAAGTCAAAAGAGTTATGTTCAGTGCTAGGAGTAGATTTTAACCAGGTAAATTCCTACATAACTGATTGGCCCATATATCGAATAACATGTGGTATAGCCACATGGCTAAAGTGGGGAAGAAAATGACAAAAGAGAGCTATTATGTCTGCTCTCTCATCTCCTATGGCATGAGTGCCTCCAGAACATTCATAGCAACACAAATGCCGGCAGCAAGAGCACAATGCTTCATGCATTTATCGCTATGCACCACAAGAGGACTATTTTGAGGGAAGCGTGCAACACTAAGCTCGATGTCCATGAAAACGTTCCCATATGAAGATAATTACATAACGACCCAGGAAATGTTAGACGATTACTGGAACACAGATACAAGCATAGGGTATATAACACAGGGTCCGCGCAAAGGGGAGGTGCAGACAGTGACACAGAAGGAGTTACGGTTTCCCAAGACAGGGCCTAGGGAAAAAGGAGGAATGCCAGGATGTTGGGAAGACCACAGATGCTAGTCTATGGGCAAGGGTACACAACAGATGAGTTCATGGAAGGAGTTGTTGGGAGTAAAGCACATGCCCTCCTAACAGTTACAGTGGAAGGAGTAGAGCAAGAAAATTATAAGTGCATCAAAGAATGGCAAGCAAGTGCAAAACTACTTACATGAGTAGAAACTGAAGAAGGGCCCGTGTCCATAATACCACTCATATATCTTTCCAGAATGATGGCAAAGTAGAGTTTGGAGAGAATGAAGGGTGTAAGCAGATTTTGAGAATACCAGGTTTGAATGTCGGAAAAGCAGTACTCATGGACCACTATTGGGCCTGCAGATCAAAGGCATGCCTGCAGCTGTAACCTAACTGGGGAGGAATATGCTCACTGGTACAGCTAAACACTCCAGCATTGGTAGTGCCCGAGAAGGACATACAAGTTGAAGGGTTCACAAAATGGATACCATTAAAAGGAAGAAAACATCTGTGAAGTTGACCAGAGTGAAGAGGGGATATGCCTCATCAGACATGGAAAAGGCATTGGATGCGATACCACCAGATCGCAGGTGGTTCAACAGAACTGAGATGTTCTTTGCATCCATCGTTCTAGCAGTACAAACAATCATGAATGCCAAATGGCTCCAGATCAGGTGTTGGGAGCTAATACAGACAATAAACTCAACCGTGAAGGGGTGCAATGTCATCAAGGAGGAGCTGAGAGCAGTTAGACTAATGACCCTCCAGGAAAGATACCTTCTGGATCTCCTCAAAGCCATAGAGGGAGGCGTGTGCGCCAAGATCAGGTCTTCTTAATGTACATTTGTTTCTGCCAATGACAAATGTAATGGGACCTTGACAGAGGCCATCAACAGGTTTTCTAAATTTCAATTGAAGATGGAAGCAGAAACAAAAAAATGTTGGGAAAGATGAAGGTTGGCCGTCTTACATATTTCCAGGTATACCAACATGGATGGCCAATGGACTGAAAGTACTGGCAGCAGCCTTGATACTAGTGTTGCTGACAGTTTGTGTCATCAAGATAACAATTAGGCAGTGTAGAAAGACAACTGAGAAGACTTTAGGGATGAAAGTGATTGTAGACATGGAGACTGAAGAAGATGAAGAAACAAAGACACAGAATGCACTGTAGCCACAGCTGGCACAGTTTTCCTTGTTCCCGACAAGAACAATGTTCCAGTATCCTTACAACACCCGTGCCTATTGGGCAAAATGGGTGTGGTGCAACCTCGATGGGGACTGCAGCTATGTGGAACTTAGAAAAAATACTATGGGCATCTTGGCAGAATAACAAAAGTCTGGCTCCAAAAACTACAGATGAACAACGAAAATGTTATGGATAGTGTGGTTGACAGGTTGACCATAGGGAGGATTGTGAATGGGGACCAAATCTAACTTTCATGCCCCACACGATCCTCAGATGAAGGCAGAGAAATGACAGATGTGTCTCACTTCTAGGCCCATCACCACGAACTTCGATGTATCGCAGGTGTGAGAAACGCTTTTCACTCGGACAACAATTCAGACCATGTCCCTCACTACAAATAGAGCAGAAACTCTGGCTTTTTCCAAAGAGGAAGCCAATCGAATTTTGAAACTTATCAAAACTATTAAAAGAGATTTAGGAGCTACTTCTAAACCTGAAGAGCTTATATATCAATAGGAAAAATTAATTTGATGTGAGATTAACCAACGACTACACGCCACAACTCTTTCACAATAGCTTAGATCTCAAAGGATCCCTAGAGGTTTGCGAATTGACCTTGAGCCAACTCTTTGCAAGGAGAACCCTGAGTTCATCAAAAGGTGGCATTTAATTCTGAATAAATGTTCTCTTGATCTGATCATCTTGACTATTGAGGAATTATCTAAATCTTTCACCAACATTGGGACAGACATAGAAACAACCAAAAAAGCACTGTCCACATACATCACTACGGACGAATTATCACAATTAATTGAAGAAGTCAATACGAAACTTGAGGATTACAAGGTAGGGATTGAAACAAAAAAGATCTGGAAATTCCGAAGAGACACGCTAGATTATAAACTAGATATTGTTTACTCTTGTAAAGAATATCATCACCAACAAGGTACCCAGAAAGGAGGATGCCAATCGTATAATAAGAAAAAAGGAGACCCCAACATGACACCACCTTCATCATATGTTTCTAGCACCGAATTATAACACCCACAAGAAACTTTGGAACTGATCCGAAAGAGGAATAAAGAGCCAAAGGAGACAATCCAGATACCCGCTACATCTAAAATATCTGTGAACCCACCACCCGCAAGTTACTCTTTTTTAGACCGGATGAGATCAGAAGAGGCAAAAAGAAGAAATCCTCAGAGAAAAGTAAATGTACCCTTCAAGAAGACCTAGGCCCTCATTACGACCCTGGCGTTAACCAATGGTGCTATTAGCGCCATGGTTAACTCTGGTAATTTACCAGATCCGCCATGGTGACATGGGGAATTACCGCCCCATTCCAAGGTTGGCGGGGCGGTAATTCCCCATTTACCATTGGCCCTTCCCCATTCCCATTTTTGCCCTATAGGGCTCAATGGGAATGGGGAAGGCAGTAATTACGGTACCGCAAAATGTGGTACCGTAATCACCTTCAAGGTCCCTTTGCGGGTCCCTACCTTAATGGCTGGTACCAGCCTTTCAATACGAAACTTGAGGATTACAAGGTAGGGATTGAAACAAAAAAGATCTGGAAATTCCGAAGAGACACGCTAGATTATAAACTAGATATTGTTTACTCTTGTAAAGAATATCATCACCAACAAGGTACCCAGAAAGGAGGATGCCAATCGTATAATAAGAAAAATGGAGACCCCAACATGACACCACCTTCATCATATGTTTCTAGCACCGAATTATAACACCCACAAGAAACTTTGGAACTGATCCGAAAGATCTGGTTGACCTTAAAGGCTGGTACCAGCCTTTAAGGTCGGGACACGCAAAGGGACCTCGTAATCAGGCGTTAAGGGATTACCGGTACTGGTACCCTTACCGGTACCGGTAATCCCTTAACGCCTGGGTCGTAATGAGGGCCCTAGTCGTAAATATCTCAAAATACAAGCTAACGAATTTCGAACAAGTGACACTCCAGAAAGGTCTTTCATTCATACCACACTATACCAGCACCATTTTGAAGGAGAAAATGGATTTCTTTAAATTAATGCGGAAGATGAAGTTGAAATAATTTTTTTCTCCATTGAAGTGATGGGAAGTAGCCAAGAATCAAATACTTAGAAATGAAACCCAAGAGCACCTTCTCACCGCCGATTCAGAGCTGTGTTCTGGAGGATTTTCAGAAATCAGTCCTCAAGGACTTTAAGAAACTCAATTTCCAGAAAAGACAATGGACGAACCTGACTTCTCGTAAAAAACAAGTGCTTGATAAACTATGGGAGAACCCGGAAATCATAATCAAGCCCGCTGATGAAGGTGGTGCCCTAGTAATTCCCGACACAAATAAATACAAGATGGAATTTGAGAGACAATTATCAGATAGGGACACCTATCTGGGGGTACCAACGAATCCCACTGAACAAGTCAAAGACATTATTAAAACGACTTTGGATGAAGCTGAAATGGAAGAAATGATAACCCATAAGAGAAAAGCTTTTTTGACGAATCTGTATCCTATCATGCCAGTAATTTATGTTTTACCCAAAATTCACAAAAGCTTACAAGATCCCCCGGGACGGCCAATAATTGCAGCAACAAACAGCTGATTGGAACCACTAGCACAATACATTGACAAGATCATACAGCCACTTGCACACAAATCGACCACATATATTAAGGATACTAATCATTTTTTGACTAAATTGCAAACTCTAGATTACAATTCAGCAACAGATTTGCTGTTCACAATGGATTTAACCAGCCTTTACACGATTATTACACATCAGGCCGGATTAGAAGCAATTGAATGGGCCCTTTTAAACACAGAAGACCAAGTTAAACGTGACTGACTGTTCATCATTAAGTTACTTAATATCATGCTCAATAACTATTTCTTTATGATTGTAGATAAATACTTTATCCACATTTCAGGAACATCGATGGGAGCCGTAATGGCTCCCAGTTATGCCAACATTTACATGGCCTATCTTGAAGAAACTAAGGTGATTAACAACCCAACCTGGAAGAATCAACTTAAATTTCTTGTGAGATACATCAACAACCTAATTGGTGGGTGGACTGGGACTGAAGCAGAAATTCAATCATGTTTTTGAGTTTATGAACACACTTGCACCATGGATCAAGTTCATTTACAAATCAAGTCCAACATCTCTGGAATTCCTTGATGTACTTGTCTATACTAGTAACAATAGAACTGAAAGAACTGTGTTTATGAAGAAGACCAACAGGAATAGCCTACTCCTAGCTTCAAGTTGTCATCTGAAAAAAAGCTATACAAAGCATACCATTGAGTCAACTATTGCGATACAGAAGAATTGTTTCAGAAGAAAGTGAGTTTGACAGAAAAGCTAACGAATTAACAACCACATTTTTGAGAAGAGGATATGATCCAACTCAAATTCAAGTTGAGAACATAACTCGCCATTAGGCATTACAACCGAGTACTAAAAAGAAAGACAAGAAATTGGTCTACGTTACCACATATTCCCAACATAGTGGACAGATCAAGAAAATAGTAAAAAAACTGGAATACCTTGAGTTTAGGTCCGAAATTGGCAACACTGTTCCTGACAACTCCCCTTTTTGCTTACAATAAGAGCAGGTCTGTTTGTGACCATTTGATTAAATCCGACTTTAGTTACAAAAGAACTTCAATTGCATCATTCAAGGGGACCCTCCTTGCAACAACTGCAACTGCTGTCATAATGTTATTAAGGGAAATTATATCAATCATCCCTATAAAGGCAACAAGATTCCATTAAGCATACCTCTGCATGTGACACGAGGAATGCCATTTACAGGATCAAATGTCCGTGTGGCCTGTATTACATAGAACTGACAGGAAGGAAAGCTAAACAAAGATGGGGAGAACATAAATCCAACGTTCGTCTGGGTCTCAAAAATCCCTGGTGGCTCAACATTTCAAGGAACTAAAACACATGGTGGGTCAATTTGCAATTTGTGATATTGGAACATGTCCAATTACCAAGACAGGAGGGACCTTCTCAAGCTACTACAACAAAGGGAAACCTTTTGGATAAGAAATTGGACTCTATGCATCCTAGAGGTATGAACCTTGAATGGGACCTATTACGTTACTTGCGAATCAGAAAATCAGTGTAGAAAAAGGTTGTTGTTAGCAACGGATTGAATTATCTATAGGGTTCCAAGCTTATTAACCTCCCTTGGAGTGAATCAATTTCAGTTTTCTCCTCCTCCTTCCTGACAAATGCCCACACACTGTCTGAGACTCATGCTCAGAATGAGATGACTTAATGGGAAATAGATTAATATATCCCTATGTGACAAGGAGAAACACATTTAGCAATGGTACTATTGTTGAAGCATGAATTATGGGTGCATGTGAATTGCCATTGAAAATGCTATGTTTAAAGTCTGCTAAGATTTGTTACATTCTTAGAATACTGATTGTATGAGTTGTTGCATGGATCCAGAATGACAAATTTGTTTAAGTTCACATTTACCGGCTTTAAAAACCGGGGTATAAATGTAACACATGTGTATTCACAATGTATATTCAGTAATGCAGCGCCTGCATTTTTGGAATTTTTTATTTCGTACAAACATGCTGGAAATGGATCACTTATGATTAGCATTTTGAGTGCAGAGATGCCTTTTTGATTAAATAACCCCTGTGAACTAAGTACACCGACACCAAACTATATTGACTTACTGTTATTGATCTGAGTCAGTCATTTTTCCTACCAATATGGAGGGCGGACTAATCTGACAGACGAGTCTATCTTTATTTAAGTCTCTGAAGCACCCACGTTGCTTAGCAATGTCAGAACATTATGGAAGGTACAGCGAAGCCGCTGACTCGTGTGCACTCCTCGCAAGATCCCAACAGAATCGATCGCCAGTACGTCAGGCAGATTGATTAACTAGATTTAAATTTGCATGGTTATTTGAATCAGAATATCCCCTAAGAGAGCTTTGTTGTCTCTCTACTCCAATAGAATGCACACTTTAGTCACACAGGCCGTCACCGATGGTGCACAAACACAGCAGCAGTGACTTTCCATACAGCGTGAAAGGAACCAAATATAAGAGATATTCGGCCTCATTACGACCCTGGCGCTCCCCTAATGAAGGGGGCTGGTACGGGACCGGCCCCCTTCATTACGGGAGCGCCGATTACAAGCTTCCCATTGCTGGACCCAGATCGGACGTCTGGTAAAACCAGGCATGCATTCCGGGTTTCGCGAGGGGAAGAAGGAGGTAACAACGGGCCAGTTGTAATCTGCTCATTGTTACCTCCATCCCCATTCCCATTGAGCCCTATGGGGGCTCAAATGGGAATGAGGAATGGTTCCTGCAAGGAGGTATTACCGGGTCCTCCTATGTTGGAATGACCCGGTTATTCCTCATTGCAGGAACCCAGTAAATGATTCTGGTTTATTGGCAGCCATAGAGCTAATAGTTGCCACCAAACATGTAATGAGGGCCATTGACATGCTACTGATGCACCCACTTGAACCGACCGCATCACGTTTTATTTTGTAATGCATTCTTGATGCCAAGCAGCTCTGCATTTCTAAGACATCCCGACGCAATGCATTAAAAGTATGAGATCGATCAAAATATTCCCCTTTGGTCCCTTTTCTTTGACTTAATTCAGAGCCAACATAGTCCAAATAGGTATGTACATGACCTCTCTCTTTCATTAATTAAGAATCAACAATAACCAGGCTATTTATCAGCTTTCCATGTCATTACGGTGAACCAGTGGGGCATTCACATGAGAGATTATTTGCCTATAGGAGAATTCCAACATCGCAAATCCTTGCACTTTGATCTGTTCTGACCGAGTTCACAGTTCCCATACTAGGGGGTGAGTGACTCCGGTAACTATTGTATACAATTGATTCTAATGAACCTCTTGGTCTTTGTCGAAGCGACTGTTCCCGTCCCAGACCATTGTATCTGTTACACTCAGATACACATTTATGGTTTTCTAATCTCGTTGCAATAGCTATCCCCAAAACATTTCTGATGTCAATTAAATTCTGATTTTTACTGTGATCATCTAATAAGCTCATATTTAGGTTTTTACAGTAATCCTATTTAATCAAGTTAGCTTTTGGTGGCATTTTGACTTTGTCTTTTTTTTAATTACACTGACTCCGAGTAGTTTAAGTTTTGATATCGACTTATACCTATTACATCCATTATATTTTCAGAAATAATTTTTCCTGGATATCTCATACCTGAAGGGCACTAGGCCCAAAACGTGTAGTATATGATAGGAGGATGAAAAATATCCGCCATTATTCTAAAATCTCCCATCAAGATATCAGGACATGCTTACAGATGAAACACTGCATCTAATTTTAAAATTTGAATCGCAGAACTTTATGTGTTTCGTTTAAGCTATTATAGGGTAATTTCCCCTTGAAATTCCTTTAGCAATTGATGTTATGACCCTAATGGTCCAATCTATTCATCGATTGAATGTATATCTCTTAAACACTGCTGTATGTTTATCATACTTCACTTTATTTTCTGAATATATGATCTTTGAAAAAACATATTTCTTGAATTTATTGTGTGGTTTACGCTTAATACATTGTGTGAAAAACTGAGATTTTACTTGCAACTCGTTGTAGTTGTTTCTTTCTGTGCCCTTGTTTGTGTCCCGATGCATTTGAGGCACCATTCTTTTGTTCAACAATTCAGACCATGCCCAATCTATGAATTGAACAATATGGAGATGACATCGATCGTGCAAGTCGACTAACTGCAAAGCCAGAAATCAATGACATCATCACTGACATCATGACGTAGCTGCATTATACATGAAGTACATATTCATCCATTCATGAAGTTACACGAACATGCACTAGTTTATTGCATACAGGCACAAAGCACATGCTTATGACTCATGTAAGTAAGAGGACAGATGCATGTACATATCGCTGTGTTCATATCTTTCGCCAAAGTTGAAACTGCAAGATGCAAAGAATTCTTATTTCTACCTTGCACATCCTTGACTGCTATTAACATGGAGAAGTCATGTGAAACGATGTAGAAGCTATAAATCGCTGAAGTGGATGGCAAAGGAGAGACAGGCTTCGAACACATGCAAAGGCTGACACAATCGCTGCAGTTACAGGCGAGCAGAAGCAAGACACTCAGCCAAGGACAATTGGAGATGGAGTTCAAGTTACCAAGAAAATAAGCCACCTGCAGAACGTCAGACTAAAATCCTCATAATTACAGTCGAAAGGGCTTCATTTTGTGGTCTCAGCTCATGTGACCCAGCTGAGCAGGACAATGCCCATTCAAACAAGGTAGACGGAGAGAGCTGTTCCCATCGAACCAAGGGAGAAGAAGCTACAAGTGTTGCATCTGGATGTTCAACTGAATGCACTCTCACAGCTTAGGTTGTCAGAGAAGGGCAACATTAGGGAACACTTTGTACCTCCATGTTCATTCCCATTGCCTTGAAAAGTTACACCCAGCCTGGTGACTGTCCAGGGTCCCAGGTATGTGAGGACACACTCTGCCCAATCCAGATTCGCTTTTCACAGACGGAAAATTTGTTGCAAGGGCCAATGGTCTCTCTGCAACCCTGCAACATTGTAGACTCATATTAGTAGGGGTGTTCTTAGGGGTGGGGGGGCACTTAGTCATGGCTGTCAAATCGTAGGCCTAACCTATAGGTACTCTGTCTGTAACTGGCTCAAACCGACCAATGTTATCGACTTGGAACCAGAATTTGTGATGTCACACTGGGATAAAACTGGGTGGCACATGCTTAGAAGATGAGAGCTCCGGAGAATATTAGTTTATCTGGTGTGATCCCTGTCATTTTTGTTTTGCTAATATAAGGCAGTAAACTTTGCCCCATGGCTGAGTCTCCTGTTATTGTGGCTGGGATGTGTTGATGGGCCCAAGTGTTCTCTGATAATAACTGGGGCGACTGCTAGGGTGTCCCGGCCACGCTATACAGAAAGAAGAAGAAGTTGCTGAACAGGACACCCTAACATGCCCAGAAGAGTGCACAGGAGGAGAGTGATGTCTAAGAGGAGAGAAAGACAGAGGAGAAGATAGACAGTCCTGCAGGATGTCAATATCCCAAGAGTATCCAAGTAACAGAGCCTCCAGTATGTGTCTGCCCAAACGAGTGGTTGATGCTGTACTCCAAGGAAAGAAGGTATGGTAAGTGCAAGACAGAAAATAAACATGTATGAACGGTCACCTGAGCTAGAGGATTTGTATACTCTGAGTACTACATCCGTAACTGATAGGCAAGATTCTGACATACTCAAGTATTTAAAAAGCATGCATGAGCAGAGAGAATAAAAATGTAAAACTTCAGGCCAACGACTGAAAGAAATTAAATACACTTGTTCACATCTAGATATGACGTTTTGGGCCACGGAGGGAGATAACATCAAAACTAGGAAAGGACTGGCTATAGTGTCTGCCTTGAAGCTAGAGACAGAGGATGGATTTGAAACTACTGAGAATCGGACGAAGAAACAAAAGCTGAGGTTTTGTCCTCTGTATGCTGCAAAGAGCAGATGCTAGATTTCTGGACGTGAAAGACTTCCTAATAAATATTCTTAAATGAGACTTAGAGAGAAATTTAAAATCAGTAAAGTTCAATCTGCCCCTAATGTTTCTAATTAGGAAATCCCCCACAAGAAATACCTGCATGCATTCTCTCTGACAATGTTAAAAAATGCTCTCTTCTGCATTAGTGAAGTTTAAATAAATCCAAGCCTAAGGCATGGCTTTCTGTAATATATATGATGGCTGTAAACTCAGAGCTTTCGGAAAACTGCTAATTTAAATGTTCTCCAAGAAACATGCCTTAAAGAAGAATCAATACATTGTTCAGCCAGCCTTGGATACAGTTTTGGATCATCTGAGAACAGTAAAATAATAGAAGAGGCACAACAATTCTTTTAGTTGCTAAATCCAAAATCACACTAAAAGAATAAATAGTAGCTTATGATGGTAAATTGTGCCTGTAGGTCATATTACTTATTGGTAAAAAGATGACAAGCCTGAAGGATCCAACACTGTGGGTGACATATTTTATTACCAATGTCTGAGATGGGTCATCTTGCCTCCAAATCCTTACATTCTTGCCAGGGATCTTCAATTGCAGCTAAACCAGCTCTTTAGAAGTGTCTATTTTACAGCTGAGTTGGTGGCGATTGCATTGGCGATTGATAGGATGTGCGAGTTGGGGTATGAGAAGGTGGTGGTGTTCTCGGATTCATTAAGTGGGTTGTAGGCGATTGTGGCAGGGGATGGTGATAGGAAGGATGTGATTTTGGACATCAGGAGGAAGATTGATCGGTGTGCGTGGGGGAATGGCTTTGGAGTTGGCGTGGGTCCCCAGTCACAGTAGCATTTTGGGTAATGAGTTGGTGGATCTGGCGGCGGGTGAAGGTATGAGGAGGGGAACGGTTGATGTGAGGTTGCCTTTGAGTGCGGATGAGGTGAAGGCTGTGGTGGTGAGACGGGTCATGGATGAGTGGCAGGAGAGGTGGGTGAGTGGGGTGAAGGGCAGGTGGATGTTTGGTGTCCATGGGAAAGTGTCGGTGAAGGTGGATGCAGGATGTCTGGAATGGAAGGTGATTCTGAATCGGTTGAGGATAGGGCATGTGGGGCTGAATGACTGTCTGTATCGAGTGGGGAAGCGTGAGTCGAGGGACTGTGCAGTGTGTGGGGTGCCTGAGACTGTGAGACATTTTTTGCTTAGATGTGAGAGACATGTTGTGGAGAGAGAATTGATGAGGGTTCGGTTGTCTGCGCTGGGTGTGGCTGAGATGAGTGGGAAGGCTTTGCTGGGAGGTGACGGGGTGAGAGGCAGGAGGAGGAGCATTGTGTTGTTGGATTTTGTGAGACAGACGGGGCGGTGGGAGGAGTTGTGAGTTTATGTGGGCTATGTGTTGATTGGTGGGTTGGTGCACATTATCCTATTGGATGGGGAAGCGCCTGCGTGGGTCCGCCCACGCATTCAGTAATTAAGAAGAAGAAGAAGTCACTCAGAGTATATATTTAAGAAGCTGGCTTGATGAATTGTTATCTAGTATTAGAATACTCATTTATCTGTATATATATTCATTGTACTTTCTAAGGCACTGACTGCACAATAATTGTTGTGTGGTGCTCCAGTGAAGTAGGAAGGGACAATGTGGGCTAGAAGGTGGTCTTTTCATTCACAGCCTTGCAATATTCCATATCAGGTAAGTGTGAGGGGGAATATAGCAAGGTAAGAGCAGAGGCACACAGATGTGCATGCTATCATCAGATCAGTGTAGGGTACAATATTACAATTAGCAAAATAACAAAAGGAAATTAACAAAGTATGTCCAATATATGGCTGAATGCAAGCAGACTATGTGCCTATGTTCGTAGAATGTTGAGAAATCCTAGGAATGATCGAAGGAAGTGGGTAGAGCATTTTAAAGAGAGATTAAAGTAAATACATCTGTGAATGTTCTTTTGGTATTGATAATGATATTATGTAATTTTAGAGATTTAATACATTTTGTATCTAATAAAAAGTGTTGAGACGGAGCTAACAGAAACGAAATCATGGATTTAGCAATCGGTAAGGGTGGGTAATGAGACCAGGATGATAGAGCTAGAATGCTAGGCATTTTTCTGGTTAAGTTAGATATGCATAGCAAGTGAAACTGAGTAACTGGACACAGTCATGACTAGTAGTTGAGAAACCTGCCCAATGCTTAGAACCTGTACACTTGCTCGAGAAATGGAGTTCCGGACAGTTTTGCACACATCGGAGCAAAGTTCTAGATGAGGGCAAACATAGAATTAAAGAAACAGAATGAAAGAGGAGGACGGAGGCTCCCAGCAATGGTGAACGAATGTCGATGTGAACGCATAATGGTGGTGATACCTGTGAGCAGAGGTGTATGTTGTCAATAAGCGGGAGTGCGGGGGGGGGGTTCAGAATGTACCAGTAAGTGAATGTAAACAAGTAGCAGTAAGGCCAACGGTTCTACCAGCACAGTATAGTGTAAATATTTCATCTTAAACCTTGCATACAAGCAGACGTTTCTCATTTGGGGATTTATTTTCTCTATAAAAGAATGTTGTAAAAATAAGGCCAGGCAGATACTCTTCCCTTGTGCAGGGATTAGGTTCCATGAACTCCTTGCTAGATGGAGTAAATCCTGCACATAATATAGCGGTAGTGTTGAAGTATAGTCTTCTGAATGCCTAAATACCCAACCATGATGTTTAATAACCTTTAGAAACGCACAAAGAAGATGCTCCTTCTCTTTATCTACCTAAAGAGAATTATATTAAAAAATGTATAGATCACAATCAATTATACAAAATTCATTCTTCCCCTACAGTAAATAATAATTTCATCAATTTAAGCAAGTCTTGAATAGGACATTGTAATACAAATGAGTACCTGGCGAGGAGGGGTGGAAGCCTCACTGCCTATGTGGAGACTTAGAACATGGTGCTTACCACACAGGGAAAGAACCCGTTCCAAGTATCCTCAGAGTGGGAGGCTGCCATCTTCCCTCGCCCCTTCACTCCAACCCCACCCCTCTTTTCCACATATCCGTTCCCCTCCCTAACCCTTCCTACCCAAACCCCACTTACCTGTGCTCCTCTGCCCCATCTCCATTGTGTGATTAGCCGCCATAGAAAAAGAGAATGTAGTCACCTTTCCATGGCAGTCATTGTTTGTTTACTTTTTTCTCGAGTCAATAAATGGTTTCACTGCTGTCTCTCAACTCAGGAAAAATATCTATTAGTACCCTAGTACGATGTGCTGGGGAACTAACTGCAATAGAACCCTTGGGGTGCGGGGACCGGTCAGATAGTGCCCCGCCTTTGGGTTCTATTGCTTAATTAAAACTAAAGAGCTTAACACATTAGTAAGCACTGACATATTACAACAAATACATAAATGATACATAATACACTTAACCCATCTCAACAGACAAATAAGTAATGAAAATTGCATAAAGACATTTATATGAACATTTCAATAACCTCGGACGCATAAAAAGGATTCTGCAACAATGTTGCTAGTGCATAAACTGCAGCTACTGATCATTTTATGACAGATTTTCCAATCCATCAAACATTCTGAAAGAAGCCCCTTTTTTTACGATTATTACAATTTCTGCAGAAGTGTATAATGATTGCTGACAATGAGCTGCTTTTTAAAAAGAAAACAAATTTGCTGCAGTTTGGCCGATGAGCAGGACAGTATTGCATGCGGAGCAAGGCGCCTCCTCCGAGCCACCGATATTATAAATAGGCAAGCAAGCAATTGTTGAGGAACAACAGAGAACCCTCTCATTCATCATCCATCTGTCTTTTCCGCTGCATGCCTCATGGAATTCGATTCATATTCCATAATCCTGTTTCTGGAGAGTCACTGGCTGAGGACAAAGGCACATTATTTTCCTTCCAGTGAAAATGCAAGCTTGTGGCAGTCTCCACCAGAACAAAGCAAAATAACGATGGTCCCTTGTTTTAAACATTATACATTTTAGCACAGCACAGACCAATTAATGAATATCTTAATTATGGTAACGTAATATGTTATGTGCATGTTTTATTGATCAAATAGATTGTGTATTCCGGCTTTTAATGAAACTGTTCAGAGGGTACATCCAATTAGGTGCAATAAAGTGCTTGGCGCCTCATTACTGTGAACGTGTTCTGCCGGAGAGAGCTAGCCATCGCTCTATGTGTGCGCACCGGTCCTTTCCTGTGTTTGCAGTTCTCTGCACCAGACCTGTCTGAATGTATGCAGATTTAGCATGGCCTTTGCAGGGATCGTGGGACCCCTATCAGAGAGTCACAGTTAATGAGTGCCCCAGTAGGTCTTGGGCCCTGACAAAAGAAGCCCCATTCTTAGAGGCATGGCCTTCCAGAACAGCATCAAGTGACCATGATACTGATCCACTCCAGGGACAAGCAATGGCCCAAGTGCATGCACTGTAATTAAGTGTAAGGTACACTGTGGCTCAGTGTGCATTTGAGGAATTGAGTAAATAGTGAAATACACAAGGAGCAAAGACACTATTATAACTGTCATGCTCTGCATTTTTAATGTATTTCCGAACACATAATTTCCAGTTAGTGTCTTGCCCACTAAACAAATCATTGCCAGTTTCAAGAGAACATTCCAAGAACCTAATATCCCAATTTACATCATGTCATTGCCAGTTTGTATGCTGCACAGTTTGCACATCATGGCCACTTTCAGGTACATGCACTTTGCACATAACTGCTATACAAGGCAAAGCCCTACAGAGAAACTATGGAAGATTTTCCATTATTCCATCTAGGATTTTCTATCTGCAAAAAGTGATACCGATAATAACATATGGTAGTCAAACTAAGATCAACCCCAAGGCTGTAAAGTGGGATATCTTAGAAGGTATCTATTGGAAACACATACTCTCGGTTCATGCATGTACTCCCATAGCCCTTATTAGGTTTGAATTGGGTCTTGTATCCTTGAATGCCTCAGTTTCCTGGTTTATGTTAACTCTTTTCAGGAAATGCTTAATCTCGGCTGACTCAAACAAGAATCTGTTTCCGGTATTAAAAAAAGTTTTAAATAAGTCAATTTTCATACCTCTTTTAGAATGGAAAAAATCATGCATTTTAATTCTTTAAGAAGCTGAACTTTCTATAGACCAATTATTGGAATTCCCAGACAAGGCCACATGAAATTATGGAGAAGTGATTGGATAAACACAATTGACCAAATTAAGGTATATCAAGCTGTTAAAAAAGGTGCTTTTCAATTGCGTGCTGTAAATGTTTTACCGCAGTACCTTATCAAGTTCCCAGATAGGAAGTATGCGGATGCCTTTCTATGCTTCTGGTTTAATTTACTGCCAACCAAAGATAAACTTGCCTCATACGACAACTCCTTAAATATATCTAGATTATGCACCTATTGCAAGACTCCAGAATCCATAGAGACCACAAGACATCTTCTAATAGACTGTGCATTCTTATCTGATATAAGGACTCGTTATCTTCATAAAAATTTCAAACATCGACCTCTGTTAACTCAAGACAAATTATGGGTGTCGATATTCAATACTTCTAATACTTCTCTCATCATAGACATCATACAGTTTCTGAAAGGACTTAGACTGATATTGCCTGCATAAAACACTACTCAATGAATGACAATATCTTTGATGTTACTTTATGTGATTAATTCAAGAAAATTTTGCTCTGTACTAAACTATACTCATGAAACGTAGAAAAGTGCATTATAGAACCATTCCGCTAGCCATACTGTCTTGGATTAAGAATAGTTAATCTAAGGAACATTCTGTGAATTTTGGTACTTCTTAATGTTAATTAGTATCTAGTTTGCTTTTGTCTTATTCATTCCTTTTGTTTCATTGTTCCTCATTATCATTCTTTATAATTGCTTATGTGATGTCTAATCAAAATTCTCTTGAATATGAAAATCACAATTCTCTTGAATATGAAATATTGAATATCGAAATTAAATGAAATGAAGATGTAAATAATTTTAAAAGTTGATAATCCAACTAAAAATAGTTTATCAAATATAAAAAAAATATATATAAGGGGGAATACTATGAGAGCAAGGAAGAGGAGAGGTATGGGGGAGAGATTATGGAGAGATTTAAAGAGAAGACGGAGGAATTTGAACTTGAGGCAAGAGTGAAAAGGTAGCCAAAGAAGGGAAGAAAGATTCCAGAGAAATTGAGATTTGAGGGTAAATTAAAAAGAGGAGACAAATGCAGGACTTATAAATAGATTTAATAGGGCTTAGACAAGAGCTAGGAAATCCAAAGAGAAGACAGGAGCAATAGAAAAAATTAGAAAAGATAAGGGACGAGACCAAGAGTTGGGAGGGATGAAAGATGAGAATTGGTTGAGCTTTCTGACTGTTAAATAGGTGAAGCCTGCAGGTGCTAGAAAGAGATGAGATGTGGGAGGAGAAGGAAAGAGAAGAATCAAGGTGGACACCAAGGTTGTGGGCTGATAGAGAGCTGGGAAGTTAAGGATGAGGTAATGGTCCAACATCCAGGATTGGATGACTAGAAGGCAAGAGGTCAGAGTAGCATGGATAGAGGGAGAAAAAGCAGAAGAGGATAGAAAGAGCTAAGTGTCCTCAGCATAAAGATGGTGAGACAAACCAAAGGAAGAAATAATAGAGGCAAGAAGACCAGTATAGATGTAAAAGAGAAGCCGGCCCAAGATAGAGCCTTGGCGGACAGCGTGACATAGAGGGAGAGTGGGAGAAGATTTGCCAGCCCAGGAGACAGAACAAGTGCGATTGGACGCGTAGGACTGAAGCCATCGCAGGAAGGCCCCAGAAACTCCAAGAGAAGAGACAGAAGAAAGAAAACGAGAATGTCTGCGGTGACGAAAGTAGCTGACAAGTCCAGACAAATCAAGGGGGAAGAATGTTCTGCATAGCATTCCGAGAGGAGTGAGTCACAGGCAGAGAGGAGAGCAGTGGTGTGACAAATGCAGAACCCAGATTGAAAGCGGAGAAGAATAGAGTTTGCTGTAATAAAGGTGGAAAGTTGAGAGTACTAAAGGCGTTCCAACAGTTTAGAAAGATTAGGAAGAAGTGATATTGGGCAGAAGTTAGAGGGGAGCGAAGGGTCAAGAGAGGATTTTTTGAGGATGTGGAGAATGGTGGCATGCTTAAACGAGATAGGAAAGGATGAGGTTAGGAGAGAAGCATTAAACAATGCCATAACAGAAAGAAGTAGAGAAGGTTAGGTTTCAGCGATGAAAGAGAAGGGGATAGGATTAGAAGGTGCAGAAGTAGGATAGGCTCTAAAGAGAGAAACGGCAGTGTCGGCATCAGAAAGAGTATGGAATGAGGGCATGGAGGCAGAGGGAGAGGAAGGATCAGAGTGAAGTAGATTATGAAGGAGAGATGGCAGAGCGCAAGAGAGGGACCTCAGAAGAAAAGCAAGAGGCCAGGTTCATGGACGAAAGAAATGAGGCAGGTGTGGGATCAGAAGGGGCTGTGGAGAGGATACACGTTGGAGTCTGTAAAAGACAGTGAGGATGGGAAGAATAGGAATTAAGGAGGTCAGAATAATACAATTTCTTTGCAGAAAGGAGGGCAGTGTCGAATGAAGAGAGACGGGCAGAGAAAATAGATGAATCTGAGTCAGAATAAGATTTACGTCAGCAGCGCTCGGCGCGACAGAGAGTACACCAGAAAGAGCGAAGCTGAGGTGTAAGCCAAGGCTGAGGAGGTTTGCGAGTAGGAGAGAAAGCAGAAGCAGGGTGGAGTGAGTCATGAGTATAGGATAAGACCTGAGAAAGATGAAAAAAGGGCAGGTCGGGGCAGACAATGATGGGAATGTGGGAAAATGGACAGAGAAAGAAGGTAATGGTCAGAAGAGTAACCAGGAGACGTTGAGACGGAGGAAATAAATACTGTAGAGGAAAAGATGTGATCAAGGTAGAAGCCTGAGAAGTGAGAGGGCGTGTAGCAATAGGGAAGAGGTGGTAGGAATCAAGAATAGAAAGCAGAAGAAGAGAAGAAGAGAGTTGAGGATTAAAATTGCCCGAGACAATTGGGGGATTACGAGACGAAAGGAGTAATGAAAGAAGGGCCTCAAGGTTGTCACAAAAGGAGCTGACGGGGCTGGGAGGACAGTAGATTACAAGAAAAGCTAAAGAGTGGGGCGTCAGAAAGGAGGTATACTGATATTCAAATGAGGGAAAGGGGGAAGAGAAGGCAGAGCAGGAGCTAACGTAATGGAAGAATAAAAGAGTATACCGACCCCTCCCCCGCAACCTGTGTGGCGGAGGTATGCAAGAAGGCGCAGGAAGAAAGATAAAATATGCCAGCCCAAGCGATGGCTACCCAAGCATTGTACAGCACCCCACTGCTTTTGAGCTAGGTCCATGCTTTAATAAAAACAAATAAAAAATTAAAATATTTGGACAACGGTATTTGTTTCATAATAAATGTCATTGCTACATTGACTGAACATTTGCAGTAGAAATATCTAGAAAACAGACATGTCCTATGTCTCCTCTTTTATTTAATGTCTTTCTAAAATCTCTGTCTCAGGCACTTAGACTAAAATCAACTATTCCTTGGTAACTGGGCTTAGAAACGTGGACTATATGATGATAATGTAGACCCTACCTCGAGCCCCAGCAGCCCCCTCTATCCACAGGTGCCTGTCTGCAGACATACAAGATGTATGTTGTTACATGAAACCCCCACCCTCTTCCCTCCACAAGTAATGAATTATTCCAATTGAATGTATGGTTGGTGACCCCTGCAACAACCCCACATCAAGTCTGAGGAGGCAATAGAATGGTGCCATGTTCACACAATATATACCATCAAGGGCGCATTTGGCATTTGCCATTGGTAAGTGATCAGCAGAAAACTCAGGATTCGTGGGCTACCCTACCACCCAGGGTTTTCACTGACGTGAGGAAACGAATTGGGAGCTTTTATAGAAACCAAAAACGCAGCAAGAATTCCATCTTGATTCAGGAACAAAGGCCATCAGTCCATCCCTCTCTTTCCTAGAGCTCCAACACCACTGTGCAGTCAAACAAGCATCACTCACAGTCAATTGGGTTTTAGGTGTCCCCTGTACTTCTTTTGTGGTTTGTTTGGACCTTTCTGCTACCATCAGTGAAGTCAGGACACCTAAGCTCCTCCAGACCTCCTGGACATATGGAGTCACGGATTCTATCCAGCCTTGTCACACATGGGTCATATTCCTCCAGATCTCGATAGGCTCTAGCCGCTTCAGGGTTGTTCACCAAAATACTGGCACGTGACTCTGCCACCTTTGTTGCCAGCGTACTTTGAATAGGTGCTTCCTCTGCAGGACCTCCTCGGAGTCAAGCCCCCTTCATCTACTTTCTATTCCTTGTCAATGCCTTGGAATGATCAGACCCACTTCACCTCTCCTCCTTCCTTTTCTTCTCTCATAGGTTATTCTGTCCTTCCTCCTTCTGGATTATATTCTTCTGTTAGTGGCTATTCCAAAATGTATGCTCTGGTCTTTTTGTTTTCTTCCTCATGTTCTTCACCCATCTCTACATCGTTCCACTTTGTGCCACCTAATTTTTCTGCTTTCCTTCCTTCCACAAGTTTTGTACCTCTGTTGTCTTCTCCTCTCCCATTGAGGAATTTCTATCCTTCTTGCGGCCTCCTGACCACTCCAAATCGTTAGTGCCTTCAAGGCTTTCCAGGTCTTTGACACCTCTTTCTAGCTCTGTCCCGTCTTCTTTGTCTCTTCTCCCATCCAGGCTTATCACATTATTTTCCCTTCTCCTATACCTCAAGGTCCATCCCACCTTCTCTTCTCTCTCTTCGTATACCTCACCCTCTTCTCCCTTCCCCCTCTAGAATTTCTCAGTCTCTTCCTTTACCTCCCTGCACGCAAAAGCTTTGTTACCAGCTCTGTTCGTTCTTAAGCACCCCGGGCTAGCCTGTACCACTCATCCCCCCACCTGCACTCACTCTTGACCTCACTCTCTTCATCTCTCCTGGTCTCTCGTTCTCTACTCCACCACTCACCTGCTCTCTTTCCTTCCCTCTTCCAGCCATTGCAGTGGTCCTTCCAAACATTTGCCACCGAGATCCGACAGCGGAAAACTTATAACCCCCCACCCAGATTTGCAAACAATTGATAAGTCTCCTGTGGTGTGCCTCTCAGCCTGTGCAGTGATGGGCAATGATAATACAAATTCATGGTCTCAGATGTGGGTCATTGATTTATAATTGGCAGTATGGCTTTGCGGGATATTTCAAGAGCGCGCACCATCCTGCCCTTCACTGTGCTCTGGTGACTGCTGCAGCTGGCTGAACTCTTCGGCTCAAGGGCGCGCACCATCCTGCCCTTCACTGTGCTCTGGTGACTGCTGCAGCTGGCTGAACTCTTCGGCTCAAGGGCGCGCACCATCCTGCCCTTCACTGTGCTCTGGTGACTGCTGCAGCTGGCTGAACTCTTCGGCTCAAGGGCGCGCACCATCCTGCCCTTCACTGTGCTCTGGTGACTGCTGCAGCTGGCTGAACTCTTCGGCAGCATGCCACTAGTCAACGCACTGCTTGTCAAACATCACTGATACGTCTCCTGGACTCCTGTCTGACATAGCAGGAAAGTTGCATGCTGTTTTTCACGCATTCAGCTATTGTGGCCAGGGGGACCCCTCGCTGTCATAGTCCTGCCTGCTGTGCTTCTTTCAGTTTATCTACTGGGGTACACGCACAACGTCATCAACATTAAGCAATCTAGCAATACAGTTCTTGGCACTCCCGCTAGACATGAGGAACATTAGGCAATGCCATTTTGCCAGTTGCTAGGGGGTTCTTCACACCAGGAATGTGTCATGTCTGGTGGGGGAGCCTTGTTCATGTTTATGGTTTTACATATGGAGCGCTCACACTCTCAGGCAGGAGAGCGCTTTTCGAATAGCAATCAAAATGAGTATTTTTCACCAGTTTTAGCAGGGCAAAAATTGAAATTAATGTACCCTTAAAGACCGAGGGAGGGGTCATCATCTTGAGTGATAACCCCTCTCAGGATATAGAAGGCTATTAGCACAGAGTGCTGGTTGCAAAAAAGTTTTGGAGTTGTGGTGTTGAAGTAAAAATTTTAGTTTAATAAAGAGTGAAGCACACAAAACGTGTTACTAAATAAAATGTTGTTTCATTTAGTAATATTTCCGTAACTTGACTGAGCTAGTACCGTTTTAGTATGAGTTTCCATTCGGTCCAATGTTAAAGTGAACGGTATCTTTTTATAGATATGGAAGCAGTGCTCCATGTTTTAGATTTCACTTTGTTGTATTAAATTCAGTTGGAATGTTTTGTTGAAAGAAATCTTGTTAGAACATTGCATTGCTGTTTCTTGAATGCAGAAAAATACTTGGTTCTTTCCATGGCTGCTTCTAAAGTCAGATTGTCTGAATGGAGTCAGTATCAGCACTTATTGACTACATTCCAAACATTCTGATTGGCTACGAGGAGGTGAATATTGACTTGCATGTGCTAATTAAGCGATATACACCTAAATGATACCGGATTAGGGAATGGCCCAGGGCCTGAGTTACATATGAGTTAACGTGGGCCCTCAGTGATCATGCGACCCAGTAAACCCTCCCCCCAACCATGCAGGGGGGCAGTGGGCTATTGCTATCAGCACCACTGCATGCTTCCCACGGTGCTAAAAGTTTTTCTTTTAAGGTGAGAAAGGGTGTGGTTGCCATTTTTCAATTTAAAGAAGACAAAAAACAAGATGGCCACCATGGACAAGGGAAAAGGGAACTAACCCTAATTCCTTTTCCTTTTCTATGATGCCCATTGAAGTTACAGGGAATGACAGGAGAAGATGTTGCAATGGACGTAGGAAAATGAGGTTGTAGCGCGGTAAGGGGTTAAGGGCGGGATTTTGAGTGTTGGTGGAGGCAGGCGAGAGTTGTGCTTTGCTCCGGGATGCAAGATGGCAGACTGCTACTGCTTGGGGCCTCAGAAAGAAGGCAATTCTATGAGGTATAACTCACCTTTAGAGCCTCCTTATTGGCTGGGAGGCCCTATGACACCGCCACAAGTGTGCTAAATATAAACAAATGCATTCTGCATTCTACTTGCCGAATAAACACTTTGAAAATATATTCAGAGCTCTAAAATATAATTTTATGAATTTTAAATATTTTTTAGAAGTACGTATTTAGAATGGTTGGAGTTGAGAGGCATTTAAATGATACTGGAACATATTTACATTAATCTTAAAGTACATGCTCGTAAACAAGACAAAGATTATTGCAAATGTCAATTGAATTGCACAACAGTGTCTTGAGCTGGACCAGAGCCTCACCTCTCACACAGATGCCAGATATATTTTAAGACATCATGAATAAATCTTACATGTACACAAATGAAGCATAACAATGAATACACACGACAATGTATGAAGAAAAAAAAATGCAGCAACTATTTAGTCATTATTCAATGCATCAGGATAAGAATATTTTATGAAGATTACTCAAGAAAAGCATGTGTACTTTTCACAGACTTACAAACATTACAAAAGTAAAAAAAAAAAAAACAATAAAAAATCCAGACAACAGATATACAATTTAAGATATCTGTTACCTATAAACTGAAATACTCAAATCGTTTAACACCACGGGTTAAACGAGGAAATAACCTTAGAACAAGTTGCCAATAATTCCTTATGGCAACATTCTTTTGTGTTTAGGTACTTGCATCCACTCCAGTTCCCACTGGAGAGGAAGACAGCCCTTCAGTGTATACAACAGTGTCTTGCAGCAAGCTACAAGACGTGGCACTTTGTGGCTTTTGGGCTTATTGAAAATATGGATTGTTTTTAAGTGGCAGCCTAAAATATTTCATGATGCAGTCTATGGATGCATAACACAATGCACAGAGTGGAAGAGGCAAATGGACCAATTCATGTAATTTTTGCACGGTTCAAAGTGATTTAGCACTGCTGAAAAATAACTTTGCTCTGCCAACACAAATCCTGATTCATGGAATTGTCGAAAGTGTATTTTTTGCAGTGCAAAGTCAGTGCAGTCATGTTTGCAGTACAAAATGATTTGCACTGCAATCAAGCACTTTGCGCAGTTCCATGAATCAGGGTTTGTGTCGGCAGTGCAAAGTCACTTTTCAGCAGGGCAAGGTCACTTTGAACCGTGCAAAAAATTCCATGACTCGGGCCGTTTCCTCACATTGTACACCCACACCACCCTACACGAAATAACCATGACCTTCAAAGAGAACTTCCATGAAGCACAGAGGCCATCCTGCAGCGTAAGAGAAATTCAGTTAGACCTTTCATGCATATGTGACAGTGTATGATCCCAAAACATGCTTATGAATTGTACCCTGGCAGCCATGTGGGGGGAGGACAGGGGTCGGCTGCCATCCACGTCAGTGAATACTATATATATATATATATGAGGGCCCGTCGCTGTGAATGCCATTTTCTTTTTCAATTCCACCCCTTTACAGGAATGGAAATGTTTAAACAAACAAATAGAAACACACACGCTTTGCATGAGCATTTCTGTCAATGGCTGCGAAATTCAGGCAGTTGTACACCTGTCTGCATTGCGTTCTACTTCATGTGCCGGGTAAAGAAGAGTCATATGCAAAGATCCCCACATTCAAGTGTGCATCCCCCTGGAAATGATGGGTGCACTCCTGAGCCGCTACTGTGCCATGCTCATTGCCTGCACATTTTTGGGTGGCATAACGCTGCCAGCTCAAAAGGCATTTGTGCTGTCAGATTCACTTTTGTATCTCATGCCAGCCACACAATAGAGCGTTTTCTATCCACTTGCAAGAAGTCTTGGTAGTAGCAAGTGAACCAAAAGCATGCATTGATTGGCCTCATAAAGTCACATCAATATAGATGTTTGTCACATGTGCCTGCAATCAACTTTACCATGTTTAGAATGTATTATAAGTTTAGAATGTATTACAAATAGTCCCCATCGTAGAGTCATTGGAAAGCTCTATTCCCCTCTTCATTCTGTAGCATCCATTATTTGCTTTTTAAGGGATCAAAACGCAGTTCTTACAAAAGCAGAGTAATGATCCAATTAGAGCAATTACTCTCGTTAAATCATTTTGACACTCTCAGCTATTTAATAATCCTGCTTGTGGATGTGTAGCGATCTTGAAAGCACTGAATACGTATCAATGTGCGACTATGCCTGCCGTCCCCAGTGAGTGGCTTGTGAGTGGCTTCTTCAAGCGGTGCTTCTAGCCCGGTCTTTTGTCGGCTGTTTGCAGTTATTGCTCACGTGTGCCACACTTCAGTGTTACACAAAAGAGGAACTAGGGCAACGGCCCCAGTTCAGAGTACTCCCATGCAATGCTCTTAAAAGAGGTGGGGGAGTGGTCTTTATTCCATGCATGCATGAAATTGAATGCGACAGAATCGTACCAACCTTACAATCCCCTATGCACGTGGTCACCGCATAAACATTATGTTTAAACATACACACTGTGTGAGCAGCAAAAGAGGCAACACTGAAGTGTAGCTAGGTCGTGAGGAATCGATGTATATAGGCTCTTTACATCTATGGTAAACAAAATGGCTTCGAATGACATATTAAATTGTGTGCCTACACCCTTTGTTTGTGCCACAAAGGGAAAATGTAGAGCGAGGAGGAGTGTGGGCACCACAGGTGTGCTGAATCGTATTTCAAAGTTAAATACATTTTAGGGTATGAGTGAATCGGAATGTACCAATAAAGCCTTGGCACAAGGATGAGCATAATACACAAAAGAGGACCTAGGGGAACGTCCCCATTTCCTTGTACGCTCACTCGATGCTCTTAAAAGAAGTTGCAGTTATTTACAGATAAAAAAACCAGTACATCTATCAAGGATACTTCCCAGTTTCTACAGCATCTCAAAAAGTCTACATATGTCAAGGACTCCATCTTGTTTACCATAAATGTAAAGAGCCTATATACATAGATTCCTCACGAGCTAGGTATGCAAGCCATTGAATGGATACATCTCAATGAAGAAGAGATTAGAGCTTCCAAAGAGTTTATTTTGATATTGCTGCAATTTATTTCAGAAAAATCCTACTTCCAGTATAAAAATTACTTTTTTCTACAAGTATCTGGCACATCCATGGGAGCCACTACACATGAGAATTGCTTTATACACACATTCGAGAAAGACTACATTCTTGACCATGGAGTGTGGCATAATCCCGTTTGCGCTACGTTGACAATATTGTTGGCATATGGAAAGGAACACAAGAAACCCTGGAAGGATGTTTGGTCTTAATGAACATCATTGACCCCAGGGTTCAGTTCACCAGCGGATCGTCTAAAAAGCAAATACACTTTCTGGATGTGGCAATTGAGATACCTGATGACACATTTGTCACCAACAACTTTTAGAAAAGAGACCAACCGTAATAACTTACTGCACAGACTGAGGTTTCACCAACCCAGTCTCATGAAGAATGTACTTTTCAGCAAGATGCTACGCGTCAGAAGAATCGTCAGTGATCCAATTGAATATGAGAGAGAAATCATCAAAATGGAGGAGAAGTTCCTAGCCCATGGTTATAAGATAGGCAAAATCAAAAAGCGACAATCACCTGATCAAAACACAACAAGATGAACTTCTAACTGAGAGAAGGAAAGAGAAGGCAAGGGTATAAAGAGCAAACTGATTAAGTTGGTGATAAAAAAAAACTGGAGAACTCTGACTAGTGATTCCAGGGTAAAACATCTGTTGCAGAATTTGCCCACATTCGCATACCAACACAGCACAAATTTTAGAGATCATCTGGTTAAAATTATACCAGAGAGCAAACAGCCAATAATAATGAGGAAAGGGACTTTACCATGCCTTCATTGCAGTAACTGTGGCTTTGTAACAAAGGGGAATACCATTAATCACCCAAGGACAGGAAAGAAAG
Source organism: Ambystoma mexicanum (assembly GCF_040938575.1). Lineage (NCBI taxonomy): Eukaryota > Metazoa > Chordata > Amphibia > Caudata > Ambystomatidae > Ambystoma > Ambystoma mexicanum. Next base: position 1,338,914,496 of record NC_090934.1, read on the forward strand.
TCAAGATCAATAGCTATCCAATATGTGACATGCAAAATATTAATCATACGATCAAATGCCCATTCAGAATGTATTATGTTGGACAGTCGAAACGCAAGGCCAAAATAAGGTGGAACAAACACAGATCATGCATCAGAACCAACAGCATGAATTCAGCAGTGGCCCGCCACTGGGCAGAGAAGAAACACAACATCAGTCAAATGTATTTCCAGATAGTTGAAGCCATAATGAAACGTAATACACATGAGAATCTAGCAATAAGATTAGACCAAAGAGAAACCTACTTGATAGAGCGACTGGATGCCATGACCCCTAGGGGCATAAATGAAGAAATCAATTATATGTGTTACCTTTGAGACTCTACTGACTCCTCGGCTTGAGCTAAAAAAGATCCGCTATCTGCATCATTCGGATGCATTACTACAATCTGTCAAGATCTGCCTCTATATCCAAAGTATGTGATTTGTTCCTCAGCAACCATGATATATATTTGTATACATTGATTGACCATAACTAATCACCAATGGCTAGTATGCAGCCACCAGCATTCAGCACCCCACTGGTGTTTGGTATGGGGCATTCATACATGAATTCTCAACCCTCCAGTCCACCCTAGGACATCTACAACCATTGATTCACCATAACTGAGAACTTCAAATGCACTCAATTGATTTTTGTATATAATTGATTTGACATGTGTAAGTATTTATTGAACATAATAAAAGGTCCCTATTGTACCCAAATTATTTTTGAACCAGCCACTAGTGGCCCTAATGCAGTTATTTTAGTTTATTTTTTATTTATTTATTTGTAAAGCGCTGAAAGCCCACGGGCATCAGAGCGCTGACAAGACAGGACAACGAATAGTGATAAACAGGACACAAATAACCAACATTCAATAACCCATTGTGGCTTAATGTGGGGCATACATATATGTATTCTCGTCTCTCCATTCTACCCTCCGATCTATTCCACTTCATCTACAATCATGAGATTCACCCATACACATCCTTATTATATTCCTTTTTGAAACTGATGTTAAGAAGTTATTGACATTGAGCTTCCAATGCATATCTGTACATACATGCTTTCCATTGATCAGTATATTGACACTCCTGCAACGTTACTTATTTATTTCACCTATAGCCAACCTCAATATGGCTTCCTCGAATACATCATACCCAACATAATAGGCTTGATTACAAGCCATCCACAATATGGCTGCCATCCCGTGCGCCCTGTCTCCAGGGAGCGTAGGGCCTTGAGGTGGAGGCCGTCGGAAAGCCCTATGAGTGTGTTCAAGGTGGGAGCAGGGTACGTGTATTTCAGGGGTGCGCGGGAAGTTTCACACGCGATTACTGCAGGGTACGTGCATTTCAGGGGTGCGCGGGAAGTTCCACACGCGAATGGGCCAGTGCGAGCAGGGTACGTGTATTACATGGGTGCGCGGGAAATTCCACACGCGATTCCATCAGGGTACGTGTATTTCAGGGGTGCGCGGGAACACACGCGATTGTCCCAGTGCAAGCAGGGTACGTGTATTTCAGGGGTGCGCGGGAAGTTCCACACGCGATTGTCCCAGTGCGAGCAGGGTACGTGTATTTCAGGGGTGCGCGGGAAGTTCCACACGCGATTGTCCCAGTGCGAGCAGGGTACGTGTATTTCAGGGGTGCGCGGGAAGTTGCACACGCGATTTCAGCAGGGAATGTGTATTTCAGGGGTTCTGGGGAGTACTACACGTGAATTGGCCGTGTGGGTCCTCCCAGGTGTACGCAACACAACCTCCACGTCCCCTGCAGGCAGCCCACACAACGGGGGACTACCCTGCACCCCTGCTCATGTCCCGCAGGCAGCCCATCCACCATGGGCATGCCCCCCAGCCAACCCACATGTCACCTTGCACTACTGATCAACAATGCATGTCTCCCACCACCCCCACCCCCCAGCCACCAGGGGCAGCCTCCACCAGGCCCCCACTCATGTCTCCCACCAACCCCACCCACCAGCAGTGCAGGGGCAGCCTCCACCAGGCCCCCACTCATGTCTACCACCACCCCCACCCCCCTGCCACCATGGCCACCCTCCACCAGGCCCCCACTCATGTCCCCCTGCACCCCCACCCCCCAGCATCCAGGGTCACCCTCCACCAGGCCCCCACTCATGTCTCCCACCACCCCCACCTCCCAGCCACCAGGGGCAGCCTCCACCAGGCCCCCACCCATGTCTCCCACCACCCCCACCCCCCAGCATCCAGGGGCAGCCTCCACCAGGCCCCCACTCATGTCTACCACCACCCCCACCCCCCTGCCACCATGGCCACCCTCCACCAGGCCCCCACTCATGTCCCCCTGCACCCCCACCCCCCTGACACCATGGCCACCCTCCACCAGGCCCCCACTCATGTCCCCCTGCACCCCCACCCCCCTGCCACCATGGGCAGCCTCCACCAGGCCCCCACTCATGTCTCCCACCACCCCCACCCTCCTGCCACCATGGGCAGCCTCCACCAGGCCCCCACTCATGTCTCCCAACACCCCCACCCCCCAGCCACCAGGGGCAGCCTCCACCAGGCCCCCACTCATGTCTCCCACCACCCCCACCCCCCAGCAGTGCAGGGGCAGCCTCCACCAGGCCCCCACTCATGTCTACCACCACCCCCACCCCCCTGCCACCATGGCCACCCTCCACCAGGCCCTCACCCATGTCTCCCACCACCCCCACCCCCCAGCCACCATGGGCAGCCTCCACCAGGCCCCCACCCATGTCTCCCACCACCCCCACCCCCCCGATAGTGCAGGGGCAGCCTCCACCAGGCCCCCACTCATGTCTCCCACCACCCCCACCCCCCAGCAGTGCAGGGGCAGCCTCCACCAGGCCCCAACTCATGTCTACCACCACCCCCACCCCCCTGCCACCATGGCAGCCTCCACCAGGCCCCCACTCATGTCTCCCACCACCTCCACCCCCCTGCCACCATGGGCAGCCTCCACCAGGCCCCCACTCATGTCAAACCCAGCACCACCACCGCCCAGCCACCATGGGCAGCCTCCACCAGGCCCCCACTCATGTCTCCCACCACCCCCACCCCCCTGCCACCATGGCCACCCTCCACCAGGCCCCCACTCATGTTCCCCTGCACCCCCACCCCCCTGCCACCATGGCCACCCTCCACCAGGCCCCCACTCATGTCCCCCTGCACCCCCACCCCCAGCCACCAGGGGCAGCCTCCACCAGGCCCCCACTCATGTCTCCCACCAACCCCACCCCCCAGCAGTGCAGGGGCAGCCTCCACCAGGCCCCCACTCATGTCTACCACCACCCCCACCCCCCTGCCACCATGGCCACCCTCCACCAGGCCCCCACTCATGTCCCCCTGCTCCCCCACCCCCCAGCATCCAGGGTCACCCTCCACCAGGCCCCCACTCATGTCTCCCACCACCCCACCCCCCAGCCACCAGGGGCAGCCTCCACCAGGCCACCACCCATGTCTCCCACCACCCCCACCCCCCAGTAGTGCAGGGGCAGCCTCCACCAGGCCCCCACTCATGTCTCCCACCACCCCCACCCCCCAGCCACCAGGGGCAGCCTCCACCAGGCCCCCACCCATGTCTCCCACCACCCCCACCCCCCAGTAGTGCAGGGGCAGCCTCCACCAGGCCCCCACACATGTCTCCCACCACCCCCACCCCCCAGCAGTGCAGGGGCAGCCTCCACCAGGCCCCAACTCATGTCTACCCCCACCCCCACCCCCCTACCACCATGGGCAGCCTCCACCAGGCCCCCACTCATGTCTCCCACCACCCCCAGCCACCATGGGCAGCCTCCACCAGGCCCCCACTCATGGCTCCCACCACCCCCACCCCCCAGCAGTGCAGGGGCAGCCTCCACCAGGCCCCCACTCATGTCTCCCACCACCCCCACCCCCCAGCAGTGCAGGGGCAGCCTCCACCAGGCCCCCACTCATGTCTCCCACCACCCCCACCCCCCAGCCACCATGGGCAGGCTCCACCAGGCCCCCACTCATGTCTCCCACCACCCCCACCCCCCAGCCACCAGGGGCAGCCTCCACCAGGCCCCCACCCATGTCTCCCACCACCCCCACCCCCCAGCCACCAGGGGCAGCCTCCACCAGGCCCCCACTCATGTCCCCCTGTACCCCCACCCCCCAGCATCCAGGGTCACCCTCCACCAGGCCCCCACTCATGTCTCCCACCACCCCCACCCCCCAGTAGTGCAGGGGCAGCCTCCACCAGGCCCCCACTCATGTCTCCCACCACCCCCACCCCCCAGCCACCAGGGGCAGCCTTCACCAGGCCCCCACCCATGTCTCCCGCCACCCCCACCCCCCAGTAGTGCAGGGGCAGCCTCCACCAGGCCCCCACTCATGTCTCCCACCACCCCCACCCCCCAGCAGTGCAGGGGCAGGCTCCACCAGGCCCCCACTCATGTCTCCCACCACCCCCACCCCCCAGCCACCAGGGGCAGCCTCCACCAGGCCCCCACCCATGTCTACCACCATCCCACCCCCCTGCCACCATGGGCAGCCTCCACCAGGCCCCCACTCATGTCTCCCACCACCCCCACCCCCCAACCACCATGGGCAGCCTCCGCCAGGCCCCCACTCATGTCTCCCACCACCCCCACCCACCAGCAGTGCAGGGGCAGCCTCCACCAGGCCCCCACTCATGTCTCCCACCACCCCCACCCCCCAGCCACCATGGGCAGCCTCCACCAGGCCCCCACTCACGTCTCCCACCACCCCGACCCCCCAGCCACCAGGGGCAGCCTCCACCAGGCCCCCACCCATGTCTCCCACCACCCCCACCCCCCAGCCACCAGGGGCAGCCTCCACCAGGCCCCCACTCATGTCCCCCTGTACCCCCACCCCCCAGCATCCAGGGTCACCCTCCACCAGGCCCCCACTCATGTCTCCCACCACCCCCACCCCCCTGCCACCATGGCCACCCTCCACCAGGCCCCCACTCATGTCCCCCTGCACCCCCACCCCCCTGCCACCATGGGCAGCCTCCACCAGGCCCCCACTCATTTCTCCCACCACCCCCACCCCCCAGCAGAGCAGGGGCAGCCTCCACCAGGCCCCCACTCATGTCTCCCACCGCCCCCACCCCTCAGCAGTGCAGGGGCAGCCTCCACCAGGCCCCCACCCATGTCTCCCACCACCCCCACCCCCCAGCCACCAGGGGCAGCCTCCACCAGGCCCCCACTCATGTCTCCCACCACCCCCACCCCCCAGCCACCAGGGGCAGCCTCCACCACGCCCCCACTCATGTCCCCCTGCACCCCCACCCCCTGCCACCATGGCCACCCTCCACCAGGCCCCCACTCATGTCCCCCTGCACCCCCACCCCCCAGGGGCAGCCTCCACCAGGCCCCCACTCATGTCTCCCACCACCCCCACCCCCCAGCAGTGCAGGGGCAGCCTCCACCAGGCCCCCACTCATGTCTACCACCACCCCCACCCCCCTGCCACCATGGCCACCCTCCACCAGGCCCCCACTCATGTCCTCCTGCACCCCCACCCCCCTGCCACCATGGCCACCCTCCACCAGGCCCCCACTCATGTCCCCCTGCACCCCCACCCCCTGCCACCATGGGCAGCCCCCACCAGGTCCTCACAATCCCCAATCATGTGCGTAATGGTCAGCCTCCACAGCCAAATAGCCCTACCAAGTAACCCATTCACCCACATGGAAATGGAAATCACATGTTACACCCCCAACTTTTCATGAAGCTAATGAACCCATGTCCGTCACACACAATGGTTGCAATTGAATGGGAAAACACCCAACATGACATGCATGAAACCAATGAGATGATACCACACAGTGAAGTATGGAAACAAAATTGTATTGAAAAAAATAAAGAATGCTAAAGAAAGAAAACAAACTACAATGTGAATGAGAAAAAAAAGCTGCATGTCCGTATGAAAACACAAAACTGCAAATCAGAATCCAAAAAAATTTTGTCCAAAGTCAAATGTAAAAAAATCTCCATGCAATAAAGAACTATGTACAAAACTACCAAGGGTCCATGAGCCCAACTGAACAAAGGAAACCTACTAAAAAACCTACCTAAAAATCAACTATATACAAAAAGTGGAGCAGTGTCCGTCGACTCCAAATCATAATAAGAAAGAAAGGAAACCTAAAACTAAAGAACTATATACAAAGGCGGCGGGCAAGTCCAGCGGCTCACTCCGTGTTGTCCCGGGCCAGGGCATCATCGAACTCCTGTTCGATGTCCCGGAGGCGGTCCAGTTCCATGGCCCCGAGGGTCCGCAGGGACGACGCCGTGTCCTCCTCCAACCCCCTGCGGATTGCCTCGAGGCACTCGGCCCGCCTCAGGGCCCTCCGCATGGAGTTCTCCGCTCTGACCATTGTGAGCCGCGCCTCTTCCGCCCGCCGCCGCTCCGCACCTATGGCGTGGCCCAACCGCTGCCACACGGAAGACACTCTCTGTCCTGGGTCCCCCTGCCCTCCGGCCGATGCCTGCCCCTCCGATGTCGAAAGCCCCGAGCCTTCATGTCTCCCACCATCTTGCTGCTGCTGCTGCTCTGCCTCTGCCCGTGCACTGCCTCCTGCTGCCTGCACATCCTCCGCCGGCTGGGGTGCAGTTGTTGATGTGGCCACCCCTGCTGGACCTCCGACTCCCGACTGTGGCAGGGATGCCTCCTCCACCAGCCTGGCCGCACCGTCAGAGGCAGCTCCACAGGGCACCCAGGTGACTGATGGGTGGGAAGATGGCACAGAGGACGACTGGCGCATAGGGGGTCCAGTTGAGGAGGGGGTCGAAGCAAGCCCCATCAGACAGCGGAATCCTGCCTGGGTGACCTGTCCCAGCAGGCTGACGTGGTCAACGAGCCATTCGAGATGACGTGCAGTCTCTCCATGAAAAGACTGCAGGTCACCTCGCATGGCCCGTTGATGCAACGCCACACCAGCCAGGACAGGCTCAACCCGGACCTGGATGGCCACGTCCGCAGGCAGAGGAAGGCCAGTTGACGTCAGCTCATCCCCTGCCTGAAAACGGGTCTGGACGTAGGCATCCCTGCTGGTGCAAGATGATGCAGGGACAGGATCGGGGACAGGATTGCACACAGGCACCTCCGCGGCCGCTTGTGCTGCCTCCTGTCCCTGGTCCTGCACTGCACCACTTGCACCAGTGGGATCCCCACCTCCAGACCCCGTCTCTGGTGCTTGCACGGCCTCCTCCTCCAGCAAACCCCCCACCAACCTGGATGACTCTGTGCCATCTTCCCCTGTTGGGCCCTGTGGGGTCCCAGCTGCCCCTTCTGCTGCCGAGGAGTCCAACTGCAACCTCCGCCTCTTGGACCTACCCCCGGCAGCTGCGGCCTGGGACGCGGCACCGGACTCCTCACTCCCCGACGAGATGACAACACGGGAGGGGAGCCGGGCCTTGCGTCTCCGGCTGGCGGTCGGATCCCCGCCTCTGTGCTCCACAGCACCTTCTCCGCCCTCTTCATCAGTTGACGCTGCAGACAGGGAGAAACAAAACACAGGCATCAGGGCACTGTACAATGGACACATACACGCATGACAGTTGCACATGAGTGGCATTGGCAAACCTCAGACATGTCATCACAATCCCCAACACACATGTCATTGCAACTCGCACACATGAGCCATACCACAGCCATATCGCAACTGCCACCACCATCCATACACATACAACAGCATGAGCAGCCAAAGGGGAGCCAGACATCACATGCAACACAGGAAGTGCACCACACATGTACACACACCACCACACTTGCATGCATGTCTACATCTCTGCCAAGTGTCGAACTGTTCAGACGGGCATCCATGTCACATCTGCCAATCAGGCTTCCACATACCGCTGTCACATGCATCCATGTTGCATCACTGTTGCACCCTTGTCAAATACACACACATGCACATGTACACAGTGCTCATACATGCAGCCGAAAACAACATACATGCCTGATATCACGGACATGTCTACTTACATACACATTCATCCAAACATGTGTGCACGCACAACTGCATTTGCCATGCAAGCCCACACACACAAGCACCATCCATGTCTCACACATTACAGCCCTCGCATGTGTCAGCCCCACGGCCCTGTACACCCCCACCTATACTCTACCCCATACAAACAGATGTGCAACCTGCACAATACCGAATATGTCTTCAAGAGGCGCCGGGCCTTGTTCAGGGTCCTGGACCTGAAGTCCTCCCAGCGCTTCCTGACATGTTGTAAGTCCCGGACTGCCACCCCCTCCGCGTTGATGGCAGTCACGATGTCAGTCCAGATCCGAGTCCGTCCTTCCTTGTCGGCGCGGGAACTTCCGAAGAGGGCATCATACTGCCCCAGGACTTGCTCCACCAGGACACCAACTTCGGTGGCACTGAAGCTGGTGCCCCTCTGCCTCTCTGGCCGGGGGTTGTCAGTGGTCACAGATGGTGTTTGCCCCGACATGACAACCCCAGAGGCAGGAGTGGGTCGGCAACTGGGTCCTGGGGCTGGGCTGTGGAGCGATGGAATTCCAGTCGGGAGTCTTGGTTCCAGCAGGGGTGGTCACAGCAACAGCACCCCTGGCTGATGTGCAGGCAGCAAATGGCAGTGCACGTGGGCAGCAGGCAGTCAGGCAGCAGCAGATGGCAGATGGGAGCGCGCTCGGGGCTCTGGGGGGCAGTAGTTCGGCCTTCTGGGCAGGTGCGTGGTCTTCCGTGTGCTTACGCGTGGCCAGCTTGGTACGGAGTGATTTGGCACGTGAAAATCCTGCACGTCACCGTGAAAACCGAGGAAAGGCCCTTAGCGCGTAAGCGCGTCAGCACGCATACGCGATTCTATTGGACCAAAGGCCCTCAGCGCGTAAGCGCATCTGTGACGTGACCCGCACGGGTGTTTCCCACACAGCACGTGATGACAGAGCACACGTGGAAAGACTGCACGTCAGAGTGTCATCGCGTGTGATTGGTGGAAATGGCCCTACATGCAGAAGTGACAAAGCGTGTAATTGGTGGAAATGGCCCTACACGCATAAGTGACAAAGCGTGTAATTGGTGGAAATGGCTCTACACGCATAAGTGACAAAGCGTGTAATTGGTGGAAATGGCCCTAGCGCGTACACGCCGCGTAAGTGACGCTGGACGTGTGGGCCTGTATAAAAGGTACGCGTAGAACACCATTTCCTTGTACGTGCTTTTCGTGGAGAGCGAGTGGGTGAATTCTTTACTTCTTGTCGTTTCACATGCGATTTACTTCACGGCGTTTCAAGTTCGTATTCCCTGTTACCTCTGACAGCTTTTTCTCTTTTTTCTCTTTTACTGGTTTACCTGGGCCTGTTCCCTCAAACAGTGTTCCCTTCTGCTGTTGTCCTGTCTCCTCAGACAGCGTACAAATCTTCTTTTGGCGGGGGTGTTGCCAACCAAACGCGCTCCTTTTTCACGCTCTTTTACCTGGCAGACGGTGAGTCACGCACGTATCTAACATCTGTCCTTGCCCCGTGTGTAGCCTACCCCTTCAGAGGTCATTCTAGGCTGCGTGTGACACGCATACATTCATTCTTGTGTTACTGGGTGCCACAGCGTAGTGCAGGTTTTTCTTTCTGCACACGTGGTCTAGGAGGGGTTGCGTGCACGTCATCTCCCTTTTTTGGGGCTCCTGTGCGTAGCGTGACCCGTCATCTTTCCCCAGGGGTTACAATCAGCCTTGCAAGAGCACTAGGGTACAATTACCATCTGGTACCCAACCCCTTTGACCCCCAATTGCCCAGGACAATATTTTACAGCCACTCCCATACGCACATTAACATCAGTGCCATGGCTGGGAGGCGAGGATTCCGTAAGGGTGGCAAAGGTGGAAGAGCCACAAGTGGTGGCCGTGGTGGATCCGGTAGGGGACGTGGTCGTTACTTGCAGGGTGAGCCTGTCCCCCCATGTGTGGAGGACCAGTCAAGGGCACCCATAATCCCCCCCCCTCCCGTTGAGACTGATGTGGCTGACACCATCCATGCTCAGCCCTTGTTGGACCAGCCCATTGTGGCACCAGACCTGGCTAACTCCATGGCTGACTTCCAGGTCAGCAGGCCTATGACACGTGCGCTGGTGCACATTGATGTCACCATGCCACATGCATCTGGGGCAGCAAGGTCATCTGCTGCACCAAGTAGGCAGGGCGGAGAGGCTGCAGGGGCAGCTGCGGCTCCATCCACCCCAGCCCTCACACACCCAGCCCGGACAGTGTCGGTCCTAGTCCATGCTGCTGACATTCCCCCTGACACCATCACACTAGAGCCAATGCCTGCACCAACTCCCATGCTGAGTGTGCAATCCCACACTCCTGATACAGAGTCCACCAGGGCTCCTGCCCCTAGTGTCCAGAGCGGCGCAGGACACTCAGGATCACCACCACCTTCCAAGCGGAAGAGGAAGAGTGCTCGTCCGGCACAGGCTGATGCCCCAGACACGGCTACACAGTCCGGCCCGTCCAGGAAGCCCAGCTTCACGGATGACGAACTGAATGCACTTGTCGAGTATGTGTCCGCACATGACAACGAGATGGTCATTGTTGCAGGATCCAAGACCACACCTGCACAACGCCAGGCACACTGGCAGACCGTTGCGGACATCGTAAGTGCCCTTGGAATCGTGAGGCGCACAGCCAATGATTGCTATAAGCGCTGGAATGACCTAAAGCGCAGGGCAAAGAGTAAGCTGGCCTCAAGTCATGCCGCAACTCTAGTGACTGGAGGTGGGTCTCCAGTAGTAGACATGGAACTCACTCCACATGAGTCAGTCGCTGGGACCTACGTCACGGAGGAACAGATCCAAGGCGTGGGAGATCTGGCTGATTACGAGGCATTGTCCGGTGAGTGCACATGCATGTGTGTGTCATCCATGTGCATGGTGTGTGTGAGGGCTTCTGTTTGTTTGCCAGGTGAGAGTGTGTGCGCCTGAGTCGTATGGGTCAGCCATGTGCTTCATGCAATACATCCTGCGCAGCTGCATTTGGCCATAGCAGTATCCCTTCTGCCAACAGTAGACATCTAGCCCAACTGCACGCCAGTTGCCCTTGAAGTGTCACCTTGCCACAACTTTGTTGCTTAATTTTTCACTGTTCATTTAGTCAGATTGTTTGCATTCCACCACTTTTAGTAGGCATGTCGCAGTCCTCTAGTCACATGTCTGACATGGCTATGGTAAAGTGGAGTGACTTTGTTACCTGGATATCATTTGTTCAAACATGTCCCTGTGCAATTGCACCATTTCGGACTGGCAGCTCCAGGTGAAGAATCTGACCTGTTTGAATTAGAAAAGCTATTACATGCGGGAACTGGACTGAATGAATAGGTGCTGCCCTCCTCTCCGTCTTCACTCAATAGCAATGGTACATGCCATCTGTGTGATGGCATGTGTGTTTTTGACCTGCCAATCACAGGCCAATGTGTGATGCCACTGCCAGGCAGCATGCAGAAAATGTGTTCATCTTCCATCTTGGTGTCATCAGTGTGTGCCATTTGCCTGCCCTTCATACGCAGTGAGGGTGCATGCATGGGAGGGTTTTAGTCATGTGGGACATGTGTCAAACAAGTACTGGTTCTCTTGCTTCTCAGCCCTCATTGTGTGCCATGGTGCTAATGCCTGTTTCCATTTCTTTGTTTTCATGTCTTTGCAGGGGAAGACGCACCTGATACTGCTGGGGTTGTGGAGATGGTGCAGATCCAGGAGGGGTCCGAGGGCCGACCAACCACCAGTGAGGGACGTGGTGTGGTGGTGGGTGAGAACCCACAAGTGCTGCAGGTCGTGCTCTCAAGGGGTGTCTCTGGCTGCACCTCCCCCGAGCTGTACTCAGGTGTTGATTCGGATGAGACCTACGTGCCGTCGCAGGTGAGTGTTCCAGGGAGGGATTCTGTTCTGTCTCACCCACCTGCACCAGGGTCAGAACCCTCAATGGGGATGTCAGTGTTGGCAGCTACGCCTTTGGTGGTTACGGATGCAGGGTCACACTCCGCGACATCTGATCCTGTTCCTGGGCCAGCAGATCAGAGGGGGAATGCAGTCCTGCAGCCTCAGGCAGTGCCGGCACAGCAAGGCGCAGTTCGCCTTGCCCCAGACAGGTGTGGTGCCCGCCGACGTGGTGGCCGTACGCCACCTGGCAATACCGCATGGGAGCAATCCATTTACGGTATGGCAACCCAACAGGCAGCATCATCCGGGATGATGGCTCAGGCCATGGATAGGGTGGCCACTTCCATTGTCCCCCCTGAAAGGCTGATGGAGCGACTAGATCAGGCAACCGACTCCATCTGCCAGTCACACAGGGAGGACATGTTGGGGTCCAACAGGGACAGGCGGGCGGCACTGGCGACTCTGCAGGAGGCCATCTCCATTGAGTCCCAGGGCCACAGGGAAGCCCTGAGGCAGGAGCTCCTTCACCTCAGGACGACTCTTGTTGAGCTTGAGGCTTCAACACACCAAAGGACAGAACAGCAGCTGGAGCGTCTCACCCGTACGCTCTCAGCTGAGATGCAGGCAATGAGGGCGGAGGTCCGGGCATCCCGTGAGTTGTTGCATGGGGACCTCCGCACACTCATCCTCCAGAACCAGACCTACCACACCCGCATGCTTGCAGCCATGAAGGAGCAGACTAGGGCCTTGCGTGGGCTGCCTCCCATAGTGCAACCACCTCCGGATGCAGCTGCACAGGGTGATAATAGCGACAGCAGTGATACTCCCACAATAGGGTAGCCGTGTGGGCCATGAACCCATGGAGGTGTTTTTTTTTTCCCAGGATCCACGCAGGTGGGTTCTGGTGTGCATCCTGTCCTCGGACCTCCTGGGTGGCCTCCCCAACCCCCCCGGGCCCTTCAATGGCCATTTTTGATTTTTTTTTATTTTTATTTTTATTTTTATTTTTATTTATTTTATTCCCAATTTTTTTGGGACGATTTGTTGGCTTCCGTGGTTCCTGTGGGCATACGTTGCATTGTGGCTGGGCACATGCAGGCTTGTAATGTATTTGGTTCAGATGCTTGGGTTTGAGTCACACACACCCCTCCTGCTTCCCGTTTCCATGGGCTTGCAAAGGGTGTGCCCAAGTGACAGTGAATTACACAGTGACGTTGGACTCCCATGAGCTGTGTGGGCAGTCTGTAGTCAATACTGTGTATACATTCCTAGTGCATATTGCTGTTGTGTTGTACACTGCATGTTGCATTGATGTGTAACTCATCTTCTGTTTCTACCTCCCAATTTGCAGGTCCCTTCCTCATGTCTACACAAGGACCTCTAGTCTGGAGATGTGGTCCATGTTGGCAGCAGTGCACCTACAACTCTACATGGCGCCAACACTGCACAGTTGGTAGTGGTGGGAGTGCAGGCATTTCCAGGTGGTGAGACTACTAATATTTAACATTAGTGATGTCATGTTAATGGTAGTACGTGCTCAAGTTTGTTGTTGGTCCGGCATTACTGTGAGCATTTCAGGTGTTGCAAGTTTCTAATAGGGACACTGTACATTGTGACACTAGTGTCATGTTGTGGGGATTACTTTGTTTACCTGCAAATAGCATGACATGGCACGGTGTGTCGTGTGGCGGTGCTGGGGTTGGGTTGGCTGACATGGCACTGTCCTCTTGTTGCATTTTGCAAGTGGGTATTCATTTTAGCTGCTTGAATGTGTAACTTCACAAAACTGCATTGTTGGTGTCTGTGTGGGTAGGGATGCACACATTGTGACACTTCCAGGTGAACAATCTCAGGCTGATATGGTTCTCACGGTTCTTTCTCCAGACATTCAGGATCAGTGTCAGGTTGAGTCATCATTGATTGTCAGATGGAATGTGGCAGGGCAGTGTGCACTCCACAGGGGTGTGATTTCTATGTGAAGTAATTAGCCACTAGCTGTGTACGGGCTGCCTCCCCCCGTGCCCTTTCCCCTCCCATGCGCAGCGTCTGTGCATGTGGTTGGGGATGGGGGGGCACCACCATGTCCACGGCCAGGCCCCGGCGTGTTGCAACGTTGTGCAGGACACATGCTGCCACTATGATCCTGCACACTACTGGGGGAGCGTACAACAGCTGCCCGCCAGAACGGTCAAGGGAGCGAAAGCGTTACTTCAGCACTCCGAATGTGCGCTCCACTATGCCCCGGGTTGTAATGTGGGCTGCGTTATATCTTACCTGGGGTGGCGTGGTGGGGTTCCGAATTGGCGTCATCATGTGGGGGCTGAGAGGGTAGGCACTGTCCCCTGTGGAGGTGGTGATTGGTATCATTGGTGGGGTTGTGACCTTGCTCAGTATCTGACATGCATGCATGTGCAGTGGCATTCATACTCACCAAGCAGCCATGTATCGCCATGCCGCCTAGCTTCTAGGTCCCGGCTTAGGGTGGACATTCGGTAAATGAAGCTGTCGTGGGTTGACCCGGGATAGTTGGCATATACTGAGGTGATGATTCCCTTGGCATTACATACTACCTGCACAGTGCTTGCGGTTCCTATAGATGTGCTCAGATGCCCTGGGGGGACGTAGAGCCACATGGGTGCAGTCGATGGCACCTAGCACTTTGGGGAATCGTGCCACAGCGTAAAAATCCAGGGCGGCAGCATGCCTTTCTGCAGGGGTTCTGGGCAGGTATATGTGCCTGCGGACTGATGGGCGTGCAGTGATGATGTTCAAGACCTGGTGTAGGCAGCGTGACTGGGTGGCCTGTGATACACCACCCACAATGGCACTTGTCCGCTGAAATGATCCAGTGGCTAAGAAGTGCAGTACATTGAGGACCTTCTCCAGGGGGCTGAGTGCTTGGGAGCACAGGGTGGGTGATGTGAGGTCATCCTCCCACTCACTCACCAGGTCCAGTATGATGTGTGGTGGAAACCTGTACCTCCCATGCACCTGGTCATCAGGCATCCCGAAAAGGCTGGTTCTGGGTGTGAATATTCTGGCCCTGACTATCCTCCTCCTCCTCCTTTGGTAGGCCACGCCCACTGCTGCTAGGAACGGTATGTTCATCCTGGGTCTGAGCTTGTTATTTTGTTAGCGCGCAAATTAATGTGTTGCGCGTGTTGTAGGCGAGCGTGTGACCCGCGCACCCCTGAAATCTAGTACCCAGTCCAATAGCGTGTGGAAATTCCCGCGCACACCGGGATACAGGTGCGCTGACGTACTTGCGTGTGTAAGTGTCCGTGCACACCTGATATACACGTACATAGGCCAATCGCGTGTACGCGCACTTTTGTCCAATTACACGCGATGACACCCTGACGTGCTGTCCAATTACATGCGATGAGACTCTGCCGTGCTGTCCAATTACACGCGAAGAGACTCTGACGTGCTGTCCAATTACACGCGATGACACTCTGACGTGCAGTCTTTCCACGTGTGCTCTGTCATCACGTGCTGTGTGGGAAACACCCGTGCGGGTCACGTCACAGACGCGCTTAGGGCCTTTGGTCCAATAGATTCGCGTATGCGTGCTGACGCGCTTACGCGCTAAGGGCCTTTCCTCGGTTTTCACGCAGACGTGCAGGATTTTCACGTGCCAAATCACTCCGTACCAAGCTGGCCACGCGTAAGCACACAGAAGACCACGCTCCTGCCCAGAAGGCCGAACTACTGCCCCCCAGAGCCCCGAGCACGCTCCCACCTGCCATCTGCTGCTGCCTGACTGCCTGCTGGCCACGTGCACTGCCATTTGCTGCCTGCACATCAGCCAGGGGTGCTGTTGCTGTGACCACCCCTGCTGGAACCAAGACTCCCGACTGGAATTCCATCGCTCCACAGCCCAGCCCCAGGACCCAGTTGCCCACCCACTCCTGCCTCTGGGGTTGTCATGTCGGGGCAAACACCATCTGTGACCACTGACAACCCCCGGCCAGAGAGGCAGAGGGGCACCAGCTTCAGTGCCACCGAAGTTGGTGTCCTGGTGGAGCAAGTCCTGGGGCAGTATGATGCCCTCTTCGGAAGTTCCCGCGCCGACAAGGAAGGACGGACTCGGATCTGGACTGACATCGTGACTGCCATCAACGCGGAGGGGGTGGCAGTCCGGGATTTACAACATGTCAGGAAGCGCTGGGAGGACTTCAGGTCCAGGACCCTGAACAAGGCCCGGCGCCTCTTGAAGGCAGCTGATGCCAAGGGGCGCCGGGGCCACTTGTTGGAAGAACAGATGGGGGTCCTGGAACGCATATCCCCAGCGCTCCACGTCCAGGTCCTAGAGAAGCAGACCCGTCTGCAGTCGAGCGGTGAGTGTACATGCATCCTGATTGTGAGCAGTGCGTGTGGTGATTATTCGGTATTGTGCCGGTTGCACATCTGTTTGTATGGGGTCGAGTATGGGTGGGGGTGTACAGGGCCGTGGGGCTGACACATGCGAGGGCTGTAATGTGTGAGACATGGATGGTGCTTGTGTGTGTGGGCTTGCATGGCAAATGCAGTTGTGCGTGCACACGTTTGGATGAATGTGTATGTAAGTAGACATGTCCGTGATGTCAGGCATGTATGTTGTTTTCGGCTGCATGTATGAGCACTGTGTACATGTGCATGTGTGTGTATTTGTCAAGGGTGCAACAGTGATGCAACATGGATGCATGTGACAGCGGTATGTGGAAGCCTGATTGGCAGATGTGACATGGATGCGACACTTGGCAGAGGTGTAGACATGCATGCACGTGTGGTGGTGTGTGTACATGTGTGGTGCACTTCCTGTGTTGCATGTGATGTCTAGCTCCCCTTTGGCTGCTGATGCTGTTGTATGTGTAGGGATGGTGGTGGCAGTTGCGATATGGCTGTGGTATGGCTCATGTGTGCGAGTTGCAATGACATGTGTGTTGGGGATTGTGATGACATGTCTGAGGTTTGCCAATGCCACTCATGTGCAACTGTCATGCGTGTATGTGTCCATTGTACAGTGCCCTGATGCCTGTGTTTTGTTTCTCCCTGTCTGCAGCGTCAACTGATGAAGAGGGCGGAGAAGGTGCTGTGGAGCACAGCGGCGGGGATCCGACCGCCAGCCGGAGACGCAAGGCCCGGCTCCCCTCCCGTGTTGTCATCTCGTCGGGGAGTGAGGAGTCCGGTGCCGCGTCCCAGGCCGCAGCTGCCGGGAGGAGGTCCAAGAGGCGGAGGTTGCAGTTGGACTCCTCGGCAGCAGAAGGGGCAGCTGGGACCCCACAGGGCCCAACAGGGGAAGATGGCACGGAGTCATCCAGGTTGGTGGGGGGTTTGGTGGAGGAGGGGGCGGTGCAAGCACCAGAGACGGGGTCTGGAGGTGGGGATCCCACTGGTGCTAGTGGTGCAGTGCAGGACCAGGGACAGGAGGCAGCACAGGCGGCCGCGGAGGTGCCTGTGTGCAATCCTGTCCCCGATCCTGTCCCTGCATCATCTTGCACCAGCAGGGATGCCTACGTCCAGACCCGTTTTCAGGCAGGGGATGAGCTGACGTCAACTGGCCTTCCTCTGCCTGCGGACGTGGCCATCCAGGTCCGGGTTGAGCCTGTCCTGGCTGGTGTGGCGTTGCGTCAACGGGCCATGCGAGGTGACCTGCAGTCTTTTCATGGAGAGACTGCACGTCATCTCGAATGGCTCGTTGACCACGTCAGCCTGCTGGGACAGGTCACCCAGGTCGGATTCCTCCGTCTGATGGGGCTTGCTCCGACCCCCTCCTCAACTGGACCCCCTACGCGCCAGTCGTCCTCTGTGCCATCTTCCCACCCATCAGTCACCTGGGTGCCCTGTGGAGCTGCCTCTGACAGTGCGGCCAGGCTGGTGGAGGAGGCATCCCTGCCACAGTCGGGAGTCGGAGGTCCAGCAGGGGTGGCCACATCAACGACTGCACCCCAGCCGGCGGAGGATGTGCAGGCAGCAGGAGGCAGTGCACGGGCAGAGGCAGAGCAGCAGCAGCAGCAAGATGGTGGGAGACATGAAGGCTCGGGGCTTTCGACATCGGAGGGGCAGGCATCGGCCGGAGGGCAGGGGGACCCAGGACAGAGAGTGTCTTCCGTGTGGCAGCGGTTGGGCCACGCCATAGGTGCGGAGCGGCGGCGGGCGGAAGAGGCGCGGCTCACAATGGTCAGGGCAGAGAACTCCATGCGGAGGGCCCTGAGGCGGGCCGAGTGCCTCGAGGCAATCCGCAGGGGGTTGGAGGAGGACACGGCGTCGTCCCTGCGGACCCTCGGGGCCATGGAACTGGACCGCCTCCGGGACATCGAACAGGAGTTCGATGATGCCCTGGCCCGGGACACCACGGAGTGAGCCGCTGGACTTGCCCGCCGCCTTTGTATATAGTTCTTTAGTTTTAGGTTTCCTTTCTTTCTTATTATGATTTGGAGTCGACGGACACTGCTCCACTTTTTGTATATAGTTTATTTTTAGGTAGGTTTTTTAGTAGGTTTCCTTTGTTCAGTTGGGCTCATGGACCCTTGGTAGTTTTGTACATAGTTCTTTATTGCATGGAGATTTTTTTACATTTGACTTTGGCCAAATTTTTTTTGGATTCTGATTTGCAGTTTTGTGTTTTTATACGGACATGCAGCTTTTTTTTTCTCATTCACATTGTAGTTTGTTTTCTTTCTTTAGCATTCTTTATTTTTTTCAATACAATTTTGTTTCCATACTTCACTGTGTGGTATCATCTCATTGGTTTCATGCATGTCATGTTGTGTGTTTTCCGATTCTATTGCAACCATTGTGTGTGACGGACATGGGTTCATTAGCTTCATGAACATTGGGGGTGTAACATGTGATTTCCATTTCCATGTGGGTGAATGGGTTACTTGGTAGGGCTTTTTGGCTGTGGAGGCTGACCATTACGCACATGATTGGGGATTGTGAGGACCTGGTGGGGGGTGCCCATGGTGGCAGGGGGGTGGGGGTGGTGGGAGACATGAGTGGGGGCCTGCTGGAGGCTGCCCATGGTGGCAGGGGGGTGGGGGTGGTGGGAGACATGAGTGGGGGCCTGGTGGAGGCTGCCCCTACACTGCTGGGGGGTGGGGGTGGTGGGAGACATGGGTGGGGGCCTGGTGGGGGCTGCCCCTGGTGGCTGGGGGGTGGGGGTGGTGGGAGACATGAGTGGGGGCCTGGTGGGGGTTGCCCATGGTGGCAGGGGGATGGGTGTGGTGGGAGACATGAGTGGGGGCCTGGTGGGGGCTGCCCATGGTGGCAGGGGGGTGGGGGTGGTGGGAGACATGAGTGGGGGCCTGGTGGAGGCTGCCCCTGCACTGCTGGGGGGTGGGGGTGGTGGGAGACATGGGTGGGGGCCTGGTGGGGGCTGCCCCTGGTGGCTGGGGGGTGGGGGTGGTGGGAGACATGAGTGGGGGCCTGGTGGGGGCTGCCCATGGTGGCAGGGGGGTGGGGGTGGTGGGAGACATGAGTGGGGGCCTGGTGGGGGCTCCCCATGGTGGCAGGGGGTGGGGGTGGTGGGAGACATGAGTGGGGGCCTGGTGGGGGCTGCCCATGGTGGCAGGGGGGTGGGGGTGGTGGGAGACATGAGTGGGGGCCTGGTGGAGGCTGCCCCTGCACTGCTGGGGGGTGGGGGTGGTGGGAGACATGGGTGGGGGCCTGGTGGGGGCTGCCCCTGGTGGCTGGGGGGTGGGGGTGGTGGGAGACATGAGTGGGGGCCTGGTGGGGGCTGCCCATGGTGGCAGGTGGGCGGGGGTTGTGGGAGACATGAGTGGGGGCCTGGTGGGGGCTGCCCATGGTGGCAGGGGGGTGGGGGTGGTGGGAGACATGGGTGGGGGCCTGGTGGGGGCTGCCCCTGGTGGCTGGGGGGTGGGGGTGGTGGGAGACATGAGTGGGGGCCTGGTGGGGGCTGCCCATGGTGGCAGGGGGTGGGGGTGGTGGGAGACATGGGTGGGGGCCTGGTGGGGGCTGCCCATGGTGGCAGGGGGTGGGGGTGGTGGGAGACATGAGTGGGGGCCTGGTGGGGGCTGCCCATGGTGGCAGGGGGGTGGGGGTGGTGGGAGACATGAGTTGGGGCCTGGTGGAGGCAGCCCCTGCACTGCTGGGGGGTGGGGGTGGTGGGAGACATGAGTGGGGGCCTGGTGGAGGGTGCCCCTGCACTGCTGGGGGGTGGGGGTGGTGGGAGACATGGGTGGGGGCCTGGTGGAGGCTGCCCTGGTGGCTGGGGGGTGGGGGTGGTGGGAGACATGAGTGGGGGCCTGGTGGGGGCTGCCCATGGTGGCAGGGGGGTGGGGGTGGTGGGAGACATGGGTGGGGGCCTGGTGGGGGCTGCCCATGGTGGCAGGGGGGTGGGGGTGGTGGTAGACATGAGTTGGGGCCTGGTGGAGGCTGCCCCTGCACTGCTGGGGTGTGGGGGTGGTGGGAGACATGAGTGGGGGCCTGGTGGAGGGTGCCCCTGCACTGCTGGGGGGTGGGGGTGGTGGGAGACATGAGTGGGGGCCTGCTGGAGGCTGCACCTGGTGGCTGGGGGGTGGGGGTGGTGGGAGACATGAGTGGGGGCCTGGTGGAGGGTGACCCTGGATGCTGGGGGGTGGGGGTGCAGGGGGACATGAGTGGGGGCCTGGTGGAGGGTGGCCATGGTGGCAGGGGGGTGGGGGTGGTGGGAGACATGAGTGGGGGACTGGTGGAGGCTGCCCCTGCACTGCTGGGGTTGGGGGTGGTGGGAGACATGAGTGGGGGCCTGGTGGAGGCTGCCCCTGGTGGCTGGGGGGTGGGGGTGGTGGGAAACATGAGTGGGGGCCTGGTGGAGGCTGCCCATGGTGGCAGGGGGTGGGGGTGGTGGGAGACATGAGTGGGGGCCTGGTGGGGGCTGCCCATGGTGGCAGGGGGGTGGGGGTGGTGGGAGACATGGGTGGGGGCCTGGTGGGGGCTGCCCCGGGTGGCAGGGGGGTGGGGGTGGTGGGAGACATGAGTGGGGGCCTGGTGGAGGCTGCCCATGGTGGCAGGGGGGTGGGGTGGTGGTAGACATGAGTTGGGGCCTGGTGGAGGCTGCCCCTGCACTGCTGGGGGGTGGGGGTGGTGGGGGACATGAGTGGGGGCCTGGTGGAGGGTGCCCCTGCACTGCTGGGGGGTGGGGGTGGTTGGAGACATGAGTGGGGGCCTGCTGGAGGCTGCCCCTGGTGGCTGGGGGGTGGGGGTGGTGGTAGACATGAGTGGGGGCCTGGTGGAGGGTGACCCTGGATGCTGGGGGCTGGGGTTGCAGGGGGACATGAGTGGGGGCCTGGTGGAGTGTGGCCATGGTGGCAGGGGGGTGGGGGTGGTGGTAGACATGAGTGGGGGCCTGGTGGAGGCTGCCCCTGCACTGCTGGGGGGTGGGGGTGGTGGGAGACATGAGTGGGGGCCTGGTGGAGGCTGCCCCTGGTGGCTGGGGGGTGGGGGTGGTGGGAGACATGAGTGGGGGCCAGGTGGAGGCTGCCCCTGCACTGCTGGGGGGTGGGGGTGGTGGGAGACATGGGTGGGGGCCTGGTGGGGGCTACCCATGGTGGCAGGGGGGTGGGGGTGGTGGGAGACATGAGTGGGGGCCTGGTGGGGGCTGCCCATGGTGGCAGGGGGATGGGGGTGGTGGTAGACATGAGTTGGGGCCTGGTGGAGGCTGCCCCTGCACTGCTGGGGGGTGGGGTGGTGGGAGACATGAGTGGGGGCCTGGTGGAGGCTGCCCCTGGTGGCTGGGGGGTGGGGGTGGTGGGAGACATTAGTGGGGGCCTGGTGGAGGCTGCCCCTGGTGGCTGGGGGGTGGGGGTGGTGGGAGACATGAGTGGGGGCCTGGTGGAGGCTGCCCATGGTGGCAGGGGGGTGGGGGTGGTGGGAGACATGAGTGGGGGCCTGGTGGAGGATGCCCATGGTGGCAGGGGGGTGGGGGTGGTGGTAGACATGCATTGTTGATCAGTAGTGCAAGGTGACATGTGGGTTGGCTGGGGGGCATGCCCATGGTGGATGGGCTGCCTGCGGGACATGAGCATGGGTGCAGGGTAGTCCCCCGTGGTGTGGGCTGCCTGCAGGTCCGTGGAGGTTGTGGAGCGTACACCTGGGAGGGCCCACACGGCCAATTCACGTGTGGTACCCCCAGAACCCCTGAAATACACATACCCTGCTTGCACTGGGCCAATCGCGTGTGGAACTTCCCGCGCACCCCTGAAATACACGTACCCTGATGAAATCGTGTGTGGAACTTCCCGCGCACCCCTGAAATACACATACCTTGCTGAAATCGCATGTGGAAATTCCCACGCACCCCTGAAATACACGTACCCTGCTCGCACTGGGCCAATCGCGTGTGGAACTTCCCGCGCACCCCTGAAATACACGTACCCTGATGAAATCGCGTGTGGAACTTCCCGCGCACCCCTGAAATACACATACCTTGCTGAAGTCGCGTGTGGAAATTCCCGCGCACCCCTGAAATACACGTACCGTGCTCGCACTGGGCCAATCGCGTGTGGAACTTCCCGCGCACCCCTGAAATACACATACCCTGATGAAATCGCGTGTGGAACTTCCCGCACACCCCTGAAATACACATACCTTGCTGAAATCGCGTGTGGAACTTCCCGCGCACCCCTGAAATACACGTACCCTGCTCGCACTGGGCCAATCGCGTGTGGAACTTCCCGCCCACCCCTGAAATACACGTACCCTGATGAAATTGCGTGTGGAACTTCCCGCGCACCCCTGAAATACACATACCTTGCTGAAATCGCGTGTGGAACTTCCCGCGCACCCCTGAAATACACGTACCCTGCTCGCACTGGGCCAATCGCGTGTGGAACTTCCCGCCCACCCCTGAAATACACGTACCCTGATGAAATTGCGTGTGGAACTTCCCGCGCACCCCTGAAATACACATACCTTGCTGAAGTCGCGTGTGGAAATTCCCGCGCACCCCTGAAATACACGTACCCTGCTCGCACTGGGCCAATCGCGTGTGGAACTTCCCGCGCACCCCTGAAATACACGTACCCTGATGAAATCGCGTGTGGAACTTCCCGCGCACCCCTGAAATACACATACCTTGCTGAAATCGCGTGTGGAACTTCCCGCGCACCCCTGAAATACACGTACCCTGCTCGCACTGGGCCAATCGCGTGTGGAACTTCCCGCCCACCCCTGAAATACACGTACCCTGATGAAATTGCGTGTGGAACTTCCCGCGCACCCCTGAAATACACATACCTTGCTGAAATCGCGTGTGGAAATTCCCGCGCACCCCTGAAATACACGTACCCTGCTCGCACTGGGCCAATCGCGTGTGGAACTTCCCGCCCACCCCTGAAATACACGTACCCTGATGAAATTGCATGTGGAACTTCCCGCGCACCCCTGAAATACACATACCTTGCTGAAATCGCGTGTGGAACTTCCCGCGCACCCCTGAAATACACGTACCCTGCTCGCACTGGGCCAATCGCGTGTGGAACTTCCCGCGCACCCCTGAAATACACGTACCCTGATGAAATTGCGTGTGGAACTTCCCGCGCACCCCTGAAATACACATACCTTGCTGAAATCGCGTGTGGAAATTCCCGCGCACCCCTGAAATACACGTACCCTGCTCGCACTGGGCCAATCGCGTGTGGAACTTCCCGCGCACCCCTGAAATACATGTACCTTGCTGAAATCGCGTGTGGAAATTCCCGCGCACCCCTGAAATACACGTACCCTGCTCGCACTGGGCCAATCGCGTGTGGAACTTCCCGCGCACCCCTGAAATACACGTACCCTGATGAAATCGCGTGTGGAACTTCCTGCGCACCCCTGAAATACACATACCTTGCTGAAATCGCGTGTGGAACTTCCCGCGCACCCCTGAAATACATGTACCCTGCTCGCACTGGGCCAATCGCGTGTGGAACTTCCCGCGCACCCCTGAAATACACATACCCTGATGAAATTGCGTGTGGAAATTCCCACGCACCCCTGAAATACACGTACCCTGCTCGCACTGGGCCAATAACGTGTGGAACTTCCCGCGCACCCCTGCAATACACGTACCCTGATGAAATTGCGTGTGGAACTTCCCGCGCACCCCTGAAATACACATACCTTGCTGAAATCGCTTGTGGAACTTCCCGCGCACCCCTGAAATACACGTACCCTGCTGAAATCGCGTGTGGAACTTCCCGCGCACCCCTGAAATACACGTACCCGGCCAAATCGCGTGTGAGACTTCCCGCGCACCCCGGTATACACGCACACATATTTTTTGTCAGCGGGTGTCCGTGTTTGTGGGTACCCCTTTGCACGTCATTTGTCCTGGAGGGCCACAGTATGGGACATTCATCATGGCAGTATATAGGTGCTATTTGTTGGCGCACCTTTTGGCGCACATTTCTTACAGCCGCAGAGACACTACCGCCTGCTTTCTTGTGGCGGTCGTGTTTGTGCCTGTGCGCTGGTTTGAGCGTGCGCTTTTTTGCCCTATTCTATTCCATGAATACGTGTTGTAGGCGAGCGTGTGGGCGTTCCGCGCACTTGTGCCCTGTACTTCCCCCGTGACGCCCACGTTTTGGCAAGTTGTTCCCCATTCCCAGTGTTACACCCGTGTTCCGCCTACTTTTGTTGCGTGCGCCGCGCTATGTGCGATTTTCGCTGTGGCCTGTGCGATTTTTGCTGTGACCTGGCGCACGCTGTTAGATGGCCTGTGCGCCAACGTGCGCCGCACACTTTTTTATCGCACATCCGCTGGTTTTCTCGCGCACGGACTTCCATGAATCGATGTGCGCTGCTTTTCGTGCGATTTTCGCACTTGCACTGCGATTTTCGCTATTCCACTGCGATTCGCACGTTTTTGCCCACTTGCGCTGCGCTAATTATTCCATGAATCGTCTGCATTAAACTCACTGTATAATGTGCTCTTGGGGGAATTCACTTGTATATGGTATACTGGCTGCATTATGACTTGGAAGTGTATGTCAAATTGTTTTATCTTCTGTCAGGTTGAAAAAAAATGAATAATAACATACAGAGACAATGGGTGAGGAATACAAAAGGAAAAGAGGATATGGTCTTGCATTCAAATGCTTCCATCTTCTAGAGAATTGAGGCAAGACTCCAACTGATGTTGGGGAAGAGCAAGAAAGAGGTAAAAGAGATAAGCACCTCCATGAAATGGGAACTAGAGGCTCCTTTGCTCAATTCTTCAGCAACACTTGCAAATGCATGGCAGGGAATTCATTTCATCAGCAACTGTGTCAGAGGGAGGGATACATCCCCCTTAGGGTCGTCGTTACTCAAGACTTTCCACAGTGATATGTTCAACCCTTTAGTTATCATCTGCGCCCGAATGCAGTTATCTGCCTGGTGCGCTTAAGAAATGACTCAAACTCAAGATCAAACATCAAATCAGGCGATGGGCCCTTCGCTAAGAAGACACATGACCTTAGTCCAATCCCAATCTTAATCCACAGAGTTGCAGGACATCAGTTCCCTGGACAGTGCCTTTAAATGCACTTACAATATCACAGAGTTTTAAGTGCCTCAGAACATATTTCGCTTGCCTTGGTAGATGATCCTAAGATTAAATGTTTGCTGGAACTCTGCCACCATGTAATACCCTCCTTCCAGGGAAGGACCTCTCAGAATATCCCTGTTGAGTGAGGGATCTCCTTAGACACCTAGTAAGGCAAGACTTTGCATGTTTCCCCTTTTATTCCCAGGGGTTTCCCCACACCACCTGGGTCTTGGATGCAGTAAATATAACCCTCATTCAAAAGGGCGACCCTCCCAGCTAAGAGACCATTATAGCATCTTCCTAGTCTCTCATGTTTACATCTTCTTCTTAGCTCTAGTGACTTTGCCACGTGTTAGAGTCCCTAGGAGGCTATTCTCTTGCTCCTTCCCTTTAGTATCTTATGGCTTTTGGGAGGTTTTGAGACAAGCCCAAAGCAGGCTTCTTGCTTAATTCTCTCCCTTAATTCTCAACTCTCACAGTATGGCCTGTTTCCTGGCCTCCTGCCATCCCCTCCCTCTGCTACTTATACTCCTCTCAATGCTACAACACCAACTCTCTGGAACAGTGTTCTAATTCCCAGACCCCCTGTGCATTTGAGCAGCTTTTTGTGTGTAGGCGTAGGCACTAATTGTTCAAATAACATTTGATTTTTTGCGTCCATTTCCCCAATACAAGTGTATGTTAAATGGTACCCCCTCCCCTCCGTGCCCCACTTTCTCAAATGTGTGCAGATCGTGCATGTTCCTAACTTTTCATTTCACCCAATTTGACTGCCCCATGACCCAAGGGCCTCAAATAGTCTATCCGCCATTTTGGATTCGAGCAAAGGTATTCTCGCTGCAGGATGGTCCAGAGTTCCAGCTACCGAGGCTTTCAATAAAGCTGCCCGCTCACTAACACGGAATCCATGGTGTGCTTACATGCTTAGTAATTTTACTCGTAATCAGACTCACTTCGAGTTCCATGGCACAATCCACTCCACGATATGTGCTTGGTGCAGAATCAAACTCCTCATTTGGACTTGCTGATGAAACACAGAGCAAGGAGGAGAGTTTCATTTTATACCCTACTAAGTGAAAATAAAACCTCAGGCAGATTATCTCTGCTTTTGTCTCCAAATACTGCTTCCCTCTCAGTGTGGTAGCACCAGACCTTCCTCTCCTGACTCAGGAAAATATCAGTTGCTCATATTTATCTGGGAAATTTCGCCAAAGGGGTGACTAGAGGGTACTTTATGTGGTTTCTGGGGAAGACCTGGTATATGCGGATACAAAAAAAACTTCCTAATTCCAGTAGTTGCATCCTGTAACTGGCAGCTTCCCCTGGCCTCAGAGTTGCCCAAATACAGTTAAATGTAGTCAGACGTTTAGTAGTAGTTCCCTTAACTAGCTTTGGTTACTAATGAGGAATGCTTGCTCCATGATATTCATAAGAGTGCCTTTTGTATGACTCTTTTGGGGAGAACATCTGGGAGTCCCTTTGGAGGCCATTTTCTTCCAGTTATTTGTGAAAGACTTGTGTGATCAGCACAGTTGCCAGTACTTAATCTTACAGTGAATACTCTGTGTTTGCCAGGAGTTCATGCGTGTTTATAGGCTCTGTAGTCTCTACTTTTTAGTGTGCGTAATGATAGTGTATCTGCTTATGTGTTACTGAGGAAACTGGGTGGAAAGATTTAAATTAAAGGGGCCAGTGAAAATCAGGTCAAGTTTGATGATGGTGGAGCTATATGTATCAGTAGAGGGAGAGGATGTATTTTATTCATGAGTGTTTCTGCCTCTGAAACCTGGGCGTGCTCGGTGAAGGACTGCTGCTCACACAAGTCTAGGTATGCTATATTTCTGGGCAGTTACATCTCAAGTACGGTGTTGCTGACGAGAACCTCACTTTTTTTCATGTAGAAGGCAATGGAGTGGCTGTAGCGTTGATGTTGAGAGGGGGAAAGGGAGGAAGGCTGACACTTCTTTCCAAGTGGGGAGGATGACCCCTTTTGTAATAACACAGAGGAAGGAATGGAGTAGTTATCTTATATTATTATATGTGTTCTTTTATAACATGCTTAGGTGGTTTCTAAGAGCGAGATCCAAACTTGTGTTGAACTGCGTTGTCTTGCTTCCAAGACAAACACGTTGTCCTGAGCTATGTTTCCTCACCGTTAAGGGTTGTTTGTTAGGCACCAATAGCTGCCACAGTTTCTCATCACGATGCTAAATGTCTGAGAATTGGGAATGAGATTCCAGAGAGGTTGCAGTATTTCGTGAACAGCTATGTTCCATGAGTCTTACTGAATCAAAAATGGTTCTCTACCTGGTGATGCCCGTGGGGAGATTAGACTATTCCAAAGTCGTGTCATTGATTCCAGTCAACCATTGTGCATCATTTAAAGTTTGGATCCCACAACAATCTCTTTGAAGTCTATCATACAGTGCAAGGTGGAACATAGTGTTGGACTTTTTTTAGGTAGGGACTTTAGCGTAGAAGGCATGGTCTCCCGTTCATAAGAACCTTAATCTTACTCTACGATGAAATGGCAGCCAACCGTAAGTCTTAAAGTCTGTAGGTTTTGTAATGTTTTAATGGGGCAAAAGGGTCACCGTAATACATGCTGTTTGTACAATCTATGTTAGGCATCAATAACAACAGAACACTTGGGCTCATTGTGGGAAGGTCAGAGATGTAAACATCTTTCCCTGATGCCTAAGTACAAGGAAACCAGAATTAGTCATAGCTGTCTCCTTTGGGTCCAAGAAAAGCTAGTCAACTATTTCTACCTCCAGGTTCTTAACAGGGCACACTTGTTTGGCTAGATCCCCAGTAGATTGTTTTATTTAATGATCTGAGGGTCAGGAGGATAGCTCAGGGGCAAGACAATGCAGAGGACCACAGGTTTCAATCCCCTCCCGCGTTTGGCGACTGGTCTCTGGTATTAAGCTATAAAAGATACATTTATTAATTTGAGTCTCATGTATTTGTGGTATTCATTTTAAGCTTATTTCTCGATATCCAAGTATCTATCAATGGGAAAAGGGTTGAAAAGTTGGAGATGGTTTCTGAGGAGGTAGGGTGTAGGCTGGTCAGCAGCTGCAGGTTATCAGCATAGTTGTGAAACAGCATGCCAAATGATTTGAACCACTCCATAAGCAGAATGATATAGGTATTAAACAGAAAGTGAGAAAAGACTGACCCGTGCAAGTCCCCATATTGTTATTAAAGGGTGATATAAAATGTGACTCTACATGGCTTGTTGTACATCAGCCAAATGGACAATAACCAATGCAGAGTCCTTTTCTGTATCAGCAGACCAGATCATTAGAGTCCATGGTATCTAAGACCCTCCTCATTTATCACTTTTTTGGAGAAAGGAATAGAAAAACCGGTGGAGCCACAATGGTCTTTGTTCTTGCAGATGATTCTGTAATAAATGGGTACACAGTCCGAGGTATTTGATGCATTTTTCTTCCATCCAAAACTACCTGAGTGGTAGTAGTCGCACAGTGTTTTTATCTATTATGGCTATGTCTGTGCTATGGTAAAATGCATATCTTTTAACTGTGGAGATCGGCATGCAAAGTCACATGCAAGAAGATTCGGATGGCAAGTGCCCCTTTGATGAAATTCCTGTTCGGTCCCCACAGGTGCCCCGTGGACGGAAGACAAACTGGTCGGTTGAGGGAGAGGCGATGCCAAGGTACTCGAGCTGAGTCAGGGATGTAAGCAACAACGATGTTGGGAAAAATAGGGGGAGGGATTGTGTTGTACATAATACGTATAAAAAGTAACATGATTTTTTGGGGCGATTATAAAGAGAAGAAGTAGATACCTCAATTCCTGGTTCTAATGGAAAGAAGGGTATACACTAAATTAAAATGCTCCAAAGAGGGGTTTTAAGGATTCCTGAGTCACGGCCCGCAGAAGAGTTTGTATCCAACTCCAAAATGGAGTGAAACGGAGAAGGGATACATTTACTAAAATAATTAAAAAAAGCATTATGCAGTAAAACTGAAAAAGTGCAATTGTGTGGGGTTACAAATATGCCAATATAAAGCTTTTGTTGTGTATAGACTAATACATATGAAACTTTAGTAAACAATTAAGGAGATTGGTTAACATTTGGACCAAGAGATTGACATCAATTAGGAGGGTAAAAATGTAAAGAAGAGATTCTTAAAATACTAATAATAAAAGAGATAACAAAACTTGATAGGAGCAAACAGAATATCAGTGCATACATTTTTAAATAAAAAAGTAAGCAGTTAAAATATTTCTTTTTGGGATTGTAAACAGTAATTGATGGTGCCTGCATGAATTGATTGGTGTGGTATATTTGATAAAATAAAGAATCAAATAATAGAACGGGTAAGTATTGATGGTCAAAATCGAATCGTCATTATGGGGACATCTCTACATCTGTGTAGGACATTGTCAAGATACACAGCGAAGATAAGGAAATACCATTCGGAATGGGCCCAAGGTACGACTAACAAGACGCTCATGCTGTGACCGCAGGATGGTTCGCTGTCAAAACCATATTTCAGCATATGACAGCTTATTTGCATGACACACATAAGGGAAAAAGGTTACAGAAAAGGCTGGCCATTTTAGAATTAAGGAAGATGTATCAGAGTGAGAAAGAAGATCCAGCCGAGAGGAAGTGGATGCTCAATCAGCATGAAGGGGAGGATAAATACCTTCTGCTACCCTTTTCCCTCTGAAGGTAAGAGCATACATACATAGGAGAAGGGATTTTACCCTTTAAAGAAATTAAAAGCAGCAGTGGGGTATGTTAATCCAACATATGCACCCCCCGCTTATAGCAGAGAGGATAATGCTGAAGCAGAGAACACAAAGATATATCAACACGCAATGAAAGTAAACAGCGTGATGAGAGAAAGGACAGAGAAGACAGACAAATGGAGATAGCGGGAGAAGCAAAGAAACAGAAGAAAATAAAGGATAATGCTAAGGGAATAACGATAGTACAGAGTGAATGGATGGGAGGACAAATATTACTTAAGCTAGATGACAAAGGCATTGATGGGGTTTGAGAAAGAGAGGAAAGGGAAGAGCAGGAAAAGATGGAGAAGGATGAGGAAAGACCATGCAAAGATGAGAGGGGTAAAGAATGCAAGCAAAGAGAAGAATGAAGCAGATATTAGGCAAGGAAAGAAAAGGAGAGATTAGAAGAAAAAAATCAAGAAGAGATAGAAGCCCAAAGAATGAAAGTATTTAGGTTGCAAAGAAGGCGAGAGGTAGATGAATTGAGGGAGATGAAGAGAAGAGAGGAAGAAATGAACAGGAGTAGGGGCTTAAAAGATGACGAGATAACATATTTATGTCATAGGAGCATAGTGCTGATTTATGCACGAGAACCATTGGAGGAAGAGAGAGGGTCGCAACAGCCCCGTAGGGAGCTGCAAGGAATGCCGAGATCAGCATGGGCTGGTGGGCAGGACACAGAAGATATAGTGCAACGACATGGGTATTTGTACAGGCAAATAAGGAATAAAGACAGGCATAAAACCCAAAAGAACGCAGAAGGATCTCTATTAAGGGGAACTGAAAGTAAGTTGGATGACATCATAATAGACGAATACGGAATGTTGTCTTTAAACAGATTAGAGAAAGAGAACAGAGGGTAACTAAGAGGTTGTGCGCACAGTGCCAAAAACAGAAGAAGACGAACGAAATCATGAGAAAAGTGCACTTTTTTCATGATTTCTTTGGAATAATGTATCAAAAGGATTCCTGTGGTATTCTTTAAGAGCTTTTTGGTTCAATGCATTTTACAACATTTGAAGAATTGAGTGTATACATATTGCACCTGTATATTTTTGGTATACTCTGTCAATCTGAGAGTGGTGTACAATCACACAAGAGGTAGTGTGGATCAAAGTGCCTTTTGGTTGTTCTCCAATTATAACCTTCACATGACTAAAAGTTAAATAAATGTGGACACTGCTCATCTACCAATTTTCTCTTGAGTAAGTTCAGTTTGCCTCAAAATATATCAGAGGGGCTTTCAGCACGTGTTGGGGAATCCTTTTTTCATTTTATACAGATTAGATCTCGATGATGCGGAGAGGGATAACAGCCATACAAGCTGGGGCATAATGATGACAGGTGAAGAACAGAGAGGAGTACAAGAGAGCGCAAAGAGAGGGCGCATGCAGGTTTTCTAAGATAATCAAGTGTAGAAAAAGGGGTAAAATGGTCAGACCTGGAGAATCCTAAAGAGGGAACACCAGAACCAACACCATATACTGAGCGACCACAAGCACGATTACGCAGTAGAGGGGATATATCCTTGCCATCCCATTATTGGAGAAGAGGGAGGATGACCACAATACATAGCATGACAACAGATGGATAAAGACAATTTAAGATGTACATTTCCGAGTTTGACTGCTGGTGCAGTAAAATGGATTCATGAGATAGAGAGAATGACATCAGGAATGATGCTAGCTACCGGTGACGTAAAAGGCTTGCTAGCAGCTATCATAGGGGAGAGAGCTGATGACATTTGGAAATGAGCAGGACACGCAGGTGTGGCTGCACAAAACATGGCACACGATGGAGCGCCATTTAATAATTGCAGATCAGATGTATGGCAGGTGCTCAGAGTGCAATACCCAGATAGCTCAGAAATGGAGCGATTATGAAAAAATGGGGGAGGATGATTACTCTATTGCTTATATTTAAGACATTCAAGATAGATGGCATCAGGAGACTCGTGAACCATGGGATGAAACTGTAGCATTATAGTACCATATTTTGTGTCAAGGGCTGGCCGAGACAGTGCAATGGCAATTGAAGAAACAGGAGGGAATGGAAGGAAAGCCATGGCCGGAAATACAATTGACAATCGTGCATCACTGCCAATTAATGCAGAAGAAGAATAAAAAGAAAGCTGAGAATAGAAAGCAGGAGGAAGCAAAGTAAGATCAGAAGAAGTTGTCAAAAATAGCCATAGAGGGAGTGGTATTGATGAGTAATGAAGGAGGGGAGACACAGGAGATGCAGTCAGGGCAGCAAAATAACACAGAGTATCCCACAGATCAGAGTGGGTACAGTCTTTGGCCAAGGGGAAGATGGAATGGGCCTAGAGAAGTAGGACAAGTTGAATTTCAAAGCCCTCAAGGAAGAATAGGACACTTAGCTAGGACATGCAACAGCAGGGGAGGCATGCAACAGAATTGGCAAGCTCCAAGAGGGGGGATGGGTTATGCTCCACAATATTATACAGAACCACAGGAATATTATGACCAAGATCACACGCAGGCTCAGACATATGCACTGCAACCCCAACAAATACACTGCAAATGCAAGTACCACAAGGACAACCACAGCAAGTACCCATGCAAGCACAACAGCTACAAACACAGCAAGCACTGACACAGCAGGCTATGGTACCACAATGGAATATAACCACAGTAGCGCAACAGCAGCCCAACAAGCACCTGCACCCAAATTTGAGCGTGTGACTGTGATAGGAGGAAATCCTTTCACAGGTACAGGGATTAATTTATATCCACAATAGGACAGACCACAGAGCGATTTGATGTGTTCAGTACAGTGACACCAGACCCCCAAGAAGAACCAAGGGTCAGGGTAACGATAGGAGGCAAGACATTTTCATTTCTTGTAGATACTGGAGCTAATTATTCCTGTGTCCGTGATGGAAAATACCCACTGTCAAGTACTGCCATGAATGCTTAGGGTTTCTCTGGGGGGATGAGTTTATTTCCTTTCACAGATGAATTGCCATTCTCTATAGTAGAAATTAATATGTCAATGCCATTATTATATTCTAGGCAGATGCCAGTTAACATATACGGACATCAACTGATGAAAAAGCTTAACATGACAATGGGCCTCATTCCGAGTATGGCGGTAAGGGATAGCGGCCACCGCTAACGAGAGCGGTGGCGGTAATCCCTTACCGCCATACTCCGAGTTCCCTTTGCGCCATGGAGGTTTTAACACCTGCTTTTAGCAGGTGTTAAAAACCATGGCGCTAAGGGACCTTGATGTTAATTACGCCACCGTAATTTACGGTGGCGTAATTAACGCCTTCCCCACTCCCATTATGCCCTATGGGGCAAAAATGGGAATGGGGAAGGGTAAATGGGGATTGGGGAATTACCGCCCCGCCACCCTTGGAATGGGGCGGTAATTCCGCCATCCACCAAGGCGCTGCCGGTCCGGGTACGGCGTCAACCAAGGCGTTAATAGCGCCATTGGTTAGCGCCGTACTCGGAATGAGGCCCAATATCTTTTGCTGATGAAGGAATAGTATGTTCTACTCCAGGGATACACTATATGAATGTGGGAGAGTTTATATTAGCCTTTACAGGCCAGAAGACATTACTAGGCATTCCTTTAGATCCAGAGCAATTTTTGTATGGAGTGACTGTCTTATTATCATGGTTACCCAGATTGGTAGATAGAATATTGAGAATACCTGATTAATTCTTGTTTAGACCAGAGATTCCCATGGGCGATGAGGAAGGGCAGATTTTCCCCTTAGAGTTCGGAGCAGGAGTGATCAGAGAAAAAAGAGTGATGCTTCATGGGACAGATGATGAAGACAGAGGATGGGGAACAGTGATAGCCCTCTGTGAAGGATATAGGCTGACAGATTTCACAGACAAAGAACTGTTTAGAGATGACTACTGTGATGATT
Source organism: Ambystoma mexicanum (assembly GCF_040938575.1). Lineage (NCBI taxonomy): Eukaryota > Metazoa > Chordata > Amphibia > Caudata > Ambystomatidae > Ambystoma > Ambystoma mexicanum. The sequence goes on from NC_090934.1 coordinate 1,338,948,595, forward strand.
TAATAGTGTTTTTTTATAAGTCCTACTTATTGGATTATAGTAGAGAATATAGAAATACCACAGATAGTGGCATTGGTAAAAAAAAGACAGTCATTCTTCAGGAAGAAAGTTCCAAAGATTTTATGGACCACAAGCCCATATGATATTGGTCTATTAAAAGGGATAGGTGCAGTTAAAATTATACCAAAACCAAGAGTCCTTTTGAGTAAAGCAATATCCCATGTCCAGAGAGGCTGATGAAGGTATGTTTGAGAACATTTCCGCTTATGAAGCAAGGTATATTAGTGCCATCATTTCCGCTTATGAAGCAAGGTATATTAGTGCCATCAGATTCATCATGTAACACAGCTGTGTACCCTGTGAAGAAATCAAAGGTGGGGTTGTGGAGATTTATAGAGGACCTTCGCCCCCTAAACAATATAGTGAAATCTGAGTTTCCTTTAGTTCCAAATCCAGCGACAATACTGTGCAACATCCCATCTAAGGTTAAATATTTCACAGTTATATATTTAAAAAATGCATTCTTTTAGATTCCCCTTCATGAAGACTCACAAGATTTGACTTCCTTTTCCTGTAGAATGATCCACCTGAAAAATACTTTTTTGCACCATGGGTACTGTGAGTCCCCTTCAATATTTAACAGCGTCCTCCAGATGGATCTGTCTAATATCCAACTCCGAAGTGCAATAATCCAGTAAGTGGATGATATTTTGGTGTAAAGTGAGACAGAACAAAGGTGTAGAGAAGACTCAGTTAAACTCATGACTATATTTTCAGAGAAAGGATACAAGGTAGACAAAGCGGAGTTACAATATTGTCAGGAAGAGGTCTTGTATATAGGACAGTTGATCCCTCACGAAGGGAGAAAAGTGACACCTTAAAGAGCAGAAGCAATCATGAAATTCATTGCACCTAAAACAGTGAGGGGAATGCAACAGTGTGTAGGATCATACAACTACTGTGGGGCCTGGGTTTTCAATTACAGTACATATATTCAATCACTTTGAAAAGGACTTTAAGAAGCAAAGGTGGACAAAAGCCCAATAACATGGACAGATGAGATGACTGAAAGACTTAATGGATTAAAAAAGGCACTCAGTACATCCCCTGTGTTGAGGATCCAAGATTATAATGAAGAACAATATTTATTTTCCCATTCAAATGGAGAAGTTATGACCACAGTCCTCACACAGAAGACACATTTAGGACATGGACACAAACCATTGCCTTATAATAGTGGGATTTTAGATCCAGTTATGAGGGGACACTATTCATGTGAGCATTCTTCAGCTGCTGCTGCATTCACTATTGAAAAGGCTTCATGCATAACAATGGGGTGCCCAATAACATTATTCATAGAGCATACATTAGTCACGATTTTAGAGAAACCCAAAAGTACACTGACCACACAAAGAGCATCTGGGTATGAGGTGATTATTTTCAACCCTGCAAAGAAAATTGTTACATGTAAGACCAGCACCATTTATGGCAGACCTAGAAGGTGAAGATGATTATGTACATGATTGCACAACGTATACTGAGCACTATAATGATATTCCCCAGGCTAGAGAAAATGCCCTCTGGAGCGGGGAAGTTGTTTTTATTGATGGTTCCTCAAGAATTGACGAGGCAACTGGAGAAAGGCATACTGGATCAGCGGTAATAAAGCTGAATCGAGAAGGCGAGTTTGAGGTAGTGACGAGTATGAGACTGTCTTCGAATTATTCAGCACAGCTTTAGAATTAATGGCGCTCATTGGAGCGCTGTGGAGATTTGAGTATGATGAAGTGACAGTGCACTCTGACTCCGCCTATGTGATGTCAACTGTACATGCAGGTCTGTCAAGCTGGAAAAGGAGAGGCTACGTACATGCAGACAACACTCCAGTACAACATGCAGCCCTATTGGATAGGCTTATAGAAGCATTAAGTGTCCCATTGGCCGTAACAGTCGTAAAATGCACAACACATTTCCAAAGAACAGATTTAATTTCCCCCTGAAACAAAGCCCTCAGATTTAGAGGCTAAAAAAGCAGGCTATTACCCACCCATATCTAGTCTTGAAGAAAAAGAAGTGAAACAAAAGATAGGACGATGCATGTTGCTAAAGGAGGGCTTTAACATGCCGTCATTTGCCCAGTTAATTGAGATACAAGGTCGAGCCCCACAAGAAGAACTGGATTTATGGAGAAAGCAGGGGTGTTCTTGATCCCCAACTGAGGCAATTTGGAGACAGGATAGCACTGGAACGCCAGTTATGCCTCTAGCATTATTGAGAGTAGTGGCGGAACAGCCTCACTTCCCAGCACACACGACTGAAGAGAGTCTTGCTGCTACAATTGCAGAAGAGTGGTTCTCACCCAATCTGTTACAGCACGTGGCACAGTTCATTGTAAATTGCATTGTGTGCCATAAATGTACTGCAGGGCACACTAACAGTAAGAAGAGCAATTCCTAGACCCAATGACCCATTTCAGTTTCAACATATAGAATATGTGGATATGTTACAGCCATGCAACGGCTACAGATATTTGCTGTTCATTGTATGTCCTTTTTCTAGATGGATTGAGGCAGGTCCAGCATGCACCCTGATGCCTCGTGTGCCGCCAAGTTCCTTGTACGTGAGGTGTTCCCTAGGTGGGGGTGTGCAAGGTTTTTCGGTCTGACAATGGACTGCATTTTGTAAATGAGCTGTTTGAACAGATAGTTCTTCTATTAGGTAAAAAAATAAGTTTTCCTCCACTTATCACCCACAGGCAAATGACATCTGTGAAATAATAAATTGATTATTAAAGGGAAGAATAGCAAAGATCAAAAATACCTGAAAGAAGGGATGGCTACATTGCCTGCCCCTTGCCCTATATGCCTTGAGAAATCAGCCTGGCTCAGATCACCATCTAACTCCTCATGAGTTGGTGACTGTATGGTGGATGGGAACCCCACTTGCTCCTCCAACTAGGGTAAGAACTGATGCCCACAGTGTAGTGAAGGCACTAGGCGATGCAATGCATGATTATCTAACAACAATGACTCCAAGTGTTTCTTTCATGTCTCAACAGATGAAGAACAGAAGGGGGTTAAAAAAGAAGTGATAGATACAACCAACCTCTTGAAACAGAAGAATTCCTGAAGCCCCCAAGTTTGTATCCAGGCGACCAAGTGCTGGTGCGCAAATTCACATGCACCTGGAGTACGCCTCTCTTTGTGGGGCCACATGAAGTGGAATAAGGTAGCCCCACTGCGGTGAAATTAAAGGGATGGAGAGCGTGGCTGCATCTACACATCATCAAACCCTATAAAGGCGAAACACCGACCCCTCCTGCAACTGCCCACATTGAAGCAAGATAAGTAGTTCTGCGCATGCTGACTTGTTCAATGGCCAGAGACAAGGATAAAGAGAATGATGAGCACATCAGTCCTTTAGATTAGGAATTAACGTTTTCCAAAAATTTGATAAGGAGGAAAAATACTTGCAGCTATCTTGGACATTTTTTAGACAGGACAAAAGAGACAATGAGAGAAGAATTTGGAGTTTGAAGATAAGGATTATCATTCATGGTATAGGCTGCCTATCATAGTGACAATACACACACTCTTGTAAGCTATTTATTCCTACATGTTACAGTCTTATCCAGCCCAAATCCAAAGAGGAGTAAACATTGTTATGTTTTTTGTAAAGATCCCAAGAATAATTGTATTGTTTAGAGAGTGATAATCGAAATTATATTACATTTTCTGATATAAAAGTGATTTAAAAGGAGATAAAAAATGTGCATATCAAAATAAACACAAAATGGAGAGGCTTCAAAACTTCAGGGATGCACTACCATCCAGAAAGTCGATAGGTTTTCATGGAATATTGATGGTGATATAGTTTGGTATTATGATTTTTGTTTTTCTCCTTATTATTATGGCATTTCAACATGGTATAAAAATTGATAAGAATATGGAGGGTGTCAAAGAAACATCTATCATTGTCCCCACTATACTAGAGGTACAGAGAGGATTGGAGAATGGTACAGAGAAGATTGGAGAACAAATAAAGGTTGTCCAGATGAAGAAGCTGAATTGCTCAGACATAACTGAAAAACCAGGAGAGTCAAGTTGCGGAGAGAGACCTCAGCTAGTAATATATGGACGTGTTTTCACTACCACCAGATGGCAAGGACTATTGGCTTGCCCTGCACCCTTATTGAAGAAAGAATTGTCAATCATAGTGAAGATAGTAAGTGACAAATGCCTGGAATAATGGGCTAAGTACTCAAAGTTACTTACATTGGTCGACAACGAAGTATCCATAATACCAATAAGGAATGCAACAACATGCTTCAAGAACAATGGCCTGATCCTGGTTGGAAAGAACAAATGATGTGGACAGATAATTGAAGTCCCAGGAATGAATGGAGGAACTGCATTGTTAATGGTTCGATATTGGGCCTGTGGATCCAGAGCGCGCATGCAGTTGCCCAAGAATTGGGGAGAAGTATATTCTATAGTAACAATACATGTTCCAGCATTGGTGATTCCCCAACGTGACCTCCATCTTAATGAATTTACAAAAATGAATGAACATCAGAGGAAAAAGAGATCTCCTGAAATCCACCGGCTGAAAAGAGAGAATTATTTTTCAGCAAAATCAATGTAGGCTTCTGACAATATTCCAGATGAGCATAAACTGTTCAGCAAGATGGCAATGATAATGACAGCTATATTTTTGCCAGGACTTCAAGACACAGTAAACACCAAGTGGCTGCAGATTACAAGATGCGAGCTACTGCAAATGACCAATGCAACAATAAAAGGATGGAATGCTATCAGAGAATAATTTAGAGCCATCAGACAGATGACCCTCCAGAACAGATATGTCCTAGGCCTGATTACACTGTGTGTGCCAAGATCGGGCCTTCTTGCTGTATGTTCATTCCAGCTCATGATGAAGGAAAGGGAACCTTGACAGAGGCAAAAACTATGCTGGCGACCCTGCATACGAAAATGGCGGATAAAGTCGGTGAGACAGCAGGAGATGATTGTTTTTCATCTTTACTGTCTTAGATTCCAACCTGGTTGGCGAATGCTTGAAGCAATACTAGTGTTGGTATTGCTAGGATTTTGTCTCATAATGATCTTCTTGGGACCATGTCAGAAGCCAGCCAAGAAAGCTATCGGGATGAAGAGCATCATTGATATAGACTCTGGAACTGGTGAGCAGATGAAAATGAGGAAATTACCTGTGAGAATATAGAGAAAAGCACCCTTGCAGCTCCAGGAACTAAGTTATCCTACCCCAAAGATCATAAAAAATATCTAGGATGCTGAACATTCTGTCCGCCATCTGGAGAGTGCTGTTCCATGACCTGGAGCGTGGATGAACATATAAGGAATGCAGGTCATCTGAGGGGGGTGACAAAGATATGGATTCCTAAGAAACAATTGTATGAAGAAATGACAAAGGAGAATGAAAAATAGTATGAAGAGAAGATGAAGATGAAGGATGAAAAGAAGATGAAGATAAGAGAATATGGTCAAAAATTCAACCAGAAGAAGGAATGTAGAGGAACAGATGGATGCTTTCACACTAGTTCCTGTCCCCCACTGTCATCATATTGGAATAGTAGAAGAAGAACAGTAAATGTGACCCTCTGTATTGTTCCTATACTGCATCGAGTGTATGAGAGATGTTATGCAATCAGACAGCCATACAGAATGTACCCTCGCACTGAAGGTGTGGTAGGATGCTGCATGGAAGGATGTTAGGACACACCTATAGAGATCATGGAATGTTAAAGTGAAACCTGACAAGGGCAGAGTGATGTCATGAAGAAGTTATATAAACCTATGATGAAACAATATGAAAATACTTAAGAGGAACACTGTAACTGATGCACCAAGAGAAACATGTACCTAAGGCTAAAGTAATTGTGAACATAAAGAAGATGACTCAACTTACTGGTCAATAACTGTAAATACGCAGTGATGCAAGAAAAAAAGTAACCACATAGAGGCTTGCTATAGAGGAATATATAACGTGGCAAGGACAGCCATGATAGGAAAATGGACAATGGCTCATGTCGAAGTCAACAAGCTACCTCAGAGACAGACCAAGGTTGCAGAATCAGGAGAGTCTGGAAAGATCTGTGTGCAGAACAACAGAAAGGCTATGTTGGCCCAGGATCAAGGATGCTATTTTAAGGAATAATTGCAAGGCACAATTGCAGTCTCAGGAGGATAGCTCAGTGGCAACGTGCTCGCCTTGGAAGCAAGACGACACAGAGCAACACAGTTTCGATCCCTGGGTCCACGTTTAGAAACAGCTGGGTATTAAGTGCATTATAAATGACCTATCATATCATAACAAGGGGAGTTAACCCGGATAAGCTATGAACGAAGGAGACATTCTTCTTAGATTAAAGAAGAAAAAAACATCTGCAACGACCTAAGTATTAGACAATTAAAAATGTATTAAGTCTATGTAAGGTAGAGTGAGCAAGCCTCTAGAGGCCAAAAGGAGCAACAACACTGTGCATAATTGAATCAAATAACAGTAAATAAGAGGTTGAAATGAACACATTTGTGGTCTCTTCACATGTGACTCAGAAGTTCATTAGAGCGTCAGCCAAAGATAGTGGTGTGCTCACACTCCCTTGAATGTTCCAGGACAGTGAGCAGGCTACAAGGTCAACAACAGATGGAAGACTTTGGCTTAGGTCCAACCGATAAGAGATGATGGACTAATTGGGAAAAACGGGGAGTACTTTGAGGGGATTCAAACACCTAAGTTTCATTTCACATACATGCTGCTAAAATGCTGGAAGTCCAAGGTTGGGATAGAATGGCAATCAATCAGTGGGTCTACGGGGCAACCTAACATGCAATGTTGCATATACCAATCCACTGCCATTGGGTCTTCTATAATTAGTAATTGGTACTGTAAATGTTTTGGGGTAGTTCAAGGTGTGTCCTACAGACAAGGGGCAGCCAATGAAGAACTAACCCATATGTATTCTATATGTAGATAGTTTCCCTTAAACCAATCCCCTCCCTTAATAGGTTTTAAAATTTACCATGTAGGATGACGTCATAGATGACGCATATTGGGGTATAAGACCTCTCTGTAATCAAGCTACCATGTGAGTGTGTATTAATCCAGTCCAATGCTGTAATTTCTCCATGCTTTAATAAATGAGAATAAAGTAGTACTTTGCCATACTCCTTGAGTCTTGTCCTATTATTTGTTCTGAGACCATTATTTGTAATTCCATCTAGCACAAAAGACGCTTCAAGTAACTAGAGCACACAATCACATGATGATTAATAGTTATAACAGATTTCTGAGGAATATCTTCTGCCGCAGGCCATAGATGTCAACCCTCATGTAGCAAACATAACTTCCATTTGTTCTTTTAACTTTTAAGCAGACCTATCATCCACAATGTGGTTGTAATTGCATTAATTATCATTTGTGAAAGGAAATCCCATAACTAAATGTCTTTTTTATGTTTTGGAAGTGAAAATAGTTGCATGCCTAAAATTCATGCAGTAAATGACTTCTGGGCCAATAATAGAAGGCAACACTGACTTCCATAAGCAGCCCAAAAATATGTCTGCCACGCAATGTAAAAGAAAAAGGGCTCAAATCCCATTTCTATGTCGCAGTTGACTGACTTTTTTTAACTCCATGTGAAGATGTAAAGGCAGGAAAGCCTCCTGGTTTTGTAATTGTCTGTAATGTAGGCACACGTAGTAGAGGGGGGGACTTGGTGAGACAATCCAGGGTATAAAACGGTCCGCCAGCACGTTTAAGAATACTTACTTGGCTTCACAACTTCGTTATACTTTACACACAGTGCAACCTATAGAAGTCTTTCATGTACTGGCTGCTATTTCTTGGTATTATTTGTTCATTTCTGAATTTAAACCTTCAAAATGGACTTAAATGGAGGAGTGGCATGGGTTACCGGCGTGGAACTTGCAATAAATGCTGCTGTTTCTCATCATTACTCCATGAGAACCTTGGAATGGAGGCAGAGCTGAGCACCATATTATCTGTAAGGCTGTCTTTCAGTAAATATCATTCCTTTAATGCAGTATGTTATAATGCAAGGTGGTGACGTAGGATATCTGATACTGTACAGTACGCCATTCTTTCAAGATGCTCTTTTCTAGACAGCCATATAATTGTGCAAGACCTCGTGTAGGGTGCCTCTGGATACTGAACCATGTGCCCATTGTCCAATGTGGTAAGTGTACAATTTACCTGCACAAAACGCCTATGGGCCTCATTACGACCCTGGCGGTAAGTGAAAAACGATGCTGGTAAATGATTACCGGCATTGCTTACCGCTAGGTTCGATCATGACTCGAGAAAGTGCAATTAGCGGCATCGTAGTTAACGGTGCCGCTAACATCACCAAGCTCGCGTGCATGCGACCTCCCATGCCGTAAGTACCGGCATCGCGCAAAGGTGGTGAAATCACGAATCAAGCGGACATGCTGTCAACGCCATCGCGAAGGCAGTAAAGTACCTTACCGCCATGGTGCCAAGTCCGCCATCGTGAACCAACCGTAAATGGCTATGTGCAGTGTTCCCAGCTGCCACAGGTGCACACAATCAGCACAGGTGGAGGCAATACAGACTCACCAACCACAAAAAGAGCACACCCCACCCCTTCCCACACCCAGTCACACTCCACAATGATTCCAATACGACTAGCAATGTTGGGGCTGGAGGACCTGATTGCAATGCAAGTGCTACAACTACAACAACAACAACAACAACAACAGGCAGCACAGAGGAGACGCAGGAGGAGAAGGAGGGCAAGGCAGGGCCAGCAAGCCCCACCAGCAGAGCCAGTGCCACCACGCAGGCAGCCCCCAATCCCACGCATCCGAGCCAGCCCATTCAACCTCACCGCTGAGCAGATCCACACCCTGTACCCGTTGGACCGGGACACCATCACCACCATCGTGGTCATGATACACAACGACATCGTCAGCATGATAGAAACACCCACCGCCACCCCCCCCCCTACTGAAGGTAGTGTCCGTGCTCCACTTCCTGGCCACAGGCACCTACCAGCACACAGTGGGGCACTTGCATGGCATTTCACAACCATTATTCTCACGTACGCTGATCCAAGTGCTCGATGCCCTCCTCAAGCACCAGACGACCACATTTCCTTACCACGGTCTGCCCAGGAGATTGCTAACACCAAAGTCGGTTTCCATGCACTAGCCGGCATACCAGGTTGCATTGGTCCCATCGATTACACCCATGTGGAATTGGTGGTCCCACATGACATTGAGGTAGCGTACCGCAACCGTAAACTATTCCACTCAATCAACGTGCAAAAGGTATGTGACTCCAACAGGATCTTCACACATTGTTGTGCCCGATTCCCCGGATCAACCCATGATTCAATGGTCCTGCGTAACTCCACAATTCCACGCTACATGGAGCGACATGCAGGGCCAAGATCCTGGCTACTTGGTGAGTCTCATGTCATGGCCATGGAAATGTGAAGTGGGTAGGTGATTGACGTATCAATGCAGACTTTACCTGGCTGAAAGGGGGAGCGATGCATACTTTATCTGGCTGAAAGGGGGGGGGGGAAGATGCATACTTTACCTGGCGGAAAGGGGGGGGAGAGATGCATACTTTACCTGGCTGAAAGGGGGGGGGAGTGATGCATACCTTACATGGCTGCGAGTACCAGAGACAATGGAGCCAGCTCATACCCTAAAGCAGCCCAAACGTCAACTGACACCTGAACACATAATGCCCGATGTAAGCAGCCCTGCCATGTGAATGAAGGTGTGTCCCAACCATGACACAACCATCTGAAAGTGCACTGTACCGAATCGGACCACATCGACCTCAACGAAATGCACCTACATGCAATGACTTCAGCCAATGCACGGCACCAAACACCATCAACTGAAAGGCCAGTCCCCCATAACTGCGCACAAAGGAGGCACATGACGGACAAAAACATCAATACACCACTACACAGACACCGAGGCCCAAACAAATTGCCTAGCAACATTAGTAGTGCTCAGTGGGGTCATCATGAGGCTGACAGCAATGTTGCCATGATGAGAGCATTGATATCACTGGACACCTGCCAGGTCAACAAAACAAACGCCATAGACTAACACAGTGGATGGGCACTCACAAGGCACTGGACCCCCCTGCATACACTGGTTGATGGCATGCAAAACAGTCCATGAGAGGAATACACATATACCGGTCACATAGTGTGACTCCATTTGTGCATGTAAATGTGGTACAAAGTAAGAGATGAATGCATGCCATGGTGGCACGTCATGATTTGAGATTTGAAGTCATGACTGATACATACATTGTTGCCTACATACAGGTGATGCAAGCTATCCCCTGAAGAGGTGGCTCGTTACCCCAGTCTGGAACCCGCAGAACCAGCATGAGGAGGACTTCAATTGTGCACATACACGAACCCGTGTGGTGATTGAGCAGACATTTGGCCTATTGAAGTCACGGTTTCGCTGCCTCAGCAGGTCTGGTGGGGCACTCCTGTACCGCCATGAAAAGGTGGCAAAGATCGTCATGGCATGTGTCATGCTACACAATATGTGCATCAGACGGAATGTGCCCCTGCCCCCTGACGCTGAACTGCAACCACCTGACGATGAGGATGAGGAGGGTGGGGATGGGCAGCACCTCAGGGAGGCATCGATGCACAGGAGGGACGTGACATGCGCCGGATTCTGATCAACCAATGTTTCTAGCACACACGGATGGGGGGTGTCACATGGAGATGGCAATTGGGGCACTGTGTGTGTCTGGGATATGCACACTGTGGACTGTTCACAAATAAAGCACACATACGCAATGAGCAATGTCCACACATGTGATTTGTGCTCAAGCAAAAATTGTATTGTAAATGTGAATTCAATTAACACACCCACTCCCCCCTCCCCCTCAACTCCCCAACACACCCACTCCCCCTCCCCCCTCAACTCCCCAACACATCCACTCCCCCCTCCCACCTCCCCCCTCAACTCCCCAACACACCCACGCCCCCCTCCCCCCTCAATTCCCCAACACACCCACTCCCCCCTCAACTCCCCGCAAAAGTCCGTGGATGCCTGTGGTGAAGTGCCTAATGTGGGATTGTTCCACTGAGCGGCCTCTATTGGCAGCCCCCTCTGCCGGCCCCCAGGACACCCCTGCCTGTGCTCCGCAGGTTCCTGGCCGACCTGCGGATGGGGCTGCTTGGGGCAGAACTGGCAGCGGAGGAGGTACTCGGCTGCTCACTAGGACACATGTCCCTTATTGTCTGTACAAGCTCCAAGAGCATGTGCCGCACCGCGGCAAGTTCGGCACAGATATCCTTGGTGGAGGATTGTATGGCTGCCTTCACAGTCTCGGCACATTATAGCATTTCCGCACTTGCACCTCCACATTCGGCCACATGCTGAGTCAGGAGTGAGGACAGTTGGTGTTGGCATGTTAAGATTTGGTCCAGCGACTCTTGTTTTTTTTGGGCATTGGATAATGCCAGTGGCGTGTTCATTGGGCTGCTCCCCTCCTCCACACCTTCCACTGGGCATGGAGTGGCTGGCCAGGAGTCATCAGGGGATTGCCCCTGTGTGCCATCATTATGCAGGCTACATGGGGACAGGTAGGGGGAATGAGGGTGGGCAGTGGGGGACATTCTACGACATCATCATCATTCCCCACATCACTATCCGAGCCAGCTGCAATGGCAGCAGTCTCCCCAATCGTGCTGCTTCCTGCAGACATAGTCCCTTCAGTGGCCACCAGTTGTTGGATGTCTGTTGCTGGTGGTACCGTGCTGCTTGCCTTGGTGCTTATCGGTGCCCTGGCCTGTGTTGTGGCCGTCGATTTTGGCTGCTGTGGGGGTTTGTTTTGTCCAGCAGAGGTGGAGGGTTGGTGTGGTGTCACTTCGGGCCTGGCCTTCTTGGCAGGTGTGGTGCCAGTGTCTTCCTCGCCAAAGTCCGAATGGGAGCCTGTGGTGGAGCAAAGGAGGGAAAGTGTTATTGATGGGTCTGCGGACATTGAGCAGGCATTGTGATGACTGCCATCATTTTGATAACTAGATGGTGCACATTGGAGGCAGTGACATACAGGTTGTCTCCCTTTTGGGTGGGAGAAGCATGCAGGAATGTGGGTGCCTACAGTGAGAGTGTGCATACTGCATGTGTACAGGGTGTAGGTCAATAATGCCTGTAGGCAGTCTTCTGCTGATGTGTCGCGTTAACCCTATTAGGCAACATTGTGCTTCCCATGAAACTGGACTTCAGAGAGTTTTGCATGGCTTGATTTGAGGCACCTACCTGCGTCACCTGATGTCGGGGCTCCTCTCTCCATTTATCGGACCCCCTCGATGCTCTTGATGCCAATGGTTGTGGCACATATCTCCTCCCACGGCTGCAATTTTATCGGTGAGTCTACTCCTCCACCAGTTGCCATGCCCAGGTTTCTGTTGGCAGACAGTATACTCCTTACGCGGAGCCAGAGGTCGTCCCACCTTTTCTGGCACTGTCTTGTGGTGCAGGGTGTTGTTCCAACTGCACTGACCCGCTGTGCGACTAGGTCCCATATGGCCTTCTTCCGTGCTATTACCGGTCTGGTCATTTCTGTTGAGAATACAACGTCCGCGTTTTCCTGTAGGGTTTCCGCCAGCATGGTGAGCTCTTCCCTAGTGAAGCGCTCCTGCCGCAGCCGATCGCAACTTTTTTTTAACAACTTTCAGCATTCTGACGATGGGTGGATGTGGGTGAAGGTTTGTGGCGGGTCTCGGGGTCAGATGTGCACTGGTTGTGGAGGATGGCAATGGATTGTGTTTTTAAAGATGGCTGCCATGCTCTTTTCCATTACGGTGCGATGGCGCAACTTCGGGATCCGCTATTTGCGGTGATCGCTAATATCGGTGGGTAAGGTGGCGGTAGTGCATCTTTTTGGGACGTTACCGGCATGGCGCAGATTACATTACCGGCATGGCGCAATGCTCGTGCCCGAGAGGTCATAATGTACTGCTTTTAACGGTTTCTGGCCAGCACGGACACGTTAGTTGCGCCATGCTGGTAATGTCCATTACTTACCGCCTGGTCATAATGAGGCCCTATGTCTAGAAAATGATCATTTTCTATGATACTCTGATCACCATCTCCAACTGCACAGATGTAAAGTGTTTACTTTTTTAAAAATATTTTTATTTGTTTTTGTATAGCACAAGCGGCCCTAGAGCATTGTAGCGCGTGTTACAGTATGCTTGGGGATTACATTGTTTATACATACAGGATTGCAGAGGTGCAGGATAAGTTACGAGTTCCTTACAAGGGTTACAGTGGAACAATTCATTGGTATGGCTTGGGTACAGGTGGTTATGCGGAATGATTAATTAAACAGTTGCGTTTTGAGCATTTTTCTGAACACAGTATATGTATTTCCATTTTTCAGGGCTGTGGGGAAGGCGTTCCAATTTTTTGCTGCTGGGTATTGGAAACTAGCGCCACCCGCTTTGGTTCTTCACAGTGAATGGTGGTGGGTGGGGCAGAGGCAGAGTCAGAGAACACTCTCATGAGTCTGTCACGGAGGAAGGAGTCAATCCATGTTGTGGCTTCTGGAGAGAAATGGGCAGCCTTTTTTAATTGTTTGCCTAGAATATCATTGTTAACGAGGTCGAAGGCAGCGGACAGATCTAGTAGAAATAGGAGTGCAGCTTTGCCTTTGTCCATGATATCTGTAAATTGTATTTTTAAGTCTAGTAGAGCAGATTCTGTACCATGACCAAGCCGGAAACCAGATTGCCTTTTGCCTAGTATTTTCTTTTCTTCTATGAATTTTTGTATTTGTGTGTATGCCACCTTATCCAGAATCTTGAGCAGAAATGGTACGGTGGCGATGGGCCTGTTGTTGGTAGCTATTTCGGGATCCAGTGTAGGTTTCTTCAGTAATGGACGTATCCATGCTTCTTTTAGGCAATCTGGGACTGAATTTGAGTTAAAGGAGGCATTGATGAAAGTTTTAAAAAATTTCGCTAGGGTTTCGGTGCAGTCTTTGACTAGTTTGGCAGGACATGCATCACCTTTACAGTTGGAGGGCTTGATTTAATTGACTATTTCTCTTACTTCAGGTGTTGTGACTTCCCTGAAGGAGAATGGTTTAATATTTTGCGGGTTGGTCTTGGTTACAGGGCAGGATGAGAGATTGATGAGTTTGGAGAGGTTTTTGTAGTGTTCCAGGATCTTGACCTGCAGGAGTTCAATTTTATTTATTGCACACTGGTGCACCATGCTAGTTCTTTGGTAATCTCTAGCGATATGGTGCCTGGGATGGAGAGTTCTCTTTGTGTGGCAAATAGTTCTTTGGATTCGGAGGTGGCGTTGGTGATTCTGTTGTTGTAGGAAGCGGATTTAGTGGTTATTATGGCTTTTTTGTAGCTAGCGGCAATGGATTTATAGGCAGATAGCGTGGCATCCTGTGGGGAGCCTAGCCAGCTTTTTAGTGCTTTTCGTTTTTGTGTTCAGAGATCCTTGAGTTCATTGGTGAACCAGGTGTTATTGTGTTTTATTTTTTTTGCTTTTTTGTTCTGGAGAGGTGCAATGGCTTGAATGTCAGATTCCATAATGGAGTTGTATGTCACTGCGAGTACCGTGGGGTCTGTGGAGGTGTGGAGATGGCAGGGTGTTATGTCTATGAAGGGGAGAATGTTTTCTTTGGTTAGATTTTGGGCACTTCTGGCTAAAGCCTCTGGGATGGGTAGGTGATTTTTTGGTGTGTTAGTGCATGTCGGGATGAAGAAGTGGATGAGGTGGTGGTCAGACCAGGGAATGGGTGTGTTGGAGCTGACATCTATTTTGCAGTTGTGGTCCACTACCCAATCGAGCGTGCAACCTTTGCAATGTGTGGGTGTGACATTTCATTGCTGGAATCCAAGTTCAGAAAGGGCTTGGGCTAGGTCTTTGGCTGGTTTGTCTTTGGGGTCATTGAGGCCCAGGTTGAGGTCGCTTAGGTGGAGTGTTTTGGAGGATGTTTTAAGATTGTCACTTAAGAGGTGCATGAGATTGTCATGGAGGTTGGCTATGGAGCGTGGAGGGCGGTAGACTAGACTAGGTTGATGGTTATAGTGGTGTTGGCTGAGGTGGCGATCTTAACTGTGAGACATTCAGTGTTCTCCCCGAGGTGTGAGGCAGTTTCTCTTATGGTCAGGGAGTCTTTTACTATGAGGGCTACACCTCCACCTTTGGTTAGATCTCTGTCTTGTCTGTAAAGCGATTGTCCTTGTGGGAGTGCTAGCGAGATGGCTGGTCCTGCGGCTTGATGGAGCCAAGTCTCGGTGATGGGCAGGATCTCTAAGTCGAGATTGGTCATAAATGTCCATGGCGTGTGCTGTGAGGGATCTGGCATTGATGAGTGCGCATTGTAGGTGAGGGGGTTCAGTTAGCTTGGTGGACTATTTTGTGTTGGGGGTGGGGCCTGCTGTAGTTGTAGTGCTAGGTTGTGTGGGCTGGTGCTGGATTTTGGCATTGGAGGCTGTTGTTTTGGTGTTGGTGGTGGGCTTACTGGGCTGTAGGAAGGGAGGTGTAGTTTTGGTGGTTGCAGAGTGCGTCATATTTTGAGAAATGGCTGTGGGGTTGAGAAGGTTGGATAGGGTGGGCATTGTGTGAGCGTAGCCTGAGAAGCTTGTTTCTGCTGTAGAGTGGTCTAGGACATGTGGTGAGTATGGTGTTAGTGAGAGGGTGGGATGTCATGTTTTTTGTGGTCACTATGGGTTGGGAGGTGGTGTGGCGAACTTGTGTTGGGCAGTGTAGTTTGTGTTGGGTTGAGTGAAAAAGGAAGGGAGAAATGTTGTGGGAGGAATGTATGGTAGACGTGAGTGTGTAATGGTCTCCATGTTAAGTAGTGTTCTTGTGTGGGGGGGCAGGAGTGCGTGGTGGTGGAGCTGGAGTGTTATCAGCGTCGGTATGGGCATGAGCACGGAGGCGTGCAGACCTGTGAGGTGTGATAAGAGTGAGGAGCGATGGCTGCGATTGAGTGGAGACGGTGTGTTTCGGGCTGGTTGGTGCGGGGCACATTCAGTCAGGTGAGGTGGGGTTAGTATGTTAATACATGTATGGATACATCATTGATATATTTACCAAAATAAGTCAAATACAGTTACTAGCAAGGTGCAAGAAGGCTTAGCTGGACGTATGCTATAGTGTAAAGACAGTTTTTTTTTCAATTTTTGTACATGCTATGCATATTTTGGGAAAAGTTGATACAGAGGCACAAGCAGTAAGTAGCATGGGTTGCTAGTACATTGTAACATTAAGAGTGACGGTAATATTGTTTGCATTAGCTAACCATCAACACAATCCGAAGTTTGCTCTGGTGCAACACTGTTAAAGAAAATAAATGCTGGACACAGAGTCTCAGAAGTGAGAGAGCCATGGAGTGAGCCACCCCACTCAAACTCCTTCTTGGAAAGGGCTTTGTGGAAGCTTCATTCATGGGCCGGGCTGGTCCTGGGAGGGTCCTTAAATAGCGCACCTTCCACATAGAGTTCTGAAAATCGGAGATGCATTGAGCCCCACTCTTGAGGGAAATTCAGCCCCCCTTCCCTCACCCTGTTCAAAAAGAATGAAGAAGAGTCATGTATGAAAGCCTAGGACATTAAGGTATTATGTTCAGCTCTGGGTTGTGGGGGACAACATGTGGTTGCTTGTCACATAACTTATAGATAAATACACCGGAGAGAGCTTCCTGGTTCCTGTATATGAGGCGTGAGCGAGCCAGAGGAGAATGAGTTGAAGATGAACGTGGCAGGCACACGCGCCACATGTCACAGTCAGCTCCAACCCCTCCTGTGCGCTCCCTTCTCACACTACAAGCCCCGGCCCAGCCTTCACCCTGATGGATGAGGACTGGGCTGGGGACCCCCAGGCCAGGTGTGGCAGAGCAACCCACACCAGAGGGGCTGCGTGGGCCCCTACTAGGCCAGTGCCCAGGAGCTTCAGTTTATACAAAAACACGTTGTTCTTTTTTTTTTAAATACAGTGGTAGAGAGAGAGACTGCAGGGGTAGCAAGGGAGACACATGGGTCACGGCTGCAATGCCTGGCAACCCCCAAATAACATCCCTGTCAGACATGCACTGTCATAGTGCAACCGGTTTCCTTTGTAAAAAGTAAACATTAGCACCCCAGAGGGAACCCTGAGGTGCTAATTGCATTAAGCGCCAGGGTGTTGGAGGGGCTTTGCTCGGAATGGCACTAAGACCTTGTGGGGTCCATCGTTTTCCCCAAGCCCACAATGGTGCGGGCGGGCTATGGGGGCATTACATGGGCCAGCTCACCCCCAAGCTTGGTTCTTATCTCTATATACATTATGGCCCTTTGCGTAGTGAGACCCAATCAAGACGGCCGTTTCTTCCTGATAGGAAAATGTTCCTGTGCACAAAATATTTTTCTTCACGTTTCTTGTAGTGGTAGATAGTAGATCGGGACTTGTGAACGAACAGTACTGTCTTTTACGAAATAAAGGACATATTCTGCTGTATTTGTTGGAAGGGTAGTAGATTCTGGCTTACGTGGGCACAGCCTGTATGATGCTTTTCTTAAAGTACCATCTACATTTCGTTACTATGATAGAAGTATTATTGGGTCCAGTATCCAGAATGACCCCACTTACACTGTGGGGTAAGTATTTGTTGGAAGGGCACACGAAACAGGGAAGCCTTCAGAAAAAATAAAACTTCTTGATTAAACATGTCTGCAAGAGCACGCTTTGGAATCAATTTCTCCAGTTCTAATTATCCCAGGGAGCACAACTGCGTAGGAGCCACCAATGTCTTCCTAATGGTTTTCGTAGTCTAACAACTTGGATTAGTGGCATCTCCATTTTTTCCAGTAATTAAAACTCTTGCTTCCAAACCTCAGAGGAGTCCATGTGCAATTAAGTGCATCAAGACATATCCCCTGTGGCCCACTGAGATTTATAATGAGTAATGCCTGTCAGTAATTAAACGACTTTTAATATGGCTTGGAATGTTTCAAGTAAATGACACAAATGCTCCCAAACAGCAGGGTAATTCTTTTGGCAAATGTGTGGTTTCTGTAATAATTCGAAATATACAGGAGATCTTACTCATATGTGATGATACATCTGTAAAATATGTTCTCATTGTTGCTAGCAGCCTTCAGAATATGTGCTAAATTGCAATCAAGGTGCCATGTTTCCGGAGAGATAGCTGTGATAAAAAAATACATTAAGAATTGAACACAAGTAACATTTTTGAGAAAAAGCATACAGCACATGGAGGGCTTGTTTCGCCCAATTGCCGGTGCAAGCTATATTGAAGACATTTCCCTGAATATGCTTGTGAATCACAGGTGATTCCTATTTGCATTACATTTTCCATCAATTTTAATGAGTACCCGAAATTGCTTGTGGCTCTAGAGAGACTAATATCTTCGTTCTGGTTTCTAGTTGCGTGTCTGTTCAGCTGCTCCTATGCGGGCAAGACTGCCGCTGTAGGCGAGCTTGCGGGGTGGGGAAAAGGGGCCAGCAAAACTGACCCACAAGCAGAAATGCCCACGCAACTGCACTCACCCCTTCATACCACCACCTTCATACCGCTCACTCGTTCGCATCACAGGGATGTTGCTCGTATATTAAAGAGAAGAAAACAATGGGTTTTGCCAAATTAGTGAGTCCCTATTATGGAGCCAGCAACCCACGTGTAAATCTCCGGAGATCTCTGTGCAAACTCTTCTCTCTCCTTTTCTCTCTCCCGCCTGTCGTTTCTATGTCCATCCCACCCTGACTCTTTCACTCCATACTGCCCGGTTGTTCCTTTCTCTCCTTCATTCAGTCTATTTCCCTCTTCCCCTATTGCCTCTTGAAGCTCTTCCTCTCCTCCTGTGCATTGCCTCTCTCACTCCTCTTCTCTTTCGCTCCCTTTTGTTCTGTCTCTTGCTTATCTATGTATCCTGTTTCTCTCCTGTCTCTTTGCCAATCCCAATCTCCTTCCTCTCTTTCACTGCCATTCTCTCTCCCTCCCATCCTCCCTTTTAGTCCCTTACACTCTGCTTTTTTCTTTTTCTACCACATTCTGTCCTTTTCTCTTCGGCCTTTCGTTTCTCCTTCATTATCCTTTTTCTCCCAAGTCCCTTCATTGGCCCGCCTTAGACTCTGTTGCCTCTTCTGTCTCTCGCTTCTCTGCAACTCCGCACACTTGATCTTCATGTCGCTTAGCATGCCTATTCGTTCTCCCTTCGCCACGGTTCCGTGTCTGTGGCTGTATTATATTGCACCTCTCAATTAGTCCAATGTGTTCTGCCTTCTCGGTTCCTTTGCCTGACATCCCCCTTCCCTTCAAGGCTCAACCTGATGGACTAGAATGCTGGGACTGCAGTTAGCTTAGCCCACCCAAGGTAAGTGCAATGCCGCAGCTATCCGGCAGGCCACCTGGTGCATGGAAAAGGGGTCATAGGTCTGATACACACCACAACGGGGTCATGTCAAGGAACAAGTCAAGTCAAGCAACACCAGCCAGACCGTCTTCACCTGTGTCCTGGGATGTCACCTCTCTCCACCTCCATCTGCCAGTGTTCTGCAACCCCACCCAGTGGACATTCAAGTGGTGTCTTTCATTGCATGAGCTTTGGAGCACATCATGACCATGCCATGTAATGGTTTGACTGATCATGTAGCTTCCCCTCATGCACACACATACTTCCATGACATCTCTGTGCATCCCACGGAGAGCCTATTGTTAGAGGTAGATTGGGGGCTGGGAGAATAGGGGGGTGGCCACATGAACTGACACTATGATTCCATTGGTGCTGTGACTGTTGCATACACTGTCAAGTCATGTGTGGCTAACAGCTATGCTTTGCGACTGTTTCCACTGTGACGCTACCTCAACCAACAGTCGGTGGTGTGTGATTTAACAGCAGCAGGCACCGGACCTGTTCCATGTGGGCCATCATGCTTCATGAGGTTGTACGTAAACAGCACATCTACTAATTGTCTGCCTGCAGCTGTGTGCCTCCCCTCCCCCAACATTGTTCTTCGCTTCAACAAAGATGTCTGAGGTAGACAGCTCTGTGGTCCTAGTGACACTGTTGGCTCTGGTGGAAGTTGGCATCTTGTTTACGCGAAGATCTCTTTTCTCTCTATCTTAGGAAAATACCAGCCAATGACAGTTACTATTCATCAAGCTAACATGCTGCACTGACGAATGGGGTCTGGTGAAAGAAAATAAATAACCAACTAGTACCCTTTGGAATGAACCTTCACCTGTTGTGTGGGTGCTTAGACTTGATGCTACGACGACTGCTTGCTTATTGACTCTTCCTACCACAAACTTTAACCAGTTGTATAGTCTGAGGAAGAATGGTTCCTAGTTGCATAGGCTGAGATTGGTGCTATGACACACGCAATAAAGCCATCCTTGTGCCATCTGTGCTTGATTATATCGGGATACTTGGGCGCAGTCAGGTTGCAGTGGAGCATATCCACTACTCCCTTATGTGAGAGCTACTGTCAGTTTAATCTTCAAACAGTTTGGAGCACTCAAACAACACAGAATAAGTTGCAGAACAAGGATTTCCCAACAACAGTGAAGGAGAGACACACAACAGAAGGGGAATCGTGCATGTGTAATTATTATTATTTATTATTTTTATTATTATTATTATGGTATTTATTGAATGTGGACCTAGCTTTGAGAAAGCAACCCAGCTCTTTACAGAGGATAAAGATACATAGGGCCTCATTCCGAGTTCGGAGGTAACCACGCCGCTATTTGCGGCATGCCTGCCTCCGAACTCGTCCAAACTCCGGCCTGGTGAATGGAGTAATTACCAGTTCATTCTGAGGTTGGAGGGACCAGTAATTCCCCATTGACAGGGCCATTCCCCATTCCCATTTGAGCCCCCATAGGGCTCAATGGGAAGGGGGAAGGTGGCAATAACGGTACCGTAATTTACGGTACCGTTATTGACCCTGGAATCCCTTTGCGGGTCCCGTCTTTAACGCTTGCTAAAAGCAGGCGTTAAGGAATGATCCGCAAAGGGAACTCATAGTAGGGCGGTAAGGGTTTAACAGCACTGGTCTTGTTACTGGTGACCGTTAACCCTTAACGCCCTACTCGGAATGAGGCCCATAACGTAGCGCTTTACAGAGGTGTACAACATTACAGATGCATAACGGAGCACTTTTCAGTGGTAACAACAGCCCAGATGTACAGCATGGGTAGGATACAGAGGGGGACAGAGGAGGGGTACAGCTGTACCCGGTAGCAGGGAAGAGAGGGGCGCGCGGATTTTAGCAAGTCAGATGGCACGAGGAGCAGCATGATGGTCTAGATGTTGAGGAAGAGAGACTTCTTGAAGAGGTGAGTCTTGAGTTCTTTTCTGAATTGTAGCAGCGTGGGGGTGAGTCTGATGCAGTTGAGGAGGAGGTTCCATAGTCTTGTGGTGTAGGCAGATAATGCTTTTTTTCTGGTCCTTTCCAAGTCTGCACGTGTCGTGGCTCCTGGTGGTGCACTGTCCACCGGAGATGCAGAGTTTCCCTGTGAAGTAGCTCGGTGTCTTGAGAGCGACTGACTTATAGATGATGCAGCAAGACTTGAAGGTGATTCTTGCATGCAGTGGGAGCCAGTGATGGCTGATGAGGCCCGGAGTGATGTGCATTGCCCCCATGTAGGTGGGACAGGACCAGTGATTGAATGGTGGAACTAAATCTAGCCAGAGGGAGGAAGGGCTTGACTTTTTGCAGGAGGGTGAGCTGATACCAAGCTGTCTGAGTGTTCTTAGCTATGTGTGTCTTGAAGGAGAAGTGTTTATCGATGTGGAACCCGAGGGACCTGGTACAGGAGGGGAGCTCGGAAGTGAAGCCCTCAGAGTTCATGGTTGATAGCCAGGTCTGTATGTCTGGGTGTTCAGTGTTCGGTGTTGTTGTTGAGAAGTAGGAATTCGGTCTTGGAGGGGTTGAGCTTCAAGTATGCAAAGGACATCCTAGACTGGATCAGCGAGAGGCAGGTTTTGAGACTATGGATGTCCTTGATGGAGTCGATCTTGAGGTATAGCTGTGTGTTGTCAGTGTATTGGTGGATGTAGATGTGAATGGTGTGTGTGGCTAGGAGGGCTCCCAGTGGCTCCATGATGATCACTGGAGAGAGGATGGAACCCTGTGGCACTCCACAGGTGACACGTAGCATTGGTGATCTAAAGGAGGCCGTCTGTAAGTGCCTGGTGGTAAACTGTGTCAAAAGCGGTTGAGAGGCAGGGGTGTTGAGGGCATTGTTTACCACCGGTATGGTTGCTGTCTCCATGCTACATCTCGGTCTGAATCCGGATTGGTAGGTTTGGAGGAAATTGTTGGTGTCAATGTGTTACTGCAGTTGTACGGCTATTGCTTTCTCAATGATCTTACCCTGGAAGGGAAGATGGGTGATGGGACGATAATTACCTAGGTTGACAGGATCCAGAGTGGGTTTCTTTAGTAGAGGGAGGATTTGTCCTATCTTTATGGTCGATGGGTAATCTCTAGCCTGAGCCTATTGTAAAAGCAAAAGAAAATATCGAGGCTGAGTAACCCAAAGGAAATACACCAAACACAGGCTTATAAAGATTCTCAGATCTTTATTGAAATAATTGTACAGTTTACAAAGAAACAAAGTATCAGATAGCTATCTGGCCCTCAGTACATCACAGCGAATACCAGCCCTTTCGATGTGAGAAGTGAGAGGTCCTGGACATCTAAACATTTGCATCTTTTATACAGTTTCCAATCGTAATGTCCAACCCCTCTGTAGGTTAATAATACTCAGTCTAGGGATCGTGCCGAGTTCCCCTCTAGTTTATCGGACTATATGCATGTGGATTGTTTCCAGTTTGTACAACAACAAGTCACAATGGCAACAGAGTATCTTCGAATTCAACATTTAAGCCTTAGTACACGTCCAATACAATGTAGTTCAACAAGTGTTCCCGTTTAGTATTTAAACAACATTGCATTTGATGTATGTCTGCGGATCGGACTTGTTGGTGCAGGTAATCCTCGATTTACAGGTCAAACGTAGGACAAGGTCTCATTACAAGGTCCTAACATTTGGCCTACGGGCAGCTTGGACATTAACTCTGCGCGAAGGTCAGGGTTACAAGCGGGAAAACAGTGTCCACCATTTTAGAACACAGAGTGACTTTGAAACAGAAATCAAAATGGCGGATGTACCCAAAATGGCAGCTAGGTCGATCTAAGGTCGGAACCTTGCAACGCGGATTTCTTCGCAGAGCGACTGGGCTTAGGCCAATATATACAATAAAGGAGGTACAATATGATATCCCGTTTAGCAAACCCTCCTTTTAGCCTAAGCCAATCGCTAAACTACTTCTAGTCACTTTACGAGTAACTCCATGTCTCAATGTCCATGCATCCTGAATCACTATCGGAGATATCAATTGCCATAAGGTCAGAAACTAAGATTTCCTTCAGCACAAATTTGTTAGATATTTTCTCTGGGGCGTATACTTTGTGCCCTAAGGCACCCATCGCTTGTGTACAGCATCCTCCTACCATCGAACACATACCAGCAAGACATTGTATACAACAGCAGAGAAACAGAAAAATGCCTAAAATAATGAGCAAGACCGAGAGCAGCTTCCATCCCTAAGATCGTAAGAAGTCCAAGAACCAAGTGCTAAGATCCCAATTTCCCTCGGGAACATGCACTTCTGAACTAAGGACTTACAGATTTTGAATTGCTTTGAAAATCTTTGGGGAGGAATCTGGCGTGAAAACACAGCAAGCGGACCCCACTAATTTACATATCCCATCACGTTCAGCCAGAATGACATCTAATGCCATCCATTTCTGAAGTGCCACTAACCTTATTGCTTTCTGTTCTACCGTCATATTATAGAGGATGTCAGTGGTCCGGTTGATGGTCCTCTCCAGTACTCTCACTAGTCTCCTGATATCTTCTGAGTTTAGTATTTGTCCCCAAAATGGCACAACGGATTTAGCTACATCACCCAGAATTTGTGCTGAAGTATCCCCATTCTCGTCCCATCATGGACGAGTCTTTGAAACTTCTATAGTGCTAGCAATGAATACCCTGGGCAACAGAATCCCTAAATAACAAGTTCCCTGCTAATCCCTGGGTAACCATGGAAATGCTACATTACCGCAAACAAAGTAGACAGGTTCGCCTACATGCAAACGTCTGTCCTCGCTAGTCAAATTCGCAACGTTGGCGCAACCCTTAAAATCACCCATTGACTGAGTACCATTCCTCTGTATGCAGAAAGAAAGTGAATCGGGGCTGTGGTTAACAGTACAAGAAGGAGGCGTGGCATCTCTATTGCCTATAGGAGCCATCTTAAAAGAGTTCAAGGATTGAAAAGGGCGGGACAGTCTGTCAGAAGGCCTAATAGAAGCAACATTTGGCTTGCTCCTATTTGCAAAGAGTGAGCATCCCAGGGGCGTAGAACGCGTTTCTCAAAATCATTTAAGTTAGTTCCATCAAAATTCCCTGAGATGCTATCGTTCCATCGGCCAAAGAATAGTGCTCTATGAGAAGCATAACAAGCAGTTGTCAAAGGTAAACTATGAATATACCAACCCAGCCCATTATCCCTGTGTTGCGGTAAATGCGAACAAACCCAACAGTTAGACCTATTAAAAATGTCATGTGTAGCATTCATAATGAGTAGAGAGTGTTGTTCTGGTAACTCTGTCTGTGCTGAAAGTCTCTAGGAGATAGAGTGTGCAGATGCACGAATGGAGTAGAAACAGTGGGTACATTTTCAGTGGGTAACACACTTTCAAGCGGATGTACTTCTTCCAGATACCAAAATCCTAAAGCAATGACTATTGTAAAACCAGTTAACATTATCACTAAACAACAATACGTTTTCAGGGCCCACACATTCGATCGTTCTTTTTCATAGCTGGTCACACTGTCTCTTGTCTGTTCCATACGAGCGGGAGTGGTTGCAGGCATTGTATTCTTCAAACGATTTGCACCAAAGTTTATTTGCTGGGCACCTCCAGGCCAAGCGTCTTCTTAGTCCTTTCACAAACCCTAGCCAACAGAATCCCCTTATATACAAATGATCGGGCCAAAAAAGGCAAGCCCTTTGATGATTTTTCTCGATGGCACAGCCGAACCGTGTAGTAGGTCTATTTCTTTGGACGCAGATCGTACCTTGTGACTCCTGGTACTGAGAGATCTGTGAACAACGTGTCGTCACTTCCCGTTGGAAGCGACAAATCCAAAGCAGGATCTGATGCAAGATCCGGAACAAATTCAAAAGACGTAACTGTTGGAGAGTGTGGAGGTGAAATGGCTGTTTCCCTGGGCCCCACGGGCTCAGAGAGAGTCTCCGACGCACTCTCGAAGCTGTTTACTGCTTCATGATCGTTGGTTGCAGTACAGGTAAGGGGTTCTGTATCTTCTGTAGTGAGTGGCACGGGACACAGAATCCTCTTGATGTGGGACACGTGGATCCAGTTCTTCTTGCCTGTTACCCCCACCGCCGTCTGTGTGACCAGGAGGACCTGGTGGGGGCCCCTCCAACGAGGTACGAGGAAGGAAGATCGTTCAAATGCTTTTGTGCTTTTGTGCTTTTGTGAGGACCCAGTCTCCCGGCCGTATGCTGTGACCGGGGCCCTCATATCTAACCGGTAAAGCCTCTCGCACCTGGTGATAAATCAAATACAGATTTTTTGTTAACTGGCCACAGTAGTCAGAAAGAAGTACATTTTCGACATCTCGTGAAGAACATGGCTTTCGGACATTCCAAATGTTAGTTGGCCTACCCATGACCACCTCAAAGGGAAAGAGCCCAGTCTTAGTATGAGGGGTCGTCCTCATGGACAATAATACGATCGGTAAGGCATCTGGCCATTTCAGTTTGGTGCCGGCACACATCTTAGCAAGCTTGTTCTTGATGATGCCGTTGTCTCTCTCTACTAGTCCAGCACTCTGTGCATGTCTGGCTGAATGGAACCGTTTATCTTTCTGTAATCCCGCGCATATCTGCAGAATTACAGCAGCGATAAAATGTGGACCATTGTCCGACCAGATGACTCTTGGCAGACCAAATCTTGGAAAATATTCCTTTAGCATGGTCTTTGCTGTGGTCATAGCGGTGGCATCTTTGACGGGAAAAGCTTCAACCATTTGCAAATGACAACCAGTACATATTTAAAATTGTTACAACGCTCCATTTCTATGAAGTCAAAATGGATTACTTCAAAGGGGACAGAAGGTGGACCAAACCTACCCTTAGGAGTTTATGTGCCCTTCCCACATTGTGCTGTAAACAAATCATACACCCTGAACGAAACGTTCAGCTACCTTAGGGATTTTGTCATTTACCCACACATTTTGCAACATTTTGGTGACTTTACGAGCACAAATATGGGTGGGACCGTGAGCCATAACAACCATCATCATAATATACGTGTCGAGCAATAACCATTTCCCTTCAACTTTGTCCACCCAACACCTGTCATCATCCAATTTCGCCAAACCCTCAGCCCACTTCTTAGATTCCTCTAACGTGGCATCGGCTTGAATGTTCTTTATGGATTCAATACCCTCATCCAAAGTTCAGCCATTTGTGGCTTTCCTTAAAGTATACATTTCTGAAGAGAGATCAGTGGCAGTCTGTTTGGCTATCTAGTCAGCGAAAGTGTTCGCCTTTCCTACATTATCTACAATCCTCTGATGCACTGCGCATTTTATAATCGCTGGCTGAGTAGGGAGTGCAAGCGCTGAGAGTGACCATACTATCAAGGAGTCATGTTGAGTTTTAGTGCCATGTGAGGTCAAGAAACCTCTTTCTGCCCAAAGTCTACCAAAGTTGTGAACCACCCCAAAGGCATACTGGCTGTCAGTATATATGTTTACGATAAGCCCTTCGGAAAGTTCCCAAGCTCGGGTCAATGCTATAATCTTTGCGGCCTGCGTTGAGTTATGCGTGATTCTTTTGGTCTCCACGACTGTGCTCAATGTGGTGATTGCATAAGCAGCTGTGGATGTGCCATCCGAGAGTTTGAAACAGGAGCCATCACAAAACAGCTCCTCTTGTGGATTGTTCAAAGGAATGTCTCTTAGATCGATTCTGCCTTTGGTCTCTTGTTCTGTGGTTTAAAGGCAGTCATGTGACTCTTCGTCACTGCAAGCAGTACCCTGCGAGAAAGGTAAAAGTTCAGCCGGATTAAGAACACAACATCTCTTGATTTGGATGTGCGGTGCAAACAGGTTTCATTCGTATCTCGTTAATCGTGCGGAGGTAAGGTGTTGCGTTTGTGTTCTGTTTAATAGAACATCTACAGAGTGAGGTACCATCAAGGTTAAAGCATGGCCTAGGACCATTCCCTCGCTCTGGTTTACGGACGCAGCGGCAGCAGCGACAGCTCTCAAACATCTTGGCAAAGTGCATGCAACAGGATCAAGGGCGGAAGAAAAGTAGCCGCACAGCCTATTATTCCCTCCATGTTCCTGCGTTAATACAGCCAAAGCACATCCATCACATTCATGCACATACAACACAAAGGCCTTTTCATAGTTTGGTGTGCCCAAAACTGATGCCGAGCACAATGCAGTCTTGAGCAGATCAAATGATTGCTGGTGTTCCAAGTTCCACGGCAATGGCAGAGAAATGCCCTTCTTTGTCAAAGCCAACATTGGTTTAATCACTAAGGAGAAATTCGGGATCCACTGCCTACAGTAAGAAGCCATTCCTATAAAGGCTCTGACGTCCTTCTGTGTATTTGGGACAGACATGCTAGAAATTGTTTTTATCTGTTCAGGT
The DNA here is from genome assembly GCF_040938575.1 of Ambystoma mexicanum. NCBI lineage: Eukaryota > Metazoa > Chordata > Amphibia > Caudata > Ambystomatidae > Ambystoma > Ambystoma mexicanum. Next base: position 1,338,976,415 of record NC_090934.1, read on the forward strand.
GTCAACCTTCTTCCCTCCTTCGACAGGAGATAGCCTAAATAGGTGACCTCCTGTCGAAAATATTGCCATTTTTTTAAGCGAAGCTTTATGTCCATGTTGTGCTAAGTAAATAAGCAACAACACAGTGCCCTCCTTACAAGCGCTCTCTGAGTCAGCAGCTAAAAGAAGATCGTCTACATACTGCGGCAGTGTACAAGTAGAGGGCAACTCAAGTGTGTCAAGCAGCTCTTTCAAAGATCTACTATAGATGCTAGGACTTTCTGTGTAACCTTGCGGTGCATGGGTAAAGATAAACGAGCGTCCTCCTAAGGTGAACGCGAACAAGTATTTACTGTCCTTGTGTATAGGGATACTAAAGAAAGCGTTCTTTAGATCCACAACACTAAGTGAGTAGCTGAAGCCAGAATCATGGTCAATATTGTTGTCACATCAGGCACAATGGGAAATTGTGGAACAACAATCTTATTAATGGCACGTAGATCAATAATAAAACGGAAGGGAATCACATTATCGCCTTTTATGTACACGGGCAAAATCGGACTATTGCACAAACTACCTGCAATTTCCTCAATCACCCCTCGATGCACAAAATCGGAGACGATGCATTTCAAAGCTTGCTCACCATCGACCAAGATCTTATACTGGGGAATACCTGGCAACTTTACTCCCTGTTTCAGAATAATCTTAACAGGCTCAATTTGCAAAACACCAACATCATTGTCATCAATTGCCCACAAACACTCTGAACATTACTAAATTCCAGTGGCAAAGGTCTGGTTAAGACTTGGGAGACAGAAAGTTGCCGTGGTGAAATCGTCAAACGCACTCCATCAGAAGAACAATGAATTACCGCATTTAATTCTTTCAACAGATTCAACCCCAACAAATTCTCTCCACAATTCGTGGTCAAAAGGAATGGACAGTGGTCTGTGAATGGACCCAAAATAATAGGTACAGGCGAAGAAACCAGACAGACGACTGGTGTGCCAGAAAACCCTATAGAAACATTGGTTTGCCCTGACAGTGAAATGTTTGGAACCCGTGAATGATCAATGGAACACTTCTGTGCCCCTATATCTATCAAGAATAGATGTTTCCTATTTCCCACTATCATTTCAACGTAGGGACCTTTCTGATTAACGGGAATAGGCGTTGGTTCCAAACCTTGCTTCGGGCAATCCTAGCGAAACAAAATGTCATTGAAAGGAAGTTCTTCAGAGAGTTAAGCAGCAGAAGAATGATGAAAAAATGTTTCTATTGTCCACACTTGGTGCCTGATTGTCCTGCGAAAAAGCTTGGTGTGAGTCCTGTGAAGACTGACTTCTACCAGGACCCCCTGACCCTGGGCGACCTGTGGATCGTCTACCCATATTCCCAAATGCGTTATTCGACCTCTGCTGGAGGATTGGGCATTTTGCATGCCAATGACCCTCTTGTCTGCAATAAGCACACTGGTTTATGTTTACAGGACCCAATGGCGCATTTCCCTGTGGAACGTACTGACCTCTAAATTGCGAAGTACCCCCTCAAGGGCCTCTAACAATTTGTTGCAATAGTACTTTTGTCTTTAAGTCACCTTTTCTCTTTTCAACTCTTTCCTTTTCATTATTGACACGATTCTCATAGCACTGAGCCATGTGCAGTACTTCTGACTTAGACTTTGCTTGCCAAGCGCTCTTGGAAGACATAATTTGTGACTAGATGTCAGACAGCAATCCACGCACAAATGTATCCACAAATAGTCATTTCCCAGACTCTGTGCTTAAGTCTTGCCCACTGTAATCTGAAAATACTTGTTCGAACCGGTTAAAGAACTCAGTAGCACCCTCGGATTTTCCTTGGACACATGCCGTAAACTTGTCCCAAATTAATCCTTCTTTCAGGAATTATAGTTTTCAACTTTGTAACTATTCTATCGGGCAAAGTTAGTATTACCTGTGGAGGTCTCTCACCAGCTCTTCTTTCTCTATCGAGTCTAGACATAGTATCCCATGTATCTCCTAATCCTGGTACATCATCTACAGTCCTAATCTGCTTCCATAAGTCAACAGGCAGGAGTACGGGAAATAACAAATCAATATCACTTAAGGTGAATACTGATGACGGCAGAACAGACTGTATTTCTTTGTAGAACCCTGTCGGATTCTTCCTAATATTGGGAATAGATGTTTAATGTTGTTCACTTCCTGTCTCGAGAACTGGACGTGAATGGACTGCGATACATAATGTGAAGGAATATCTTGAGCAACTGCACCTGTTGCAGGATCAGCGGGAATCTCAGCCTTTCTCATAGGCAACTGAGAAATAGACAACTCCGAACGCTTACTAAGGAACAGAGCTAAATCGAGCGCTAAAGCAGCAGAAGAAGTGTCAAATGAAAAAGCCCTCTTATAAATACTCAATAACTCTGCGGGACAATAAATCTTTCTTTTTACACACTCATCCTGCAGGTACTTTACCATTACCTGTATCACTTTACTCTGCATTTCTGGCGTATACTGACTATACTTGTCATATACTTCAACGGGAGTTATCGACATACCTGGGATCCACCTAATTGCATCTTTCGTACAAATTCATGTTTCCTCATTTATCTATTTTCGACAAGGAAATAACTGTTTCTGCACAAACATAACTTCCAAACTATCACCACCTTCATCTTCATTTTTCAACCTTTCCAACTCCTTTCTATACTCAAAAACCCTCTTGACATGTTCTTGTACTTTCTCCGCAGTATCTCTAGAGAATACTAAAGTATTCAGATACCTCAACCCTTGTGGGAGATCTATATCATTTAGCCTATTCCACATTACACATAAATTAATTCCTAATCCTTCAATAAAAACGTTTTTCTCAGGAAAATTGTCCAAATTACAGAGTGTGGCAAGAGCCTCATCTTGTTCGTTCCTCTCCATGCAATGTTTAGCCCACGCAGTTAATTCACGCTTTTTCTCTGAAGACACAGTATTACGAGTTACAACCCTCGATCACGCTCCCCGATCTACTACAGGCGGTGTAGAACCACTTGGAAGAGGGAGAGTAGGCAATTTATGAACATCTGGAAACAAAGGTACTATCACTGGCGTGACAGGCGAGCCCACCGTACCCGTAACAGCAGGAAAAGGTGGACGAGCGACAATAACAGGAGGAACAACGGGAGGAAGAAGAGGAACATTAAGAGGAGCAATAGGAGGAGCAGGAGGGGCTACGGGAGGAGGAATAACAGCAGGAAGGGGAACATACGGAGGTGGCGCAGTGGCACCAGGCCTTCGTTCATTTAGAAGTTTGTCAATAAGTTCATCAGATACATGAAAGCCTTTGGAAGGATACATTTTCTGGATACAAAGTGAAAAATCCCTATCCACATTCCTAACTGACTCAAACTGTTTATTCTGGTCATATAACAACCCTTTTTCGGCATTCGTCATATGACGGCACGCATGCTTTTCTCTACTCTTAAGCTGCTGCATAGCTTCTTTCTTCCAATTCTGTAATACATCGAATGCTGCAGGTCTAGCCTTTTTCTTCAATAAGATGGATTCTAAGTAATCAATGTGAGGAATTTCAAAACTACCATTGATTGGCCACTGAAGTTCGGAAGCATGTCTAGTTTGTCTGTGCCAAATATCATTAAATACTATACTACCAATGCCGTGCTTCAGTACATAGCACATGCCGGAAACCTCTCCATTGGCGCCGGTCGGCCAAATTCCAAAGATTGTCTGTCACTGCAGAATAATGCCCTGAAGTAGGCAGACAATTTTCCAGGCATATCAGAATACTGGTGTTACCTGGTCAATAATTGTACTTGCAAGAACAATATGCCAAAACAAATTATCAGGATACTTAAGAATCGGGTCACGACTCACCTGATCAAATGCTAAGGAGGTCCGATTGGATTGCAAAAGTTCTAACTAAGGTCCCACGTGGTTGGTGATTTCGGCAAATCTGCCTGCCGCGATATATGGACCCTCGTCAAGATGCCGACTCGGACCACGGGCTCACCGTCCAGGGATCAGGTCGTGCAGCGCTGCTGAGGTGTCGCGTCTTATCCAAGAAAGGGGCCCCCTTTTACACCATCCGATCCCGGTCCGATAGCCGCGTCAACCTTCAATGAGCTGGCATCAATCTTGAGGGTCCCTATTCGGGCGCCATCTGTAAAAGCAAAAGAAAATATCGAGGCTGAGTACCCCAAAAGGAAATACACCAAACACAGGCTTATAAAGATTCTCAGATCTTTATTCAAATAACTGTACAGTTTACAAACAAACAAAGTATCAGATAGCTATCTGGCCCTCAGTACATCACAGCGAATACCAGCCCTTTTGTTGTGAGAAGTGTTGAGGTCCTGGACGTCTAAACATTTGCATCTTTAATACAGTTTCCAATCGTAATGTCCAACCCCTCTGCAGGTTAATAATTCTCAGTCTAGGGTTCGTGCTGAGTTCACCTCTAGTTTATCCGACTATATACATGTGGATTATTTCCAGTTTTTACAACCAGTCACAATGGCAACAATGTATCTTCGAATTTAACATTTAAGCCTTAGTACACGTCCTATACAATGTAGTTCAACAAGTGTTCACGTTTAGTATTTAAACAACATTGCATTTGATGTATGTCCGCGGATCGGACTTGTTGGCGCAGGTAATCCTCGATCTACAGGTCAAACGTAAGACAAGGTCTCATTACACGGTCCTAACATTTGGCCTACGGGCAGTTTGGAAATTAACTCTGCGCGAAGGTCAGGACGGCTAGGTTACAAGCGGGAAAACACTGTCCACCATTTTAGAACACAGAGTGACTTTGAAACAGAAGTCAAAATGGCGGATGTACCCAAAATGGCGGCTAGGTCGATCAAAGGTTGAAACTTTGCAACGCGGATTTCTTCGCAGAGCGACTGGGCTTAGACCAATATATACAATAAAGGAGGTACAATATGATATCCCGTTTAACACTATTTGTTCTCCGCCATACAATATATTTAAAGTAACATCAAGGAAAATAAGCCGAAATTCGTATAAAAAAAGAAAGAGCAGTCAGCCCCTGTATCACAGAGTGCCATCGGTCTGTGGGGCCCATGATAGTCGCCCAAATGTCATCTTTTCCACAATCTGAAATTGGAGCAATTAACCAGTTGTGGACAGAAGAGGAAGAGTTGCACATGCTGGGCAAGGGCGAGTGAGGAATAGATTGGCAAAGGTGTTGAAGATAATAAAGGGAATAATGGCACACAAGGTGTGTATTTATGGTAGAACATCTTTATTTTTCTTTTTTTTTCTTTATTGTATACAGTTTAAATAAAATGTTTACAAATTGTTCAAATAGAAGAAAAATATCATCAAACATCAAAGAATCAATCATTACACATTAAAACACATGATACCAATAAGAACATTTGAGATTTCATCCAACATTAAGGTGGAGCCTTAAGAAAGAAAAATGTAATTACATCAAAAAAAGTCTCTCAAATCCATAAACTAATTCAAATTCATACTCTTAATAAATGGCAGTGTACAAGCAAGTGCTTAATAGTTTCACCCGGGGCATTTCAAAATCTGCATCCACTATTATTAACGGTGATAAACATTCTCGTGAGGTGAATCTCCCTAGTTGATAGCAAATTCCTGCAGAATATCATCAATATGGATCATCAATATGGACCTATGGATACGAGATGGAAACAAGGTAAACATAGAAGAAAGCGACTCCCTGTTTCTTGTGTTCATGGGCCAAATGGTGCATTGATGGATAAGAATGGAACAGTTCGGTCGTGGTAATCCAATCATGATCCATCAGTGTCCTCTTAACCTTAGATGGGTACGCCACAAGTGTACCTACATCCATAGGTAATTCAGACAATAATGTTTCACAATTTGTAAAATAATCAGACAGGAAGCGCGAGTATGGAGTGGCCATCCAGGATATTTTACACTGGCTCACTTTAGGTATAATTAGGCCTGCATTCTCAAGCCTCTCGGGCACCTCTGACATGTACTGATTGAAGAGCGAGGGGGCTAAGACACAACCCCGTCTCAGTCACACATTGGAGCTGATTCTCTCGGATAGGTCTCCCTCATTATTCAAGCTGATCTAGACCCCAGAGTTCTCGTACATGCCCATTATTAAATGAATAAGGTAATTAGGCAGCCCCCAGTTAGCTCATTTAGACCACACTCTGTACCGATAGACCCGATCAAAGGCTGCAGATTAGTCTATTGAAGCCAAATAGGTACACCCGCCAGGCTTTGACCAAGCCAATTCTTGAAGAGTTTTCAATATTAGGCCATTCATTTTTGTAGAGTGGCCTTTCCGAAAACCCAGTCTGAAATGTATTCAGGTCATGCGTACTTGTAGCCCAATTCCCCAGATGTATCGCTAAGAGTGAGCAGTCGGCATCAATAAATGCAATAGGGCGATCATTTTGGGATCGGACCTACATCCCCCTTTTTTTTAAATGAAATTTTCATTGGCATGAACATATCAACATTACATTGGGGGATACCTGCATACTTCTTCATATTTATGCATACCATTCATTTATAGTATTTTCCCCCTCTCCCAAAACAGTCCCAAAACAACACCCCCCCTCCCTATCCCCAACAGTATTCCGGAGTGTTCCGGCCATATCAGGGTTGGCTCTTTTTAATTCTCTCCAGGTTCCCTACTTATTTCTTTTCCTATGTTTTTGGAGGTTCACAGGTCTGGGTGGGCTTCCAAGAGTCTGGTTGTCCACAGGGTTCCGCCCCTACGCTTCTCTGCGCGTTCGTACAACTCTACCTCTCATGTTCGGTTAGCAGGGTGTAAAACCCTATCTCTGTGGTAGGGGACCCAGCTCCTCATCATCTCCCTCTCCCTCTCCCTCCTCCCGCCTGTGTTCTAAGTCGTATTTCTCCAGAAACGGTGCCCACTCAATGGCGTTCGTGGGCGATCTATTGTGCATTATTCTTGTCAATTCCTCCATCCTGCATAAGTCCAATGCCTTTGCTGCCCATTCCTTTTTAGTCAGGAGTGTTTCCCTTTTCCACCCCCCAGCCAGGCATGCCCTCGCCGCCAGCAAGAGAAAGTGCGGCATATGTGGTAACCTCCTCCAATTCTCCTCTGCTGTTTCCTTTCCAAACAAGATCAGCAGCGGATCCATCTCCCTTTCCACCCCATCCAGGTCCCTGACCAAGCCCAGCACTTCCTTCCAGTAGCGCTGCACCTTGACAGATTTCCACCACATATGCCAATAGTCTGCTACGATTCCACATTTCCTCCATCAGTGGGGATCTGAGCCAGGGTACAAATCTCCCCAGTCTTGCCGGGTCCCATTGCCATCTGTACAATAGCTTGAGCTCATGTTGTTTGTATTGGCAGGCTACTGACGTTCGATGGGCATTCAGGCAAAGTCGCTCCCATTGGTCCGGGTCTATTTCCTTACCCATGTCTCCCTCCCATGTCCTCTTGAGTGCGCCCAACTCATCCCCCCCTTGCCTCTAATAGTGCCTGGTGCATCTTTTAAATGAGACCCTTAGTGCCCCTTGCCATGTCAAGTATGCTTTCCATTGGCATCAGGTCTCTCTGTAGTTCCTGTTTCCACCCACCTGACATTAAAGTACCCTTCAGTTGCAAGTATTTAAAAACAGAGAGTGTCCCCAGCCACAGGGCCGTTTCAAGTTTAGTTATTCCCAAAAAGCCATCCTTCTTAACGACCTGTCCTATCCACCTCAAACCAGTCTTGGAAGCGTTCATGACCAGGGATAGCATCCCAAATGGGTGATGCCCATATATGGCTCAGCGGAGAGGGCCAAGTCGTGACTCCATTCATTCCCTTCTTGCCACTCCAGAGTGCAAGTAGCGGCCCAGGGTTTTGTGTAAGCGGATGCCTTTTGGCATCAATTTCGTAGGTGCCCATAACATTCCCTTAGGGTGACTGGGCAGAAGCGGTGGTTTTCAATTCCTACCCACTGCTTCTCCTTATCCATAAGCAGGTGAGGGACCAGGGCTCTGAGCTGAGCCACTCCATGGTATGTTTGCATCTCGGGCAGGCCGACCCCTCCCTTTTCCTTCGGTTTGATCAAGAGCTTATAAGCAACCCTCTTTCGTCCCCCCTGCCAGAGAAACCTAAACAACGTCTTCTTCAAGTCATCAAAATGGGTTCCCGGTATGTCTTTTGGGAGTTCTTGGTATAAATATAATATACGTGGGAGAGTCGCCATTTTGAGTGCGTTTAAGCGCCCAATCCATGAGATAGTTAGCTTTCCCCACCTTTCCATTTCGCCCATTAGTTTGTGCATAATTGGGGGAAAATTACATTCATATATTCTCTCCAATTCCCTCGGTATATGTACCCCCAAGTATTTTATGCAATCTCTTTCAATTGGTATCCCCAGTTCCGACCATCTGAGAAGCTGTTCCGGTGCGCCCTCGCCCATAGCGAGGATGACCGATTTATCAATGTTAATCTTGAATCCGAACAACTTCTCATATTCCCTTATAACTCTCAGGGCAGTCTGCAGTGAATCTCCTGTGTCAGCTAGGTACATAAGAATATCATCCGCATACATGCTGATCTTATGCATCTGTTGGCCCGCTTTGATTCCCCTTATCCCCTCCTCAGCCCTTATCTTCTCACCCAGGGATTCCATAGCCAGGGCAAAGAGCAAGGGTGACAGAGGACAGCCCTGCCTGGTGCCCCTAGTCAACTGAAACTCACTTAATGTGGTTGCATTCACCATGACTCTAGCTGTCGGCCCTGTGTAAACTGTTCTTATAGCTCTACACATCCCAGGACCCTGAAGAGGAAGGCCCACTCCACCCTATCGAATGCCTTCTCGGTGTCTAAACTCAAGAGTGCTCTCTTCTCGGGGCAATTCCCTGCATGCTCCATCAGATTAAGGGGTTTCCTAATCACATCCGGGCCCTGCCTTCCCGGAATGAATCCCATTTGATCAGGATGTATTATATGTGGCAATTTATCCTCAAATCTCGTCGCTAGGATGCGGGTGAAGATTTTTTCATCCACATTTAGGAGCGAAATCGGACGGTATGATGAGCAATGCGTTGGGTCCCTTGGGGATGACCGAGATCAGGGCCTTACTAAACGATGCCAGGGCTTTCCCTGTGTCCAAAATGTGGTTGTATAATTTCACCAAGTGTGGGCCAGGATTCCTGAATATTTCTTATAAAATTCAATCATATATCCGTCCTCCCCAGGTGCTTTTCCATTGGGGAAGACGGGATGTTGCACTTTGGACTTCCTCTTCTGTAAATGGGCTGTCCAAATGCACAATCTCAGGTGCGGGAAGCCTATTCATGTGTACATCACTCAAGTACTCCCCTATCTCCTCATCTACACCCTCTACTTCCGTCGCGTACAATGATTCATAGTAGAGCGCAAAGCTTTCGGCTATAGCACCTGGTGTGTGCCTTACTTCCTCTCCAGTCCCCACGTTTCCTAGTTGTGTGACCCATCGTTCTGCCCTCTGGGCTCGGAGATTCGATGCCAAGAGCGCATCCGCCCTGTCTCCCTTCTCGTAATATTTCTGCTTCAGATATCTCAACTTCCATACCGTTTCCCCCATACCCAGGGCTCTCAATTCCACCCTTTTAGCCAGGAATGTCTCTCCGAGTTCCTTCGTGTCCCACCTTCCTGCATGCAACTCTTCCTCCATCTTTATTATGTCCTTAAGAAGCCTCTTCTCTATCAGGCCCCTCTCTCTTTTTTCCTTGCTCCCTCCCTCATTAATATGCCCCTCCATGTAGCTTTCTGCGCATCCCAGACTACCTCTGAACTCACCTCCCCTGTGTCATTCAGTGTGAAGTATTCCCTTATTCTTCCCCTAGGCTGTCAGAGAAGAGGGGATCTCTTCAGAGTGAGTTGTTGTACCAACATGCCCCCTTAGGTCCAGATAATCCAGAGATCTCAAAGCTCCCCGTCACCTTGTCATGGTCTGACCAACCTATGAGTTGGATTGTGCTATACAACAGTCTTGGGCTATCCTCCTTACTTAGAAGGAGATAATCGATTCTCGTGTAGCTCTTGTGTGGGGGGGGAGTAAAATGTGTAGCCCTCTTCCCTTGGGTGTTTATGCCTCCACATGTCCAGCAGGGCATGGCGTTCCATTGCACGTCCCAAATGACCTCACCTATCATCACCTACCCCCACTCCTCCCTCCTTGGTCTTTGTGTCCCATGTTGCATTCACCAAGGCATAGAAGTCCCCCCAATGATGTAGAGATCATCTTCGCACCCATGTATCTTCTCTAGTGCTTCTCTTAGAAAGGATTCCTGTCCCTGATTAGGGGCATATAATACAGCCAGAAGTATTCTGGCACCATCAAGTGTTCCCTCCAGTATCAACAGTCTGCCCATAAATAGGGCTGTGGATTCAGAGACGCTTGTGGAGGACGATTCCTACCCCTCCTTTTTTCTTAGGTCCGGAGGCCCAATGGACTTTTCCTATTCCTCCCCCTCTACGTGCCCGCTCCTCTCCCTCCACTAGTCTGGTCTCCACTAGGAATAAGACATCTAGGGATGCTTTCCTAAATTCCTTCACTACTAGAGAGTGTTTAGTGGGGGAATTCAACCCTTTCACGTTTAGGGTGTCCACCCTCAGGCCCTTTTTAACCTCATTCAAACCCATAGTTAGTTGTAGCATTGGTTGATCCCATCTCGGCACCTGGGTTTGGCGTCTTCCCAAGCATGGCCCATATTGATTTCGAAGAGACCTTTACGAGATATCGTGATCTAGCCATGTCCGTGCCGGTTGCCAAATTGAACCCCATACCTAACTTTTTAACTGTAAAACTGTAGAGTACCTCCAACATGGAGGTCTGAACAATAGAGTGTGAGACGCCACCTCTGTCACTGAGGGCCACTCTGGGGAAGGTGGGACACCCTCCCTCCAGCCATCATTCCAAGTATACCTGTGCTTGCCCAAGCCTCATTTTCTTTTGTTCGGTTGCCCATGTGCATCTTGGTTTCGTTCAGTCTCCTTAGTGTTCTGGGCATGTCTGGTCTTTTCTTGGTGACGGGCCACTGAGCTTCAAAAATGTCTGCCCTGTCTGGGCCCATCGTGCACGTGTCTCTCCAGGAGCTGGTTCCCATGGGGCCTAGGGAGCACTTTCATGACTTCCCACAGCCGACGTAAGATGTTGCAGGGCCTGCTCCGCCTCCTCAATCAATGTTAGTCTGTATTCTACCCCTTCGGTCTTAAATTCTAGGGAGAACGGATATCCCCACCGATAGCGGATCTCCCTTTCACGCAGCCAAGAATTAAGCGGTCTACAGCCTCTTCTCCGTGCCAGTGTGAGATTAGAGAGGTCTTGGTATATAGTAACCCTGGAGCTTTCAAACTCCAAACTCTTGCTGCTGCTTAGCTCTGTTCAGAACCTCTTGTCTGTCCTTATAACTCAGGAATCTGACCACAATAGAGCAGGGGCCGTTTCCATAGGGTTTTCCTCCCCTGTGCGCCCTCTCCAACTGTACTGTCCTGCCCCCTTCCATTGCAAAGAGCTGGTGGATCAGCGCCTGGATCTTTTCCTCAACTTACCTCGGGGTCTCTCTATCTGCCTCCTTCAGGCCCAGTATCCTCGTGTTATTTCTTCACTCCCTGTTTTCTAGATCATCAATTTTGAGTCTCATTTCCTCCTCCCGCAGGTCCAGCTCAGTCATTCTGGCGACCAGGCGCATCAACCACCATGTCTGCATTGAGCTGGTTATGCTCCAAGGTCTCCACCTTGTCCTCCACCGTGCACACTCTTCTCGTCAATTCCATCAGTGAGGATTAGATGTCCCCTTTCAAGGCTTTTATTTTGGCTAGTATATGACCAATGTCCTCTTTGGTGGAGAATTGCGAGAGTTCGATACCTGTAGCTATCATCTTGGCTTATTGCATGCCCAACCTGCGCTGGGGGGTTCAGATCTGAGTAGGACACCCTTCCACTGCCCTTCCGGTCCTCACCTTTGTGTACAGTGCTGGCCACTCTTTGTAATGGCGCCTTGCTGGTCTGAACTCTTCTTCTTCACACCTCTCCTCCTCCGCTCTGATATCAGAAGTCACCAGGTGTACTCCTTTCATTGTTCTGAGCAATGCTGCGCACCATTGGGGTCTGCAATAATGGGAGTCCCAAGCACATGTCTGACGTTGCCACTAAGGCAGTCGGATAAGGGGCGCTCTGTGCCCCAGTCGTGCAGTTGTCCAGATCCCACCACTGTATGCTGGGCTGCAGCTCCAGAGCACCACACTGCGTGCTCCAGTAGTCAGGGCGGTGTGGGGTACAGTCACTGGTGCTGTTCTGGGGGTTTCAGGCCAAAGACAGTTTTGCTTCCTTCCCCCTCTGGATTTTGCTCCTCTGGGCTATATTCACCTGAGGGGGATGGGGTGCAGCACATACCTCTAAACGTGGCCCGGCGTGTGCACTCCCCAGCTTGCACGCTTCTCCTCCCGGAGCGGACCGTTCCTCTTAGTGTTCCCAGGTCCACTCCCATGTCAGGCCATGTCCCAGTGTGCGCGCCCAAAATGGCGACTCCTCGTGGGCCACTCTGATGCTCCTCCAACTCCCGAGGGGCGTTGCCCAGTCGTCTGCGTTCCTCGCGGGGCCAGGAGTGGGGCCGGGTCGCCACTCTTCTGTGGACGTGCCTTGTTCCCCATCAACTACGTTCCTCTGGCTCCCCCTCCTTAGCCGCTTCGCCAAGCACAGGTTGTGCTAGGGCGCAGCGCAGCCCGCTGTGCGTTCTGTCATGGTCCTTAGGGTGCTTTATTCCTTCTGTGTGAGGCTGACGGTGGGAACCTCCCGGAGGAGATGGCTGTCACAGAGACCAGCACAGCCCCGGACCAGCCCAGCAGCAGTCGACAGAGTGATCCCGGGCACCATACTCAGTGGTCCGGGGGGCTGACGAGTGCGTGTGTTTGCACTGAGGCAGCTGCACTGCTCACGGCGCTCCCCGGTTCGCAGCATCCTGAGGTTACTGCCTGCTTCTCTGGGTTTTCATGCCTCCAGTGTCGGCGTGGCTCCTAAATCCGGGCTGCAGAGCTAGTACCTTGCTGGCCCACAAGGCCGGGCAGGCCGCTCTGTCGCTGAAAGGCCCATCTCCTGAACGGCCAACAGGACTGCAAATCCTCCTGTGGGTGCCTCAGACGGTCCGGTGCAGGCAAGAACTGTCCGGTAAGCTGTTTTGCGGGCTTGTGTGCAGAATATCTTCTCGATTATGCTGGAGGGAGCGGGAGCTGCACTCTCACACAGCCATCTTGTCCCACACCCCCTAGGGGTCCCCCTACAGCCCCTTTTAAAGATAGGAATGACGTGAGCCGTGCCCCAAAACTCTGGCAGCAGTCCAGTATTGAAGAAACTCAAAACATGCAGAATTAATACATTAGCTCAATTATGGAGATCAGTCCTAAAGGTATTATTAGAGAGGCCATTCAGGCCTGGAGCTCTAGACCTCTTACATATTTAATAAGTTAAAGATGCCTTTTATATCCAGATCCACTGGCCAAGTATATTCAAAGATTGGAACAGGAAGAGTTAGTTCATTTCCGATGTTACCAGAAGGAATAGCATACATATCTTTGAAATATTTTATCCACTATTGTTCCCTCAATGCATTATTTTCGGCAATGTTGATAACGGGGTCTTGGTTATTAATTAAAGACCAAAAGGGCCTCACATTGGAAGAAACCAGAATCTGGAGCATGTCTTCAGAATTGCGTTGCATCATGGAGGATCGCTTTGACTTGCAAACGTTTTTATATTTTTGCTTGTTTTTTGTATAATGGCTTTCAGTTTTTCCACTGAGTACAAAGATAATGTCTTCAGCTGCCTAACCTCCTTCCTAATAATAGCCTTTGTTTTGGCTAACTCCTCATTGAAGATATGGGAATTCCTGTTTAACTTCACTGGTCTATACCCAGGGTTCTTTCTCACACGATTGAACATTTCACACATAAATCCATCAAAGTTATTCACGTTAAACACTTCCAATTTCCACTCTAGCGCAGTTGCTAGCGTTGTGCATTGCGGTTCCTGATTCAGAATCATAATATTTGGATTGGACCAGCGAATCGCACTGCACAAAGCATTTGTTTTTAGGTTAGTCAACCGGGAGCGTTCCCTTGTGTTCAGGACCATGTTAAACTCTGCTTTTAGAATACCATGGACACTCCAGTCGTTCCGAAGCACAGAAAAGGAGGTACAACAATTTGACAGATAATCATCCACGAACACATAAATCCAGTGTGGAGACACTGGCCCTCATTACAAGTCAGGCGTTAAGGGTTTAACGACGCCGTCGGCGCCGTTAACCCTTAACACCTGATTAAGAGGTCCCGGGTTTTAAAGCCTGCTTTTTGCAGGCGTTAAAACCCATGCCGCAAAGTGACCTTGGTGCTAAGTACGGTGCCGCAATTTGCGGCACCGTACTTAGCGCCTTTCCCCATTCCCCTTATGCCCTATGGGGCAAAAATGGGAATGGGGAAGGGCAAATGGTGAATGGGGAATTACCGCCCCACTCACCTTGGAATGGGGCGGTAATTCCGCCATCCACCATGCCGGAGTCCGGCATGGACCATGGTGCTAATAGCACCATGGTCCAGCGCCAGACTTGTAATGAGGGCCTCTATCTCCTCTAAACCATGTTGGCATATTACATGTCTTTCCAAGTTCAGTCACATTCGGAGGGAAGAGCCCAGGCGCCTCTATGGCCATGCACCAGCTTTTACCCATTTGTGATTTGTAATTCATGAGGAACATATCAGAAGACATTTCTACCAACTCATTATGCAAGTCATGAGAAACACAATTCGTATTTAAATCCCCAGTGAGGGTAACCCTGCCATCGGGGTTATGGGAGAACATCAATAAAATGACATGAAGTTCTTTATGGCTCTCAAGTTCCTTTACAGATGCAGCATTTACCCAAAATGTTGACAAAGTCCCCTAGCAGTGCAGATGTTGTTTCCTAGTAGAAGTAACCCGGTAAGAAAAGTCTCAGAAAAAGGGTCAGAAAAAAGTTGGAGTCCAAATGAAAGAAAAAATAATCATTGAATCACTTTATTTGATGCACATTTTCACCCTTCCCACAAAATTAAGAAATATATTTTCTTCATAATGAGCAACCATTAATACACACCAGACCTATTGCTGAAATTCAACAAGTGGAAGCAAAAAAGCTACCTTGATTATTATCTAGTGAAAGATGAGATCCAACCTGTGATGCTTCAGCTGTTTAATCTTCCGGAATTCTGTGAGCATGGTGTGGAGCCTCCAGAAGGAACGAGAACATGAATGATCAAATTCAAGGATGTTGATTGGTTGGATCCCATAATAGGCACACAACAAAAAAAAAGGTGTGCCAATATAGACTCTACCACCTTTTTTCATTAGGGTCAGAAAATCTTCTGCGGTGGGTTTGATCCTTATTCTATTAAAAGATCTTTGCATACTCTAACCATTACTCTTCTTCGTGCTTTGTTGGCCAATGATTTTACTTCTGGTCAACCAATCAACTTTTAGGTTCCTGCCAAGAGCAAAAAGAGCACTATTACTACATTTCCCCCCCACCTTCTATGATTTAACTGACCTCCTAATGGGATTTTATAGTGAGTGGGAACATTACACTGTCTATTGGTTTCTCACTTTAATATCTGATAGAGGAAAATGGGAGGAAATTTTAGGAATACCAAGCTTTTCCTTTTCCAGCATTATGGGTGTTCACTATGCTTATATGCCTGTTCTTCCCAGTTACCACACACTTTTGTTACCATCTTGTTTTCAAATCTGTAGAAAGAGGTCGTCCACAAGAGAAGAAATATACTAGAAAATTATCGGTGTTGTGGTATATGTAGGGTGCTCTGGGTTAAGAATACTAAAATGCTAAAGCCTAATTATGTTTCTGTAATTGAGTGTATCACCCCCTTCCTGTTTTGTGGTGCTTCTTTAGATTTTCTTGCCCTTCCTATATGTTATGTTATGTTATGTTACTTTGCATTTATATAGCGCCTTATATACCATCGGTATGGTCTGAGGGCGCTAGTAGGTTGAACGCCCTTGGGAACCGATGTTCAGGTCAGTAGAGAGAGTAGAGAGAGCCAAAGGTGCGTGTGAGCACGGGATATGTGTGCAGCTGATGTGGTATTTGTGTAATAGCTGCTTCTTAGTGGTAGGTGTGGTGGTTGAGTGCTACTTTGGTAGCTCTGCAGATTCCTCCAGCTCCTCCTAAAACTGTAGCAGCAGACGTGTTTACTTCTCTCTGACTCCGACTCAAACCTAGGCAGTGGCACCTTCCATCTCCTCTGCGTTGTGTCCTGGGCCATTGCGTCTGCAGCAGCAGATTCTTCTACCATGTTTTCATCCATGTCACCATCCCTGGCTATAGAGAAGCATCATCAGGGATATTGTTGTCTCCAGGAGCAGGATATCTTTGGGGAGGAAGGATAGCTCAGGAGCAACGCGCTTGTCTTGGAAGCAAGACAAAAACAGTGCAACACTGGTTTTTGAATGCCGATCCCACGCTTAGAAACCACTGCTGGTATTAAGCACATTATAAATTAACAATTATCCCAAAGAAATGGTGGCATTATCTCTGGAAGCATCCTCAGCAAATGAAGCTCCTTCATCACTTGCTGCATCTGTCTCACTCATGCCTTTAAGTGATCAATACATTTTTTAATGAATATCTCAAATGGTAATTTTTTAGTGTGTAAAGTTAAGCATGCATTTTACTGAATTCCGGTTTCAATTATTATGATGTGAAGATTGGTCCATGAATTACTCCCAACTTATAACTTTCTGAACTGGGTTCTGTGAAACGAGTGGAGGGAGCAATTGTGAGTTCTATAAAACAAATCGTCATGACATTTGACTATCAGTCATCATTTAATATGTACCATCTTAACCATGCAGAAAAGGGCCAAGGTTGGAATATGGGGTCTATAAAATACCTAACCAATTGATTCTTTTCAATAATAATGGATTTAAAAAAAAAACAGCTACAAGTAGAAACCGACTCAAACTATGTATTAATTTGAAACTAATTAAAGGCAAAATAAATCAACTTGTGTTTCTAGCAGTGTGCAGAAATTGCATCCTGTAATTGGAATCCGATCTGAATGGTAGGACCAGCGGCTCATCAAATTGTCCAAACTGATTGTCGGATGGTAACTGACCTGATAATCAGCTGAATAATATGAATGCCCAATCACGAGCTTAGAACCTCTGCCTGCTAGGTTTTAGGTACGCTGAAGGAACTGAAATACAATTTGTTAATTGCATCTATGATCTATTTTCCAAATATAATTAATGCCATCAACCTCAAAAACGAAGAGCCTTACCCACCCATTTTATGAAAAATTATCTGTCAATTGTCACATCTGCGAAACCAAGAATGTTTTGCTGATGGATGGGTAATTTAATTTCATTAACCTTGAAATGCTTTACTGAGGGGTTGCATGTGGTGGTGAATATTTGTTGGTAGGTAAGGTGGTTTAAGGAAACGCCATCAAATATGATTTCCTGGACCTCTCTCCTTATATGTTTATTTGACAGTAAATACACATAGTGAAAATCAGTTTTCTAAAACTTTAAAAAAAAATTATTTCAATATTCATTTGACCAGGAATGTATTTACCAATTGATTTATTTTGCAGGCAACTTTAACTCATATTTAACTCTTCATTGCCCAAGAGCCAAGAAGTAAAATGGAGATCGGATACACCAACACAAATATTCACAGTTTTCAGACTAAACTTTAGCGCGAGGGAATAGCTGATATCCCAAAGCTTTACCAGATGTTTCTCCCAAATAGTAACATTGGTCAGCCTGCCAGAGCAGAATGGGCCCATTGTTTTAGAATTTTGCAGATCTTTCCATTACACCCAGGGGGTAAGGTGGCAGTGCCCTTTCTCATTGAACATTAATATGAAATACATCTGGTATTAGAATATAGCTGATGCAATGACACTGAATATATTTGTAAGACCATGGTCACAGGGATTCGAACCTGTGTTGCCTCTGTTGTCAGCTGCAGGCTCCTATTAGGAGCTTGCAGGAAGTTGGTGGTGTGGCTGCAGGAACTCAGTTCAGACCTGTAGAAGCGTGGGAAGTTCCTCCAGGAGCTCACTGTTGAGCTGCATTTCTGGTGGAGTGAGTGATGAACCCTGTGATCTTATTTCCACCCCATTTCACCACACAACAATGTCAAACATATTTGTTGAAAATATAAAGGGTGGGTCATCATGCTGTCATGCCCCCAATGCTTTATATATTGCCTACAAGCTGAAAGGGTGACATTTGTGAAGCTAGAGTTTAAACGATTTATTAACGTCTCGAGCTCATTCGACTAACAACGAAACTGCTATATCCTGCTTGGCCAGCATACCATTGATGCTAAATGCGTGTCAGCTCTTTCACATCTGATGCCGTTGGCTTCAGAGTTTAATGGCTAGTTACAACAGACGCATACCCTGCAAAGAGCCCATTTGTAAGTCGTTGTAGCAGATCCAGTTGTAGCTGCCTCAACAACTTTCCATCAACCAGTGAATGAGTTATGAATTATGCATGTGCTGCCTCAATTCAAACTCTCGTCAATGGTCCCACCAGTGAGCTGTTGGTTGAAGTCCTACAGGAAATGATAACTTAGATGTTCTATGCTGATCCAGACTACATTGTCTTTTTGCAAGACATGGTAGCAGAGTGACAGACACTCAGTGTTGGTGCTCTAGTGATTGCAGTTGACATAATGTTGGCCAAGAAAAGGGATCAGTAAATAATGGAAAGAAATATGCCACATCTTCTGTCCAGACACTGGCGCACTTTAAGATATTTAGCTTATTAACAGACACTTTAACAGTGTGCAGTAAGGCTTCAGGAACAACGTGTTTGTGCTGAGCATGAATTAGTTGGCACCAGCTTGGGATCCAAGGCCTTTGTATATGCCAATGTCATCCATTTGAAGAACATCACAATCCCAGTAAACGGGTGCATCACAGAACGTCCACTGTCCCTTAGATAACAATGATGGCAATGGTAAGAGCTGGACACCAGTTCATGGACTGCAAACATCAAGTTGGAGGGGTGTATTAGAGGGTTTGTCTTTGGGCTATTGCCTAACTTGGTGGTATTTTAGTATCGTGATATATTGGCGTTAAATTGGCACTATCTTATTTTGGTGGTAAATTAGTGGTGAGCATATTCATAACACTGCCCTATATGATAAGAGAAATCTTCCCCGTTTTATAACTCTGCCCTATACTAGGGTTGACTGCAGGCATCCACCCAGGCTTAGCACATTTAGAGGGAACCAGGTAAGGTCATAAATGATGTACAAGCTGTGCATTGATTGTGTATAAATTGTGCTAATGACTTATCTACGTCGTTAGCTTATGCGCTTGAAGGGCCCTGTTCAGCCCCAGCATGAATCGCTGAACACACTCATACAACACACCAGCTTCCTGGCTTTCATATAAATATTTCCCCTTTTATTTCTTATTTTATCACTGTGGTGCAAGCACTAGGGTGTCTCTTAGTTACTTTCCTCACCTACAGAATGATCATCAGACACATGAGAAGGAGGAACAAAAATGACAACAACTTTGCTTTTGCTACTGCAATTATTATTTGTGGCCCAGCCACTTTTAAAAAGGAAACAAAACATTGGGCCTCATTACGAGTTTGGAGGTAGCCATCGTGCTATTAGCGCCATGGCTGCCTCCAAACTCGGGTCTGGGTTCCTTCAATGGAGGCTTACCGGGTCATTCCAATCTTGGAGGGCCCGGTAAATCCCCATTTGAAAAACCCATCCCCATTCCCATTCATGCCCCCATAGGGCTCAATGGGAATGGGGAGGGAGCTAATAACGGGCTGGTTAATAACTGGCCCGTTATTAGCTCCCTGGTCTGCTTGCGGGACCTGCAAAGGACGTCTGGTCTGACCAGACGTTCTGAGCGGGTCCCACAAGGGAACCTCGTAATAGGGCGGAATGGGTTTAAAGGCACCGGCACCATTACTGGCGCAGTTAAACCCATTCCGCCCACCTCGTAATGAGGCCCATTGCATTTCATGATAACACAATTATGGCTCTTACCAAAGCAACGACAATACCGCAGCTACATGGGAGTTTGATGTGTCTGTGTCTTATCTGTGCGGCCCCTTAATCACTCTTGCCTGTCTCCAATGAAGTATTTCAACCCCCACATTATCACTGGCACTCTCGAAAGATGGCTTGGACTCCCAGCAGACTTCAATGCCAGGGACGCAGCCTTTGGATCCTCTCGGCAACCGCCACAAGCAGCACACAGCAGCAGAGCAGGAAAAGAAGAAGCCCCAGCCCTTCAGTTCACCCCCTATTTATTTAAGCTGCCTATCAATCAAGACGAAAGCTGCCTACTTTCTGATGTGTCTCAGCAATTCCTAGGCTCCTGATTACACTGTCTAATCACTCATGAGAGCATGTATGTGTATCCACTTATTTCCTGCACTGACACAGAAGTCTCAGAACACAGAAAGACAGACATTCATTTTTTTTTTTTTTTTACAGTGCATATCTCCCTTCTATGGAGCGAAAAGAGAGAGAAACACAAACGAAGACAGAATCTCCATCTGTGTTTACTGACATTGCATTGCAATGTTAATCAGGAGAACTAATTAGTTACTGGGGTGTCATTTAATAGGGAAGTTAGTTAGTTAATATGGGTGATTTTCTCAATGCAACTTTACACAGATGGGATTCTCATAATTTCATAAGTGTATAATGCACTTTGAATCCACTGTCTTTTTGCAAACATTCTGCTTTGCCATTGAGGACCTAATTCACTGTTACAATGACTCCATGTGGCATTTCACCTTCTTTACATAATTTACCATCTTTTTTCTGCATTTATACTAACCCCACTGAAAGTGCTGTCCTGTGATCCCACTTACCCATTTAACTGTTTTTTTTTTATCACTGTCATCTGCACTCATTTTGCTGGCTGCTTTTACAATCACTGCCATAAATCCCTACAGGTGACACATTGAAACAGAGAAAGTTACACCAGGATTCCTCACAGGTCATCTGGGCACCATTGGCCGAGTATCAGAGTGCACAACTGTAGCATGGTAGGCAGGGGAATAAGAACATACATCATTTGAAACCTCAGGACATGTACCGCCCCTTCCATGCTTATTTGCTTCAATTAATTCAATGTATTGAAGTGAAGCCCTTTACATTTGCATGTAATCCACTCCATTCTCGGCATAGCTCATCAGTGTATGAAATGTACCCCTTTATTCACCTTAACAGCTGGACATTGCCAAAAAATCTGCTTTCTTCCTCCCTCATTGTGAAGACTGGAGGGGGGTGTCTGTACTCCTGCCCTCTATATGGCACAGGAGAGGCACAGAAGACCCCAGCCAAGATTCTCTATAGGGTAGCGCTGGTTGAGCAATCAAGGCCTAGCTTCTCAGGCGGTGATGCAGGCCGGTTCTTAAGTACAGTGTAGTCCCCAAGCCCCCACAAAGGAATGTCCACACACTGTATTAGTTAAAACACAGTCTTTATATAATTAATATTCAAGGTTATGTACACTATCACGATAACTCACTTTGTGCTCAGTGAATCTACAATGGCAAATATATACAGTTCTAAAGTGGTTCCACGATTATTATCAGATCTCATTAAAGTGCATCAACTATACTATGATTAAATGTCACACAGATCACTTAATAAAGACAACCAACAATTAGACATAGGAGGAAAGCAGTTAGTTCGAACAATTGGCAGAATACTGGCCCTATTACCTAGACACAGTTCTGTGTGGAGATCCCCCCCACCTGGGCAACCTGTAAAGTAAAGATATATCACAAGCTCAGTCCATATATTGTTCTAGAAGTCTTATTTCCTTCAAAAATAGTTCTACAACCCCAATGTACCTGGAATAGCAGAGTTCGTTGTCGGGTCGTCGACGGATCCTTCTTGAGCGGCGCCCTTAAAGGCAGGAGCCACGGATCGTCGAGATCCCACGAGGAAAAAGGGGTGAATGATGATTGTGAGGCAGCAGCTTAGTTCCTAGCAGTGCTTGATGGCGACAGAGCGTTGGCGTCCTGCAAGGAAGAGGCGTGCGGGGCACCTCGGTGATGGTAGTTCAGGACTGCAAATAGTTTGAAGAACTGTGGCCCACTGGCAAATGCTCCTCGGCGCGTTGGCGGTCTCGACTTTCTCCAGCGGGACAAAGCGGTAGACGGTGCAGGCGAGAGCGTCCTTGGATCAAATGTTACTTAGGCAAAGGGAGCACGGCGGCTCCGTTTGGCGACGGTGGTCGTCGACGGTGATGAACAACAGTGTCCGGGCGCTTCTCCTTGCTATCCCGCGGTGGTCCCCGTCTCCGGTCGGCAGCCTCTCGTAGGTCTGTCTACCAGGGAGTTTTGGCAAAGATCAGCTGGTGCACGATGGTCCCTCGTAGCTCGGGAAGTGGGCGCCTTACCAGGTCCTCTCTAGGTCAGTCTTTGGAGATACAGTAGCTGTCAGATTGATGAAGGAGAGCAACAGCAATTCTTCTCTTCCAGCAGGGCTTCAAGGTTAAACTTCAGTTTTACTCCAGTTACTCTTTGTAGTGAACTTCAGCTTCTGAACACGAATTCTAGCAGTGAGAGACCCCCAGATATACTAGTTTATCTCCCATTCATTCTGCTGGTTCACACTCAGGCAACCAATCGGTCAGAAGGGCATTCATGCAGGCAGCCAATCAGGTGCATAGTGCATTCAGTCCATTCACTTCTCTCCAGACACTCACAACAAGTTATGTGTATTGGGACAAGTACCCAGCCATTCAACACTCCACACTGCATTCATACCAGTTTCGGGCAGGGCTGTCTCAGTCATTGTGTCATGTGTGCACATGGGGTTATCCTGTCCTCACAAATTAAGGTCTGCAAAAACTCCTTTCAGTCATGGTTTTTACCTTCCTGAAAGACCCTGACAATGGTAGCTAATACTTCATTGTGGGGAAGAGAAACAACCACCTTCTGAGTCTACATAAACGTTTTTATTATTTAGACTACTCTTGTAGCTTTGTATTCGTTTTTGTCTCAAAGGTTGTTAAAAAGAAAATTGATCTTTTTGAACATAACAACAAGTAAAAATAGTGACAATGTGCAAATTTGTGAATAGTGCAAAAAAATGCAGTCAATTACAGATATGGAAAGTAAACAAATGACA
The DNA here is from genome assembly GCF_040938575.1 of Ambystoma mexicanum. NCBI lineage: Eukaryota > Metazoa > Chordata > Amphibia > Caudata > Ambystomatidae > Ambystoma > Ambystoma mexicanum. Next base: position 1,338,999,590 of record NC_090934.1, read on the forward strand.
TCTCCTTATAATCATTAAAAGGGGACTAGAGATGAACACCATATTGCTTCATATGGGTCTCAATCTCATAGTTCTTATTCTGTACTTTTCTGCATATGGTTACTGATTTCTTTAGTCCAAGCAGTATGGGCCGACAAGGCTTGAAAAGATAAAGTCTTTTGGCATCTAGCGCTAGTAGTGTGCCCAGGGGGGGCTCAGACAGATTTTAAACAGTTAAGTCTGTCTATGTCTGGCGCTTCGTGGAATGACCAGAAGGGACTGGTCTAAGACCAAGAGAGACTGGACTCAGTCATTGTGTCCAACACCAGATACTATACCTCCACAACACAGAATGCGTATTTGTCACACACTCCATTCACCCAGGTACCACCCACAGGGTATACCCACAACATACAGTCACTGGGAAGGCCGCAGCCAGTCTGCCCTGTACTTCACCACACACCATATATGGAACTTCCACCCAACAGCCGGTCAGTGGGAAGGGACAGAGTCAGGGCTTCCCAGGACTTTGGGAAAACAAGGTAACAGGCAATAGAAAGCAAGAAGCCACAGGGGCCATCTTGTTTCTTATCAGGAATCAACTGATTCCAATGGCAGGGCCTGGGTATCCCAAAATGGAGGATACTCAGAGCACCTGTCAATTTCTGCATGGAGCTGACACCGGCCCATACCCTGCTCTGTAGGTCACACACAGGTGCCCAAAAACATACACTAGGGTCACAGGGTTGTAACCCCACCCATGGGTGCCATAAGGGTATCTCATGGGTCTGTACACCAAACCAAAAGAGAGAGCTGCACCGCTAGGAGCCCCACATGAACTCCTGCACGGAAAACACGACAGAACACATGATAAAAAGCACTAAAGGACAAGGATATGGAGGCCCTTTCCCTCCGATGCATTTCCAGCATCACACTCATCCTCTAGGTAATGAGCCACTTGGATCCACTGAAGTCATCAGGATAGCCGGGAGGATAGCTCAGGAGCAACATGTTAGTCTTGGAAGCAAAACAACACATAGCAACGCAGGTTCAAATCCCAGATATCGCACTTAGAAACCGTCTCAGGTATTAAGCGTGTTATAAAACACTCTGCTCACACACCTCTTCCTGTTTACACCTCAGTCCAAGGAGTCAATGACGCTTTGTGTCTCCAGCAGCAAGTAGTATTTCATGCTGCACTGCTTGGGTCAGGAAACACTGATGGATATGAACTGGATTGCATATCGTAAGAACCAATTGTAGGAGTTTCTTGCATCCTTCAAACCATTGATGAAACCAGGCCTGAAAGGGGTGGTAGAGGTGTTCCTAAACTTGATCAGAAATGTTGTACACAATCCAAAGTTCCCTTCCAGCAGCCCATATCTTGAAGTAGTAATGTATGGGTCCCAATTAGTGAAAAAAGTACCAGTCTACACCATATTCTTTGCCATATTGGTCAATGGAAGTAAATCATAATTAAACAGCTGGCCAAATGGGGCAATGACAAAAACTCATCCCAATTAGTCAATTTGACTTGAACAAAGTTGGTCTAGTTAAACTCGGATTTGCGATCTTAAGGTATAGTGCAAATCAATATATATTATAAAATTAAACAGAATGCCAACTTACTATTCATTTCTAAACCCTATCATGACTTTGAGGGGATAGAACATTATGGATGAAGCTGAGTAAATGGCGAAACCCCACTGCCTGCTGCTTTCTTTTGACTGAATTGCACACAGTACAGGGGAACAGGTTCAGATGGGGTTTGGGTCGACCGGTGGAAGAGACGCAAAATAATATATAAAAAGATTGTGTTCTAGCCGACGATTTGTTCAATTTATAGATCAAACGTTTTTGCCAGAATCATTTCACTAAAAAAGCTTATCACAATGCCTGCTTCATGGGCAATACTTTCTTCATTAATGGCACCCTGCTCTTCAGAGAAATGTTGATCGAAGACAAGGGGATGTTTAACTTGAATGCAGTGCACCCATAGTTATCACATGGGCATAACATTTTATAATTGGTTGCATGATCAACTAACACAAATATCTTTGTACATACATTAATGCCACTAGGTATTGAACCAGCACGGTGATTCCCGCTATATTCGAACATCTGGAATACTTTCTTGACCGCCTCTAATGCTAACTATTAACTATGGACCATAAATAACTAAGGGCAATGAGCTCCTATATCGCTTTATTGGGATACCCCGTGGCCCAATAGGGGCCTGTTTGGCGTCATGTCTTGGCTTATGGAGGTTGACCTATAATCAGGAGTCCTGAATGGGACTCAGTATCAGCTCAATGAAGGGAAAGGTAATGCACTCCATTATTTAAATGGCTTTTGAGATAGTGCCTGCTGCGGCCCCCTTCACAAATATGCATTGTTTAAGGACATTTGAAATAAGGGGACGCTCAGAAACAAGTGGCACTTATCTAGGAGACGTATCTCTTGTGTTGACTTCTGATTAATTAAAAGTTTAACACAAATTGTAAATTAAAAATATAAGCAAAAAGCAAGAACTACCACACACTGAATGTGCATGCAGACAATGGTATGCAGAGGTTCCTGAGAACCAACCTTTCTTGACATTGCACACCAAACGCAGACATTCAGTGGGGTCATCGTCCTCATAAACAGGGAGACATCGTAGACGTGTAGTGCACACAAGCATCTCTGTGTTGCTTGGCATTAGAGACAGATAATAAAATCATGTGCACTTTTACTTCCTGTTGTAGATGGGATATTATCCTGTGAAATTTCAATTTCGCAAGAAAGTGCCGAGGTCTGAGAGGCTCCTGCTATTCATGTCAAATTCATTGTGTGGCAGGGTGATTGGGTTTATTGAAGACTTTAATACACATGTAAGATGTATTTGTATTGGCATTTGGGACTATCTAAGCTTCAATTAGTCCTGACTTCAGCCTGAAAGATAGTTTCTTGGAAAACAAATGTGTGCATCTCATTCTGCAAGACGGTACATTTTGCCTTTAAGTGTGAGAACAAATATTTTATTTTACCGCTCTGGTGCAATTTGTAGATGGAATTTCTTAGGCTTACAACTGCCTTTATCTATTGATTGTTTCTGATGTTTTAATAGTACGTTTGCAATTAAGGGGCCGATTCATGGAACAAATGTGCGCCGAAAAAAGTGGCGCAAGCTGGCGCAAGCAGGTGCAAGCAGGCGCAAGTGTGAAAAAGGAAGCGACGCACACGCGTGCGATTCATGAAAGAGGCTGCGCGTGTTTTTCTCGGGATGTGCACCAAAACCATGCCTGACACCCAGGGGCGCACACATCATTGCAACATCCAGAACGCCGTGCGCGATGCGCACAGGGTAAGCGCACAACATCCGCGCACATACAAAAAAGGGGGTGGGACACGGGGCATAACGCACGGAATGGGGAACAATGCGTGAAAAAGAAGCCGTAACTGGGGAAGTACTGCAGGGAAATACACGGAACGCCCACACGCACGCGAACAACTCGTATTCATGGATTTGAATACGGGAAACAAGCGCACGCTAAAAGTCGCGCACAGGCATCAACACGTCCGTCACAGGAAGGCAGACGTAAGCGTCCCCGCGCACAGTATAAAAGCGCGCACAAACAACAAACACGTACATACTGCTACGATGAATGCCCCATTTGTCGCAGCACTGATTGTGGGACACCACAGGAGGAGGGGAATAGCCAGGGCCTGCATTTTTTCCCCCCATACTAGCCTTTTTGGGATGCCTGACGACCAGGTCTACGGCAGGTATAGGTTTACACCTCGTATCATCCTAGACCTGGTCAGGGAGTGGGAAGATGACCTTACACCACCCACCATCTGCTCCCAAGCATTCAGCCCCTTGGAGAAGGTGCTCAATGTCCTGCATTTTTTGGCCTCTGGGTCATTTCAGCGGACTACTGCACGCAGTCACGCTGCCTACACCAGGTGTTGGCAATCATGACTGTGCGCCCCGCAGTCCGCAGACACACATACATGCCCGGAACACCCGCAGAAAGGCAGGCCGTCGTCCAGGACTTTTACAGGGTGGCACACTTCCCCAAAGTGCTCGGTGCCATAGATTGCACCCATGTGGCCCTACGTCCACCTAGGGCCACTGAGCACATCTACTGAAACCGCAAGCACCTTCCATCAACGTGCAGGTGGTATGCGATGCCAAGGGAATCATCACCTCTGTCTATGCAAACTACCCTGGCTCCACCCATGACAGTTTCATATACAGAGTGTCCACCCTGAGCCGGGCCCTGAAAGCTGGGCAGCATGGAGACAGATGGCTCCTAGGTGAGTACAAATGACTGTGCACATGCATGCATGTCACACACAGACAATACACAAACCCCAATAATCACAACCATTATCACCTCCCCAGGGGACAGTGCCTACCCTCTGAGCAACCACATGATGACGCCAATCCGGAACCCCACCACACCACCCCAGGTAAGATACAACGCTGCCCATATTGCAACCAGGGCCATAGTGGAGCGCACATTCGGAGTGCTCAAGTCACACTTCCGCTCCCTTGACCGCTCTGGCGGCCAGCTACCCTATGCACCCCCAGTAATGTGCAGGATCATTGTGGCAGCATGTGTCCTGCACAATGTTGCAACATGGCAGGGCGTACCGGTGGACATGGTGGTGCCCCCACATCCCCAACCACAGGCACAGGCGCTGCCCATGGAGGGGTTAGGGCAAGTGGCGAGGCAGCCCGGACCCAGCTTGTGGCCAAATTTTTCACCTAAACTCCCACCCCTGCGGAGTACGCACAGGCCTAGCACATACCAGGTGACAATCGATGATGACAAAGAGACAGTCAACTGTCACAACCTTACCACCCTGAGGAAGTTGCCATGGAAGTGCCACATTGTGTGCATCCCTAGCTACTCAAACCTAACCAATCCTGTGTGACCAAAAGGTACACATGCAAGGTGTGTGTCACACAGACCTGCAAAACAGGCCATGACAATCACTGGTATGTCACACAAACCCACCTAAACCACAACATGACATGGCAAGCAATAGCAAAACACCAACACAATAACAATAATGTACACATTGACATGTGAAAAATGCAAAGTGGCGTCAGACAATGATGCCTGACATGGAATCAGATGAAATGACTGACCAACAACCTCCCACACAAAGCAAGTCATACCCAAATATAACAACAGTTGTAGCTTGAACATAACAATGAATGCCTGTTCACATGCGCATTGTGCACGGCAAAATAAACACTGCATAATACGTGTGCTGTGTTCATCTCCTGCAAAACACTGCTCAGCACACAGCATAGTGACCAGTCATTGGGGGTCATTACGACCCAGGTGTTAAGGGGTTAACGGCGCCGTAAAAGGTTGCGGCGCCGTTAACCCCTTAACGCCTTACTACGAGGTCCCTTTGCGGCTCCCGACCTTAACGGCTGGTCTGGAACAGCCGTTAAGGTAGGGACCCGCAAAGGGACCTTGAAGCTAATTACGGTACCGCAATTTGCGGTGCCGTAATTACCGCCTTCCCCATTCCCATTGAGTCCTATGGGGAAAAAATGGGGAAGGGCCAATGGTAAATGGGATATTCCAACCTTGGAATGGGGTGATAATTCCCCATTTCACCATGGCGGAATCGGTAAGTTACCGGCGTTAACCAATGGCGCTAATAGCGCCATTGGTTAACGCTGGTCTCGTAATGAGGGCCATTGTGTGGGATGCACACCCTGAGCATCACATGAAAATGACAAACTAAATAAAAAAACAAATCACGCATGTACAGGATCCACAAATGGTCATAGATCATGTGCTGCAGGGACACAGTGGTCCCCAGAAGGCTAACTGTGTGCACATGTGGACATGGAAGGGTGGTTGTACATGTTGTGCATCATAGTGCGAGTGTGTGTGTCAGTAGGGACATGCACTCAATACATGCATGTGCAATCAAGTGACCATCAGTGTCCTCATCACATGTGAACATTGCCCATGTGTACACCCCAGCATGTCAAACCACAACTATACCCTCACACCTGAAAGGTAAACACAACACATGAACAGCCATTGATCAGCAGAATACATCATGTACATAGGATACCACAATTATAATGTCAGGGTGCCCATCACACTGTGGGGCAAGGTAACTGTCCAACAACAAAATACCCCCCTCCCTCACATATCACCATGACCCACTGAACAACTGCCCTTGGGGTATGTAGCCTTCATCCTTGAAGTTCACCTGGCCACAGGATCACCCTTCCCCTTTGTCTCCATCTTCCACCAGCACCCTCAGAGGCCACCTAGACTTGCAAAAACACCAAATCAAAGAGAACTCAAAGCAGGACAACACAGAAGCCAGGCAAAAAGCCCGCAAGCAGCAAAACAAACCAGAAGAGCCTCCAGTAGATGACGTGAAGTAGCAGTACGTCACAAAGCCCAAGTACTAGCACAATGATGGAACAACCAAGGTAGCACAGTAAAACAATGTCACAACAGGATGAGGATATGTACCATGTGTGGTACATAATATCGAATGATGCACCACAAACTGATGTGTACTGTCACAGCTCCTGTGTACAGGCGCAGGATTGGCATGAACCAACCACCCCCACCGTGGTCTGGGTGCCTGCAAGGTCAAACTCACACAGGCCTCTGAGACCCTGGTGGGGAAGGAGGGTTAGAGATATGCAGTCGGGACAGGCATTGGAATACTGGATAACCAGAATGAGGAGCAGGAGAGGGGAGTAGGATTGACAAGGGAAAGTAGGGAATGTACAAAAACATAATAATCACATTAACACATACACAATCAGACCAAACGTGTACATCATGCACATAGTACCAAATTACTCAAATGGAAGTCAAAGAGAAACTTATCTCTGGGTGAGTGCTGGCCTCCTGCCTGCGCACTCTCAGGTCCAGGAACATGAGCAGTTCAATGCTGCAAAGAGAGCCAGAGCCACTAATCTGTGCGTGCCCATAACACACACACCACCATGCATGCCCCAAATTAACAAGATACTCTACAAACTATCTGGTGTGGTGCTTCGTACCCATACGTAAGATTCCCCCCGTGATGGTTCATGCACAGTCAATGCAGTAAGTAATGCGCCGGTGGGTGTGTGGCAAATGTAAGACCAATGTGTCAAGATTCACACAACATCCAATGTTCCCTGGGTAAGCATCCAGATGCATTTAGCAAGGTACGACTTCACTACAAGTCGTGTTCCAGCATAACCTAAATAAAGTAGGTAGTGCATGTGGCAATTCAAACCTGTAAATGAAATGCACTGCACATGAGTCTGTCCCTCGCTGTCTGTCTCTGTGAGCTGCTTCTTTCCCTGTCTTGGAATGCTACATTGCTAATACAACTGCCTCAATGTACCATGTTGGACCGGAGGATATGCGCCACTGCCCCTGCATGTGCATCTGACAATTTTCCCATCAACTACCCATTACTCCACCAACGCATTTTAGCTGCACTGTGCGCTTCAACACCAATATCTGTCCAAGCTCACTGTCAGTGGTGCCACTTAGCATGCATGTGCAACTGTACTGGTGGACGGTTGGCTGCGGTGTGGCCCCCTGGCTGCTCACCTTGCCTGGAGTTCCTTGAAACACGTCAGCTTCTGTATGATGTATGAGCGCAATCCCTGTGGCTCTGCCTGCGCACACATGTGCATGTCTGCACCACCGAACGTGGCCAGCTTCCAGACATCCAATGGGCCATGTCTGCTGGGAAAGGTGGTCTGGAGGCTCATCCCCCTGCAGAAAGGTCAGAAAACACATGATTAATGCATGAAATTTCCCTGTGTGTGTCTCCTCAGCATGTCATGAGTGGACCATGTCAGAGACGTACATCAGAAATCACTCCATCAGTGTGTCAGGAAAGGAAGAAGGCGATGGATATGGCAGGGGAAATGTGCACAAAATACACAGTAAACAACCTTGAATCTAACAACGTGCATTCAATACCCAAGACTCGTGTATACCACTATATGAAAAGGAATGTAGGGTAAGCACTTAGAACCTCCTTATGACTGAAAGGAAAGTCGGCAAACTCCTTACCCACTATGCTATTACAGATACTGACAGCGCTAAGCCCACGTAGAGGGCAAGCAGGGACAGAATCTGTGAGCTGACACTCTAGACGGTACTGAATAAAGAATTTGGAAACAGTACTCACGAGGACCGGAATGACCACATGAATGCCAGTACTCACGAAGACCGGAAAGACCACTTGGATGTCCGTACTCACGAGGACCGGAAAGACCACTCAAAAGTCAGTACTAAACCCACAACCCTGTAAATCAAACAAGAACCCAGAAGGCAGTAAAGGCAAAGAGTGAGGATAACTAAATACCTAAACCCAAGTCAAGAGGCAAGAAGGAATAGTACAGTGTGGAAAACAAAAGATAATCACACAGGAGCTAGTTACAACAGCTTCCCACACCTAATAATAAAATAGGAAATAAATGCAAAAGTGTATAGGAAAACATGGCATGGATCCCAAAAGAAGGTAAGGATCAGGAGCAGTGAAAACGATATCAAAAGGGAAACCTTCCCACCCATCCAAGGTGAAAAGGCAGGAAACTAAACCTGTAAAGGAAAGATTAATGCATCAAGTCTTTCAGTAGCAAAGGACAATTTCTAGGAAACAGTGAACACAGGCAATTGGGCTGCAGCAAAAGGAAAGCTCAGAGAAAGGCTGCCTGCAGACAGAGAAAGAGAGAAAGGGATTTCCAGAAGGCAGAAATCAATTAAGCATACAAATACGAATTCCAGGACAAGGAACAAGAAACACTAACTAGAAACTGGGCACAAAAACTAGGAACCAGGAACAAGGGACCAGTCACGACAGGAACGCTGCAACAATGACCAGCGCTGGACTGAAGCAAACTGAGGCTTTTAAAGCTGCTTAACAAGCACACCTCTCAGGTGTGCCGCCTGCTGCACCTGCAGCCACAGGTGTTGCCTATCCTCCACCCAACCTTGTCCTGCAAGGGAGGAGGTGAAGCAGTGAGCCAGGCATTCTGGGAAGCATAGTCATTCCGGAAAGCATAGTCATTAGATTAAAGTAGCATGCTGGCTGCCAAAAACCTGGAATGGATCCGGAAGGGAAGTAACTTGGAAAATAGGGTTTTAGTGCTCCTAATTCATCACAGTACTGTAGAGTAAGGTTCGGAGGAAATGTCCAGTAGGGAATAAACCCCAAACTATGCTCCCAAGTGGCGGGAACGGGAGCGAAGGGAGCGAGCCGTGACAGTATACCCCCTCCCACGGCCGACTCCAGGTGACCGCTACCCGCACAAAACATCTTCCTTCCACGACAGGAGCGCTTTGTCTTTGGAGGTAGCACTGAGGAAAACGATGACCCGCGGGCAAAAGTAGAAGGACTGGAATGCATAGAATCAGGCCGCAGTCTATAAGAGTCATAGGCAGGAATTCGGTGAGGAAGAGACTCATGGGTCGAAGAAAGGCATGAAGGACTTGCAGGACCCGAAGCAGAGTTGGAAGGTCCAGGAAGCTTAGTCACTGGAAGAGGATATGCATACATCTTTGAGGAGAGAGGCAGGCTGGTGCAACATGCCTTAGACAACGGTAGAAGTTCTGTTAGCCTCACTGCCGAGAGTGGACACACAGGAGGTGAGGAAACAGCAGGTTTCAGGAAATGTTTATGTTCGGAAGAGGAAGGTGGCGGCTGAGGTAGAGGTTCGGATACTCTGTCATCCATCTGGGTAAAGGTTTGTGGTTGAAAGTGACAAAGATTCGTCTGCATATGTTCCATGCCTTGGAGGTCTGGAGATCCAATGGGTTGTACGAGGCTGGCACTCCCGTTGACAGTCATGTAGCCAGTCATGTAGCCACCTTGTTGCACGTGGGATACAACCGCAGGAACGTTTGGCATACTGATAGGAGTGTTAGACGCAGTACTCGGAACATCAGGCATACTAGCAGCGGGAGCAAAAACAGGCACATCTTGAACTGCAGCAGACATTCCCCTCCTTTGGCTACTAGCACCCAACTGGCGCTGCATCTGGAGGGCCGTGCCCGTCCCTTCCCTCAGGCTCATGTGGGATCCGGCAACAAAAGGGTTGTCAAGCGGTTGATCCAAACCGGACTCTAAACGCGGACCGTCCAGCCCGCTATCCTGGTCGGCTACTCGTTCGGTGACTGGGCCGTGTCGGATGGCATCCGTTTCTCTCTCGTAATACTCCAGGCAAGTCCAGCGGCCTCGCATGTAAGGCCCTCCCGAGTCGTGATCCGGCTTGATGTTTCTGAAGAGAGAGCTGGCAGAAGTCTCAGGCTCAGATGTTGCATATTCGGGAGGCGCTGATGCTACAGTCAAGTAGTTGGGAGAATTGTTTTGTGTACAAGGCAGACATTCTGGTGATCCCCCTGAAGCATAAGAAGGGCAAGATGGACGTTCATCAGTAAATGGTTGGGATTCAGGAGGTATCTCTGAAGCAGAAGAATATGCAGCATGATCAGACAAAGTAGACAGGTACGCCTTCGATATTGGCAGCGAGGCTGAGCAGGATACGGGTCTCTCACGAACCGAAGCCAACCTAGCAGTAGGCTCTGGGACCGAAGACATGCACTTAGGACATGCTACCGGAGGCTCCATGGCTGAAGGATAACTCGCTGGATGAGTCACTGTAGCCGAAGACAGACATGCCAGAGGAAATTCTGAGGCTGAGGGCATGCAAGCTGGAGCCATCTTGTTAGCTGAAGACAAACTTGTCAAGGTCTTTGGCTCTGACTGCGTACATGGTGAAGGCTCTTGGGTGACTGGCAGACATAGCAATTTTTTATTGATCGAAGATACGTGTGCCAACGATGACTGCAGAGCTGTGGACAGGATTATTGAAGAGTCAATGGTCGTAGGAGGACAGTCTGAAGTCCCAGAAGTCGACAGACACACTTGTGGTTCAGGAATGGAAAGCCCCTTTAAGGCAGTTGACCCCTTGGCACCAGTAACCAAAGTCTGAGCTGTACCCCTGCCGTCCCTCTCCTTAGTGGATGACACAGAGTCTCTTCCTTTGTAGAAGTCAAAATCAACCAGAGGAATCACCATAGTAAAGTCTCTGTTAATCAGGATTTCGTCAATTGACCATTCCTCTGTCTTAGCTTCTGAAAGTGGCTGATTAACAATCAACAGTTCAGGGATCGCCTGCCGGGTTTTTGGTTCAGTAATCTGTGGAATGAGTCCATCAAAACATGAATTCTGCACTGTCTTTGACTGCTCGTAGTGACCGAAATTGGCAGAAGGAAGAGCGAACACAGAGGTAGCATCGTTTTCCACATCAGCTTGAATGTCTACTTCAGTCTCAGCAGCTAGATCAAGGGCAGAACCTAAGCCTACAGTTGTGACTGATTCTGTGTATGCCACCATTGTGGATTGTGTTTGGAAATCAGAAGCATGTATGTGTTCAAGCTCAGAGTTATGACAAACTGCTACACAGGAAATCTCAGGTAAAGGAGTGGCTTGTGAATCTTCAGCTAACAGCAATTCCAGACAAACGGTAGGACAGTAGTCAGAACCTGTGCCCTGAATAAGCGCTGTGCTTGAAAAAAGACTTTCACTCCCAATAGATCTTACATATTGACAAGTATCATGATTTACAAAAGTCTCCGCACTCAGGGACTGAACAGTATTCACTTCATCAACGGATAAAGTTGGAGGTGTATTCAGAAAAGACTGTAACATCTTATTCTCCTCTTTTAAGGAAATGTATTCTTGTTTTAACTCCTCAAATTCTGCTTTTAGCATGTCCCGCCTTAACTGTACATCCCTATCAGTAGGTACAGGGGAAGGCATGGTGGCATCAGGGCTGGATCCTGCCCTAGCCATCTGGAAGTGCACTGATTGTATATTGTCATCTACTGCTTGCAGGTCTTGTGATCTATACTCTCTCTTACCGACGTGGTCTGTGTTTCCTTTAAGCAGACTATTGGCATCAGACCCCTCGGCATTAGAGACCACAGTAAGAACCTGTGCAGAGGAGTAAGCTGTAGACTGAGGGCAGAAAACAGAAGATATGCAAGGAACCCCTCCATTCTTCATGCTTGAATCATGAAACTGTTCAATCTGAGGTAAAGCACAACCGGAGTCATGGGGTTCAATAACAGAGGTACTTGTGTGTATAAATTCTAGCAGTGTGTTGTTTTCCACTGCTAAGGCTTGTGCGGACATAGACTCTGGATCAGAATTAAAGACAGAGCTAGGATCAGGCAATGTAGGATGGGCCACCCAGTGGGAAAAATACTTTGCACGTAAATACCCATTCGTGTCAAGGAGTTCATTTAAGTCAGGAGCAGAGATTCGATTTTCACGGGTAATTGTAAGGGAAGCTTTCTGTATAAACTTGTTAGAGGCCTTGCTGCCTTTCCTTCGTAATCTGGCCATGTTCAAACGGGAACAACGGCTGGTCATTCTGTCAGGAAAGGAAGGCGGCGATGGATATGGCAGGGGAAATGTGCACAAAATACACAGTAAACAACCTTGAATCTAACAACGTGCATTCAATACCCAAGACTCGTGTATACCACTATATGAAAAGGAATGTAGGGTAAGCACTTAGAACCTCCTTATGACTGAAAGGAAAGTCGGAAAACTCCTTACCCACTATGCTATTACAGATACTGACAGCGCTAAGCCCACGTAGAGGGCAAGCAGCGACAGAATCTGTGAGCTGACACTCTAGACGGTACTGAATAAAGAATTTGGAAACAGTACTCACGAGGACCGGAATGACCACATGAATGCCAGTACTCACGAAGACCGGAAAGACCACTTGGATGTCCGTACTCACAAGGACCGGAAAGACCACTCAAAAGTCAGTACTAAACCCACAACCCTATAAATCAAACAAGAACCCAGAAGGCAGTAAAGGCAAAGAGTGAGGATAACTAAATACCTAAACCCAAGTCAAGAGGCAAGAAGGAATAGTACAGTGTGGAAAACAAAAGATAATCACACAGGAGCTAGTTACAACAGCTTCCCACACCTAATAATAAAATAGGAAATAAATGCAAAAGTGTATAGGAAAACATGGCATGGATCCCAATAGAAGGTAAGGATCAGGAGCAGTGAAAACGATATCAAAAGGGAAACCTTCCCACCCATCCAAGGTGAAAAGGCAGGAAACTAAACCTGTAAAGGAAAGATTAATGCATCAAGTCTTTCAGTAGCAAAGGACAATTTCTAGGAAACAGTGAACACAGGCAATTGGGCTGCAGCAAAAGGAAAGCTCAGAGAAAGGCTGCCTGCAGACAGAGAAAGAGAGAAAGGGATTTCCAGAAGGCAGAGATCAATTAAGCATACAAATACGAATTCCAGGACAAGGAACAAGAAACACTAACTAGAAACTGGTCACAAAAACTAGGAACCAGGAACAAGGGACCAGTCACGACAGGAACGCTGCAACAATGACCAGCGCTGGACTGAAGCAAACTGAGGCTTTTAAAGCTGCTTAACAAGCACACCTCTAAGGTGTGCCGCCTGCTGCACCTGCAGCCACAGGTGTTGCCTATCCTCCACCCAACCTTGTCCTGCAAGGGAGGAGGTGAAGCAGTGAGCCAGGCATTCTGGGAAGCATAGTCATTCCGGAAAGCATAGTCATTAGATTAAAGAAGCATGCTGGCTGCCAAAAACCTGGAATGGATCCGGAAGGGAAGTAACTTGGAAAATAGGGTTTTAGTGCTCCTAATTCATCACAGTACTGTAGAGTAAGGTTCGGAGGAAATGTCTAGTAGGGAATAAACCCCAAACTATGCTCCCAAGTGGCGGGAACGGGAGCGAAGGGAGCGAGCCGTGACACAGTGCAACTTTCCCAGCCAAAGTGTGTCAGCCACTGTCTACAGCATGAATTGCATGAAGCACATGTACAGCAAAGATAAGAAACACACTACACAATGTATAGCAATTAATGCACACATGAATCATGAAACCACCCATCTAGCAAAGGAAGAACTGTGGTCAAAATCACCCCTATCATCCCCACTAGGGGTGTCAACACAAGTAGTACAGCAGCAGACATGCCACAGATATGACAGTCCAAAGCCCTCATAGGCTGTAACTCCGAACCACCCTTTCGAGCCCATGGATAAGGGAAGCAGGAGTGGCATATGTGAGTCAGGACCCCAAGCTGCAAACACATACACGAGAAAAGCTTGAAGGGACCAGCTGGAACAGACAGTGGATGCTTTCAAAAGCCACAAAGCACCACACAGTCACATGAAAGCACAACAGACAAGCAATTTTAAACTATATTAACTAATTACACTAACTATCAAAAACCTACATTACCTAATTAAAGTAACTATCAAATAGAAACATAACTAACTAAACTAAAAGACACCCAGAGTCAATCTGAGTGGATCTGAGGGAAGCATACTCCTCCCTCAGGTCCTCCATGGGTGCCTCTGCGTGAGCAGCAATTGCTTCACGCAGAGACAACATTTCAGCCTGGCGTGCCCTGTCTGAGCCCGCCATGCCCAGCCTGAGCGAGCGGGCCGTGGACCGTGCCGTCTGCTGCTGGAGAAGCACATGCCTAGCAGGGGGGGAGCATGGTTTGGGCCACACACTCCATGCTCACAGCGATGTTCTCCATTTCTGCCCCCTGGCGTTCAGAATTGGCAGTCATGTCTTGCTCCCACTCAGTACACAGCGGTTGTGCGCAGCGACCGCGTTGCTGGGCTTGACAGCTGCGGGACCCAAGGACCAGGTGTCCTTGTTGTGTTGGCACCGCCCGCGGCTGCACGACTACATGCCCCCGTCGACGTGATGGCCCAGGCACATCATTGACTGGTGTGGAGGGTAATGTAACGCTCACCTGATTCCCGTAGAGGCGCCGGTCTTGACTGGGCGTATACCGTATCTTCAAAGGTGATGTGTAAAACACGGCTGGCTCTTTGGGCTGGACCTCTGTGCACTGTATGTCTGACTCGAAGGGTAAGATGTCTGCAGATAGAAAATATGGGATTAATGAACTGGGTTATTGAATGTCTCTTTCTTCTTCCCTTTCTCTTCTCCTGTAGAACCCCAAAGGTTAACGCTCTCACCTTAGGTAAGTGAACGCCGTGCTCTCCATCTGCCTCGGGGCAGGGTTCTGTAACCAGTTTCTTCACTGGATAAGGGAGCAGGCCTCTTGACTTCAGAGGACTGCTGTCCGTCGTTTACTGCACGAACGGTAAGTTTCGAGTAATTCTAATGTCTTTAAAAGTCTTTAGTAATGATGTCTCTTGTTTTGCAGGGTTCCGGCGATGGCTGATGACGGGCTGAAGTGAGTTGAAGATGGAGCCCATGTGATGAATAGAAGCGCCTGGAAGCACGTAAGTAAGCGCTTGTTGCCTGCTTCACGATGCGCTCTAACTGTCTTTTTATTTTGCAGGTACAAGTTCGGAGCGGCTGCAGGGTGCTGGAATACCCACTGGGTTAGATGTGGAAAGGAGTAATGGCACGTGAGTATTAAAGTTCCCCAATGTCTTTAAACGCACCTTGTTTTGTCTTTCAGATGCGGGATGCAGTGCCGAAGGCCTCCGGAGCGTGCGAAGAGTAGGTAAGCCTTTGTCTTTCAGATGCCGGAATGCAGTGCGAAGACCTCCGGAGCGCACGAAGAGTAGGTAAGCCTTTGTCTTTCAGATGCCGGAATGCAGCGCGAGGCGTTGGTGACAGCCGATGGACCAGGTAAGTGAAGCGCTGTCACTGAAGACCGTAATGCTAACCTGTTCTTTCTTGTCTTTATAGGTGTTGCTGAAGACTGGATTCAGGATGGTAAGCCTTTTTCCTTAGGCCCAGGATCAGATGCAGAAGACACGATGAGCGTTCTGCTGCAGAGGATGCAGAATAACGCAAAGCAAGATTCATCCATCGGGTGTGGTTTAAATAGCCTCCTGTAGTGCTTAGGTGTCTCCTTCCACAGCCACGCCTAGGTAAGAAAAGAGTTCCTGCTTTCCAGAAGAGTTCCAGTGTTCTGAACCTAGGGAGTGGCTCCTGCCCCACCCAACAGGAAAAGTAGTTCCAAACAGAAGAGGATCAGAGGCTCAACTGGCAGGCAAGTAAGCAGCATGGTCTGCTGCAGGTAAGTCCACCCAAGCATTATGAGCCCGGCGCTTCCAGCGCTGGGACTGGGCATATTTATGAGCCTAGTGCCACTGGCGCCAGGACTGGGTCCAAAAGGTCCCAATTGGGACTGGTTGGCACTCAGAACCTGGGTTATGGATCTGCTTCCAAGGGAGTTGGGAAAACCCTGACCTTTTGGAAGCAGAGATCATGACAGTACCCCCCCTCAAGGCCCCTCCCAAACCGGGCTTCTCCGGGGGTTTTGGCTTGTCAGGAAATGTTCGGTGAAATCTTTTGATTAGGCGAGGAGCGTGGACATATTCAGCAGGTTCCCAGGATCTCTCTTGGGGGCCGTAGCCTTTCCAGTCAATTAGGTAAAATAGTTTAGATTTGGAGATCTTGGAGTCCAGAATGCTTTTGACTTCAAACTCGAGTTCTCCATCAACTAGGATGGGTTTTGGAGATTTAGTTAGTCGGGTTTGAGGTTGCACGGGTTTTAATAGAGAGACGTGGAAGACCGGATGCATCTTCATGTGCGGGGGCAAGTCCAACTTGACCGCTACTGGGTTTACTATGGTAGTGATGGAATAGGGACCAAGGTATCTTGGGTTGAATGTGCGTGGCCCTTTTAGAGGTAGATATTTGGTGGATAACCAGACTTGATCCCCTACTTGATATTGAGGGGCTTCCTTCCGATGTTGATCTGATCCTTTCTTGTATTGTTCTTTAGCCCTTTGAAGGTGAGAAACAGCTTCCTTAAAGGCTTGGGTGATTGTAGTCTACTGCTGGTGTTTCAAGATCTTGGAGGGGATCCAACTCCGAGGTTCGAGGGTGACTGCCGTATAAAAGAAAAAACGGGGTTTTCCCAGTTCCCGAATGGACAGAGTTATTGTAGGCATATTCGGCTATCCAAAGGATGTCTTTCCAAGTTTTTTCAGTTTGTTGCAGCATGCAGCGTAAATACTGTTCCAGAGTTTGATTGGTCCTCTCGGTTTGTCCGTCGGTCTGAGGGTGAAGACTGGTCGATAGTCTCACATCAATTTGAGCCGACCGCAGCAACTTCGCCAAAAATGAGAAATAAATTGACTACCTCGATCCGAAATTAGAACCGAAGGAAAACCGTGCAGTCAGACGATGTTTTCGAGAAATTCTCGGGCCAGAGTTGCTGCTGTTGGCAAGCCTTTGAGCGGAATGAAATGCGCCATCTTGGAGAATAAGTCCACGATTACTAGAATCGTATTGTATCCGGAGCATGGAGGTAGATTGGTGATGAAGTCCATAGAAAGCGTATGCCAAGGGCGAGGTGGGATGTCAATAGGGCGTAAGAGGCCTGCTGGTCTTTCCTTTTGACTCTTGTTTTGGGCGCATACTCCACAGGACATTATAAAGTCTCTGATATCTTTTTTCCAAGACGGCCACCAGAAGTAGCGCTTGATCTTTTCTGAGGTCTTGGCCATACCGGGATGTCCTTCCATTAAAGAATCGTGATAACAAGAGATTACTTTTTTCTGTAAATCTGTGCTGGGCAGGTATAATCGTTCTTGGAAATACAATAAGTTGTCCTTTACTGCAAAGTCCTTTCCCTGCAGATGCCAATTCTGTATGTCTGCTGGAGTTACAAGTTGCCTGGCTTTATCCTTAACTTCCTCTATGGATTGTGTGGCGATTACACCCAGAATTCTTTGTTCGGGAATGATTGGTACAGGTTTAGGGTTGATCAAGTGTTCTTCCACTCCCATCCGAGAAAGGGCATCAGCTTTACCGTTTTTTGTACCAGGTCGATAGGTAATTATGAAGTCAAACTCGGCAAAGAATAATGCCCAACGGAGTTGTCTAGAGGATTGGGCTTTTGCGGTTTTCAAATATTGCAGGTTTCGGTGATCCGTAATCACAGTAACGGTGTGTCGGGCCCCCAGCAGATAATGCCGCCAAGCCTTAAAGGCAGACTTGCTAGCCAGAAGTTCCTTGTCAGTAATAGTGTAATTGATTTCAGGAGGCGAGAATTTGCGGGACCAAAATGCCACGGGATGCAACTGATTGGTTACCGGGTCCTTTTGTGATAGAACTGCCCCCATGGCAAGGCTTGAAGCATCAGTTTCCACGATGTAGGGGAGTTCGGGGCGAGGGTGTTTTAAGATTGGTGCAGAGATGAATTTAGTCTTCAAATCCTGGAAAGCTTGTTCCGCCTCGGTAGACCATTCAAAACGTTTGTTTTTCTTTAACAAGGCAGTGATGGGCTGGACTATTCGAGAAAATTCGGGGATAAACCTGCGGTAAAAGTTAGCGAAGCCTAACATGCTTTGCACACCTTTTACGGAGGATGGTGATGGCCATTTGAGAACTGCATCGACCTTCTTTGAATCCATACGCACTCCGCTAGGTGATAATATGAATCCCAAGAATTCAACTTCAGTCACGTTGAAAACACATTTTTCCAACTTAGCGAAAAGTTTGTGTTGACGCAATCTTTCGAGGACCATTTTCACGTGTTTCCGATGTTCAGATTCCGATGAAGAATAAACGAGGATGTCGTCAATGTAAACAACAACACACACATCTATGAGCTCTCTGAGGACATCGTTCATAAAATATTGAAAGGCGGCCGGGGCATTGCAAAGTCCGAAGGGTATGACCTGATATTCAAATAGCCCATATTTGGTGCGGAAGGCCGTCTTCCATTCATCGCCCTCTTTTACTCGTACCAAGTGGTAGGCTCCTCTAAGATCCAGCTTTGTATATATGCATGCTTTTCTGACTTGGTCCAGGAGTTCAGGGATCAAAGGTAACGGATATCTATTCGTGACGGTGATCTGGTTCAGGGAGCGATAATCTATACAAGTTCTAAGGTCTCCTTCCTTTTTTGGAACGAAGAACAAAGCTGAAGAAGCAGGGGACTTGGAAGGACGAATAAACCCATTTGCCAGGTATTGATCCAGGTATTGTCGAAGGTGAAGGTTCTCAGGCTCGGTGAGGGCATAAATTCTACTACAAGGAGGAGTAGATCCAGGTATCAGGTCTATCTGGCAGTCATAAGACCTATGAGGAGGTAGAGAGTTAGCCTGATCCTTCCGGAAAACATCTTGGTATTCTAGGTATTCGGGAGGTAACTGGGGAGTCTCTGAAGAAATTGCTGCCAGTGCAACACCAGGTGGAGGGTGACAAGTAGAGACACATTCTGGAAACTGGACCGTTCTTGCTCGCCAATCGATCAGAGGATTGTGTTTCTCTAACCAAGGTATTCCTAGAATAATCTGAAACTGAGGAGCCTTGATCACATCGAACACGATCTTCTCATGGTGTCCATCTTGACTTACTAGCGTCACTTCTTGAGTGGTATGCGTTACTGGTCCGGAGGCTATCTCCGTTCCATCCACCGTAGTAATGACGTCCTTTACAGCCTTGGGACAAAGAGTTAGATTCATCCTCAAAACCATTTCATGATCCACATAATTGCCGATGGCACCGCTGTCGACGTAAGCTTCAATTGCATGTAATCGATCCGGATTATCAGGGCTAATGAGGACCATAGGTATCACAAAATGCGAGGTCACGGAACTGGTTTTCACGCTCGGCAAGAGGACCTCTATTCTTGTCGGGCGAGGTCGTTTCCCTGCTCAGAGTTTGTAACTTTGGTAACTGCAGCTCCTACTGCCTTCTTGGCAGGTTTCACCGGACAGTCTCGAAGAAAGTGCCCTGAGTTTCCGCAATAGAGGCATAATTGCAACTGTTTTCTCCTTTCCCGCTCCTTTTGTGTTAGAGGACCTTTCAGGCCCCCTATTTGCATGGGTTCCCCGGAGTCTACTCCTTTGGAAGGAGTCGGCGGTTTGGAAAATACTCGAGCATCAAACTTGGAACGATCGGCCTTCCTGTTCTGCAGTCTGTGATCTATTTGAACGACTAAGTCTATATAGTCCGAACAATCTTGTGGGGGATTCACTACTTGGGCTAACACATCTTTGAGCTCTCCACGTAGACCTCTATAAAACAGTGTAATCCTTTTGTCCTCAGGCCATTGAGTTTCCACTATCAGTCTGTTGAAAGACGCAATATAAGCCAAAAGGTCTTGATTACCTTGTCGCAACGAAAGAAGCTCATTGTGCAAGGCCTGCCCCTGTGAATGTCTTGCGAACAGTTTTTCCATACTGAGCTGAAAAGCTTGAAAATCATGGAGGACCGGATCATCTTGATTTACTAGAGGGATCGACCAGTCTGCCGCATTGCCACTAAGGTACGAAAGCACGGAAGCTACTTTAGCTTGATCAGTTGGAAAGGCTGCTGGCCGGCATAAGAAATGCAACCGGCACTGATTGATAAATACTGCAAACCTCTTTGGGTCACCAGAAAATCGTTCGGGCGGAGCCAGAGGTACATTCCCAGGTAGGTTGATCTGCACTGGATTCATAGAGGATGTAGAAGGAAGATTTCCCCCAGATGCGGGTAACGGGGTCTGTCCGGCTTGTGACTGTAGCAATTGTCTAGCGAGATCATCTGTTCGCTCCTTGGAAATAATCAGTTCCCTTCTTAGAGCGTTCGTTTCCTGACGGGCTGCATGCACCTCTGCCCTTAGTTCCCCAAGTAACTGGGCTAGCTGGTCGGTATCCGAGGTTTCCATAGCGCCTGGACGGGAGTTTTGCGGTAGGCTTTGCGTTCTGTAACGCTCACCTGATTCCCGTAGAGGCGCCGGTCTTGACTGGGCGTATACCGTATCTTCAAAGGTGATGTGTAACACACGGCTGGCTCTTTGGGCTGGACCTCTGTGCACTGTATGTCTGACTCGAAGGGTAAGATGTCTGCAGATAGAAAATATGGGATTAATGAACTGGGTTATTGAATGTCTCTCTCTTCTTCCCTTTCTCTTCTCCTGTAGAACCCCAAAGGTTAACGCTCTCACCTTAGGTAAGTGAACGCCGTGCTCTCCATCTGCCTCGGGGCAGGGTGCTGTAACCAGTTTCTTCACTGGATAAGGGGAGCAGGCCTCTTGACTTCAGAGGACTGCTGTCCGTCGTTTACTGCACGAACGGTAAGTTTCGAGTAATTCTAATGTCTTTAAAAGTCTTTAGTAATGATGTCTCTTGTTTTGCAGGGTTCCGGCGATGGCTGATGACGGGCTGAAGTGAGTTGAAGATGGAGCCCGTGTGATGAATAGAAGCGCCTGGAAGCACGTAAGTAAGCGCTTGTTGCCTGCTTCACGATGTGCTCTAACTGTCTTTTTATTTTGCAGGTACAAGTTTGGAGCGGCTGCAGGGTGCCGGAATACCCACTGGGTTAGATGTGGAAAGGAGTAATGGCACGTGAGTATTAAAGTTCCCCAATGTCTTTAAACGCACCTTGTTTTGTCTTTCAGATGCGGGATGCAGCGCCAAAGGCCTCCGGAGCGTGCGAAGAGTAGGTAAGCCTTTGTCTTTCAGATGCCGGAATGCAGTGCGAAGACCTCCGGAGCGCACGAAGAGTAGGTAAGCCTTTGTCTTTCAGATGCCGGAATGCAGCGCAAGGCGTTGGTGACAGCCGATGGACCAGGTAAGTGAAGCGCTGTCACTGAAGACCGTAATGCTAACCTGTTCTTTCTTGTCTTTATAGGTGTTGCTGAAGACTGGATTCAGGATGGTAAGCCTTTTTCCTTAGGCCCAGGATCAGATGCAGAAGACACGATGAGAGTTCTGCTGCAGAGGATGCAGAATAACGCAAAGCAAGATTTATCCATCGGGTGTGGTTTAAATAGCCTCCTGTAGTGCTTAGGTGTCTCCTTCCACAGCCACGCCTAGGTAAGAAAAGAGTTCCTGCTTTCCAGAAGAGTTCCAGTTTTCTGAACCTAGGGAGTGGCTCCTGCCCCACCCAACAGGAAAAGTAGTTCCAAACAGAAGAGGATGAGAGGCTCAACTGGCAGGCAAGTAAGTAGCATGGTCTGCTGCAGGTAAGTCCACCCAAGCATTATGAGCCCGGCGCTTCCAGCGCTGGGACTGGGCATATTTATGAGCCTGGTGCCACTGGCGCCAGGACTGGGTCCAAAAGGTCCCAATTGGGACTGGTTGGCACTCGGAACCTGGGTTATGGATCTGCTTCCAAGGGAGTTGGGAAAACCCTGACCTTTTGGAAGCAGAGATCATGACAGGTAACCCTGCTTCCCGATCCTCCACAGGCGGAGGTTCCAAGACTGTCTGACCCCTCAGTGCAGGTGTCACGGACAGAGGAGCGCCCACATCAGAATCACTCACCCCTGACATATGGACCTGATACACATCCGACTCGACATGGACGTCAGAGTGGTAATCAGGGCTGGACTCATTGCCAGCCAAAGACAAGATGGACTGTAGCACATGTGGGTTTTCGTGGCCTACCACCCCACGACCCCCACTTGTGCCGGGTTGCTGTAGTGATAACAACCCTGTGCCTGGCATGACAACACCATCCTCTTGCTCCATTGCGTCATCAACTGAAAAGTAGAGAAAAAAAAGGTCACTACACATGTTAGAAGTACACAACACACACACACATAGACATCACACAGACACCAAACACATGAAGCAGACATGTCACACACAAAAGAGAACCTGCCATGCATTCTGGTTCAACTTGACATTGCTTCGGTGATTAGGCATGTAGAATGGTGTTATATCGCTCTGAAGTGGGTCGATGCAGTGTGGCACATTTGTATGTTACTCGCTATCCACATGTACAAGTACTTCATGATGTGTATCAGAAAATGTGAAGGCAGTGCAAGGTCAACTTCAGCTATCACGTGCAATGTGCATGCAATGGGTAGCATGGCTACAAGCAAACCACCCCTCCCCCCAAGTGCAAATGCAGCGATGCCTTGCATGGTATCAAAAGGATGACCATAGACCTATGTATTGACAGACAGTGTTGACTAGCATCAATTGCATCATGTGAGTCAAGTGACAACGCAGCAGATGATGATGGGACAGTAAGCAGGACACATGATGAAACCTCCGGAGTACACCCACGTGTGAAGAAGACACTACACCAGTTGGACAGAGTCATTGGCCATGAAACAGGCTGAGGCCTGTGACCCACACAGACTGTCACACCCTAAACATGTGTGCGACGCAGGACTGAGCCACAGTGGCCATGGGAAGGCTGATGAAATGCCATACAATGTAGGTCACCCTGGACACGTACTACAATGATCATCCAGTCAAGGACAAATAGGGGCATGCATGGAATCCACATGGAGCACGAATGGGCACTCATTTCCCTGCGGGGCATCTGACCTCTGCACAGTCCAAGTGAGACACCCTGCATCAAGTACAAAGGATGTACCCACAGCATATGTCTGGCAGATTGGCTGGTGGAAGTTAGCATGTACACAGGACGCATGAACAGGCAAGTACTCAACGGCAAATGGAAGCAGACCAGTGCAAATTGAAATTGGGGTGCAGAGGGGGGTGGAGGGGCAAGGGAGCATGCCTACGTGGAGTACCCGCATGCAGGCAGAGGACACATGCACGTCAGTAATGCTTTGGCATAGTCCCAGGGCTGAGAGCAAGGTCACCCCAGGCTACATGCAGAAGGGCCAGTGAGCTCGAACATGGACCAGAGGGCATCCTGGTGACCAGCATGTGAGTAGGGTGCAATAGTGGTGATGCGGACAGTCGCCGTCCGCTCCACATGTCCACCATCCTGCAGAGCAGCCATGCATCAGTGAAGCATTGCATTATTTGCACATCAGAACCATGTACACATGACATGTAGTGGCAGTCATGCACAACACATCACACAAGTAAAACACACATGTCCTCAACAACCACACAGCAACACTCACTGAACTGGGCATCAAAGTCTGGCATCTCTCCCACTCCTTCGACCGATTCAGGTGGTATGAACTCCGCAACGAGTGACTCATGCGGAGTGAGGTCTTCCTCCTCAGGTGCAGGCCCACTGCCAGTCACCAGAGTCTAATTTGAGGCACGCTTAGCCTTAGCGCTGCGTTTGAGGTCATTCCAAAGCTTTTTGCACTCTTGCGCTGTGCGCACCTCATGGCCGAATGCACTCACATGTTCTGCAACTTGCTTCCAGTGGGTATCACGGTGGGCAGCCGAAGTCTGACAATTAGGCCCCACTAGCATGTCATGGTTGTGGTCCCGCACGTAGTCCACAAGGAAGTCCAGTTCCTGGTTGCAGAAAGGCTTCTTCCTCGACATGCAGGAGGTCGTGCTGTGTGTGGGGTCCCAGCCTGTGCTGCAGGTGCAACCTTCCTCCTCTTGGATTGTGGCGCAGACCCTGGCTGGCAAATGCTGCCCTGATCAGTATGGCCAGTGGCACGGGTGGATTGAGCCAAGGGAGTGGCAGTTGGAGGGACGACCAAAGGCCTGACTTGCGTTACTGGCAGCTGGGTGCCCTCTAATGGACCCTGCGCAGCAACATCCACTGTGGCAGGGTCATTGACCGCAACTGTCCTGGTTGGCAGACTCACAACCGGGGTGTTGTTGGCTGCATCTGCCCCTGCACTTGCAAACACCCGGCTGGTCGGGCAGCAGATGACATTACTGCTCCAGGGACACTTGTCTCGGTCAACCCCTGCAGCCTACGTCCGTTGAATTAACCTCCCACAGTGCGCGGTGGCACCCAGGAACACAAAAAATGCATACGCGTGGGACACGCAGGCTACTATGACCTCGGAAATGGGTACGCGATACACAGGGGCACCCGCAGTGGGAAAAATAGCGTGCACGACTCACAGTCAGACTACACGATGATGAAAAACACGCGTAGCCAAAACCCCCGCCAAAAGAAGAGATACGTCCTTGATCCGCTGTGAAGTTGTGATGACGCGCGAAACAACACAAAGTAGCAACACACAAGTCGGTCTCCACGAAAGGCACGTACAGCGAACTGCTGGCCCCGCTCACCTTTAACCCGTGCTGAGGGAAACGTCTGCGCGTGTCGCGTCACTTACGCACGCAGGCCCTTTCCTCGGATTACACACATTCACACGCGGACATGCAGTTTTTCACGCGCTGAACCACTATGCACACGTCACGAGGGAAACGCCTGTGCACGTAACGTCACAGACGCGCTTACGTGCTAAGGGCCTTTCCTCAGATTTCACGCTGACGTGCACTTTTTTCATGTGCCAAATCACTCCGTATCAAGCTGGCCACGAGAAAACACACGGAAGACCACTCTCCTGCCCAAAAGGCCATTTTCCTGCCCCCAAGAGCCCCGAGCACGCTCCCACCTGCCATCTGCTGCTGCCTGCCTGCTACCCACGTGCCCTGCTATTTGGTGCCTGCACGTCAGCCATCTGCAGGGGTCCAGTTGCTGTGTCCACCCCTGCTGGAACAGAAGACTCCCGACTGGTATACCATCGCTCCACAGCCCAGCCCCAGGACCCAGTTGCCCACCCACGCCTGCCTCAGGCGTCGCCATGTCGGGCCAAACACCATCCGAGACCACTGGTGAGCCCCAGCCAGACAGGCAGAGGGCCACCAACTTCAGTGAGAAGGAAGTTGGTGTCCTGGTGGAGCATGTGCTGGGGCATTATGGTGCCCTCTTCACACCATCGTGCGCCGACAAGGAAGGACGGAGGAGGATCTTGACGGACATCGTGGGTGCCATCAACGCAGAGGGCGTGGCACCCGAGACCTGAAACACGTCCAGAAGCGCTGGGAGGACTACAAGTCCAGGACCCTCAGGAAGGCCCGGCGCCTCTTAGGGGCAGAGGATGCAGTGGGGCGCCGGGGCCAGCTAACCAACCAGCAGATGAGGGTCCTGGAGCGCATTCGCCCAGTGCTTCGCCACCAGATCCTCAGGATGCAGGCCCATCTGGAGTCGAGCGGTAAGTGGCCATGCATTGCTGTGTGAGACTGGGCATGTTGCAGTGTGCTGGTAGTCTGATACTTGCCTGTATGTGTGACATAGGCCATGTATGGATGTGTGTGTGCAGGGACATCATAGTCATGCATGTGAGACCAGTAATGTGTGAACCACATGGATGGTGCATGTGTTCCAATACAACATGGGGAGCTGTTTGCGGAATGCATACATGAATGCATGCCAGTCTATGTTCTTGGACATTGAGGGGGGGTGAGGGATGGGTGCTGCTCTCATGTACATGTATGGTGTGCATGTCTGTGTGTCTCAGAAGCGTGTGTGTGACTTTGAAACGCCATGGGTGCATGACACATGTCCGTGACGATGTGTAAATTCACTCATGCAGTTTGGTCAACGTTGTATCTACTGGTGTACGAGCCATGATGCATGACCCTCCGGTGATGTGTGTGCATGGGGTCAGTATGAGCCATGATGCATGTGAGTTTGAAGGCAACATTTTGGTTAACAGAGGCCCTTGTACATGGATGCTGGTGTTGATTGCATGCGCCGTGCCTGTTTCTGCATGTGTGTTGTGTGCATTCACCCATGTGTTGTGGAGGGACAGGATGGAAGTGACGTTTGACAGTGCCACTCATGTATTATTGCTTCCTGTCTAGGGGACTATTGTACAGTACCCTGATGCTTGTGTTCTATGTCTCCCTCTACGCAGCATCCAGTGAAGAAGAGGGCAGAGACGGCGCTGTGGAGCTAAGCGGCTGGGATGCCTCCACCGGGCGGCGACGCAAGTCCCAGCCACCCTCCCAGGAATTGCCATCATCCGGGAGAGAGGGGACTGGTGCTGCGTCTGCCACTACGGCTGTAACGGAAGGGCGGGGTGAGTCCCCACAGGGGCTTGCAATGGCTTAAGACGGTGCAGAGACATCCAGGTTGGTGGTCTCCACAGAGGAGGAGGAGCCCGCTACTGAGCCGGACATGGGGCCTGGTGGGGGTAGTACCACTGGTGCAAGTGGTGCAGTCCAGGGCCAGGGTCAGGAGGCAGCACAGGTCACCGCGGAGAGGCCTGTGCATGTCGCTGTCCCTGACCCTGTGACTGCACCACCATGCACCAGCAGGGATGCCCCGTCCCAGGCCCGTCCACAGGTAGGGGGAGGCCCCCGTCATCTGCCTCTCCACTACCTGCGGACGAGGAGTCTCATGACCATATGGGCTCCGTCCTGATTGGTGTCGCGTTGCGCACGCGTGTCATTCGTGATGACGTGCGTGCTTCCTGGGGGGAGCACGCACGCCATCACGAAGAGCAGCGTCGCAACGTGGCACTGTTGGGAGGGGCCCTGGTCGGTGGTTCCTACATGTGTCGCACACTCTGGCGGACCTCTACTCCTCTGTGGAGACTATGCGCTAGTCATTCTCCCTGCCGTCTTCCGGCCCAGATTCCACCAGGGCCCCCTGTGGACCTGGCCAGACCAACACAGCCAGCTTGGTGGAGATCCCATCCCTGCCACAGTCGGGAGTCAGCGGTCCAGCATGGGTGGACACCCCAACAACTGGAGACCAGCAGATGGAGGATGTGCAGGCATCATCGGACAGGGCACATGGACAGCAGCAGCAGCAGCAGGCTCTAGGTGGGAGCAATGATGGATCGGGCCATCAACATCAGAGGAGCAGGCATCGGCCAGAGGGCAGGAGGTCCCTGGAATGGGTGTGTCTTCCATGTGGCTGTGGTTGGGCCAGCGTATAGATGCGGAGCAGCGGCGGGCGGAAGAGGCACGGCTCACAATGGTCAGGGCAGAGAACTCCATGCGCAGGGCACTGAGGCGGGCTGAGTGCCTCAAAGCTATTTGCAGGGAGTTGGAGTCCAACATGGCATCGTCCCTGCGAACCCTCGGGGCCATGGAAGAGGACCGCCTACACGACATTGATCACGAGTTCGATGATGCCCTGGCCTGGGACATCGGAAAGTGAGCCGTCGGACTAGCCTGCCGCCATTGTAAATAGTTTTTAGTGTTAGGTTTCATTTTCGTTTTCATTTCTTTTGGGGTGATTGGACTATGCCGCACACTTTTGTATATAGTTATTTCTTAGGTAGTTTCTTAGATAGGTTTCAGTTCTTTTGTTGGGCTCATGGACCCTTTCAAAATTGCTTGTACATAGTTGGACTTTGGATTTCTGTGTACATTTTCTTTGGATTTCACCATGGGGCAATGGAATTTGATTTTGACATTTCCTTTGGATTTGTTTTGGTAGACAGAGAATTTGGACCAATTTTCTTTAGGATTTATTTGGATTGCATCTACATTTCATTTTTCATATTTTTGGACATGCATTTCATTTCATGTTTGTATTATTTTTTTGCCTTTCATTTAATTACATTGATTTTGTTAATAATACATTTTGATATTTTAATTCCATGTGTGGGATTCGCTCATTGGGTTCATGCGTGTCAAAATGTGGTTTTACACAATCTATGGCAAACAGTTTGTGGGTGTGACGGACATGTGTTGATGTACATGGTTGACTTTTGATTTGTGTCCTGACATAGGCATGTTGGTGTGGGGTGGATTGTTGAAATCATTGCATGTCAAGACTGGGGTGGCGTGCTGTGGTATTTTGGTGCACATGAGGCCCATGATTGTGCAGCTTCCTTTCGTGTTGCAGGGGGACATGAGTCGAGGCCTGCTGGCAGGTGCCCCTCACTGCTGGGTGGATGGGGGTGCTGGGGGACATGAGTCGGGGCCTGTTGGCAGGTGCCCCTCACTGCTGGGTGGATGAGGGTTCTGGGGGGCATGAGTCAGTGCTCACTTGTGCATGGTGACATGTGGGCTGGCTGGGGGGCTTTGCCAGGGTGGATGGGCTGCCTGTGGGGCATGGCCAGGGGTGCAGTGTGTACCCCTGTGTTGGGGTCTGCCTGCAGGCCCTGGGGAGGGGGGAGAGGGCACACCTGGGAGGACACACACTGCCAATTCGTTGGGGCACCCCCGAAATACACATACCCTGCTCGCACAGGGCCAATCGCGTGTAAAACTTCTTGCGCACCCCCGAAATACATGTACCCCGCTCGCACAGGGCCAATCGCATGTAAAACTTCCCACGCACCCCAGAAATACACGTACCCCGCTCGCACAGGGCCAATCGCGTGTAAAACTTCCCGTGCACCCCAGAAATACACGTACTCCGCTCGCACAGGGCCAATCGCGTGTAAAACTTCCCATGCACCCCCGAAATACACATACCCCGCTCGCACAGGGCCAATCGCATTTAAAACTTCCTGCGCACCCCCGAAATACACATACACCACTCGCACAGGGCCAATCACATGTAAAACTTCCTGCGCACCCCCGAAATACACGTACCCCGCTCGCACAGGGCCAATCGCATGTACAACTTCCCGCGCACCCCAGAAATACACGTACTCCGCTCGCACAGGGCCAATCGCGTGTAAAACTTCCCGTGCACCCCAGAAATACACGTACTCCGCTCGCACAGGGCCAATCGCGTGTAAAACTTCCCACGCACCCCCGAAATACACATACCCCGCTCGCACAGGGCCAATCACGTTTAAAACTTCCCGCGCACCCCCGAAATACACGTACACCGCTCGCACAGGGCCAATAACATGTAAAACTTCCTGCGCACCCATGAAAAACACACACCCCGCTTGCACAGGGCCAATCGCGTGTGAAACTTCCTGCGCACCCCAGAAATACACGTACCCTGGCACCCTGGCTAATCGCGTGTATAACTTCACGCGTACCCCTGATATGCACGTTACCCGCTTTGCGTTCCTTGTTTGGCAGCCCTGTAAACTGGTCCAGGGTTAGCGCAGCCCTTTGCGATGATTTAGCGATTTTGATGGCTTTTCCTTGCGCGAGGGCGTTCTTGGGGGCGTTACTGGCGCTGCTGCAGGGTCGCTGCGATACTCTGCGCCACGGCTGGTTTGGGGGCCTAAAATCCATGAATACGCTGTGCGCGGAAATCGGTTTTAGCGCACGTGCCTGGTGCAGACAATCGCACGCGGACACTCTGCGCCAGCCGCTTGCGACACTTTTCTGCGAAATTCTATGAATTACCCTGCAAGTCTGTAAGTGGGAGGAGAAAGTCTCGCCGAATGGTTTGTAAATCTCTGAGGCAAGGATGCGCAGAACTTGAAGGATACAGTGATTCTGGATTATCATTTGATCCTGATATGCAAATCTTTTTCACACTGGATATTAGTGACCTCTATAACAACATTCCGAGGTTGCATGTGATCTTAACGAATCCAATAATAACAAATACTTTTTTTTAACAAATTTAACTTAACGAAAACACGTTGACTTTTATTTTGGGGCTTTATTTCACCACCCCAAACCCCTCCCCACCTTTTATATTCCCTTACCCCACACCCATATATACTTTTATCAAATAATTCAACATTGTTTCGTTATTTAGGGTTTGTTATTAAAGTTATTCATTATTGTGGATTTGTTAATATCACTGTACACCCATTCCTCAACACGAGGCATTATGGGTGATATGCAATAGAGTAGACTCTAGACCCCTACCACCTGATATCCCGACTACATGTTTAGTTGAACTTCTGGAAATTGCACTGTGTCACAACTTCTTTGCCTTTGGCAACAACCTATACCTAAAAAAAGAAAAGGAGAGCTATGGGGGCTACATTTTCCCCCAGCTAAACCAACATCTTTATGTAGGAATTTGAAGAACTCCATATATTTAATAATAACCCTTATTCAGATGTCATTCTGCACTGGTATCATTATATAGACAATACCATTTTCATCTGGCAAGGACAGGAGGAGCAATTTCTCGATTTTCTTGACTGGCTGAATCAGCGCCACCCAAACCTAGAATTTACTAGTCATATTGACAGGCATAAACTATCCTTCCTTGATCAACCATACGGAAGATCACATTTTTACTAACTTATTCCACAAATCAACAGATCAAAACACATTGCTCCTCTATGATAGCCAACACACAATGTCCCTATGTGACAACTTATCATATGGTCAATTTCTTCGACTTGGGTAATTAAACATGCTGCCAAAGGAGCTCGGTTTACTGGCCATGATGGTTTGCTTCCCCAGTGGGGGCCAAAGGCTCCAAGAGATAGGATTATCTGCATCACCACCTTTTCACCACAAACCAACACAATCTGCCAACTGATCAAAACATACTAGGATCGTGTTACAACAACAGGCTGCACCACATAACTCTTTGCTTTGAAACATGAATGGAACATAAGAGACAAATGGATGCACTCTAGGTTTCACTCTACAGAGAGCCTCAGTCAGACCACCCTCAACATTGAGAGACAAATAAATCGGACCACCATTACTGGACATTACCCACGTGGGGACTGTGGGGGCATGTGCCTTTACCATACGAAGTGCTGCTTTTTTGTACAGACATGTAGATTGGATACTGCGACAATTCACAAATTGTAATTCCAAAAATGTCGTCTATGCCATACTATGCCCATGTCATCTGGCATATGTATGCATGACTACAAGAAGGATTGCCACTAGAATAAGTGAACACTGCAGCAGAATTAGGAATACGACTCAATATGCTCCATTGGTGCAGCATTATTAAGAACAGAACAATGGACCTGATGATCTATCCTGGATGGTTATAGATGTGGTTAAGCCTGATCCATTTGTTTTTTCAACAACAACATGCCTCTTTAGGCTTAAACACATCTGGATTCAACATTTGGGTTCACATACCAATGGCCTGAATGATGATCTTCAGTGGCCAGCCATTGCTCCTCATTAGATGTACAACTCTTCTTTTACTAGGAATGACCCACCCACCATTATTTTAACAGGGACTCTGGGTCACACTATGCTTTCTAAAAATCTCCTTTCTGTGACCCCCATTTCTCTGGCACCCTTTACACCTCAGTTACATTGAAACCGGCTATGTTTGAATATGGTCGCTAATTTTTTGCCTTGCCCTGACTCCACTCTGCCCTATTAGTCCTTCCTTGCCTGCACTAACTAAGGTCTCCAGAGTAACCACACGTTTGCTGCTGATGCGCATATGTTTACATTATGATGTGCGGCACAGAGACTTGCGGGGATCTCTACAAAGCACACTGATCGTGCTCTGCAACAAACAAGCATTTGTAGCCCACACCGGACGGCAATCGTTGATGTGGGTAAAATGATACACTTACAGCGGACACGGTCTAGCACCGTCACACTTTTAGGAGGATTCTACATCCAGCAACGGGCTCACTATCGCATGTTTGCCTTTCAGCCTCTAGTGAGACCCCAATTTTGGCATCCATAGTGGGTTATTACCACACTCCAAACTTAGATGGTTACATACTTAATCCGTGCATCAAGCGGGTGAGTTTTTCCCAGTTCACAGGCTGCCGGTTCCATCACTCTATCTTCAGCACAATTTAAATTTCACTTTTTTCACTGCAGTTTCTCCTCCCCAGGTGGTCAGTTCCTTCTTTACCTCTATTGGCATTCATTGTAGTTCTCCTGCAGAGCAGATTGGCACCCAGAGTGTAGGTAAGTTCTAGAGCAGGAGGGGCACATGAGACACAGGTAATTGGCCATTTTCCACTATGGAGGTGTTAGGTGAGGTGATTCTTTCTACATTTTCACCATTCAAATCATTTATGCTCAAATTACTTCATATATCTATTAATCCACAGATTGTGTTGAATTCCACCTCATATTTCCACTTTTGCCGAAATTCCTCGCCCTGAAGAAGGCAGCATGTGTTGACTACTGTCTCTCCTCACACCTTGGCCAAAACTTGAGTTGTCATAATCACGCAAATTGCCCCTTCTCTTCATCTCTTGTGGGGCTTAGAATTATTGGAATTTCACCTATAATGCATTAAGTGACTTCAGAGGCTTCTGGATTCATCCCTTATTGCCACACTGGACTATTCAGTAATACTGATGGTGAGCTGCTTCACAGCGCAATTTGGTTTTGTCTCTGGTGTGTCTGGCGTGTTTGTCTGGCATGTTCGTATGCTGAATCAATGTATCCCTTATCATGTGAGTGTCAGCTTTCTAAAGAACCCCAGATGGAATGTAGAAATGTGAGTGCTAGGGACTCCATGGATGACTGTTGGTGGGGACTTGGAGATGGGAAATTGCCGTGCAAGGATACCTAACCCTATCTCCCCCCTGTAACCTTTCTAACTGAGGTCTAAGCAATAAAGTACATTTCCTGTTTGTACTTACCTGACTCCTGCGTGGTTCCTGTGTGCTGGCTGGCTTTCCTGAGGTTCCCAGCAGATACTGCAGCCTCCAGACTATGGGGCTAGCAGGACATTAAACTCTGACAATTATTACTCTGTTACATTTTTGGATGTGTTTATGTACAAATTATTTCAGCATGTTTGGTCAGTGATATGTTGTGTGCAGTGTGGATGTATGCAGTGTAAATGGTGGCTGAATGTTTTTTCGTACACAAGGGGCCTCATTATGAGTCCGGCAGTAACCCTGCCAGACTTCCCGATGCCACCAGGAAATTACAAGTCCTGTGGCCCGGGAAGTCAGACACTTTTAAAATGTAAGTCCCCATTCCTATAGAGTCCCATCCGACTCTATGTGAGTGGGGACTCAGAAGCGCCGGCACTGTTGTTATCGGTGCCGGCGCTTCTGTGAAGGGTCTGCCTACCTTGCCCGCTGTGCCTGGCAGGGTCAGACCTGTTGGGCACAGCGGCCACGGGCAGGCGAACACGTAGTTGGCCTGTCCGGAAACAAGGGTGCCGTTGAGTTTACCGGATCCATTGTTTCCAGACCGGCAAACTTGTAATGAGGCCCATGATCTTAAAATGGTGGTTCCTTGTTACGATACCTTATCCCAGATTCAAGGTTGTTCACCAAATTTTCATAAATATTGGTTATTTTGTCCCAAACATTATTTAACTATTTTCTCACCTCATCTGTTTCTCTTATACAACTAATAAAACATATTTTTGCATTTGATATTGGTGACCAGTGCTGGTTTCATTAAAATGTTTCCCAGAACATTGTTGATGAAATTAGGCTGGGGGCTCCCTCTTCTTGTGTGTTGCTTCTTCCCCCTGGACACACCAGCGAAAGGATTTGGGCTGGCCTTGATTCTTTGTGTTTCTTATTGTCTTATAAAGGCAGAGTTGCCCACACCAGTTTACCCTGATCACGTCTGGAATGGAGGAGTGTACATCACGTGGTAGTCTTGATTCATCAATGTATCAATTAGTGTAATTCACCAATCCCATACCTCAAGTGGATAGTGACGATGTAGTGGACCAGGTGTTTAGCGTAGTGGGTTTGATAGTCTGTGGCCAATCAGTCCAGGGACTATAGGGGATGTTAGAATGTTCTATTGGTAGTTGCAAATGAATGTGGTGGATGACATTGTCACCCATGTACGCTAATATGCAGTCTTTCTGCCATATCATTTATAATTCCTTGGGGTGTGACAAGCTCCATGTCAGTTCTTTTCTACGGGACCATCTGAGACCTTTTTGCATGTGATTAAACGTGTTTTGCCTTGCAAAGAGGTGCAGTGGTTATTTGGCCTGTGGATTATGTTGACCTTTGGTTTTTGGGTTACTATTCTCCTTACCACAGTAACATCTTAATGACCACATCAATCCCAGAGAGATCATTTGGTCTGGTGGGCAAGATGGTGACTGTGAAACAATAAAACCTGAATTCAAGTCACTGCTTTCCGCCCTTGACCACCGTATGTGATATTGGGTCATTCACATCATCTTTCTGTGCCTTGGTTCTCTCTTATGACACTTTCAAACTGTATAAAAGAGGGTGTAATGCTATAATTCAGTGGCTTTAAGTGAATGCCTTATGGCAATAGCAGTAACTTTACCATAGCAGACTCCATCTGTTCTGCATCACTAGGAAGTAAGCAAGCACTCATAAAGAAATAAAATTACATAATGAACAAAGATTACTGTGAAACAGTTAGCCATTTGCATATGGTTGCATTTAATTACAAGTAGGAATAATGAAGTAAGTCCGTACAAGGATGGTAACAGATGTTCAAGTCCCCACTCTGGTACCGTACACATGATTAAAAGTAAAAAAATGTGCACATTTGGAGCTGAATCCTATATTATAAAAAATGTTCTGGACATATTTCTTTTAGCATATTCTTAAAACATTGGGAAAGGGTAGTCCCCACAATGCATGTTTCCACACAAGGTAGGTTAAATGTGTATGTGTACGTTTGTGTGTCCTTGTTCTGGAACCTAAATCATTAAATCAGATTATTTGTGTTCTGGGTCATAAAATCGTCTAATGCAGTGGTCGAAGTGGGCGGGAATGGTTGGGAGCTGTGCTCCTCTATTTTGTTTTTAGGTTTTATTGTTCCTATAATTTTATTTTAAAAAGAAACCGTTCTGGAAAGGTTTAATGTTTAAAATAAAAGTGTAGGAAGAAGTTGAAACGTGCACTGCACTGAACATTCCCTTAAACAGTAGGTGTGTTTGTTTAGGGTTTTGGAATGCACTTGGGACTGACGTGGTGATGAGGTTTGTGGACGGTGGAGGAGGCCAGCAGTGAACATAGTTCCACTACTTCTTTTCATACAGTTCGACCACTGGTCCAATGCTTTTTCTATACAGTCCTGTTACTCCTTTTGTATGCCTTTTTAGGTCTTATTGGTGGCCTATCACGTCTTTCTTTTATCTCTATGCTTGTAGCCTGGCTCAGAGGTAAAGTGTCCACTGAGGAGATGTGTGACACACCTAATGACTAACCTGATGCCTGCCTCTTGTATTTCCCTGCCCCCCCTGTTGAATGCATGTGATGCCTGTATGCCTGCCTCTTGTATTTCGCTGCCCCCCCTGTTGGTAAGGTAAGGTAATGTTTACTTATATAGCGCCTATACACAGGCAAGTGTTTCAAAGTGCTCAAGGAGGAAGGGAACACAAGTAAAAAACAACAGTCGCTCAGAGCCCTTGAATATCTGAGACGATAACGGTCTGCACAGCCAGATTAAGTGAATATGAAACATTTAACAGTTTAGATACAGCAAATAGGCCTGCCGGCGATTCTGCTGGTTTTTCCAAGTTCACATTAAGGAGTGAAGACAAGGGAGAACAGACAGACGATCTTCAGGCAGGGCTGTATACAGATTGTGCAAGTGCAGGACGGCAGGGAGGGGCAATGGACCATATGCGTCAGTAGAGATTGGAGAAGTGTGGGGAGAGAAGCACTCAGGGTTTTTTATTACGAGTGCAGTGTGGTGCAGGGCCTTGCAGCAAGTGCAGATGGACTGGAAGGGGTGCCTGGAATCTGTGAGACGTTGAGGTACACCAGGCGGCCAGTCAATAAGCTGTATGGAAGGAGGGAGAAAAGGAAGAGCAGCGAGCTAGGTTATCAGGGTAGGGTGAAAGAATGAAGATGAGAAGAGGAAGGTCTTGAGGAGTTTCCAAAACTTGAGAATTTCAGGCTCAAGATGGTGGGTAACAGGGAGGCTGTTCCATGGGAATGCACCTGCTGAGGAAAGGGTTCTCCCTCCAAATCTCTGCTTGGAGAACCGGCTCACTCGCAGAAGGTTGGAGGTAGATGAGCAGAGGGCTCGAGAGGGACAGTATATAGGAAGGCAGCATTGAAGGTAAATAGATCCCAGACCCCGAAAGCCTTGTGGACAATGCAGAGGGTCTTAAATTTGATCCTTGCAGCCATGGGGAGCCAATGAAGGGATTTCAGTGCCGGAGAAATATGGTCCCTGAGCTTGAGGCCAAGGATAAGTCTTCTGTTCTGGATGAGTTGCAGAGGGCGCAGGGCAGAAGCAGTGAGGTTCAGGAAGAGGCTGTTGCAGTAGTCCAGCCTGGAGAGAACTAGGGCTCTGGAGACAGTGAGCCGCTGAGGGAAAGTGAGAAAGGGTAGAATTTCACTAAGGAGCTGTAGTTGATAGATGGACTTTTATGAAATGTCAGAAATGTGAGAGGAGAAAGAGAGAGTGGAGTCGATGATGACCCCAAGGTTTTTGGCAACACAGGTGGGGGTAGGCGCAGGGCCAAGGGATGCCAGCCAGTGTAAGCGTGGGAAAGCGGGTGCAGGTGTCCCAATGCAAACAATCTCAGTTTTACTGGCATTGAGACAAAGGTTGTTTGCAGCACACCATGACTGAATAGCGGACAGAAAGTCAGGTATGAGTGAGGATGAGGTGGCTGAGGGTAGCCTGAAAGATAGTTGTGTGTCATTTGCATAACACTGGAGGTGAAAGTGGCAATCACACATGCCAGGGCAGCCATGTGGATGTTGAAGAAGTAGGGGGATAGGTTAGAACCCTGAGGAACGCCACAGGTTGTGAGGGTGATAGTCAAGAGAAAGGCACCAAGATCGATCTGGGATGGGCAGTCAGAGAGAAAAGAGGTTAACCAAGCCAGAGCCCGACCTGTGATTCCCAAGGTGTCACAAAGCTGTGAGATCAGGATGTTGTGGTTAACCGTGTCAAAGGCGCAGGAGAGATCAAGGAAAATGAGGACAGAGGGAGTGGTAGTGTCAAGATTTGAGAGCAGGGCATCACGGGTGTTCTGAAGAGCAGTCTCCGTGCCTCTGGATACCCAAAAGTGAGACTGATGGTCGTGGAAACAACTGATTGACTCTGTGTGGAGGTTTAGCTGAGAGATAGCCAGCTTCTCCAGGAGTTTGCCCAGGAAAGGAGTGATAGAGATCGGGCAGTATTTTGACAGAATGGAAGGGTCAACAGAGGGTTAATTGAGAAGAGGGTGCACAAGGGAGTGTTTGAGAGCAGTTGGGAAAACTCCTGTGGAGAAGGAGTTGTTGTAAAGGTCGGCCAAGGCTGGTGCAAGGGAGTCAATGTTGTCCTTTATGGTTTTGGAGGGGCAGGGGTCAACTTGCTTGGAAGAGGCCTTCATAGACCGGACTTGTCTGGTGACCTCATCAGGTGTGACAGGAGAGAGAGAGCAGAGTGGAAATGGAGGTGGGGCTAAGGGAGGCACATGTGCTGGTGTGTGCTGTGGTGCATGGGGAAGGGAGGAGAGGATGGGCCTCATTACGCGGTAGGCGGTAAGGGATTACCGGCACCAGTAAGGGCACCGGTGCCGGTAATCTCTTACCACCCTATTCCGAGGTCCCTTAGCAGGTCCCTTCCTTAACGCCTGGTTTTACCAGGCGTTATGGAAGGGACACTTTAAGGGACTTCAGAGCTAATAACGGTGCCGCAAATTGCGATACTGTTATTAGCTCCATCCCCATTCCCATTGAGCCCTATGGGGGCTCGAATGGGAATGGGGAATGGTTCCCGGAATGGGGACTTACCGGGTTCTCCAAGGTTGGAATGACCCGGTAAGTCCCTATTTCGGGAACCTGGACCCGGAATGCGATAAGGGGGTAGCCATGGCGCTAATAGCACCATGGCTACCGCCTACCGCGTAATGAGGCCAGATGTCTTGGGTTTTTGTGGTGAAGTGTGCTGCCAGGGCCGAGCAGAGGTCCTTGGTGGGAGTGACAGAGGAAGAGGCTGCTGCAGGATTGGCCAATTCCTTGCAGACTTTGAAAACTTTGGCCGTGTTGTTTGATGCCGCTGAGATGTGGGCTTGAATAAAGACTCTTTTCTTGGAGTGGATGCAGAGTCGATATTGCCTTTGCAGGAGGATGCAGGCCAGTTTGTCAGATGGTCCATTAGATGAATTCCATTTCTGCTCAGCTGCCCAGCATTTGCGTTTAAGGGCAGCCAGGTCGGAGTCATACCAAGAGTTGCACTTTTTGGAAGGCTTCAGTCGGACCCTCATGACAGGGGCAAGAATATCAAGAGTGTTGGAGATAAAGAGATTAAGGGTAGTGAGGGCTGTGTCAGGGTGGGAGTCATACGCAGAAAAGACAGGAGGAGAGTAGGTGGAGGCAAAGGCAGCCACTGTCACTTTTTTCATGGGTTTGGTGATCTTGAAGCTGAGTGGCTGTGCCGGATGAATTGCTGCCAGAGGAGAGGATAGCTTCAGGTGAGTTGATAGTGGAGAGTATGAATGTATGAATGTAATGCCTGTATGCTGAATCTTTCATCTTGCTGTCCCCTCTCCCATGGTATCCCTCTCGTGCTATCCCCCCTACATCAATCAATCCCTCCCTGCCCACTGTGGGAGTTTGTATTGACAAATTATAGGGACACCATCACCGCCTTGTTGCTGATGCTTTGATTTGACTTTTTGGACTCATGTGACTCATGTTGGTTTACCCTTCTGGAATATCGTCGTTCTCATGCTGGACTTCCTTTAGCATCACATTATCATGGTGGCCTTGAATCATGCTGTGCCCATCTACTTCTTGAATCCTGGCTTGCACTCGCTGTTCTCTTGCAACATTTTGTGTTCAGTACTTACCTCTGCAACTTGATGTGCTCTCTGCACTTATGTTCACTGTATTTCGCCAGCTTTGCCTCTTCTTCTCTTTCACCACACTCACTGCTTCTCAGTCTTCTCATCCTCTCCCTATCCTTTTCCCCTCTCTCCCTCCTCTCCTCCCCTTACTTTATTCTATGTGCCTACTCTAACAGAAATGTCTAGACCTAGTACGATAGTAGCGTGTTTGTTCCTCCCCCTCCCGCACTTGTTTGTTCCTCCCCCTCTAGCACTCCCTGAAATGCTGTCAGGCCTAGAACGATAGTCACTTCTTTTGTTCCTTTCTTCCTCCCCCCCTCCCGCACCTCTTGTTAATCTTTGGCATTACCATAAATGTCATCAGACCTAGCACGATAGTAGCGTGTTTGTTCCTCCCCCTCCTGCACTTGTTTGTTCCTCCCCCTCTAGCACTCCCTGAAATGCTGTCAGGCCTAGAACGATAGTCACTTGTTTTGTTCCTTTCTTCCTCCCCCCCTCCCGCACCTCTTGTTAATCTTTGGCACTACCATAAATGTCATCAGACCTAGCACGATAGTAGCGTGTTGTTTCCTCCCCCTCCCGCACTTGATTGTTCCTCCCCCTCCAGCACTACCAGAAATGTCATCAGGCCTAGTACGGTAGTCGCTTGTCTGTTCTCTTCTCCTTCCTCCCCTCTCTATCATTTTCTAAGTTCTTCCAATGTTGTTAGGCGTAGTACAATAGTTAATTTCACATTCTTAATGTCATTGTATTTTCCTTTGCTCCCTCCATTGCCTTGAAGCGTTTTGAAACACATGTGTGTATAGGCTCTATACAAATAAACTATCATTCATTCATTCATTCATTCATTCATTCATTCATTCATTCATTCATTCATTCATCAGATTTGGATCCAGTAATAGCTGGTCAAATGCTTCATCCATCGACTGTTCATAAAATAATGTTTATTAAGTTGGGAAATAGTTTTTACAGGATGAATTTCCCCACAACTATTCACAGGTCACAGAGGAAAAAGTTCTGTGAACTGCGAACAATTGCTGGCAACATTTTTTGCGGTGGTGTGAACTAGTTTCCACCATGCCCTATGCTACCCTCTTCACCCTCACTCCCACATGCCCCCTACAAGATCCACTAGAATATTTTGAATGTTTTTTCTATTTCCATCGCAAGAGTGCGGGAAATAAACGTTTAGCATGTCCCCCTTGCTCCATCTGGAGCCAGCCACAGCCCCCAGTAGGTGTGGAGCAGGTTATACTCCACCTTGGAGGTGGGGTTAAAATCAGGCTGTCCTCCCTTGCAACCCTCTCATTTTTACACGGGGGACCTCGACCGTTCCTGGAAATGTTCAAGAAGAGAAAACACCCAACATTCGAATGAATCCACAAACCACCAAACACGTTTGCCTAGCACCAGCAATAGTGACACCCACCAAATAGCAGCATCCCAGAACTATTAGGCACAAACACAACCACTAAACGATGGAGAACGTCGGTGAAGACGTGGTGGCGTGGCTCTTGCACTCTCTGAGCCATTTCACACAGCGGATCGCTTCGATTTGCTGACAAAAAGACTATAAAGCTATCAAGTTTGATGGCTGTGAATGTCTGAAAAGAATATTTCTGGCCAAGAATGGCTGACGTTCTGGAGCAGAGAACCTAGCAGCAGAGTACTTCGGCAATGTTCACTGTTCTCATTACGTTTTAATGTCTGCATAAAACTGCTAACATGCATCTTAAAGTCATTCGACAAACTCCATCTATCTGTGCGGCTGACACAAAATGATAGCGATATAACTCTGTGAACCGAAAGATTTCTCCTTTACCGCTTCTGCTTCCACATGTTTGAAATAGCAATAGTGTGCAGTGTTTCTTATTTTGCTTTGGCAAACTACATAAAATCACAGAACTGTACTTTATACGTCTCCATTTTCTTTCCCTGTGAACCGTCTTTATCTGGCTGGGGAAAGAAGGCTATTAGTGTAATAGAGAGGTGTGACAAAATGACTACTTGTCTGCAGGAGTACAGGGATGAGTAGTGGCTAAACCCCCAAATGAGCTCCCTCCTACTTCTAAACCGCAGTGATCCCAATCATAAAGATGAAACAGGTAGAGCCTGAACGGTATATACCTCCATCAACTCGTGTGTCGTAGCCGAGGTCAGGCAATATCTTCAGGATGGGTGTGAGATGGCAGCAGTAGCAACCCACACAACCGATGTATGATAGTCTAAAATAGATGGTATCAGGTAATAATATCCCTATATATAGGATTGCCGCATATAATGTCGCCGGTAAACGGTTGTGGCAACATTATATTGCTAACCATATATATATATATATAGGGACAGGGGCAGGCGGGGGTTGCAGGAGTGTCCCTTGCTCCCCATGAAAAATAAAACAGGGTTTGGGGGTTGCGGGCGTGCCCCCCGCATGTTCCATGTAATAATGTCCCCACAAAAAACTGCCAATTTTCTGCAATTCTTTTGCATGGCGATATTTTTGAGGGGACATTATTACATGAAACCAATTAGATGGATGCACAATAAAGGATCTATACAAATATAGACTTTTAATTAAATAATAAGAATGCAAATGACTAACTAAAAACACAAGCAACAGCCACCCTTGTAACTCAATTGGCACTATGTCAGTGTTCAGGAAAAATGTATTTTAAGAAATAGGCGAAGAAAGAGGGGGGACCATGGTTCGAAAAGTCGACGAGGGCTGCAGGGCCTCTTCACAGTACCTTATTTCTTGAGCTCGGTTGCTCGACAGCCTCAAGCCGCGCTTCTAAGCGTTTACCTGCAGTTGAGCCAGTGTCGGGGCAGGTAGAATTGCATTGGTCTAGAGGTGAGATACAGTGTGCAGGGATCTGCTTATATTGGTCAGCAATCGAGGCAATAGGCTCAGAGGGGTTCAAACAGATTGAAGTTGGGGTTGAAATTGAGTCGAAGCACTGCTTCCGCCGGGTCAAGACGGTGAGTGACAAGATGGCTTTTGTCAGTAGGAGTCGGGGGTCAGGTCGAATCAAGGTTCTGTTGGATGGATGCAATGCATGAAGTCTGGCACGTTGGATGCTTCCAAAGGGGTGAACTGGCACTCGAGTGAAGGCAGAAGTGATCTTCACTAGTGTGAGAATGCATCAAGATTCCAGCTGCTCTTAGACATCTGGTTTGCTGTGTGTCCAACTCGAGGGGCTCCAGGGCAAGGTTAGTCCTTCTTGCTCTGCACTTTGAGTCCAGGGAGTTTAGCTGGCATTTATAGAGGTCCCCTCACCTCCGGTGAGGATTCTGTTTCCAGGGTAACTGGCAAAGTGACAGACCATGGTCCACGGTAGTTTCTCCTGAATGTTTCCAGGGAATGGTTAGGGAGGAGAGATTTCCTCTGGCTGAGATGCCCTCTGCCTTCCCCTCTATGGCAGAGGCCTCTAGAATGTACTACATTCTGAACAGTCTTCCTGGGGCCTGCCACAGGGGTTATCCCCACATCAAGCCTTATTTGAGGGCTCTAGTCCCTGTTATTGTAACAAGTGCCTTTTGCCTTATGACATGCACAGTGCCCTGCTTGCAGGAAATGGTGGCGAAAGAAAAGGTACAAAAAACGAACAGGTCTTCCTTTCCTCTCTTGCTACTCAAATCCCACCCCTTTCAGTGCTGCATTTGAAGCCCCGTTCCCAGGAGATGACCTTGGGGAAGCTTCTATGCCGAGGGGTAGGTGTCTCCCTTTCTCCTGAAGAATCAGCTGTTCCACTACGGCGCAATTGAGCACTCAGTCTAAAAATCAATACATATCAGTACTGTCATTTATGGGATCTGCTCGCAGAGCTGACACTATTGTGATATTATTACTTTCATAAATGAGTGTCCTTCTCATTTATCCTGCCACAACCGTTGCATGGCTTATATTTAAACATTTATATGCCACCAGGCTGTTTAAGGCACACCCATTGTTACTTAGATCAGAGGTGCAGAACTTAAAATTGCTACCTCTGCCTGTAGTGATTTGGTGTCTCAGCAGATGTCAGGAATGCACAGGCGACCACTGAACCTCTTCGGTCCCACAGCAGAGCTAGGGTTGTCATGTTAGTAGACTGGTCACTCACAGCAGGGAACCGTTGTCTGCGAAACGTTTGCCATTTAGCATTTTGAAAGCTATATCTGATTACCAGACCTCTCTTTCAAAACAGAATTGCCTGCATTATTTTATATTAGTAACAAAAAAATAGGGCTTTCATACCCTTTCAG
Organism: Ambystoma mexicanum; assembly: GCF_040938575.1. Classification (NCBI taxonomy): domain Eukaryota; kingdom Metazoa; phylum Chordata; class Amphibia; order Caudata; family Ambystomatidae; genus Ambystoma; species Ambystoma mexicanum. The sequence goes on from NC_090934.1 coordinate 1,339,043,000, forward strand.
ACAGCATTCTGTCACAAGTGTGGGATCTCAACTAAGAAAACAAAAGCATGATGATTTCATAAAGGTGCAACCTCCAAACTGTAAGGAAGACATAAGAAAAGCACTGATGATCAACAGAAAAAATAAAGTGATTAAGGTTTGCATAATAAGTAACACAGAGTAACAAGGACTGCTTAATAAATAAGGGAATACCTGTAGGGCAGGTAGTTACCCTACACTACTAACCAGCAAATGTTGATAGATAACAAACAAAACACCAAAACTGTAACAAATCCTAAACAAACAGGATTTCACATATCAACTAAGAAGAGGCCAAAGGTCAAGAAATAAAAATGCAATGTTTATTTATTAATTTTTATTTATTACATTATTACACGCCCAGACCCAAGGGTATCACGACGAGGTTACACACAGCTTACAAAGTTTCTTATACAGTGTTACAGTCAAATGGAGGAAAAAATTGCATTTCGTTAGACGACTCTTATTACAGACATAGTAAAAAGTTAACATACATAAGGAATGTAGGACAATCATTTATTGTTACAGATAAACAGGTTGAAGGCACCCTAGAACCAAAGTTAGTTGGGGCCTGGCAGTATAGCCTAGTATATCAATATTGGTTGAACAACCAAGTTTTCAAAGCTTTTTTGAAGCCTAAGATGGTTTCTTCGTTTTTGATGCTAAGTGGTAAGGCATTCCAATGAGTAGGGGTGAGGACTCTGAAACGACTTCCTCCTGCTCTATTGTATTTGTATTGCAGTATTTCCAAGAGAGTCTGGTTATTGGTTCTGAGGGTCCTGCTGGAATTTGTTTTCTTAATAGTGTTGTTGTGGTTACTAGGGGCTTTATTTTAATATAAAATAATACAAGCATTAAGGGACCTATACTAGCATTGCCCTGACAACGTCTGGCACCTGTGTCAATTATACATGGTGAGAATAATACCATTCTTATCTTTTCAGTTTGAGAGTCAGTAAGATTGGGTGATACATATAAAAATGATTGCAACTCATTTAAACATTTTGGTTTGCTGCCTGCATGTATTCTGTCTGGGGTACTAAATTTTTTCTTGGATATCCTTTGGGAAAATGGACAACGAATGGAAGAGGCAGTGGGTTGGGGCTGTAAAGGCTTTTATTAGCATTGTTGGATAAGAAGAAGGAGGTAGGTACAGAGGTCATGGGTTGCCAGAGAATTCTAGCAATATCTACAGCTACAACCGCCATCTTCTTTAGTGTCATCCAGTGATTCACACTCAATAAAGCTGTTCTCTTTGAATTTATTAAAAAAACCACAAAAACAGCCTATGGACCACTGCAGGAGCCTTCACTTTGTGCAACTCTACCCCTACCACCATGATTAGCTGGGGCTCTGCCAAATATATGCAAAGAGTATGGCTGCGTAGCATTGTATCCGCCTGCTGAAATCGAAACTCATGTATAGTTGTCCCTTCTACTTTTTTTTAACTTTTTGTGTGTCTTTTATCAATGTGTATCTTTTAGATCCTGAACATTTGCATGATGAAGGTATTTTAAACAATGACGTTTATGCAGTTTGTATTTATATGTCTGTAGCTTTTCTGACTTATGTCGAATAAAGCAAATTGATTGATTGAAAAAACAGCAGATTTGTGGTTTTGCAACCATTCTAGGTGTATAGTCCCACTGATGGCATGGCCTAGGCCAATGAGGAGACATGGAGGAGACGCACTGCTCACAAGTATCTTTTATTTCCATCACAGGGGCATTACAGGTGGATGCCCCATGATGTAAAGTCACACACCCAGATGCACATGGCCCAGTGCTGATAGTCCTATTCAGCAATGAACACCAGCCATTTCCACCCTCATAGGGATAATATATTTAAGCCACTAAACCTATGACGAATGTGCTATCCATCCAATGAGAACCCGTCTTACTACATGATGTGTGAATTAAATGCAAGTCAAGATCATGGAAGCTGACAATAAAGAGCATTCACAAATGAAAAGGCAAAGATCAAACAGAAAATGGTACAACCAAATGGCTTGCCAAAATTAAAAAAGAAGAATGCTTAAAACACACATCCCCAAGTTCTTCTCTTGGTATTTAATATACTGTGAGGAACCAGGAATGTGACAAAGACACAAGGACCTAGGATTTTAGCCATAAACATTTATTGTAAATGAAAAGGGGGTTGGAAAATTCCTCTCTGTCCCTACTCACAGATGTGTTTCCTTACCTAATATACAACTATGGGTCTGCCCGATGTCAAGATGTCCATACAAAACTGTCCTGTGTCGAAAGTACTATTCTGGCCCTTACATTCAAACAAATGCAAGCCTAAGGTGTAAAGGTGAATGACTTTGGCCTTAAGTACTGTATAAAAGTATCAAAAGGAAATGCATAACTCCAACACTGAAAGTTCCAGAAGAACAGAGTTGTTATTTGTTACAGAGGGTGGTTCTCTTCCCCTGGATTTCTCTTCACTCTGTTTTATACTTTCAAGAATATCAGTTCGTTAGGTTGCTCTTGATCAACAACAGACTTGGTATTCAAAATAACCTTCCAGTTAGTCTGTATCTTTGTTGGATACCTGGTGTACTCTACTGCCAGGTTTTCTCAAAAATGAGCCCTATGAGGGCTCAAATGGGAATGGGGAATGGTTGGTGCAATGAGGACTTACCGGTCCCGCCAAGGTCGGACTAGACCGGTAAGTCCCTATTCCACCAAACCGGACACGGTCCAGTTATTGGTGGCATCCATGGCGCAAATAGCGCCATGACTACCACCAAACTCGGAATGAGGGCCAATGTATCCTAATACACTCATCCATATACAATTCAACATTCACATTTGTGCAGCACACTGAATAAATACACATATACAAAACATTTCATCCCAACATTAATAAAGGACAATATTCAAAAATGTGTGTGTATTTTCTTTTTTTCTTTCTTTCTGTTTCTCTGTCTTGGAGTGAACCTAAGTTGTTATCCAATGGAGTACAAGCACAGTTTCCAAGACTCCAACATGACCTGTTATAAATCTTTACACATACAATTTTTACATAATCAAATATACACATTCTTACAGTACAATTAACTAAAATTCAACATGTCCTCTGTCATGACCCGGCGAAATTGCCCCTTCTGGACCTCATGGTCATTATTACGAAGGGCTAGAACTCCTTGTTCCTCCCAACATGGCCGAACCAAGCTCCGTGCTACACACTAGCCTTCACGTCGTGGCACGTACTATAAATTGGTCACGCCCCTGCGGGTCTGCGCGTCTCAACGCTATCTTCGGAAGTGACCCGACGTGTGCTTACTCTCTGCTTTGATTCCCTTTGATCCTCTTACTTTCTTCCTTGCCCTTTATCCTGTTCCTGGAATTTCCCCCGCTACTTACTCGTTCATCGATAATCCTGGATACCCTGGAACCACGAACTTCCCGGAACTCTGAACGCGTCCTGCGACCTGACGAGGCTCGGGCGAGCCTGTTCAAGACCCGAACCATCCACAGGAAGAGTCCTGCGGCTGAACAAGGGAGATCCCGATCACAGGTGAGACGGGGGAGATTTACGACATCCTCATTATATAAAAGTCACATGCAAAATGACATGCATCACCTAATCCTACTACATACTTAACATAAAATAATTCTTAGCATGTATTATATAAATGAATTGTCATAACATTTGTATAAAATTAAGGTGTTTTTTAATTAGACTCGGATCCCCTCTGAGGGACAGTATAGCTGGAATTTGCTCACCCTCCTGGTTGCATTTTTTAGCATGTATTGTAACAATATGGATTGTCATAACATTGGTACACAAAAATAGAGAGATGCAAATTTAGGGGTCCTAAAAATAGACTGTGATCCCCACTGCGGGGATAGAGGGAATTCGCTCACCCTCTCTCTTACCATGAACCACAACGTGAAGATACCACTTATAAATGTATTGGCGACATCTTAATTTCCAACATGGATTTTCATATTGGTTAGTCACCATATTTAAATAGCGATGACTAAGGATCCATGAGACTTAGTCTAGTCTTTGCATTTGGATAGTTCAGTAAACTGTCAACACACATTATTTAATTTACATGTCCACTAATCGTATCAATAGATGCGCGTTATGACAGCTGTCTGTTTATATTTAAACATTCTTTTGAGTCTTTTGAACATAGGGTCACACGTAGAATATAAGTCCCAAAAATAGCAACCTGTCATAATCTGTGCTGGGACCTGATTATGGGCTATGCGTTGTTATGATGGTGTGGTGATGTCACTGACATTCTATGTGGAGTGTTGGTGGAGGTTTGGGGTGCTGAAGACTGCGGATGTGGTAACAAGTTCCATATGTTTTCGCAGAGCTTGTGGGAGTTGGATCCGGACCTATGGGGTCTTTTCAGGAAGATCACGGTGCACACCATGCAGAATTTTGTGTGCATATGCTGGCGGATCAAGATGTGCACTGTTGCGCAGGACTAAGGGGCCGATTCATGGAACAAATGTGCACTGAAAATCTCGGCGCAAGCCGGTGCAAGCGTGAAAAAGCAAGTGCACGTGCACGCATGCGATTCATGGAAGGCTCTGCGCGTGTTTCCCCAGGGAAGGGCGCCCGATCTGTGCGTGGCGCACACGGGCGCACACGTCATTGCAATATCCAGAACGCCATGCGCAAGGCGCACAGCAAAAGCGCACAACGTTAGTGCACACACCAAAAAGGGGGTAGAACTCGGGGCGTAACACGCGAAATGGGGAACAATGCATGAAAATAAGGGCATAACTGGGGATGTACTGCTGGGAAGCACACGGAACGCCCACACGCACGCGAATCACACGTATTCATGCAATCGAATAGGGGAAACCCGCACACGGCCAAAGACACGCACAGGCCTAAACACGTCCACCACACAAAGGCAGGCGGTAGCGTCCCTGCGCATTACAAAAGTGTGTGCAAACAAAAACACATATATACAGGTACGATGAATGTCCCATTCTGTGGTCGCCTAGGAGAAATGACGTGTCACGCAGCACACATGCATCCCAGAAAAGCAAGAAAATGAGATAAGCGAACCCTGTTGCCCACATGCATGTAAAAAAAACACATGCAGTATGCTGTGGCAACCAGGAACACAAACAATATGTACGCAATCAACACGCAGGCTAGTATGCCCATAAAAAAAGGGGCACGCGACAAACATGGACACCCGCAGTAGGAAAAATAGTGTGTGCGACTCACCGCCTGCCTTGCGTGTAGAAGAAGAACGCATAGCCAACACCCACCTGCTGTGAAGTAATGGCATGTGAACCCCAACGCCTGGAAAACACACGCACCGCTTCCCACAAAAAGCACGTACAGAGCGATGGAAACCCACGTGGGATCTTTAACCCTTGCCAGGGGAACGCCTGCGCGTTTCACGTCACAGACGTGCTTATGCGCTAAGGGCCTTTCCTCAAATTACATGCTGACGTGCAGTTTTTTCACGTACCTATTCACTCCGTATCAAGCTGGCCACGCTACAACACACGGAAGACCACGCTCCTGCCCAGAAGGCCAAATTACTGCCCCCCAGAGCAGCCTCCGACGAGCCATCTGCTGCTGCCTGCCTGCCTACTGCCACCGTGCCCTGCCATTTGGTGCCTGCATATCTGCCATCTCCAGGGGTCTAGTTGCTGTGACCACCCCTGCTGGAACAGAAAACTCCCGACTGGTATTCCATCGCTCCACAGCCCAGCCCCAGGACCCAGTTGCCCACCCACACCTGCCTCGGGGGTTGCCATGTCCGGCACAACACCATCTGGTACCAGTGGCAACCCCCCCAGCTGAGAGGTAGAGGGCTGCCAGCTTCACTTCCAATGAAGTTGGCATCCTGGTGGAGCAAGTCATGGGGCATTATGATGCCCTCTTCACACCATTGTGCGCCAACAAGGAAGGACGGAGGAGGATCTGGACGGACATAGTGGGTGCCATCAACGCGGAGGGGGTGGCACCCCGCGACATCGAACACGTCCACAAGCGCTGGGAGGACAACAAGTCCAGGACACTAAAGAAGGCCCGGCGCCTCTTAGACGCAGCAGATGCAGTGGGGTGCCGGGGCCAGCTTACCAACCAGCAGATGAGGGCCCTGGAGCACATTCGCCCAGTGCTTCACCACCAGATCCTCAGGATGCAGGCCCGTCTGGAGTCGAGCGGTAAGTGGCCATGCACTGCTGTGTGAAACAGGGCATATTGCAGAGTGCTGGTAGTTAGCTACTTGCCTGTATGTGTGACATGGGCCATGTATGGATGTGTGTGTGCAGGGACATGATGGTGCTGCATGTGAGTCCTGTCATGCGTGAACCACATGGATGGTGTATGTGTTGCAATGCAACATGCGGAGCAGCATGCGGAATGCACATATGAATGCATGCCTGTGTCTGTTCTTGGACATGGTTGGGGTGTGAGAGATGGGTGCTGCTGTCATGGACATGTATGGTATACATGTCTGTGTGTATGAGTAGCGTGTGTGTGACTTGTGAACACCATGGATGCATGACACATGTCCGTGACAATGTGTTGATTCACTGATGCAGCCTAGTCATCATTGTATCCACTGTGTCTTGGGGTGTACGAGGCCAGATGCATGAAACTACGGTGATGTGTGTGCATGTGATCAGTATGACCCATGATGCATGTGAGTTTCAACCCACCATTGTATGTTTCAACAGTTCCTTGGACATGGATGTAAATGTTCATTGCATGCGCCATGCCTGTTTCTGCATGTGTGTTGCCTGCACTGACCCATGTGTTGTGGAGGGACATGATGGCAGTGCCACTCAAGTGCTATTGCTTCCTGTCTAGGGGGCTATTGTACAGTACCCTGATGCTTGTGTTCTATTTCTCCCTCTACACAGCGGCGAGTGAAGAAGAGGGCGGAGACAGCGCTGTGGAGCAAAGTGGCGGTGATGCCTCCACCGGCCGGCGACATAAGGCCCAGTCACCCTCCCAGGAATTACCATCATCCGGGAGTGAGGGGACTGGTGCCGCGTCTGCCACTATGGCTGCATCGGAAGGGGCAGGTGAGCCCCCACAGGGGCTTGCGATGGCGGAAGATGGTGTGAAGCCATCCAGGATGGAGGAGTGCACAAAGGAGGAGGAGGCTGCAACTGAGCCACACATGGGGCCTGGTGGGTGTAGTACCACTGGTGCAAGTGGTGCAGTCCAGAGGCAGGGGCAGGAGGCAGCACAGGTCGCCGTGGAGGGGCCTCTGCATGCCACTGTCCCTGACACTGTGACTGCACCACCATGCACCAGCAGGGATGCCTTAACCCTGGCTCGTCCGCAGGTAGCGGGGAGGTCCACGTCATCTGGCACTCCTCTACCTACGGATGAGGGGAACCGTGACCGTATGGAGTTCGTCCTGATTGGTGTTGCTTTGCGCACGCGTGACATTCGTGATGACGTGAGTGCTTCCTGGGGGGACCACGCACGTCATCACAAAGAGCTGCGTGCCAACGTGGCCCAGTTGGGAGGGGCCATGGTCGGGGGTCTCCTACATGTGTCGGGCACTCTGGCGGCCCACTCCTCCTCTGTGCAGACTATGCGCCAGTTGTTCTCCATGCCGTCTTCCGGCCCAGATGCCACCAGGGCCCCCTGTGTACCTGCCCTGACCAATGCAGCCAGCTCGGTGGGGATCCCATCCCTGCCACAGTCGGGATTCGGAGGTCCAGCAGGGGTGGACACCCCAGCAACTGGACCCCAGCAGATGGAGGATGTGCCGGCATCATCGGGCAGGGCACATGCATGACGGAGCCGGTGGATTCCATCAGCCCGGATGCCATCGTGCTGGCAGAGGCAGTTGCATCAGAGGCAGTGGCAGGCTCAGCGTGGGAGGCATCATGGCTCGGGGCCATCAACACCAGAAGGGCAGGCATCAGCCGGAGGGCAGGAGGACCCTGGAATGGGAGTGTCTTCCATGTGGCAGCAGTTGGGCCAGCGGATAGATGCGGAGCGGCGGCGGGCGGAGGAGGCATGGCTCACTATGGTCAGGGTGGAGAACTCCATGCGCAGGGCATTGAGGCGGGCTGAGTGCCTCGAGGCAACTCACAGGGAGTTGGAACAGGCCATGAATGCATTCCTGCGAGACCTCAAGGACAGGGAAGAGGCCTGTCTCTGGGACATCGACGTGGAGTTCAATGATGCCCTGGCCCGGAACATCACAGAGTGAGCCGTAGGACATGCCCGCCGCCATTGTATATAGTTCATTAGTCTTAGGTTTCCTTTCTATTTTTCTTTCATTTGGGGCGCATGGACTATGCCCCCCACCTTTTTATCTATAGTTATTTGTTAGGTAGGGCATTTTGTAGGTTTCCTTTGGATTGGTGGGCTCATGGACACTGAATTTTTGCATTGTATATAGTTCTAGACTGGATTTTACTTCATTGATTTTTTTTTTTACCCATGGAGCAATAGTTTTCATTTTTCTTTACCCTTGGATTTGTTTTGATAGACAAATGCTTTGGAGCCTTTTTCATTTGGATTCAGCATTCATATATTTTTCATTCATTTTGGACATGCAGCCTTTTGTTTATTATTTCTTTTCTTTCGTGATTTTCTTTCATTCCGTTGCTTTTGTATTTAATACATTTTGGTTACATACTTCTTTTGTGTGGTATTCTCTTATTGGTTTCATGCATGTCACGATGTGGGTTTTCTCATTCACTTGCACTCATTGTGTGTATGTGACAGACATGTATTGATGTGCATACTTGTCATTTGGGATCTATCATGACATGGGTATTTCAATGTGGTGTGGATGGAATACTTGGTTGGGTGTTTTTAGACTGGGGTGGCGTGGGCCATGAGTATGGATCGTGATGACGTGTTGGGGGGACATGAGTTGGGGCCTGCTGGCAGGTGCCCGTCACTGCTGGGTGGGTGGGGGTCTAGGGGGACATGAGTCAGGGCCTGCTGGCAGGTGCCCGTCACTTCTGGGTGGGTGGGGGTACAGAGGGACATGAGCCGGGGCCTGCTGGCAGGTGCCTGTCACTGCTGGGTGGGTGGGGGTACAGGCGGACATGAGTCAGGGCCTGCTGGCAGGTGTCCATCAATGGTGGGTGGGACATGTGTTGGGGCTCACAAGTGCATGGTGCCATGTGGGCTGCCTGCGGGGCATGCCCAGAGTGGATGGGCTGCCTGCGGGGTATGCCCGGGGTGGATGGGCTGCCTGCAGGGCATGGCCAGGGGTGTAGGGTAGTCCCCTGTGGTGTGGGCTGCCTGCAGGGCCTGGGGAGGGGGCACACCCTGGAGGACCCACACTGCCAAATCACGTGAAAAACTCCCTGCGTACGCCCCAGAATACACGTACCCCGCTCGCGCCAGCGAGAATGCATGTAAAACTCCCTGCGCACCCCTCGGAATACACGTATCCTGCTCACACTAGCGAAAACGCATGTAAAACTCCCCGTGCACCCCTCGGAATACACGTACCCCTCTCTCGCTAGCGAAAATGAGTATAAAACTGCCTGCGCACCCCTCAGAATACATGTACCCCACTCACACAGGGCCTATCGCGTGTGAAACTTCCAGCGCACCCCTGAAATTCGTGCAGGCTGCCCATCCACCCTCCCCATGCCCCACAGGCAGCCCATCCACCCTGGCCATGCCTCACAGGCAGCCCACACCACAGTGGGGACTTTTTCCACACAATTAACCTGGCGCGAGCATGGTACGTGTATTCCGAGGGGTGCGCGGGGAGGTTTACACGTGTTTTTGCTAGCGCAAGCGGGGTACGTGTATTCTGAGGGGTGCGGAGGGAGTTTTACACGCGTTTTCGCTGGCGCGAGTGGGGTACTTGTATTCGGAGGGGTGCGTGGGGAGTTTTACACGCATTTTCGTGGTTGGGGGACTGTATGCTGGCCCACTGGCCTCTGCACCAGGTACTGGATTTTTGCAATTTCTTTGGCGCACGGGGCAAGGTTAGGGGCGTAACTGGCGCTGCTGCAGGTTCGCTGCACCATGGCTGCTTATGGATGTTTTAATCCATGAATACGCTGTGCACCTGAATGCGTTTTGGCACACGCGGCTGGTGCAGACTGCTGCATGCGCCACTTGTGCGCCGATTTCTATGAATTACCACCTAAGTCGGGTAGGTGTATAGAGGCCTGTAATATATGTTGTTGTTTAGTGTTGTGGCCTAGGGGTTAGGATCTGCACAGAGGGTTGGGTCCTTGGTAAATGTTAGTAGTTTAAGGCCTGTTAAGCTTTATCTACTGCTGTTGTGTATATGTCGGTGGCCTGCTGTTAGGATATTTCTACTGGGTTTTCAGTATGGACTCGTTGGTGTGGTGTCCATGGGCAATTGTAATGTTTTTTTACAATGTTTTCTTTGCAGGATGGGTTGAAATGGACATGTGGATGTGAGGATGGCGCAGGGACCTTGGTGCCATGTCATTTTCATTTGCTTTGCATTTACTTGCCTTGCATTTAGTTGCTTTGCATTTCATGGACATGTTGGGGTTGGCGCAGTGACTTTGGCGCCATGGTCTTCATCTGGTTTGGTTATTGCAGGGTTTTATTTGTTGTCCTGTGGTGTTTTGTTTGTTGTTGTTCATAGGGGTATTTGCCCTGGTTATGTGTGGGTGCCGTCAGTGATTTTTATAGGCAGTGGGGTGCTGTCTGGTGATTTTAAAGGGGCAGTGAGGTGCTGTCTATGTTGTAGTGTGGGCAGTGAGGTGCTGTCTATGGTGTCGTAAGGGCAGTGAGGTGCTGTCTATGGTGTGGTTAAGGGGCAGTGAGGCTCTGTCTCGGGGTGGTCAATGGAAGTGAGGTGCAGTCTGTGGTGTTGTAAGGGCAGTGAGGTGCTGTCTATGGTGTGGTTAAGGGGCAGTGAGGTGCTGTCTCGGGCAGTCAAGGGCAGTGAGGTGATGTCTATGGTGTAGTAAGGGCAGTGAGGTGCTGTCTATGGCGTAGTAAGGGCAGTGAGGTGCTGTCTACCATGCGGTTAAGAGGCAATGTGGTGCTGTCTATGTTCTGGTTGAGGGGCAGTTAGGTGCTGTCTTGGTAAGTTATGGGGATAGTGTGTTGATGTGATGTTTGGTGGCAAGATCAGAGTTTTGATTTGGAGCTTTTGAGTTGGACATAGACATGGTGGCAAAATGTCTGTGTGGGGCTTAGAGGTTGAGTGGGTTAGTTTGGCTGTGGTGTGTGGGGTCTCCACCGGGGAAGGATTATTGTTTGGTTCCTTACATTGTTGTTGTCCTTCAGCCGGTTTATAGCTGAGTGGGTGTTCAGGAGTTGGGGATGGCCTGTGGTTTGGGTTTAGTTTCTTGTGTTTTCCATTTAAGATCTTGGCTAGATTTTGTGGTGTGGCGGATTGGCTTAGTTGGGAGTTGTTTCTGAGCTGGTACGAGCTATGTATTTCTGTGTGATGATTGGGGTGTTCTTTCATCTTTGTGGTTGGTGAGCAGTTTGCAATCAGAGTGTGGTGTTCTAGTGGTGGTTCATAACTTTTCTTGCAATATTGCGTTTGTGCTGGGTCTCTATAATGGGTGTAGTGTTGTGTCAGTGGTAAGGAGGGAGATGTGTCATAATCTGTGCTGGGGCCTGATTATGGGCTGTGTTGTTATGATGGTGTGGTGATGTCACTGACATTCTATGTGGAGTGTTGGTGGAGGTTTGGAGTGGTGGGTTCTACTGGTGTCAGTTGAAGATAAAACGCAGGGAAAAGAACAGTTTTGGCTTGTGAAAAGATAGCGTTTAAGTTCAGATTTCCCCCTGCAAAGTCCTCAATTCACAAATGAGCAGTTCTACACAGATGTAAGTAAACAGCAGGTATTTGGGGAATGAAGAGCAGTGTATATAGTGTTTGAATGCAATCTTCTCTCCCCAAACAAGAGAGAATTGTTTTTGGGAAACTTTTACACTTTTAAAATGACAGTTGAAGATAGCTTTGTGAAACAATGAAAAATGTGCAAAAATCCATAAATTGATAGTAATTCCTGTGAGAGCAACACTGAACAGGTTCTAACAAACATAAGCTACAATATGAGCAACACTGCACACTTTAAATCAAAATGGAAATTTGGAAATACTTTGAATGGGAAAACACACGTGGAAAACTTTTGTGAAATTGCAAATTTGCGCCTAATTTTCACTACGTGATATTTAATACAAATGGGTAAAAGACACTGTTTAGGGATGGGGTTTGAAGAAGTTATGCACATTTGAATGAGAGGCATTTTGGAGAAAAATGAACAGAGAAAAATGGAAAATCGATTTTAAAGATGACAGGTTGGTTTTAGTTAAGCTATATTAATGACTAAGAAAAAGAAGAATGCCACCCGGGAATCTCCACGGTTATGCACAGCCACTTGTAACCCATCACATGGTGGATACTCTGTTTTTCTTTTATGGGAATTACTTTATTTAATCCAAATCACTAATGGCTTATGGTCTAGCAAAACAATTGAGAGAAATCAGCGCTAATGCTAGGGATTAACAACAAGGTTGTTTGTAAGAATGGTTCGACACTATTGGAGGTTCTTAAGTAAAAGATGGGATAGGTTGAGAGATGGGGATATGACAAAGCAAATATACTGTGGGTGACGATGATTCCTATTTATACTTATAGTCCACTGTAAATTAAGATTGGACCTTCAGGTTCTGGTCATCACGGATCGGGCTACAGGCAGCAGGGCGCTACTGGCAGGATGCTCAGCTGGGCAGTTCTGGTCAATTGGGCTGGCACCTCAGACTGGATTGGATTGGATGGCCCTTCTGGTCACTGGACACTTTCAGCAGCCAAGCATGAATGGTAGCAAGCCAGACTGGATCAGAATTATTTCCCTTAAGTGGGATGGTTCATGATTTGGGCTTAGCTGAAGAAGAGTTCAGCAAATGCTGAGGACTGGGTTTGGCAAAGTAGTCTGGAATCAGTACAAGATGTAAAGTTCTGGAACAGGATGAAGAAGTCAGGACCAGAGCATCACACAGAAATCAGGATGTAGTCAGGAATCAGTGTGTGTCCTGTGTATTGTGAGGTTCCCATATTTATCATGCCAAGTGACATCACTAAGTTTATGGTAGGGGCAGAGTTACAACCCACACCCACACGGCTGTGATAGGACAAAGGCACTTGCCTTTTTCTGGTTTGAAGACGGAAAGGGCTGTCATATTTTATGACATGACTTGGGAACTCCCACAGTTATTTGAACCAACTTTCCCATAAATACACATTTCTACAATGATGCCCTCTAATAAAATCAGACACATACATTCCATATTTTGTGCGTTACATTGACATCCAACTCCTACGTCAGTGAGAGCTGGCTTTGTCTTTCTGTGCAATTTTTTCAATTTTAATCATAAAGATTTGGTCCAGCAATTCCTGACCTGGTACATATCTGTGCAATCACCCCTAGAACATAGGTATACAATATTAGGTTTGCAGTATTAATAGTCCTTGTGCAATTAGTGTTTTTGTATAACTTTGGTCCCTTATGTAATACCGGGTTCAATCATGTCTTCAAAGAAAGAGCATACAATTAGATTTACAACTACCAACTTTTAGATGTATCCTCATTCTTGTGGCAAAGATAAAAGTCTTTAAAGCTTAATTACAAATAGGCATTTAAACACCAAAAGTCCTCAGCAGTTTTGTTTACTTTTCTTTCAACTGGCAACAGCTGTCAAATTCCTTTGATCGGGGTGGGGGTCCAGAGGGAAGTTTCCTGCCCCTCCCCTGTGGGAATGAGTGTTCAAGCCTGCCATTGTCTTTGGCTGGGGCCCAGATAAAAGTTTGATGAGTTCTTTGTCATGAGTATGCGAAAACCTCCCAGCAGCAATCAGTCCTTTCCGGCCAGCAGTGAGGTGTCATCCATTCCCAGGCTGAGGCTGTTAGATCAGAATTAAATAATTACTTAACTCTGGACTGGGTTTTATCGTTAAGTTACTTACATCTTTCATTAAAGATAGACACAGTTTATAGGTGGATTTTGAAATTTTACCAATCCTTTGACATTTCTGACAGAATTAGGCCTTTCAACAAAACATGCTTTTAAACAGGCGATTTTGCACTTTCTGCTGGGAAATGCACATTAAAACTGAGTCCTTTAAATCAGATGTTCCTCTGCAGCACACACATTTTCTTCAGCCCCAGTTATTTCTTTAACTGCTGGGATTTGTTTTGCAGTCTGGATATATATATATACAGCCTTTTGTTTGGAGTTTATGCCTGCACAGTTGAAATTGTTACATGTTGCCATTTTAGCTGCATTTTTCCTGTGGAAATGACAACAAATGTTATTGGGCTGGTTTTTCATGAGATACATTTCTTAGCTGCTGTCAATCAATGAGGCCCGGTTCCTCTGAGCCGTACTGGATGATCTGTAACCCTTTCACTCTCAAGGATTCACTTGAAAATAAATGGATCTAGCACCAAAACAGCACTTTGAAGGTTGCAAAGCTACATTTTAAAAGGCATTTTCGATTTTCAGGACAATTCTGCTGCCTTTCTCCATGTTGAATGTAACAGGGCCCACTGGCATACTCCTGCAGTGAGAATTCTGTTTTCACCCCCCCCCTTGACTGTGTGTGGCAGGGTGTGCAGCCTTTTGTGTTTGTGACCCCAACGCAGTTTTGCAGATTTTTGCACCACACACAGGGGTTAGCGACTCCATTTTTGGCTGTTTCTTTCACCATTTGTAAATTGATGCAGTGGGGCACATTTGGGATGGGTCAAAATATCCCACAGTTGGCCTAGTTGATTTCCCAACTAGTGCCCATTTCTTTAAGTTAGTCTGATTTCGCTCCAGAGTGGAACACCTTTCAACTACTGTTCCATCGCCACTTACTGTGGCTGCACAGTAAGAGGTGTCACCCTCCATATCGTCCATCTGACCAATCTCATTGGACTCTTTGATATTATTATCCAGAGCCCAGCTTGGGAGTATCCCAGGAGCTATGGTAGCACGGTTTGCTCTCCTTATTCTCCTTTTGCTGACCTTCCTAGTCAGTCTTTTAGTTACACCGGCAACTTCTTGGCTTATCGCACAGACTTCCTCATTCCATTTATTTTTACTTATGCCATCTCTGCTCACTATCTTATTTGTCATCTGCTTGAGCTTATGACATTCTTTCCATGATAGCAGTGTGTCGGCATCCAATTCATCACTAACTTCCAGCACTTGGGCATCGGTCTCCGTTTGCACTCCTACCATTTGTGATTTCTTTTTGCCAAACTCAGTATTTGCCCCACCATTCTTCCTAACAGTTTCTTGCAACTTCCGTGAGATCTTCCTTGATGGCTTTTATTTCTTCGTGTGACCGTCCACATGCTTTTAATATAATTTTCAGTGCAAACTGTATGGTAGTCAGGAAGGGGGTGAAGTCTGTCTGACCCTCCCTTTCTTCAGTGCTACTTATGTTGTGACAGCTCTGAATAAATACATTTGGACAGACAGCCTCTGACTAGTTTGAGGTTGTAGCAGAGACCCTGTTGGTAGTACTACATTGTACTCTTCCACCTCTCCTTGTCCCACCTGTGTAGTAACACAATCCATTGATGCCACATTCTGAAGCGAGGAACAAAACTCTAAAGAGAGTTATTGTCGATCAATGAGTGCGACCGTTCACTCTTCATGGTATTCGATGTGAGTGCATGCACCTCCCCTTCAATATCTATTAGATTTGGTGCCTCATGTAGGGACTCTGGTCGGTCTGAAAAAAGTAGTAATTTTTCCTTAAGCCACTTGATTGCTTTCATTATTCAAGCTCTTTTGATTTTTACCAAGAGGTTTTTCTTTCACCGCTGTAGCAACTGCATTCAAAGATTCCACTGGGGTGGTGGGGATAAACGTACCCTTCGGACGGCAAAAGATATTTTTACTTTTTCAGCTGCCGGTTTTCTTTTTCCCTGTCATTTCAGCAAAAGAGATGGAAAAAAACATACGCTTTGTTTTGGGGAACGACCACAGTTTTATAGAGATATTTTTGTGAGGATGTACACCTGCTGGCACAACAATCTATTTTGCATGTCTCTTAGCTGCTGCTTGTACTTACTTGGAGACTATATTAACGTTGATTGAAGCCACACCAGTGTTTGTTTGTTTGTTTGTTTGTTTTTATTACTTTAGCAAGCGATGCGGTGCCCAGCCACCCTGTCGACACTGGAGACACTAGAAACACTGCCTGCACACTGTGCATGCTCAATGCTCTTGGTGAGTTTTTGAAGAATAGTCCTTTCTCCTGCAGGCAGTGCAATGGACAACCAACTCCTTTTTGCAAAGTTAGCAGCTGCACAAGGATTATCAGCAGGTAAGTAGGAAACCAGACACACAACCCACACACTGCGCACGCTCCACGATCTTGGTGAGTTTTTTCGAAGAATAGTCCTTACTCCTGTAGGCAGTATAATGGACAGCAGACTCCTTTTTGCAAAGCTAGCAGCTCCACAATGACCCCCAGCAGGTAAGCAGGACACCAGACACACTGCCCACACACAATAGTTTTGAAAGGCAAGTCAGGTTTTAGCGACTTATGTACAGAGTAAGGGGAAGTGTTTTCAGTAACCTTTCCAGGTGGGTAAGAGGAGGTGTGACCATATGCTATTAAGGCATGGGGAATGGATGGGGTATCCTCAAAAGAAACAGGGTATACCATGTCTCATCTGATGATATCATGTCACTCCCTTAGGGTTTGCCTCCGCGCATGCGATCCTCATATAGCAGCCCCTGTGGTTAGGGTCAGATAGCGAGTGCCGTCCCCTGGCCACACGGGGAGAGGTCACCTCCGGGAAAGAAGTGTTGACACCATCTGATTCATCACAATACTCTGTACCTTGCTTTCACTCAACCCTTTCTAGAACCCGTAGTCATTGTCAGTGTATCCCAATGTATGATGGAAGCTACTGGCTGTCCTTCAGTATGGAGGTTATCATCTCCATATTCATAGAGGAAAAATCTCTGCACATCTATTTTATCTGCAATACCAGCTCAAAAAGGGTTACAAACCATTTTTTGAAAATCATTTTGTGACAGAACACTGAATTTGGCTACAGATTAATATTGGTTAATCATTTTCTTACTTTGACACCGTGGTGTGGGGACTAGAGGAGAATCATCTGTCTATGCTTAGGACAGGGGTCTGTAACATCTGACACTCCAGATGTTTTGGACTACGACTCCCATGATCACTTACCATTGACTTGCTAGCTACAGCTGATGGGAGCTGCAGTGCAAAACCTCCCGAGAGCCAAAGGTTACAGGCCACTGGCTTAGGATGTACCAAGCTGGCATGTTTCTAACAACTGTATCCACTCTACCAGGAAGTAGACTGACGGTGGGAAAGACATATTTAAAAAAAAGACCAAAGGCAGTTTGTTGAACCATTGCTACCTCAACTTCATTATCACCAGTCATCAATTAAATGCGGCAAGTTACTACTTTTTTGATATATAGGTCTGAAAAATTCTAAAATGCTCGATGCTGCGCATGGTGTACTATCATCTCAAGATGATACGCTGAAAAATGACTCCAATGACAATTAAGCCCTACGTGTTAAGAGACATGTATAGAAACAAGTGTTGATGCTTTTATGTGCCAACATCTATTATAATTATTTAGTTATTGATAGTTGAGTCACCTTGACTGGGGTGTTGGAGTTCCCTGTACTCCTTCTGGGGACTAGACAACTGTGGAACGGTCCATCGCTGCAAAGCCCCCTGTGATATTGAATTTTCTTTTCCTTTAGTCTGTCGTTTGGACTACTGACCGCCCCTTGCCGAGAAGGCCACTTTATCGAATAAAATACATCTTTTTGAGAGCAGCGTAATCCAGTGTGGGCATGCTCCATTTTCCTCAACTCGTGACATTGTCCACAGATGGCCTGTGACTTGGTCATGAGAAGGTTGAGCACACATCTACTTACTCCAACCCTAAGGTAAGTAGCATTTCCCTTTCCACTATGACCCTTACTACAATGCCCTTGATTGACAGGTGAACCTTTTTAAGCACCAAATGAATTGTCAGAAAGTTCTCACAGCACTCTCCATTTATAAATTTCATTCAACATCTTTGTGACCAGATTACGGAATATCGTGAGTGCATTCTTCACCGCAAAACACATTACATACAGAAAACGTCTTGTTCCCCTGTTTTTTGCAAACAAATGCAGAACCTACTGTAGTTTCACTGTCATGACACAGTCTAACACCATACCTTCAAAATGCAGTGCATGGAAGAGTATAGCCCAGACCTACTCCTTGGAGTGGATGAAGAACGACCCAATGAAACTGTGCCCTGACGTCACTCCATACAGAGCATGCCCAATTAACATACCCTCTCCACACATAACAAAATGCACACAACTCTGACATAACCACTATTAACTGCATGAAAGGAATAGTCTCTGATCTTGACTTGACCACGCAAGATACCGCACACAGCTAAGAAATGTGCAATTACACATGGTGTGTTCTCTGTGCCATTTGTGGATAGTTCTGGTCACAACGCAACATCTCCCACATAGCCTTGGAATATGCCTTTCCACACTCAATGCATGTTATATTTATGGACTTTGAAACAAACTCAAGGTGCTCAGGCCTTTAGCTCTTAAGGGTTGCCCTCCCCCAGATTGAAGTAAATGTGAAAATGTTGAGCCCGTTAAAAAAGCAGAGGTGGAGTGGGATTTAAACATGTAAACTCACTTCGCTGTGGTGGGTGGCACTAAAGAGAACTCTGGGGACTCATTTTCCTGGTTGCCATCTATTTCTAGCTGGCATTCTGCAACTGGAAGAGGGCCTTGGAGTTCCTAGAAGGTGGGAAGGGTTCCCTGGGGCACCAGTTCTTATAAATCCAGACATGTGCTCCCAGACATGTGCTCCAAGACATGTACTCCCAGACATGTGCTCCCAGACATGTGCTTCCAGACATGTGCTCCACATACAAACACCACCCACAGTTTGACCAGCAGAAAAGGTTGTCTTATCTAAGTGGTTTTGGCTGAGCTCTGCCAGCTACTTAATACATATTTGGCATATGGAGCCCTCCAAGCCAAGGCCTGAAACATTTGAATGGCACACCCCTTCCCATAAATCTCCCATCCATTTGCCATCTACAGGCATTGCTGATTTCTTTGCTGGAGCCTAAACATCAATCCCAACCAATGGGAGCCACCCCACCACCAAGCTGCTATTTGCCGCCCTAATTGTGAAATGAGGATTCATGAGAGTGGTTAATCCAATTTGTGAATTTGAAAAGGATCCACACTTTCAGTTGGGTCGGGAATATTCAAAATAGCAATGGCACCTTGGACAGTTAGGGACAGTGAGTGGTAGTAGGTCGTCATTAACAGGGCCTGTTTTACAAGAGATTGCACCCCAGGCGGGAAGCATTGTTGGCGCCCACCCCCCCACCTGTGATCTCATGCATGTGTCATGGGCTAAGCAGCAGGAGTGGGGACTATGAGTTAACAAAATTGTCATGAACCTCAGTAAACAGCAATAACAGGGTCAAACCCGAACAGGCCTGGTTATGTTAGTCTGCTTTTGCTCTTCATTTTTAGTAACAATGACCAGTTTGCTGCTGTGGCTCAGGTCAGAGAATCGACAATTTCAGATCTACACTAATGTCATTCGTATGACCTCAAACATTTAGCTATTCTTAAAAGGTGATGAACTGGTCTTGAACTGTGTTACTCAAAACTACAAGAACAAGCACCAGCAACATACCCACCAATAGCTGTACAAGCCTGTATATCTCAGCATTAAAATACATGCATTTATGCAATATGTATTGCATCAAATATTTCACGGGAAGTTAAATATATTTAGGAGGGACACACGTAAACAATATCACTACTCCATGTGAGTGGTAAAGTCTACTTTAAACATATGCAGAGAGTTAACATGCATGTACAATTCAACATAGCTCCCAATGTTATGTTGGAGAGGTGGCGTTCTAAAATTATGACATTACAATGTGGACTTTACATTGAAACACACTGCAGTGCATTACGGCGGCAGAAAAATGCCAGTTCGAGTATTGGGGTTTGTTTCGCTCATGCTTGTGAACTCTCAAAATTCTTAAATGTTTCCTTCGTGATCACTCATTGTAGCTCCCGACAGCACCATGAAACTGTAAAATCGCAAAGAAAAACGATGTCTAGCATCCCAACATAAAAATAAAAACAATCAAATTCTTAAAGGGTGGAAGATGACCTTTTCTTGGGACTCCTTAAGTTTACTTTTTGCAAATTACTAGTCACGTGCTGCTTGAATAACATCGGCCCTTGCACATTGTGCAGTATATAGATGAATTTCATTTCAAGGGACGTGGAGTACTGTGGGCATCAGGGGAAGCATATTCAGTGTACCCCAAGCGTAGTGCGCTTTGCCCTCCACCCTCACCCCCCAGCCTTGCAACCCTGCGCTTTTTCACATTCTCCATTATGGTAAAGAACATTGTCCCGAGCTTGGGAGAGAAATGGACTATGCAGAAGGAGCTGCCTCCCAAGGGTGTGTTTAGCTGCTGGTGTATCAAATGCAGACATGGGTGGCATCAAGAGCCCCACGCTCTGAAACATCTTTTGCGCACTGGTTGGTCACACAACAGAAAGTGTGAGCAGGTAATTCCCCAACACTTGAACCATTCTTTAGAGACCTGGCTTTGATTAATGTGGCGTTAGCTAGTCAAGGCCATTTACCAGCATTTGTGTTAAAGTAGATCGGAAGCTGCACCGTGCGGGTTTTTTAAAGGCCATGAATTGATGCTACAGCATGTCGCCCCAATGGAACAAAGAAATTGAAGCATGCATCCTGCAAGTCTGGGTATTTGCATTATACGGAAGACGGGCCAACCGTCCACGGAGACGGTATCTACTGTAGTTGCTGAGTCGCTTTCCCAAGCCAGCTGCTGTGCGGACTTCGCTCAGCTTTTGGTTCAGCGCCTGCATCCATCCTTCACACCATCATTCACAAAGCGCGTTTGTGTAGGTGTTTGTTTATCTCCTTAGACTAGCCTGATTGCTATTCCAAACAAAAGAAGCACAACGACAAAGAAGGGTATAAGACAAGTCTGAGCGAACAGTAAAATGTATGAAACTCTTGCACTAAGATAAAGTCAGCAGTGCATGCCCAGGAAAGAGGGAACGATGAGCAATATGCTCGGGAGCGGGAACTAGGGGGGCGTAGTAACCCCCAAACTGGCCCAAGAGTGGTACCGGCCCCCAGGGCCTCGCCCTCAAAGTGATTTTGGCACAGCCATCGGACTGACCAATCCAACCCTGCTGGAACGTGCAACTGTCTAAGATCTGCTGACGGTGACACGCTGCCCCGGTCTTCCCAGAACTGGCCTTTTGATCTCCTGAGGAGAGTCCACCACCAGTGCTTGCTTCCTTTTTCATGACTACTTGAGCCTTGACAAAAGTGTCTAGCTTTGTCGCCTCCAGACGCTGTTCTTGGATGGCCCAGTCATCTCTGCAATACAATTTTAAAATAAATAAAACGCCTATGCAGCAATAGGCCTCACCTGCGAGGACGGGAGAAGGAGGAAAGAAGTGTGCTTGCCTCGACAGGCTGTAGTTACTGCCGGGTTTCCTGAAACAAGGCCAATCAGCGATGGCAGGATGTGGCAACTGTTTGTATTTGCTGATTCTGCTGCTGCTTGGCAGTGTGTGATTGTGATGGGAACAACTTCAAGATTTAGTGACCCACTCGCTCCTCTTTTCTGTAATGGCCGGGGCCGTGAACACCAGCCAGCCTCAATCGAACCACACTTCAGTGTCAGTGCCCGCCCATAGCTTGGAGGAGGGCACACCGCACGTGCGCCCTTGGGCCTGGTTGGCACCAGCAGCGCCGGCGCCACCCGAGGCCGGGGGAAGGTAATAAAGCAACAAATGTTGCTAATTTATTTGCCAATTGCCCTGCCCTGCCTGAAGGCTGAGGCCAGGCCCGTTTCTTGGTCCAGAATAGGCGAGCAACTGCCCGGGGTGCAATAGCCCTGGGGCGTGCAATTGCCCCGGTCCTTGGAGCCTCTGGAGGGGATGGAATTCCCCAGTTTGTGGGGGGCACATTGACGTGGGGAAAGTTCCGCAGGTCAGATGCTGGTGCTGCCCCTTTCCGACTGTAATGTCACATAGTACAAAAGTGCTACGTGACATTACAGAAGTCAGAGGCTCCCTCTGACCACTTTAGCACCACTTGGGGATGTGGGGCATAAGCACACCATAAAAACACTTTAGGTCCCCCTGCAGCTAAGTCCAGCCCCTTCCATCACAATGCCGGCAGGAAACTGCTAATGGTGGCCCATTAGTCACTAAATGGTTTCGTGCTGGCATTGAGATGGGAGGGGAGGTGCATGGGCTGTGGGGAGTGGGCGTGCCTTGCAGGGACCCACCGTGGGCCCATGGTGCATCCCTGCAAGCCCAGAAAATTGCCAAAATAATAGTTTAAAGCAGCGCTATTTCTTTCATGCCGCTTCTTTTCCAAACTATATATCAATTACACTTTAAACCACTTCCATGGCACTGGTGATGAGTTACTTCACTATGCGGATAATAGTTTTGACCAGTGTTGCTGAGTAAAAATTCTTTAAGCTACAAACCGGTTTATTTATTTATTTATGCAATGTTTGTCGGGTACATGGAGACGGATAATTTATTTATTAATGTAATATTTGTCGGATACCTGTATCCGACACACATTGCATAAATAAATATGCAGGTACCCGACAAACATTGCATGAATAAATAAATAATCCTGGTCCATGTATCCTTACAACAGTCAAGACTTTACTGTATCAAAGCATAACCCTTGATTTCCATTCAAAAAATGTTAAAGTGATAGTTTATTGGGTTCAGGTGTCTCCTTGTCATTGCCCTTTTGGCTTAGGTTGCCTCCAAACCCCCTTCAGCATCTTGTGTTCTTTGTTGGTTGTATATACTGCATCCTCTGCCATATTCATGGTCTCTTGGTTGGTGTGCCCAGTCCTCATTATCTGAAGCCTAAGTGGACTGGGGCATAAAATTGTCTTGGGCACCAGTGAAAAAGTGACCCACCGTTGCAAATGGCAATTCATTCCCTGTGTGACGGATTGTTTGACTTTGGGTAGGAGTTCCTTAACGGTGTAGTTTGGGAATGGCGCGCAGGGTGCAGTGGGAGTGGTGCGCAGGGTGCGGTTGGGGTGGTGTGCGGGGTGCGGCAGGAGTGGTGCGTGGGGTGCGGTGGGAGTGGCGCATGGGATGAGGTGCGGGGGGGTGCATTCCTAGTGTTTCGCCCTAGGCACCAAATGGACTAGAAACTGCCCTGGCCGAGGCCACAGAATACACGTTTAACACGTTTGTTTCCTAACATTATAAAAATGAACAGGCACATTCACTTTTATAATGTTAGGAAATGAACGTGTTACACGTGTATTCTAGCACTGTGGACTGCTGTTGCAGCGTCCCCTAGAGGCTGACTGACGTCAGGCAGCCGCCTGGGCTGCCTGACGCAAAGACCGGCCCTGGTCATTAACCTATAGTGAGCCACACAAGCCCTGTCATGCTCTGACTTGGCACATCTCATTGGAGGAGGCAATACCCTAGGGAGGGTTAGACACATATCTTTGCAGCAGTATTATTAGCCCACACAGTGCTGTGCTTTGCTCATTGTCTATCCACATTTTCCCTGATCCTTCTTTATCTGAATCCCACTTTCTTTTTCTTCTCAGCCCCAGCCTGAGCCTCTAACTTCCCCAGCATTTGTATGATTCAACATTTCTTTTCAACCCCAGCTGAATCTGTTAGTCTGGCAATCACCCACCCTCAATGGTTAACCAAGCTTGGCAAATCACCCATAGTTCAGTGACAGATTTGTGATACTACTACTACGTACTCCACGAAAAATGTTTTCATCACTGATAACTATTACTGTATCCAAAACTAAAGCGATTCTCTGTGAAGGAACCATTTTGCCTGCTGATAACGACATCCCATTGCGCGGATAATGTGGAAAGTCATATCATATAGGGACGGGCTGTGTTTAAAGTCCGAAGGAGAACTTGGCTTGCCATGTTAGTCGAATGAACCTTGTAGTTTGCTCTTTTTTAAAGGTAAATATGAAACAACACATGATCTTGTGGAAATGATACCTTTATTAGGCTACCCCCATATTTTTGTCTTCTAGTACTCAAGACCACAGGGATATCCTCCACCGGCAGTGATTCACTGAGGGATTAGTGACTGAGGAGGACACTCTGATTCCCTTGAATGCTAGCAGACAAAAATATAGATTTAGTCTAACAAAGGCATAATTTCCGCAAGATCCTGTGTTCTGTTTTTACCTTTTTGACAAAATCCTTGGCTTTGAAGTTTTTTTTTTTAAACTTGTATTTATAACTTTTATAAAAACGTCCAATATATATTTACAACAGTAACATTATACACATTCCAAAGTTCTTAAGGTAGTATTGAAATATACATTGTCTGATAACACAGCGTAGTACAATGCAACAAGATAAACAAATAATAACTATAAAGACAGTAACTATCGACATTTTTTAATCTGTAAACAGACAGCTAATGGCCGAACATTGTACAGACAACCACAAACACAAAACAATACAGAAGCAAGAAAATAGCACTTGCTCATATAAGTTATTGAAGGAGCTCCACGACAAGAGGTATCTATCTTCACGATTTTTATTCATCATCCTTACTTTCTCATATTTAGACAATATTAGGATTACCACTATCCAACCATCAGGAGCAGGTTTTTTCTAGTTTTCCAAACTTTTAGAATTAACTTTACACCAATCATCAAAACTTTATCAATCCATTCGGTATACTTTTGTGCAAGGGAACACCTCCCATCACACATTAATAGGATTACATGCTCAACAGATCTTGGAAAATGAATACCCAAAATCATATCTATTCTGTCCAAGATCTCTTTCCAATAAGTGCATACTCGCGAAACAACTCCAGAGTTGATATAATAAAGTGCCTCTCTCTATTCCACAACACCAACACAAGTCGTCTTCTAGTAGCTGTAGTTTATGCATTCTGACCAGAGCCCAATACAAGCTTCAAAATTGAGTTAGGAATAACAATGGTTGTAGGAAAAGGAGTTTGTGGACATAAAATCCTCCCTTGCCCTGAATCCTGCTGGCTGAACAGAAAACCTGTTTCCTAATTAATCTCATGACAGTCTTACCACAGATAGGCATTTGCTACTAAAAAACAAGCTGGAGAAATAAATCTTGCAAACCAACTGTGCTGTCTCTGAGTGTCCACCGTGTGGTTGGCAATTAGAGTGCTTATTTCAAGTGCTTAGACAAAACTGTTGCATCTGAACTGATACAGAGAACCAGCAGCAGTAAAGGCAGCCTTTAGTGATAGTGTATGGGGTGTATTACCCTAATAGACCTTTTCCAATTGACCTTTTGCACAATTGACCTAAATATAGTTGTCCTAATTGACCTTCTGCACAATTGACCTTTATATTATTTTAGTTATTTTATATATGTATTGGGTTGGTATGGATTATAAATAAGGGGGTTGGGTGGAGAGTTGCAGGGGGTTTTGAATTGGTGGGGGGTTGCAGTTGGTTTCCCCCGCATATATTTCCTAATTGACCTTCTAAATTAGGTAAGTTCTCCCGAGGTCAATTCTCCCGAGGTCAATTGTGAAAAGGTCAATTAGTATACAACCGTGTGGGGTCAAGGGCTCCTTCCAGGGCACTGTTTAATAACATGTCACTTTGTTGTAGGTGCACAGGATGGGGAACGTAGGGATCTGAAAGGTCTCGGAAGGCAACCGTGTCCCCACCAGCCTTTCCTTTTGCTCAAGGACTAGGAGTGGAAATGGGACACTTAAGGGGTAGCCCACCCATTAGCCTGCAGATGTTTTAGTATTCAACGCCCGTGATCCTTCACCACTGATTATGCTGGCTAGGGCGGATTGGAGTTGTATGTCAAAACATCTGGCGGATAGCAAGTCGGTTATCTCCGGATGTGGAATCTGAAAGAGGAAGCATCAGGTTAGAAAAATGAACACGTGCAATGCAGCTGGTACGTCATTGCTGGACCGGTATTCACTGCAGCGTCAATTCCACCTCACAATAACTGTATTTAAATGAGTGGAAATGCACACCCCAAGAAGGACGTGTAAATATTTAGTTTAAATAGCGTTCTATCTGCAGTTTACTGATGGCCTAGCAGACAGCCATATTAGCTCAAATATATCATCTCCATTACCAGGTGGGGCCAGGCCATTTGTCATGGAGCGGAAACCGAACCCTGCCTTGTTCGGGGGGGGGGGGGCAGGGGCTGTGATCAGCGTCACGTGAAGCAGTATAGTCTCGTATCGAAATTCTCTACACACGCCAGGAATTGGAAACTTAATGGAATGTGAGGCACAATTTAAAAAAGGGCCGTGTTTAATAGTTTTTTTCCGCAGTGGGCAGCCATATTGCATAGTCTGATTAAGCAGGGCCATCAATCTCTCACCCACTCTTGCCACAAAGGGTTGTTCACTCCAGTAAGAAATGATCATTACGTTTAAGGCTGAGCTCTGAAAGAGAATTGCATTTTTTTCCAAATCGTTTCCATGGTAACCATCATGCTCTAGTATCAGATTACACATAAAAACTCGGCTGGTGGAATGAACGGAACATGCCACAAAAAATCAATAACTTGTCATTTTTCTGCTTAGTAAGTATTTCAGAATGAGCTTCAAAAACCTATGTATTGTGAGTGGGAAAAGTTACAAACTTTCAGACATTGCCATTTGCTCCTGTACAATCTTCAATCACTGTTCATTATTTCCTTTGGCCTCCATCTTGAAATCATTCCTTTAAATAAATATAATAATTGGAAAAGAACAGGTGTGGCCTTTCTGAAAACTGCATATTGAATTGTGTAATTCCTACTGCAAACATTCACCCATAAACTACTTTCAGCGACCAATTCTAAAATTCCAGTTGTATAATTCCACTGGAAATGACACATGGGCCCTCATTAGGACCCTGGCGGAGTGGGTTTCCGCCAGCGTTATTCCCGGCGGACCCGTCCGCCCTACTACGAGTTCCCGTAGCGCCATGGAGCCTTTCTCCGCCTGGTTTTACCGGGCGGAGAAATCCATGGCGCTAAGGGACCTCGTTGTTAATTACGCCACCGTACTTTACGGTGGCGTAATTAACGCCTTCCCCACTCCCATTATACCCTATGGGGCAAGAATGGGAATGGGGAAGGGCAAAATGGGGATTGGGGATTTACCGCTCCGCCAAGGTCGGCATGGGGTGGTAAATCCGCCAACCCCCATGGCGCTATCGGCGGCTTTCCGCCGTGCTCCGCGGTGCATTTAGCACCGCGAATTCCGCCAGGGTCGTAATGAGGGCCATGGTATTTGAAGAGTAAACAAATAATGTAGGATGAACATCATTATTGTCTTTGAAGTCAGAACTGTAATACAGACATTATTGATAGTTTACTTAATATCTTATTTGTATTCTTTTGCCTTTGTAAAATAGGGTAATCTTAAATGGTCTTGCAATGAATCAGATTGGGCCTCATTACGAGTCAGGTGGTATGGGTTTACGGGGTCCGCTAATGGATGTGGAACCGTTATTCCCATTCCACCTGATTACGAGGTCCCCTTGCGGGACCCGGTAAGGACGCCTGGTAAAACCAGGCGTCGTTATTGGGTCCCGCGAGGGGACAAGGGAGCTAACAACGGGCCGGTCGTAATCGGCCCGTTGTTAGCTCCCTGCACCCATTCCCATTGAGCCCTATGGGGGCTCGAATGGGAATGGGGAAGGTCTGGGCCCGGGATCCCTGAGGGAGGAATTACCGGGCCCTCCTAACTCGGAATGGCCCGGTAATTCCCCATTCAAGGAACCCAGACACGGTTTTGGAAGCATCTATGCCGCCAATAGCGGCATGTCTACCGCCAAAGCCGTAATGAGGCCCATTGTTTAAAGAATGATGGGTGAAGACATTAATTGTGCTATTCAAGCCAAGAAACGGGTATTGAGAATTGTATTTATAAAAAATAAAAGGTGCAGCGAATTATTGCACTTTCCAAGATGATGGATGGAAATCTCAACCTTGCAGAATTCAACATATTTATAATGTACGCCATACACCTCTGTCTCATCAGTGTGATAGATACAGCTGGCAAGCAAATTTAAGCATGTTTGTCACACGTGACTTAATGTCGCGTACGATTTGTATAGCCCACCTCTACCTTGTGGCACTGATAAACCTCTCAAGCGATCACTGAATGCCTATGCTGAGGTGGCTTGTGTTTGAGAGTTGGTGAGGGTTCTGTTCTCAGGGGGGGTCAGAAGTCTAGCAGCCCTCCTCATCACTTGCCTTTCAGGATATGTGAGTGGGGTAGACCTGCTAAGGGGTTGAAGACCTAATGATCTTCACTGTTACCTTCCAGGTCGAGGTTGATAAGGTGACGAGTGTTCATCTGTCTGGTTTCTCAGCTATGTGGCTAGGGTACTTGGTGGGCATCCCAGATCCCCAAATGAGTGTGATACTGTTTGTCAGTGGCTAAAGAGCTAGTTGTTCAGTGGAGTTGGAGATCCGAGAGAGGGATGGTAAAGTAACATCTGCTATTAGTGTGTTGCGCAATGGGTGGCATATAGATCTTTCTGAAAGGGCAAACTAGTGCTTCTTCAGATTGACCCTGTGCCACATTTTCATTCATTTGTATGGCGGAGAGGGGGTGGAATGCAACTTGTGTTTCCACTGCCTCCCTTCTTCTTCACCATACAAATGCCCCAGCATTTGCGCTGGCCTGCATTTTCATGCTGGCGCAAATGCTGACCAGCCTGCTGGCTTTACGCACCAGCATAAAGCAGGCGGAGTCCCTAGGGATCCATTGTACACTCTGCCCACTATGCTCTCATGGCAGTCAGCATTTACAATTAAATGCTTCCTAATATGCACACATTGGTGCGTTATATTGAGACCCCCCACTTAACCTGGGGAGTTCCTTCCCATCTCCAAACAAGGAGACTGGCAATTCTTGCTTATGTTTTTTAGCACTGGCCCTATCGAAGGCTCAGTGAGCCAAGAACCAGGCCTTGGTATAGGAAATATGTTTGTATTTATTCGGAAGGTAATAGAGATCACACTAAAGCAACACGTGCCACCTTCGTTGTGGCACACAATTAAACTTCTTGTTACCCAAATAAATCATGCAAGTTGGTTGGGAAAAACACAAATCACAATACTTTGCTTTATACAGATTTCACTTCAAGAAATAATCAAACTGGTCAAGGAGCAAAAGCAATTCAAATGTGTAGTGCTGTGCAATTTTGATTTTCCTGCACACTTCAAAGGCTGGCAGTTTGGTTTATAGATTGGTACAAATGCATATGGCAATTATGATTTCACCAACAATTTTGGTTTAAAATAAACACAGGGTGATTTAGCAGTTTGTTTTCAGACCCCCCGCACTGAAAGGTCTGTGTTTGGGAAGTTGGACAGTAAAAATTAGGATGATTTGAGAATGTTGTATGTCAGGCCCCACACCCTAATTAAAGGCATGTGTCGGGGAAGCTTGGCAGAAAACATTGGGGCTATTTGAGAATTTTGGATGTCAGCGCCCCTCCACTTAAAGGCCCGTGTTAAGGGAAGTTGGATAGTAAACATTGGGATGGTATAAGAATGTTGGATTTTCAGCAGCCCTCCACTTAAAGGCCTGTGTTGGGGATGCTGGGCTAATAGGATAACCCAATTAAATTACAGTCTATAGTTTTCAGTGCGCACTGGGAATGAGCTTTTTTAATTTTGAATTTTAACAAAAATCACCCCGTGGTGTTCTGCCAAGGTAAATTTATTAAATTAATATTTTTAGTTAAATAGGCTAAGAATCTACAACATTTTGCCCCTCTCTCCCGACCCACTAAAAAGGGAAAGGATTTAAGGCAAGCAGATTCCTCCACCTTTGGTTTCAAAATGCTGGCAGGTCATTTCCCCAGCGGGGCCTTCAATTCCGTTGGTGTGGGGCCTTTGATTACACCCCACAACATGGCAGGCAGCGTTTAATTATAACTGTAAACTCTGCCTGCCATTCGAGCCTGGTAGGCAGCGTTTACTCATTTGCATCGCAGAGTGCAAATGTGCTGGTCAAAAGGCGGCGTACACCCGTGGCAGCGTACCCACGTTCTGCAGATTCACACTCTGCCATGCAAATCACCAAACATTGGCAGTGACATGTCTCTGTTGCCAAATTCCGCCCTGGAGAAAACTGAGCTCCTCTGGGGCAGAGGTAAGGCCTGAAGGCAGCACCGCAAACTGGGAGTGCATGCTTCCCACAATGAATCTGAGGGAATTTATATGTTTACATGCATCTGTATACTATACTAACCAGTTCCAATATTTTGGCCAACAGTGCTGCCATATGGAACCTCTATGCCCCCATCAGTGCTACAATTATTGCCTCCAACCACCCCAGACAAACTAGTGCCCGGTCGCCATTCTGTGTACCCAGACACCTGTTCACATTAAAGACATTTAAGGATATGCCACCCCTTATCTGCTCTTTCCTTTCTCCTCTTTTCAACCTATATCTTGCCTCTGGGTGCTTCTCAGCATGCTTCAAGGTGGATACCATCCTCTTCATCCTGAAGAAGCTCTCTGTTGACCCTAATTACCAAGTCAAGCATAGTCATGTTCCCCTTCTCGCCCTCTAGAGTTCTGGAAAGAATAGTTTTAACTGCATTGCAGCCTAACTGGAAAACAGTGAACTCTGTAACCCATCCAATCCTGATGGCGCTGCAGTCACTACATGGAACTGGTACTCGCCCACGCCTCCAAATTCCTAACTAATTTTCACCAGTCTCAACTCTCCTCAATTCTCATCCTTCATAAAAACGTGTAGGTCCTCCATATCTTATCCTTACTCTTCCAAAGTTTGATTTTTAGGCATCCTGCCTTGCTGGTCTCACCTACTACCGGCCTGATCTCCTTCATCACTTGGTAAATGTTCACCTAATTTGCCACGCATCTCACAATATGGGTTCCAAAAGGACCACTCACTGGTTCACTCTTTTCCAATACTGCACACTACCGCGCTAGGGAAATCAATCTCCTTTTCTAACACTTTTTTGCTGATAGTACTGAAATCCTCTTCTCCTTCCCTTCTTCAGCTGCCCTGTCACATCTCTAACTATCCCCTTCTATCTATGGCTGGAGGATATTCAACCCTTCTAAAAGAGACATTATCGTGCAGCTTCTAAGACTTCATATTGTGCCCCATCCCATTCATTCTTTCCACCTGATCTCCTCCCAGAGTCTACCAGGGATCGCCACCTAGGAGTTCTCTTTTTCAGCCGCCTTACACTGCTGCTATTTAATCATGCCAATGCTACGGCCGCCAGCAGAACCCTACTGAACATTTGCACAATCAGTCGGCACTTTACCTTTCATTCCACTAAAACACTGAATTCACCTCTTATCCTCTGCAGGCTGGACCTTCTCACTAGACTGCCCCTCCCCTCCTTTACCAGCCCATTAAACAAAATACTAATCATTGCCACCCGAAATCTGCTTAAATTCCCCCATCCTAACTCCATGCCAGATGACTTCCCATACAACACTGGTCATTCTTCAAATACCTTCCTGGTGTTTTAGATATGTTAATGGATTCCAGTTGCTAACCATGGGGTCCATGAAAACATTCGGAATCTTTTCAGCATCCTCAGAAAGCAGGCATAATTGTGTACACCACCATGCATATAACTGTGAGGGGGAATTCCTTTTAATTCAATGTTCACAAAAACAAAAATATTGCCAACCAGCCACATAAGACACGAATTTGGGATGTACATCAGACAATATTCACGTAGTGCTCAGCAGATGCACTGTCCCTCAAGATTGCTCTTGGTTTACCATTACGCCATAACTTTGTACTGATCGCTAAACTAGCCTGTCTTCTCTATTGTGGTCGATATACACCTATCTTCTTGCAGGTTATGTTAGTGTTTTGGTCCTCTGCACCTTTTCTTAAAGTGCTTTGAAGTGGCTATAACTGAGGACCTCCAGTTGGGTTGTTTGATAGAGCCCACATATAACCTTGGGCTTCTTTGCAGTGATTTATGGTTTGGAAATGGAGCTGAAATTACAGCTTGCTTGGATCCAGAGCCAAAGCTGGTGGAATAAACTCATACAATTGTCACTGCTCCATTTGTAACTAAAAAGGTGCTTGGGCCCAAAATATTTCTAGCATGTCTGTGTCACATCAGACAGGGAGTTCGCATCCCACTGCTGCCCCATTCACTGCTCTTCCCCACAGTCGCACCATATTTGGGGTTCCAGCTGCAACTCCCACCGGATGTAATGTGTGCACTACCCATAACAGATGTGGGATTTGCAAATGCCAATCAGATTAACACAATAGTTGGGTCTTCAAATAAGACACCACATGTTTTAGAGTTTCCTTAAACCCATAAACCTCGTTATTAATTTCTAAAGATTGCAGGTTTGAAGGTCAAATATTTTTGACTGTTTATCCATGGAAAATAGGGCAAAAGTGGTTTATTCCTATAGTAAAGGGGTGGACCTATGCAGAACAAATAATTACTGAACTGGTGAACAAAGCGTCAAAAATCACTGCAAGATCTTCTTCCACAGGTCAAGGCCCAGGACAGGAACTCCTCCCTGGCAGTGGTTTTTTCCCTGACCTTGTCCCTCTTGTGGTGGTGTTGGCTAGGGACTGCCCTGGTGTTGTCCTATCTGTGCCAGGTCGCACACTTCCCCAGTATTTGCACGAGTGACTGTGTGGAAACGATCGCAGTCATGTGCCAGTGTATTTTTAAGACTCGGCATGGCACGCAAATGGGTGTTCGTGCACCCTGTGGTAGCGGCATACCAGAAGATAAAGGAGAACTGCCCAGTTTAACAGGTCCTGGTATGTGCCCGCAAAGTGTCCTACCTCTCTGCTGAGCTAGTTAGCAGCTCCTGATACCCTCAGCGGTCTGATTGCTGTGTGCACCACACACCCACACCACCCACCCTGCTGTGGCAGTGATGCCGGTTCTTACAGTAGCATAAGTGCACTAAGAATGTATATAAGCTGACTAGAGAAGGGAGCTGGTCTGAACAAGTTGAACGCCTAGTGCTGTCTCCTTTCAGCTCATTGGCCCTCATGAAAGTGATCAACTAGCACAGCAGGGCTGCACTGACTTACATTGTTGTTGCTTGCTGTGTGACTAAGACATACTAAAAGTTAAACACCACATCATAATTGAACTGAGCCTAAGACAACACGTGTCAGTGCTAAAAAATAAGTGCCTGGGCTCAGCCCTGGCAAACACCGGCAAAGGTTAAGCAGTGAATACTACAGATAAGCCACATCTACTCTTTGCAGCTGTCCTGATAAGGGTGGCCACCACAGTTGGTAATTCAGGATGTAAAAACGGATAAACTTGTAATTCTTGGGGGAAGATGTGTGAATCGTGGGATGTCTCTTTGTAAAGTGAATGGTGAAACGTTCTCATAGCCACTCCATTCAACTGAGTTGAGAATGAAAAAGAACTTGTGAATATTAGGACCAGAATGCATAATATCTCGATAGGCTTTTCTGTGAAGGCCCAGTGAATCCGGCAAAGTAAATGATAAACAGTTGCCAATGTTTCAGTCTGATCATTTGTGACTTTTTCATGTTGTTTACTTTTGTGTGACACTCATATCCTATGTGTGACCCTTTCAGTGACACTGTTTTAGAACATGAGCTAAGGGCTTACGTCCATACAATGATATGTATTTCAGGTTTCTCCACCCTTCTTGTGCATCCCAACAGCCTCAGCACTTTAAGGATGGGGCTGAGCCTGGCTGCATGAATTCCTATCCAGTTTGAGTCCAAATGGCCGCTTTGTTCAGACAGCAACCAAATGCAGTCTCGTGATATGGTTCTGGCAAAAATATTCATGCACACAGCTAGATTATAAAGTGTTTACTTGATTTGCATGTAATACTTGAAACACTTGTGTATAGGCGCGTTACAAATGCCATATCATATCATATCATATCATACTGTCCCGTGTTTTATAAGGTTGCAATACATACATTTATTGTCTAAGCTCCTACTTCCTACCGTGGTACGGCAAGAGCAGTCTTCCCTTGATAAATATCAGTGTACATGATTAAACGTTCGGCAGTCACTTAAGTGGTATTGTCCAATTTGACCTAATGCCAATTTCACCTACCCCCATTTGACCGCATATTTCTGACCTAATTCGGAAGGTCAAATGGTCCAATTTAATTAAAAAATAGTTGTGGGGTGGGGTAATGGAAAAGGTATAGGTAGGGGGAGGTCAGGCAGGGTGCAAGGGGACTCCCCCACATTTAGAGGGGTTGCATGTGGTCTCCCTCTGCCGTAGGTCAAAATTAATTATGTCAAAATAATTAGGTCACCTGGGCAGTAGGTCACGTTTTTTAGGTTAAACAACCCATATCCCACTTAAGTACATCCTTCACTTTAATTGCCTTGCTTGCCACATGGTCCTTGTGGAAGAGGATTTCAATGTAAGCCACCATGACTGATTGTCACCCTTTTAGTGAGAGAGGCAGTGTTCTGGTCAGCCCAAGATAGGCTTCTGACTCTAACTGAGATTTGCAATGTTGGCACTGTCTCTAAATGGACTTGGCAGTATCCCGGAGAGGGCACTGGTTGCATGAGTTTTCATGATCTGACCTCGGGGGATGGGGTACTAAGAAAGAGAGGATACGAGGGGGGTCTGGCCATCCAGGGAAGCATGGCAGTGATGTTCCTGGAAGCTTCACAAGCCCAGGTCCGTTGGGTTCTCCCCTGCTCATTAATGTGTGAGCAACACCCCCCACCCCCCTCCATTGACGGTCAATTTCAGCGGCGGACCCATGGGACTCTCCCGTCCTGGATTAAATGCGCGCACTCCAGAAGAACCGACGAGCAAGATGGCGCCTGTGTGCCAAAGGAGTTGATGAGTCGGTAGTTATACCAATATGGACTGGCAAGGTGCAGAGTGGACGGCGAGGAGACAGAGCGCAGTCTCCTGTGCTCAGTGCAATGCTGTATGGTGGATCTGGGATTGAAGGGTCAGGGTCATTGGAGCGGCTTCCCCGAGCAGCGCACACATGTTGCGGTGGGAGGAGAAGGGGGAGGAGCGCCCATGTGCAGCCTTGCTGGAGGTGCTGGAAATCATGCCTTTACTTATGTGAGTGACCAGCGAGTGTACGGAGGAGCGGACCTTGTGTCTGGAGAATCGGGGATGGCATAGAATGGGTTCAGACCAGGATTCCAAACTGCATACCTGATGGTGGAGTCCATGTAAGTGTCAAGTGAGCTCTGTGGTGGACAGG
Source organism: Ambystoma mexicanum (assembly GCF_040938575.1). Lineage (NCBI taxonomy): Eukaryota > Metazoa > Chordata > Amphibia > Caudata > Ambystomatidae > Ambystoma > Ambystoma mexicanum. The sequence continues at coordinate 1,339,078,300 of NC_090934.1, forward strand.
GGATCTAACGTGACATAGAAGTGGAGCGGCATCTGAGTGGCGCCTCTGCGGAGCATCGGGCATTTGGATAGAATTGTGGCTCTGGGACCCTTGGTAATGGTTTAGTGTTATTTTGTGGAGGACGTTATACCTCCAGCCCGGACACCACGTGACCTACGTCCAGAGTAGGGTGAAGCAGCAAAGTACAGTGGAGTGGGCAGTGGAGGGGTTCCCTGAGACATAGAAAGTCTGATACGCGGCCTTGTGGGTTTGAGAACTCAAGATGACAAAGGCACCGCCAACACCCAAGGCATCTCTGTCAGGAGATATTAAGAGCATGATGTAAGTGCAGGAGGGCGTCAAGATCAGCAATTAGTGGTGGTGTTGTTTCATTCCCCACTAGAACCAGTGATGATCGAAGACGCTTCCACAATGAAGTCCGATTTACAGCTCATGCTTTTTGAAATAAAAAAATATAATTAAAGACAGTATGGCACATCTAACAAAGTCCGAAGCTGCACTGGAAAAGAAATGTAATGGCAGCAGAAGGAAGATTGGAAGAGGTAGAAACCACCCTATGTGACCAGGCGCATGAGCACGCTGGGTTATCAGAAGGATGTCACGTGTGGAACAGCAAGTGGAATACGTCATGATGAAGCAGGAAGGGGCTGATAATAGAATGCAATGGAACAATATCAGGTTTGCGGGGATTCTGAAGCAAATGGCTGATAACGAGGCTGGAAGAGGCTGCAAGGGGGGCTGCCCCTATCCCAGGGGAAGGGGGAGCGTTTGCCGAGTGTGACTTGAAATATGAAGGACGGGTTCACTTGTGGAGAGTAGCTTTGTCAATGTGGGATAAGGATACATTCAGGGGGGTGCGATGGTGGTGTACTTTTGAAATGAGGGTGAGAGTTGGAAGGTAATGGAAGTGATTGTTGGGGGGTGGGAACAGGGAGGTAACGGGGAGGGGCTAGGTCCGAGGGGAGCAAAACGTTGACTGTTCAGTGTCATGGCAGTTACCCGTAGTGTTTTGGGTCTGTTATTGGTTAATGGTTTTCAGATGTGGCAACGTGTATGGGGATGGGAATTGAAAAAAGCTTTTCATGCTAATCAGAACACTGCGACTGTTACGGAGGAGCACGCTAGGAAGGGAGGATGGCTGACTTGGGATTGGTGACCATTAATTTTGGGGGCCTTCATTCTAATCCATACTGTGGAGGTTATCAGAATTGGTTTCTTACACGAAACACATTTGTTACCAGAGGATGAAAGGAGGTTAAGACATACATTGTTGCCTATTCAATACTTTGCCTCCAGTGGGCTTAAAAAGAGAGGAGTTGTGATTTTGATCTGGGAGGAGATTGGGTTTACTAAACAATACGTATATAGAGATCCCAAAGGCAGATATTTAATCCTCAAAGGGCTCATAGAAGGGCAGGTCATCATGCTGGTGTCTTTGTGTACTCCTAAAGATCTTCAGTATTTTCGGGAGCTTTTGGTTAAGTTTGGTGGGGCTCTGTGATAGGTATGTTATATTAGGAGGAGATTTTAATTGTGTAATGGACTCCAACATGGATAAGAGTCACCCTCATCGACAAAAGACAACATATGTGGACAAGAATTAGCAAGGCTTCTCCAGGAATTTTTTTTCCATCAGGAAGATAGAGAATATACTTATTTTTCATCAGTCCATAGGGACTACTCCAGGAATGACATGGTTATGGCTTTCTCAATGGTGATCCCAATTGTGCAATCGGTAGATATTGGCATGCGATATCTTTCAGATCATGCACTGGTCATTGGGCAGGTGCAGATAGATAGACATATTGAATCCAAGAAACGGAGGTAGCACTTGAAAGACTTGGTTATGAGGGATGTCTATAAAGAAAATTAAGGAATATGGACTGGAGGTCTATCTGGGATGCAGAAAAAGCTGTTTTTAGTGGGAATCAGGACAATGGAGGCCTTTCTGAAGGCAAGGCAACTCACACGATTTACGCTTGAACAGATGGTGGAAGAGGCGGAATGTGCACACAAGCGTAATGGTTCTGTAAGGGCATTGAGAGCACAGATAAAAGCTCATACTGAGCTGGAGGCTGGCAGAACAGCCAGTCCAAAAGCTGGTACAGGCCAAACAGTCATACTATATTCATGCTGGTAAGGCAAATTGATTCTTAGTAGCTAAATTACATAAACTAAAGCTGAGGAAATATATAACTTAATTGAAAGATGGGAAGGGTATGAAGCATCAAAATGAGGCTGATAAAATTGAAATTATCGAGGAATATTATACACAGCCAATGAAGGGGGGAAATAGGAAATCTACAAGACAAAAATAATTCATACCAAGGGAAAACGTATCAAATGTGAGAGAGGAAGATCAAATACTTTTGTATAGTTCCATAAGCCCTACTGAAGTTGGGTTAGCTATTGATCTGTTACCTCGGAACAAAACCCTGGGACCAAATGATTTTGGGAATGGGTTTTATAAGATGTTCAAGCTCTGGTTGTTGCAGCCTTTGGTGAAACTATTTACTGTAGTTCTAGAAAAAGGGGCGGTGTCACAGAATATGGGTATCTCGCCAACGACACCTTTACTTAAACCTTGCAAAGATCCAGTGGAATGTGAAAGGTACCATACTATTTCTCTCTTCAATGGAGATGCTAAAATATATGCCAAGATCGTATCCTCTAGATTTATGTTGGTGTTACCCAAATTAATTCATCCTGATTAAACTGGTTTGATTACTGGACGAAATATGCACAATAACATCAGGAGGGCTATCAACCTGATTGAGTTGGGAAAGCGAATGGTACAGGAAATAGCAGTATAGGACATTTGACAGCATGGACTGGATGTATTTGAGACACGCACTGGAAGCATATGGGTTAGGATCCATCTTTATAAATATTATTTTGGATAACTTTCAGATTCCAGTTATGAGACTTAATATGAATGGAGCATTGTCAGCCCTTATTAAAATATTGAGAGGTACTCATCAGCGTTGCCCAATTTCTCAGTTGATTTTTGCAATGGAAATGAACCGTTTGCCTGTAGGGTTAAACACAACCCGGATGATGCTCGCCTGATTGACTGGCCTGCAAAATGTACTGCCGGCTTACCCGGAGCCGGCAACCCAATGCCGGCCCCCTCAAAGGACCACTTAAAAGGGTCCTGTCCTCCCCTGTCTGGCCCTGTCCGGGCCTGGTCAGGCTGCAGAGGCCCCTCCGATCATCCTAACTTCTGGTTGAGATTTTGATGACTTGCGACATTGCACACTCGCACAGTGTGCAAGCAGCCTCTCCTTAATTTCCGGGTACCTCACAAACCCTTTTCTCTCATCTGCTTTTACATCCACAGCTCCACTGGAGCTCGCTCAACTAGCCCTACTCACACGTTAACAAGCCCACCAATTTTTGCTACCCTGCACCTACCTTCCACCTCTCCTACCAAGCACCGCTGCAGCTGTCTCCCTCTAACTTCTGTCTGAGTAACGGCTACTTATGTGCTGGTCAGCGCCCTTCAGATCTCTCTCCTCTACTACAGGACATGTCATGCGGACCTCCAGCCTTAAGTACTCACTTCTGCCTTGTGCTCTGGTGACTGTCGGCTTGTCTAGGTCCACTTAGCATCAGTACCGTATAACTACATCACGTGATAAATTCCTCTTGCAGTACTTTGTTCAATACACCGACTGTCTCTAAATTTTAGTACAGTGCATTGCGTGTAAATAGAGTCTAAGTGTGCTTTTATAGCTGTGCATCCACCATCTTATACTGCATTTTAGAACCTTGTTTGATAATTGCTTCTACTCTAGCCTCTCCACTGTAATTCTCCACTACCTGCATTGTTTCTCTTGCTGTGCTTCCAACCATACAACGTTTGTCCATACATTCTAGCACCTGCCTGAAAATCGATTTTAGCCGTGCTTCTTACTCTGTGCAAACCACCATCTTGTGCTGCACCTTAATGCCCTGCCTGATAACATTCTATGCTTCATCTTAATAATTTGTGTTAAATTTGAATACAGGTGTGCTTTCCATCTTTGCATCCACCATTTTGTGCTGCTTTTTAGTATTTTATGACAAAATTCGAATTTAGGTGTGCTTCCAACTGTGCATCCCCCATTGGGTGCTGCTTTGGTGCTTTCTGGCAAAATTCAAATTTAGGGGTGCTTTCCAATTAAATATCTTTATATCTTGGCATTTCAAGCGTGTTCATTGATTTTGTCTGCCTGGCCACCTGGTGAGATCCTACTGGTGCACAGTGCTTCTGACTCTCTCCCCTGCTATGTTCTGCTCCCCCTACTTGTCTCTACTTCATGGTGCTCTCAGTCTACCCTATCTTTTCTCTACTACTTCTCCATCACCTATCTTCCCTCTCTCACAAAGTCTGAAAGGAAGAAACTAAAAAAGGCACTCCTTTGTTCCAACCCTGGTCTGCCCATTGCGGACACCTACATCAATGCTTCCTGCAGACAGACTATCACTGTCATTCCCTTTGCTGTTTCTTCTTCTGATTTATGGACTCCCTACATGGTCTCTGTCCTCTGCCCTTTCTCCTCTTCACCCTTTACTGGTGGCACCAGATGGGAAGTGCTCTTGGCTCACTTCGCATCTTGCAAATGCACCATTAATGTCTATCAGAATGGCATTATCGTATTCCAGGGCTGTCAGGCCAACCTCCTCCTCCTTATTGACAGGGGTCTTCCATTGTCTTCAACGTCCCCCCCTCTCCTGCCACCCCTCCATACCTCATCTCCCCTCCACCCCAGTGGTGGCACTCCACCCCTGTGCCCCCCTTCACAAATCTTTTAAAGGGGGCAACTAGCTTCACTTAACTATCCTCAATTATCGCTCTGTTTTCAAACACCCCTCTGACACCTGTTACCTCCTTGAAGCTCTTGACATCCTTGCTCTCACTGAGATGTGGTTCAAGGCTGGCTCCATTACTGCTTTTGACACTCTTCTCCCAGAGGGCTACAAGATCCTGTCCAATAGTGTAACGCTCACCTGGTTCCCACGGAGGCGCGGCGTCGAAGGCGCAGAACTCTGAAGATGGACAGGAAGGGCCCCTCTATTCTGGCTTCCCTGGCTCGTTGGATACCCTCCTGTGCGTGAAAAGGGAGTATTACCAACTGTGGAACAATGCTCAAGCCTCCCACTCCCTTCCAACCCTCCACGATACCTCCTCCACGATTCCCCGTGAAGCCTCACCTTAGGGTTTGGAAGGATGAGCTCTCCATCCTGCTTCTGATGCAGGGGCGCGTTGAAACCCAGTTACTTCACTGGATTGAGGATTGATGGGAGTTCAGGTAAGCTTGACAGTTCAGGTAAGGCGCTGTAAAAGTTCTGTTCAAAAGTTCAAGCTTAATAATAATGTTCGTTGTCTAATTGCAGCAAGCGCTAATGCTTATGTCTTTTTCCCCTTAGGGGCCGGGGTTCGGCGTGCCAGAGATATGGCGCCGACCCGAAGTGAAACAGTTCTGGATGAGCGCTCAGGTAATGTCTTTGCTTTCGCTCATTCAATGTCTTTGTCTTTTTTCCCCATAGGGGCCGGGGTCCGGAGATGCCAGGAAGCGGCAGGACCCGAAATGCAGTGGGAATAATCCAACAGGTAAGACTTAAAAGGAAACTGAGCTTTCCTTATTCCTTTTCTCCCTCTCACCTTTGTTCTTGTCTTTTTTCCTCTAGGCGCCGGGGCGTAGCTGAATCCGGAAGATCGCTGCTGAAGATGGAAGCGCCTTGCAAAGGTGAGTAAAATGCAGCGCTGCAGCGATCGAAACAAAATGCCTTTAAAATGATGTCTTCCTTTTCACGGCCGTTGGAGAAATGACTCCGGGATGCAGATTTAGCAGGTAAGGGCTTTTCTTCTCCTATTCTCTTCCTTTCTCCCCTTGCAGGTGTTCCAGGGTGCTGGCAGGCGTGGCTGAAGTCAGGATGCAGGAGCTGACACGGTGAGCGTCCAGCTGCTAGGTGCAGAACAACGTGAAGCACGTGTGGCTGTTCGGGTGGGGTTTAAATAGCCTTGGAAGAAGTTCCTGGTATGTATCCTTCCACCAATCAGGTATGTATCCTTCCCCGACCACATCCGGGTGCTGAAGTAGTCCTACAGGTAAAGTAGTCCCATTCAGGCCTCAATTGGGCCTGGATGAAGCAGCAAGGTCTGCATCAGGTAAGTGTGCACCCAAGCACTTAAACACATATCCTCTTCTATGAGCCTGGCGCCTAAGGCGCCAGGACTGGGGTCCGCTATGAGCCTGGCGCCTAAGGCGCCAGGACTGAGTCCAAAGGGCCCCGACTTGGGCCCGCTGAGACTTCCCTGGGGAAAATGATGTCTGCCTCTGGGGTTGCTGGGCCCGGCCTGGCTCCTTGGAGGTAGGCATCATGACAAATAGCCAGTCTCCTTCTCTGTCATTCGACCGATGAAGCATGTGTCAGTCACTGCATTTGCCTCTTCCTTCCTCCTGCCTCCTCCCCCTTCATTTGACTCTCCTTCTGACTCTATTCTAGCTAACCTCAATCTCTCTATCTCTAACACAGTGGACATGCTTAACCCGTCATGAGGATCCGCATGAAGCCTGCCTCCAAATGAAACTTTTTGTATGACTCCGACTTGGCAGCTTTGGAACGCAAGTGCAAAGCTGCAGAGCGGAAGTGGAAAGCATCTTGCTCATCCTCTGACAAACTTGGTTGTCGCCTAATCCAAAGGCAATATCTGCTCCAAGAAGAGGGCTCATGTCCAAACCTGCATTCCTGGAGCCACCAATAACACGGCTGAACTTTTTAAAATATGCAAGGAACTTGTCAATCCTACCATAGTCTTCTCCTCTCCTCCTCCCTTCCAGGCCCTCTGCTCCACACTGGCCGCTCACTTCTCCCCCAAAACTTTGGACATCCTCTCTGTTCAATCATCTGCTGCCCCCCTAACCCCCTTCTCTTGCGACCCTTAGCACCCCTCTCCCCTCGCCTTACTCTCCTTCTTCTCTCCCATTGCACCAGATGAGATCTCTAGAGTGGTCCGTTCTATGAAAGTCTCCTCTAAACAGATGGTCCCCTGTTCCTCCAGATCCATCAAGGACAACATTGCCTCTCTCGCCCCAGCCTTGGCTGACCTCTGCAACCACTTTTTTTGCCACTGGCTCCTTCCCTCAACCCCTTAAGCACTCTCTTGTGCACCTTCTCCTAAAAAAGCCATCTGCTGACACTTCTTGCCAGGCTAATTATTGCCCTATTTCTATCACACCTTTTTTGGGCAAACTGATTAAGAAGCTGGCCATCCCCCAACTGACCCTCCACACCGAAGTGGCTGGCTGTCTCCATGACCCCAAGTCAGGTTTCAGAGCAGCCAGAGGCGCAGAAACTGCTCTTCTGAACACCTACTAGGTGAAGACCTACTCTCTAATTTGGACTCAAACACCCACTCTGTTCTGATCCTTCTCGATCTTTCTTCTGCATTTGACACAGTCAACCACTCTTTCCTTATAAACCATCTCCATGGTACCGTGGGCATCACAGAGAGGGAACTGGTGTAGCTTACCTCCTTTGTTGCAAACCAACTATCCGAAGTGCAAATGGGTTGTATTCTCTCCTCCTCCTCACTCTCTATCTGTGGTGTCATTAACGGCTCTATCCTATCTCCATGGCTCTTGAACAACTACATGGCCCCTCTGGCCCACCTGATCTCCACCTTCTCCCCTCATTTCCAGTGTTATGCAGACGACGCACAACTCTCTTTCAAGCTGCCATCCTTTACCTCCTGCACCTACTACCTCATACCTGACAGCCTGACTACTATTCAAGCAAGGTGCTCCGCCAATGATCTCTGACTTAATTCCATTAAGTCAGAGATCCTTCTCATTGGGATGTCTGCTCTTTGTTTCCTCCCCACTTTCTGGCAAGACTCCTTGGGTCCACTCTCGTCACCCACGTGTGAGGCAAAAAACCTTGGGATCATCTTTGACTCCTCTCCCTCCTTCTCTTCACACATCACGGATCTTACCAAGAAGTCTCACATTCAGCTGCACCTCCTCAGGGGCAGTCTAGCTTTCCTCACCTTTCCCCAGAAGCTCCACGTCTCCAGAGCTGTGGTTCTCTGTAGACTAGCCTACTGCAACAACCTCTTCCTCAATCTGCCTCTTTCCTCCCTTTGCCCCCTTCAACTAATCCAGAATAATACTGCAAGACTTATCCTTGGCATCAAGGCCAGGGACAGTATCTCCCCAGCCTTAAAATCTCTCCACTGGCTCCCAGTGACTGCAATAATCAATTTCAAGACCCTTTTCATCATTCACAAGTCTGGGGCATGGGACCTCTCTACGTCCTGCTTTCCCTCAAAAAATACATCCCGGACAGAGTCCTTCAGTCCTCTGGCTCCAACTCTCCAAGCAGAGAGTGGGAGGTAGATCCCTTTCCTCAGCTGACTCCTTCCGCTGGAATGCCGCCTGACCCCAGACTTGAGCCAGATCTTCTTAAATTCCGGAAACTTTTCAAAACTTTCCTTTTCTCCGCTTCCTTCTCTCCCTCCAGTGCTAAACTCTCCCTCTGCTGGTGGAACTGGGGCCAGGTCCCTTCAGAGTCATACAGGGGCTACACCACCCCCTACCAGTCCCCCCAGCATCCCTTGCCAGCACCTGCCCCTGGGTTACCTTTCCTGGACTAGCCCAACATGGTCCTCCCTGTCCATCCACTGTACTCATCCTACCTCCCCCCCTCTTTCACCTAGCACTTGCCCCCTTGGCCCACGCAGCACTTGCCCGCCCCCTCTCTTGGGGGCACCCCACTCCTGCACTTCAACCTTCCCCCTGAACTTACCACCTTGTTCATGCACTTGCATGGTTGGAATATAACCGTTTTTGTTTTTCTACTTTGTGATTCCCATGTCCCAACACTCCCACCTTGTCTTGTGGTGTCTGGAAACACTTGTGTATAGGCATTCATACAAGGCACCCCCTTCGTCGCCTGTGTAGCGTGTGCCTCCCCCAGCCCCCCCTTGGTCGCCTGTGTTGCGTGTGCCTCCCCCAGCCCCCCTTGGTCGCCTGTGCAATGTGTGCCTCCCCTAGCCACCCTTGGTCGCCTGTATAGCGTGTGCCTCCCCCAGCCCCCCCCTTGGTCACCTGTGTAGCGTGTGCTTCCCCCAGCCCCCCCTTGGTCACCTGTGCAATGTGTGCCTCCCCCAGCCCCCCCTGGTCACCTGTGTAGCGTGTGCCTCCCCCAGCCTCCCCTTGGTCGCCTGTGCAATGTGTGCCTCCCCCAGCCCCCCCTTGGTCGCCTGTGTAGCGTGTGCCTCCCCCAGCCCCCCCCCTTGGTCACCTGTGCAATATGTGCCTCCCCCAGGCCCCCCCTTGGTCACCTGTATAGCTTGTGCCTCCCCCAGCCCCCCCTTGGTCACCTGTGCAATGTGTGCCTCCCCCAGCCCCCCCTTGGTCACCTGTGAAATGTGTGCCTCCCCCAGCCCCCCCTTGGTCGCCTGTGTAGTGTGTGCCTCCCCCAGTCACCCCCTTGGTCATCTGTGCAATGTACGTCTCCCGCCAGCCCCCCCTTTGGTCGCGTGCGTAGCTTCTGCCGCCACCTAGCCTACTCTGTCCCGTACGTACCTGCTGCTGCCACCCTTCTAGAAAGGGTTGGCGCTCACGTCCTATGCCACCGATTTATTCACCTGCATTACCTGTTGTTGTCACCCCTCAATACGGGGTTGGCTCTCATTTCCTATGCCACCGATTTAGTCACCTGCATTACCTGTTGTTGCCACCCCTCAAGACGGGATTGGCTCGTATGTCTTATGCCACTGACTCTGTCACCTGCATTACCTGTTGTTGCCACCCTTCAAGAAGGAGTTGGCTCTTATGTTTTATGCCGCTGATTGTGTCACCCGCATTACCTGTTGTTGCCACCCCTCAAGACGGGGCTGACTCTCATGTCTTATGCCACCGACTCTGTCACCTGCATTACCTGTTGTTGCCACCCTTCAAGATGGGGCTGGCTCTCTTGTTTTATGCTACCATTTTTCTGACCTCATAAATTTATGCAACTAAGCAAGTATTCTTAACAGCGCCACGATGCCAGAGGGCAGTTAGTGCTCTTTATAAATGCAAATAAATAAAAATAAATAAATAAATATGTAGGGGTGACACTGACAGCATCCGATAAGGAGTTTTACAAGGCTAATATCCCTCCTCTTTGGAAGAAGCTACTCGAGGATCTTAAGTGTTGGGATTTGCAGGAGCTCCCGTGGTCTGCCAGAATTTCAGCAATTAAAATGATCTTACTCCCAAGATTATTGTATGTGTTTCGCGCTTTGCCCATAAACTTTCCAGCCGGTATGATCAAGAGATTACAGAGGGAGGTGTTTTCTTTTATTTGTAATAGGAAGAGACTCAAGATTCTGTGGCAAGTCCTTACCAGAAACCCATTCTTAGGAGGGTAAGGTATGGCAGATATCAGGAGATATTATTGGCAGCCCAGATAACACCCATGTTGGAATAGAAGTCGCGGCCCGAAATCAAAAGATGGTGTGATGTGGAACAAGAGTCGACATCTATCCCTCTGAGTAAACTCCCCTTTTTGGTGGGTACAACAAGGCACAGTGGGGCGCTTTATTGGAATTAACTAAATGCTGATTGACATACTTGAATAGGGCATTGAGATTACAACAGGTGATTTCAGGATTGGGGCCTTTATCTTCTTTTACTCACAACGCTGATCTTGGATCAGGGAAGAGTAGATATTAGTTTGAAGCGTTGGCAGGATGAGATACTATTCTATTGGCGGATCTATATAAAGAAGGGTTTCACCTCTTGTTTGAAGACTGTAAGGTGAAATTCCAGACAGGATAACGGGAGCGTTTTCACTATATACAAATCAGACACTGGATTACAAACAGAGAAGTGTGGCGGGCTGGTAGTAGAACGCATGGAGGGATTTAGTTTATTATGGTAGAAGGAGGAGTGGAAAGAAGCATCTCTTGGCTCTATAAACCTTTGGGTAATGCTTCTCTAGATGATAAGATGCTGTATATGGAGCATTGGGAAACAGATCTAGGCATGAAAATTCCAAGGAAAAAATTGGGCCAGATTTGGGAAAGAGTACATAAAGGCTCCAAATGTTCAGCTATTAAGGAAGCAGCATCATATACAATATGCTTCAGATGGTATCTCGCTCCTCAGGGGTTCAGTAATATAATGACATGTTCTTTCCCTCTGTGTTGGAGAGAATGTGGAGATATTGGGAACATGTGGCATATTTGGTGGTCTTGTTCACGGTCACAAATATAATGGAAAGAAATGTTGGGATATAATAAATTGATTATGGGGCTACAATTGCTCTTTGACTCTGTGGTCGAATACGGGGGCGGTTCGGGAGGGGTTATATACAGCAAGAGGGCCGCAGGCTGATTTAATTACACATATTTTGAATGGTGCTAGGAGAACGCAGGGCTAGTTTTGGAAAACGAAGGAAGGTCCAATTCTTTCACAATGGAGGGTGAAAATATAGGGGGTGCTGGTGATGGAAAAGATATTACCAATGACTACTGTAAATTACCAAAAACATTTAGCGGTTTGGCTCTCATTCCAAGAATTTGTACGAGAAATGGATACACACGTTATATAGGCCAATGTCATTGAAGTATTTTTCAAGTTTGAGGTAAGGATTTGTGTCATTGAAAATGGAAGGGAATGGAACACTTGCTTGGGCATGAACAAGGAAGGAAATGTTATTGTGCTTTTGAGATCTCACATGAGTCGCTAAAGTTAGGTTAGGCTATGTGTTGTTTTGAGTTAAATGAAGATGATGCATTATGAATTGACTTTTTGGTATGTTCAAAATGTCAAGTCTGCACACCCAAGGTAATTGGATGAACACAAAATGCCAAATAAAGCTTATAAAAAAGAATGGTGGCATACAATGGCCAATCAATATCAGGTGAAGTAGCAAAACATGCCTTTGCAAGGACTGATTTGCTGTTGATACACAGCGCTGTACTTTGGTCATCTCGCCTTTCATGGCAGGTCTTTGCACCCGTAAGTCGCTGCCTGCATTCTGTAAGTATGTTTAGGATTTCGGCACACTGTCAGCCCTCCCCTACCTTCTGCATTGGCCCAATCTAGGCTGCCACGCCTGCTTTTTCATACATGCACAGAGAAACATCAAACCAACCAAACTCTGAGAAGCCACTGCCTAATCCATGCACAAGTGTCAGCAGTGTGTGACAGAGAGAGTACTCCTGCGAGGATAGCTCAGCGGCAACGTGCTCGCCTTGGAAACCAGATGACAGGAAGCAACACAGGTTCGATCCCCTGGTCCGCATTTAGAATTATCTGGGTATTAAGTACGCAATTAAGACATATTCAAGTAACAGCACCTTGATGCCCCAGGGCTCTGCGAGCGCTTTATAAATGCAAATAAATAAAAATAAATAATCGAAACTCTCTCCTTCGCTGTGATAATGTCTGCCCAATTTGGCTGAAAAACATGAAAACGTACTCCTTGTATTAAACCTCCTTGTATTAAATGAAATGTGTGTACAAACAGGTTTCCATCTGTCAACTGAACTCAAACGTAATGGGTAACACAAGGGTCCAGGATCCTGTTTTTGAAAGACCATCATTTATCTAAAAATGCATTGAAAGCAGTCTGTGTAAACATCACATGCATGTGCTACTGTCCAGTGGTAGGCGTAAAGTTGGATGCCAGCTCTATCACTGTACTGAGAAGAACATAGTAGGGTTACTTGAAGGATGGATGTTGTTTTTAAATGGCCCCAAACACAGTGAATTGAAATCCAGATGTTGATGCAACGAGTTGCAGCCCCAGCCTATTTAGTGACGATCTCTTATAAATTAGAAAGGTTAATGGCTCACCTGACTGATTCTAGAGCAGAGGTTCAATCAACTGTGGTCTCGGCAAGGCAGAGTCCGGAGGTACTGCTGGGGGCTGGTGAGGTGAGACACAGCAGCACTCAATTTGGGACTGACACTGCTGGTTTGGTGGCTTCTGGTGCTCAGAAGATTGCAGTGTGTTCACATGCTGCTCTTCATTTGGGCACCTAAACCTGATGCCCACGGCGATCGACTAGCTCTGCAGCACATAGTGAGGTGGGCAAAGCACGAGCAAACCCAGCTTAATCCACAGTCCCTACACACCCAATCCTGGGCAAGGACTGATCTACGTGAGGCAGGATTGCTCTGATGCCCAGCCAACAGCCTATGAGATCAGCCCGGGCTCTGGAGGTCACCAACAGCCTATGAGATCAGCCCGGGCTCTGGAGGTCACCAGCCGCCTGAACTGTGGACAGATCAATCATGTATGCTGAAATCCTGCACTGTGCTATTGACAATCTTGACAGTACGCACGTCCCTGAAAAAGGAAACACTTTGCTAGGATGAGGAGCAGATGTTTAAATGTGTTAGTTTCACGCATCATTCATACAATTTTGCATGTCTGGCTAGAGATGATGAGGCTTACAAACTCAAAAAGTCACCCTCACTTACATGCTCCAATATATATAAGTATACCAGACAGTGTAATACGTTTTCTGTGTCGACTTACAATTGTCTATATTTATTTTATTAGTGTAGTCAATCGCAAAAAGGCACACAAGAAAAAACCACAACACACCATATAACGTGCCAACTGGTGAATTCATATTCATTGTGCTAACATATAATATATGTAAATGGTCTCTGGAATCCATATGTGTCACACACATGCATATATACAAAAATAACAATGTTCGATACCATCACCAGACCATGTGCTTAGATACATTGAAAACATTTACAAACAGTCTAGAACCTAAATTAATTTCTTCAAAGGAACAGATGAACCACAACAGGTTTCGATTCCTTTTTATTTTGAACCTTCTTCAGGGGGAATATTTGTGGTAGACACGGATGCTATCAAGGCCATGTGATGTTGCTTTGTGTTCAGTTCCAATCTGCGGTGACTGTAACCTTTTTCTTCCTGCAATTAATCATTAGGCAATTCATATATATATATATTATATATATCAGGAGGAAGCATGTATCTGTTAAATATACTTCGAAACTCTTGTAAGTAGAGACTCGTTCACCTTACGTAGAGTTTAAATCTTGCATATTCTCAGCCCCGTAAAATATAAGGCTTTGGCTTGTGAGACAAATAGCCCATTTGGAAGAATAGCTCTTTTTTTCAGAGACAGTGTTCCCCCTTATGTATATTTTGATGAATTTGCCAAGGGAGATTGTGTACAGTAAAGTAGCCAGAGGTTTGTGCATGTGGAACTGGATGACCTAAGCACAGTATATACAGAGCTGGAGAACCCCTAAAAGTAAAGAATGATGATAGGCATGTATGAGTTTCAAGGGATGCGTTTCTGATTAGTGAAACACTGTTGATCTTAGTATTTCAGTGAATTAGTTCCTCGCTCATCTGTTGATGGTCCTAGTCACCGTAAAAAGTGTTGTGCCTTCCGGACTTGAATGGGTTGTGTGACTAATCAAGGCTATTTGTCCCTTCTTCCCAAGGGGATCCTCCCCCTTTGAGGCGAGGGAGGTGATCCCGCTCTGCAAGACCCCTCTCCCTAGGGGTGTGGGCAAATGGGACCTCACTGGGAGATACTCCCTCTTCAGGAACAAGGACTCCCGGTCCTCTGAGGAACTCCCTAGACCATCCACTATAGCAGCATATATGGGACTACCTGTTGTGAATAGCACTGTAATACCTGAATGTTTGGCTGAACACAAAACTGAAATACATTACTCTGCACAAGGAAAATAACCTGTCTCTTTAAGGAGAGATGCACATTTAACTGAGGAGGGAAAGCATCATAATCAGGTGAAGCCCCCTGACATCATCACTCCTTGGAGAGGCTGGGCAAAAGGAGAGCCACAGAACTCATGACTTTTAGAGAAGTCCCGAAATTCCAGAAGAAAACGCTGGAGGCTCAGCCTTTTTACGAGGACGGAGAAAAAGCAGAGAAGGGAATCATAGCCCCGGTGGTGGCATGACCACGACGACAAGATTTCTGAATTGCTGATCAAGTGGGTGAAATATAATTTTGGGTCCGGATCATTTAACCATCTTGTCTAGTGGTCCCTGCCAAATGATGAGCACGTCATCAATGTAACATTTCCATAGTTTAATATGACTTTGAGATTGATTGTGAATCGTGCAAATGTGTTGCTCTTCAAAGTGATTGACATATAAATTAGGCTAAATTGGGGACATGTAGCCCATAGTTTTACCCTCTATTTGTATGTACAATGTGTCCTAGAAAGGGAAAACCTTCTTAATCTTTGTACATCAAGTGAAAAATTATCTCTTTTTCGCTTGTAAGGATGAAAAGTGCAGTTCTAAATGTTCACTTACAATTTCCAGACATTTTTGTTGAGGAATATTGGTGTATAGAGATTCAATACCCATGCTGTTTAATACCTTATTGTCTGGATGAAAACAAGGATCTTCGACCACAGAAATAATTTGGGTGGTGTCTTTAGTGTAAGATCTCATTCTAGGTATCTTTTGTTTAAGAAACAAATCTGCATATTGTGACAGGGTGTTCTAGGACAGAGCTGTTCCCTGCCAATATTTACTTTCCAGTTTCCCCAGTTCTGAATACATTCTGCTGCTCTCCTCCAGTTCTACACCCAGAAATCTCTGGTTACTTTATCGTACACGATCTGCCATGACGATTTGATAATAATATATGTAAGTGTGTACACACTCTCTGAAAAAGAGCTACGTACTCAATACATGAGTATGTAAAATATTTTAAGTGCTGTCATTCTCCGTAATCGGATACAAGTCTCACAAGCCAAAACGTTATATTTTAGGGGGCCGAGAATACACAAGATTAATCTCCACATAAAGTAACACGAGTCTGTACTTAGAAGAGTTTAGAAGTATATTTAACACATATGTGCTTCCTCCTGATATATTAATTACATAATGATTATTTGCAGGAAGTTACCGCCCCCCACATTAGAATGAAGCACAAAGCCTCATGCCCTTCATAGCATCCGTGTCTACCACAAATAATCCCCCTGAAAAAGGTTAAAAATAAAAAGAAATCGAAACATGTTGGGGCTCATGTGTTCCTTTGAAGAAATAGTTTAGGCAATAAACTGTTTTCCAGTGTTTTTAATGTATCGAAGCACATGGTGTGATGATGATATTGAACCTTGTTACTTTGCATATGTTCATGTGTGTGATACATGTGAATTCCAGAGACCATTTACATATATTGGGGTTCATTAAGACCCAGGCATTAAGGGGTTAACGGCGCCGTGAAAGGTTGCAGCGCCGATAACCCCTTAATGCCTTACTACAAGGTCCCTTTGCGGCTCCCGACCTTAACGGCTGGTCTGGACCAGCCGTTAAGGTAGGGACGCGCAAAGGGACCTTGAAGCTAATTACGGTACCGCAATTTGCGGTACCGTAATTACCGCCTTCCCCTTTCTCATTGAGCCCTATGGGGCAAAAATGGGAATGGGGAAGGGCCAATGGTAAATGGGGAATTACCACCCCGCCAACCTTGGAATGAGGTGGTAATTCCCCATTTCACCATGGCGGAATCGGTAAATTACCAGCGTTAACCATGGCGCTAATAGCGCCATTGGTTAACGCCTGGGTTGCAATGAGGGCCATTGTATGTTAGCACAATGAATACGAATTGATCACTTTCCACATTATATGGTGATATGTGTTTTTTTGTTTGTGTGCCTTTTTACGATTAAATACACTTTATAAAAATAAATATGGACTATTGCAAGTCCACACAGAAAATTGAGTATTAGAAACACTGGGCCTCATTACAAGTCTGCCGGTCTGGAAATAAGGGTGCCCGTAGGAACATACCGGCACGGTTTCCGGACTGGCACCTTTTCCGGACTGGCAGACTATAACTGTGCCTGCTGAGGCCGTTGCACATGGCAGCTCTGACCTGCCGGACGCAACGGCCCCGGTAGGCACAGTTGGCATGGAAGCACCAGCACCGGGTCCACATTCCCATGGAGTCCTCTGGGACTGCACAGGAATGGAGACTAACGTTCTCTGGCGCCTGACATCCCGGCCCACTGAGACTCATCAGAAATTGTCTTACAGTCCGGCGGCAACCCGCCGGTAGCACTGGTGGGTTACCAGCAGGCATTTAATGAGTACTATTGTCTGGTGTACTTATATACATTGGAGGAATATAATTAAGGGTGATTTTGATAGTTTTTTAGGTTGATTGCACACCCGGTATAATCTCCCTCACAGATCCTTCAACTAGGTTTATAGGGATCATGAGGCATCAGTGTGATTGTTTAGGATCTTTGTATTCCTATCAGTATGATTGAGCCAATGTTACTGCATCCATCATTTGACATGCACCCATTTCTTTTTAGAGGTGGTTGGGTTCTGTAGATCATCCATTCAAATTGAAGCTTATTTGGGTGTTATTTGCTTACTTGTGATAACCGATACGAAAGGTGTCAAGTACATGTGGTCAAAGGGACAGTTGCCCCCATTCTCCTGGAACAATGGGGACAAGAGTGTCATTTTGCCCCATGGAGATTCTGCAACGAAAACAATAAATACAATTTTGACTGACTGACATGCTCAATTTTGCCCGAACAAACAACTTACAACCTTCTAAATACATCAGCAATGCAGGGCTTTTGTCTTCTCTCTTTCTGGGTTCAGGGCTAATGAAGTGTTAGCATGAATCTTGTAAAATTAGCAAGGGCTGCTCACTCCAAAGTAGGAAGGCCGCCTCATTAACGGATCACCTTAGCCTTCATTTGGGAGATAGTGTGGGGAAATGCGGAAGCTGTTGCGGTCACCAGAGAAGTTGGGAATCCTAAAGCAGAATTCTGCATAGACAGCTCAGCGGATTAAGTGACTTTTAATGAGATGTTTAGACTTTTCTGTAAATCCTATATTATTTTTTCCAATCACTACAGCTAAATGTGCTGTACAACCCACAGGATGGATATGGCACCCTCACCTCGCTGTGTGTGGGAATGCATGCCCGCTAGCAAAAAGAAAAAGTTGGTTCTGCCCATTCAGCGTACATCAAACGCTGGCACCACCCCGCCTGGCGATCATCATGATTTAAGGAAGAATGGATCCTTATTTGACTTGATGGATGTGATTATGCAAGATGGAATGGAAAAAGTTTAAGGGAGACCCACGCACTGCTACTGAAAAAGGTTGAGTGAACCTCTGCACAGCTCCGCTCGCTGCTCAGTGCCAAATAGAAGCCTTTGCATTCAGTGCTCCAGTGGGATCTTGCAGGACTTGCAGAAATCCAGTTATGGTGCAGAACCCATCCCATGGGTTTCGCCAGACAGGATTCTGTTTGTCAGACCAACCAAAATCATTGAATCTTCTGGAGACATTTGTTGTACTTTGGGAGGTTTGTGAGCCCAATGAGAGGACCGGATCACTTTCACTTTCTGTTTGTAGGTTTTGTTAGGCTGTAGAAGGAGCTAGAGGGCAAGCCTACAACCTAGAGGGATGTAATGGTTTTTGGTTCTTTCTTGCCAGTGCTTTAGATTTAAGTGCTTTTTGTTCTATGTATACCTTTGTTTGCCCATTTGTTTATTCATGTTTTTCCATGACTTTCCCTTATTAAAACACACCCACAAATTCCTGTCCTTTCCACTGCAACGTTCCTCTATTTGTCTCCTCAAAAAATGTAAAAAAGCTGAAGGAAATAACCTCTACCTATGACATTGCTATTCATTCTTTACTATATGTTTGTCCTATTAGACCGTATGTGATATCTTCAATTTATTTCCCTATGTGCTGACCGTGACACCCCAAAGAATAAGAAAAGAAAAACTCCTATCTGTTGTCTTCCCACTTTTTTGTGAAACCATAGAAACCTTCCCATTTGTGTGCGGACAAGATGATACTTCCTGTTTGTTTTCTTGCATTGTGTGTTGGAGCACCATACATGAATCCATTTGTAGTTTTGAGGTATTCACTGGTCGCCATTGTTATTGTCTAATCATGAAGTTGGGCAGGAATTTGGAGAAGGTTTAATAAGCTGAGGATGTTCATGTGTTTTATTTTATTTATTGGACATGTGCATGGCACCTATACACAGGAGTTTCAAGGTGCAACAAGACAATGTGGGGGGGGGGGGCAGAGGAGAAACAATAACAGTGAGGGACAGTCTTACTAGGACTTGTGACATTCGGATCGTGCAAGTGCAGTGACAATAAGTTGGGAGGTGGCAGGTCAGGGAGGAAGGCAAGGGGATGGGGAAAGGGGGTAGAAGTGCAAGGAGGAAGGGAGCTCAAGGCTGGACAAGTGCTGATGGGGGCCTGGGAGGCCAAAGAGCCAGGGGGAGAAAGGGTAAGGGTAAGATAGTTCAGGGAGACGGTAGACGAAATACAGACTGGTTGGGGAAGGGAGCCTGAGGGCAGGTATTGTTGGAGGTACTATGATAGACTGGGTTAGGAGGGCCTCGCCCCAGTAAAGGCACATAAGGGGCCAGGTGCCAGTCACAGCAGCAGTGGGATGGAGTAGCAGGGGAGGGGGAGAGAGAAGGAAGATGTGAAAAGGAAAGTCTTGAGAAGTTTCCGGAACCTGAGGAGATCCGGCTCAAGTCTGAGAGGGGCAGGTATTCCATTCCAGAGGGAGGCTCCTGCCAAAGAAAGAGATCTACCCTCCACTCTCTGCTTGGAGTAGCGTCTGAGCAGCGGAGAATTGAGCTAGAGGACTGAATGACTCTAGCAGGGGGGGATTTAGGAAGAGACAGTTGGATGTAGCGGGGTCCCAGTCCACAGTAAGCCTTATGGATGATGCAGAGTGTCTTGAATTTGATCCTAGCAGCAATCGGGAACCAGTGGAAAGATATTATGGCAGGAGAGATGTGGTCCCTGGGTAGAGGTAGAGCACTTGGAGATTAATAGTGCTCTACTAATGTTGTAGCCGTCAGACACTAACAGCCAGAGCAGGTATTGAGTGGGGTGAGTGAGGTGAGTGAGGTGGGGACTCAGAAAGAAGAGATGATGCAGGCTTAACACACATTTTGCCACAGCCACAAGAGGTGGAAATGGAGAAGACAGGGTTGACAACAACTGAGAGGGTGACACTGCCACGGGAGGAGGTGACCATGCAGGAGGCAGGTTTAGTGAATCCTCATGCACGAAGTCTTGAATTTGTCTGGGGAGGACAGGCAGACAGTACTTGACTTAATGAAGGAGAAGGGCATCATAGATGGGCTTACACTAAAGGGTTGCAAGTACTGGGTGCCATGGAGGGGCATTTGTTCCACCACCAATCTACCCTCCCTAAGTGACTGACTGGGCATTGGTCAAGAGGGAAGGAAAATTGCCAGTGGACTGAAGGCCCTCAGAGGTCCACAGAAAGTCCCCACATGTTGTGGGAGTGGCTCTCCCAGTGATCAAGAGAGTCAGAATGAGTTGCAAACGCTGCTAAATTGCACCACTGTTTGCAGCATTGAACAGATAAAGAACCATTTGAGAAAGGAATACATTGGCGTGAATGGAGGTAATCCAGACCATAATACATATACTGGACCAAATGTTGTTCCACGTCATTCTTTTTTTTCGGACTCTAGTTGCTGCAGCTCTGCCCTAAAGCCCCCAGACAACAGAAAACAACAGAAATCAAATTAATCATTTTCTTGCTGCTTTTACTCTTTTTGTTTGAATTTCGAATCCACAGCATTAAAAACACTTTAAGCCAGGAATGGATCCCTTGCATTATTGAATTCTCTTCCATGGCTGGAAGAAAGGACTGTGTTTATTTGACATTGTCGAGTCATAGGAAACATGTCTTAAGTCACCACAGATTTCAATGTTACAATTATCCAGGTTAAATGAAATAGAATCCACAAATTAAATTCTTAGGAAAAAAGTCAGGTTATGTTATGTATCAGACTAGTTGGACAGGCTAGTAGGAATGCTTGGACATCCTACTTCGTTGGTTCTACACACTTTCCACCTTGTTTTAAATGCTGGCCTTGGGCTGATGGTGTGTTTTTCTAAAGCAACTGTTCAGATGTTTGCAATTTTGGAAAAGCACAAGAAAATCGTTGATGCCATTCATTGAACATGAACATAAACCAGAGCATGTTATTAAATTTGAAACTCGGATCACGTTTTTTTCCAGCTATTGTGGTCTCATGTCTAGCAGGGACTGGACTCAAGAAAACATGTTAATCTTTGCAGCTCTCATTTCATATGGAGAAATGGAAGAAAAATGCCTGGAACGCTGCTATGTGCCCTGTTAGAAAGTGTTCATCTATCCATTAGTGTGGTTATAAAGTAGCAGGAGCAGAGGCCAACTTACAAAATAGTAGTAGCCCAAATGCTAATGTCATCTAAAACTAGTCAGTCACCATCATTTTCATCAGACACTAAAATAATGGTACCGCACCAGCACAATTTTCTGAGGGAAAGTCTGAAATAGGTGGCATGGTGACTAACTACTGGTGAGAGGGCCCGGATTTGTAGCAGAGAATTCACTTTGCTCAATGGAAAGTTTTGAAGAGTTGGATCGCTGCACTAAGTGCAAAAGAAACTACTATCTCTGATCACTGAAAAGGTGTTCTTTTGAACAGAACCGTTTTTTTGGGTCTACCCTTGGTGCCTTCTGGAACACATTCATATTACCATTGTGTGACTGATTAGATTTCATGTTAATGATAACTTCCATACACAGTTTTATCACGAAAGCAACACACATTTACAGTTGCTATATAGAGCTTGTTATGCTATTAGAAACATGCTAAGAATGCTCTCACTCCTTTGTTTAGCATTTGTATATTTTTATATTCTTGTACAGATTATGTATGAGCATTAAAAATAGTATTATCAAATAATATTCCCTCTCCAATATTAGAAATAATGCAGTTGTCCCTCTCCCCATGGTACTCAAAATTGCCACTTATCATTTGCATTGTGAACTTAGTTACAGTTACTGACTACTCTCTAGTGACTCAAAAGAATTCTAAGATTTGTTATTCACCATTTTTCCATCAACAGGCCTTTGGTCTGGTCACTAAAAAAACACAGTCACTTGCAACAATAACACATAATCATCCTCATTTCACCGGAAAATGTTACCGTTTCCGGGAAACCCGGTCTGACGGCATTGCTGCCGGATTACGGGTGCTGGAGGATGATGTTAATCCTCATTCATGGAGTCCCATTGGACTGCAGAGAGGATTTGCCGTCATTACCGGCACTGCCAGTGCCGGTGCCGGTAATTAGGGCTTTTTGTGCCTTACATCCAGCTTTGGTAACCCAGGTGCCCCAACGGCAAACCCGTAGTAGGACGGTCCAGTAAGGTGCTGGTATTTATGAATACTGGCACTTGTTTGCCGAACCGGCCGACTTAGAATGCGGCCTATTGTCCTCCTGCCTATTGAAGTGGGAGAATGGAAAACCAGACTCCCGTCCTTCACCTCTCGCGCTTGGCCTAGAGGGTCGCGGCCCAGACACCCGCCACGAGAAGAGTTTGCCCATTTACCAGATGACCAAATACCCTGGTACAGAAACATACGGATGTGTCCATCTGCCTGCCCAACAGCCCGCACTGGCCATGCCGACACCTGCGGCACGGACCAACTAGACTGAAATCTACACATCGTTAGAGATGCCATGACGACCTAGATAACGGGAAGCACCGCTGAACTATTATACACGCTGACCATTTCCACACCAATCTACACGAAGAACATACTCAGTGCTCTGACGTAGGCGACAGGCTTATTCACGGACGTGCATCTTTATTATTTTTACATAGGCTTTCAGAATGCAGAAACGCAAGACGCACCATGAGCTCATTTATAACGCTTGCTCACGCTTCTCTTGAAACCCGTTACCATCATGAGAGATATAATGGAAACACGATACTGGCCATGAAACTGTATGCCACTATAACCTAAAGCATCCATGCACTAAATGGATTACTCGTGCACCAGGCCCAAGTAGGCCTCAAGCAAGAGTTCCCGTGGACATTAACAAAGCAAAAGTCAGGTTGCTGAGCCTGCAGAAAGAACCCAGTGGAGCAACCAGCCAAGGTCGTAATGTTGCAAACCCACAGTCAAGAAACAAATCTTCAAAGGCACGATGTTGCAACCTCGCACTCCACGTACCAATGTTAAAATCATATCTGCAAATTAAACCAGACATACAGTGGAAAAACAATATTAATTGTGCAGAATTATGCCTCAAACACGGTCCCTCCCCACGTGACCAAGCCGAACCTGACGAGATGCCAAAACCCAGGAGAGAAAAGGCGTCTGGGTACCTCGCTACGAGACGCAGGCCGACACACTTGAAAGGCTCAATGGACACCTGCTACAGTGGGAACGGTCAGTCTCCCACCTATGAATAAATCCTCACATTGCCTGCACGTACCCATATTGAAACACTGTTGCAACCACAGGTGCACCGTGTGCTGGGAACAACGGTGGTCCCAGGCTGGGGAGCTCACGGATGCACCAATCAGAACATGAGGTTCTTATCTCAGACGTCAGTAACGTTAGCCAATCCTCAGGGGTCTTCATGTAACAATTCTTATGTATCTAATTGTAGGGACAACCCAGATATACCACCTGACTACATCTTAACCACTAATATCATTCTCTATATGCGTACTATACTAACCCCACCACTCGAGCAACCAATCAAGAGTGGCGATAGGTTCTTTTGGTAACTTTTTGGAATGACGCAAGTAGCGCGTCATAATGTAGTAAAAAGGGCCTGCGAGCCCCACTATTGTGTGTGTCAGGACGAACGCGTACGCTCCTTGACCCATCCCTGCCGTTTGCATAATAAACGGCAGAAGTTGCCTTGCTCCTTGTGTGTGCCTCATACTCTGTCTCGATCCGAGATATACACGGGAGGAGTTGGGGCCTCCCTGCCCGGAGGTCTGCGGACGGCCCGGCCGACCCCGGCAGAATCCCCCCCCGACAAGTTGGAGGCACTGCTGAGATCTGTTTAAGATCGACTTTTATTTTTTATTTTTCCAGGCACTCCCGTTGCGGGGAGGCCCGGCGGCGCGGCCCCCTCTGCCGTTGCCCCCTTCTGAGGACTACAGGACCATCGCGGAGCTGCGAGAGGACCGGACAGCGCAATCCGGATATTGGCCCTCGGGAGCCGGTTGAGAAGTATCCCGCCCGCGGTCGGCGAGTGTCCAGACGTGGTCCAGACGAGGGGAGGTGGCGAGCCGCTTGGAGGGGTGCACGCAGTCGAGCGGCCCTGCATCGAGGGAACTTGGTGAGCATGACACGCACAACAAGCAATGCGAAATTGTGAGGGAGGGGGCGGAAGTAAATAAGGGAGGAGGGAGGTATTGTAAAAAGGTGGGGTGAAGGTTTAATTGAGTGATGATAATGGAATGAATGGTAGTGAATTGAGTGCGAGAGAAGGCGGCTAACGTTACGCGAAAGAGGGGGGCAGGGCACGAGAACAACACGTGCAGACGCTCGCAACAAAAAGCTAACGTTACGCGAAAGAGGGGGGCGGGGCACGAAAACATCACGTGCAGCCGCTCGAAAGACACTGATTGGCCTAAATCGCGACTACGTGTGAGGGTGGGTGTGTGTGGTTTCCTACGATTTGACATTTATCATTCAATGAGTAGATGAGGTTCCCTATTGTTCGAGCAAGAAACTCGATAGGTAGATGAGGTTCCCTATTGTTCGAGCAAGAAACTCGATAGGTAGATGACGTTTCCCTGTGGGCGGTGGCTAGTTACGTAGTTGCCCAAAACGGAAGATAATTGGCTGGTTAAGCCCTCCTGTTGAGGGGCGTATCACACGCGAGGCGACGCAGCGTGCGCAGTCCGGTTATAGTATTGATGAGATTACCTTGTTCCAGGAGAGACAGGAAGACAGCTGTAGGGTTAGCGGGGTAGATTGCAAGTGTATTTTGAATTTAAAGAACATAACACGAATATACCAGTAGTTCGAAGAAATAGGTGACGTCACCAGTAGGGATTTAGTAAGATATCGTGAACACAAGAAGCTTTGGGTTTGACATTGGTGGGGAAGAGAAACATGATAAAGGAGCGGACACGGAGATAAACGATAAACGAGTGGATCAAAGAGGAGAAGGGGAAGGGGGCGTGGCTGCGCACGGAGAACGCCGGCCACGGCAAGTGTAAAGGTGGGAGGAGAACGGGGAAAAAGGACGACTGTGTAAGATCGTCGTAAGGGGTACGCAGCTGCAGGGGGCTGCGTGCGCTTCGGCCGCAGGGGGCCGTAGGGGAAGGAATATAATATAACATCATAAATATATTTGTTTTATAATTTTTTTTTTTTGTGATTATTATCATTGCATAATTTGTCAAAGGATTGTCGTAAGTCCCCACACTTGCGGGGCAAGGTAAGCAATAAAAGGTTGTATGTTGCAAACTGGTAGCAAGGGGAAGGGTAAGAAAGGGTGCGCTAGTATGTCATACGGGAGAGGGTTGGGAGGGTGGGGGAATACCCTCACTACCCCACTACAACATATATGCACCACACTGCCACCACATAGGGAGAAGTTAATTAAGTACAGCATAGAGTGGACCCAGGGGACGGACAACAAAATGTTGACACCATGGCCGCCTAAATGGTAGCTTTGACCCATATGCCCAACATTCACTATTAAACCATCTGCACAATACATACAAGGGGAAGAAGTTGGCAAACCATGTGGAGGTGTT
This sequence comes from Ambystoma mexicanum, assembly GCF_040938575.1. Lineage (NCBI taxonomy): Eukaryota > Metazoa > Chordata > Amphibia > Caudata > Ambystomatidae > Ambystoma > Ambystoma mexicanum. The sequence goes on from NC_090934.1 coordinate 1,339,103,938, forward strand.
TAACTTATGGAGGATGTTCCAGGGGTCTAGACCAGGACCAAATGGAATGTTCACTATGGGGGAAAAACCGGAAGAAAAGGAGATTAAGAAAGAAGGAACGGATGGGGAAAAGGAGAGTGAAGGAACAAAGAATATGGGGAATGAAAAACTGGGTGGAGGAAAGGTTGATAAATTAGCTGACATAAAACAGGAACCGAGCAATGAGATACCCTTAACACCGGGAGTGAAAACAGAGGGAGGAGGGTTGTACCCTTTAAGAGAATTAGGAGAAATAAAAGGACAGTTAAGGGCGGCTGAAGGATACTCAAACCCGGCATACAGCCCTCCACCATATGTGGCTCATGGAAAGATACCAATGGGGGACGGGAGGAGAGAAGAGCAGACTGTAGAGATAGGAAACGATGAGTGGGTAGCTGCACAGATATTGTTGAAATTACGAGGATCACTAACTGGAGAGGAAAGGGAGGCGGTAAAGAGAACAAACGAGGATAGTGAAAGAGAGAGTGAAATGAGGGGAGAGGAGCTGCTACGGCAGAAGGAAGAGATTTTGGAGGAAAGATTAGCTAAACTAAGGGATGAGCAGAATGAACTGATAAAACAACTTGAGGGGGAGGAAAGAGAGAGAGTGAGGAAAAGGAAAGAAGGTAAGGACGAATTGGAAAAATTAAGGGAGCAAAGTGAGGAGAGAAAGAGGGAAGCTGTAAGGGTAAAAGCAGCAGCAGAAAGGGTATCAAGAGTAGTGATGAGGGAGAAGAAGAAGGAAGAAGAAGAAAATGAAAAAGAAATGGAAATATGGAGGAGGAGGATAATATCAGAGACAGCTAAAAAATATGAAGAGGGGAAGGTAATAGAGAGTATAGTAGAAAGAGAAAGGGTGAAATGGGAAAGGAGGAGAGAGGATGAAAGGATATTGGAACAGATGAGCAACGAAGTAATGGAGGAATTAAAAAGGAAAAGAGAGGAAAATAGTAGGGAGATGGAGGAGAGGAGTGAAGGGGAGAGAGAAGAGAGTAAGAGGGAGAGTGAAAGATGGGGAGAAGTATATAAAAATAGAGAGGTAGCAACAACGTCAGCACTAAGGGGAACAGGTGGTAACAACGGAAAGGAAGAGGGAGACCTAATAGACTTAAAAACTGTAACAATAAAAGGAAAAAAGGCAGAGTGGGGGGCGCAATTTATGAATGATTTTTGTAGTGAGGATGGAAGGAAGAGTGAAAGGGAAAGCTTAGATAAGCTATACCTCACTAGAACAAACATAGATTCGCCATGGGTGAGTAGAAGATGGGAGGAGCTGGAGAGAAGTAAGGAGGAAGTGAAAAGAATGGGAGAAACACAAACTAACGAACACACGCCACCGACGCTCACCAACCAACACACGCCACCCACATCACCATCACGCTCTCTAACGCCACACCCCACATGTTCAACAACTGCACGCTCTCTGCACAGAATAAAGCTCGCACCCTTCATGGACGAAGTTACACCTTATGCATGTCGGCTTAGGGACCTCCCTAGTCGCAGGCAAGACAGGCAAACAGACGTGCCCATATTGAACACAGGAAAGGATGAAAAAAGGGGAAAGGAAGAAGAGGGAGGTAGGAGAAGAGGTAGTAAGGAAGGATTTGAAGTAGTAAAAGGAATGGGGGAAGAGGAGGGGTGTGAAGAGTTAACATCATGGAGCATAAAGGATGACACAAGACAGAATGTAATGCCACTGCTGGAGAGAGGAGGGGTTAGACCACAGTATGTACCTTGGAAACATACGGATAAGGAAAACATAAAATGTAGGCTCCCATCATTAAGTGGAGGTGCGGGTAAATGGATATATGAAATGGAAAAACACACCGCAGGACAGAAACTAGCAGTGGGAGATGTTAAGGGCCTGTTAATATCAATATTAGGGGATAGAGCGGATGACATTTGGAAAAGAGCGGGATTCCATGGGGTAACAATAACAAACACATCGCATGATGGGGCACCATTTGCAAACTGCAGACATGCGCTATGGCAGGCACTAAGAGTGCAGTACCCAGACACATCAGACATAGGAGCCATTACTTCCCGTAAGATGGGTGAGAACGAGGATCCTGTTGATTATATCCAGGATATTCAAGAGAAGTGGCGCATGGAAACTAGAGAACAATGGGACAAAACACCAGCCATATTTTATCATATACTAGTACAAGGGCTCCCAGAAGGAGTTCAGAGACAATTAAAGAAAGTAGTGGGGATGGAAGCAAAACCATGGCCGGAAATACAACTGACTATAGTACATCACTGTAGAACATGGCAAGGAAAAATGAAACAAAAGGAAGAGGACAGGAAAACAGAAGAGGCCAAATTAGTACAGAAAAAACTTACTAAATATACCATGGAAGGGGCACTAATAACTGCGCCAACACCAATGGCCCAAAGCCCAACGCAAGTAGTGGCTGCACAAAATCCAGCTCAAATAGCGCCTCCACAAGAGGTAATAGAGCAAGTGCTGCCTCTGCAATCACACGCACAGAACATGGGAGGAGGGTACCCAATGCAAGGAGCTGGGTATTATAATTATAATAGAGGGAGAGGAGGGTTTATGAGGGGAAGAGGATACGGATATAATACCCAACAACAGGCTGGGGGACTCAGAAATAACTACCAGACAGGGCAACCAGTATACCAGGACAACACAGGGAACTTCCCATGGCAAAACAGGGAACCACCCGTGTGTTGGAGCTGCGGACTATTAGGACACATGTCACGTACATGCAGGGTCAGGCCAGGAACACCAGCATGGAACGAACAAGCACAACATAGGACATCACAAGAACAGCAGGGCATACAACCACAGCAGATGTCACCACAAGGGAGTGACCAACACTATTCCCTACCACAACAACAAATAAAACAATACCTGCCACAAGTAACTGGTGCAGCGTTAATACAACCACCACCACAACCTGAACGAACGCAATTGGGTGGGGTGACGGTGTTGGGACACAACCCTTACACAGGGAATGGCCAGTCATTGTACCCCCAATAGGACAGCCCACAGACGGCCTTGGTGTGTCCCATCCTGTCAGTAACACCTAATAGTGCGGAGGAGCCACGCATAGAGGTAACGATAGGTGACAAAAAATTATCATTCCTTGTTGACACCGGGGCAACCCGGTCTTGCATAAGGGAAGGTAAGTTTAAGATGTCAGGCGAAGCCATGAACACACAAGGGTTTTCTGGGGCTAAAGGGTTGGTTCCATTTACTGATAACGTTCCGCTATCTATTGGAGATTACGATCTGTCAGTACCACTTTTGTATTATAGTGCCTCACCAGTAAACATACTGGGGAGGGACATAATGAACAGATTAAATATGACGATCTCCTTTACAGAGGATGGCATAATTTGCTCTACTCCAGGGATTAACATGCTTGCAGCACGACAGATTTTGCAAGCATACTGTGGACAGATAGCGATCAGGGCGGAGCCGGTAGACGGCGAGCTATTCCAGTACGGAACAGACATGGCATTTGCATGGATGCCAGGGATAGGAGGGAAAATATGGAGGAGACCAGCAGCCTATCTATTCCGACCAGAAACACCAGCTAATGAACTGGAAGGGAAGGTCCTTGCAGTGGACATTGAGAGCATTATTGCAACAGCTGATTATGTTGCTGTGCACGCCCAAGATAAAGAAGGGAGAGCATGGAGGGCGGTGATAGCACTAGCAGAAGGATGTAGGCTGACCCAGGTGTCAGATGAAGAGTTGTTTTCAGAAGAAAAGGAGGAAAATGAAATGGTGTTCATGATGAGTGTAGAAATGTGGCTAACAGTGGCTCACAAACAAGTGGCACAGAAAATTGCAATGGCACTTGAGGCACCCGCTGGCACACCAGTCCCATTTTTTAAAGAAGATATGTCAAAGGTGCCAAAATCATTATGGACTATTAGCCCTTATGATGTAGGATGCATTAAAAGCATAGGGGGTGTAAGGATAAAATTAAAAAAGGGTGCCATACTACCAAGAGTGAAACAATACCCATTGTCAAGAGAGGCAGATGAGGGCATATACGAAACCATAACAGCCCTTATAAACAATGGCATATTGGTCCCCTCAGAATCCCCATGCAACACAGCTGTGTACCCGGTGCGCAAGGCTAAAGGAGGGTCTTGGCGGTTCATACAGGACCTCAGACCGTTGAACAACATAGTAGAAGCAGAGTATCCAGTAACAGCAAACCCGGCCACAATTTTGTGTGGCATTCCAGCAGAAGCATCACGGTTTACAGTGATTGACCTTAAAAATGCTTTTTTCTCAATACCATTACACCCAGACTCACAAGACTTGACAAGCTTCACTTACCGAAATAGGAAGTGGAAACATACCAGATTACCACAGGGATATTGTGAATCACCTTCAATTTTCAATAGGGTAATACAGATGGATTTGGGTAACGTTGAGTTGGAAAGCACAGTGTTACAGTATGTGGATGACATAATAATTTGCAGTACAAATGAAGATAAATGTAGAGAGGACTCATTAAAAATGTTGACGATATTGGCTGAAAAGGGGTACAAGGTAGACATGGAAAAGATACAATACTGTCAGGAACAGGTACTTTACATTGGCCAACTGATATCACAACATGGAAGAAGGATTGCACCACAAAGAGCACAGGCAATATCAGGCACTCCCGTGCCACAGACTGTAAGAGAACTGCAGCAATTTCTGGGACTGTGCAACTACTGTAGAGCATGGGTATTTGATTACAGCTCTTACATAGGACCCCTGCTTGAGGGTTTGAAGGAAGCAAATAAAGGGGAGAAAAAGTTGGGATGGACTATGGAAATGAAGGAGGCATTTGATGAATTAAAAGAAGCAATATCAACTGCTCCAGTACTAGCATCCCCAGACTATGAGCGACGATTTTTTATATTTTCACATTGCGACTCAGCAGTAATGAAAGCAGTATTGGCCCAAAAGACTAGCATGGGCTATAAACCAGTAGCATTTTACAGCGGTCACTTAGATCCAATAATGTTAGGACAATTCTCTTGCGAACAAGGTCTTGCTGCAGCTGCATTTGCAGTAGAAAAGCATCATCAATAACTATGGGGTGTCCAACTACACTATTTGTAGAACATGCACTATTTGCGATATTGAATAAACCTAAGTCCACACTGACGACACAGAGGGCAACAGGTTATGAGATTATTTTGTCCAAAGCTGAACTGGCAATTGTTAGATGTAGCACGGTTAACCCTGCAAGGTTCCTAGCAGAAGTAATTGAAGAGGGAGATTACGCCCACGACTGCACCCAAGTAACTGAGATGTACTCATGTACTAGGAAAGTTGAAGAAAACGCACTAGAGGGAGGTGAGCTTTTGTTTATTGATGGGTCATCAACTATTGATCAAGGAGACGGGATAAGGAGGACTGGGGCAGCAGTAGTACAAATGATGGAAGCGCCAGTGTGTGTGGCTATTAAGTGTGTACAATTACCACAGCATTACTCTGCTCAAGCGGCGGAACTGGTTGCACTCATATTGGCACTAAAGGAAAGTTTTGATAAAAAAGTTACTATATATTCCGACAGTGCATATGTTACATCCACTGTCCACTCAGGGCTATCAAAGTGGAGAAGAAGAGGGTTTAGGAGAGCTGACGGCACTCCAGTACAACATGCCCTCTTGTTGGCTGAACTAATTGAAGTAATAAACGATCCCCAAGAACTAGCCCTAGTAAAATGCACCGCACACACCAATGGAGAAGACTATATATCAAAAGGAAATGCAGCAGCAGACGCACATGCAAAATATGCTGCATATTTTGGTGAGATATGGAACCCCACAGACTCACAGAGAGGGAGAGGGAGGGGAATAGCGAGGGAGATGTTAATAAAAGAAGGGTACACCCATCTCCCAGCCACCCAGATTATGGAGTTACAAGCGGCTGCACCAATGGCCGAAAAAGAAGTATGGGTGAAAAGAGGATGCACAATGTCACCAACCGACGCACTATGGCGCCAGGGTGGCACTGGGAAAGTTGTAATACCATTGGCATTGTTAAATACCGCCTTGAACCAATTACATCACCCTGCCCATACAGGCAAAGAAATAATAGCAGCACGAATTAGAGAAGATTGGTTCTGTCCCGAGTTAACATCCCATGTGTCAAATTTTATCAGCAATTGCCTTACATGTCAACAGTTCACGGCCGGTCATACTTTAAAGGTGATAAGAGGTACCATACCCCGACCAGAAGGACCTTTTCGGCACCTCCACATTGACTATGTTGATATGATCAACATTTGTCAAGGCAATAGATACATGATAGTAGTAGTATGCCCATTTTCTAGGTGGATCGAAGCAGGGCCCTGTTCACACCCTGATGCGTTTAGAGCAGCCAAATTTATAGTAAGGGAGGTATTCCCCAGGTGGGGAGTGTGCGAGGTGTTAAGATCAGACAACGGACCCCATCTCGCAAATGAAATGTTCCAGCATATCACATCCCTACTGAACATTAAACACAAATTTGCATGTGCGTACCACCCACAGGCTAATGGTGTATGTGAACGCCTGAATGGCCTATTGAAGGAGGCAATTGCTAAAATACAGCAAACAACAAAGAAAAGTTGGTTGTATTGCCTTCCGTTAGCACTGTTCGAACTTAGAAACAGGCCAGGGTCCGACCACCACCTCACCCCACACGAGGTGGTTACTGGACGCCAAATGCGCCTTCCCCTAACACCAACGTCAAGGGCATTCACCGACCAAGAAAGTTCTGCGAATGTGTTAGGTGATGAAATGTATCAATATGTGTCTTCTTTGATTACTAGCGTTGTGTTTGTGTCTCAACAGCTCGAGCGCACACGGGGCGGGTCCACCAGCAACCAAGAAATAGACGAAAATACAGAATTGGGAAAGGAGAACTTGTGCCAACTTGCCAAAGGTGACCACGTACTACTTCGAAATTTTAATAGAAAGTGGAACCAGCAGAGGTTCACTGGCCCCCATTTAGTAGAGGACGTATCAACAAGAGCAGTAAAACTAAAGGATAAGCGTGCGTGGAACCACCTGCATGATGTAAAAATTTACAAACTGCAGACCCGCCCCAGCGCCAACGACAGGTCCATTGGAAAAACGCCAACAACATCCCCGGCAGCGGAAGAAAACACAACCACAGACAACGACCCAATTGTTCCCTCGGAGAGAATAACGGACGAAGAAGGGGGTGATCCCCACACTGCCCACCCCATGGTCACACGTTCAAAGAGTAAAACTGCTCCCGCCATCTGAGCAAACCCCCCCCCCCATTGACTACTAAATACAATTGTAATAAAAACTAAGGACTTCGCTTGCACCAATACACATGTAAACACGTGAATGTTCTCTTTTTCTCTCGCACATACAGGAGCTGCGTAATATTGTATTGTTAAGAAAAGTTATCTAACAAATTCAGTGTGCAGGCGTAGATGGTGCTGCCAGACGATAGTTACCCAGAAGAATTGTCACACCAATTTGTATACGAAATAAAAAGGCCAACATACTTAAAAAAGAAAAGGGTACGTGTATACTACACGGCCTTCCTCCTGGCCATAGAAAATTACATGCCCCACCTCCGCCCATACTTGCCGGTCTTGAGAGACCGATCACTTAGAGTAGCGTGGGAGCAACTCTTCACCTGGGCACTGAATGACTATTTGATAGGGAGAGCTTAATGAAACAAAACTAACATTTAATAACAAGCACTTTTTGAGAATTTTTAGGCGGGCAACTTTAACGTCGCAAGAATACGCTGCCAGGACTGCAGCAAGGTAAGAGCAAAAATGTCGGTGAGGTTAGCATATGTAATAAAAATAATAGGGATTTTTATGATCACCGGAGTTTTGGCTGCCTCTGTATGGCAGTACAGCTATGCTATGAGTTTTTTTGCTGCACCCAAACCTAATGTACCCCACCTCCCTGCTGCAACAGGTGTTACGTCAGGTGGTAACAGTAACAATGAACAAAAGCGAAATAAAGTTAAACGCAGCACATACTCAGACAATAAAGGTATTGATAATTATGTACAAGATTCAGCACACGTCACAAACAACATATGGTACCAGCACATGACCCGCATTGGTAAGCAGACAACTGAGGATAGCTGTTACGTTTGCTCATTAATACCATACGCCATGAGCGCTTCACGAACATTTGTTGCCACAGAAATAGATGAAAAAACAGCACAGTGCATAATATATTTGGCCCTGTTCCAAACGAAAGGAAGATTCCAAGGAACAGTAGTGCACATGACATGGAAAACACGAGACTCATACCCATATGAAAACAACTTCCTCAAGACCTATCTGAGTTATCACAAGACCAGTTTACATGCTGAAGCATTCAGATACATAACAAGTGGCCCTGAAAAAGGAGAAACAAAGAAGGTAACACTGCAGTATCTACCATGTGATTGGTACGCCACGGAAGTTCCGGGTAAACAAGGATGCTGGGAGAGGCCATTACTGACGATAACAGGAAAGGTGTTCCTGGGTACCAGCTGGGAGATAGGAGTGGTTGGCAGCAACATGGTAACAAAAGAAACTATCTCAACCATCGAGACACACAATCATCGATGTTGGACGACATGGATCAAGTATGTACCAATGCTCACGTGGGTAGAAGAAGATGAAGACCCGATAACTATATTACCATTGACTGCGCCCAAAGTATGTTACCAGCATAAAGGAGAGGTGGACGTGGGATATAACACCAATTGTGCAAGTGTGATGGAGTTACCTGAGGGGGGAGCGGGAACAGCAGTAATAATGGACCATTATTGGGCCTGTGGAGAAAAGGCATATCATACACTGCCTCCCCTGTGGAGTGGTGTGTGCACAATGGTACACGTCAATGTACCATCACTAGTGGTACCTAAGAAGCATGTCGATGTGGCGAAATTTCCGAAAATGGATGAAGGAGACAGGAGAAGAAAGAGATCTGCACCACTCCAGAAGGAGCAAGAAAACAGGACCAACAGCAATGATACTGTCCTAAACAGGAGAAAAAGACAAGGAGAGCCATTAACAGGAAATTATCTGTGGGGAAGGTCGGAAACGGAACTAACATCAATACCGCCAGAACACAGACTATTCAGCAGAGCAGCAATGTTCTTCTCCTCAATAATACATCCGCGACTGCAGGCATACGCAAACGCAAAATGGCTGCAAATAACCAGATGGGAACTAATGATGACCATAAATTCGACAGTAAATGGGTTTAACGCAATTAAAGAGGAGCTGCGAGCTGTAAGGATGGTAGCACTACAGAACAGATATGTATTGGACCTTCTCACAGCAATGGAAGGAGGAGTTTGTGCAAAGATAGGACAATCATGCTGCACGTTCATACCTGCCAACGATGCCGACAATGGTACACTAACAGAAGCAGTTTCACAATTGGCCCAGATGCACTCCAAAATGATGGACGAAAGTAACGGCGTAAACAAGGATAAAAGCTGGTTTTCACTATTATGGTCATGGATGCCATCTTGGCTGTCAGATGGACTGAAAATAATAGTGGGATGTGCTATTTTGGCTGGAGCTGCACTGATAATAATTAGATTTTGGAAAGCCCGGAAGGCGCGCTCAACTGATGAGTTGCTGGAAATGGTGGGAATGCACCCCTTGATGCCAGCGGATGACGGCCAGCACACAGGTGTGATAATACACGAAAGGGAGAAGTTGCGCACCCAAATCATCGCCAATCATCTAGACCCACCATCAGTGAAGATCGAGAACCCAAGGAACCCTAGGAGCTACATAGGAAGATGGGTGTACTGTACTCCTGGAGGAACATGCGAATACATGTATTGGTCATTTGAAGATCACGTAAACCATTATGGACATCTCGGAGGGATAACCAAGATATGGAGAGTAAGAGGAGATAACGAGAAGGATATGTTTGTGGTCGACAAGTCGACCAGAGGGGGGACTGAAGTGGGAGAATGGAAAACCAGACTCCCGTCCTTCACCTCTCGCGCTTGGCCTAGAGGGTCGCGGCCCAGACACCCGCCACGAGAAGAGTTTGCCCATTTACCAGATGACCAAATACCCTGGTACAGAAACATACGGATGTGTCCATCTGCCTGCCCAACAGCCCGCACTGGCCATGCCGACACCTGCGGCACGGACCAACTAGACTGAAATCTACACATCGTTAGAGATGCCATGACGACCTAGATAACGGGAAGCACCGCTGAACTATTATACACGCTGACCATTTCCACACCAATCTACACGAAGAACATACTCAGTGCTCTGACGTAGGCGACAGGCTTATTCACGGACGTGCATCTTTATTATTTTTACATAGGCTTTCAGAATGCAGAAACGCAAGACGCACCATGAGCTCATTTATAACGCTTGCTCACGCTTCTCTTGAAACCCGTTACCATCATGAGAGATATAATGGAAACACGATACTGGCCATGAAACTGTATGCCACTATAACCTAAAGCATCCATGCACTAAATGGATTACTCGTGCACCAGGCCCAAGTAGGCCTCAAGCAAGAGTTCCCGTGGACATTAACAAAGCAAAAGTCAGGTTGCTGAGCCTGCAGAAAGAACCCAGTGGAGCAACCAGCCAAGGTCGTAATGTTGCAAACCCACAGTCAAGAAACAAATCTTCAAAGGCACGATGTTGCAACCTCGCACTCCACGTACCAATGTTAAAATCATATCTGCAAATTAAACCAGACATACAGTGGAAAAACAATATTAATTGTGCAGAATTATGCCTCAAACACGGTCCCTCCCCACGTGACCAAGCCGAACCTGACGAGATGCCAAAACCCAGGAGAGAAAAGGCGTCTGGGTACCTCGCTACGAGACGCAGGCCGACACACTTGAAAGGCTCAATGGACACCTGCTACAGTGGGAACGGTCAGTCTCCCACCTATGAATAAATCCTCACATTGCCTGCACGTACCCATATTGAAACACTGTTGCAACCACAGGTGCACCGTGTGCTGGGAACAACGGTGGTCCCAGGCTGGGGAGCTCACGGATGCACCAATCAGAACATGAGGTTCTTATCTCAGACGTCAGTAACGTTAGCCAATCCTCAGGGGTCTTCATGTAACAATTCTTATGTATCTAATTGTAGGGACAACCCAGATATACCACCTGACTACATCTTAACCACTAATATCATTCTCTATATGCGTACTATACTAACCCCACCACTCGAGCAACCAATCAAGAGTGGCGATAGGTTCTTTTGGTAACTTTTTGGAATGACGCAAGTAGCGCGTCATAATGTAGTAAAAAGGGCCTGCGAGCCCCACTATTGTGTGTGTCAGGACGAACGCGTACGCTCCTTGACCCATCCCTGCCGTTTGCATAATAAACGGCAGAAGTTGCCTTGCTCCTTGTGTGTGCCTCATACTCTGTCTCGATCCGAGATATACACGGGAGGAGTTGGGGCCTCCCTGCCCGGAGGTCTGCGGACGGCCCGGCCGACCCCGGCAGAATCCCCCCCCGACACTATGTATAAATATAGACCTTTGTTTCTGTAACTAGTATTTGACACAGCCACTAAAAGATGACTGCACTAAGTTACAGCCACTGTATATGACCACCTCCTGCATACCAAGAATTGTAAAATGTTTTTTGAAGCTGTATTTGACATGGCCACTAGTAAACAGCAAACTCAGTTACAGGGTCCAAAATATTCTCCTGCTACCTAATAAGAAATATAAGACTTTTTCCCTGCAACTAGTTGCTGCCAGCGAATGTGCTCTCCTAGCTCAAACGTTTCTACGATTTATCATTCACAACTGTGCAAGGGAAAAGTATTTGGTCTGGTCTCTAGAAGATGGCGCACTGGTTTTCAGGTGCAGGAGTACATTTACTCTCCTGCCTGCCTCCAAGCTAGGCACGTTGTGCTCCGCGCACGGACAAAAGATGTCATGTAAGTTGGACTTTGGGGTGTAGTGGAGTCAGTAGTAGTAAAATAAAATGTGGGCTAATCTAATTCAGTGCCCTACCTGTCCCGGGACAGAATTCTATTTTAGTTTTCTATTCCTCATCCTATTAATTGTCTACCTCTCAGTCCACTAAAGCCTAATTCCTCTCCCAACATTCATGAGTTTCAGTTTATGTCCATACAGTTTTACCCCGGTTAAAAGTGCTTAGTATTCTCTCCACATGTATCTATATAAAATAAGCTCCTTTGATAGAGAAAAAAAACAGCACAGTCATTATCTCACAGAGAAAGCACCACTTGATATTGAAAGCAGTGGTCACCAGGATGGGTGGACAAGTTCTAAACTTAGAATACATTTGCAGCTGTGCATTTCATTGCAATGCATATACAAGTCAGGATCTTGGAACATTTAGTTCGGCTTCAGTCAGGGGTGGAGCTCAAATTACAATCATTAGGGGTCGTTGCGAGGTCGGCGGTGGCTGTGCTGGTAAATACCGGCAGGACTGCCACCGGAGTCATGAATGGGCCCCAGTGGACCTGGTATTTATTAGTTCCTATGGGAATGGGGAGGACGGATGCACCGGCACCATTCATAAATGGTGCCGGTGCATCCGTCAAGGTATGCGAGCGGGTGCCGTTCAGCCCGCTAGGTCAGACCTGTCAGACTGAAAGGCACCTGCTCGCAGAACTCGTAGTTTACCAGTCAGGAAACAACGGTACCGGCACGCTTACTGGTACCGTTGTTTCCGGACCGGCAAACTTGTAATGAGGTCCATTAACTTTCTTAGGAGAAAGGGTAGTTCAAGTCACTTATTGGTTAGCTAGAATAGGTAGATGTTTCCCTGATTCTGATTGGTTTACTGCCACTGATTGCATGCCTTGAGCAAGGATGTCAACTCACACCATCCTATCAAGGTCACCCTAAGTCAGTTCTGACTTTCTTTTAACCAATCAACAATGTGTATGCTGGGGCTTGCAGGCTCATACTTTTATTATGGTGGTCTGCAAACTGCGGAACTTCAGATGGTTTCAATTATGATTCCGAGGATCCCTTCCCACTGACTGTGAAGGATTGGGTTGTTGGGAGTTGTGGTCCAAAACATCTACAAAGCCAAATGTTGCAGAGTTCTGTGCTGTTGTAATTATTGAATCTACAAGCCACAGCCCATTGTCATTTGCTTTGAAGTCAAGTGGATTAAGATGTACCCCCTGGTCACACTGGCCTATGGGGCAATAGGCCCATGGCCGAACCAAAAACACAAAATGCTGGGTGGGCCAGTTTTATTGGTCAAAGGGGGCCACTTTTTTGGCCAATGTGGCCCAGTTTTATGAGTAACTTCACTATGCAGCTTTGACCACTCTTACTGAGTAAATATTCTTTAAAATGCACAATTTGCATCGCGTTTTATCAAATAACTCCCCCTTGGGTACTATTCAGTGTCACAATAGGAATGTATAGCCATTTACAACTGTGTGCCACTTTTTAATTGGTGCACGAGACAATTCTATGGCCCAGTCCAACCCTGCCTGATAACATGAACTCAGTTGCCAATTGTGGCCTAAGTGCCCCCATTCCTGCAATTAGAAAGACAGACTTCAAAGAGTTCATTATCTGAATCCACTTTTCCAATTCAAACCTATAAGTATTGAAACATTTTATAAGGCACCACTCTTAAGAACTTCATTTTGCAAAGTTCCTTCCCATTCATTTATGTGCCACCTTAATTCTCAAAGTATGACGATAACTCAGGGGCAATGTGCTCGCCTTGGAAGCAAGACGACACGGAGCACCACAGGTTCGATCCGCGGGCGAGCGCTTAGAAACCTCTGTGTATTAAACGCGTTATAAGTAACATATCATATCACTGTACATGACACAATCGATTGATCATTACAAAAAAACTATGCATACAGGTAAAAAGCAACAAAAGGATTTGAAGCGGTAATTAATGTTTTTGAAACATAGCATAATTTGAAACGGTAACATGCTGGATGGCCTTGTATTTTGGCATGTTACCCTGATGAATAAACAGGCTGGTTATCAGTCGCCTAGAGTCCATTAACTACGTGACAAGAATTAGAGAGTATCCCCGAAAATAGTTCTCGCCAGCAGTTAGTAATTAAGTCAACACATTTTTATCACAGACTTTTGACTAAAATAAAAGACTAGGTAATGTTTTAACCTGCTATAGAAAGGGACGCTTAATTACTGAACAACATGAAAACACATGCAGTAAGTTCATCCGTACAGAAAGTGTGACCTGTGTGAAATTAACAGTTTAATACCCAGAGTAGAGCTCTATCTTAATACACAGGCATAACATGGTAAACAACTAATCTCTTGAGAGTAAATTAGACCCAGTGAATCTCATTGCATCTCTGTATCTCGGTATCTGGTCATTCCATCTAATGCCATTCCATCAAAACGTTTCCATCTAAAAAAATGTGCATCAAATGCATGTTTTTGGGGAGTAAAGGGTTAATTTTCTGTCTAGGAGGGTTTTAAAAGAAAAAAAAATGCATTCGATGCAAATTTTTAAGATGGAAAAAATGAAATGCAAGTGCATTTAGATGCAAGGAATTCGATGCAATGACCATAAACCATTAACCTCTATTGTACAGTTAAGTGTTCCATCGCCTGCTAAGTACATTATACATACATCCCTGTACATGCATGTAAAGCTTCGACCTACAGGTGTGTATTTTTACAAAGGCAGAGGAGGCGTCTGAAAACATGACGACGAACTGTCTCTGAATGAATGCCCAATTCATCTATTTGGAGAAGGTTTTTAAGTGAGACATTGTGAGTTAAAAACAGTTTATTACACCCTTATGCTGGTCACGTCATTTATGGGGGTAGGGCAGTAAGTCCAATGCCCCTTTAAAGGGTTATTTTGTTATCCACCTGAATAATAATTATAATGGTTTATTTATAACACTCTTAATACCAGAGATAGGGTCTGGATAACTTCTCGTTTGACCAAATGTGGGCCCTACTTTTTTCTGGGAACTGTACAGTGTTACATGTTTTCTATGTATCATATCTAGATGGAAATCAGTACATTGTTAAAAGAAGCAATTAACATTCCAGATAATTATAGTTTTGAACTTTTATTGCACAGTTGCATTGAAGATGATTACATTATTAGATATTTATGATGATTATTATTTTAATGTGATGTCTGATATGTATATTTTGTATTCTGTATATTTTTCTAATTTAGTTAGTGTTAAAAGGTTTGGTATTAACCAAATCACTATGAATAAAAATAAATAAATGGGGCAGTGGTCAGGTGATAAAAAGTTTCATAGGTCACCTTTGGATGCGAGGATGTTCCATATTTTGGATATACTGAAATGCAGGCCTGGGTTTCTCAGTCTCTTTACAATTATTTTTGCTCTAGGACCTTAAAATCCTCCTGAACATAGCTGTGCATTGTGGAGTCTTCTGGATCCACTTGCTCTCGAAGGATCTAGTTCAGAGTGTTCTCGGACATCATAAATCAGCTGCCTTTTCTTCCCACTAATCTCCCGCAAATAACTCTACCAGCTCTTAGGTCTGCTTTTAGGTAATGCCGTCTATTATAAATGTCCCACAGTGCCTGACAGTGGGAGGCACTGGGTGTCCATCGTTGATCTCTGTAACTTAAAACAGTTCAGAAGTGGGTTTCCCCAGCCTACATAGGTCTGAATGACAACATCACTGATTGCCGGCTGATCTAGGTTGCCACACTCATCAAATACTCTCCCTTGTCTTTCTCTGCACAAATGCAAACAATCCCATTTGCTAGCGAAGGGGTTGCCCTGGAGCATCTTGATTTCTGCCACTCACCATGACACGCGTGTGTGTGTGTGTGCATATGTGTGCGATTTCCATCTGCAATTTACTAAACGGCACAGCTGGAAGGATCCCTGTGTATATCAGAAGTTTACACCATAGTTAATGTGGAACAGTATTCTTTTAGCTCCATCATAGGTTATAAAAATCATTTGGTTTATCCATACAACACCTTGAAAGAGCCATACCTAAACTAGTAGGGAAACTGGCCTTGCTTGGCATGTACTCCTGCAAACTAGCTCCACAATGACCCCTTATTAAGCAATATCTACCGGCCGTAGAGGAGCCACCAGCACTGGTGAGCAGCCTGAACGAGCACGGCAGACACGCATCAGGACACAGGGACCGCAAGACTGCTGGGACCATGAATCACACATGGTGAAATAGCATCATCACAATGTTTCTGCAACAGGATACTGCTGTCAATCTCATTTTAGGAAAGTCCAAACAGCCTTGATATCTTTCAGTGCAAATAATTGCTCACGCTCTCTAGACCTGACGTTACTCTACTTGACAGCACAGTATTGTGCTGCATCTGTTATGATTGATTTGATCCATTCTCCCTTTCCTTCACAAAGGAGGTCAGGCCTCCCCCAAACTAACCCATCTTTGTCTTCCTTGGAGAATGTCTAAGGTCTTCTTGTGTGCTTCGCCTAGTGCATCGCCCACCAACCAAAATTAAAACCTTCTTGGCTACCGTCACCTCTGTTTCCTGGCTTTGCCTATTGTCTGTAATTTACTACCCAACAATCTTTTGCCTTTATTCACAAATTTATTTCCACAGTCAAAACCTATTCACCAGGCCCGGTGACTAAATAGGCTGTCAGATGCCATTTCCCATTGCAATGTTTTGAAGATAACACCCTGTCCTATGTGGTTTCATTAACCACACTTACCTCATTGACTTTTAGTTTGACTCCTGTTCATCGTACAATTGTAATTTTATTTTAATAGAGAGGCCCACCAAATCCCCTCTCTCATGCCTCCCGCCACTCCACATCCATAACATCAGACACAGACATATATATCTGCATCGGTCATAAGACCAAAATAAGTCGAGCTAAAAGTCAACGAGGTAAGTGTGGTTGACAAAAACACAGAATACATTTTTAACAACTGCAAGTACGACTGTAGTTCTAGCTTCTCTAAAAGAGACAGGATATGGGAGGCTGGGAGGTTAGCTCAGGGGCAACATGTTTCGCTTAGACGCAAGAGCACTCAGAGCAACACAGAATCAGTCCCGCGCTCAGAGACTGGTCTCCGGTATTGAGCGCATTATAAAAGATGAATTCATTAATTAATACAAGCACTGAGCCCTGGTTCTTATAGATTTGTCCTGGAAATATTTGACAGATGAACTGCCCAAGTCTACACTCCTTGCTTGCTGTGTAACACATGCATAATGCTTCTCACTGGATCAGATCTGAAGAGGTCCAGAACATTTCAGCATGCACTTTAGCAAAATGAATTCCATGAGCACGTGGACAATGATGATCCAGGCACCTCTAAATTGGATCTAACAAACTATTAAAGCTGCATGAGACGACAGGCACAGTTATGTATGTGATCATTGACTACTTGGGGATCTCCAGGTTCGGTCCTTAAGAACTGAATTCCTCCATGTCTTAGGATATCAAAAGCAAATGCAGCGGAATAAAGCAAAACGAAATGAGAGTTGTTTAACATCAACAAGGAATTCTCTACTCAGCATGTCTGACACCCACAAACAAGAAATGCACTGTTAAGCATTTGATGTTTGATCCTCTTTAAACTGCAGGTGTTGTGTAGCTAAGGCAGTGGCTTTTCTGGTGAATCAGAACCACAACAGAAGCAAGGCCTCTTAGTAAATGTATTCTTTCCGTAATCACAATATGAAAACTAAGTTGGATAAAATATAAAAGAAAATGAGATCCAAGTTAACAGTTTAAAGATGTGTGCTCGTGAGATGTATTCGCCATGTACATCGAATACAAGCATCCTAATATCACTTGCCAACATGGTGTTTTTCTTCTTTGCATTACAGTCTGAGCATTCCCTCAGAGGAGTTGGGAGCAGAATAATCAGGGAAAAGGTCATTCGTTAGGATTATGGGTTGGAATGTATTATGTAAATATCTGAACATTGATCTGAAACGAATTCAAGACCATGTACTTCATTTCGAGCCAATAACCGAGATGCTTGATGAAGCCATCCATCTTGCATTTATAATAACAGATTGGCTCCTGACATAAACCTACTCATGCCTTCTATATAGGTGGTAACCTCAACTCCTATGCATTCTCTTAATCATGCAGCACCCAAATAATTCATTAATGGTACACCCCTGGTATTAATAATACTCAAAGCGTTGATTCTCTTGGCCCAGTCAATGTGGCCGCTTTAAAACGAAATCAATACATGATCTCTGACCTAATGTCGACAAAACGCACATACTTTACAAATTGCAATCTGCAATCATAAGTTAAAACAAATGCTCGTGCTTAAAGTGCAATAACATGAAGACAGAAACTGCAAAGGATACAGAAATTGACAAAATGAGGAAAGAAAAAATGCGCAATCAAAGAAAACAAAAAAATAGATTGAGTAATGCCTAAAAAATACATATGCGTCACTTACTAAAATCACCAATGGTAATAGTTAAATACACCAAAGAATTACAAATGCAGCAAAAAAAGAAAGTATTTTTCGGTGTTACCTGACAAATACTCATACAACTTTCAGAATGAATTGGTCTGGGAACTGCTAACTTATGTACTCTCTTTTTCTCTTCCACCCTCAATTCAAATGACCAGGGTCCATGCCCTACTGATAAAGCCACCCCCCATGCATTGGGCAGCAGGTGGCAGTGCATTCCTCTGATTAGAATAAAAAATAAATAACTGTTTCTCTCTTTCAAGTCAGAATCGAACTCGGGCATTTCTTCTGCCCCCAAAGCGGTGTGTTTGGCATGCATCCAGGAGATGACGTTTCTTCCCACTTGTCTTCAGTGACTGTTGCAGCCACTATCCAAGATATTGACTCAACAATCTGCAAGCACATTCCTTACGCAGGTGATGAGTGGGGAGATATGACTTATGGGTCCGATAGCAACGTTTGTGGAGAATAAAATATCAGGCTTTGAGATTGCTAATGATGGGTAGGAAACACGGGAAGCACTAAACACATCGATAAGATTATGTTTTGGGAGGTAATCATAAAACAGGGAAGCCTAGATTTTCAATATAGCAACCTGTATATCATTGTCCCACTACAGTCTGCCCGTGACAGCACTGGTCCTCTGTAAAGAGAACATTACACAAATCATCAGTCTGTAATCATGTATTACAGTTGGCGGTCATGTCTCTGGGTCTCCTGTTAGATCCTGAACAAGAATCCAGCAGCCGACTTCTCTTTTTGATTGGATGCGAGAGATGGCAACCAGCTTCCATATGCCGCGCCGTTTTCTGCACACAATAATCTCTAGTTAGGAAAGGCATAGAGGAAGGGGAGCGGTGAAGGAAAATACAGAATAATAGCATAACAGAAGAGCTGGAAACCAGACAGAAAATCAGAGAGTGGAAAAGAGAACTAGAATTAAAGAAATGGCTAAAGCGGCGGAAGAAACAGGAAGGGTGGGGGAAACGAAAAGGGGAACGGGTTACATTAAGAAAGAAAACTGCATAGATAGAAATGAAAGCGAGAAAAGAAAAGCACGGTGCCTGCAGATGGAAGATACTAAAAGGTGCAAAGGCATAACAAAGACGAAATAGCGGGATGGGTAAGGACAGACAGAATATGACCCTTCCTGTACGCCCTTCCTCCCACTCTGAACCATTCTCCAGGCTGAAGTTTGTCATATATTGTCATACTCGTTGGAACATTGGGTATGTATGTGTTGTTATGACTGTGCCAGAATGCTTAGGGTGGAACCCGAGAATTTTGGGTTAAGATCCAGAACGAGGGAGTCAGTTGGCCCTAATGTTGGAGGATTAATGATGTTACTGCAGTCACTACAATGTGTACATTATGTTATTAAATACTTCTGAATTACCTGAGATGGGCTACTACTTTACTATACAGTTCCGGCATAGAGATGCTCGGTTAACATACATCATTTTAAGGCCTTTGAGTGCTCTTTTCTTTCTGACCCAGGATAGTCTTGCCATCTCATTATGATCAGGATGCATTGATGCTCCCCTCATAACAGTAAGAATTTAACAGCAGCTGCACTACTCACCTTTACAACCTATGCCCCCGGACAAGTGCTACAGAGCCAGTGGTTGGCTCCCAGATTCCCTGCAAGCTGCACTGTCTACTCCGGCATGTATGGGCTCTGTGCATCTTGGATTACACAACAGCACATTATGTTCCTTATTTATTTATTTTATTTTTTACATTTGTAAAGTGCTTAAACCCTGAGGCACCAGGGTGCTGTTGCAAGACCAGGTACATGATACAATCTTAGCAAACTAAATAGTACTTATGTAAATTCAATGTTGTTCCATTGCCCCTCTTTCCCTAATTTCTTGCTGCTACCAGACTCAGAATTCTAATCCTTACTAACACTGTGTGGATACTGCTTCCTTTCAATGTCCCCTCTTCCTTAGCATCCACTATTTCACTCTCTCTCCCACATTCTGATCTATAATGTGGCCCCCTGGACTTTGTTGTGACTGTCCTCTGACCTTTTCCTCGCTCCTTCCCTATCCCTCTCTTTCCTCATATCCAGTCACAATCTGGAATTTAGCCCTCAGCTCAGCTGCCCAAGTCCTCTGGCCTTTACTTCACTTCCCTCTTTCATTCCCTCGTTCTTTGACAGTGCAGATCAGCATAGCTGTAAACATCCCCTGAGCTTTTACTCTCTCCTTTCTCTACTCTATCCCTCTCTTTCCTCATATGCAGTGGGGATCTGGAATGCAGCCCCAGCTTAGCTGTGAACATCCCCTGAGCTTTTACTCTCTCCTTCCTCTACTCTAGCCCCCCGCCCGAGCTTTTCCTCTTCTTCTCCCTGCTCTAACCTTCACTTTCCTCATATCCAGTGCGGATTTGGAATGCAGCCCCCAGCCTATCTGTGAACATCCCCTGAGCTTTTACTCTCTCCTTTCTCTACTCTATCCCTCTCTTTCCTCATATGCAGTGGGGATCTGGAATGCAGCCCCCAGCCTATCTCTGAACACCCCCTGAGCTTTTCCTCTTCTTCTCCCCGCTCTATCCCTCTCTTTCCTCATATCCAGTGCGGATCTGGAATCCAGCTCCCAGTTTAGATGTGAACACCCCATGAGCCTTTCATTTTCTTCTCCCCACTCTATCCCTCTCTTTCCTCATATCCAGTGGGGATATGGAATGCAGCCCCTGGCTTAGCTGTGAACATCCCCTGAGCGTTTACTCTCTCCTTTCTCTACTTTATCCCTCTCGTTCCTCATATCCAGTCACTGGAATTTAGCCCTCAGCTCAGCTGCCCAAGTCATCTGCCCTTTACCTCACACCCCTCTTTCATTCCCTTGTTCTTTGACATCATGTTTCTACTGCCACATTGCTTGCTACAACAACAAATAATTATCTAAATAATTGAAAAGTAGGAAAGGAAAAAGGAAACCACACAAGTTTGCTGGTGGGGCCATTGATTTAACAGGCCCCCCACTGCAGAAAAATGCTGCAATTAACGGCACCGGTATTACCAGTGCCGGTAATTGCGACAATCTCCTCCATGGAGTCCTATGGGAGTACCTGGAATGGGGATTTACTGGCGTTTCTGCCACTTGAAATATCCCGGTAATACCGGGACTTCAGGTGGTGGAAAAGGTAGGGTCAGTTTGCCAGTATCCTGCCAGAATTACTGATGGGATACCAAACTCATAATGATCCCAAATGTATGATACAAAACACCTAAATAACTAAATAAATAAAAAATGAAGGAAAAGCAAAGAAACAAAACATGAAATTAGGTACTAAACAAACGGTAGCAGGTTTTTGTGAGTGGGTAGAGGGAGTCATTATGCATTATATGCAATAAAATACCCCATACCATGCAAATGAAGAGTATTGCAAGTCACCTCTGATGTTCTCATGCAAACCCTCAGTTGCTTTACCACTCTGATTGTATTACACTTTGGGCCTCATTACGCCCCTGGTGGTACGGTATGGATGGTGTCGGTATGGCACCGGCACCATCCATACCGTACCGTCTTATTCCGAGTTTCCCTCGCGGGTCCCTGACAGTCCGCCAGGTCTGACATGGCAGACCGTGCGGCACCCGCGAGGGAAACACATGGATGCACCGGCACCGTAACGGTGCCGTTGCATCCATGCTCCTCAACCCCATTCTGCCGTATGGGGTAGAATGGGGATGAGGAGCCCGGCATTACCGCCACCCGCGAATGGGCAATTACCGGCCCATACAACTGATAATGGGCCGGTAAGTGCCCATTTGCGGGTGGCGGTGCCGGATGCGAGTTCGGCGGTAGCCGTGCGTGTAATGCAGGCAGGGCTACCGCCGAACTCGTAATGAGGCCCTTTGTCTGTTTTACACATGGCAAGAAAAGGCAATGTTGATATCATATGTTAACTATAACGAGATTGTCAGTCTTTACATTCCTGGAACCAATAACTATTTTGCACCGGTCATATTTAGCCTTCAATTTCTTACTGAGGACTCCAAAACTCTACAATAAATTTTAACACACATTTCTTTGTGTTTTCTTTTTCCTGTAATCAACGTGCAAGCTGAATGCCTGGACATTCTGAATCCTTTCTATATCACCGCTGGCAATGAAGCAGAAAGTAATAATCTAAAATTGGCAATAATTTCCAGCCATGTTTGCTCAATAAAATATTCTCTCCCCATTCCTTTGTGAACTAATGTTTTGCAGGCCTGGGTTGATTCTCTCCCACATTGACATGACAGTACAGTGCTCACAAGCATCCTCGTCACCACTCCTGTTACACAAAAATCATGGAATATTCCAAAGGTTCACCTCAGGATTGGTTCAAGGAGATACAGTCACACCCCCAGCACTAAAAGAGCCACTTGAACACTACCTGCATCCACCCATCATACAGAGAGGCACCTGCTCAGCCTAGAAAGTTCTAGATCTGCACTCCCCACTTCTACGAGATTGCCACAAACATCTCCGATTCAAGAATCCATATTCCGGACTCAACACATCCTCAAGAATTCTTACTCAGACACGGCTACCTCTGCAATGAAGGAACTTTCTTAAACTGGAACTCGGAACTCAACCCACTTTCCTGGACTTTCCTAAACCTTCTTAAATTGTGCCTTCCTCTGATAATGAGCTCCATCTCCCTTGCCCTGGATATAAATACCCACAACACTTCAGGACCCTTACTTCTCCCCTTGCCTGGTGTTCCACCGTCATCATTTTGGTACCCCTCTATTCCCGCCTCTGGCTCCCGCCCACCCACCAGGATTGTTTACGATCACCTACACTTTATAATGTGGGGAATATGCTTCTTCTCAGTTTGGAGTGATATATTTAGCATTCCAAACTTTAAAAAACTCTATTTTTGCGCTAGGTTTTGCTAGCTGTGTACTAAAAGGTAGATTCAAAACATATTACTGTGAGTGACTGTGACTTAACCCTGACTTAAATCTGGCTAAGTCAATTCGAATCACAGCCAAGTTTCTGTGACTAAATCTAGCTTGCTCCTAACTCACAAGGAGTCATTCAGAGTTGCTCATAGTCACTTCTTTGTGATTCAAACAACCCTCTGTAGCTCCATCATAAAATTCATAGTAACTTCTTTGTTAACAAGCCCCACAAACTACAACGGAACAAATCAATCTGTGACAGTCAAGCATTTATCATTAATTCATTGTTGCTGTAAATGGAAGATGTCAGCTGATTAAGGCGGACTCATTTGGACTCTGCTGAGCAAGACTCTTTGAAATCAAAGATGAGAAATCATTAAAACAAGATTAGATTGCATCATTCTGATTGAGGAACACTGGAATCAAATTCTGTTATGAACAGGTGAAGTACAGTTGCTTCTAAGCCGAATGTAATATGTCCTCAATCTGCTCTTAAAGATGTGTATTGCTTAATGATTGCAGTAATAACATTTATCAACCGTCAAGAATGCCATTAACTGGGATTTTCGGCGGCGGATAGACTTTCTCATCAGAAAATCTGATGAAAGGGTTTTGGAGTTGGTGGAATGCAAATCATCCACTCTTGACATTTCCTGAGTGAGATTAACTTAGAGTCATTGTGAAAGAAGACAGTCTTTGTATAATGACATCAAGGTATTCAGAAGGGAAGGCGCTCTGATATATCGCAAACAATTAGAAACCTGCTTCCCCGAAGTCCAATTTTGAAAACTGAAAAGATTTCAGAGGAGTAATCTAAAACATGTGGTTTTATCAGTCATGATTAAATGTATAGCATTAGGGCAGAAATATATATGTTTCAAATCCAAGTTACTGAAATTAGTTACAGAGTCTGGACTAGTGTTGAATAGCTGGGCTGACCTTTTAGGCTGGCAGTAACCACTTTGTCCCACTGATTTACAGTATTGTATGATGACAAACAAATTACTGTTTCGCCAATGGGCAGTGGGAGCATAGAGGGGCTGCAGAGTTGTAGAAGTAGGGCTGAGTAGAGTGACCCCTTCTCCGGCAGAGCCCCGTTTTCAGATGTCTGGATCTCTTGGTAATGTTAATGTCAAAGGACATTTTTACCACGCCCTATCACCACCAGAGTGGTCCCCTGGCACTCTGGCAGCTCTGAAAAGGGGAAGGGGAGGGGTGAGTTATTGGAAATAAGCTGGAAAAGTGCAAGAGAGCAGTGATGTGATGTTGGCAGCCTCAGCCCGGTGGGTCAGTTTGTTGGGCTTGGGGTGTTTTATGGTCGGTAGTCGTTGTGTGCTGTTGTACAAGTGGTGAAGTTTGAGAGGTGTATGCGGAGGGGTGAAATTGTTAGTGGATTGGTTAGTTGGCATTGCTGTGCTTGCAAGTATGTCTAGGTGTGATGTTTGCTATCATTCACTATTCCATCTGAGTGTGGCACTTGCTAATCTTCAATATCCTATTTAGATGTGAGGCAGGCTAGTGATCATGATTCCATCTAAGTGTGGCGCATGCTAACATTCACATTTCTATCTAGATGGGATGCAGGCTAAAGCCAAGAATTCCATCTAAGTGTGACACATGCTAACATTCGCATTTCTATGTAGATGTGACGCAGGCTAAGGTTAAGAATGCCATCTAAGTGTGGCACATGCTAACATTCACATTTCTATGTAGTTGCGATGCAGGCTAAGGTTAAGAATTCCATCTAAGTGTGGCGCATGCTAACATTCACAATCCTATCTAGATGCGACGCAGGCTAAAGCTAAGAATTCCATCTAAGTTTGGCGCATGCTAACATTCACAATCCTATCTAGATGTGACGGAGACTAATCTTCATAGTTCTCTCTAGGTATGGCACGAGTTAACATTGGCAAGTATGTTAGTATGTAATACAGGCAACATTTACAGTCCACCCATGATTAGATTTAGACTGGTGGTCACAAATCTCTCTAAGTATGCAAGGTGTAAGTCTATGGCAGTCTACGTTATGGAAAGCTATGGTAGAGTGGCGGGGGCTTTCTGGAGTACAGTAATTGCTCTAGGCCCCACCCATGCCACACTTACAGTTTTTGTCGGTGTCTGTTGACTGCTGGCTTCATTGGCCTCCCCTGCTGACACCTGTAGACACGTCTTGGAGCCGCCAATGTAGGAGCCGCCCTTTTCCTTGGGGCCCTTACTTTACTTTATCACATTTATATAGCACACCATAAACCCGGAGGTGTGAGGGCGCATACAGTACATACAACATAAAGCATAAAGTTACAACTATCAGCATATGTAGGACATGTCATATGGTAGTCCTAAAAAAATGGAGTACACAGGAATAGAAACCCAACACAGAGATACACATCACATTATATGTTACACAGGGCAGAACCTCTGGGGAGATATTTGCATCTTCTTAAGAAAATGAGGAAAGGATCTACTCCCACAACCCACTAGGACACAGTCACTGTTGGGTTGTGTACACCAGTCACCCAAGACTAGTCTACGCATGATCTTCAAATCCGACAGTCCGACAACACCCGGTCCTCTGTCGAAACCAATGCAAGGACTGTATAGCGTAGTGCTTGTCTTGACTCTGTGATTTCAGCCTTCGGAATGTTAGTAATGATCAAGTTCCTATCATCCATGATGAAGTCATGGGAGCTATTGGCTTGAATTCTAGGCATATGTGATTTCCTCAGATGCAGGTTTCGCAAAGCTACCCTTTTGAAGTTGGCATTCACTTCTATTAGAGGTTTAACTGTTTTGACATCAGAAAGGGTAGTCATTAATGTGAGGGGTTTTTCTTGTCTTAACCCTTTAATTTTAGAACTGGATGTTTTCACCCTCTCCTTGGCTGCAGATGTTAACCCCTTGGATACCGGAAACATCTCAATAAGATGGACCGTTTGTGAAGCTTGGTCTCTCTGTTTCTTTTCCATGCTGACTTGACAAGAATTATCCAGTTTCCTCAATTGTGGCCAAACAGCAGGACTGTCATGCACTTTAGTCTGTGACACAACGTTCGTACCAGATTGGCGTAAATCTGCTACCCAATCATTCAAAGAGTCAACCAATAGACCCAAATCAAAAGGGCTGGTACATAATAACAGCTCTTTAGCAATACTGGTCATAAGAATAGGCCATTGTGGGGATGGGACACACACTAGCTGTGTCAACGTAGCTGGCAGAGAAGTTACATTTGTTGAATCCAAAGTATCAGATTCAGCATTAATATCCACAGAAAGAGAACCACTCACACCAGTCTTCAGTGACGGACTACTCCCACCCCCACCCTTCTCATCTAGCTCCATAGCTTTGGCTGCAGTCCTCCAATGCAGAAGGGAAATTTGCAGGTGCGAGGCAAAGCTGACACAAATCCAGAATAAGCACAAGTGGAATACCGTGAAATATTCCACTCGCAGGAGCAGAATGCCTTCAACTCCAGAGACCGACGTAAAAGCCCAGTGCTTCCTGCGGTCCCACTAGATAAACGAAGAGTGACACAGGCTTTCTGCCCACATGTGTTTAGTCCTTACCTCACAAGCCACGACCACCCGACCTCCCGGCCAAGCAATGGGGTAGCTGAAGGACTTTCTGAACAATGGGCAGAAAGCGCGGGCGGGTCCGTATGATTCTGACACAGAGCCCAAGCAACCAGCCCATACGCTGGCTCCGTGAGAAAGCTTAGAAGAAAGGCCCTATCCTATCCGACGTCAAGCCGCACAGCACCCGAATGATGCCGCCGCCTCCGACGTTCAGGTCTGATCCAACATCAACAACCAGTTTGCATAGGCAAGGGCTGCCCTGGGGGGGGGTGCTAAGAAGGGGCGAATAACCAATCATGGTTGATAGGTGGGAGGGGAGGAGGGTACCGGCCAGGGCCGGTACAGGTTGTGTTTCGAGCTGGATGAGCCAATCACAGGGGGGGGTGGGAGAGCTGGGAGGCGAATCGAGGGAGGGAAGGGTAGCCAGGAAACGGGTCTGCAAGCCGGGCCAGGTGGCCCCAATCTAGCACCAAAACGGTGCGTCCAGAAGCCCAGGAGGGTCTTTTCATGCCCCAACTCACCTGCAGCACTGATAGAATGGCGGCTGTAGGGAGTGGGGCTCCATAAGAGCCTAGCAAGGCTCAGCATTCGGCTGTCCAATCAGGGATCAGGGGCTTGGCTGGGAGGCGGGTCAAGGGAAGGAAGGGAAGCCAGGAAACAGGGCTGCAGGCCGGGGCAGAGGGCCCCAACCATGTGCCAAAATGGTGCATCCAAGAGACCAGGAGGGTCTTCTCATGCCCCAACTTTACCTGCAGTGCCTGATGGAATGGCGGCTGCAGGGAGTGGGGCACCATACGCGCCTAGCGAGGCTCAGCATTTGGCTGCCCAATCAGGGGCTGGGCTGGGAGGCGGGTCAAGGGAGGGAAGGGAAGCCAGAAAATGGGGCTCCGGGGCAGAGGGCCCCAACCACGTGCCAAAATGGTGCGTCCAGGAGCCCAGGAGGGTCTTCTCGTGCCCCAACTCACCTGCAGTGTCTGATGGGATGGCGGCTGCTGAGAGCGGGGCTCCATACGCGCCTAGTGAGGCTCAGCATTTGGCCTCCCAATCAGGGATCAGGGCTGGGCCGAGAGGTGGGACAAGGGAGGGAAGGGAAGCCAGGATACGAGGCTGCAGGCCAGGGCTGAGGGCCCCAACCACGTGTCAAAATGGTGCGTCCAGGAGCCCAGGAAGGTCTTCTCGTGCCCCAACTCACCTGCAGCGTCCGATGGAATGGCGGCTGCAGGGAGTGGCGCTCCATATGAGCCTAGCGAGGCTAATCAGAGGATGGGGCTTGGAGGCGGGTCGAGGGAGGGAAGGGAAGCTCTTCAAAGCTCGGTTTAAACTTCAGTTACTTGCTAAAAAGGAAGCTCCTTTTGCCCGCCCACATCCTCCCTACCCAACTTCACCACTCACTCCAGTGATGCTAAATAATGTCACTTTCTAGTACTTCATAAGCTCCTCTTTAGTTTGAAGTGTTGTCTCTCTTAGGTACATATTACCTTTGCAACTCAACTGTTTCTTATATATATATTAGTTTGTTTTTTTTGTCCTAGTATATATCCCACTTTTTTACACCCCCTCATAAACTGTCACACCAGTTGTTGTCATCCTTGTGCTGTTGTACAGGCACCATTCAGTGTAATGCCTATGCCATCTGTAAATGCTTCATTGTAAGTCATTTTTAATTGAAATTGACATCTCTGTTCTTCAAATAAATATAAATATAAAATATGTTTTATGTATGGGACGCGTGTATGTATGGAATTTATAAAGCACACCTAGCTGGCACGCCACATAGGGGATGCACCCATGCACTTTCAAGCAAGGCGCTCTGCTAGCCGGGGAAATTGGATGAGTAGGGAGAGCAATGGTGGCTCCAGAGGTGTAGAAATATGGCCAAGTAGAGTGATCGCCTTTCCCGCTGCCTTATGCTGATAAAACTCTGTGATCAGCTGCATGGTCATTTGCCACTGTATTCACAGAAGGAGGTCTGCTGTATCTGAATAACTTGAATACTGAATTGTGACACTAGGCAGGTTGCACTCCTTTGTTGCTGTGAAGTAGGGACAGTATTATCGATGATGTTCCTTCTGCTTATTTTCTCTATGCCCAAGGAATGCGTCTGTGCATATTATGCAAACTAGTGCAACATGCTACATGACTTCCTGAGCACAAGTGCAGCCTCAAAGAACAGTGTTGTCACCAGCCTTTTCTGGTGGCCTACGCCACTGTCCTGAGCCAACAGGGGCTTCAAGGTGGTGTGAATGGCTGCCGGTTTTCTTTTGGTGGCCACTCAATCGCAACCCACAGAAGGTCCCTGGCATAGAGCCAGGCTGCATGGTCCCATCCTGGTTTTGGAAGGGTTCCACTTAGAAGTCCAGTGGACTTTCATTGCCTCTTCAATGTCTCTTTATGTGAGGGGGTGGGGCTCAAGGCAGTAGGCCACACCCCAGTACAGCATATTAAGCTCCTCCTTCATGAGATGCTTGACCTTGCTGCATACCCCCTCATTTTTGAGTGGAACGACCCCGTGCACACGAGGAAATGCCCCTGTGGGAATGCGTCTGCACCCGTTTGTCACTGGAGCGTTAAGCGTTCTGTCATGCCAAATCACCCATGTGTCATAAAACGCGACTGATTTTATAAGCTTTTCACTAATCAACCCGTTGCTCCACAGGCGCATATTGCATAGCATAGCCCAAGCAGTTGCATCATGGGCTCCCGCTAGGATTGAATGCTGTAGGGACACTAAGCATTTATGGTCTGAGCGTGACGCAGATACTTATAACACCGAAGGCTCACTTCTGAAATGCACTTCATGAGGGTCTGCCTAAAAACCTTCTGTAAACATTCCAGTTTCTGCCTAGCAATACTGCACTTTTGGTTCTTGTAAGATACCAATATTTTAAACAACTCTTTTTTTAAACTACAATAGCTATGTGTTTGAGACGAACGTCAGTTCAAAGTGCGCACACGGACGAATCTAATGCTAATTGGAAAAGCATTTTTATGTCTAAAACAAGGCTTTCACCGTTCAGTCCATCTAGGCAACCATGGTATCCCTTATAGGTTCCTGTTATCACATCACTATAGCAATCACCCCCATGCCTAAGGGCCTACCGGGATGGTAACGGCCTGCCATCTGACGGTAGGTAGGTCCGAGCAAAGCGAGAGTCTCGGTGAGGGAGCAGGGTCATTACTGGCCCAGTGTGCTGCCGACAAGGGGGTGATAGCTATCACATCCCGGAGCTCCGTCTGGGGAGCCACTAGTCTTCCTTTTCAAGGGGGACGCGCGATCCACATATTATGGAAGCCCAGCCTCCCATAAAAAAACAAGATGGCCACCTCAATATGCATAGAAAAGGGACAATATCCCTTTTCTATTTTTCAGTTTCTATGGTGGCACCTCAAGACAGGATCCGGGAGCCGGAAACCCCAGCAAGAAAGTGTGGTTGAGTGATTGGGTGATGGCAGGCATAAGGGGGGCAGGGAGAAGGTGGGAAGTGGACTGGGGCCAAGGTGCCGAGGTACTGAAAAAGAAATAGGAGCAATGAGCAAAGGGTCTTAGGTAGTTGATAGAAAGCAGGACGGGGCACTGGCATTTCTTGTTCGAGTTTCCTGATTGGCTGAGCGCTCTTCCGCAAGTGCATATACATATTTGCAACTCCCAAAGAAAGATCCATAGGCAACATGTGGCTCTCTAATGTTCTGGCTTGCAACACCCAACAGCCAATGCCAGTGTGGCCAATTGTGAGGGATCATGGGAGTCATAGGTCAAAACATTGGAAGAGTCAAAGGTTGTCTATAACCGCAGCATACTATAGAATTCGACCCCCAAGGCTTGCACGAGATTTCAGTGCTATTGCCAGCCCTAAATATAACATTAGGCCTAATTTAAGGTGATCTGTAGTATGCAACATTGAAATAAACATATAAAGCTGCGAGAAAGGAGTTGTAGAGCAATGTCTGTCAAAATGATGGGCAGCATTTAATTTGGCAGGGAGGCAAACTGCACCACACACTACCAGGACATTTTGAAATCCAGAAGATTTACGCACTAAAGGTCCAGCTCTCGGGACTGTATTATATAGAAAAAACGGTTTAACTGAAGGGAAGCTGCTTTTTAATTTACTTTCTCGCTCATCTTGTCCGGGCTCGCCCTTGTTTTATGTCCTAACTTTATTGCGATGGTGCAGTCCCCTTTTGGCTTAGCCTCTGTAATTCCATCAAGATTACAGATAATAACTTCAGGTATTAAGGTAATCGTTCATAGGAGACGCTAGTGAATCGAGGGTCATTTTTTGAAAAGGATTCCTCCCATTTGGAAGCAAGAGAGAAGGACTAGAGTAAATGCATTCATCGCTCAAATATATATATAACAGGGCTAATTTCTTAGGGAGAGAATGTATCTAACTGTGAAAAGGGGGGACATGGGAGAAAAAACAATAACGGTCCTACTAAGCTTTGTGTCTTTCGGATCAATCAAGTGCAGTAAGAAGAAGCCCAGGGGGTGCCTGGGGCTAGGCGAGTGCTAAGGGAGGGCAAGTGGCAGGGAAAGCAGTTAGTGCAGGGAGTTAAGGTTCACTTACTAAGGGCAGGGCTGGACCGGGTTCCGTAGGGGTGCAGGCACCATCAGTCTAGTCCAGGGGAAGGGGGTCTTAGAGGGCAGTGCAGGTGGGGGGGTGGGTCAGTGGAGACCAAAGTGCTGGGGTAGACTGGGCCAGGGGGGCCTGGTGCCCTGTAGGGCTCATAAGGGGCCAGGCAGCCAATACAGAAAAGGGGGGGCATTAGCAGGGGAGGGAGAAGGAAGAAGAGAAGGGGAGGGTCTTGAGAAGCTTCGGAACTTCAGGAGATCTGGCTCAAGCCTGAGCGGGGCAGGGAGGCCATTGCAGAGGGAAGCTCCTGTGGAAGAGAGAGATCTACCCCCTACTCTCTGATTGGAAAAACGTCTGATCTGCAGGGAGTTGGAGCTAGAAAACTGAAGGGCTCTAGCAGGGAGGTATTTAGGGAGAGAGAGTTGGATGTAGCGGGGTCCCACACCCCAGAAAGCCTTGTGGATGATGCAGAGGGTTTTGAACTTGATCCTTGCAGCAACCAAGAGCCAGTGGAGAGATTTTGGGGCTGAAGAGATGCGGTCCCTGGGCTGGAGGCCAAGGATAAGTCTCACAGTGCTATTCTGGATTAGTTGAAGGGGGCTAAGACAGGATAAAGGCAGATTGAGGAAGAGGCTATTGCAGTAGTCCAGTCTAGAG
This sequence comes from Ambystoma mexicanum, assembly GCF_040938575.1. Lineage (NCBI taxonomy): Eukaryota > Metazoa > Chordata > Amphibia > Caudata > Ambystomatidae > Ambystoma > Ambystoma mexicanum. The sequence goes on from NC_090934.1 coordinate 1,339,136,064, forward strand.
AGGACCAGAGCTCTGGAGATGATTTGTTTCTGGGGGAAGGTGAGGAAAGGGAGAATGCCTCTGAGGAGGTGCAGCTGAAAGTGGGCCTTCTTGGCAAGGTACGCGATGTGAGGAGAGAAGGAGAGAGAGGAGTTGAAGATGACACCAAGATTTTTTGCCTCACAAGAGGGTGAGGGGAGTGGACCCATGGAGGGAGGCCAGACAGTAGGAGGGAAAGAGGTCAGCTGCGGTACCCATAAGAAGGATCTCAGTCTAACTGGCATTAGGGTAGAGATAATTAGCAGCGCACCATGCTTGAATGGCAGCCAGGCAGTCATGAATGAGAGGAGGCAGTGAAGGGAAGTTTGAAGGAGAGCTGTCTGTCGACTGCATAACACCGGAAGTGAGGAGAAAAGGCAGTGATCAGGTGTGCCAGAGGAGCAAGGTAGATGTTGAAGAGCCACGGCGCAACGATAGAGCCCTGAGCAATGTCGCAGGAAAAGAGTGTGTAGAGGAGGAGCCAAGTCCCTCCACCAGAAGTCCCGCCCCCGTTCTGCCTATATGTTGGCAGCCGGAAATTGCGACATGCGCAATGCCAGTAGTGGTGCCTTTATCGCGAAGAGTCCTCGAAAAAAAGGTATCCATTGAGAAAACCCTATATGATGTATCCCTGAAGAAATGACGGTGTTCTGAAGGAAGTTCCGGAAGAAGTGTGAAGATTACTGAAAGAGAAGAGTGGTGATGTCACATGAAGCAGAAATGATGCACCCAGAAGAGATGTCAATGAAGAGAGTTCATAGACCTTATAGAATTTGATGGTGAAGTAAAGAATTGAGCAACATTTTGGGAGCAAAGTGAAGATTGTACGTACGGAGAAGCACTGAAGACAATGCAAAGCTGTTTTATAATTGTACAGATGCAGTAACGCAATGTAGACCAAGAAATCATAAGGCTGGCTATAAGCAGTGAATAGACTGTAGGTGGTGCCGCCAATATATATGTATGTGTGTATAGAATCTGGATGTTCCACGACGCATTTTAGCAAACTTGGACCCCGTGAACAGAAGGGTTGAAAGTGTGGCGCTTTTGAATAAAACAGCTGATGGCGAAGGATGATTTGAAAAGGCTTGCCTGGCCCAGTGTCAAGAGTCAGGGCCGCCAAAAGCCTGGTTATCTACTTGAGGAGATACAATAAACGTGGGAAACGAGCCAAGCTCCTGTTTGAGGTGCAATGGGAAAACAGTAGAAGTGCCAGGTTTTGACTTTGCATTAAAAGATTCACTGGGAGGGGGCGCAAAGGCCATGGCTGCCTCAAGACGCTGCTCCCGCTGTAGCTGGGCTGTGCAGAGGGATTGAGCCCCCCCGCCACTCCCCCATGGGACAACCACGGTCCGTTAATGCAGTGAACCCCCAGGGGTCCCCCCCGGGCGAAGGAGCGATGTCAAAGGACCCCCGGGTGCCCGATATTGATGCCTCGCGGCCCAACAGGAAGAACCACGAGCAGCCTGAACGGTCCCAGGGCTGCCTGAGGAGACGCGGTGCACTGGAGCCGCGGAAGCCTGCAGGCGCGCCCAGCCTCTCCCCCGGCCCCCACTTGCATGGACACTGGTGAACTGGTGAGTAATCCGCTGGTGGGGGCCCGCAGTGCTGGAAGACGGCACCGGTGTGAAGCGGGTGCCCCTCCCCCTGGATGGCGGCGCTCTGCGCCACAGGTCCGGACCTAGCGACAGAGAGGCAGCCCGCCCAGCATGGGCCCCGAGCGCAGAATTGAGTGGCAGGGACACCAAGGCCCCATCTAGCGGACCCTGTGGAGATCCACTCGAACATAGACACGGTTGGAGCTTGCGAAGATCAGGAAGGTGAGAGGGACCCGCCCCAGGCCCAGACACTGGTGCGGCTCCGGCGGGAGGAGGCTTGAGCCCGCAAGACCCTCTAGGACACAGGAGGGCCTGCAGAGGGATACTGCGGCTGCTGGGCGATCGCCCCCCCTTCCCCTCCTGCGGGCAATTAAAGGGTGCAATACCCCAGACCCCCTGAACAGCAAGACCTCAAAGGCTGGGGGCCCCGAGCATAGACCCCTGCACTGGTGGTGGCCCCTGGAATCCTTCCCAGGGTGTGTGCCCGCCAGGAGGCGAACCCGGAAGGGGACACGGTCAGCAGGAACAGACTAACGCGCCGCGGGCGCTGAGCCCCCCCGGGGGCTCAACCTGGAGCTCTGCCCGGGCAGAACCCGGTACACATTGTCTCCCCCCACCCCCACCGCAGGAGCAGCGGGGGGTACCTGATGACCCCAGACAGAAATAAAAGGGCGCGAGGCCCCCACCTGAGGCCGGTGGGGCGTGTGCCCGCCCTAAGGCCACCCCACTGGAAACGGTCTTGTCTGAAGGTGAGAGGGTGGACTCTCAACTGGGTCCTCGCACTTGCCCCCTGGGGGGCGCCGGCCGGAGGAGGGAGAGGGGAGGCCTGATGAGCTGGCACAATACTCTGCAGGAATATCGATACCAGGAGACCAGAGGGGAGAGCAGCGGCCCGGAACAAAAAAGCAGAATGGCCCAGTCAGAGACCTCATCCCCGCCTATCTTCACAATGGAAAAGGGTTTTGCCTCGGTCCTGCAGGAGATCAGGGACATGCGAGCGGACATTGTCCAGAAAATGGAGCAAATGGACCATAGGGTGGACAAGGTTGAAGATAGATTGCTACAACTAGAGACCAACCAATCCTCATCAACGACCCAAGAGATGGAAATGGCCCTGAGACTGTCCGCCCTAGAAAAGAGGGACGAGGAGAGGGCCAGGCAAATGGATGACTTTGAAAATAGGGAACGGAGGAACAACCTCAGGATTTTTGGGGTTCCGGAGTCGGAGGGAGAAACGGAAAGAGATTTGACCCGGGTGGTGAGAGACATCATCACCCTCCTCTTCTCGGATGAGATGACGACCGAACCAACGTTTGATCGGGTGCACAGAGCGGGAGGCAGGGCAGGGGGCCCCCGATCCATATTGGTCCGTTTCCACTACTATACCGAAAGAGCGAAGGTGCTGGAGGAGGCCAGGAAGGCGTGGGAGATAACTTATAATAATGCACAGGTGTCCATTTTCCAGGACCTCTCCTCATATACGCTGGCCAAACGCAGGATGTGCCGCCCTCTGACACAATTGCTAAAAGGGAAGGGGGTGCGCTATAGATGGGGGTACCCCTTCTCCCTCAACTTTGAATACATGGGCCAGTGAACAACCCTGATCACAGAGGAGGACATAAGGGGGGGCCATCCAAGATTACATATCAGACCCAACCCTGCGGAGGGAACCCACAGGGATGGCCGCGGAGGGTGCAAGAGGGTGCGGGCCGAAGGGAGAAAGGAGAAAAAAGACGGGCCCGTGGAAATTCAAAGAGCTGAACCCGCCGTCCCCCGCGACGGACAGGGAGGGAAACGACCCCGAGCACGGAGGGGTGGGCCGGCCCGACCCGGGGGGGGACTGGGAGCTGACAACCAAACCGGAAGTGAAGAGAGGTTTGGGGGAACCAGGTGAGGATCTCAGATTGAGAACATAAGGACCGACCTGGCCTGAAAGCAAGTTGGCATTAAGGACCAGGGGGTCCAAGAACATACAGGCCCTCCTTGAACAGAATGTATGTAGGTTCTCTGGGGAAAGGGGCTCGGGGGGGGGCTCAAGGAGGAGTGTATTTCGACATCAGCCCAGCCGGAGGCGGCAGGCTGGTGGTCCGGCCAGTTACCAGCAATGGTGGAACTATTTGGCTGGACGCCGGGTGGTGGCGAGGGGGTTGAAGGAATAGTTGGGGTTGTTAAACTTGGAGGGGGGCCAGGGGGCAGTTGGGGACAGGTTTCAGGCCCACCTGGGGGGTGGAGGGAGGGGTCACAGGGGATCACAATACAGTACAAACGGACCTGGGAAGGAACGGTGCAGAGAGGATGCTAACCGGTAGGAAGTTGGTCCTAGACAATGGCTGAGTATCTGCCGGCCATGGGTGTGGGTTCCCTTAATGTGCGGGGGCTGAACACCCCAACCAAGAGGTCCTTAGTCTGCAGGGAATTTAGGAGGGCAAAACTTGACCTGCTCTTTCTCCAGGAAACTCATTGGGCTCGGGGGAAGGAACCAAAGCTGCGGGGGGTGGGATCGGGGAGGTCATCAGCGCATCCCACAAAACCAAGAAAAGGGGGTGGCCATATTGCTAGCAAGGGACATTGGCTTTGAAGTAGAAGCCACGTTGAAGGACCCAGAGGACCGATACCTATTGGTAAAGGGCTCCCTGCGGGCCTCCCCCATGATTCTGGCGGTGGTGTATAGCCCCAAAGAAGGCTAGGCGCAATTCTGGGAGGAAGTGAAGGATAGATTGAAACTTTTTGTCCACGGGATGATGGTGGTGGGGGGGGATTTCAACATGGTCCTGGACCCAATCACTGATAGGAGACGCTTGGGGCCCCAGCCCACTAGGGCTGCAGACAAAGCCATGGCCCGCACCTTCCAGAGGGTCAACACAGAGCTGGGCCTGGTGGACACCATTCCGAAGCCCAGGGATGGGATCCCCTCTTTCACATACTACTCAGCAATCCACACATCATACTCCCGCATAGACTACATCTTAGTCGACGAACCCCTACTTCCATATGTCTCTGGCCATAGGGTCGACCCAGTCCCTTGGTCTGACCATGACCTGGTCCGCACAACCATAGTGGGAGGGTGGCGGAGTGGTAGTAAGGGGCGGTGGAAATGTTACGACTCCCTGTTGAAAGACGAAGTCCTGGCACAGGAAGTGCTGGACGCCATCATGGAGTATTTCAAGCTAAATGACAATGGCGAGGTGGACACGCATGTGCTGTGGGATGCCTTCAAGGTGACCATGCGAGGAGTTCTCATTAGAATGGCAGCCCAGAAAAAGAGGGAGAGAGAGGCCCAAGAAAAGTCCCTGAGAGATAAAATAGCCCAGCTCCAGCCTGGTGGCCCCCCAGAGGAGCCCCTAGAGAGGGAACAAATTGCCTCCCTGGAAGACTATAAACTCCAGCTGAAAGACCTCCTGCTGCATAAGACTGAGCGGAGTCTCCAAATGGTGAAACAAAAGTATTATGAGAAGGGGGACAGAGCCGACAGAATCCTGGCTTGGAAGTTTAGGGAGGTCCAGAGAAGCAGAACGGTGAAGGCAGTGAAGAATGAACGGGGATCACTAGATCATGGCACCCCAAACATTGGAGCGGCCTTCCGCCGTTACTATGAACAGCTATACTCGTCAGAATATGACAGGGATGATGCTCGGATTGAGGGTTTCCTGGACTCCATCCGGGTACCGGCCTTGACAAGTGAAATGGCAGAGGGTCTGGAGGGTAGGGTGACGGAGGAAGAGGTGGAGCATGCGATTAGTGGGATGAAGGTGGGGACGTCCCCTGGAGAGGACGGCTTCTCAGTATACTTTTACAGGAGATTTCGGTCCACCCTAGCTCGACACCTGGTAAGGGTTTTCAACGCGGTCCTTGAGGGGGGCACTTTACCGGAGACCATGATGAGGGCCATAATAGTGGTACTGCCCAAAGAGGGCAAAGACCCCACTGAATGCTCCTCCTATCGCCCGATATCCCTTCTCAAATTAGATGTCAAGATCCTGGCCAAGGTGGTGGGTAAGCGGATGGAGGGGATAATGTCCAAACTGGTCCACGGGGATCAAGTGGGATTCATAGGGGGCAGGCAAGGCTCGGACAACATCAGGAAGACGATAGACCTAATCCACCATGCCCAAGAGTCAGATCTCGAGGCAAGTCTGCTTTCCCTGGACTCCGAGAAAGCTTTCGATGGGGTAGAGTGGAGGTACATGGAACTCCTCCTCCGGAAAATGGGTTTCGGGGCTCACATCAGGAACTGGGTATTCGCCCTATATCGGGCCCCAACAGCGAGAGTACAGATGAATGGAGAACTATCCGATTCATTCCCCCTTATGCGGGGGACACGACAGGGATGCCCACTCTCCCCTTTGATATATGTCCTGACGATGAAGCCCCTTGCCATAGCGGTGCGTGCCCACCCCGATATTAAAGGGATTAAAAGAGGTGAGGTGGTGTTCAAGCTCTCCCTGTTTGCCTACGAAATCCTGGCATATTTGGTGGAGCCCAGCTCCTCGCTCCCCCCTCCTGTTCCTGATGACGACCTTTGGGCAATTCTCGGGGCTAAAAATAAACACATCAAAGTCAGTGTTACTCCCTATGAGGGTCCGGGACCCGGGGCTGGATCACCTGGATAGGTGTGGGGGGATTGTGGTGGGGAGGGACTCCATTAGATACTTGGGGGTGCTCCTAACCCGAGACCTTTCAAAACTGGCCTCGGCGAACTATGGCCCCATTATGGCGGGGATTACATCGGACCTGAGGTGGTGGGGTGGAATGATCCTATCCTGGTATGGGCGCATGACGGCGGTGAAGATGAACATCCTGCCGAGACTGCTGTACCTTTTTACGGCACTCCCAATGGGGGTCCCCGACCAAACATTTCGAGACCTACACAAGGCAGTTTGTGAGTTCATATGGCAGCGGAGGACCCCGAGGATGGGGAGGGCCACTCTAACGTTACCAAGAGAGGAGGGTGGTTTCGGGCTGCCGGACTTTCTTGTCTACTACCGGGCCGCCCAGCTGCAGGTCCTGATGGAGCACATGAGGGAGGGGATGGGCACCTACTCGTCTTATCTGGAGGACATGGATGCCCACCCCCTAAAAGTGCACGACCTTCTGTGGATGCCGTGTAAACTCATCCCGAGCAGACTGAAGGCCCACCCAACCTTGGGAGTACTTTGGTCAATCTGGAGGGAAGGGCCCACGACCGCACACCTCACTTCATGGCCCTCCCCGATGTCCTCCCTCTGGGGCCACCCACTCAAACTTGGAAGCAGGGGATTCAGGAATGCCCAGTCCTGGTCAGATGGTGGGTTGGAATGGGCAGGGCAACTGTTCAAGGAGGGCGAGTTTCTCGACTACGAGGAATTGTGTGATGCTCTGGGGCCGGGGTCTCTCTCAGTTTTCGAATATCTGTGCCTGAATGGCATCCTCTGCGACCAGACATGGGGCCAGAACTTGCGGAGACAGCTGACCCCCTTTGAAAAGTTATTGGACGCGGCTACAACAAGGAAGGGGCCAGTGTCCAAGATGTACCAAATATTGAATACCGTTAACTTGGAGGGGAGGAGAGGGTTTCACGGGTTTTGGAATGACTTAGCGGGAGAGGCGCTCACAGAGGATGCATGGTCCAGAATATTCAAAATAGCATTTCACGGGAACCTATTCACGTCAGACATGGAGCATAACTTTAAGATCTTACAGGGATGGCACAGAGACCCGCTGAAACTATCAAAGATGTTCCCAGGGGTGTCCTCCAGATGCCCGAGAGGATGCGGCCAAGTGGGGACAAGGGGCCACATGTGGTGGTTCTGTCCTAAGGTACAGGAGCTCTGGGAGAAGATAAGGGGGTGGATGGCGGAGGTCACCGAGGAACTACTCCCACTGAACCCGTTGACGATGTTGTTGGGCCTCCCACAGGAGGACGCAGAAATATACAGGTACCCTAGAATGTGGGAAACAATGTTGTGAGCAGGAAGAGTGGCCCTAGCACAGAGGTGGAAGAGCCCGGAGGCCCCCTCTAAGGAAGACTGGCTAAAAAAACTTAAGAATATGTTCCTCCTGGACAAACTGACGCCCATGGTCAATAATGAATCGAGTACCTTCCAGGCAAATTGGTGTGGGATTTACCAGGCATGGGGGTTGTACGCCCACTGATGCTAAGAAGTCGCCCAGATGTGTGAGGGGTGGGTAGTTCAGGGAGCGCCACTCAAGGACAAGGGCGCAATCCATGGCCCAAGGGTCAGCGGAAGCAACTCAGCCAACACTGACGCGAATGTACAGTACAGCTCCCAGGCACCGAACGAATGAGTACAGATGACAGCTCCTGTGGTTGGATTTTTGATGGGACACTGATCGGGGGGGAGGGTCGGAGTTGGGGTGGGGGGAACGGGTGGGTGGGAGGGGGGGTGTTCCGCGGATTTGACGACGGTGTTAAAAGCTATATTCATAATGTTCCCAGCTTTGTTATACTAGAAAAATGCTAATAAAACCAAAGTTTAAAAAAAAAAGAAGCGCCAGGTTTTATTCATCTAATAGTATTAAATGCAACGAAAGAGCGCAAAACACGGTCTCCTGTCACATGGTCAAGTTGGAAATAGACTTTGGGGCGAGCTACACCGAGGCCAGAAGATAAGGCCATGATCACACTCCCTTTTATTCCCAGAGACAAGGGGCTATTGCAAGGCTGAGTTCAAAGACTAATTGACTGGCCCACAGCAAGAGTGATGATTGATGTTGGGCTAATTGGGAGGGAGGCATGACCAAGCCAACCCTCCAGCACCTGGGATACAAGCTTGTGTTCTGCTAGCGAGTGGAATATTCCAGAAATGTACAAGCGTGCCAACCAATTGTAGAAGGCCACGTATCAAGGAGCCCAATAGTTTGAGAAGCCAATATAACATTGTTTATTAGTATGACACAGAAGATTACTTGCGCTTTCAGTGGGCATAACCATCCACCTGACCTTAGAGATCCAATCACAATCCCATACCCCATAGAAAGTATACTTAGATGTTCTCTTTAAGCCTATCATAAACCCCTGTAGGTTTTCTTTTTTAGCCACGTCGTATGAAGTCAGCGATGATGTAAGTAAGTTATTAGGGGCTGTGGGGTTGAATGATTGCTTTTTTAGGAGAGGGAGAACCCAGGCCTCTTTAAGACTAGTGTGCATTATGCCTGAGGCAAAGGAGGCATTGACGAGGGAGTGATGAGTGGTGTCAGAGCTTCGGTGCAGTCCTTGATGGTAGGGGCGGGGCATACATCCCCTTTGCACTTGGGTGGCTTAAGGCTTTTTAAGATGGCCATGACTTGTGGTTCTTTGACTGGTTGGAAGTGACATTTGGGGAAGGTGGGATGGGAGTGGAGAGAACAGTAATGGGCGAAGGGGTTGTGCTTAGTTTAGCACAGATTTATTCTTGTATAGTGGCCAGATTGCTGATCCTGCATTGTGTATATTTAGGCACCATGCGTTATCCTTGATGGTAGGGGAGTGGGGGCGGATGTTTCGAGGTCTCTGAGGATGGTGAAGATTTCCTTTGAGTCTTATTTTGCATTGGCAATTATGAGGTTGAATGAGGTGGATGTTTCAGGGTTGATGGCTAGTTTGCAGGCTTTGAAGGCTGAAAGAAACTCTAGTTTAGTGGGGTCTGAGTTTTTTCCCCCAGCATGATTCTGCTGTCCGTTTTTGTCTTTGAGACATAGTAGGTGAGGGGTATACCAGGAGTTAGGTTGTCGTACAGATTTGGCCTTTCGTTGGGTCAGAGGGTCAGCAGTGTCTACTGCTGAGGTTAAGATTGTGTTGTAGAGATCTGCAAAGAGATGTGGGTGTTCCATGTGGGAAGGTTCCAATGTTATTGTGGGCAGCAGTGGCATGGTGTGGTCTTTAGAGAGCTCATGTGAAATGCTATGTGAAACTATTATTCATCTAATAGTATTAAATGCAACGAAAGAGCTCAAAACACGGTCTCCTGTCACATGGTCAAGTTGGAAATAGACTTTGGGGCGAGCTACACCGAGGCCAGAAGATAAGGCCATGATCACACTCCCTTTTATTCCCAGAGACAAGGGGCTATTGCAAGGCTGAGTTCAAAGACTAATTGACTGGCCCACAGCAAGAGTGATGATTGATGTTGGGCTAATTGGGAGGGAGGCATGACCAAGCCAACCCTCCAGCACCTGGGATACAAGCTTGTGTTCTGCTAGCGAGTGGAATATTCTAGAAATGTACAAGCATGCCAACCAATTGTAGAGGGCCACGTATCAAGGAGCCCAATAGTTTGAGAAGCCAATATAACATTGTTTATTAGTATGACACAGAAGATTACTTGCGCTTTCGGTGGGCATAACCATCCACCTGACCTTAGAGATCCAATCACAATCCCATACCCCATAGAAAGTATACTTAGATGTTCTCTTTAAGCCTATCATAAACCCCTATAGGTTTTCTTTTTTTAGCCACGTCGTATGAAGTCAGCGATGATGTAAGTAAGTTATTAGGGGCTGTGGGGTTGAATGATTGCTTTTTTAGGAGAGGGAGAACCCAGGCTTCTTTAAGACTAGTGTGCATTATGCCTGAGGCAAAGGAGGCATTGACGAGGGAGTGATGAGTGGTGTCAGAGCTTCGGTGCAGTCCTTGATGGTAGAGGCGGGGCATACATCCCCTTTGCACTTGGGTGGCTTAAGGCTTTTTAAGATGGCCATGACTTGTGGTTCTGTGACTGGTTGGAAGTGACATTTGGGGAAGGTGGGATGGGAGTGGAGAGAACAGTAATGGGCGAAGGGGTTGTGCTTAGTTTAGCACAGATTTATTCTTGTATAGTGGCCAGATTGCTGATCCTGCATTGTGTATATTTAGGCACCATGTGTTATCCTTGATGATAGGGGAGTGGGGGTGGATGTTTCGAGCTCTCTGAGGATGGTGAAGATTTCCTTTGAGTCTTATTTTGCATTGGCAATTCTGAGGTTGAATGAGGTGGATGTTTCAGGGTTGATGGCTAGTTTGCAGGCTTTGAAGGCTGAAAGAAACTCTAGTTTAGTGGGGTCTGAGTTTTTTTCCCCAGCATGATTCTGCTGTTCGTTTTTGTCTTTGAGAAATAGTAGGTGAGGGGTATACCAGGAGTTAGGTTGTCGTACAGATTTGGCCTTTCGTTGGGTCAGAGGGTCAGCAGTGTCTACTGCTGATGTTAAGATTGTGTTGTAGAGATCTGCAAAGAGATGTGGGTGTTCCATGTGGGAAGGTTCCAATGTTATTGTGGGCAGCAGTGGCATGGTGTGGTCTTTAGAGAGCTTATGTGAAATGCGGGTTAGGGATGGATGTAGAATGTGAGTAGTGGTTTTGGTTTTTCTGAGGTAAGCGATGGTGAATGTAATGATGTGGTGGTCTGTCCACAGACATGGGGAATTGGATTTGATGGTGATTTGACAGTTGAGGGCGGTGACCCAGTTCAGGGTGAAGCCCTTTGAGTGGGTAGGATCATTCATCAGTTGTTGGAAGTTCATTACTATTAAGGAGTTGGATATGGAGATGGCTGGGAGGTCAGAGGGGTCATTGAGGCCTAGCTTGAGGTCGCAAGGAAAGTGGTCTTGATATTGTCCGCAAGGATATGGATAAGATTTTCTTCCAAAGAGAGTATGGGTCTTGGTGAATGGTAGATTATGTGGATGGCGATGCTGCTGGTGGGCAAGGTGGTACTTTTGAGTGAGAGGATGTCTCAATTTTCCTCAATGGATGTGTAGAACGGCCTTATGGACAGGGAGTCTTTGGCCAGTAGAGCTACTCCACCTTCTCCAGTGTTTGGTCTAGCTTTGTGAAAGAGTGTGTAACTTGGGAGGATGGCTAGGTGTAGAGCTGGGCCAGAAGATTCAAGAAGCCATGTTTCTGAGATGGCTAGGTCGTCAAGGTTGTGAGAAATAAGGAGGTCGTAGATGTCTCGGGTGTGGGCAGTCACAGAGTGTGCATTGATCAATGTGCACTTCAGTGATGGGGTTTTACCATTCAAGTGGCTGTGAGGCCATTTAGATCTATGGTTGGCGTGAGTAGGCATTTTCCCTGATGGTGGTGTAAATTACAGTTAATTATAATTGGTTATTTATAACACACTTAATACCCAGAGGTTTCTTAGTGTGGACCCGGGGATCAACCCTGTTTTGCTCTGCGTCGTCTTGCTTTCGAGGCTAGCGTGTTGCCCCTGAGCTATCCTCCCGAGATGAGTATAGGGTCAGTATCATTAGGGACAGGGGGGTGGGTGACTGATTATTTGATTGCTGCCCTAATCGTGTTCATAAGGTCTTCCTGAGTGCTGAGAGTAGTTTGTAAGGGGAGTGAGGGTGGTATAATGTGGGGGCACAATCATCAGCAACAGCATCAATATGTATGGGGACATGAACAGTGGGGGCATCAACAGTGGAAGCAACACCAATATGCAAGAGGGCATCAGCAGTGGAAGCAGCACCAATATACATGGGAGCATCAACAATGGAAGCAGTGCCAATATGAATGGGGGTATCAACAGTGGAAGCAGAACCAATATGAAGGGGGCATCAACAGTGGAAGCAGCACCAATATGCAAGAGGGTATCAGCAGTGGAAGCAGCACCAATATACATGGGAGCATCAACAATGGAAGCAGTGCCAATATGAATGGGGGTATCAACAGTGGAAGCAGAACCAATATGAAGGGGGCATCAACATTGGAAGCAGCACCAATATACTTGGGGGCATCAACAGTGGAAGCAGCACCAATATACATGGGGCATCGACAGTGGAAGCAGTACCAATATGCGTGGGGGCATTAACAGTGGAAGCAGCACCAATATGCAAGGGGGCATCAACAGTGGAAGCTGCACCAATATGCATGGGGGCATCAACAGTGGAAGCAGCACCATATACATGGGGGCATCCCTGTTAAGATGGATTTCTGAACTCTGTCCTGGAGGGGCAGAGGTTCAGAAGGCCAGCCTAGTTTCTTGGAACAGGGTAACCTCTGGACAAGCCAGACCAATCAGAGTAGCGATCGCGGAGGTCAAGACTAGGTCTCAAGAGGGGTGAGGGTGACTGAAAGCCCGCAATGAGCACACAAAGCAAGGACACTTACAAATTACTCCAAGCAGGTGTTATATTAAAAATATATACACATTGATTACAAGGCCTTTGTAATATTGACCGTAGCGAGAAATCACAATAAAACTCAAGTAAACCAACACATACCAAACCAATACAATATATATACAAATACAAACGAGTCTAACGAGTTAGATGCACGAAATGTGTAGACTACCTAGATGGGGAGGAAAACAGGCAGTGCGAATAATAATTAGACCCAGTCCGCCTTCAGAAACTAAACTAAAAGGAAGTCTAAGCCCTACGAAGAGTGGAGCCTTGTGCTCAAAAGTACCTGCACACGCTGGTGCCAACAGGCAAAAAAGCTGGGTCTCTTCGAGGGAATCAGGCAGTTTAGTTCGGTGAACAAATGAAGATGAACCGAGCTCCGCGACTCAAGCACAGCCTCCACTGTGGGCAGAAGCAGAGCGCGAGCATGGAAAGGCGTGCTGTTAGACACAGCGGGTAAAAGCTATGGGCTCCTGCAGGAGTGCGACCAGTTCGTAGCGATGCTACTTACCGGTCCCCGATGCAAGCAGACCCAGGCTTCTCCGCATCAGTTTCAGTGCTGGCAGGTTCAGATACGAGCAGGGGACATCTCGGAGTCGTGTAGATTCCGCAGCAGCAGAAGTTGAGTTGAGGACGTCCCAAACGCAGTGAACCCGCACAGTTTGTTACCACAGCAGGGCAAAGGAGCGGCTGTGTGTATTTCAGCCAAATGTACACTACTCACTTCAGACCTGGGAATGCCAAGTGTACGAATCGTGTGAGAGTGACAAGGACTCGTAATACAACACAACCTGACGGCGGTTACACAGCAAGACTCCTGAGTAGGCTGATCAGTCTGCTGAATGGCCCAGAGACACTTCCAAAGGCTTACGTGCAGGAGATGGTGAAGATGCCGAGAATAGTTGTTCCCACTATTCCAACGGTCGAAGTACCAGTACAGGCCTTCTCGTTCGATCCGAGGTAGAAATGGTTTCACAAAGAGACAGCAGTGCAGAGGAGCAGTCCTTCAGCGGGTCACCAGCGATTCCTTGGTTCAGCCTCATGGTTGCAGGATACTTGGCTCCTGTATTCCTTCATTCGTGAGAACTCAGGAGATCGACATGGTAGTGGTGTTTCCAGCCCCCTCTTATCCACGGTTCTCTTCACGCCAAAACGGAGGGGACCCAATGGAAGATCTGCTCACAAAACACTCACACCATACGTGGACCTATCACGGACCACGGAGGTCCCAGGCATTCACACCACCCTAGACCCTCTGGCACCCAGGATGTGTATTGGGATCAGACATCCCACCCCACATCCTGGAGGCACACACAATGCCTGTAGAAGCCAGCAAAAGCATCTGTGTTTCGCGGGAAAGTACATGCCCAAATAAGGAAGGCCCCGGGTCGGCTCGACCTGGGGAAGGTGAAGGGGGCAAGATGGTCAGCGGACAGGACAACGAGCCTCGTGGTCTGGCCATTTTGGGAGCCAGGCCACCATTTTGGGCTAAGCGCGAGAAACGCGCTTAAACGCCAAAAGGAGCTCAAAAACACAAAGAAACGATCGCTGCCACCAGTCCCGTCCGTGATTCGCTTGCACCGTTCGTTAACAATCCCAAGAGAGTATCTAGGGCCTGTAGTAGACTAGAGACCCAAGAGAGCAGTAACTTAGCTTACAGTGCCCTCTTGTGTCACGTTGCGCGAAAGCTGCAACATGATAAAAGAACTACGGAAAACGACATTTCCCGGTACTGACTGTCTTAAGGGCATGTCAGTTTCCCCATAAGAATGGAGCGAAAGCCCAGAGGAGTGCGGCAGAAGGCTGCACTTCTCTGGCAAAGTCTAGATCCTGGTGAAAACAACAGCAAAATGTTTAGGGGTTGCCACATGGAAGGAAAATTACCCACAATTAAGAAATCTTTCCTAACACTCGCCCCTCCCAGACTATGGACAGGGGGAATTTATCCACCCCTGGATGAGTCTCTTGTTCAGGTCGGTTAAACATTCTGGACAACCCATCAGCATTGCTATGTTGGACACCTGGCCTATGCTCAATAGTGAAGTCGAAGCCTTGTAGACTTATGGAACACCTAAGCAACTTTGGATTCTCTCCCTTCATGTTCATTAGCCACTTTAAGGGCTTATGGTCAGTTTGCACAGTGCAGTGGGTCCCATAGAGGTAGGGCCTCAGCTTCCATAGGGCCCACACAACAGAGAAACATTCTTTCTCCACTGTGGACCATCTGAGCTCTATGTCCTTAAGCTGGCGACTAATAAAACCAATAGGGTGTTCCTTACCCTTCTCATCTACTTGTGATAGTACAGCTCCTATCCCAGTGTCAGAGGCGTCCGACTGCACAATAAAAGGTTGTTGATAATCAGGGGCCCTGAGGACAGGGGCCTGGCACAAGGAGTCTTTTAAGCCATTGAAGGCCTTCTCACACTCGTCGCTCCAAGTTACCTTCTTGGGTTTCTTCGGAGTAGTGAGGGCAGTCAGAGGGGCAGCTATGGTGCCATAGTCTGCCATGAAGTTGCGGTAATACCCCGTGAGTCCTAAGAAGGCTCTCACTTGGGTCTGTGTAGTGGGGGTAGGCCAGTCTTGTACTGCTTGTACTTTACTGGGAAGAGGCTGTATCCTCCCTCCACGTACTTCATGTCCAAGGTAAACCACTGAGCCTTGTCCAATCTGGCATTTACTAGCCTTTATGGTCAAGTGTGCTTTCTGAAGAGCCTGGAGCACAATCCCGAGGTGTTTCACATGGTCTTCCCAGGTGGCACTGAAAACTGCTATATCGTCCAGATATGCAAGACAGAATTCGTCCAACCCATTCAACACATGATTCACAAACCTCTGGAAAGTGGCAGGTGCATTTTTCAACCCGAACGGTATTACCCTGAACTGGTAAAGGCCGTCTGGAGTAGAAAACGCTGTCTTCTCCTTGGCATGTTCTGCTAAAGCTATTTGCCAATAGCCCGCAGTGAGGTCAAACGTGCTGAGGTACTTGGAGGCACCCAAAGTATCCACCAGCTCATCTGTCCGAGGCAGGGGGGGTGCATCTGTCTTGGTGACAGCATTCAGAGCCCTGTAATCCACGCAGAACCTCAATTCATAAGTGCCTGCCTTTGGAACCAAAACCACAGGGCTGGACCAAGGACTACTAGAGGGTTCAATCACCCCAAGGTCTAACCTGTTGTTGACCTCGGTCTTAATGTAAGACCGTACTTTGTCTGACATCCTGTATCCCCTACTCTCGGTAGGTACACTGTCTCTTGTGTCTATGTTATGTTTGCACCAAGGTGTCAAACCAGGCGACTGTGAAAACAGGGGGGAAAACTGCCTAAGCAAACTTTTCACCTCAGCCTGCTGATTAGAAGTCAGGTGAGGGGCCACTCGGACACCCTCAAAGGAGCTATCTGAAGGACTGCTTTGGAACAGGTCGGGGAGAGGTTCAGACTTCTCTTCCTCAACATCTGAAGCCAATAGCAGTGCTGCGATTTCGACTCTTGGGACGAAAGCCTTCAGCCTATTTACATGGAACACTTTTGGAGCCTGTCCAGGCCTTCCAAGGTCCACTAAATTGTTAACCTCACCCAGGGGCTCCACCACTGTGTAAGGGCCTGACCATTTGTCCTGTAAAGCTCGAGGCCTTATGGGATTCATGATCAGGACTTGCTGACCAGGTGTAAAGTTGATGAGGGAAGCTTTCTGGTCGTACCAATGTTTCACCAGCGCTTGTCCTGCCTTCAATTTATCACTAGCCAAGCCCATCAGAAGTACCATCCATTTTCTGAGCCCCAGCAAATAATCTACTATGTTGGTAGTAACAGGGGGAGTGGGCATCTCCCATCCCTCTTTGACTATGGCTAAGGGTCCCCGTACAGGATGACCGAACAGAAGTTCGAAGGGGCTGAAGCCAACACCCTCCTGTGGTACCTCTCGGTAGGCAAACAGTAAGCATAGTAAAAGAAGATCCCATTTTCTTCTCTGAGGTTCTTCCAGAGCCCCAATCATGCTCTTTAACGTCCTGTTGAAACGTTCCACCAGACCATTGGTCTGGGGGTGGTATGCAGAAGAGAACTTGTAGGTGACCCCACATTCTTTCCACATAGCCTGCATATACTTTGACATAAAGTTGCTGCCTCTGTCAGACACAGCTTCTTTAGGGAAGGCAACCCTAGTAAAGATGCCAAGTAATGCTTTTGCAACTGACTTGGCAGTTACAGTTTTCAATGGGATGGCCTCAGGATATCTGGTAGCATAGTCGACTAGCACCAAGATAAACCTATTGCCTGAGGATGTCTGTGGGTCAAGGGGACCAACGATGTCGATCCCTACCCTTTCGAATGGTATTCCCACAACTGGGAGTGGTACCAATGGAGATGGCCTCAGGATATCTGGTAGCATAGTTGACTAGCACCAAGATAAACCTATTGCCTGAGGAAGTCTGTGGGTCAAGGGGACCAACGATGTCGATCCCTACCCTTTCGAATGGTATTCCCACAACTGGGAGTGGTACCAATGGAGCTTGGATTGTTGAGTGTCATGATGCCCGCTCCCGGGGAGCCGGTTAAAGCCCTGCGTCCCCGAAAGCGGACATCCAGTCCCCAAGGAAGGACCCAGCAACCCCATATAGGGGCCCTTTGGACAGTGTCCTGGCACCTATGGCGCCAGTCTCATAAAAGACATCAGTCCTGGCGCCATAGGTGCCAGGCTCATTATGCGAGTGCTTGGGTGCACTTACCTGATGCAGACCATGCTGCAGGATCCCGGCCTCCTAGAGGCCTGAAAGGAACTACTTTACCTGTGGGACTAATTTACCATCCGGGCGTGGTCGGGGAAGGATACATACCTGATTGGAGGAAGGATAAATACCTGGAACTTCTTCCAAGGCTATTTAAACCCCACCCGAACAGCCACACGTGCTTTGCGTTGTTCTGCATCTAGCAGCTGGACGCTCACCGTGTCTGCTCCTGCATCCTGATTTCTGCCATGCCTGCCAGCATCCTGGATCACCTGCAAAGGAAGAGAAGAAGAGAACAGAAGAAGGAAAAGTCCTTACCTGCTAAATCCGCATCCCGGAGACATCTCGCCGACAATCCTGAAAAGGAAGACTTTTATTTAAAAGCTCATCGCGTCGATCGCTGCAGCGCCGCATTCCACTCACCTTTACAGGGCGCCTCAATGTTCAGCAGCGATCATCCGGATTCGCAGTCACGCCCCAGCGCCTAGGGAGAAAAAGACCAGAACAAAAGGTGAGAGAGAGAAGGGAATAAGGAAAGCTAAATCTCCATGTTAAGACTTACCTGTTGATTCATTCCCTCTTCATTTCGGGTCCGCGCCGCATCCTGGCATTTCCGGACCCCGGCCCCTAAGGGGAAAAAGAGACATCAGCGTTAATGAGCGAATGAAAAGACATTACCAAAAAACGCTCATTAAAGACTTACCTGATTTCTACAAGGATTTCATCTCTCATCTCGGGTCGGTGCCTGTTCCCCAGCATTCCGTACCCCGGCCCCTATGGGGAAAAAGACACTAGCATTAGTACATTAATGCATGGACACAAGGGGAACCTCTTA
The DNA here is from genome assembly GCF_040938575.1 of Ambystoma mexicanum. Lineage (NCBI taxonomy): Eukaryota > Metazoa > Chordata > Amphibia > Caudata > Ambystomatidae > Ambystoma > Ambystoma mexicanum. The sequence goes on from NC_090934.1 coordinate 1,339,154,320, forward strand.
TCAAAAAACTTACCTGGAAGCCAAGCAAGTTTGGTTCTCACCAATCTGAAAATCCAGTGAAGTAACTGGATACCAACGCGCCCCTGCATCAGAAGCAGGATGGAGAGCTCGTCCTTCCAGACCCTAAGGTGAGACGCTACGAGGAATCACAGAAGGGTTTCGAGGAGGGTGTGAGGGGAAAGTGGGAGGCCGATTGCATTACCCCGCAGACAGTTAATCCCCTTTTTTCGCCTACAGAAGGATACTTCTGCGAGCAAGACAAGCCAGATTTGGGGGGCCCGGTCCAGTCCGTCTTCCGAACCCTGTGCATCACCTTAGAAGATGTCACAGCAGCGCGAACCAGGCCAGCGCCTCTGTGGGAGTCAGGTGAGCGTTACAGAACGCGAAGCCTTCCTACAAATTCCCACCCAGGCGCTATGGAAAGTTCTGAGACTGATCAGTAGGCCCAATTACTGGGGGAATTACGGGCCGAAGTACATGCCGCTCGTCAAGAGACTAATGCCCTCAGGAGGGAATTAATAATATCAAAGGAAAGAACTGATGACCTGGCCAGACAGCTTTTGCAAGGTCAAGCTGGGCAAACTCCTCTACCCGGTTACAGAGGGAACCCCGCTCCTGTGGTTTCCAGTAACCCTGTGCAGATTAATCTACCTGGAAACATGCCGCTGGCCCCACCCGAACGCTTTGCTGGGGACCCCAAACGATTCGCCGTATTCATGAATCAGTGTCGTTTGCACTTCCTATGCAGACCTGGGGCCTTCCCTAATGATCAGACCAAGGTAGCCTTTGTATTGTCATATCTCAGTGGCTGCGCTGCCGATTGGTCAGTTCCACTGGTTACTCAAGATGACCCGATTCTCCGTGATTTTCAAAGGTTTCAAGCAAGCATGGAAAGGTTATTTGCTCGACACTCTCAGGGGCAGGCTCTGGAACGAACTTCTATCCCTGCGACAGGGCAATCAGGACCTCCTATCCTATATTGCAACCTTTAATAGACTAATTGTGGAAACGGGATGGCCAGAGGATAAAAGAGTCACGTTGTTTTATCGAGGCCTACGCGGAGAACTTAAAGATGTCTTGGCCCAAGTTGTAAATCCGCCCAAGAATGCACAGAGTATATAGACTTAGTGGTCCAATTGGATCACAGACTTCAAAACAGAAAAGCAGATCGGTCCAGGTTTGAGACCCGGGTGTTGGTCAAGACCCATGCTAATCCCAAGGGAGTTGATGTCTCTGACCCTATGCAAATTGGAGGGGTTAAAGGACCGTTAACTCAAAAGGAACGTGAAAGGAGGCGGCAGTTATTATTATGTCTTTATTGTGGGAATTCTGGACACTTTCTACGAGATTGCCCGGCAAAACCGCCCCGAAAGGCGGTAGGAGCCGCTGATAAAAACCATGAAGACTCTGTTTCGGGAAACGACTGTCATGATCTCTGCTTCCAAAAGGTCAGGGTTTTCCCAACTCCCTTGGAAGCAGATCCATAACCCAGGTTCCGAGTGCCAACCAGTCCCAATTGGGACGTTTTGGACCCAGTCCTGGCGCCAGTGGCACCATGCTCATAAATATGCCCAGTCCCAGCGCTGGAAGCGCCGGGCTCATAATGCTTGGGTGGACTTACCCACCCTGCTGCTTACTTGCCTGCCAGTTGAGTCTCTGATCCTCTTCTGTTTGGAACTACTTTTCCTGTTGGGTGGGGCAGGAGCCACTCCCTAGATTCAGAACACTGGAACTCTTCTGGAAAGCAGGAACTCTTTTCTTACCTAGGCGTGGCTGTGGAAGGAGACACCTAAGCACTACAGGAGGCTATTTAAACCACACCCGATGGATGAATCTTGCTTTGCGTTATTCTGCATCCTCAGCAGCAGAACGCTCATCGTGTCTTCTGCATCTGATCCTGGGCCTAAGGAAAAAGGCTTACCATTCTGAATCCAGTCTTCAGCAACACCTATAAAGACAAGAAAGAACAGGTTAGCATTACGGTCTTCAGTGACAGCTCTTCACTTACCTGGTCCATCGGCTGTCACCAACGCCCCGCGCTGCATTCCGGCATCTGAAAGACAAAGGCTTACCTACTCTTCGTGCGCTCCGGAAGTCTTCACACTGCATTCCAGCATCTAAAAGACAAAAGCTTACCAACTCTTTGCACGCTCCGGAGGCCTTCGGCGCTGCATCCCGCATCTGAAAGACAAAACAAGGTGCTTTTAAAGACATTGGGGAACTTTAATACTCACGTGCCATTACCCCTTTCCACATCTAACCCAGTGGGTATTCCGGCACCCTGCAGCCGCCCCGAACTTGTACCTGCAAAATAAAAAGACAGTTAGAGCGCATCGTGAAGCAGACAACACGCGCTTACTTACGTGCTTCCAGGCGCTTCTATTCATCACACGGGCTCCATCTTCAACTCACTTCAGCCCGCCATCCGCCATCGCCGGAACCCTGCAAAACAAGAGACATCATTACTAAAGACTTTAAAGACATTAGAATTACTCGAAGTTTACCGTTCGTGCAGTAAACGACGGACAGCAGTCCTCTGAAGTCAAGAGGCCTGCTCCCCTTATCCAGTGAAGAAACTGGTTACAGCACCCTGCCTCGAGGCAGATGGAGAGCACGGCGTTCACTTACCTAAGGTGAGAGCGTTAACCTTTGGGGTTCTACAGGAGAAGAGAAAGGGAAGAAGAGAGAGACATTCAATAACCCAGTTCATTAATCCCACATTTTCTATCTGCAGACATCTTACCCTTCAAGCCAGACATACAGTGCACAGAGGTCCAGCCCAAAGAGCCAGCCGTGTGTTACACATCACCTTTGAAGATACGGTATACGCCCAGTCAAGACCGGCGCCTCTACGGGAATCAGGTGAGCGTTACAGAACGCAAAGCCTACCACAAAACTCCCGTCCAGGCGCTATGGAAACCTCAGATACCGACCAGCTAGCCCAGTTACTTGGGGAACTAAGGGCAGAAGTGCATGCATCCCGTCAGGAAACGAACGCTCTAAGAAGGGAACTGATTATTTCCAAGGAGCGAACAGATGATCTCGCTAGACAATTGCTACAGTCACAAGCCGGACAGATCCCGTTACCCGCATCTGGGGGAAATCTTCCTTCTACATCCTCTATGAATCCAGTGCAGATCAACCAACCTGGGAATGTACCTCTGGCTCCGCCCGAACGATTTTCTGGTGACCCAAAGAGGTTTGCAGTATTTATCAATCAGTGCCGGTTGCATTTCTTATGCCGGCCAGCAGCCTTTCCAACTGATCAAGCTAAAGTAGCTTTCGTGCTTTCGTACCTTAGTGGCAATGCGGCAGACTGGTCGATCCCTCTAGTAAATCAAGATGATCCGGTCCTCCATGATTTTCAAGCTTTTCAGCTCAGTATGGAAAAACTGTTCGCAAGACATTCACAGGGGCAGGCCTTGGACAATGAGCTTCTTTCGTTGCGACAAGGTAATCAAGACCTTTTGGCTTATATTGCGTCTTTCAACAGACTGATAGTGGAAACTCACTGGCCTGAGGACAAAAGGATTACGCTGTTTTATAGAGGTCTACGCGGAGAGCTCAAAGATGTGTTAGCCCAAGTAGTGAATCCCCCACAAGATTTTTCGGACTATATAGACTTAGTCGTTCAAATAGATCACAGACTGCAGAACAGGAAGGCTGATCGTTCCAAGTTTGATGCTCAAGTATTTTCCAAACCGCCAACGCCTTCCAAAGGAGTAGACTCCGGGGAACCCATGCAAATAGGGGGTCTGAAAGGTCCTCTAACACAAAAGGAGCGGGAAAGGAGAAAACAGTTGCAATTATGCCTCTATTGCGGAAACTCAGGGCACTTTCTTCGAGACTGTCCGGTGAAACCTGCCAAGAAGGCAGTAGGAGCTGCAGTTACCAAAGTTACAAACTCTGAGCAGGGAAACGACCTTGCCCGACAAGAATAGAGGTCCTCTTGCCGAGCGTGAAAACCAGTTCCGTGACCTCGCATTTCGTGATACCTATGGTCCTCATTAGCCCTGATAATCCAGATCGATTACATGCAATTGAAGCTTACGTCGACAGCGGTGCCATCGGCAATTATGTGGATCATGAAATGGTTTTGAGGATGAATCTAACTCTTTGTCCCAAGGCTGTAAAGGACGTCATTACTACGGTGGATGGTACGGAGATAGCCTCCGGGCCAGTTACGCATACCACTCAAGAAGTGACGCTAGTAAGTCAAGATGGACACCATGAGAAGATCGTGTTCGATGTGATCAAGGCCCCTCAGTTTCAGATTATTCTAGGAATACCTTGGTTAGAGAAACACAATCCTCTGATCGATTGGCGAGCAAGAACGGTCCAGTTTCCAGAATGTGTCTCTATTTGTCACCCTCCACCTGGTGTTGCACTGGCAGCAATTTCTTCAGAGACTCCCCAGTTACCTCCCGAATACCTAGAATACCAAGATGTTTTCCGGAAGGATCAGGCTAACTCTCTACCTCCTCATAGGTCTTATGACTGCCAGATCGACCTGATACCTGGATCTACTCCTCCTTGTAGTAGAATTTATGCCCTCACCGAGCCTGAGAACCTAAACCTTCGACAATACCTGGATCAATACCTGGCAAATGGGTTTATTCGTCCTTCCAAGTCCCCTGCTTCTTCAGCTTTGTTCTTCGTTCCAAAAAAGGAAGGAGACCTTAGAACTTGTATAGATTATCGCTCCCTGAACCAGATCACCGTTAAGAATAGATATCCGTTACCTTTGATCCCTGAACTCCTGGACCAAGTCAGAAAAGCATGCATATATACAAAGCTGGATCTTAGAGGAGCTTACCACTTGGTACGAGTAAAAGAGGGCGATGAATGGAAGACGGCCTTCCGCACCAAGTATGGGCTATTTGAATATCAGGTCATGCCCTTCGGACTTTGTAATGCCCCGGCCGCCTTTCAATATTTTATGAACGATGTCCTCAGAGAGCTCATAGATGTGTGTGTTGTTGTTTACATTGACGACATCCTCGTTTATTCTTCATCGGAATCTGAACATCGGAAACACGTGAAAATGGTCCTCGAAAGATTGCGTCAACACAAACTTTTCGCTAAGTTGGAAAAATGTGTTTTCAACGTGACTGAAGTTGAATTCTTGGGATTCATATTATCACCTGGCGGAGTGCGTATGGATTCAAAGAAGGTCGATGCAGTTCTCAAATGGCCATCACCATCCTCCGTAAAAGGTGTTCAAAGCATGTTAGGCTTCGCTAACTTTTACCGCAGGTTTATCCCCGAATTCTCTCGAATAGTCCAGCCCATCACTGCCTTGTTAAAGAAAAACAAACGTTTTGAATGGTCTACCGAGGCGGAACAAGCTTTCCAGGATTTGAAGACTAAATTTATCTCTGCACCAATCTTAAAACACCCTCACCCTGAACTCCCCTACATCGTGGAAACTGATGCTTCAAGCCTTGCCATGGGGGCAGTTCTATCACAAAAGGACCCGGTAACCAATCAGTTGCATCCCGTGGCATTTTGGTCCCGCAAATTCTCGCCTCCTGAAATCAATTACACGATTACTGACAAGGAACTTCTGGCTATCAAGTCTGCCTTTAAGGCTTGGCGGCATTATCTGCTGGGGGCCCGACACACCGTTACTGTGATTACGGATCACCGAAACCTGCAATGTTTGAAAACCGCAAAAGCCCAATCCTCTAGACAACTCCGTTGGGCATTATTCTTTGCCGAGTTTGACTTCATAATTACCTATCGACCTGGTACAAGAAACGGTAAAGCTGATGCCCTTTCTCGGATGGGAGTGGAAGAACACTTGATCAACCCTAAACCTGTACCAATCATTCCCGAACAAAGAATTCTGGGTGTAATCGCCACAGAATCCATAGAGGAAGTTAAGGATAAAGCCAGGCAACTTGTAACTCCAGCAGACATACAGAATTGGCATCTGCAGGGAAAGGACTTGGCAGTAAAGGACAACTTATTGTATTTCCAAGAACGATTATACCTACCCAGCACAGATTTACAGAAAAAAGTAATCTCTTGTTATCACGATTCTTTAATGGAAGGACATCCCGGTATGGCCAAGACCTCAGAAAAGATCAAGCGCTACTTCTGGTGGCCGTCTTGGAAAAAAGATATCAGAGACTTTATAATGTCCTGTGGAGTATGCGCCCAAAACAAGAGTCAAAAGGAAAGACCAGCAGGCCTCTTACGCCCTATTGACATCCCACCTCGCCCTTGGCATACGCTTTCTATGGACTTCATCACCGATCTACCTCCATGCTCCGGATACAATACGATTCTAGTAATCGTGGACTTATTCTCCAAGATGGCGCATTTCATTCCGCTCAAAGGCTTGCCAACAGCAGCAACTCTGGCCTGAGAATTTCTCGAAAACATCGTCCGACTGCACGGTTTTCCTTCGGTTCTAATTTCGGATCGAGGTAGTCAATTTATTTCTCATTTTTGGCGAAGTTGCTGTCGGTCGGCTCAAATTGATGTGAGACTATCGACCAGTCACCACCCTCAGACCGACGGACAAACCGAGAGGACCAATCAAACTCTGGAACAGTATTTACGCTGCATGCTGCAACAAACTGAAAAAACTTGGAAAGACATCCTTTGGATAGCCGAATATGCCTACAATATCTCTGTCCATTCGGGAACTGGGAAAACCCTGTTTTTTCTTTTGTACGGCAGTCACCCTCGAACCTCGGAGTTGGATCCCCTCCAAGATCTTGAAACACCAGCAGTAGACTACCTGCATTCTACAATCACCCAAGCCTTTAAGGAAGCTGTTTCTCACCTTCAAAGGGCTAAAGAACAATACAAGAAAGGAGCAGATCAACATCGGAAGGAAGCCCCTCAATATCAAGTAGGGGATCAAGTCTGGTTATCCACCAAATATCTACCTCTAAAAGGGCCATACACATTCAACCCAAGATACCTTGGTCCCTATTCCATCACTACCATAGTAAACCCAGTAGCGGTCAAGTTGGACTTGCCCCCGCACATGAAGATACATCCGGTCTTCCACGTCTCTCTATTAAAACCTGTGCAACCTCAAACCCGACTAACCAAATCTCCAAAACCTATCCTAGTTGATGGAGAACTCGAGTTTGAAGTCAAAAGCATTCTGGACTCCAAGATCTCCAAATCTAAACTATTCTACCTAATTGACTGGAAAGGCTACGGTCCTCAAGAGAGATCCTGGGAACCTGCTGAATATGTCCACGCTCCTCACCTAATCAAAAGATTTCACCGAACATTTCCTGACAAGCCAAAACCCCCGGAGAAGCCTGGTTTGGGAGGGGCCTTGAGGGGGGGTACTGTCATGATCTCTGCTTCCAAAAGGTCAGGGTTTTCCCAACTCCCTTGGAAGCAGATCCATAACCCAGGTTCCGAGTGCCAACCAGTCCCAATTGGGACCTTTTGGACCCAGTCCTGGCGCCAGTGGCACCGCTCATAAATATGCCCAGTCCCAGCGCTGGAAGCGCCGGGCTCATAATGCTTGGGTGGACTTACCTGCAGCAGACCATGCTGCTTACTTGCCTGCCAGTTGAGTCTCTGATCCTCTTCTGTTTGGAACTACTTTTCCTGTTGGGTGGGGCAGGAGCCACTCCCTAGATTCAGAACACTGGAACTCTTCTGGAAAGCAGGAACTCTTTTCTTACCTAGGCGTGGCTGTGGAAGGAGACACCTAAGCACTACAGGAGGCTATTTAAACCACACCCGATGGATGAATCTTGCTTTGCGTTATTCTGCATCCTCAGCAGCAGAACGCTCATCGTGTCTTCTGCATCTGATCCTGGGCCTAAGGAAAAAGGCTTACCATTCTGAATCCAGTCTTCAGCAACACCTATAAAGACAAGAAAGAACAGGTTAGCATTACGGTCTTCAGTGACAGCTCTTCACTTACCTGGTCCATTGGCTGTCACCAACGCCTCGCGCTGCATTCCGGCATCTGAAAGACAAAGGCTTACCTACTCTTCGTGCGCTCCGGAAGTCTTCACACTGCATTCCGGCATCTGAAAGACAAAAGCTTACCAACTCTTCGCACGCTCCGGAGGCCTTCGGCGCTGCATCCCGCATCTGAAAGACAAAACAAGGTGCGTTTAAAGACATTGGGGAACTTTAATACTCACGTGCCATTACCCCTTTCCACATCTAACCCAGTGGGTATTCCGGCACCCTGCAGCCGCCCCGAACTTGTACCTGCAAAATAAAAAGACAGTTAGAGCGCATCGTGAAGCAGACAACAAGCGCTTACTTACGTGCTTCCAGGCGCTTCTATTCATCACACGGGCTCCATATTCAACTCACTTCAGCCCGCCATCCGCCATCGCCGGAACCCTGCAAAACAAGAGACATCATTACTAAAGACTTTAAAGACATTAGAATTACTCGAAGTTTACCGTTCGTGCAGTAAACGACGGACAGCAGTCCTCTGAAGTCAAGAGGCCTGCTCCCCTTATCCAGTGAAGAAACTGGTTACAGCACCCTGCCTCGAGGCAGATGGAGAGCACGGCGTTCACTTACCTAAGGTGAGAGCGTTAACCTTTGGGGTTCTACAGGAGAAGAGAAAGGGAAGAAGAGAGAGACATTCAACAACCCAGTTCATTAATCCCACATTTTCTATCTGCAGACATCTTACCCTTCAAGCCAGACATACAGTGCACAGAGGTCCAGCCCAAAGAGCCAGCCGTGTGTTACACATCACCTTTGAAGATACGGTATACGCCCAGTCAAGACCGGCGCCTCTACGGGAATCAGGTGAGCGTTACAACGACTCCACCCAACAAGTGTAGGGGTCTGCTTACCGAGCTTGAAAACTAACTCTCAGACCTCGCATTTCATTGTGCCAATGGTTCTCGTAGATCCAGAACAGCCTAAGCGGTTGCATGCAATAAAGGCATACATCGATAGTGGGGCTATTGGAAAATATGTGGATCGTGAATTGGTCTCTAGGATTAACCTCCCTCTCCGTCCTAAAACCAGCAAAGATGTCATCACCACAGTCGATGGAACTGAAATTGCCTCTGGACCGGTAACACATTCCACTACTGAGGTGATTCTTATTGGTCCCGACGGCCATCGGGAGGGTATTGTGTTTGATGTAATCAAGGCTCCACAGTTTCAGGTTATTCTTGGAATCCCTTTGTTAGAGACACATAATCCTCGAATTGATTGGCGAGCTAAGAGAATAACCTTCCCGGATTGTACACAAACCTGCTACCCAGAAAACCTGAAGATTAATCTAGCATCTGTAACCTCTGCCTCCATGCAACTACCTCCGGAATACCAAGACTTTCAGGACGTCTTCCAAAAGGAACAGGCCAACACAGATCATACGATTGCCAAATCGATCTGGTGCCCGGTGCACAACCCCCTTGTAGAAGGATTTATCCCCTTACCGAACCTGAGAATCTGCATTTGAGACAATATTTGGATCAATACCTAGCTAATGGTTTTATTCGCCCGTCAAAGTCCCCGGCATCCTCGGCTTTGTTCTTCGTGCCCAAAAAAGAAGGCGACCTTAGAACTTGTATCGATTACCGCGCATTGAACCAGATAACGGTTAAAAACTGTTATCCTCTGCCTCTGATCACTGAACTCCTTGACCAGGTGAAGGACGCTTGCATATACACCAAGTTAGATCTCCGGGGGGCTTATCATCTGGTACGAGTTAAAGAAGGCGACGAATGGAAAACTGCCTTCCGTACTAAATACGGATTATTCGAGTATCAGGTGATGCCTTTCGGATTGTGTAACGCGCCGGCTGCCTTCCAATACTTCATGAATGATGTCCTTCAGGAACTCATCGATGTTTGTGTTGTCGTATATATCGATGACATTCTGGTGTACTCCTCTTCGGAATCTGATCACAGAAAACACGTCAGGGCAGTACTTGAAAAACTGTGCCAACACAAACTATTTTCTAAATTGGAGAAATGTGTTTTCCATACCACAGAAGTCGAGTTTCTAGGTTTCATCCTGACACCCAAAGGAGTCCGAATGGACTCAAGAAAAGTGGATGCCATCCTCAAATGGCCATCACCTAGCTCTGTAAAAGGGGTTCAAAGCATGCTCGGCTTTGCAAATTTCTATCGCAGGTTTATCCCGGAATTTTCACGCATGGTACAACCCATTACTGCACTCTTGAGGAAAAATAAACATTTTGAATGGTCTGAAAAAGCCGAGCAGGCCTTTCAGGATTTAAAAGCTAAGTTTACCTCTGCACCTATATTGAAACACCCGCGTCCAGATCTCCCTTATGTCGTCGGGACTAACGCATCCAGCCTAGCCATGGGAGCTGTCCTGTCCCAAAGAGATCCCGAAACCAACCAACTGCATCCCGTAGCATTTTGGTCCAGAAAATTCTCGGCACCCGAGGTTAATTATGCAATCACGGACAAAGAACTGTTAGCCATTAAGTCCGCTTTTAAAGCCTGGCGGCATTATCTGCTTGGCGCTCGACATACCATCACAGTGATCACCGGAATTTACAGTATTTGAAAACCGCCAAGGCTCAGTCATCATGGCAGCTCCGATGGGCTTTGTTTTTCGCTGAATTTGATTTCGTGATTACCTATCGACCTGGCTGCAAGAATGGCAAAGCAGACGCCTTATCCCGAATTGGAATGGGAGAATCTGATACAAACTCAGAACCAGTACCAATAATTCCCAAACAGAGGATTCTAGGCATGACTTCGTTACAGACGCTTGAAGACATTCAAGCCAGAGTGAAACAACTCCTGGACCCTACAACCTTACAGGATTGGATACAAAAGGGATAAGACTTTACCATAGATAATGGTTTACCTTATTTCCAAGGACGCTTATTCCTGCCACATAAGGAATTACACAAACTAGTTATTTCTGGGTATCATGATACATTAATAGAGGGACACCCCGGTATTGCCAAGACAGAGGAAAAGGTGAAACGACAATTTTGGTGGCACTCTTGGCGAAAAGATGTTAAATCTTTTGTGATGTCCTGTGATGTTTGCGCCCAAAATAAAAGTCAAAAGAAAAGACCAGCCGGTCTCCTTCAACCTCTAGACATACCGCCAGCACCCTGGCACACCCTATCAATGGATTTTATTACGGACCTGCCTCCTTGTTCGGGGTACAATACTATTCTGGTAATTGTGGATTTGTTTTCCAAAATGGCCCACTTTATTCCTTTGAAAGGTTTACCTTCAGCTTCTGTCCTAGCCAAAGAATTCCTCGAAAATATTGTTCGGCTACATGGATTCCCATCTATACTAATCTCTGACCGGGGAAGCCAATTCATTTCCCACTTCTGGTGCAAATGTTGTCAAATGGCGCAGATCGACTTAAGATTATCGACCAGTCACCACCCTCAGACCGATGGTCAGACCGAGAGGACAAATCAGACCCTTGAGCAGTACTTACGGTGTATGTTACAGCAATCTGAAAGCAACTGGAAAGACATTCTTTGGATAGCCGAATACGCATATAATAATTCGGTACACTCTGGAACTGGCCAAAGTCCTTTTTATACTTTGTTTGCGCATCACCCTCGAACCTCAAACCTTGACTCACCTCAGAACCTCGGAATGCCTGCAGTAGAACATCTGCATTCTACAATTACCCAAGCCTTCAAAGAGGCAACTACGCATTTACAACAAGCCAAGAGAAAATACAAGGAGAATGCTGATCTACATCGGAGTGAAGCACCTCCGTATCAGATTGGGGATCAAGTGTGGTTCGCTACCAGACATTTACCACTCAAAGGGCCTTGAACTTTTAACCCAAAATATCTGGGACCTTATTCTATTACGGCAATAATTAACCCAGTGGCCGTTAAACTTGATTTACCAGCTAGTATGCGAATTCACCCTGTTTTTCATGTGTCACTTCTGAAACCAGTGGTACCCGGAACCCGACTACTCAAACCTCCAGAACCTATTCTAATAGATGGGGAGCCCGAATTCGAAGTGAAGAACATTTTAGACTCAAAAATGTTTAGGTCAAAACTGTTCTACCTAATTGATTGGAAGGGGTACGGACCTCAGGAGAGGTCGTGGGAACCCAGCGACCATGTGCATGCACCTCGATTAGTCAGGAAATTCCACCGACTCTTCCCAGACAAACCAAAACCCCCAGAGGGAACAACCTTGAGAGGGGCCTTGGGGGGGAGTGCTGTCATGATGCCCGCTCCCGGGGAGCCGGTTCAAGCCCTGCGTCCCCGAAAGCGGACATCCAGTCCCCAAGGAAGGACCCAGCAACCCCTTATAGGGGCCCTTTGGACAGTGTCCTGGCGCCATAGGCACCAGGCTCATTATGGGAGTGCTTGGGTGCACTTACCTGATGCAGACCATCCTGCAGGATCCCGGCCTCCTTGAGGCCTGAAAGGAACTACTTTACCTGTGGGACTAATTTACCATCCGGGCGTGGTCGGGGAAGGATACATACCTGATTGGAGGAAGGATACATACCTGGAACTTCTTCCAAGGCTATTTAAACCCCACCCGAACAGCCACACGTGCTTCGCGTTGTTCTGCATCTAGCAGCTGGACGCTCACCGTGTCTGCTCCTGCATCCTGACTTCTGCCACGCCTGCCAGCATCCTGGATCACCTGCAAAGGAAGAGAAGAAGAGAACAGAAGAAGGAAAAGTCCTTACCTGCTAAATCCGCATCCCGGAGACATCTCGCCGACAATCCTGAAAAGGAAGCCTTTTATTTAAAAGCTCATTGCGTCGATCGCTGCAGCGCCGCATTCCACTCACCTTTACAGGGCGCCTCCATGTTCAGCAGCGATCATCCGGATTCGCAGTCACGCCCCAGCGCCTAGGGAGAAAAAGACCAGAACAAAAGGTGAGAGAGAGAAGGGAATAAGGAAAGCTAAATCTCCATGTTAAGACTTACCTGTTGATTCATTCCCTCTTCATTTCGGGTCCGCGCCGCATCCTGGCATTTCCGGACCCCGGCCCCTAAGGGGAAAAAGAGACATCAGCGTTAATGAGCGAATGAAAAGACATTACCAAAAAACGCTCATTAAAGACTTACCTGATTTCTACAAGGATTTCACCTCTCATCTCGGGTCGGTGCCTGTTCCCCGGCATTCCGTACCCCGGCCCCTATGTGGAAAAAGACACTAGCATTAGTACATTAATGCATGGACACAAGGGGAACCTCTTATCAAAAAACTTACCTGGAAGCCAAGCAAGTTTGGTTCTCACCAATCCGAAAATCCAGTTAAGTAACTGGATACCAACGCGCCCCTGCATCAGAAGCAGGATGGAGAGCTCGTCCTTCCAGACCCTAAGGTGAGACGCTACGAGGAATCACAGAAGGGTTTCGAGGAGGGTGTGAGTGGAAAGTGGGAGGCCGATTGCATTACCTTGCAGACAGTTAATCCCCTATTTTTGCCTACAGAAGGATACTTCTGCGAGCCAGACAAGCCAGATTTGGGGGGCCCGGTCCAGTACGTCTTCCGAACCCTGCGCATCACCTTAGAAGAGGTCACATCAGCGCGAACCAGGCCAGCGCCTCCGTGGGAGTCAGGTGAGCGTTACATTGAGCCACTCTTACCAGATAACTGGCAGGAGGCACAACTCCTGCAGTGACTTTCTACTTGCACCCCCATCTTGGGCCAGTAGAAGTGCATGGATAACCTTTGCTTGGTCCTCTTAATACCAAGGTGACCAGCAAGGGGCACTTCATGTGCCAGCTGCAGGAGGAAGGGTGTTACAGCAAGGGGAACCACCAACCTCCTATGGTCTCCTTCTGTAGACTCTGTGGGCTCACTATACAGGAGTCCACATTCCCAATAAATCCGATGCGTCCCAGAAGGTTCACCCTCAAGCTGGGAGCAGGCCTGTCTCCTTAGGCCTTCCAGAGATGGGCACTCACGTTGGCCTTTACTGAATTCTTCCCTGTCAGGACCACCTTCTACTAACAAGTCTTTTAGTTCAGGATAGTCGTTGGGGTCAAATACTTCAGGCATCGCCACCTCCTCGTCAGGCCCGGGCGATTGACCAACTTCCTCCACCGCAGTGGTAGGCGAGCTCGGGGGAATGTTCTCTTTCCCTCGTCTTCACTTGCTTACTCCTTTCGCCTTGGGTTTCCCCTTCGGCTGGGGCGGCGTATTAGTCTTAGCCAATGCTGCCTGTGTGTGAGAACGTGTGCAGGGTCTGTCGGCAGTGTCTCCTACGAACCCTAAAGCTCTGAGATCATTGCCTAACAAGACCTTTCCTGGGACGTTTCTCTGAATGCTCACTGGAATCCTAACTGCTGTACCATTTAAAGTAAGATTTACAGGTATTACTGGAAACATGCGAGGTGGGCCGTCAGCCAACTTAGTGGGCATCAGAGTAGCTCTGGCAACTTCCTCTGAGTCTACCAAGGTAGAATCCACTACAGTTCGACTGCATCCACTAACCCTACGAGCTGGAGTATCCACTCCATTGATCAGCACACTGTCTTTAAAGTAGTGCTTGGTATTATCTGGAATCCTAGCATAAGCCTCTGCGACTTTAGGCTCCCAGGAACCCAGGGAAACTAAAACTACCTCATCTTCTATCCCGCTGGGGAAGGAGTCTGAGGAGAAGGATGCTCCTGTAATCTCTTCTTCCTCGTAGGAGGAGAAGGCCAGATTAGCGGAGTGGACCCCCAAAGGTTTAACCTTACACCGGGGATCCCCCTTCACATGGTCAGTTGCTCCACAAGCAAAACAAGATCCATTGGGTCTGTTTACATAGGGAGGCTTATGTAACCAGAGTTCTGTTTCGGAGGTTGACCTCCACTACCCTGTGAGTTCTCTTGTGTCTTAGCCTTATTTTTCTTTTCGTGGCCCTTTTGAGAAGAAGATTTATCAGATTCTCCACCCTCCTTATCTTTGGACTTTTTCCCTTCCTCCTGCTCACCAGGATGAGTTTTGTCCTTATGGGATACTCAATGTGACACCCATAAATCTGCGGCAATGGCCAGCTTCTTAGGATCTATCTCCTTCGAATTGGCCAAATGCTGCTTAAGCTCCGGGGAAGAAGATGCAAAAATATGTTACAGCATGACAAGACTTATCATGCCTTCAAAGGTAGAAACCTTATAACCTTCGACCCAGCCAGTCAAGTTTTTTAAGGATTCGGTTACATAAGATACCCAAGTACCACCTTCTTTCTTCTTATACTCTCAGAATCGTTTTAAATATTGGGCAGGAGTCTTTCCAAACTTTAAAATGAGAGTTTGCTTTAACATTGCGAAATCCGCTCGCTCAGCCTTCGACATTTCCATAATGGCACTACAGCCAGAATGGGGCAGTCTGCTGAGTAATCAGGCAATCTTATCAGCATTATCAACTTGTTGAACTTCGCATGCATACTCAAATGTATTCAGCCAGTCCATAAAGTCATTCTTTTCCTCATACACACTGAGCAGATCTTTTGGAAACCGTGGATGAGAGGAGGCCCAGACCCATGTCCAGGACCCTTGGATCTATTTGCAACCTGAAGCTTGGCCAGTTCCAACTGGTGATCCCTGTCTTTCTGTTTTTCGGCCTGTTCGATTTTTAGTTTGGTCATGTTGAAGCTCCTTCTGCCTAAATACCAGTTCTTGCTTCTTGAATTCAAGCATGGCCTCCCCATCAACACTGGCAGAGGAAACATTAGACATCTCATGCTCCCTTTCCTCGTGGTCGCGGTGGACCAGTGCAGCGGCAGAACCATCGGTTCTACCAGTGAGAGCAGCCCCACCTCCTTCTGCACTGTCCTCAGAAGTTATAGCGTCAAGCTGTGCTTCTTGCCACGCCACGATTCTTTGGATCGTATCCATTTTGGTGCCTTGAGAGGAGACACCTCTCTCCGCACACATCTTTTTCAATGTTTCGGATTTAGAAGCATTTAAAGTTAACAAGGTATTTGTTTCCATACTGTACGATAGGACTATGGCCTTTTAAAAGCTATACTATGACAATTCACTACGTGTCCTGGTAGGAATAACTTGAAATGCCTTTGCTCGTGCGCAACACTGGATACCTTCAGTCGTATCCCACCACTGTACACCAATTTGTTAAGATGGATTTCTGAACTCTGTCCTGGAGGGGCAGAGGTTCAGAAGGCCAGCCTAGTTTCTTGGAAAAGGGTAACCTCTGGACAAGCCAGATCAATCAGGGTAGCGATCGCGGCGGTCAAGACTAGGTCTCTAGAGAGGTGAGGGGGACTGAAAGCCCGCAATGAGCACACAAAGCAAGGACACTTACAAATTACTCCAAGCAGGTGTTATATTAAAAATATATACACATTTATTACAAGGCCTTTGTAATATTGACCGTAGCGAGAAATCACAATAAAACTCAAGTAAACCAGCACATACCAAACCAATACATATACAAATACAAACGAGTATAATGAGTCAGACACACGAAATGTGTAGACCACCTAGATGGGGAGGAAAACAGGCAGTGCGAATAATAATTATACCCAGTCCGCCTTCAGAGGCACCTAACTAAAAGGAAGTCCAAGCCCTACGTAGAGCGGAGCCTTGTGCTCAAAAGTACCTGCACACGCTGGTGCCAACGGGCAAAAAAGGGCGGTCTCTTCGAGGGAATCAGGCAGTTTAGTTCGGTGAACAAATGAAGATGAACAGAGCTCCGCGACTCAAGCGCAGATTCCACTGTGGGCAGAATCAGAGCACGAGTACGGAAAGGCGTGCTGTTAGACACAGCAGTGAAAAGCTATGGGCTCCTGCAGGAGGGCGACCAGTTCCTAGCGATGCTACTCACCGGTCCCCGATGCAAGCATACCCAGGCTTCTCCGCGTCAGTTTCAGTGATGGCAGGTTCAGATACGAGCAGGGGACGTCTCAGCAGCAGAAGTTGAGTTGAGGATATCCCAAACGCAGTGAACCCGCACAGGTTGTTACCACAGCAGGGCAACAGAGCGGCCGTGTGTATTTCAGCCAAATGTACACTACTCACTTCAGACCTGGGAATGCCAAGTGTACAAATCGTGTGAGAGTGACAAGGACTCGTAATACAACACAACCTGACGGCGGTTACAGAGCAAGACTCCTGGGCAGGCTGGTCAGTCTGCTGGATGGCCCAGAGACACTTCTGAAGGCTTACGTGCAGGAGATGGTGAAGATGCCGAGAATAGTTGTTCCCACTATTCCAACGGTCGAAGTACCAGTACAGGCCTTCTCGTTCGATCCGAGGTAGAAAGGGTTTCACAAAGCGACAGCAGTGCAGAGGAGCAGTCCTTCAGCGGATCACCAGTGATTCCTGGGTTCAGCCTCGTGGTTGCAGGATACTTGGCTCCTGTATTCCTTCGTTCATGAGAACTCAGGAGATCGACATGGTAGTGGTGTTTCCAGCCCCCTTTTATCCACGGTTCCCTTCGCGCCAAAACGGAGGGGACCCAATGGGAGATCTGCTCACAAAACACTCACACCATACGTGGACCTATGACGGACCACGGAGGTCCCAGGCATTCACATCACCCTAGACTCTCTGCCACCCAGGATGTGTATTGGGACCAGACATCCCAGCCCACATCCTGGAGGCACACACAAGGCCTGTAGAAGCCCGCGAAAGCATCTGTGTTTCGCGGGAAAGTACATGCCAAAATAAGGAAGGCCCCGGGTCGGCTCGACCTGGGGAAGGTGAAGTGGGCAAGACGGTCAGCGGACAGGACAACGAGCCTCGTGGTCTGGCCATTTTGGGAGCCAGGCCACCATTTTGGGCTAAGCGCGAGAAACGCGCTTAAACACCAAAAGGAGCTCAAAAACACAAAGAAACGATCGCTGCCACCAGTCCTGTCCGTGATTCACTTGCACCGTTCGTTAACAATCCCAAGAGAGTATCTAGGGCCTGTAGTAGACTAGAGACCCAAGAGAGCAGTAACTTAGCTTACAGTGCCATCTTGTGTCACGTTGCGCGAAAGCTGCAACATGATAAAAGAACTAAGGAAAACAACGTTTCCCGGTACTGACTGTCTTAAGGGCATGTCAGTTTCCCCGTAAGAATGGAGCCAAAGCCCAGAGGAGTGCGGCAGAAGGCTGCACGTCTCTGGCAAAGTCTAGATCCTGGTGAAAACAACAGCAAAAAGTTTAGAGGTTGCCACATGGAAGGAACATTACCCACAATTAAGAAATCTTTCCTAACAATCACAACAATGGTAGCAGCAACAATATGCATGGGGGCATCAACAGTGGAAGCAGCACCAATATGCTTGGGGGTATCAACATTGGAAGCAGCACCAATATGCAGGGGCGTCGACAGTGGAAGCAGCCTCAATATGCATGGGGGTATCAACAACGGAAGCAGCACCAATATACATGGGGGTATCAGCAGCAACAAATTAACAGTTTTTTTGACTGACAGGCAATCTATTAAGCAAATTGCATGTGCAGTGACATTTCTGGCAGGTATGCAAATGCTACACTTGTATAATGTTACATTTAATAAAAGTCTCATAGTAAATGTTGACAGACGTTGTTGGTGATAGTATCGTACTTAACTGCATGTTGGATCGACAGGGAACAGACGATGGCAGGTAGTCTTTTGAGTAGTCATCATTGTTCTTAATGAACGTGCTATGGGCGGCTTGTGACTTTGTGTTGCGCACCATTAGAAACAGGTTCAAGAGGGTGTGGGTGGGCGTATATCGGCTGTGAAGTGTTTACCTCCAAAGTCGGTGTGTAGTACTTGTATGACTGCAAACAGTATGCCCACTTGCAGCTGCATTCCGGGGGGGACTGACACCTGTTACCAGAGTGCATGTTGTACTCTGCTATTAATGTTTCCATCCGTGCCAGTGATTTCTCTGTTGGTGAGTTTTGAAATGGTTTGTTGACAGTTGAGGATGCTTGGTTTGTTGTACTTCCAGACGTTGACACTGGATGGTTCATATCTATTTCCTTGTTCCATATGCGAGATGACATGCTGAACATTGTCTTTACATTAATGCAATGCATGTCTTTGCAAGTTCAGATTGTTGCTTTAGGTGTGATGCTGTGGTTGCCAGACAGGTGGGTACCTTGTCCAGGGAAGTCGAATGCACTCACGATGGCACTTGTCGTGGTGTATTTGGTGGCAGGGAGTCTGGCACTGTTTATGGTGTGTTTTTTCCCTTGTCCTGTTGTGAGCAGGTCTGGCTTCATGGGTGAGTGGTTGTATGCTTGCTGTTTTTGCATGTCAATCAGGGGGGCACTAGTTGAAGTGGGGATTGTTGTGAGGGAGGCTGTCACTCTAGGGCATTTATTGGTGAGCTGTCATGATGGTGCCCATCCTGCTGCATGGGTGTAGGGACACATAGTGGTGGGAGTCTAGTGTGTGATTGCTTGCAGTTTTTGCATGTGTTTGTTTATTTTATTTATAATGTTTTGCCTGCTGCATTGCTTTCCAATTCATGTCATGTCTACCCACTCTGGCAATCCATGTTTGGTACTTCTGCCCCTTCTGGGGCTGGTGTCCAAAGAGAAATCCACACTCAGTACAGCATTGCAGGCCATGTGGGGGATGCCATGTACATCACAGACACCAGGCACACGCCATGGGCTTGGTGTTGTTGTTTCCCATGGGGCACGACAGCAGATATACTCTTGACTGCTTCTCAGAGCATCTGAATACCCCCTTCAGTTTTCAGCACAATCGTTACCATTCAGTCCAGTCCATGTGAACTCTGCCTTGCCTTCCTCTTGCCGTTCCCTACTCCCTTTTGTGTGGCAGTCTCCTTGGCCTCCTTTTCTCATGTCTTTCTCTTGTCTGCTTGTCTCTTTTATTCCAGTTGCATGGGTGCCTTGCCTTCCTGTATGACTGCTGCCTCTTTGACCAGCTGCCTTGTACCAGATCCTCTCTTCACTGCAATCGATGAGATGTTTGCATTCCATCTTCTTGGAATTTCCATCATCGGCTCCCCTGCCAGTGTTTACTGCACTGTCCTGTTGCCACGTTAATCAGGGGAGACCATTGTGGCATTGGGAGTGCTTCCAAGGGGATCCTGGGTTTCCAATCTCTCAGTGATCTCTATTTGGGAGTCCTCTCAGTGTCATTCTGACTCAAGCCACATCAGTGTGTTCACAATGTCCCGTCACCAGGACATGGGGTAGGTGGTGCCTGCTCCTTCACTGCATGGCACTCTGGGGGGCAGGCAGTGTGGGTGTTGTGGGTGGGGAAGGTGTCACTGTGTGGGGTGATTGTATTGCATGTGACAGAGGTGTGTGGATATGAGTGCATGGGTGCGGTGACACGCGGTGATGCATGACACTCAGTGGGGCACATGTTGGAGTGGTCAGGGATTTTGTTGCTTGTGTTGTGGGCTTTGTTGTGGATAATGTAGGGTGACTTCAAAACAGACATTGAATTGACAGCCCACTTTTTCGGGAAGTGCATAAGCTTTGTTTTGTGTACAAAATATGGAAATGGTGACAGGGTATTATTAGTCCACTGCCACAAAGCTCTCTTTCTTATTCTTAGGAAGCAACGCTTTATGACCATGTAAGTCATCATGTGTGACACATTTCATGTACATTGTTCATACACCACCCTCATTGTATACCGCCTATTTACATTCTCATATTCACATATTGTCCATTCTCCCATTGACTGTGTTATCTTGTCCTCCAGCTTTTTCACACATGGGTGATTGCCTCTTCACCTTGGGTCACTATGAAATTATTGTTTACTCTTTCAGTTACTCCCCCCTACCTTGGGATCTACCCACGTGATGTGCACACGACCGTCAACAAGAAATCAGTAGACTACTTCAGGGTCAGCCTGGTCCTTGAAAACAAGGAGACAGTTTTGTCATCCCAGACACATGAGCTCCCCCATGAGGCCTCCCCACTGCAATCTTATTGACGTTGGCATCACCCTTTGCTCTCCCTGGTACGAATAATGGGCCTTGTTGTTCTCTGTTTCCCCCTTTGTCTGGTACTCCTCCCAAGGTGTAGTTCTGGGGTTCCTATATGTCCCAATGATCCATCTGATTCATGATGTATTTATGTTCTTTATCCATGGTCGTCTGGTGATTGAAATGGGATGAGCATTAACCTGGGGGGCACTGGTGTCCTAAATCACAGCTCATGTTTTGGCAACTCTGGACCTCTGCCCTGGCTCCGGTGGGTATGAATGTCATAATTGGCAACAGCCCTACTCCCTTTTGACTGCTTACATTCTTGTAACTTGATATATTTGTATGTGTGTGTACGTGCGTGTTCACACACTTGCCTGGGGGTTTTGATGTGATAGTCAAGCTAGAGAAGAGGCCTTGTTCTGTGTTTCACACGCAGCTTTCTGTATATCATCCACAGGCAATGTATTGTACTTGACACTTTGGCATAGCAAGTGGTTCTTTCCACCTACATATGTATGTGCTTCTGCAATAAATGTCTCTACTGCAAGTCACCTCTACAGACATTATTCCACCTCCCCCTATATGCACTCCTGTGCATTCCCCACATGGTAGTGTTCATTCCACAATGTTATTCATTTGGGTGAGGCTGGGATCTGAAAGTGCTTCCCAACAAAATAATTGATTCTGTTGTTTCCATTTGCTATTATTATTTCATTTATTTATTGGAAATGTGTACGGCAAATGGTGTTTCAAGGCGCCACAAGACAAAAAAGGGGGGGGGGGACAAGGGAGAACAATAACAATAATGGCCCTACTAGGCCTTGTGGCATTTGGATCATGCAAGTGCAGTAACAAGAAGTACGAGGGAGAGGGCAGGGGGGATGCCGGTCCGCACGAAATGTGAAGTGATAAGGTGGGAAGGGAAGTGCAGGTTAAAGAGGAGAGAGTGCAAGTGAAAAAGAGGGTTTGGGGGAGGCAGGGGGTGCCACAGTGGCTAGGCGATTGCAATGGGGAGGCCAGGAGGGCAAGTGCCAGGGATTGCATGGGGTGCAGCGGTTGAAGGTACACATGCTAAGTGCGAGAAAGGGGTAGACTGTGTGGGTTGGGGCTGGTGCCCTGTAGAAGCCAGAGGGATCTTGGCAGCCAGTTACTGCAGCAGACAGGGGTGTTAGCAGAGGAGGAGGAGATAAGGGAAGCAAGAAGAGAAAAGGAGGGTCTTCAGGACTTCCAGAACTTAAGGAGATCTGGCTCAAGCCTGAGAGGGGCAGGGAGACCATTCCAGAGGGAGGCTCCTCCGCAGGAGAGAGATCTACCCCCCAATCTCTGCTTAGAGAAGTGTCATATCTGCAGAGAGTTGGAGCTAGAAGACTGAAGGGCTCTGGCAGGGAGGTATACAGAGAGAGGTGGGCACAGCAGGGTCTAATGCCCAAAAAAGCCTTGTGGATGATGCAGAGGGTCTTGTACATGATTGTAGCAGCAACCAGGAACCAGTGGAGAGATTTTAGGGCTAGAGAGATGCAGTCCCCTGGCTTGAGGACAAGGATAAGTCTTGCAGTCCTATTCTGGATTAGTTGAAGGTGGCGAAGGGAGGATAAAGGAAGACTGAGGAAGAAATTGTTACAGAAGTCCAGTCTAAAGAGGACCAGCGCTCTGGAGACATTGAGTTTCTGAGGGAAGGTGAGGAAAGGGAGATGCCTCTGAGGATGTGCAGCTGATATTGGGCCTTCTTTTCAAGGCCGCAATGTGAGGCGAGAAGGAGAGAGAGGAGTCAAAGATGGATTACCAGGAATTAACTGATTCCGAAATGTCCGAAGGAGAAAAAAAATGATAGTTATTTTACCAAAAATGTTGTCTCCCCCGGACATTTCTGACAACCCACTTCCCCTATGGCTTTACTCACCTGTGGGTGGCACACCTCCTTGTGGCTGCCATCCCCTGCATCCCTCTGCAACGCCGGATCCCTTCACTTGTGTGCATGGGAACCGGTATGGCAAGTTCCTCTTTTCTTTTCTTTACTTCATATCTTTATTCCAATGGGTGCTGGGGACACCACAGCAACCTCCGCTGACATTATAGTGAGCAAGGGTGCTGGGGACAATCCCGCAGCCCCTGCTGCCCTTGCTCACTATGAGGCCACCGAATGGGGCACTTGTTAAAAAATGTCCGACTGTACACAATTCTAACAAATCTCCAATTTGTTTTTTGTTTTTTTTACAATGATATGGATCCCGTCAAAGATGAAACCAAGGTTTTTTGCATCAAAAGAGGGTGATGGGAGAGGACCCATAGAGGGTGGCTAGAGGTTAGGAGGGAAGGAGGGAGCTCTGGTCCCAATAAGAAGGATCTTAATCTTACTGGCATTAAGGCAGGGATTATTGGTAGCACACCACGACTGAATAGCAGTCAGACAGTCAGGGATGAGAGAGGAGAAAGAGGAGGCAGGAGAGGGAAGCTTGAAGGAGAGCTGCATGTCATCTGCGTAACACTGGAAGTTAGGAGCAAAGGAGGAGATCAGATGGCCAGTGGGGCAAGGTATTGAAGAGCCACGGTGAGAGGATACATCCTTTAGGGACACTGCAGTTGGAAAGTGTGATAGGGGAGAGAGAAGTTGAATCTGGGGAGGTCAGTCGGAGAGCAATGAAGTCAACCAGTCCAGTGCTAGGCCCATGACGCCAGGGGTGGCACAGTGCCAATTTGTCAGGGTGGCATGATTGACCATGTCGAAGGCAGAGCAAAGATCCTGAAGGATAAGAAGGGATAGAGAGTTGGAATCAAGATTTGAGAGCAAGTCTTCACGGGTCTTTAGTAGAGCAGTTGCCGTGTCACTGGCTGCTCTCAAGCCAGACTGGTGTTCATGGTGACAACCAACAGATTCATTGTTTTGGATTAGTTGGGAGATGACCAGCTTCTCCAGGAGTTTGCCCAGGAAGAAGGTAATGACGATAGGGCAGTAGTTAGCCAGGCAGGAGGGGTCGGCAGAGGGCTTTTTGAGGAGAGGATGCGCAAGGGAGTGCTTGAGGGATAGCGGGAATGATCCAGTGGCAAATGACTGACTACAGAAATCAGCCAAGGCTGGTTCAAGGGAGGCAATGTTGTTCTTGATAGTTCTAAAGGAGCAGGGAGCACCTGTTTGGAGGAGACTTTCATAGAGAAGACTTGTCTAGAGACCTCATCCGGTGCTAAAGGAGAGTAAGAGGGAAGGGGAGAGGGAGGACAAGGGAGGCCTGAGTGCCGAGGAGTGAGGAGGGAGGGGAGTAAAGGATAGTGAGGACAAGATGTCCTGAGTTTTGGTTAAGAAGTGGGAGGCCAGTGAAGTACAGAAGGTCAGGGATGGCAGGGGAGAAGTGGAGACTGCAGTAGGATTCACAAGTTTATTGCAGATTTTAAATAGTTTGCCTGTGTTGTTAGTGGCTTCAGAGATGCATGCTTGGATATGGGCCCTCTTCTTGGAGCAGATGGAGAGTCTGTATTGCCTTTGCAGAGGCCAGTCTGTCAGATGATGTGCCTGATGCTTGCCACTTCTGCTCAGCAACTCTACACGTTAATTTCAGAAAGGCTAGATCAGAGGCATAACAGGTGTTGCGCTTGGAGGCAGACTTCATATAGATCCTCATGACAAGGGCAAAGATGTCCAGGGTGTTGGTGATAGAGAGGTGAAGATTAGCAAAGGCAGAGTCAGTGTGGGAGTCCATGGCAGGAGTGGGAGGGGGTATGAAAGTGGAGGCAAAAGCAGCAACTGACACTTGCTTCATCGATCGAATGATGGAGAAGGAGACTGTCAGAGCAGGCAGAGGCTTAGCCGGGGAACCTAAGAGATCCATCTGAGAGGACAGGAGAGCATGGTCAGACCAGGAGAGAGGTGTCGTGAGAGGATTGGAGATGGGGATGTCTGCTGAGATAAGAGCATCCACGGTATATCTGACTGAGTGCATTAGATCATAGGGATGAATGGTAAGGGCAAGAAAGTCACAGAGGCTGAGGAAGAGTGCTGTAGCTGAATCAGGACAGTCAAGGTGAATATTGAAGTCTCAGAGGAGGAGCAGCTTGGAGGTGGAGGCAAGAAGAGAAGAAATGAGGTAAGACCACTCCAAGGGGAAGAGGGTGACCAGACCAGGGGTCCTGTAGATGGTGGTGAGAGTCAAGGAGAGGGTTGGAGAGATGCCAAGCCTGCAGACTAGGCATTCGAAAGGAAGAGTAGGTGTGAGTGGGATTTATAGTAGCATGGACCCATTCATGGAAGATCAAGGCCATTCCGTCTCCAGACCGGTTAGGTCTGGGCTTAGAGAGGGTCTTGTAGCCCTCAGTGAGGAGTGTGTCAAAAGCAGTGACAGAGCTGGCAGTGAACCACATCTCAGTGCGAGCGAGAACATTAAGGTCAAAGTCTTCACTAAGGAGACAGATATCAGAGGAGTGTTTAACAGAAGAGAGTTAAGGGGAGCTTGGTGAAGCTGGGTTCCAGCTCTGAAGGTCTTCCCAGGAGGAGTACAGGGATGTGGTATGCCCGTCAGTGTTGGAGAAGGGGCAAGAGGAGTGGCAGACAGAGGAGTGGCAGGAGAAAGAAGGAAGTTGTTGAGAGACGGAAGACACCTATCAAGAAGGCAGAGGTTGGGCTGAGAGCCCTGGGCCATGACAGTGCCATTCTGATAGACATTAATGATGCACCTAGAGGATGAGAAGCATGCAAAGTGTACTTCCCATCTGGTGACACCATTAATGGGCAATGAAGCAAAAGGGGAGAGGACAGAGACCATGTGGGGAGTCTATAGGTCTGGAGAGCGAGCGACAAAGAGGATGTCTGTGAGAGTATGCCTGGAAGAAACATTGACATAGGAGTCAGTGTTGGGCAGGCCTGAATCTGACACCAGGAAATCTTTTTTGAATGTTTTCCTTCCAGGCTTTCAGAGAAAGTTAGGGTAGGTGACAGAGTAGCAGTTAGCGTAAATAGGAGGGATGGATAGCACCATGGAGGGAGAGAGCAGCGAGATGGAAAGTGGGAGAGAGAAACAGAGAAACAGCAATGCGCAGAGAAACTGCACAATGCATAACAAACTCACCAGGGGGCCTAGGAGCAAGACAGTTGCAGACAAGTCAGGTGCACCAGACATCCCAGGTTGCCAAACACATAATGGGTAGCTTGATACATGGACAGTCTCCACTTATTAGATGCTTGGGATGCTTCCCCTGACCGAGAATCTAGCTGCTGCTCTCTGCTAAATTAACAGCAGCTCTCCAAGGTAATACCTCATCCAAGCCACCTCTGTGCTCTGTGGCATGGCACTAGGTTCACCATACCCCCCTCCTTCCTGGTATATGCCTCCATTACAGTTTGCTTAGCCTTTCCCTTATTTTGCCTACCAGGCATAAATGACTGCACCTAAGGGAGCCAAGAAGCAGGCGCCCCACTTACCGAGTCTTGCAGGGGTTCCCATTATCAGGGCAGCACCAGGGGATGCAGTACTTGCCCCCATACCTCACAGAGCCCGCAGTGCATCTGGGGCCTCACACAGCTTGCCCCAACAGAGCAGGCACCATCTTGCTTTTTCGGTGCGCTCCGTGGTGTTCACGCTAGGAGTGCCAAATGAAGGGCAGCTGGTATCAGAGCTGCAGTGCTTCAGTGCTACATAGACTCAGATCCTCAAATCTCGGCCACCATAAGTTCTTCTTTCAACAGTTTGGTAAAGGTGGTGTGCCTTGGCTCATAAACTGCTTTCCTACTTGTCCTATTATGATGGCTGCACTGTTCCAGTTATTTGCCAAATCATGTGGTTTCTGCAGCTGTCAAACCGTTAATGCAGCCCTTCTATGTAGCACAATCCCTCGATACTTTGCTAAGCCCAAAATATTCATCCAAAATGGCCACTGCTCTTGCCCATAGGGACTTGACCCATGTGTTAATCTATGTCACAAGTGGCCCAGCTGCTTTGCTCTCAGACAGCGTTCCGAGCACATATTAAACGAGAGCATTTGTAACGCAAATGACAAATTCAATTTGAGGCAGAGCGTGCCATGCTAGGCTGTTCAGGTCTTTCCTGAAGGAGAAGTGATCCAGTATCCCACTGGCGCACTGCTATCACAGTGCTGTGCCGGGATCAAATCGCAGAGTGCAGCGAAGGCAACAGGAAAACGTGACGTGGTGAATGAACACAAGAACCGACAAGCCACATGCAATCCACAGAAGGGACCGAAAGGAGAAAGCTTGCAATTATCTGCACAAAAATTTAAGGCAATATTTTGTTTCTTTTTTAATCAAATGTTGAAATGGTCTGGGGATTTCCCTGATCGAACCTGGCAGACTTTTCCCATGCGGACCATTCCTTTTCTCCCTTGAACAGTGTGTGCCTTTTAATCAGAGAGATATGTCTGTGAGGGAGATGCAGGTCATGGTAAGGTTAGAGACGTTTATTTCCTGGTGTCTGTGTGTTAACACCACACATGCCTTCACCCATGCCCCACCCTAGTGATTGCACTGGATTGACTCGGCTGTTATGACTGTGCTGGCGTTTGGTGCATGTTATTTTATGTTGAGTGGACACACACACTTTGCCTCTGGCAGACACACATTCTCAGGGAATTGTAATGGACACAGAGGATATGCCCCAATTCATCATTGAATGGCACCATGTCTGTGGCCTCACTGTGTGCACTCCACAGGGACAAGTTTTCATGTAAAGTATGATTGCACCTGCTGGTCCAGCTGGTTGCATGCAGCCTCTCTCTGTGCCCTTTGGCCAACCAAGGGCAAGGATGGTGCCTGTGGCTGAGGGTGATGCCCCACCTGCATATCAACTGGTACGCCGCACCGTTACATTGTGCAGGACACATGCTGTGACAATGACTTTACAGACTATTGATGGGGCATATTGCAATACCCCACCAGAGTGGTCTAGGGAGTGGAAACGTGACTTCAGCACCCTCAATGTGTGGTCCACTATACTCCTTTTGGCCACATGTGCAGCATTGTATCTTACCTGAGCTGGTGTCACGTCTGGGTTCTAGTCAGGAATCTGGTCTCGGTTGCAGATTATCATTTATAATTGTATTTCTGAATAATATAATCATTATCCTGGGGTAAGGGCACTAGTTTGTTGGTTTGTTCCTTAACTACCTTGTTTCCAGAAGGAGAGTTCCCCAATCCATCATGGTGGAGATGGAGCTGGTTGCTGATTGGTGCAGATTGACACTTGAAGTATAAACAGGCATTCTAAACTGCCTTTCATTGTCCAGGAAGATGAACATAGGAATCTGAGAAGATGTACTAAGCGGACATCTGTGTGGGACAAGACATCCAGTAAAATTGGTGGGAGCGAAACATATCTAATGAAAACAGTGTGTGAAGCATTCATTAAGAAAGGACTTCCAGTGCTTATTTTTGGAATCTAAAAGTATAATATAGTTTAGGTTATTAGATAGAGATATCAGTAATTTGAATTTGAAAAGTAATTCTCTTCATGTTAAGGCATTGTTACAAGCAAGCACGGTTACGTATTTTTGCTTGTTTTCTTTCGACGCGCGTTCCTCACGCCACAGTTAAATTCACGGTTCAGACTGTGAGGTAGTGTCTGAAGTGTGTCATTTCAACACTGTTTTTTCTGGTGAATTTCAATCGTCTTCAAAAGGCAATCATTTAGTGCGTGCCGATTAGAAGTGAGTCTTGGAACGCTTACCCATAAAGTAAGAGAATTTTTGTTTTCTGAATCAATAAGCATGCATGCACGAAGACGGAACAGGGCTCATATCTCATATTTTTTTCTAGTCATTGGACAGTGTTTCGCAGCAAAGACAATTTTCTTGCGCACATGCGCAAAGGTTTTGTGAGTAGCATTACAACGAGAAGAGATCTTGGAAGTGATTCTCTTGCTACGCTAGTATTTGAAAGTGAAAAAACAGTGATTACGCCTTTAGCGTTTAATGACAAAGGTACTCTTCAAGTTCTAAAGAGCTCCAGCAGAGAAATACAGTTTAAAGACTGGTGAACCAGTTTACAGGTTTTTGTTCATTTAGATATAAAGCTGCAAATAGTTTGATCTCAAGTAAAAGGAGTTCAGTCTTGGAATTGAATGGGAGTACCTATTAGCAAGATAGCACGCTCACTGCTAAAGTTAGAAGGAACTATTTAGTAACTTCTGATACAAGGTTGGAAGTTACACATTCCTGTGAAGTTTTTTCTTCAACTACTCAAACAACTTATTCATACCTCCTCTCGCCCTCTGCATATCCGTGCCTAGACATAGACCAGAATCTGTGTTTCTTTTTTATTTTCTTCACTTCCCCTTTCCCCTGGAGAAGTAGGGACTTCAGCTGTTCCATAAGTCAACCGTTGACCACACTCTACTGGGGGTCTGCAGGGTTCAGCAGCTTCTGTGGACAAAAACATTCAGGAACAGACAGCTGATGTGGCAGGATTCCCGTATGGCGTAATTATGAACATTGATAGAGGGTGGGCACTGTCCCCTGAAAATATTTACACAATTGTTATTGGCACTTATTGTCATGGCCTCTTGGTCAGTGTGTGACCCACATGCATCCATGCATGTGCGTGCCAGTTCATACTCACCAATGGCAGTAAATGTAGCTGCCTTGCATGCTGCCAAGGAAATTGGCATTTACTTGCATGATCACTCAATTTGCATCACAGACGACCTGCACATTGACGGAATGCCGGTGCTTGCGATTGTGGTATATGTGGTCTATCATTTGCGGGGCTCTAGTGCAAAATGTGTACAGTCTATGGCTCCAAGTACACGTGGGAAGTGTGCAACTGCATAGTTATGTTGGCACTCACTCTGTCTTTCATGCAGTCTTCTCTGCATATATATGTGCCTATGCAGACATGCATGTGATGTAATGCAGGCTAAGACCTGGTGGAGACATCAGCAATGTGTGGTCTGTGATATCCCACCTACTATGGCAATGGCACGCTGGAAGGAGCCAGTGGTAATTAAATGTAGTGCTGTCTGCACCTTTCCATGGGGGATAGGAGCCTGGGAGCAGATGCTGAGTGATTCTAGGTCTTGCTCCCACTCCCTCACAAGGTCTAGGATGATATGGGATGGGAACCGGTACCTGGCATAAACCTGGTCATCAGGTATCCCAAACAGAGTATCCCAAGGCTGTGCAGATCCCTCAACTGCAAAAAGCAGGTACCTGGTGGACTCAAAATCCCAGTATACTCCTAAACTAGTTAGGGATCCCCAGGCCTGGCCACCCCCCTCCAGCAGAGCGCTCGCCTCTATGCCATCCTATTACATTCTGATTTCCCTTGATTTGTTCTCGCAATTTCTTCTACATTCCCTCGAAGGTCCCAGATCACCTCCAGCCCTGACACTTCTTATCATATTTGGATCTGGTCATTAGTTCCTGATGGTCCGGGGTGGGAGAACCCAATGCAAAACATCTGACCTATTGACTTCAATAAGGAACAATGCGGGATACCAATCTTCCCAACCCTGTTCTGATGACTTTCCATACTGACCATGCGTATCTATAGTTGGTATGGAAAGATAAAGGAGTGCAAAACGGGAGTAGGGAACAGGGCAGAGGTAAGGGTGAAGGAAAGCAGAGCATGGGGTGGAACCCCCTTTAAGAAAAAAATGAAAAAAGTTAAAAAAGTTATCAAAATTGGAAGGGTGGCCATATGGTTCAGTTTTCTGGGATTCCCTAAAAAAAAGTGCAGTTCGCATTTCTGACATACAACCCGAGATCCAT
The DNA here is from genome assembly GCF_040938575.1 of Ambystoma mexicanum. Taxonomy (NCBI): domain Eukaryota; kingdom Metazoa; phylum Chordata; class Amphibia; order Caudata; family Ambystomatidae; genus Ambystoma; species Ambystoma mexicanum. The sequence goes on from NC_090934.1 coordinate 1,339,184,835, forward strand.
ATTTTAGCACATACCAAGGCAGCCTAGCAACCATCTCATGGAATGAAGGCCTCTCCCCAGGACCCGTCTGCTGTGTATTGCTGTATCACAAGAAGCATATGCATGACCCACTGGTCACTAGCCACAATAAACTGTACTGGAATAGGACTTACACATTTGACATTTAAAGTCTATAACATATTAATCCTCATTCTTGGAGAACTGGGGGTTGGATGATTATTGTAAAAATACCTGCAGTATTAGAGTTGATAATGAGATGAGAATACATAGCTTAGTTTGATAACAGCTGACTGAGCCAGGGTTGCTAATTTTATTATTTCCTTTATGGGAGTTTTTGTAAAGTTCCCCTGAGGAAGGCTCTTAGAGAAAATGTATTACCTTAAAATAAGTAAATGTTGACATAATGTAATCAGACTGGCTGGAAGAAATAGACTCTTAAACAGAAACCTTGATCGTTGCTTCCCCGCTTTACATAAAATGCAGTAACTCATTGACAATAAAATGTTAAAAATCCTCATCTAAAAATTCGTGTTCATGGCAGTTGCTTAATGTGTCCTCAGAATGTTTCAATTTCTGTGTAATGGCTGCCAGTTCTAAATGCCTCTCCTTCGGGCGAGTTCTATTTAAAACAAGTATTGGCAAAACCAATTGTTTTAGTGTTTGCTATTATTAATTACATTTTTAATTTTGTGGCATTGGGGATAATGCAAGCTTGCAAAATAGGAGGCACTGCTGTGTGAGGGGATGAGAACAGAATGTGTGTGAAAGAGAGAGAGAGAGAGACAGACGGAGCGAGCACTGGTATTCACAGAAGCGTTTTATAATGGTGCAATCCCATAGGAAAATGTAGTGTGAATCAGGCATGTCTGAAGATGCCAACGATGTGACCGGTCAGAGAGGATGCCAGCGAGGAGATGAGAGAGAGAGGGTGAAAGTGAGAGTGAGAGAAAGAGGGTGCAACTGTGACACTGATGGTGAAAGTGAGAGAGAGAGGGTGCAACTGCGACACTGAGGGTGAAAGTGAGAGAGGGTGCAACTGCAACATTGCGGGGGAATCTGAGAGAGAGGGTACAACGGCATCACTGACGGTGAGAGAGAGAGAGGGTGCAACTTGCGACACCTAGGGTGAAAGTGAGAGAGAGATTGTGCAACTGTGACACTGATGGTCAAAGTGTGAGAGAGAGGGTGCAACTGCGACACTGTGGGGGAAAGTGAGAGAGAGGGTGCAATGGCAACACAGAGGGTGAAAATGAGATAGAGAGGGTGCAACTGTGACACTGAGTGCGAAAGTTAGAGAGAGAGGGTACAACTGCAACACTGAGTGTGAAAGTGAGAGAGAGAGAGAGGGTGCAACTGCGACGCCGAGGGTGAAAGTGATTGAGAGAGAGAGAGGGTGCAACTTCAACACTGAGGGGGGAACTGAGAGAGCGGCTGCAATGGCAACACAGAGGGTGAAAGTGAGATAGAGAGGGTGCAACTGTGACACTGAGGGTGAAAGTGAGGGAGAGAGGGTGCAACTGCGACACTGACAGGGAAACAGAGAGAGGGTGCAACGGCAACACAGAGGGTGAAAGGTAGATAGACAGGGTGCAACTGTGACACTGAGTGTGAAAGTGAGAGAGAGAGATGGTGGAACTGCGACACTGAGGGGGAAAGTGAGAGAGAGGGTGCAACTGCAACACTGAGCATGAAAGTGAGAGAAAGAGGGTGCAACTGTGACACTGAGGGTGAAAGTGAAAGAGAGAGAGAGAGAGAGGGTGCAACTGCGACGCTGAGGGTGAAAGTGAGAGAGAGAGGATGCAACTACGATGCCGAGGGTGAATGTGAGAGAGAGAGAGAGGGGGCACTTGCGACACCAAGGGTAAAAGTGTGAGAGAGAGGATGCAACTGCGACGCTGAGGGTGAAAGTGAGAGAGAGAGGGTGCAACTGCGACGCTGAGGGTGAAAGTGTGAGAGAGAGGGTGCAACTGCGACACTGAGGGTGAAAGTGAGAGAGAGGTAAAAAAGCGACACTTAAGGTGAAAGTGAAAGAGAGGGTTCAACTGCGACATTGAGGGTGAACGTGAGAGAGAGGTTGCAGCTGCGAGACTGAGGGTGAACGTGAGAGTAGAGTGAAGCTACGTGTGAAGAGAGAGTGTGAGTTGATGGGTAGGATGCGGGGAGGGAGAAAGGGTCTGCCCAAGGAAGAATAGAGACACGTACGGAATTGCTAGAGAGGGTTTGCAGGCAATGGTTTAGTCTTGATGAACTGCTCAAGTCCCAGGTGGCCGTCAAAGCGGCTCTCAAGGATGCGAGCATCTGCCGCCTCCAACATGTAACAAGGGAAAACACCTCACAAAGCAGCCGCATAGAATCCTGCTGAGACACCCTTGGTAGACCTTCAGTGAGCTAGTTCCAACGATCCGGGGGTGGAGTCCACATAGAACCTGGTGTTGCCTCTCAGGATTGCCTAAAAATAAGGGACCTGTCATGCAAGTGATCGCCTTCCTCAGGCCAATAATTCAGCTCTCAATAAGCAAAGTGCACCACCCTCTTATCCCTGCACCCCCATATATTGCTGCATTATCTGCCACCTGCCACCAGATGTAGTCGGCATCTTTGCCACATCGATTGTGAAGCATTTTTCCCTGCTACACTCCTTGAGCAGTGCCAGCCCAGTGCCATGGCATTTCCGTCCTCCCCAGTATGGCACCATCCACAAAACGCAATATTGGCACTTAGGACCCAAGCATCGGGGGAGAATCCGTACTGGAGTCTTGGAAACCACCAAGGCCAAGGGAGTGTTGTGCACCCAGGCAGAGTTCTTCTTAGGCGGCAACCAGGTGACCTTTAAGAGGTCAGGGAGCATACCACTCTGTGCCAAAGAGTCCACGATGAAGAATCACCTACTGACACAAATGCTTCCTTCCTTTACTGAAAATGCTGAAGAGGAAGCACCCTCGTATTGTCCACATATTTCCCTTTAATATGGACAAGTGGAGGCACAGCTCAGTGGTGTGCACCGTCTCTCTAAACGCTGCGTATACCTGGGCAATTATTTCTTGGCTATTCACCAAAGAGTTCCTCCTGGTGAGGACCATTTTCCTATATAATTTTGCTGCAGTGTCAATCAGGAACATAGGTCTGCAATCTGCTGGGGAACCAACATCACCTTATAAAAAAATAGATTTGAATGATATCTGTCCCTTTCCTTTCTGTCCAACTCTCTGCGGGTGAGCCGTTTTCGAAGCAGAGATTTGGGGATAGATCTCTATCCTCTGCAGGTGCCCCCCTCTGGAACAGCCTACCTGCCTCTCTCCGCCTTGAGCCGGAACTCCTTCAGTTTCGGAAACTCCTCAAGATCTTCCTCTTCTCTTCTGCCTTCTCTCTCCCGCTCCCTTGCTAACCTCCTCTCTCTTTCTCTCCTGGTTCACTCCTCCATCTCTCCCCTAACCCTTTTCAGCTTTACTGACTGGTCCCCTGGCTCACCTCCAGAGCCTCACAGGTCCGAAGGTCCCCCGACAGTCTTTTCACTTGCCTCTGGGCCTCTGCACTATGCTCAGCACTACTTCACTTTCAGCATTAGTTCCATAAGAGGGGTAACCCCTACTGCACTTTCAGCATATGTTCCATGTGAGAGGGTACCATTCTCCACTTAACCCAGGGCCCTGCTGGACTGCACACTTGTTCCCTCTGCCGCCTTTGATTGCGCTTCAGCCTGTAGACTTGCATGACCTGAATTGACTAGGCCTAGTAGGTTCTGTCTTGTCCCCCCTCTGTTGCCCCTCCCTAATCTGGTTACACCTGTTACACTTCATGCACTTCCACTAGGAGAAATGCCATCAGGCCTAGTACGCCAGTTACTTTTTTGTTACATAATTTGGAAACTTCAAGACTTAAGAATGACTACTGTATATCCTTGCTACCTTCCCGCCTTGAAGCGCTTTGAAGCACTTCACTGGTGCATAAGCGCCTTTCCAATAAACAATTACAAATTACAATTACAATTTCCATGACCAGGAGAGGGCATTTGTTTCCAAAACTGCATCTCAAATGAACAGGGGCCCAAATAACAGCTCTGGAGCCAAAGTAGATATGCTGGGCTCACAGAATGTCCCAGGGCTTAGTGTAAGTTCTCTTTTATAGCTACAATTACTTCTCCCAAAAACAAAAGACAGGCTTGGTCCTGCTAACATAGATTCAACTCTTCCCCTCTGTAATCCTCTAAATTGCTTTTCCCACATGGCAGCGTGTCTGTGTCTACCACCCACAATGCCTCAAGCTACGAGCCCCCAGAAAGCGCTTGAGTCTTTACTGACAATGACTTCCTCCACATCCAACTATGGATGGCAAACAACTGCCTTCTTTTTAGATCAAACCAGGTTTTAATATTCCGTCCTGATTCAGATGTTCCTCCCCCGTTCCCCTTAGCTGCTGCCATTCCCTTTTGACTTTGAGGCAATTCCTCTTGGCCTCCTATCAGTCCTTGTCTAACCCTGGATCCCTTTACTTAGGAGGCACTGGCTTCCTCGCCTACCCTCACAGCAGCTTAGGGCATTATCAAGCCATCATAAGCTTCTAAGTGTTTAGCACCCACCATCCCCTTTGCTAGGATACCTTCTAAATGCCTCCACAATTCTCCAATTTTGCAAATCTCTCAATATTTGGCTTTTTCAACAACTCCTAATCCCAACAGACACATACACAAACTGACGCAGAGTCCTCAACTCGCGGTACTGCGCTACTGTAAAAGAAGCCATGCAAGACGCTGGCTACCAATGCCCTGTACACCACTCCGCTGCTCTCGAGCCAGGTGCTTGTTATACTCTAAACTAAAGAAATATAAACTAATGGATAACTCATTCATAAAGCACAGGCAGGCCCCCATTCTAAATCTGTCGCTTTGTCATATTAGTAATGTTGATGCAAAGCATGGGTTTGTGTGCACAACGCCAAAAGGGCAGTATGTGACACATAACAGTGCTTTGCCTGGAAGCATGAAAAGGTAGGGGCTTCTGAGCTTTGGCAAAGTGCCCTACATTATGACTGCGTGGCAAACCTAGCAACAGACTGTCACTGAGACACAACGTTCCCTTCCGTTACAGTCAGTCAGAAGTTTCGCAAAATGCTTGAATGATGTCTGTGTCTTCTCACAAAGAGCCCTCTTTGGGCGCAGAATTAAAGGACCACCTGGGGAGAACAATAATGAGTGGGATGGTCTCTTAATGGCCTCTGCAACAAATGACTGAAAGAGCTGTTGGAAAATGATTGGAGTGGGGAAACATAGAGAGCACAACTTTGTGGATTGCCTATTATGAGAATCTTTATAATGAAACAAGAACTCCCTTTAGCAGGATTGGGCAAGGTCAACTGAGGATTAAAGATCATGGAGATGAAGCCCACCTACTTCTTTCCTTGAATGAGGTTAGGGTTGTGCTCCTGTCCCAAAACACTGGCAAGTCCCTAGGGCCTGACATGGTTCCTATTGACCTGTTTAGTCATGAGGTGGATATATGGGGTCCATATCTTGCAAAACTTTTCATCGTGGTGCCTGCAGAAAATAGGGTCCCACCTTCCTGGACTCAAGAAGGAGGATAGGGTGTCTTCTGTCAATTATAGGCCCATCTATCTCCTTGATGGGGGTGGAAAGTGTGTTTTTGGTGCACCTAGAGGCCTGGATCTTGGAAGCCCAGGTCCTAAATCGCCTGAAGGTGGGGTTCCAGCACAACATTAGCACTATGGATCAATGCTAGGAACAGAGAAATGCAAATGTATATGCTACCTTTGTTGACCTAAAAACAGCTTTCAATAGGGAGCCAAGAGTACAATTATGGACGGTCTTATAGGACCTGGGTATGCCACCACCTTTTCTGAGAGCGGATCAGGCATTATACACAGATAATGGAACCATAATCAGACATACCCTGATGGGCGAACAACACAATCAGGCATACCCTTGATGGGCGAACAACACGCATGTTAAATGTGGAAATTGGCGCAAGGCAAGGTTGTGTCCTGGCCTCCAGCGTATTCTGTTTATTTATTCATTTAGTGATCGATAACCTGTTATCCAGGCCAACCTAATTTGGCGGATGAGAGAATTATGATTCTCTTGTTCGCTGATGATGCTGTTCTGCTCTCGTTAACTTGCAAGGGACCTCCAACCCAGTTGAACATCTTTGAAGAATTTTGTTCAGAAAATGGATTTGGAATAAATGCACAAAAGACAATATCAATGGTATTTAGCAGGTATAGATCAAAGATGATCCCCAGACTTGTTATGAACTTGAAAGATGGTCCCATCAAACAATTACTCTGGTATGATTATCTGGGGGTTAGGGTAAAAACCAATTGTACTTGGGCTGACCAAATTGACCGTGCTGCACACAAACTAACCAGATATTGTGGTGCTATGTCTAGATTTGCACAGGAGCATGGCGAGGATGCGATAAGCGCCACTATGAAAGTTTACAAGGTGCAAGCTACTCAAGCCGCATTATATGATGCCGAGCTATGGGGCATGAGCAACATTGATACATTACAGGTTGCAGAGCCTAAATTCTTGAAATTGTCTCTGGGGTTGCCTGTGAATGCTCCACATATTATTAGGGACCTACCAGCCCAGGATGGTGGCCCAAACCTTGCTTGATTTGTGACCTTAAATAGTGACTTGATCGTAATGGGGTGGAGCAATCTTTTGTCCAATCCTGAAACATTTTCAATGAAGGCTAAAGTGAAACTGAAATTAGCACATGCAAACAGATGGGAAAGGGACATGTCTCTTAAGCTAGCAGGATTGAGTAGCTTAAGTAGTTACTCACTTTTGAAAAAAATCGCATAGCTTTGAACAGTGTTGGAGCATGATGCAACTGAAGCTCATGGGAGCACTCGATATGAAATTGAGAATAGCCATTCTCCCACTGGCAAGCTTGAGAAACAAATGCAATGAGGATAGCCTGCCAGATGGGCCACATTGTCCGAACACAGTGGAAAGCGTAATTCGTTTCATGTTTCTTTGCCCAAGGTGTCTTGATATTAGGAAAAAGTACAGGAAACCTCTTCTTAATCAACATAGTTTTAGAGGAGTTAATGACGCTTTTAAATTGTGTTTGAGGGGTGAGAATCAGTTGGCAACACACTGCTTGCGGAACTATGTGCTGTAGGTATGTAGGAGAAGGTCGAGGTCACCAATGTCTTAACCAACTTTCTCCTTTTACGGCCCAATCTATATTGATGCATTTAATTGTGTTTTTGATGACAAGTGTGTTGTTATCTGAGGATTCACATTTTAATATGGGCAAGTTCGGTCGCGGGTCAGGACCATTAGTCTTCTAAGTGGAATGCACTGTATTATGTGGTTTTAACCATTTTAGTCTTCCATTTTAAATGTACCACTCATTTTTTAGCACTACTGTACACATTGAATGGGACCCAGCACGTGTATGCTGTTATCTGTAATGATTGTGCTTGTCTTTTACTGTGTTTAGATTTGTGTTGTAGGTTGATTTATGTGACTTGTATGACCTGAAATGGACCCATCGGATATATGGTGCAATTCTCAATGATTTTACCTGTCTTTTATTGTGTTTATGTTTGCGCTGAAAGTTGTTTTATGTGACTTTATGGTCTGATTGGGCCAAAATAAAGTTATACGAAACGAATAACGAGTGGAAAACAACGTTTGTGCTGTGAGGCCCACTTTCCGTAAGGGGGTCCCCTCTACACAGGAGATTTCATAATAAGTAAGCATTGAAGACAGACTCATGAAGGGCTCTAATAGAGTCTCATTCACAGTTGGGGGGACAGAAACAGTTGTCTTCACACGTACATATGTTTCTGCTTGTGCCATAGCCAGTGTTCTTTTCCCACTCCTTGCGCAAGCTACGGTCAATTGAAAAATTGCTCAATAATTTAGAAAGTGTGGGTGCATTGATTTTTTTTGACAGTTATGGGAAGAATTAATCGTCCAGTTACATTTATTTCATGTATAATACAAATAGCCTCACTGGTTGGTGATTTGGTATTCATCAACCAGATCTCATTTTACAAATTCATTCTCAATCAAGCAGGACCTAATCCCATTTGGATTTTCCATGCAAGGCGGCAGAATATGCATGAGGCCGCCTGACAAGCGAAGGTTGACACCCACATAATGAGAAGGTTATGCTGCCAGTTTGACATGAATTACACGGCTTAAAGTTGTTTTGAAAAGCAATGTTTCCCACTTTCAGAGGGGGGTTCAGAAAATGTATGAACATTTGTCCGGCAATTTGCGAGCACTTGAGGCAGTTAATCAAAGAGTGTAGCTCTTTGGGGAGGACTCCTTTTTAACTTTTGTCTGACAAACTTTCCCTTTCAAGTGATGTTGCATTTTCAGATTTCATTTCACACAGATCACACAAGTATTCTGTGAAAAAGAACTGGAGGCTTGTTTATAAAGCCAAAATGCTCTAAAGAAATGGAGACCACACAACGTGTCTTCAATACCATCTAGTGAGCAAAACTCGCGTCAATTTCCATCTTCTGACTCACTAGGATGCAAGGCCCTTGTTTCTTTGAAAATGCACTCTTGTTTCATTCTTGCTGCCAGCTGTGCGGGGGACCCCATGTGCATAGCTTTGAGCCGTGGCATCTGTTAATTCAGAGTTTCAAAATCAGGATTGCCTTACTGCCACAGGTTCTTCAGGCTAAATATAATGGAACACCAAAAATGAACCTGGGCGAAATGAGATCAGAACATCTGTACACATTTAAACAATACCAGGTCTTGTCAAAAAATATATATATTTATTTATAAACAATTTACACAAATATTTATTGTTCTCAACATACCCATTTAAGCACCACCATTCATTCCATCATTCATTCACACTCTCCCTGTACATTTCAATATTCCACACTTGTGGTACTAAGACCACCTAGAACCAATATATTAACAAACATTTCAACACCTCTTGGTGATTACAGTAAGTGTTAATACAAAAACAAATAGCATCCTGCTTATTTGCTGTAACTCAACATATGTTTCGGTCGTCACAATAGGCCCCTAATTAAAGCCGGTAAATATAAGCGACCTTCTTCAGGAGACGGATGGTTCTGTTGCAACCACTCCGAAATGTCAAAAGGTGGAGGATGTCATCAAACCTCAATCTACAACCAAACAATATACATAACATCAGAATTCCGATCTCTTATTTGTTTAGACACAGATATATCTTGTGTGTATATCTCAGTTTATGTGTATACAGATTGGCACTCACCTCCACGTGAAATAATGGAGACGCGTGTCAACGATGGACTAAATCCTGCAGTGGTGCTAGATAACTCTGCGCCTATACTGCAACGTAAGAGGAGGACAAAGCATTTTAGTAAGCCTGCCCTATAAACAATACACCATTGTATAAATGGTCTGGACACACTGTCTTACCTGATCAAAGATTCAGGTATGGGGGTGTCTTGCGTCTTTAGTCAATAAATCCAAAGAGGAAAAATCCCTGTTCTCGCCTGAAATGCAACACAGAGACTCAATACTCAAATATTTTCATCTTGACCACACTGGAGGTAATCAAAACCTCCTATCAATTCGCCTCACCTCATGTGCCCGCAGAAATGTTCTAATCTGGTACCCCAGTTTTTTCTCACTGCGCGGTGATTCCAGTTCAATGTTCCTGAAGGGTTACATGGAACAAAACGTCATGCTCATATATGTAACTAGCTCAAAGCATTATCAAGGTTTTTTTAATGCTGTTGTCTCACTCCCCTGCCCCTCCCCACATAGAGTTTTGTGGAGGAAACAGATTAAAATTCCCTTTATGAACCTTTGTTCAATCATGCTGGAGTTCTATAACAACCCCACTCTCATATTAGGCTTTTCTGACCCTAAAAATAATAATGGGTCAGCGTGCACAGTGACTGCCAAACAGCTTCTAATGCTTATGGAAAAACACACAACTGCTGCCTTAACTGGGCTCCATGGCTGTTCAAACGCCTCTATACGAGTGAAAAGGGGAAAAAACAGACACATCCAGCATCTGTTTACATGTGCTATGCATGCTGATTGTCAGCAGAAATGGAATTGAAAGGGTTGAGTTTACCCTCGCACTCTCTCTCTCTCTTCAAAACTGCAAACAAACTTTGTGGATTTAAACACTCAAACCCACACACACATTTCACTTACCATGGGTTCCTTCTCTCTTGTCCTGCACACACTCCAAATTTCGTGCTGTTTCCTGGGCGTGGCTTCCTTAAATATGCCATCAACATGGTGAAAAGACTCTTGAGCCCCAATTCCCAGAGGCCTCTGGGCAATGTAGTCCCTCCATAAGCAAAACATTTTTTTCTTTTTTTCTTTTTCCTTTTTCATGAACCAAATAGTGTTTGTTTGATAAACCTGGAGGTACAATGCAGCACGAAGGATGAATTACCTCACCCTATTACGTGCATGAAACAATAAACGCTGCTATACCATGATTGTTTCTGTTGGTGAACAGAACTGTTAAGCCCCGGCTCCCAGTGACTTATGGGCATTGTAGTCCCTTCATGGACAAAAGTTGTTTACATGAACAAACATTTTAGATTGTGTAAAAATAGCAGTGCAGCACGAGGGATGTTAAAAAGATGCATTACCTCACCCTATTTCGTGCATAGACCAATGGGTGCTTTTTTCTTTTTCCTTTTTCGTGAACCCAATAGTGTTTATTTGATCAACCTGGCGAAACCATGCAGCGTGAAGGATGAATTACCTCACCCTATTACGTGCATGAAACAATAAACACTGCTATACCATGATTGTTTCTGTTGGTGAACAGAACTGTTAAGCCCCGGCTCCCAGTGACTTATGGGCATTGTAGTCCCTTCATGGACAAAAGTTTTTTACATGTACACACATTTTGGATTGTGTAAAAATACATTTTAGATTGTGTAAAAATACCAGTGCAGCATGAGGGATGTTAAAAAGATGCATTGCCTCACCCTATTTCGTGCATAGACCAATGGGTGCTTATGCTGCATGATTTTTACTGTTGGTGTATGCGGCTCATTCCAACATCCGAGGTGATCCTTGGGTATAGCTTGCTATTGTGGGTCATGGCCACTCACCTTCAGTTCATCCTGGATTATGGTGTGATCTTTCATGACTTACTAATGGACACAAACGCCCTTCCCCCTCACGGTGGCAGGAGGCGCCTTCGCCACAACCAATATTGTCAAAATCAAATATGGGTAAACCAGAGTCCAAATGAATGTGCTGACATGCCATGCCCTTCATATATATTTATCAGATGGCATATATATAAGAGGTTCACCATATAACTGATATAGAACCGTGCTCAACCAATGAGAGCAGAGACCATGTCTCTAATCCAGTTACCAGTTTGTTCCACTCTATGGAAATATTCAAACCATTTTTAACTGAGTCCAAAGAGTGAATCCATCTTTGTTCTAGTCTGTGTAACATAGTGGACATGTCGCCTCCTCTCATGGGGGTCTTGATGCTTTGAAGTACAAACCACCTAATATCCTTGTCAGTGTGCCCCAATTTAGAGAAATGTTCAACTAAAGGTTTATCTTGCACATTGTTCCTTATGCACGAACGATGTTCCGATATTCTCTGGCGTACCTCTCTCATAGTTTTTCCTACATATACAAGATCACATGGACATTGGATAATGTATATGACGTTTTTGCTCAAGCAATTGGTGTGATTTTTAAAAAACCACTCCTTCTTGTTGCCATATTCAAATGATTTTTTTGTAGAAGTAAATTGGCACGCCACACAATGGCCACATTTGTGATGTCCCATGATGGGTTTCAAACCCCATTGGTTCATCACTGTTTTGTTATCTTATTGTTCTTTATATGTGTGGACCAGTTTTTGTCTGAGATTCATGTTGCGTTTAAACCCAAACATTGGTTTCTGTGCCAGACTCCCTGGGCATTTCACCAGATGGCAATTCTTATTGACACTCCTCTTGATCAAATTGCTTATTGGGGAAAATGTAGACACACAGATCAATCTGTTATTCTTTTCTTTGGTCTTCGTTAATAGACAGGTCTCCCGATGTGTGTTGAGGGCTCGTTTATAGTGTTGTTTCACCAACTTTTTTGGATACCCTCTATCCATTAGTCTGTCCTTCAATTTCACGGAGTGGTTCACAAACTCGTTTTTTTGTGTGCAATTTCTCCGGATGCAGAGAAATTGACCGTATGGTAGATTTTGTTTAAGACCTCCCGGGTGAAAACTCGAGTAATGTAGGAGTGTGTTTTTATCTGTGCTTTTCCTGTGTAATGTTGTTTCCAAATGATCTTCTTTCTTTTGGATCACTAGTTCCAGAAAACTTACACTCACTTTGTTCCACTCCATTGTGAACTTAATGTGGGGATCACATGCATTAACCCACATGTGGACGGCCACCAGAGATTCGGTAGAACCTCTCCACACAATGAACACATCGTCTATGAACCGTTTCCACACTCTCAAGTGTCCCCCAAACGGCTGTTGTTCAAAGCACATAAGGGTCCCAGTACAAAATTATGTTCAAAATCAGCCATATATAAATTTGCCACATCAGGTGCAAAGGTGGCACCCATACTTACCCCTCTGAGTTGTTTATATAAACTTTTCTTAAAAAGAAAAAAGTTTTCACACATGGCCAAATGCCCACATTCAAGTATGAAGCCCGTTGGTGGATTTAATGGTGTTTCTCTTGTATCGAGGATTTTTCTTAACACCTCCAAACTCTGCATCTGCGGGATGGACGTATACAATGATTCAACGTCCATCGTCACTAAAATGTCATTTGGTTCCACGGTGATGCTTTCCAGCATGTGGAGCATATGGGTCATATCCTTTATATATGCAGGCATTAATTCAACAAATGGTTTCAAAAAGAACTCTGTATATACAGATAGGGGCTCTAACAATGAGTCAATGGCAGAGACTATCGGTCTCCCTGGTGGGTGCTCTGCATTTTTATGCACTTTTGGAAGTACATAAAATGCCCCTTTTCTTGGGTGAACCTTACATAGGAATAGTTGTTCTTCCTCACTAATCCATTCTTCATTCACCGCGTGTCTCATCAGATTTCCTATTTCCTCTTGTAGAGCTTGCGTAGGGTCATGATCTAATTTTCTATATGCATCCCTGTCTGCAAGGAGCCTCAAACATTCATCTTCATACTTCTGAATATCCATCAACACGATGCCACCCCCTTTATCAGCAGGTTTAATAATTCTAAGGGGATCTTGACAGAGCATTTTCAATGCTTCTCGTTCGTGTTTATTCAGGTTATCTTGATGGAAATGTTTCTTCTTGATAGCCTCCTGCACTTGTTCCCTCACAATGTTTTCAAAGGCCAAGATTTCGGGGGGGCACACGTGTATGGGAGGTGAAAAATGTGATTTAGGTTTGAGCCCTGTGACGTTCTTTACTTCTTCACATTCTTTCTGACCGTCTTTGTTGCCTGTTGATGTACTCGGTAAAAATACCTCAAAATAATGTTTTAATCTGATTTTACGAAAGAAACCTTGTAATTCCATTTCACACTTGAATGGATCCACTCTCGCTACTGGGACGTAGGATAAACCCTTCGACAGTAGTTTGAGTTCAATATCAGTCACGTCTTTAGATGATAAATTGAAAATCGGAATTTTATCTGGGTTCACTGATTCTGGTACCACTGCCTCGTACGGACTCCTGGTCCAAGTTGTTGTCTCGCTCTCGGCCGGCCTCTCTGGCCTCCTCTCCGAAAAAAAACGGGTTGTTGTCCCTGGATGTTAGATAAATTTGCACCACCTTGTGGTGCACCTGTTTGGTCCGAGTCACTAGATGAGGCAGAGGAGTGGAGAAATTTACAAAACGGTTGGGCCTTCTATTATAAGGACCTGAGGTGGTCTCTGTATAGAATCCTGTGCGTAAATAGGGATAAGTTCTTTCCTCTTTGTAGTTATTCAAATCTTTTTTCAATTTGTTTTTTTTTTTGTCCGAATTGAACTGTTTGAATTTTTTAATTTCCTCTTCTATATTTGCTAGTAACGCTTTTGAATCTTTTATAGATTGATTTTCCACAAAAACTTTTTCTAAGCCTTCTAGCTCTTCGCTTTATGCCTTGGCCTCCTCTTCCGCAGTCTCAACTATAATAATCATCAAATCTCTTGAACACTTATTGCATACTCCGCTAAAGTTTTTTTGAAATATTATGTTATCAATAAACAGTCTCGGAATTATTTTTACCTGCAAACCCTCCGGTATAATTCCACCTTTCAAATATTGCAGCATAAAGCTGCCATGTAATTGAGTGCGAGCTAATTTCTTTTTTTTCTGCGTGATGGTGTTTAGCTCATCTGTCCCATCCGGGATCTTTTCTACTGGTGTTTCATTCTCAAACAGAGCTGGAACGTCCAGGAGCTTCTTATAATGTTCATCGGAGAATGAAACAATATTCACATTCTCCATTTAAATAGAGCTCAATATTTTAGCTACTTATAATACGTTTCCCTTCAGCCAGTGGGCTGTACATACAAAGTTTCATAATCGGGATTGCCTTAATGCCACAGGTTCTTCAGGCTAAATATACTGGAACAACAAAAATGAACCTGGGCGAAATGAGATCAGAACATCTGTACACATTTAAACAATACCAGGTCTTGTCAAAAAATGTATATATTTATTTATAAACAATTTACACAAATATTTATTGTTCTCAACATCCCCATTTAAACACCACCATTCATTCCATCATTCATTCACACTCTCACTATACATGTCAATATTCCACACTTGTGGTACTCAGACCACCTAGAACCAATATATTAACATACATTTCAACGCCTCTTGGTGATTACAGTAAGTGTTAATGCAAAAACAAATAGCATCCTGCTTATTTTCTGTAACTCAACATATGTTTCGGTCGTCACAATAGGCCCCTAATTTAAGCCGGTAAATATAAGCGACCTTCTTCAGGAGACGGATGGTTCTGTTGCAACCACTCCGAAATGTCAAAAGGTGGAGAATGTCATCAAACCTCAATCTACAAACAAACAATATACAAAACATCAGAATTCCGATCTCTTATTTGTTTAGACACAGATATATCTTGTGTGTATATCTCAGTTTATGTGTATACAGATTGGCACTCACCTCCATGGGAAATAATGGAGAAGCGTGTCAACGATGGACTAAATCCTGCAGTGGTGCTAGATAACTCTGCGCCTATACTGCAACGTAAGAGGAGGACAAAGCATCTTAGTAAGCCTGCCCTATAAACAATACACCATTGTATAAATGGTCTGGACACACTGTTTTACCTGATCAAAGATTCAGGTATGGGGGTGTCTTGCGTCTTTAGTCAATAAATCCAAAGAGGAAAAATCCCTGTACTCGCCTGAAATGCAACACAGAGACTCAATACTCAAATATTTTCATCTTGACCACACTGGAGGTAATGAAAACCTCCTATCAATTCGCCTCACCTCATGTGGCCGAGTCAAAAATGTTCTAATATGGTACCCCAGTTTTTTCTCACTGCGCGGTGATTCCAGTTCAATGTTCCTGAAGGGATACATGGAACAAAACGTCATGCTCATATATGTAACTAGCTCAAAGCATTATCAAGGTTTTTTTAATGCTGTTGTCTCACTCCCCTGCCCCTCCCCACATAGAGTTTTGTGGAGGAAACAGATTAAAATTCCCTTTCTGAACCTTTGTTCAATCATCACTGGGAGCTGGGGCTTAACAGTTCTGTTCACCAACAGAAACAATCATGGTATAGCAGCGTTTATTGTTTCATGCACGTAATAGGGTGAGGTAATTCATCCTTCATGCTGCATTGTTCCTCCAGGTTTATCAAACAAACACTATTTTGTTCATGAAAAAGGAAAAAGAAAAAAAGAAAAAAATGTTTTGCTTACGGAGGGACTACATTACCCAGAAGCCTCTGGGAATTGGGGCTCAAGAGTCCTTTCAGCAGGTTGATGGCATATTTAAGGATGCCACGCCCAGGAAACAGCACGAAATTTGGAGTGTGTGCAGGACAAGTGAGAAGGAACCCATGGTAAGTAAAATGTGTGTGTGGGTTTGAGTGTTTAAATCCACAAAGTTTGTTTGCAGTTTTGAAGAGAGAGAGAGTGCGAGGGTAAACTCAACCCTTTCAATTCCATTTCTGCTGAAATCAGCATGCATAGCACATGTAAACAGATGCTGGATGTGTCTGTTTTTTCCCCTTTTCACTCGTATAGAGGCGTTTGAACAGCCATGGAGCCCAGTTAAGGCAGCAGTTGTGTGTTTTTCCATAAGCATTAGAAGCTGTTTGGCAGTCACTGTGCACGCTGACCCATTATTATTTTTAGGGTCAGAAAAGCCTAATATGAGAGTGGGATTGTTACAGAACTCCAGCATGATTGAACAAAGGTTCATAAAGGGAATTTTAATCTGTTTCCTCCACAAAACTCTATGGGCCTGATCACGACTTGGCCATTACCGCCGGCGGTATTACCGCCGGCGGTAATAGCCCTACCACCGAACTGCCCGGCGCTAATAGCGCCAGATCACGAGTTCGGCAGTAAAGTAATTCCCCATTCCCCATTGAGCTCATTTGGGAATGCCCCATTCCCCATTGGGCTCAATGGGGAATTTTCGTGCTCTTACCGCTGGCGGTTTTCTCGCCGGCAGTAATAGCACGCATTTTTGGCAGATTTCCCCCCAGCTCAGACCTGGGGCAAAATCCGCCCAAGCCCTGATTCGGCGGATCCTTAAATCCGGCGGTATTAGCGCTACCGCCGGATTTAAGGGTTACCGCCGAAGTCGTGATCAGGCCCTATGTGGGGAGGGGTAGGGGAGTGAGACAACAGCATTAAAAAAACCTTGATAATGCTTTGAGCTAGTTACATATATGAGCATGACGTTTTGTTCCATGTAACCCTTCAGGAACATTGAACTGGAATCACCGCGCAGTGAGAAAAAACTGGGGTACCAGATTAGAACATTTCTGGACTCGGCCACATGAGGTGAGGCGAATTGATAGGAGGTTTTGATTACCTCCAGTGTGGTCAAGATGAAAATATTTGAGTATTGAGTCTCTGTGTTGCATTTCAGGCGAGAACAGGGATTTTTCCTCTTTGGATTTATTGACTAAAGACGCAAGACACCCCCATACCTGAATCTTTGATCAGGTAAAACAGTGTGTCCAGACCATTTATACAATGGTGTATTGTTTATAGGGCAGGCTTACTAAGATGCTTTGTCCTCCTCTTACGTTGCAGTATAGGCGCAGAGTTATCTAGCACCACTGCAGCATTTAGTCCATCGTTGACACGCGTCTCCATTATTTCCCATGGAGGTGAGTGCCAATCTGTATACACATAAACTGAGATATACACACAAGATATATCTGTGTCTAAACAAATAAGAGATCGGAATTCTGATGTTATGTATATTGTTTGTTTGTAGATTGAGGTTTGATGACATCCTCCACCTTTTGACATTTCGGAGTGGTTGCAACAGAACCATCCGTCTCCTGAAGAAGGTCGCTTATATTTACCGGCTTAAATTAGGGGCCTATTGTGACGACCGAAACATATGTTGAGTTACAGCAAATAAGCAGGATGCTATTTGTTTTGTATTAACACTTACTGTAATCACCAAGAGGTGTTGAAATTTATGTTAATATATTGGTTCTAGGTGGTCTGAGTACCACAAGTGTGGAATATTGACATGTATAGTGAGAGTGTGAATGAATGATGGAATGAATGGTGGTGTTTAAATGGGGATGTTGAGAACAATAAATATTTGTGTAATTTGTTTATAAATAAATATATATATTTTTTGACAAGACCTGGTATTGTTTAAATGTGTACAGATGTTCTGATCTCATTTCGCCCAGGTTCATTTTTGTTGTTCCATCTGTTAATTCAGACCTTCCAGGATTTTGCGGCATGAAACGGTAAATTTTGCGGCATGAAATAGCACATTTTGTAGCACAAACCTTTATTTATTGTGGCATTTTTTTGCGGGACATTTTCTATTATCTGGAGGGTGTTAGATTGCCACATTGTAGGAAAGAGGCAGAATGCAAGGCTAAAAGAGAGTCAGGGTGTCATTATTATGTATCTTTTGTATTCATTTAATAGGAAGAATCCCGAATCTGGCTTGGCAGCACAGTTTTTCAATTTTGCCGCAAATAGATTTGCACTTCAGACAAACAAACCAAAATGTACCTTTCACCACCAACCCACCCCTTCCCCTAGTTAACTGCTTGGTCGCTGCCGCTTCCCCTCCAACCCTGCGGTGTCAGATCAGTCCTTCTAACGCAGGATGGATCTTACGTCGCAGGGTCCCTTTTTAGTTTTTTGTTTGTTTTTGTTTTCAGTCCCCCATTTCCAATTTTGAGAAAGCGGGGGCTACCCCTGCAACCTCCAAGGCCGAAATACTGAACATAAGGAGCGGGTGACACCCCATTAACCCCTGCTCCACATGTTCGGTATTTATAAAAATCGATCGAATGGTACTGGCGAAATAGGTCAAATTGTACCATTCGATCGATTTTTGGCGTTCAAAATGGGTAGTACCTTGAATAGAAGCGCTCTCCCGACAGTGATCTGCAAGCTCCCAGCAGGTCCACTGTAAAATGCGACACAAAAAATGCATTTCTATCCTGTTTGAGGAACAGAAATGCAAGCAACATAGCAGCGGTTCATATACCTTAAAAAAATGCATGACCGGGTCAAGAAAGACCCTGGGGGTCATTGTGAGGTTGCCGGTCCAGAAACAACGCTACCGGCAAACTTGCTGCTACCATTTTTTCCGGACTGGCAAACTACGAGTTCTGCAAGCGGGTGCTTTTCAGCCCGCCAGGTCTGAACTGGCGGGCGGAACGGCACCCGCTCGCAGACCTTGATGGATACACCAGCACTGTTGCACACAGTGCCGGTGCATCTGTCCTCCCCATTCCCATTGAGTCCAATGGGAATCAATGGGAATGGGAATTTTCTTTTTTCCAGCATCTGGCTGGAGGGACTGCCAGAACAAAAATGACTCCGGCACCAGCCGTGCCGTTTTTACAGGCACGGCTACCGCCGGACTTGAAATGAGGCCCCCTGTCATGCATTGGCACCCCCAGCTCCCATGCACGTAGGGTTGCCTACACTTTCTGCACATTTAAAAGTGCATCTTTAGGATGCGCTTTTAAATTGGCAGAAACGCCCCCTGATTTACTCAGAGGTGAAAAAGGCGATCTGAATGGGCGTGTAAATAAAATCCACAAGGGACACCTGAATGGGCACATTTTAATAGGATTGGGCTGCTCTTTTTCTGGGCGCAAGTGATGAGATGTGTTTGCGCATTTAATTTCTTGCATTGATACCTTTTGAGAATCTGGGACCCTGAGCATTTTTTTTTATTGTAGTTTTTGCTTTTTTTTTTGCAAAAATGTCAGTTTTTGCTGCATATTGCGCTAAACGGCCGTTTTTGCAGCATTTTGCGGGATCGCAAAATCGCTATCAGCTGGAAGGTCTGGTTAATAGTAACAACAACATTTTCCAAAGGCACTTTATGCCAGATCCTCCCACAGGGGAGTGAGACAACAGCATTAAAAAAACCTTGATAATGCTTTGAGCTAGTTACATATATGAGCATGACGTTTTGTTCCATGTAACCCTTCAGGAACATTGAACTGGAATCACCGCGCAGTGAGAAAAAACTGGGGTACCAGATTAGAACATTTCTGGACTCGGCCACATGAGGTGAGGCGAATTGATAGGAGGTTTTGATTACCTCCAGTGTGGTCAAGATGAAAATATTTGAGTATTGAGTCTCTGTGTTGCATTTCAGGCGAGAACAGGGATTTTTCCTCTTTGGATTTATTGACTAAAGACGCAAGACACCCCCATACCTGAATCTTTGATCAGGTAAAACAGTGTGTCCAGACCATTTATACAATGGTGTATTGTTTATAGGGCAGGCTTACTAAGATGCTTTGTCCTCCTCTTACGTTGCAGTATAGGCGCAGAGTTATCTAGCACCACTGCAGGATTTAGTCCATCGTTGACACGCGTCTCCATTATTTCCCATGAGGTGAGTGCCAATCTGTATACACATAAACTGAGATATACACACAAGATATATCTGTGTCGAAACAAATAAGAGATCGGAATTCTGATGTTATGTATATTGTTTGTTTGTAGATTGAGGTTTGATGACATCCTCCACCTTTTGACATTTCGGAGTGGTTGCAACAGAACCATCCGTCTCCTGAAGAAGGTCGCTTATATTTACCGGCTTAAATTAGGGGCCTATTGTGACGACCGAAACATATGTTGAGTTACAGCAAATAAGCAGGATGCTATTTGTTTTGTATTAACACTTACTGTAATCACCAAGAGGTGTTGAAATTTATGTTAATATATTGGTTCTAGGTGGTCTGAGTACCACAAGTGTGGAATATTGACATGTATAGTGAGAGTGTGAATGAATGATGGAATGAATGGTGGTGTTTAAATGGGGATGTTGAGAACAATAAATATTTGTGTAATTTGTTTATAAATAAATATATATATTTTTTGACAAGACCTGGTATTGTTTAAATGTGTACAGATGTTCTGATCTCATTTCGCCCAGGTTCATTTTTGTTGTTCCATCTGTTAATTCAGACCTTCCAGGATTTTGCGGCATGAAACGGTAAATTTTGCGGCATGAAATAGCACATTTTGTAGCACAAACCTTTATTTATTGTGGCATTTTTTTGCGGGACAATTTCTATTATCTGGAGGGTGTTAGATTGCCACATTGTAGGAAAGAGGCAGAATGCAAGGCTAAAAGAGAGTCAGGGTGTCATTATTATGTATCTTTTGTATTCATTTAATAGGAAGAATCCCGAATCTGGCTTGGCAGCACAGTTTTTCAATTTTGCCGCAAATAGATTTGCACTTCAGACAAACAACCCAAAATGTACCTTTCACCACCAACCCACCCCTTCCCCTAGTTAACTGCTTGGTCGCTACCGCTTCACCTCCAACCCTGCGGTGTCAGATCAGTCCTTCTAACGCAGGATGGATCTTACGTCGCAGGGTCCCTTTTTAGTTTTTTGTTTGTTTTTGTTTTCAGTCCCCCATTTCCAATTTTGAGAAAGCGGGGGCTACCCCTGCAACCTCCAAGGCCGAAATACTGAACATAAGGAGCGGGTGACACCCCATTAACCCCTGCTCCACATGTTCGGTATTTATAAAAATCGATCGAATGGTACTGGCGAAATAGGTCAAATTGTACCATTCGATCGATTTTTGGCGTTCAAAATGGGTAGTACCTTGAATAGAAGCGCTCTCCCGACAGTGATCTGCAAGCTCCCAGCAGGTCCACTGTAAAATGCGACACAAAAAATGCATTTCTATCCTGTTTGAGGAACAGAAATGCAAGCAACATAGCAGCGGTTCATATACCTTAAAAAAATGCATGACCGGGTCAAGAAAGACCCTGGGGGTCATTGTGAGGTTGCCGGTCCAGAAACAACGCTACCGGCAAACTTGCTGCTACCATTTTTTCCGGACTGGCAAACTACGAGTTCTGCAAGCGGGTGCTTTTCAGCCCGCCAGGTCTGAACTGGCGGGCGGAACGGCACCCGCTCGACGACCTTGATGGATACACCAGCACTGTTGCACACAGTGCCGGTGCATCTGTCCTCCCCATTCCCATTGAGTCCAATGGGAATCAATGGGAATGGGAATTTTCTTTTTTCCAGCATCTGGCTGGAGGGACTGCCAGAACAAAAATGACTCCGGCACCAGCCGTGCCGTTTTTACAGGCACGGCTACCGCCGGACTTGAAATGAGGCCCCCTGTCATGCATTGGCACCCCCAGCTCCCATGCAGGTAGGGTTGCCTACACTTTCTGCACATTTAAAAGTGCATCTTTAGGATGCGCTTTTAAATTGGCAGAAACGCCCCCTGATTTACTCAGAGGTGAAAAAGGCGATCTGAATGGGCGTGTAAATAAAATCCACAAGGGACACCTGAATGGGCACATTTTAATAGGATTGGGCTGCTCTTTTTCTGGGCGCAAGTGATGAGATGTGTTTGCGCATTTAATTTCTTGCATTGATACCTTTTGAGAATCTGGGACCCTGAGCATTTTTTTTTATTGTAGTTTTTGCTTTTTTTTTTGCAAAAATGTCAGTTTTTGCTGCATATTGCGCTAAACGGCCGTTTTTGCAGCATTTTGCGGGATCGCAAAATCGCTATCAGCTGGAAGGTCTGGTTAATAGTAACAACAACATTTTCCAAAGGCACTTTATGCCAGATCCTCCCACAGGGGAGTGAGACAACAGCATTAAAAAAACCTTGATAATGCTTTGAGCTAGTTACATATATGAGCATGACGTTTTGTTCCATGTAACCCTTCAGGAACATTGAACTGGAATCACCGCGCAGTGAGAAAAAACTGGGGTACCAGATTAGAACATTTCTGGACTCGGCCACATGAGGTGAGGTGAATTGATAGGAGGTTTTGATTACCTCCAGTGTGGTCAAGATGAAAATATTTGAGTATTGAGTCTCTGTGTTGCATTTCAGGCGAGAACAGGGATTTTTCCTCTTTGGATTTATTGACTAAAGACGCAAGACACCCCCATACCTGAATCTTTGATCAGGTAAAACAGTGTGTCCAGACCATTTATACAATGGTGTATTGTTTATAGGGCAGGCTTACTAAGATGCTTTGTCCTCCTCTTACGTTGCAGTATAGGCGCAGAGTTATCTAGCACCACTGCAGGATTTAGTCCATCGTTGACACGCGTCTCCATTATTTCCCATGGAGGTGAGTGCCAATCTGTATACACATAAACTGAGATATACACACAAGATATATCTGTGTCTAAACAAATAAGAGATCGGAATTCTGATGTTATGTATATTGTTTGTTTGTAGATTGAGGTTTGATGACATCCTCCACCTTTTGACATTTCGGAGTGGTTGCAACAGAACCATCCGTCTCCTGAAGAAGGTCGCTTATATTTACCGGCTTAAATTAGGGGCCTATTGTGACGACCGAAACATATGTTG
Source organism: Ambystoma mexicanum (assembly GCF_040938575.1). Taxonomy (NCBI): domain Eukaryota; kingdom Metazoa; phylum Chordata; class Amphibia; order Caudata; family Ambystomatidae; genus Ambystoma; species Ambystoma mexicanum. The sequence continues at coordinate 1,339,207,857 of NC_090934.1, forward strand.
AGTTACAGCAAATAAGCAGGATGCTATTTGTTTTGTATTAACACTTACTGTAATCACCAAGAGGTGTTGAAATTTATGTTAATATATTGGTTCTAGGTGGTCTGAGTACCACAAGTGTGGAATATTGACATGTATAGTGAGAGTGTGAATGAATGATGGAATGAATGGTGGTGTTTAAATGGGGATGTTGAGAACAATAAATATTTGTGTAATTTGTTTATAAATAAATATATATATTTTTTGACAAGACCTGGTATTGTTTAAATGTGTACAGATGTTCTGATCTCATTTCGCCCAGGTTCATTTTTGTTGTTCCATTCAGACCTTCCAGGATTTTGCGGCATGAAACGGTAAATTTTGCGGCATGAAATAGCACATTTTGTAGCACAAACCTTTATTTATTGTGGCATTTATTTGCGGGACATTTTCTATTATCTGGAGGGTGTTAGATTGTCACATTGTAGGAAAGAGGCAGAATGCAAGGCTAAAAGAGAGTCAGGGTGTCATTATTATGTATCTTTTGTATTCATTTAATAGGAAGAATCCCGAATCTGGCTTGGCAGCACAGTTTTTCAATTTTGCCGCAAATAGATTTGCACTTCAGACAAACAAACCAAAATGTACCTTTCACCACCAACCCACCCCTTCCCCTAGTTAACTGCTTGGTCGCTGCCGCTTCCCCTCCAACCCTGCGGTGTCAGATCAGTCCTTCTAACGCAGGATGGATCTTACGTCGCAGGGTCCCTTTTTAGTTTTTTGTTTGTTTTTGTTTTCAGTCCCCCATTTCCAATTTTGAGAAAGCGGGGGCTACCCCTGCAACCTCCAATGCCGAAATACTGAACATAAGGAGCGGGTGACACTCCATTAACCCCTGCTCCACATGTTCGGTATTTATAAAAATCGATCGAATGGTACTGGCGAAATAGGTCAAATTGTACCATTCGATCGATTTTTGGCGTTCAAAATGGGTAGTACCTTGAATAGAAGCGCTCTCCCGACAGTGATCTGCAAGCTCCCAGCAGGTCCACTGTAAAATGCGACACAAAAAATGCATTTCTATCCTGTTTGAGGAACAGAAATGCAAGCAACATAGCAGCGGTTCATATACCTTAAAAAAATGCATGACCGGGTCAAGAAAGACCCTGGGGGTCATTGTGAGGTTGCCGGTCCAGAAACAACGCTACCGGCAAACTTGCTGCTACCATTTTTTCCGGACTGGCAAACTACGAGTTCTGCAAGCGGGTGCTTTTCAGCCCGCCAGGTCTGAACTGGCGGGCGGAACAGCACCCGCTCGCAGACCTTGATGGATACACCAGCACTGTTGCACACAGTGGCGGTGCATCTGTCCTCCCCATTCCCATTGAGTCCAATGGGAATCAATGGGAATGGGAATTTTCTTTTTTCCAGCATCTGGCTGGAGGGACTGCCAGAACAAAAATGACTCCGGCACCAGCCGTGCCGTTTTTACAGGCACGGCTACCGCCGGACTTGAAATGAGGCCCCCTGTCATGCATTGGCACCCCCAGCTCCCATGCACGTAGGGTTGCCTACACTTTCTGCACATTTAAAAGTGCATCTTTAGGATGCGCTTTTAAATTGGCAGAAACGCCCCCTGATTTACTCAGAGGTGAAAAAGGCGATCTGAATGGGCGTGTAAATAAAATCCACAAGGGACACCTGAATGGGCACATTTTAATAGGATTGGGCTGCTCTTTTTCTGGGCGCAAGTGATGAGATGTGTTTGCGCATTTAATTTCTTGCATTGATACCTTTTGAGAATCTGGGACCCTGAGCATTTTTTTTTATTGTAGTTTTTGCTTTTTTTTTTGCAAAAATGTCAGTTTTTGCTGCATATTGCGCTAAACGGCCGTTTTTGCAGCATTTTGCGGGATCGCAAAATCGCTATCAGCTGGAAGGTCTGGTTAATAGTAACAACAACATTTTCCAAAGGCACTTTATGCCAGATCCTCCCACAGGGGAGTGAGACAACAGCATTAAAAAAACCTTGATAATGCTTTGAGCTAGTTACATATATGAGCATGACGTTTTGTTCCATGTAACCCTTCAGGAACATTGAACTGGAATCACCGCGCAGTGAGAAAAAACTGGGGTACCAGATTAGAACATTTCTGGACTCGGCCACATGAGGTGAGGTGAATTGATAGGAGGTTTTGATTACCTCCAGTGTGGTCAAGATGAAAATATTTGAGTATTGAGTCTCTGTGTTGCATTTCAGGCGAGAACAGGGATTTTTCCTCTTTGGATTTATTGACTAAAGACGCAAGACACCCCCATACCTGAATCTTTGATCAGGTAAAACAGTGTGTCCAGACCATTTATACAATGGTGTATTGTTTATAGGGCAGGCTTACTAAGATGCTTTGTCCTCCTCTTACGTTGCAGTATAGGCGCAGAGTTATCTAGCACCACTGCAGGATTTAGTCCATCGTTGACACGCGTCTCCATTCATCTTTAGGATGCGCTTTTAAATTGGCAGAAACGCCCCCTGATTTACTCAGAGGTGAAAAAGGCGATCTGAATGGGCGTGTAAATAAAATCCACAAGGGACACCTGAATGGGCACATTTTCATAGGATTGGGCTGCTCTTTTTCTGGGCGCAAGTGATGAGATGTGTTTGCGCATTTAATTTCTTGCATTGATACCTTTTGAGAATCTGGGACCCTGAGCATTTTTTTTTATTGTAGTTTTTGCTTTTTTTTTTGCAAAAATGTCAGTTTTTGCTGCATATTGCGCTAAACGGCCGTTTTTGCAGCATTTTGCGGGATCGCAAAATCGCTATCAGCTGGAAGGTCTGGTTAATAGTAACAACAACATTTTCCAAAGGCACTTTATGCCAGATCCTCCCACAGGGGAGTGAGACAACAGCATTAAAAAAACCTTGATAATGCTTTGAGCTAGTTACATATATGAGCATGACATTTTGTTCCATGTAACCCTTCAGGAACATTGAACTGGAATCACAGCGCAGTGAGAAAAAACTGGGGTACCAGATTAGAACATTTCTGGACTCGGCCACATGAGGTGAGGCGAATTGATAGGAGGTTTTGATTACCTCCAGTGTGGTCAAGATGAAAATATTTGAGTATTGAGTCTCTGTGTTGCATTTCAGGCGAGAACAGGGATTTTTCCTCTTTGGATTTATTGACTAAAGACGCAAGACACCCCCATACCTGAATCTTTGATCAGGTAAAACAGTGTGTCCAGACCATTTATACAATGGTGTATTGTTTATAGGGCAGGCTTACTAAGATGCTTTGTCCTCCTCTTACGTTGCAGTATAGGCGCAGAGTTATCTAGCACCACTGCAGGATTTAGTCCATCGTTGACACGCGTCTCCATTATTTCCCATGGAGGTGAGTGCCAATCTGTATACACATAAACTGAGATATACACACAAGATATATCTGTGTCTAAACAAATAAGAGATCGGAATTCTGATGTTATGTATATTGTTTGTTTGTAGATTGAGGTTTGATGACATCCTCCACCTTTTGACATTTCGGAGTGGTTGCAACAGAACCATCCGTCTCCTGAAGAAGGTTGCTTATATTTACCGGCTTAAATTAGGGGCCTATTGTGACGACCGAAACATATGTTGAGTTACAGCAAATAAGCAGGATGCTATTTGTTTTGTATTAACACTTACTGTAATCACCAAGAGGTGTTGAAATTTATGTTAATATATTGGTTCTAGGTGGTCTGAGTACCACAAGTGTGGAATATTGACATGTATAGTGAGAGTGTGAATGAATGATGGAATGAATGGTGGTGTTTAAATGGGGATTTTGAGAACAATAAATATTTGTGTAATTTGTTTATAAATAAATATATATATTTTTTGACAAGACCTGGTATTGTTTAAATGTGTACAGATTTTCTGATCTCATTTCGCCCAGGTTCATTTTTGTTGTTCCATCTGTTAATTCAGACCTTCCAGGATTTTGCGGCATGAAACGGTAAATTTTGCGGCATGAAATAGCACATTTTGTAGCACAAACCTTTATTTATTGTGGCATTTTTTTGCGGGACATTTTCTATTATCTGGAGGGTGTTAGATTGCCACATTGTAGGAAAGAGGCAGAATGCAAGGCTAAAAGAGAGTCAGGGTGTCATTATTATGTATCTTTTGTATTCATTTAATAGGAAGAATCCCGAATCTGGCTTGGCAGCACAGTTTTTCAATTTTGCCGCAAATAGATTTGCACTTCAGACAAACAACCCAAAATGTACCTTTCACCACCAACCCACCCCTTCCCCTAGTTAACTGCTTGGTCGCTGCCGCTTCCCCTCCAACCCTGCAGTGTCAGATCAGTCCTTCTAACGCAGGATGGATCTTACGTCGCAGGGTCCCTTTTTAGTTTTTTGTTTGTTTTTGTTTTCAGTCCCCCATTTCCAATTTTGAGAAAGCGGGGGCTACCCCTGCAACCTCCAAGGCCGAAATACTGAACATAAGGAGCTGGTGACACCCCATTAACCCCTGCTCCACATGTTCGGTATTTATAAAAATCGATCGAATGGTACTGGCGAAATAGGTCAAATTGTACCATTCGATCGATTTTTGGCGTTCAAAATGGGTAGTACCTTGAATAGAAGCGCTCTCCCGACAGTGATCTGCAAGCTCCCAGCAGGTCCACTGTAAAATGCGACACAAAAAATGCATTTCTATCCTGTTTGAGGAACAGAAATGCAAGCAACATAGCAGCGGTTCATATACCTTAAAAAAATGCATGACCGGGTCAAGAAAGACCCTGGGGGTCATTGTGAGGTTGCCGGTCCAGAAACAACGCTACCGGCAAACTTGCTGCTACCATTTTTTCTGGACTGGCAAACTACGAGTTCTGCAAGCGGGTGCTTTTCAGCCCGCCAGGTCTGAACTGGCGGGCGGAACGGCACCCGCTCGACGACCTTGATGGATACACCAGCACTGTTGCACACAGTGCCGGTGCATCTGTCCTCCCCATTCCCATTGAGTCCAATGGGAACCAATGGGAATGGGAATTTTCTTTTTTCCAGCATCTGGCTGGAGGGACTGCCAGAACAAAAATGACTCCGGCACCAGCCGTGCTGTTTTTACAGGCACGGCTACCGCCGGACTTGAAATGAGGCCCCCTGTCATGCATTGGCACCCCCAGCTCCCATGCACGTAGGGATGCCTACAATTTCTGCACATTTAAAAGTGCATCTTTAGGATGCGCTTTTAAATTGGCAGAAACGCCCCCTGATTTACTCAGAGGTGAAAAAGGCGATCTGAATGGGCGTGTAAATAAAATCCACAAGGGACACCTGAATGGGCACATTTTAATAGGATTGGGCTGCTCTTTTTCTGGGCGCAAGTGATGAGATGTGTTTGCGCATTTAATTTCTTGCATTGATACCTTTTGAGAATCTGGGACCCTGAGCATTTTTTTTTATTGTAGTTTTTGCTTTTTTTTTTGCAAAAATGTCAGTTTTTGCTGCATATTGCGCTAAACGGCCGTTTTTGCAGCATTTTGCGGGATCGCAAAATCGCTATCAGCTGGAAGGTCTGGTTAATAGTAACAACAACATTTTCCAAAGACACTTTATGCCAGATCCTCCCACAGGGAAGTGAGACAACAGCATTAAAAAAACCTTGATAATGCTTTGAGCTAGTTACATATATGAGCATGACGTTTTGTTCCATGTAACCCTTCAGGAACATTGAACTGGAATCACCGCGCAGTGAGAAAAAACTGGGGTACCAGATTAGAACATTTCTGGACTCGGCCACATGAGGTGAGGCGAATTGATAGGAGGTTTTGATTACCTCCAGTGTGGTCAAGATGAAAATATTTGAGTATTGAGTCTCTGTGTTGCATTTCAGGCGAGAACAGGGATTTTTCCTCTTTGGATTTATTGACTAAAGACGCAAGACACCCCCATACCTGAATCTTTGATCAGGTAAAACAGTGTGTCCAGACCATTTATACAATGGTGTATTGTTTATAGGGCAGGCTTACTAAGATGCTTTGTCCTCCTCTTACGTTGCAGTATAGGAGCAGAGTTATCTAGCACCACTGCAGGATTTAGTCCATCGTTGACACGCGTCTCCATTATTTCCCATGGAGGTGAGTGCCAATCTGTATACACATAAACTGAGATATACACACAAGATATATCTGTGTCTAAACAAATAAGAGATCGGAATTCTGATGTTATGTATATTGTTTGTTTGTAGATTGAGGTTTGATGACATCCACCACCTTTTGACATTTCGGAGTGGTTGCAACAGAACCATCCGTCTCCTGAAGAAGGTCGCTTATATTTACCGGCTTAAATTAGGGGCCTATTGTGACGACCGAAACATATGTCTGTAACAGATGGAACAACAAAAATGAACCTGGGCGAAATGAGGTCAGAACATCTGTACACATTTAAACAATACCAGGTCTTGTCAAAAAATATATATATTTATTTATAAACAAATTACACAAATATTTATTGTTCTCAACATCCCCATTTAAACACCACCATTCATTCCATCATTCATTCACACTCTCACTATACATGTCAATATTCCACACTTGTGGTACTCAGACCACCTAGAACCAATATATTAACATAAATTTCAACACCTCTTGGTGATTACAGTAAGTGTTAATACAAAACAAATAGCATCCTGCTTATTTGCTGTAACTCAACATATGTTTCGGTCGTCACAATAGGCCCCTAATTTAAGCCGGTAAATATAAGCGACCTTCTTCAGGAGACGGATGGTTCTGTTGCAACCACTCCGAAATGTCAAAAGGTGGTGGATGTCATCAAACCTCAATCTACAAACAAACAATATACATAACATCAGAATTCCGATCTCTTATTTGTTTAGACACAGATATATCTTGTGTGTATATCTCAGTTTATGTGTATACAGATTGGCACTCACCTCCATGGGAAATAATGGAGACGCGTGTCAACGATGGACTAAATCCTGCAGTGGTGCTAGATAACTCTGCGCCTATACTGCAACGTAAGAGGAGGACAAAGCATCTTAGTAAGCCTGCCCTATAAACAATACACCATTGTATAAATGGTCTGGACACACTGTTTTACCTGATCAAAGATTCAGGTATGGGGGTGTCTTGCGTCTTTAGTCAATAAATCCAAAGAGGAAAAATCCCTGTTCTCGCCTGAAATGCAACACAGAGACTCAATACTCAAATATTTTCATCTTGACCACACTGGAGGTAATCAAAACCTCCTATCAATTCGCCTCACCTCATGTGGCCGAGTCCAGAAATGTTCTAATCTGGTACCCCAGTTTTTTCTCACTGCGCGGTGATTCCAGTTCAATGTTCCTGAAGGGTTACATGGAACAAAACGTCATGCTCATATATGTAACTAGCTCAAAGCATTATCAAGGTTTTTTTAATGCTGTTGTCTCACTCCCCTGTGGGAGGATCTGGCATAAAGTGCCTTTGGAAAATGTTGTTGTTACTATTAACCAGACCTTCCAGCTGATAGCGATTTTGCGATCCCGCAAAATGCTGCAAAAACGGCCGTTTAGCGCAATATGCAGCAAAAACTGACATTTTTGCAAAAAAAAAGCAAAAACTACAATAAAAAAAAATGCTCAGGGTCCCAGATTCTCAAAAGGTATCAATGCAAGAAATTAAATGCGCAAACACATCTCATCACTTGCGCCCAGAAAAAGAGCAGCCCAATCCTATTAAAATGTGCCCATTCAGGTGTCCCTTGTGGATTTTATTTACACGCCCATTCAGATCGCCTTTTTCACCTCTGAGTAAATCAGGGGGCGTTTCTGCCAATTTAAAAGCGCATCCTAAAGATGCACTTTTAAATGTGCAGAAATTGTAGGCAACCCTACGTGCATGGGAGCTGGGGGTGCCAATGCATGACAGGGGGCCTCATTTCAAGTCCGGCGGTAGCCGTGCCTGTAAAAACGGCACGGCTGGTGCCGGAGTCATTTTTGTTCTGGCAGTCCCTCCAGCCAGATGCTGGAAAAAAGAAAATTCCCATTCCCATTTATTCCGATTGGACTCAATGGGAATGGGGAGGACAGATGCACCGGCACTGTGTGCAACAGTGCTGGTGTATCCATCAAGGTCTGCGAGCGGGTGCCGTTCCGCCCGCCAGTTCAGACCTGGCGAGCTGAAAAGCACCCGCTTGCAGAACTCGTAGTTTGCCAGTCCGGAAAAAATGGTAGCAGCAAGTTTGCCGGTAGCGTTGTTTCTGGACCAGCAACCTCACAATGACCCCCAGGGTCTTTCTTGACCCGGTCATGCATTTTTTTAAGGTATATGAACCGCTGCTATGTTGCTTGCATTTCTGTTCCTCAAACAGGATAGAAATGCATTTTTTGTGTCGCATTTTACAGTGGACCTGCTGGGAGCTTGCAGATCACTGTCGGGAGAGCGCTTCTATTCAAGGTACTACCCATTTTGAACGCCAAAAATCGATCGAATGGTACAATTTGACCTATTTCGCCAGTACCATTCGATCGATTTTTATAAATACCGAACATGTGGAGCAGGGGTTAATGGGGTGTCACCCGCTCCTTATGTTCAGTATTTCGGCCTTGGAGGTTGCAGGGGTAGCCCCCGCTTTCTCAAAATTGGAAATGGGGGACTGAAAACAAAAACAAACAAAAAACTAAAAAGGGACCCTGCGACATAAGATCCATCCTGCGTTAGAAGGACTGATCTGACACCGCAGGGTTGGAGGGGAAGCGGCAGCGACCAAGCAGTTAACTAGGTGAAGGGGTGGGTTGGTGGTGAAAGGTACATTTTGGGTTGTTTGTCTGAAGTGCAAATCTATTTGCGGCAAAATTGAAAAACTGTGCTGCCAAGCCAGATTCGGGATTCTTCCTATTAAATGAATACAAAAGATACATAATAATGACACCCTGACTCTCTTTTAGCCTTGCATTCTGCCTCTTTCCTACAATGTGGCAATCTAACACCCTCCAGATAATAGAAAATGTCCCGCAAAAAAATGCCACAATAAATAAAGGTTTGTGCTACAAAATGTGCTATTTCATGCCGCAAAATTTACCGTTTCATGCCGCAAAATCCTGGAAGGTCTGCTTCTAACGCAGGATGGATCTTACGTCGCAGGGTCCCTTTTTAGTTTTTTGTTTGTTTTTGTTTTCAGTCCCCCATTTCCAATTTTGAGAAAGCGGGGGCTACCCCTGCAACCTCCAAGGCCGAAATACTGAACATAAGGAGCGGGTGACACCCCATTAACCCCTGCTCCACATGTTCGGTATTTATAAAAATCGATCGAATGGTACTGGCGAAATAGGTCAAATTGTACCATTCGATCGATTTTTGGCGTTCAAAATGGGTAGTACCTCGAATAGAAGCGCTCTCCCGACAGTGATCTGCAAGCTCCCAGCAGGTCCACTGTAAAATGCGACACAAAAAATGCATTTCTATCCTGTTTGAGGAACAGAAATGCAAGCAACATAGCAGCGGTTCATATACCTTAAAAAAATGCATGACCGGGTCAAGAAAGACCCTGGGGGTCATTGTGAGGTTGCCGGTCCAGAAACAACGCTACCGGCAAACTTGCTGCTACCAATTTTTCCGGACTGGCAAACTACGAGTTCTGCAAGCGGGTGCTTTTCAGCCCGCCAGGTCTGAACTGGCGGGCGGAACGGCACCCGCTCGCAGACCTTGATGGATACACCAGCACTGTTGCACACAGTGCCGGTGCATCTGTCCTCCCCATTCCCATTGAGTCCAATGGGAATCAATGGGAATGGGAATTTTCTTTTTTCCAGCATCTGGCTGGAGGGACTGCCAGAACAAAAATGACTCCGGCACCAGCCGTGCTGTTTTTACAGGCACGGCTACCGCCGGACTTGAAATGAGGCCCCCTGTCATGCATTGGCACCCCCAGCTCCCATGCACGTAGGGTTGCCTACAATTTCTGCACATTTAAAAGTGCATCTTTAGGATGCGCTTTTAAATTGGCAGAAACGCCCCCTGATTTACTCAGAGGTGAAAAAGGCGATCTGAATGGGCGTGTAAATAAAATCCACAAGGGACACCTGAGTGGGCACATTTTAATAGGATTGGGCTGCTCTTTTTCTGGGCGCAAGTGATGAGATGTGTTTGCGCATTTAATTTCTTGCATTGATACCTTTTGAGAATCTGGGACCCTGAGCATTTTTTTTTATTGTAGTTTTTGCTTTTTTTTTTTGCAAAAATGTCAGTTTTTGCTGCATATTGCGCTAAACGGCCGTTTTTGCAGCATTTTGCGGGATCGCAAAATCGCTATCAGCTGGAAGGTCTGGTTAATAGTAACAACAACATTTTCCAAAGGCACTTTATGCCAGATCCTCCCACTTCTAAGCACTGTATTAATGGCGGATGTTATTGTTACCCAAATTATTGGCACTAAATATATGACTTTGGGGGATGAAACAGTAGTCAGCAACGCCAGGATTTTAACGACTGCGGAAGTGTAGGTTTGCCCCATGTGAGAGGTGAACGCATAACCCTTGAGTTATCCTCAGGAGCATACCATATGATGGAATCAAACACTACTCCTTAAAGCCGATTGCATAATGCAGGACAATTTCTAGCCAACTTGGGCCCAGGGAGACACATAAGAATGCCCCCCCGCCCCACTGGCTCACGTCACTCCCAAACTACACCTCTGTCGTGCGACAAAACCCCTCCTCAATATGAATAAATAATTGCTATATAAATGATCTGGTTTCATTACATTGTAATTCATGTACTTTACTGAAGAATTCAAATGTGGGAAACACAGCTGTTGCTGCCCAAGTAAATGGTTTTTCTGTCACCTGCTCTTAGGGAAGGCCTTGCCTGAATGCAGTTTCAAACTGTCTGTACTGGCACGCTGTGGTGTGACCAGCCTGCCGGGGCTTGAGGGCCCACTAATCACTGGCCCTGTGCTGCAGGTGTTCTGTTTGTACCACCTCACATGTATTTCGCAAGGGGCAATACTAGACTAACCATATGAATTATTTTCTGATAATAGGTTATCATTCCAAGATGGACAGTCTGGTACACTCTTATTGTACTCTTTCACAATATCTCTCTGAGAGTTGGAAAGGTGACACATAGCACCAAGGAGGATTCCTGTATGCCTTTGCATTATATCACAGAGCATTGCAGGAACATAACAGTGATCAGAGATCTCTACATTTGATAAACAAGTCTGTGATAAAAGGATTGTATGTGTGAATCTCTAAATGCATGACCGATGCATGGCTTGGTACTTACATCACGGTTCACAATACTCACCTTAACATTAAAATGTGGGTAACTATGAATCATACATGCTAATTTGGACAGCTTAATATTTGGATGCAAGTATAAAATGGCTGCAACATCAGCCACTCAAATGAGGTACAAGGGCTCTTTTGATTCTTGTTTCTGAAGAATTTTAGAGGAGGAAGGACTGGGTCCCAACCCCAATGTAGAAACATCTTTTTGAAATATCTACAGGTAGGGCAGGATACCGCACAAGAGAGTCTGAATAAACAATGCACAGAAAGGATTGTACCTCTTTCAAACTAGCCTGACCAGTAATAAGCTGATGAAGCGTTTTAAACAAAACCGGTTTCTAATGCATGGTAAATGGTCCACAACCTCTGCACTATTACGCAGGCCTCAGGGGTTATTTCAGCAAAAAAGAGCAGGCCCATGATCTAACCGAGCTGGCATTAGCATTTTATATTACTGCTGCCATGCATCAAGTGAAAATCATGGTGTGGCAGTGTAGAGAGGGCGTTTGGCCTAGTGAATGTACAATTTGAGGCACATTCTGTGATTGCTATATGTGTTTAAGTGTGGGCACAGTATGGCATGCTCGTCAGAGCCACATACACAAAACATTCCGGTGTGTTAATGTATGAACATTGGGCACATCAGACAACAACAGGTATATATGCTGTTACATAGAGGAGCACCATATAGATGCCATTACCCAAGAGTGTGGTGACTTGTGCAGCGCATACATTATTTCTGCAAACATCACTGCATTGATTTACCATGTACTGCTGTCTGCATGGTGACACACAATGAACCCTGATTTCCTAATCAAGGTGCCAAGTCACATTGAGGTGCACTCTGGTGTGTGTGGTAGGCAGTGGCTGGCTTATTTAGAAAATTAAAAGACCTTTGATGCTTAGCTGATGCATTTAGTCCATGTTCCAGAGCAGCCACTAGAATACGTAAGCAAGAAAATGACAGTTAACCTTCCCAGGGATGCGCCATATGCAACTAAAAAGTGATATACAAAAAAAACAACGTTTTGGTGTGTCAAATAAAGAGACATGAAAATAAAGAAAATAGTTTTAATCTTCTGTGTGGCACGTTAATTCTCTTTGAAGAATGCATAGGTTTGGTCAGCTAACTGATACGTTTGCTGGCATGGTGAATAAAAATGCCCCATGTTCAGTTCTTAATACTGAAATTTTAAGTAGATACTGTATAAAAACTATGGCTTGTTAAATGAGCCAACACTTATTCGTTGCCCCATTTGAAATGCTGTCAGCACAAAGAATGAGGGGGACTGGGTGTGTGACTCCAGAGCATCTCACACGCTGCGTTTGGAATATGCATGCCTTTGTTTGCATATTCCGAACGCATCACAGTCGGCAGAGATCAGCCAGCTGCACATTGCAGAGGAGCACTCACCAGCACAGTAGGCTGCTTAATCTGGTTGTCCGGCAAGCCCGGAAGCAGCATTCTGGGTGAGCCCTTTACGGCGCCCCCCCCCCCTCCTGAGCTCTTTAGCTCTGCACCCCGGGCTGTCACCCGCGCAGCCCGGGCCAAGAAACAGGGCTGGCATATTGAGCATTAGGTGCCCTCCTCTTTACAAAGGTAAATCTAGGACATTTTGCGTTAGGGGTCATTTTAAAGTTAAAGCCGGGCTGCACAGCCCAAGCCTTTGAGGACTACACCAGCCACAGGATCCCTCTGTGAACAAAATGGATGTGTGTAGTCTTCCTGGATGCAGGATGCGATAGGCACTTTGTCCCTGGACTCCTCTTCAATTTTTTTTATAAATCAGGGTTTAGGGCCTAAAGTGCTTGCCATCGACATGTCTAATCGTGTTCATCACATAAAATGTCCTTTGACATGATTTGATACCCTGCATCTCAGTAGGCCACCTCCATCATATTTATGTCTTCCCATTGTCAATACGCCTAAAAGAAAACTAACTGCACAACTCCACTTTAGATACATTGGGCCTCATTACAACCCAGGCGGTAAGTTCCCTACTTTACCACCATGGTGTAAACTCTGTTTACACCATGGTGGATGGCGGATTTACCGCCCCATTCCAAGGTGAGTGGGACGGTAAATCCCCATTCCCCATTTACCCTTCCCCATTCCCATTTTTGCCCCATAGGGCATAATGGGAGTGGGGAAGGCGCTAATTACGGCACCGTAAATTACGGTGCCGTAATTACCACCAAGGCGGGTTAGCGCCTTGCATTTTAACGCCTGCTAAAAGCAGGCGTTAAAATGGTAATCAGCCGTTAAGGGTTAACGGCGCCGACGGCGCCGTTAAACCCTTAACGCCTGGGTTGTAATGAGGCATATTGTGGCACTAGACACAAACAAAAACTGCAGATGTACAAGGTTTGTCCATGCCCAACTTGTCACATTATCTACTGCCCTGCAGCCCCAAGTGCGTTTTGATGTACCATGCAGTGTCTAAGCTTATACATGCTTTTACAAACTTCATTGTCATTGTGGGGTGAAGTGCTGATGTGCAGCAACTTGGACATAGCCTGACCTAGGACATTTTCAGCTACTTTCGACAATACAGTATGTGGAATTCAAAATGAACGTGTTTGCTCTGCTGATGCAGTCCTTATGCCTGTGCTGAAAGGTGGTGGGGTCAGCGAACTTGTGTTTGTAAAAAGCAGGCAGGAAGTGCTAGTGATTATCGCTGTCCTTGATGCCTCTAGCGGGTGTTTGAAGTCAATACATTGGCAATCAAATACTGGATATCCCTTGCAGACTGAGAACTCTCAAGCAATTCTCAAGTAGCAGAGTAAGTAGGGTTACCAGATAACTCCTGACAAGTTCTTGAAAATAGATATTAATAGAAGCAAAGTACATGCCAACATACTCATTTCATTTTATAGAGGGTTGTCCAGCCTCAGATGGCACTCCTGATTTGGCTATTATAAATCGAGGACTGGAAGAATGATAAATAAAAATGAAAAGACTCAAGCAATCTGTCCCTAAAAAATGATTTGGGCATACTTAAAAAGCGAAAGCGTGCTGAGAAAGAAACCAGCAGTCACAAAGCCTTCATGTTAACATTTTTCATTGACTACAGAATGGGAGTCGTGTGCTGAGGACTTCTCTATTGTACATCAACCACGTCTCTCTGAAGAGCTCTTTATATTACACAAAGAATAGTTATTAATACTGATCTGAGAGGCAGAGTTGACCAAAACCAAAGAAAAAGAGCCTTGGAGGCCCACGCCTTGAAAAATAGCATGGTTATTTGGGAGAGTGTGATATTTGACAGGTGGTGGGTCTACAGTGCCTGGGTTTCCTTATTTTGAACCAATAAAAACATGCAATGTTAGTAAACACAAGTGTCTTAAATCCATGATTTGAACATGCTATTATTCCAAACAGAAAAAAAGTTCAACAATTTTTACATTTAAAATATTATAGGGAAGATTATACAAATTGAAAAGAAAAAAGTGAAAGAAAACACAAATCAAAAGTCTTCTGTACGAAATCAGGATGAATGCATGAATCCTATAGATGAATCAATCAATTTCAAAGCCGGAGGGTCTACCTTCCAACACTTCGCACCCAAGAACTGGAATGCCCTGCCCACCTCACTAAGGAATGAAAAATCCTGCACCACCTTTCGCAAAAACCTAAAAACCTTTCTATTCCGTTAATGTTTCAAACCATCATGCATAGTTATGCTTGCACTGTAACCATAGCAAAGCAGCTTATCATTCTGCATTTAGACACACTCGGTCTCTCTCCACCTGTTATATTCACCACGGCACTCAAAGCATTTATTCTTTTTTTTACTATAGAAACCGAATGTTTCATCATACCTATGTTAAGATCAAGCCTGCTGTAACAGCGCCACAATGCCTCAGGGCAGCTCTGTGCGCTTTATAAATGCAAATAAATAAATAAATAAAATGTATATTGAAATGTAAAACAAATTCTGTATATCAAATAAAATATCTTCTTAAATCTCAACAAAAACATAGTACGGAGACCAATAATGGGCCATTGGAGACTTAAAGTATCTTTTTAATAATGCCCACTAGTTCTGACGCATGGCATCCAGAGTCCAATGACTGTGTCTTTATTAGGGCAACAATCAAGAAAGTCTCATATTGAATGACCTCACAGACAAGCATACTGAATTAGGCATAAAGGTCTCCTTTGATTCTGTGCCCCTGCAAACATAAATGAACAAACATATCAATGAAACATGATGAAGTATATTTAACCACACGTGTCACTGGGACAGTCCGCTCCCGTTTCAATCCTCACCTTAGAAAATGTGAATTTCCATCAATTAATTCTTACAAAATATCCAAGAATGACATGTTAAAATGGAATCTAACAAAAAACAATACAAAATATTGAAAAAATCTACAAAAAAAATGAAATCACACACAAGGGATAAAAAAATAAGCTATTATTTACCTCCTAAAAGAGCGCAGGATAAAAAATGAAAGCAAATCCCGATAAATGCTGGAAATCACATGCAGTTCAATCTCTGAATAAAAAATAAGAAAACAAACTAACTTGTAAAATCAATCCTTTGGAATAACTAATTCGTTGAAAGTGTTGACAGATGTTTTACCTCCTTTGTCCAAATGTCATTAGAACAAGGAGAACATGTGTGCCGGCATGCATCTAACAACCAATAGGTTGCACATGCCATAACCCAGATAGAACTACCTGTTCAACAACCAGACTAAACACACTGTTTGCTAAAAAATGTGCAGGAGGGCCCAACACCCTCCCTAGGGTCTTGACATCTCTGGATCACGAAAAGCATTTTTGAGATCAAGTATGGAAGCAGACAAAGACTCAGTCTGGATTTCAAATGCTTCTTTATTCTTCAGGGTACAGCAAGGCACGATACAGCAGTTCTCACACATCAGAAACCCAGAATTTCTCAAATAAGCTCATAATTTTCCCTCCTTATATTCAGTTTACAATTGGCACAGCCCTTTATTTTATAATTCAGTTCATTTTTATTGGTTTAGGTACTTAAATACAGGCCCTCTCCTCTTCTAGGGTTGGTTGACTGAAATGTCACTCACCAAGCTCCCATGCCATACCTACGCATGCAACAAATTAAAATTGGGTGTGATACACTTGACCTTTTCAATGATTCCTTTGAAGTATCAAGAGAGAAGATTTCTGACCTGAGCCCTGAGATATTTTTAGAAAGCAACACCATGTCTCCCTTTCACAGAAGCCCAAGTATGGGCATCAGCTGTGTGCCCTCTCTGTCAACTCAGCAACTGTTGCTATCTGACCAGATGTCTGAGCTCATTGCTATCTTCCCTTGAACACTACATGGCTCCTCCGGCCCATCACTGTCAAGATTATAGCCAAGAAGTCCAGACATTATGTCCTTGTCTAGTGAACTCTCAGTGAACTGCTATGAGGTAATTCTTTCATTATTTCAGCATGATTTTACAAATGTCCACCATCTTAGAAATTGCCTGACTTTGCCTGGTTATCACAAAATTGTGGACCGACCTATTCTTGATCAGAACTTGGTACCTACTCAGATTTGAATCTACATTTTTGCTAATGGATCCACCAGGGGGCGCCGAGATGTGCTAAAGCACCTCTGTCTGTCTCTCCCTTCGGGCCAGCTATATGGGACCTGAGCTCCCCCTTATACCCTAGAGAGTGGAGACCCGACCCCACTGAAGACCGTGGGAACCCGGGTGCATATGCTGGAGGAAACCCCAAACTCTGGAGGTGCGGCATAGCCTGAGAACTGGCCACGTTCCCTTCGGCAGAGTCCTGCATGCCTTGTCACCCGCCTGCAGCACCACGTCTCCTCTGTCGCTGCTGAGGTGGGGGAGGGGACTGGAGCCTCTGCCACTGGAGCTTGTACCTGTTTGTGTGCTCCCGCCTCGCTGGTGCTGCCAATGCCACTGCAAACGTCTCCCCTCACCCACCTGCTGGAGCGGAGTGGCGTGCAAGTGGGGCACCACGGGTGATGGTCTGAGGCCGAGGCCTCCCTGCTCATCTCTTCGGCCTGAGAGGTCTCGATCCCCGCCAGCTCCCCCTGCTTCTGGAATCATTGCTGCAAGATTTGTCTGGAGGGGGCTTGCCTCAGCCTGTGCGTTGCAGGCTTGGTGGCTGTGGGTGCCCGTGTCTGTTCTTGGCTCCCCCCACCCCCGCTGTGGGAGTTCAGCACGGGCCACCGTTGCCTGGTGGGGGTCCCAGTGGCACATCTGCTCTGGCCAGATAGGGACTTCTCTGTGGACAGTGTGAGTATCCCTCACCTTTTGCAAGCCTGGGGGCCCCTAGTATCATGGGAACATCAAGGCCCGGATAGAGCTCAGCGGATCCAGGTCCTCCGGGGGGTGGATGGTCTGCCCCCCCAGTGTGCTGCGAGTAAGAACCCTCCCCTGGCCCCGCTAGATGGGGTGATATCTGCAAAGGGGGGTAACCTGGAGCCCACACTGGTGCCCGCGTTGTTGAGTCTGGGGCAAAAGGAGGAGCTGAGTTTATTGGAACTGAGTTTATTGGAGCCATCCTGCCCACCACGCTGGTTGCACTGTGTAGCCCATCTCCTGGTCTCCTGCTGGGACCCGCGTGTAGTTGGATTTATGTTCTCTGGGCTTCTCAGTGCGTCTCCCTCGCAAGAAGGTTGTTGGCACAGTACTGTCTTCCCACGCTGCTGTCTTCGGGTCCATACTACCGGGCATGCTTCCAGCTGTCTTAGGTATCATTCCACTTGGCAGGCCTTCGCTGACTAGCTTCCTCGGCTGCGTGGGATGTCCTGGTGTGGAAAGTCGTGCTTCCTTGTCTTCTGCCCCCCCACCTCTTTGCTGCTCTGCCCGGGGTCTCCATTCAGCCCATTTTTGACACCGCCAGGCGGTCACCTTGAACTGCACCCTCGGTAGGCTGTGGCCCCTATGAGCTGGTCAGAATCCCTCCAGAGGTTCCGCCGTACGTCTACCAACTCTCTTCACTCCCTGGACATGGCAGCTCCTCCACAATCAGAGATAATTGATGCCAACTTCGTCACTAAGGGGATGGCTGCTCTTCTGGAGGAAATATGAGGTTTTAGGGCGGACATTTCTGTGAGACTGGACACTCTTGATAAAAAGGTTGACACCATTGATGACCGAGTCCAGGCCCTGGAAGCAAGTGCGGCATCAATTGATGTCCTTGAATCCCAGTTTGATATGCGTCTGGTAGAATTGGAGAGAAGGGAGGAGAAATGGGCATTGAAGCTGGATGATTTGGAAAACAGAGAACGTCGCTGCAATCTACGATTCCTGGGCTTTCCTGAGCGAGAGAGTGAAATGCAAGCAGATATTCTCAAAGCTGTTGGTGCAGTGGTTAGCTCATTATTTGAGGGGGTCAACACCAATGAACCAACCATTGACAGAGCGCATAGGGCGGGCACCTCAAGTAGAGGCCCCAGATCTGTCCCTGTGAAATTTCATTATTTCTCAGAGAAGAGCAAAATCTTGGACCTGGCATGGCAGAAGGGCCCGATTGCGTGGGAAAACACTCAAATCTCAATTTTTCAAGACAGGTGGGGGTATCCCTTTTCACTGTCATTTGAATTTGAGGGCTACAAATATGCCTTGGTCACGGAAGAAAATATTCGCAGAGTATCTCAGGAACTTCTTGGTGATTCGGGCGCTGCATCCTCTGAAGTGGACCGGGAGAGAGTCCTATCAGGGCCTCTCAAAGCCAAGCCATCAGTGGAGGGACGCAAAGTTCGAGGTCACAGAAAATTCAGAAGAGTCACTCCGGCCTCGCCAGGCTCAACTAATGGTTGATGGTCCCTGGCCTCAGAAGTACTGCTCATATCGGAGGGAGATGATCTGGATTTTGGCGACCTGGCTTGTTGATTCTAGGGGGGTCCCGGTATGGGGCCCGCATTGCTCTGAAGATCATGGTCTGCTTGTTTTGACGGCTAACTACCAGACTACTGTTTGCGGGGTTGTTGCCCTTGGCGAGTGTTGTGCAGGGGGTTTCAGATATCCATGTGCTTGATTCATTAAGGAATGTGCATGTTTTGTTCACAGTGTGTTTTATGGGGTGTGGGGAGCTCTTGTTGTTGTTGATGCTGAGTTTATTTGCACGTGGGGGGAGACACTGGTGGCCTGAACTAGTATCTAGCTGTTGTTGTTCGGGGTCCCTGCGTTCAGGGGAGGTTGGGTGTATGGTGGAGAGGCTGTCACGTCCAGTTTTCGGAAGTTGTGTCTTTAAGCTGTTGAGGCTTCTAGGTGGTATGGGTTCTACAAGGTTCTGCATGGGTAACTATTGGGCACAGAGGCAGGGTGCTGGGACAGACAAATGAGGCCCCCTAATGGGGGCAGAGAGATATTTCCACTTTTTCAATGGGTGATTCCCTTCAATTCTTGACTGTGGGGTCTCTGAATGTGCGGGAATTAAACTCACCTACCAAGAGGTCGCTGGTGCTGATGGAATTCACTAGGCTCAGCTTCATTTACTCTTTTTGCAGGAATCCCATTGGGTTAAGGGGAAGGAACCGAGCTTTAGAAATAGGGCCATACAGCACATGTTCAACTCCCCATACACCGCAAACAAACGCAGGGTTGCAATCCTGATCTCCCCTAAAGCCCACTTCTCCCTCCAAGGCCCAAGGATCTGACCCAGAAGGTCGATTTATTATGGTCAAGGGCGAAGTGAGAGATAGGTTGTTCGCTCTGGTGTGCATATATGCCCCGAATGAGGCGCAAGATGTTTTCTGGGAGGTGCTGGGGGAGACAATCAGGGGATTTACCGAGGGGACCCTATTGGTGGGTACGGACTTCAACATGGTACTCTGTCCAGATAAGGATAGGAAATCTCTTAATCCATGCCCTGATTTGCATCTCCAGGGGAAGTTGGTGGCTACCTTCCGTCGGATCAATTGGGAACTGGGACTAGTGGACGATCCATACTTCACTTTCTTCTCTAAACTATACTTAGCGTTCTCTAGGATTGATTATATCCTAATAGATTCCTTGCTCCGGGACTATGTCTCGGAATTTGGGGTAGAAGCTATCCCGTAGTCGGACCATGACTTGGTTAAGATCAGCTTGGGTGTTCCCTCTCCCTCCCCTCCTGGGTCTCGATGGATGTGTAACTACACTTTGCTGCAGGATAAAGAGTTGAGACAGTCCCTTCTGGCTGCAATCAAAGAGTATTTTGTCATCAATGAAAATGGGGAGGTGGGTGTTATGGGAGTGTGGGATGCCTTCAAAGCCACGATCAGAGGCACCCTTATTGGGATGGGCTCGAGGAAGAAGAGGGATAGGGACATTGAGCAGAAAAAGTAAAGAGAGCTAATTGCTGCTATTCAACCAGGGGGGAAATTAAAGTCGAAGATGCTCCCAGGCAAGTGGGTGGAACTAATAAAACTTAGAACAAAATCGGCCGTACTGCTGGTGGGCCAGACGGAAAGAAAACTAGCCTTTTTAAAACAGAAGTACATGCAGAAGGGGGAAAAGGCGGATAGGATTCTAGTTTGGAGGCTTAGGGAACTCAGAAACAGTAGAAGATTGAATTCCATCTCCTCCATGGTAGGGGAGAAAATTCTGAAGGATGGCCTGATAGCAGAACAATTTAGGCAGTACTAGGAACAACTGTATGCATCAGAGTCCAGGGGATTGTACGGATGTGGACCAATTTTTAGAATCCCTCCCCATTCCGCGCCTCCTTCCCGAGAGTGCTGACTCCTTGGAGCTTCCCATAACGAACCAAGAAAAGCGAGACAACACCAGGGGACAATGGTTTCATAGTTTGCTTCTATGAGATGTTCCGCTCCACCCTGGCCACGTTCATGGCTAAAATGTTTAATTCCACTCTTGACGCAGGAGCCCTTCCGCACTCCATGATGTCTGCTCTCATTGTGGTTCTCCCCAAAGAAGGGAAAGACCCTTCCCTCTGCCAGTCCTATTGGCCCATCTCCCTTCTCAAAACGGATGTGCAAATCTTGGCTAAGCTCTTAGCCAATAGACTGGCGAAACTCCTTCCGTCCTTGGTGCATGGAGACCAGGTAGGCTTTATCCCTGGTCGCCAGGGGTATGATAATGTGAGGAAAACGCTGGACCTCATGTATGAGGTGCTCAGAAAAATGGGCCTGGGAGACAAATTTGGTGGGTGGGTCTTAACCTTATATAATGGCCCTGTTGCGAGAGTTCTGGTTAATGGCTCGACCTCGGCACTCCTGCCTCTGTCCAGAGGCACCTGCCAGGGGTGCCCCTTGTCCCCCCTCTTATATGCTTTGGCAATGGAACCTCTTGCCATTGCGATCAGGGCACACAGCGGGATCTCGGGGTGCAGTGTGGAGACTGTGAATTTAAACTATCACTGTTTGAGGATGACATTTTGGCTTACTTGACCAATCTTAAGGACTCCCTTCCCCAACTGCTTAGCCTCATTAGACACTTTGGCTCCTTTTCAGGGCTTAAGGACAATGTGTCTAAATCTTGCATAATGTCGATGGGTGCTATAGACCACGCAATTTATTGCAAATCTGAGGTGCTGGGAATGAGAGTAGAGCGGGAAGCTACTAGATATCTAGGCACCACTATCCCCAGAGCTCTCGGTAAACTGTTTGAATCCAACTGCCCCCCAATTATTGCTAAGATTAGCAGCGATCTGGTACGCTGGGCTCCCCTCACTCTCTCATGGTTTGGGAGCATGGTCACGGTTAAAAAGAATATACTGCCCCGACTTCTCTATCTCTTCTCGGCCCTTCCTGTATTATCCCAGAATCTTTCTTCAACTTATTGCAGCCCAGCATCCTCCGCTTCATCTGGAATGGCAAGAGAGCAAGAGTGAAATTTTCAACCTTAACTCTTCATAAAACTTTTGTTAGCTTTGACCTCCCTGATTTTAGGTTGTATTATAAGGTGGCACAGTTTCATGTGATGTTGGAGCATATGAGAGATGACCTAAGAACTTATTGGACTTATGTGGAGGAAATCCAGACCCACCCGAAAAAAAGTTAGGGATCTCCTTTGGGCCCCCCCAAAATCCCTTCCAATGCATTTTGGATCTCACACAACGCTGGCTGCCCTGTGGGCGGCCTGGAAGCCAAGCAAGGATAACAAGCGGCCTCTACTTGGCCTTCCCCCCTGTCTTCTCTCTGGGACCCCCATTTAACCTCGGGTCTAGGAGTTTCCGTGAATCTCAATCGTGGTCTGATCAGGGGTTGGAAAGAGCGGCTCAGCTCTTCCACCAGGGTGCTTTCATTGAATATGTTCAATTGTCTGAGGCGTTGGGGGACAAACCTCCCCCCATCATTGAATATTTGCGCCTTAAGGGGAACCTTAACCATGCTAGTTGGCTAGCCGATATGACTCGCCCCTTGACTCCCTTCGAAAAGATTTTCGTGAAATCCACATCCAGAAAGGGCTCTCTTTCTAAGATTGACATGGTCCTTGTCACTTCTAACTTAGTGGGCAGACAGCCGATTAAACAGATATGGGAGGAAAGATTGTGTCTAACTCTTGAGGATTCTACCTGGAGGGCAATTTTTAAGGCAATCTTTTTGGAGACGTTATACACCTCTGCCATGGAGCATAGCTTCAAGATTCTCCACTCTTGGCATTAGCCCCTTGTCGCCCTATCCAGGATGTTCGAGAAAGTGTCTCCAATGTGTCCTAGAATATGCTCACACTGCGGGACCTGGTACCACATGTGGTGGGAGGGCACGGTTATCCAAGTGTATTGGTCCGAATTGCTTAGTTGGATCAAAGGTATAGTAGGTTCAAGCCCGTCCCTTCTCCCCCTGGAGATCCTTTTGGGTATGCCCATGCCTGATTCTGAGCTGTATACCTTCCCAAAGGTGATTGTGGCCATGTTGAGAGCGGGGAGGCTAGCCCTAGCGCAGAAATGGAAGAGCACCTCAACGCCCTCCAATGACTAGCATTGTTTCTTTACTCAATTGTTCGGACTTTTTTCGCCAGGCGTTTCCTGGCGATGCCTTTGTATGTTGAAATGCTTCACAAAAACAAAGTAAAAAAACAATGTTTTGCTAACTATAATAAGCATGTACTACTTGACATACTCTCTATAGTGCAAGACATTTTGACCTCACAAAATAGATCGCCCTTCAAAGCGCTTTTCTGAAAGGCACTATATTTCTGATTTTCACAGTATTAGAGTCATTGATCAACCCAACAAGTTATCGGCATTCGGTTTGAGGGGGAGGGAGGGCTGCTTTCTGTATGAAAACAACTCAAAATGTCAGTCCTACTGGAATAATAAACACAACATTTTTTGCAAATAAGTTATTATTGTGGCTATTTGGGAAGATTAAATCGGTAGACCAAAGAATTTATGAAACGTGCTCCCATCTTGTGCATCCCACTTCCAAAGTCAAAATCCACTGAATCCAGCATATATAAAATATATTCACATTTTAAAGTTAAAAGGCACAGCTATAATTATATACTATATATGTTTTATCTTTACTTTTGAGCCATTATCAAGCACCCAACCTAAATTGAAGTTAAACATGGCCATAAATGTCAAAGAATATTGATACAAAAAAAATAATTCAGAGTTCACAAATCATACTAGGGCAAGACAAATTCCAAATGTTTGCCCATTCCAACAATTCTTTAAATCCTGAATCATGTGATCCCAAATTGTATACACAACTCTGCTTCTTCCTCAATAACAATCTCTGAGTTGAACCCTCTGTTTGGTCCACATTCACTTTCTCCAATACCCATGAAGACATCCTCTGTAGAGTATTACCTTCACAGTGGAATGCAAATGGGGCTGCTAGGTTCCCTGCAGAAATATTTGGTTGATGCCTATTCACTCCAAGGTTTACTGACCTGGATGTCTTACCCACTGATATCTTCTTCCAGGGGCAGATGACTAGATAGACAACATTTTGGTGGTACAAGGTGTTGGTCTCCAGGTACCTTACAGGTAAAAAAAAAAAACATGACTTGCATTAAATGTACAACAAGGAAAATTATCCAGTAGTTAATAGAACATTCCACATTCCAACCTTAATAAACGTACCAACGTCTTTTTGATGTTGGTTAACTTCAGGCTTGTAACTTTCATTTGAAAACCTGAGCTTCTCTCTGTATGTCCCTACTGGTCGAACAGTTCTATCAAATTGTCAACAACTGAGTATAGGTTAAACTCTATTTCAGATGGGGGGCAGGTGCAAGTGGATCTAAGCCCCGCCCACCTGGTGCCTTCCTGCCTGCCGCTCTTTTTCACCACTTAGCAAGCCCCACCCAACTGGTGCCTTCCTGCTTGTCGCTCTTTTTCACCACTTAGCAAGCCCCGCCCACCTGGTGCCTTCCTGCTTCCCGCACTTTTTCACTACTTAGCAAGCCACGCCCACCTTGGTGCCTTCCTGCTTGCTGCTCTGTTTCCCTACTTAAGGAGCCCTCGAGCTTCTTTTCCTTTGCAGATGGGAGCAGGTGCAAGTGGATCTAGGTCACCTGGCCTAAACCCACCCACCTGGTACCTTCCTGCCTGCTGCTCTTTTTCACCACTTAGCAAGACCCGCCCACCTGGTGCCTTCCTTCACCATCACTGTCTTGTGGCCAATGCTGGATTTGACTCTTATGGACTTCATTCATTCACGGTGCGTCACTCTTTCTCAACTCTCATGCTGGACTTCCTTTTTCATCTTGTACTCATGGTGGCCTTGAATCATGCTGTTCTCATCTTCATCTTGTATCCTGGCTTGCAACATTATGTGTTACTACTGACTTCTGCAATTGTATTCGCTCTCCATTCTTGCTTCTCCACTCTTTTTGACTGCTTACTCTCTTTTCTCTCCTCCTTTCCCTTCTCCCTTTTCCTATCTCCTCCCCTTACTTTCTTCTATGCACTTACTCTATCAGAATTGTCCCTGGACCTAATATGATAGCAACCTCGTCTGTTTCCTCCACCCTCCCATTACTGTTTTTTCCTCCCCACAACCCCTCCAGCACTATCTGAAATGTCGTCAGGCCTAGTATGATAGTCGCTTGTTTTGTTCCTCCCCTCCCTTTCTGCACCCCTCTCCCTCACCTTTTGTTTTTCTCCGGCTCTACCAGAAATGTCGTAAGGCCTAGTACAGTAGTCATCTGTCTGTTTCCATTTCCTTCCCACTCTGCCCCTCCCTTCCTTATCTATATCTTAGCTCTTGCACTATCTGAAATGTCGTCAGGCCGATTACGATAGTTAATTTCACATCCTTACTGTTCATGGCTTGCAAGAATGTGGTTGTATTTTCCCTTGTTCCCTCCCTTGCCTTGAAGCGCTTTGAAACACATTGTGTATAGGCGCTATATAAATAAACGATCATATCATATCATATCATATCATATCAATGCCTTTTGATGCTGACTTAAGAACGATAAAGTCACATTTACTTTTCTATACAATATTACGTATGTACAATGATTTCTCTGCATGCGGTGAGTTTGAGGAAAACGTTTATTGATATACCTTTAGCCCCGCCGGCTCTGTTTCAATTGCGGTTATGTTTTTTTGTGGAACATGAAATCAGCCTCCTGATCCCATGGTCCAACACTGGCAACAGTAGAATACTACACATCTCCCTTCCTAACATAAAGCACACACAACACAAAAGGAAGACTATGTAAAATTGTGGAAAAACTCTGATAAACAGCAGAATCTACTCAACATACTCATCCAGAAACGCTGGTCTCTTTCTTTTCCTTCTTGAACTATTCGTCTCACCAGTTATCACATTCTGCCCAAAATAGGTGACACAGGCATGATCAGTCACCCTTCTCTTTATCTCTCACACCATCTTGGGGCTGTACAGAACCCACCCTTACCACATCCTCACAACTCACACCACACGTGCACCTGCTCTACTCATATTCCACACGGTCCCATCAGATGTCCTAACAGTACCATGCATTATTTTTGTCACCATTATGGGTCAAGACCATGTCAAACCATTCTTTTGCAACCCAGTAGGTAATTTAATCTGAACAAACTACCCCTTTGAAACATTGCATACCTTGACTGCTGTATGTTCATTATAAACAGCTTTATTCCTTTCCTGCCCTTTGCTTATACTTTTCCTGACACTCTCCAATTCCACTCTACTCACATGTGATCTAAAAAGCCATACTTTACACATTCTTGTGTTGGGTTTCTTCCCTCTGAAGACTTCTAATGTAGACACACCTGTAGTGGAATGTGGTGTGAACCTGTAAGCTACAATAGCGTCCCTCCCTGCTTTATTCCAGTCCCTCCTTTCTGGTATGGCACCATGGATACTTTCCTTTATCACAGAGTTAAACCTCTCAACTAATCCATTTGTCTAAGGATAAAACACATAACTCATGCAATGTTCTATTCCACTTAATTTTGGAAAATTCTTCTTTTCTGTAGATTCCAACTGTACTCCATTGTCAGTTACTAGAACTGTGGGATAGCTGTCTCTCTGGAAAACTGTTTCCAAAAACAAAATGATGTCACTGGTACATACATTATACACTCACTGTACTTTTGACCCACCTTGTTAAAAAATCAATTAGCACCATGCAATACTCTTCTCTCAGTTTACTCCTCACAGGACCAACAATATCAAAATGAACTCTCTCCCATAGCTCAGTGGGAATAGACATTATGGTCATAGGGGTTGACCTACTAACTCAACCATTACTGGAATTCTCATATGCTCTACAATTCCTGATCATTCTTACAATCTGTACACTCATCTCCGGCCACCAATAATCTTGTCTGACTACCTGTCCAATTTTAAGCATGCCTTGGTGACCTTCATGTGCTGCATTCAACAGTTTCGCCCTCACCCGTTTTGACAGAATAATTTGGTCACCTTTTAACACAAATTCATTCTCCAAATGTAACTCATTTTATACCACTTTAATAGCCTCTCACGTTAACTTCCGGACCAACACTTTGTTCATGACTCTGTCTTCCAATATCCTCTTTAACTCTTTCAGCATCTTATCTGAGACCATTGCTTTATCCTACTCTTCTTTTGAAAATGTACATTGCTCTACACTGAGCACTTGCTGTCCATTTTCCTCTTCTTGAAATGCCTCTACCACATTTGTCATTCTTGACAAACAGTCAGTTGCCTTATTTGGAACACCTGGAACATAGCACACAGTGTGGCTTTCTGCTCTGCAGTCTCACGGGGGCTTCTAAGTTGAACGGACAGCTGGTGGTCTTCAACAACAGCGTGGCTACTAGGTGGGGCACAGCCTGCCGACACCCGCTCATCAGCAGTGAAATGATCACCCTGCATACAGTGAGTCTGAGGAAGACGTTAATTGTAATATCTTTAGCCCTGCCGGCTCCTTTTCAATTACTGTTATGTTTTTCTGTGGAACATAGAATCATCCTGCTGATTGCAGGACAAACAATATCAAAGCAGCAGTTGAAACGGAGACGGTGGCAATAAAGGTATTACAATAAACGTGTTCCTCGAATCCCATTCTCATTGCCAGTGAAATGAATACCTTTAGCCCAATCGGCTCCGTTTCGACTGCTGTTATGCTTCTCTGTGGAACATGGAATCAGCCTACTTATTCTATGTTGCAACACTGGCAACACTAGAATGCTACAGTATATTTGACTTTAATGAAAGAACAATTTTTACTCCAAAAATATCATTTATAACTTGCTAAAACTAGATTTAAACTTTAAATTACCATTGGCATTGCTCAACCTAGCTATGAAAGATTCTGATTTTTTACAGAACCATTTCATATTAGATAAATGTCATCAATAAAGCACTCATCGAAAACTAAATGATCAAGATCAGCTTGGATAGACAACTAGCACTCTATCTAACATCAGCTCTCTCTTCTCTATTTAACTTTTTGTTGGGAACCAATATTTAATTGATTGTACAACATTTTTTATCAAAACCTTTTCCTGGAGTCAAATGTTAATGTATAAAAATCACACTAATTACATTTCAAATATTGAACAACTAATACAATTTAAAAAACGTGTAAAATCACAAAACATTGAATTGTTGCTCGACACTAATGAAACATACACAGTTTTTACAAATTGCACTGACACTTAAAGAAAGTTTACAAGAATGACTTGTGACATAGGAAACAAGTCAAAAACAATCTGTCTTAATTAAACTGTGACTGGTTGTTTCAGGGAGTTTTCACATTTCCCTTTCTTTCTCATCGATTAAATCTGATGCATATTTTTCAGAATGTAGTTTGTGAACAAATTGCCACTCCTCTGTGGGGTTGTTATAAAAAAGTATTGTCAACAGAGTGTGTTGTGGCCTCTTTGAGCTACTGGTCATGTGCTAATTTCATGAGTTTGTCGGCCTTAATTATAATCTATGTTGTAGCACCTATAAGAGGTATAGATATAAAGTGTTTTTGAATCCCTACTGTGATTGTACTGTAAAATGTGTATCCAAATGTATTTATTCAAGCTGGTAATTAACAACTTGAATCTTCTTCACACTCTGTGGCAAATCAACTTCTGCGGTACCAGTGGTCCAAGGGTGAATATCGGTTTCTAAACCATCAATCAACCCCCCACCTCTAATACACCAGAATTGACCTTAACAGATTGAAATAACAGACAAATTATACATCTTCTTCTTCAATGTTGGTAACATGGCTGGAACAGTAGGCTTATCTCCGAAGGGTTGTGGATTGTTGGTTAGTTGCAACACAGTGAAAATACAATTATTACCCAATGATAAAAGGGCCCGTCCACTCAAGGTTGTATCACTAATATTATAAAGCAATTATCTAGACACGGGGTTTATTTCACTTCTTGTACAGAAGACCATGTAATCTGAATATAGAGAGGAAATAAAGTATTACATTCTTTCCAATGTTTTCACTTCTCTCACATATCACTTTTATTGGTGTAAATCAAGTACATTAAAAGTTATTCTTAGAAATGTTTTTATTTCTTTTAAATAAGCAACAAATAATAAATGTGGTAAAGAGTTGTTAAATACTCTCTGTTAAAACTAGAGGTACATTTAATAAATAACCCGTTAGAAAAATTTAGTAAGAACCATATTTGTCAAACAGAAAAAGTACCAACACAAAATAAACAGATTACCAACAAAACATACAATCACAGTGCATATAAAAGTACATTTAAAATATTACATGTGATAAATCAAAAATCTATTCTTAATTCAAATTTTAAAATAAGTAGCCTTAAAGAATTAATTCAGGCTAATATGATCCCAACATGTCTCTTTCCTTTGATTTTGTTCTCATAAGTGCTAGGACATTCTTCAGTTCTTCAGCGGAGTGTTCAATGGCTGTTATTCTGACAGTATGATGGGGATGCTTCACTAGGTACTATCAATGACTCCTTTTCTGATTTTATTGGTGGCCTGTATATAGAAATAGAATTGAACACATATTAATTAATAGTAGAACTTACACTTACCTATTTGTTTAATTAATAGTTGAAATAGGCAAGGAAGAATATACATTCTTTCTTGTTTTTACTTTCTGATAAGAAACAAAATAGATCTAGCCATAGTTTAGTGTCTGAACACTATGGTTCTATTTCATATGTATATGTCCATGGTTGTATATCCACTTACTTAACTGATTTTGTTCAAGTTGTTAATTTAGATGGTTTTATAATTTTTTTGTACCCGTCTCCTCAGTTCTTGTCATTGATTACTTCTCAAAGGTCTCGAGATGTGTGTAACAGCTGTCTATAATTAGATCGAATTTGTCTGTAAGTCATCATTATTTTTTTGTTGCGTATATGGAATACAACTCTATCATGTGGATTGAATTAACTTTTTTAACATCTTACGAACTCTAGCATTGTTCATCGTTAAACATTTTAAGTTGTAATCCACACACAAAAATGTGTGTGTAAAAATGTCCAACTGGCAAGGATGTAGTTCCCTTTCGTCTTGTATATTGCAGAAATCTAACTCTGTGCATCATTTTTAAGTTGGTTTCTCTCAATAGTGAAAGATATAGAGTTCTATGATTAATATAAGTCCATCCTTCATCTGTGTGCATTATGCATTTCACATATTGGCCATGAGTTTGTGCTATGTTTAGAGCTGTAAAGCGAAATAGAACATGAATATTGGACGGGCTTACCTGAATTAGTGTTGTCCTTTCGTACGAACAAGCGTCATGCTGCTGACCTCTATCAGTTACCGGCAGCGCAAGTAGAACTAAAACACTCTGATTATATCGAATATCTTTTTTTATTTCTATAGGCTAAATGGTATAGTTAAATGTGGCAGCCATCTTGTAAGTTCTGGTCTCAGTGGAAGAGGGAACTTCGCTGTTTATTACGGTAATTCTCCAACAAATGATTGCTATATGTCTTCACATTTCTAATGAGTGAATACCTTCTCGGTTTATCCTGCTTTGTATGTGTTTTCATATGGCACAATATACAGTGCACTGTAATTTTTGCCTCATATTATCATACCTTGCTAATCCAAATATTCATTTAAACCTGTCTCATTGTTGCTACTCGAAAAGATCAGCTATATTTCTTCTTTGGTTTATCTTTTTTTGTCAGCGTTTTTGTTGTTTGTGACACAGATTTTTGTCAGCATGGACCATTTTATTTCATCACAATTATGATTAGCTGTAATAAAATGTCCTATCATAGGGGCTGTAAGAGTCTTGTTTCTTATACAGCTTTTGTGTTCTCCTATATGTATTTTGATTTTGCCTTCTGTTTTACTTGTGTATATTTCCTTACAAGGGCACCAGATTACATAAATTACCCACATGGGATTACAGTTTGCAAAGCTCCTTTGTTGCCATAAAACTTTCAGGCCGATATCTATTTCTGTGGTTCTGTCAGTTTGTTTGCAGCATCTGCAACTACCACATGGACTGTGTCCCATTGGTTTGTTGAGTCTCCATTGCTCAGTAATAATTTTTTGTCTGGGACTTAACTCAGAGACATCATTGAATGTTAATCATCTTTCTAATCATCTATCGACCCCCTGGCCCACTTTCTTCCTTCTATGATGACCTTGATCATCTCCTTTCGCTCATCTCTCCCTCCCCCTCTCCTCTAACTGTACTCAGCGACTTTAATCTTCACCTCCCTTCTCCCCTTCATTCCTCACCCCTTTTCTCCATCCTTGACTCCTACCATCTTTCCCCTCTTCCTTCTTCTTCTACTCATTCCTCTGGCTCCACTCTCGACCTCATCTTCAACTCTTCCTGCCCCTCTTCCCCTGTCTTTACACTTCCTATCTATCTCTCCGATCATGCTTTACTCTCCTTCTCCCTTACTCCCCTTCCTCATCCTTCCTCTACTTTGCCCTCTCCTTCCATCTTTTCATGACATGACCTTCGCAACTTTGATCCCTCCCTCTTTCTCAACACTTGCTCTTTGTCTCTCCCCTCTCTCCAAGATTTCTCTTTACCATCGGCCAATGATGCACTATCCACTCTCTCCTCTTATATCTCCTCCTCTTTTGATCTACTTAACCCCCTTTCCTTCTTCCGTCCAACCCGGAAACCCTCTCAACCGGGGCTCTCTCCTCAACTTCTCTCTATGCGGCGTCTCCTCCGACGTCTTGAGAGACTCTGTCTCAAATCTCCTTCGCTTTCCAACCAAACCTCATATTTCTCTTACCACTCTCTTTACGACTCTTGTCTCGTCTCGGCTAAACGCACCTATTACTCCTTCTCCACTCCCAAGCCTCCCACCCTCGCCGCATCTTCCAAACTCTCTCTTGACTTCTCTCCCCTCCTATGCCTGATCCCTCTACCTCTTTCACCCTTTCTCCCTCTGACTTTGCTAACTTCTTCTCCTCAAAGATTCTTGCCCTTCAGCAAAAAATCAATTGCTCCTCTTAATCCCCCCTTCTCCTTCTCCCCTCTCCCCCTCATCCTGCATGTCCGACTTCTCACCTGTCTCCCCTTCTGAGGTCTCCATCCTCCTCTCCAAAGCCCACCCCACGTCTGCTCCAACAGACCCTCTCTCCTCTCTTCTTATCCCTAAGATCTGCCCTCTTCTTATTCCCTACTTAACTTCTTTCTTCAACACCTGCCTTTCCTCAGCTACCTTCCCCTCTGCTTTCAAGCATGCCACTATCATTCCAATTTTGAAGAAAACTTCTGCCGATCCCCTTCTCACCCCTAACTTCGGTCCTATCTCTCTTCTCTCATTCCTCTCTAAACTACTCAAGCGCCTCGCCTATTATCAGCTCTCAACCTTTGTCACCAATCGCTCTCTCCTACCCCCCTCTCAATCTGGCTTCCATCCTAAACACTCTCCTGAGACTGCCCTCACCTACATCCTTAACTCCCGCCTCTCCGCTCAACACTCTAAGCAATCCTCTGTCCTTATTCTTCTTGACCTCTCTGCTGCCTTTGACACTGTCGATCACCCCCTTCTCCTCATCACTCTTTCTTCCTTTGGATTGAAAGGCTCTGTTCTTAACTGGCTATTACCTCTTCTCCCGCTCTTTTACTGTTTCCTGCGGAGGACGGTCCTATCCAACCCAGCCTCTGGAACACGGCGTACCCCAAGGTTCAGTGCTTGGCCCTTTCCTTTTCTCACTCTACACCTCCCTCCTTGCCCTTTTTATCTCCTCGTTCGGCATTTCCCACCATTTCTATGCTGACAACACTCAGCTCTTCCTTTCTATCTCTTCCTTCTCTACCGACCTCCACCTGAAACTCTCTTCCTGTCTTAATGCCACAAAAAACTGGATGTCTTCCCGCTTTCTTTCCCTCAACACTGACAAGACTGAAGTTGTATTCTTCCCCTCCAACTCTCTTCCCCCTCCCTCTCCTCTACCTTTCATTCACTTTCCTCCTTCTAATCTCCCTATCTCTGTCCACGCTTGCAACCTAGGCATTCACGTTGGCTCCTCTCTCTCTTTTTCCCACCATATCTCTCTCACCTCTTGTGCCTGTCACTACCACCTCTTTAATATTTGCAAAGTCCGCCCCTCTCTCACTTTTCATGCTACTAAACTTTGAATCTCCTCCCTTATCTTCTCTTGCCTCTTCTACTGCTCCTCCTTACTCTTTGGGCTACCTACTTCTCATCTCGCCCCCCTCAAATCTGTCTACCATTCTGGGGTCCGTACCCTCTATCTCCTTCCCTCCCAAGACTCCATCTCTGCTTCCCGTTCCTCCCTTGGCTGGCTTCCCTTTCACTCCCAACTTAAATATCATTTTCTCTGCTTAGTCTTTAAATCTCTACATGGTCTTGCTCCCCCTTATCTCGCATCCCTCCTCTCTTTCTACACTCCCTCGCGCTCCCTTCGTTCTGCCGACCACTTCCATCTCACTGGTCCTCCATCCGCTTGTGCCCCCTCCCATTTCCGCTCCTTCCAGCTCCTAGCCCCCCTGCACTGGAACTCCTTACCCCTCTCAATTCGCTCTATTCCCACCTTACCCGCATTCACACTTCCCTTAAATCTCTCCTTTGCCATTCCACTCCATGAAACCCCTTGCCCCTTCCTGCTCCCCCTCCTTCCTTTATCTTTTTCCCCTTGATCATCTCCCTCCCCTCCCCCACCACCCCACTCTCTCCCTTTTCACCTTCTGTTTCACTCCTCCTTCTCCTCCTCACCCCCCTCTCCTTCTCAGTCCTACTGCACAACTCTCCATCTTCCCTTCAGTTTAATTGCTCTTCTTACTGTTTAGTTGGACTGATTCACAATTGTAGTTTGCTTCTACTGTTATAATGTTATACGTATCAAGTTGTTAAAATGTTCAGCGCTTTGGAGTAAAGCACTATATAAACTAAATAAATACAAATAAATAGAAACATTTCTTTAAGATTCCTCCCGCTTCTGTATGCACATCTAGGTGTTTGTATTGGGCCTGGTCCTTTTAATAAAATGTGCCTATTTCTTCTTATTATTTCATTAATTTGGTTTGTCATTGGGTTGTAAGTACTCACAAACACGATTTCTTAGATCGTATCTTTCTATATTCTAATAGAGCACCACAATGATTGTTAGATGCACGAACATTCCACATTCCAACCTTAATAAACGTACCAACGTCTTTTTGATGTTCCTCCCTTTCATGAAGGCAAATAGAAGTAAAGACAATAATGGCTCTGTTTCCTGGAGAATACGCCTATTTTTTTTATAATCAATTTACACAAAAAGTTGACACACAGACCAAATGTTCTGACTTCATTCCTCTAAGTTTGCTTGCTTTTCAGCAGATGTTCTCGGTCAGTACTTCTTGTACTCTTGAGTTGTTTGTCAACAAGTCTCTTTGGCTAACTTCAGGCTTGTAATTTTAATTTCAAAACCTGAGCTTCTCTCTGTCCCTACTGGTGGAACAGTTCTATCAAATTGTCAACAATTGAGTATAGGTTAAACTCTATTTCAATGCCTTGAAATGCTGACTTGAGAACGATAAAGTCACATTTTTGCATGTTACTTTTCTATACAATATTACGTATGTACAATGATTTCTCTGCATGCGGTGAGTTTGAGGACAACGTTTATTGATATACCTTTAGCCCCGCCGGCTCTGTTTCAATTGCGGTGATGTTTCTTTGTAGAACATGAAAACAGCCTCCTGATCCCATGTTCCAACACTGGCAACAGTAGAATACTACACATCTCCCTTCCTCACGTAAAGCACACACAACACAAAAGGAAGACTACGTAAAATTGTGGAAAAACTCTGATAAACAGCAGAATC
Organism: Ambystoma mexicanum; assembly: GCF_040938575.1. NCBI lineage: Eukaryota > Metazoa > Chordata > Amphibia > Caudata > Ambystomatidae > Ambystoma > Ambystoma mexicanum. The sequence continues at coordinate 1,339,242,730 of NC_090934.1, forward strand.
TACTCAACATACTCATCCAGAAACATTGGCCTCTTTCTTTCCCTTCTAGGACTATTCGTCTCACCAGTTCTCACACTCTGCCCAAAATTGATGACCCAGGCATGATCAGTCACGCTTCCCTATACCTCACACACCATCTTGGTGCTGTACAGAACCCACCCTTACCACATCCTCACAACGCACACCACCCTTGCACCTACTCTACTCATATTCCACACTCTCCCATCAGATGTCCTAACAGCCACATGCATTACCTTTGGCACCATTATGGGTCAAGACCATGTCAAACCATTATTCTGCAACCCAGAAGGTAATTTAATCTGAACAAACTACCCCTTGAAACATTGCATATCATAACTGATTTATGTACATCATAAACAGCTTCATTCCTTTCCTGCCTTTTGCTCATACTTTTCCTGACACTCTCCAATTCAACTCTTATCAAATGTGATCTAAACAACCACCCTGGACACATTCTTGTGTTGGGTTTCTTCCCTCTGAAGACTTCTAATGTAGACACACCTGTAGTGGAATGTGATATGAACCTGTAAGCTACAATAGCGCCCCTCCCTGCTTTTTTCCAGTCCCTCCTTTCTGGTATGGCACCATGGATACTTTCCTTTATCACAGAGTTAAACCACTCAACTAATCCATTTGTCTAAGGATAAAACACACAACTCGTGTGATGTTCTATTGCACTTCTTTTTAGAAAATTCTTCTTTTCTTTAGATACCAACTGTACTCCATTGTCAGTTACTAGAACCGTGGGATAACCGTCCCTCTGGAAAAGTGTTTCCAAAAACAAAATGATGTCACAGGTACATACATTATGCACTCAGTGTACTTTTTACCCACCCTGTTAAAAAATCAATTAGCACCATGCAATATTCTTGTCTCCCTTGACTCCTCACATGACCAACAATATCAACATAAACTCTCTCCCACAGCGCAGTGGGAATATCCACAATCGTCAAAGGGGTTGACCTAATAACACAACCATTACTGGAATTCTCATATGCACTACAATTCCCGATCATTCTTACAATCTGTACACACATCTACGGCCACCAATAATCTTGTCTGACTACCTGTCCAAATTTGAGCATGACTTGGTGACCTTCATGTGCTGCATTCAACAGTTTCGCCCCCGCCCATTTGAGTGAATAATTTGGTCACCTTTTAATTAATTCTCCAAATGTAACTCATTTTACACCATTTTAATAGCCTCATACGCGAACTTCTGGCACAACACTTTGTTCATGACTCTGTCTTCTAATATCCTCTTTAACTGTTTCAGCATCTCATCTGAGACCATTGCTTTATCCTACTCTTCTTTTGAAAATGTACATTGCTCTACACTGAGCACTTGCTGTCTATCTTTCTCCTCTTGAAATTCCTGTACCACATTTGTCATTCTTGACAGTCACTTGCCTTATTTTGAACACCTGGAACATAACACACACTGTGGCTTTCTGCTCTGTAGTCTCACCGGGACTTCTGAGATGAACGGACAGCTGGTGGTCTTCAACAACAGCGTGGCTACTTGGTGGGGCAACGCCTGCCGACACCCGCTCATCAGCAGTGAAATTATCACCCTGCATACAGTGATTTTGAGGAAGATGTTTATTCTAATATCTTTAGCCCTGCCGGCTCCTTTTCAACTACTGTTATGTTTGTCTGTGGTAGTAAACAAAAGTCAAGTCAGCGGAAACCAAAATATTAATTCACTTGAAGGACATCGTCCTACCGTTAAAGAGATAGAAACAGCACTGCTGGTCATAAGTCAGATCACCATACGTCAATCAACACATGATAAAAGATAACATGTTTATTAAATTTCTTATAAATTTATTTCAAAAAGTTTAAAAAGGGATTAAATAGTCTACAATACTTGTGCAATACATGAAATTGTATCGTACAATTAAAGAAATAAAGAAATAATGTGCATACTGCGGTAAAGTGCTAGTGCCAATTGTGAACCTCGAGGTGATATCAACGGGAAATAAATCGATCGTAATAAATCCTGATGATAAACACAAGGATGACTCGAGGGTATCCCTAGATGAGTGAAGGGGATGAGTGACCCAAAAATAATTGGAATGTGTAAATAGCAAATGTCTATTAATGACACATTCCACACAATGCAAAGAGTCAAAATCGAATCGATTATAATAATCAGCAAACAAGAGGACCAATAGCTAGAAAAAACTCAATACCAGAGTAAAAACACATCTAAAACATATACACATAGTAATACAAGTTAGGGATGCTATGTGTCTGTGGAACATAGAATCATTCTGCTGATTCCAGGACAAACAATATCAAAACGACAGTTGAAACAGAGCCAGTGGCGATAAGGGTATTACAGTAAACGTGTTCCTCGAATCCCATTCTTGTTGCCATTGAATTGTTCATTCCACATGCGGTGAATTCAAGGAACAAGTTTATTTGAATACTTTTAGCCTCGTCGTCTCCGTTTCAACTGCTGTTATCCTTCTCTGTGGAACATGGAATCAACCTACTGATTCTGTGTTACAACATTGGCAACACTAGAATGCTACAGTATATTTGACTTTAATGAGAGAACAATTTTTACTCCATAAATAGAATTTCTGATTTGCTGAAACTATATTTAAACTTTAAATTTGCATTGGCATTGCTCAACCTAGCTATAAACGATTCAGATTTTGTACAGAACCATTTCATATTAGATAAATGTCATCAATAAATCACTCATAGAAAACGAAATGATGAAGATCATCTTGGATAGACAACTAGCACTCTATCTAACATCAGCTCTCTCTTCTCTATATAACTTTTTGGGAGAAACCAATATTCAATTGATTGTACAAAATGTTTTATCAAAACCTTTACTTGGAGTCAAATGTTAATATATAGAAATCACACTAATTTCATATCAAATATTGAATAACTAATACAATTTAAAACAGTGTAAAATCACAAAACATTGAAATGTTGCTCGACACTGATGAAACCAACACAGTTTTTACAAATTGTACTGAAACTTAAACAAAGTTCACAAGAATGGATAGTGACACAGGAAACAAGACAAAAACAATCTCTCTTAATTAAACTGTGACTGGTTATTTCAGGGAGTTTTCACATTTTCCTTTCTTTCTCATCGATTAAATCTGATGTGCATTTTTCAGAATGTAGGTTGTGAACAAATTGCCACTCCTCTGGGGTGTTGTTCTAAAAAGTATTGTCGACAGAGTGTGTTTTGGCCTCTTTGAGCTACTGGTCATGTGCTCATTTTATGAATGTGTCGCCCTTCATCAGGACTGTATAGTTGGGGCTTCTCCCATAAATGTGTTTCAATGTTGGAGCACCTATAAGAGGTATAGATACAAGTGTTTGTGACTTCCTACTGTGATTGTACTGTAAAATGTGTATCCAAATGTATTAATTCAAACTGGTAATTAACCACTTGAACCTTCTTCACACTCTGTGACAAATCAACTTCTGGGGTACCAGTGGGCCAGGGGTGAATATCGATTTCTAAACCATCAATCAGCTCCACACCTCTAATGCACCAGAAGGGACCTGAACAGATTGAAATAACATTCAAATTATAAACCTTCTTCTTCAATGTTGGTAACCTGGACGGAACAGCAGGCTTATCTTTGAAAGCTTGTGGATCGTTAGTTAGTTTCAACACAGTGAAAATACAATTATTACCCAATGATAAAAGGGGCTGTCCACTCAAGGTCATATCAATAATGTTATAAAGCAATTATATAGACAAAGGGTGTATTGCACTTCTTGTACAAAAGACCATGTAATCTGAATATAGAGAGGAAATAAATTAATATATTCTTTCCTATGTTTTCACTTATATTCACATATCAATTTTATTGGTGTAAATCAAGTACATGAAAGGGTATTCTTAAAAATTATTTTATTTCTTTTAAATACGCAAAAAATAATTAATTGAGGTAAAGAGCTGTTAAATACTCTGTTAAAACTACAGGTACATTTAATAAATAACATGTTAGAAAAATGTAGTAAGAACCATATTTGTCAAACAGAAAAAGTACCAACACAAAATAAACAAATTATCAACAAAACATACAATCACAGTGCATATACAAGTACATTTAAAATATTACATGTGATAAATCAAAATTCAAATTTTAAAATAAGTAGCCTTAAAGAATTAATTCAGGCTAATATTATCCCAACATGTTTCTTTCCTTTGATTTTGTTCTCATAAGTGCGTGCTAGGACATTCTTCAGGGGAATGTTCAATGGCTGTTATTCTTATATTATGATGGGGGTGCTTCACTAGGTAGTATCAATGACTCATTTTCAGATTTTATTGGTCGCCTGTATATAGAAATAGAAAGGAACTCATATTAATTAATAGTTCATTGTGATTGAGTGAAAGGATTACTTGTTCACTGCATAAACGTTTTTAATCTCTATCAAGTATTAAGTCTTCAATTCAACTCACACTTACCTATTTCTTTAAATACTGAGTTCCCATTGCCCAGTAATAGTTGTTTGTCTGGGATTTGATTCAGCGACATCACTGAATGTTAACATTGCTTTAAGATTTCTCCCGCTTCTGTATGCACATCTAGGTGTTTGTATTGGCTCTGATCCTTTAAATAAGATGTGGCAATTTCTTCTTATTATTTCATTAATTTGGTTGGTCATTGGGTTGTAAGTACTCATTAAGACGATTTCTTCAATTGTATCTTTTCTGTTTCTATATTGTAATAGAGCACCACAATGATTGTTAGATGCACGTTTAAGTGCTTTTTTAATGATCTTATTCGGATAGCCTCTTTCCTTTAGGTTGTTACTCATCACTTTGGCTTCTCTTTCAAATTCGCTTTTATTGGTGCCGTTACACTTCAAACGTAAACATTGACCAAAAGGTAAACTGTGTCGTAAATGTTTGGTATGAAAACTACTATAGGCTAACAATGATTTCTATCGGTCAGTTTGTGAAAAGGTTTAACGTTTTGAACATTCAATTGGGTAGCTACATAGATAGTAATGTCTAAGAATCAATGTTCTCTTCACTGTTGCGGTTGGAGAATTTCAGGAAGGGATTTTGATTATTAAGCCATTCAAAGAAGGCTTGTAGACTGATTTAATCTGCGTGCCATATCAAGAGCACATCATCGATGTATCTTTTTAATTCATATCACCACATGATGAATTCATTATTAGTCATTCCTACTTCTTTCCTGCTCAGTAGTAGTTCTTCCATCATATTCAATGTTGCTTCCTGTGGAATTTTTGTGTACAGAGATATTACAACTAGACCACAAGTATGTCCGTCTGATTATCAAAAGAATACTCTTCTGTTAGGTTGATTACACTAGTGATATCTTGTATATAGGATGGTATTTCTACCACATATCCCTTCAGAAAATGGTCAGCAATCTTAGCTAGTGGTTCTATTGTAGAACCTGTACCTGATACTATCGGTCTGCCTGGAGGTTTGTCCAGAGTTTTATGGACCTTAAGCAGAGTGTGGAATTTAGGTGTATTGGGATTAGTAGTAGTCAATTACTCAGCTTCCTTTTTGGTGAGCCATTGGCGAGCACATACTTTTAGTACTTTGTTCCTTATTAGTATTTACAGTCATTCTGTGGAATCTGTTTCCAATACTTTATAAAAAGAAGTGTCTCCTAGTTGTCTGTTACATTCACTAATATAATCAATTTGATTTTGTAGTACTATGGCACCTCCCTTGTCCGCTCTTCTTATAATTATCTCTTTGTTTGTCTTTAATGATGTAATAGCCTTACGCTGTTCATTAGAGCAATTGTAAAAATAAACATGTTTTTTCTCTATCTTGGCTTCTAGTGATTCTGATAGAATTCTATTCTCAAACACTAATTCAGGACTGTAGCTCATCATAGGTGGATTGAAGGATGATGGTTTAAGAAGCCCACTGTTGTTATTTTCTCTCTCAAACAAATTGTCTTGAAAATATAGTTTGAGGTGGACTTTCTACAAGAGTTGTTGAATTTCTATTCTTGTAGTAAAACTATTGTACTTCGTGGTTGGTATAAAACTGAAGCCCTTTTCTAGTACTAAAAGCTCATCTACCAAGGGGGAATAAGAGGAAATATTAATCAGTAAGCTGTCCGTCTTCTTGTATGTCACGGTTCATACTCCCATGCCATTTGTTCCCTGTCTAAAAAATGTGATGCAGACGATCTTCTACTACTTTGGTTGGAATGTTGTTGTTGTCACCTATGTCTATTTTTAGATCTACCTCTCCCTCTTCCTGAACCCTTTATTTGTCTTTATTTGGTTGGAGAACCTGTAGAGCTATCATCTCCTGAACTCGGTCAGCTGAAGGAAGTCTTGATGAAGCATACACATCTCTTATTTTTAGATGCTCTATCATTAGCTTGGGTTGGAAATACAACTCACCCTATAAAGGAATGCAGAGGACAGTGTTGGGATGGAAATGAGCATATCCCATCCCCCTAGGCGCTTTCAGGTGAGGTGAACACCATATGAGGTGATGTAGTGTATACGTGGGGAGGAATCTGCACTATTAAGCACCATGTAAAGGCACTGTAGCACCTACAGTAGATGCACGGCACTAGAAAACATATAGCACATGACACCATTTTGTATTAGGCCCAAACAGTAGGAGCGTGCATAATCGCGAACCCAGCTCACTTGGCCCAATCTCATTAAAATAGAATAGATCCGCAGAGTCCTGTTTCCACAGAAGTTCACTTCCCCCTCGTCCCTCCAGTGTTGCAGATATTTAGTATCTTCCAAAGGAATGTGCCCTGCAAGAGCGTGAGACAACACAAGTCTCCGCAATGCGCCCATTTATCTCCACTAAACTGCCAGTAGGCTTCTAAACCCCACCTAGCCAGTCCAGAGCCAGCCCCACACCACTGACCCAACCACAACACCTTTGCCCTCCACGATAAGCTAATTATCTCCATGTTCCAACACAAATCAAGGATCCACAGAAGATCTAGCATGCACGGCTGTATTTCTTCAAGCATGAAAACACATCCTATGTAACACGAGGTACAGGGAGGTATAAATTAATGATCAAACCCCGGGTGGATACCTTGAGTGTGGGAACTGCAGTATCAACGAAGTCCTGAATGTTTGTGTCAGTGTGACTGTATTTTATTCTTCCTTCCCCCGGCACCATTTCCCGTGCCGCCCAGGTGCATACCACAATGATATAGTAACCAGGCTTAGTATGTTTAGTTTAGAAAGAAACAATGTAATGTGTGCTCCGATCTTCACCGTGAGGATGAGCTCAGCTGGCCCACGTGGATCCAGATCGATGGGAAAGAACCAACCAATTGTAGCCTGCCATCCCCTATGGAGCAGGCTCATGTGTAGGGTGCCATCAATCAGTGGCACCAGTAATTACTGTATGTAATGACATTTTTGGGGCTTTTAAGCCCTTGTTTGTATCAGGACGAGTCAGAGTGCTGTCGAGCAGGAGAGTCCTTTGCTGATATTTGTATTCTGTCAAATTAAACCTTGTTATCCTTGCAGCAGATTGTCTTTATTCTGGAGTGTGCGTAAAAAGGGACTTGCCTTCATTTGGTGACCCTCATACTTGCAGAGGTATCCAGGTGGCCTCTGCAAAAGGGCTGTGCCCCCCTACGGTGTCCAGCCCCAAAAAGCGTATGCTAAGTGGCCCTTGGGGTGCTGACTTTGCAGAATTCCCGCCTGCTCGTTGAAGCGGGGTACGGCCCCTGGGAGAGGCCCAGGCCTGTTGTTGATCCCCCATGAACTAAGGCTTTCGGAAAAACATAAACCTGTGAGTATAGCCTGCAAAGGATAACAAAGTAGGGTTGGGTGTATAGCACAGTGTGAAATGGATGAACATGTGGTGAATGAAAGTGAGAGTGTATTTTGGTTTTCAGATTGTGAAGGTTTATGGCCATTTATTTTCATTTATTTTTTAAGGAATATTAAGGATAAGGAAAAAGGAATACAGGAGCCTCCCTGAGTAAGGAGAGAGGGTGGGGCCACAATGCACTGTCCCGACCAGTGCGAGAGATAAATACAAGAGGAAATATAGTAGCTTTGTATAATTAGAGAGCTTGGTAGGTGTAGTGGTTGTTATTTTAGCTTGTTATATTCGTGAATTTTGTTGGTGTATTTTAACATGGACAGAGGAGGTCCAAGGGGGGCATGTGTGACGTGTGCAAGCACGACCGGGGATCATTTAGGGAGTGAATGAAGAAGCTCTAGTGGGGAACATGGGAAGGGGAAAAGTGAATTGATGTTTCTTTTGTTATGAAACCTTTGACAGTATTGACTGGTAGTAGAGACATGATTAAGGTGCATAGGTTTTAATTGATATTGGACATATCCCGGGTTCAACTGTGGTACAAGCATAGCACTGACACAAAATACTCACTGGACACGACCATGGGGATGGACACACCCCTACACTATATATGTAAAGCCCTGCTCCTATATTGTGAGAAAATCAGAAAGTATCATAACCGATGGGTGACTGAGACTCAAGGGGGGAGAATGCCCCACTCCTGGCCTGCTGGCCTGAACAGGGATCATTTGACAGATGTGCCCTGGACCATATGTGCACTTACTTGACCGCAAATTATAAGGAGAGACAATTACAGAGTACAAGGGAAATATTGGAGCTCTGGAGAATGTTCGAAGAAACAAAGATCCCGACTGGAGGGAGGACGACACCTGATAGTAACAAGAAGACAAGTACATAGGAGGGTGGGGGGAAAAGGGGAGACAAAAAAGGGGGTATACCTACTTGCCACACGGCCAGCAGAAGGGTATTCCAACCCAAAATATTTGTCAAGGGGCACTATAGTGGCTGCCCCAAGTACGGCCCCACCCTCACCATACATCGCACCGCATGAGGTGTCGACCCACACAGGGGTAAGCGCGAGAGTCCTAGAGGCAGCATTAGGCTTGACATGCACAGAAATGGCAAGGTTAAGGTTCAGACTGTAAAGCCACCGGCAGGGCAGATGTTCCAATGTTGCCTGCAGGAATGCTCCCACAGCCACCCGGGGATGAATGGAAGTCAGGCAACTTCCTGTTCAAAATAGAGCAGGACAGGGGGACAGATAGTTTGGGGTAGGATAATGTGGAGTCCCATTAGGGGACAAGGAGTATTGGAGTGACTTCGATGATACAGAAGATGACACAGGGGGCCGAGCAAGCGTCCTTTACTACACCGAGAGTAGAGAGTCTATGGGAAGGAAGATTAAGGGAGAGGTTTGGTAGGATAGCATTGGCACAGAAGAAAGGAAATGCAAGTAAGGGTGGGAAAGAAAGGTGAAACTGCAAATGCCCTTAATACATAAGGGCACAGGGAAACCCTGTTATGTCCCCTGGGCACAAATGGAAAAAAACAATCTTCCAAATCCCTCCCACAACTCACAGCGGGGGTGTGAAAATGGATTTCCGCATTTGAGAAAACCACAGCAGGGGTCCCCCTAGCTATAGGGGACATTAAGAGATTGGGCCTCATCACGAGTTGGGCGGTAACGCTGGCGCTATTACCGCCGGCGCTATTAGCCCTACCACCAAACCCCCGGCGCTATTAGTGCCGGATCACGGGTTTGGTGGAACGGTTAGTGCCCATTCCCCATTGGGCCCATTCGGGAATTCCTCATTACCCATTGGGCCCAATGGGGAAAATTCGCACTATTACCGCCGGCGGATTTCCCACCAGTGGTAATAGCCCCGAAAATCTGCAAATTTGCCACGAATTTCCCCCCCGCTCAAAGCTGGGGGGAAATCCGCCAAGGCCATGATCTGGCGGACCCTTAAATGCGGCGGTAATAGCGCCACATTTAAGGGTTACCGCCAGACTCGTGATGAGGCCCATTGTTAGTAGCAGCAGGGGGAGATCAGGCGGAGACGGTGTGGATTAAAGCTGGGTACCCGGGAGTGACCCTAAGTAACGATCCCCATGATGGAGCATTATTCAACAAGATTAGAGCGCGAGTATGGGATGTGCTGTGACCCACCTTCCCAGACACCCCAGATTTACAATCAATAATGCAGTGCACAATGGGGGATGAAGAAGATGCTGCACAATATATTCTCAAGGTTCAAGAGATGTGGAGAGCAGAAACGGGCAGTGCTTGGGATCAATCAACGTCATTGTTCTTTTTTATTGTAAAAAGCGTGATACCCAAGGAAGTGCAGAATGTTCAAGGCGACAGACAGAGGAAGTGAAACTAGTTCAAAATAAGTGAAGGTAGCTGCGCTATCAACAGTGCTGCCCCCAGAGTAGACAGGAGAGGATGGGTATGTCTCCATTGCGACCTAGGTGAGGATGGCAGCTGTTTGGTCAGACAGTGGACAAGGACAGTGGGGAGGAAACCAGCATTTTTCAGGACACCAGGGGCAAGGAGGGCAACAACGAGGACGAGGTGGGTTCCGAGGATCAAGGGGAGGTGGGGACATTTTTTGAGAGAATGTTGCAGCAGACAGGGAGGGAATTATAACTACAACCAACCACCTTATGGGTACCCCATGTAGGTAGCCCCCAAGGGCCCACTCGGGAATGTCATCGATCCTGTACAAGATCCACCAGGCATAGACACAATTACCTCCCCAAATCCCTGGCCCTTACCACCCAAGCCATGCAGCCACACAAGCACCGCCCCAACCAGTAGGCTGCAGAGAACAGACCCCCATTTGCAACTGCGCCAAACGGAGCAGCGGCACCCTATAAGGGAGCAATGTTGGTAGGGGGAATCCCTTTTTCATTCCCTGGGACAAACACATACCCCAACTAGAACAGTCTACAGAGAGCACTTACGTGTCCATTCCTGTCGATGGCCTTAAATCCAGAAGAGGAACCACTGGTGGGGGCAGAGATAGGGACCAAGCAATTCATCTTCATGGTGGACTCAGGATCGAAGAAGATGTGCATTAGTGAAGGTAACTTCCTGCTATCAGGAAAGACTCTCAACACGCAGGGATTCTCTGGGACTTTTTTAGCAGTTCCTTTCACAAAAGATCTAGACATCAAGGTGGGCAAGAAGGTTGTACGAGACCCCCTCCTCTATTCGAATAAATCTCCTGTCAACCTGCTCGATAGGGATCTGCTTAGCAAATTAAACATTACAATATTGTTCACAGACAGGGGGACTGTCTGATCCACACCTGGCATGTGCTCCCTCCCAGCCAGGCTGGTGATACATGCCGTGGCCAGCGAGGTGGCAGTGAGAGGTAGCCCTGTAAATCCTGACATGTTTGTTTATGGCATCATGGTGCTTGCTCGAGCGGTCCCTCAGATTACCAGAAAAGAGTGGAGAGTACCCACTGACTTCATTTTCTTACCTGTAGTGCTCCCTGAGTTGGTTGTAGGCTCAGTCCTAACATTAGAGCTGTAAGGCCTTGAGTGTCTGCTAAACAGAGTGTAGTGTTGTGTACTGACCCTCACGGGTGCCAGCGGCGTACAGTACTATGCATTGACCCCAAAGGGCCCCTACGGCAATTGTCTGATGAAGAGCTTTTCGAGGATGACAATTATGATGGGGAAATCCTCTTCAAGATGTGCATACCATGTGAAATAATGGTCCAATACAAGAAAGTGCAGAGCCCCCTCATGGTTGTTGTTAGCGGATCACACCCATTCAGTGAGACAGATTTATAATATGTCGCCACACATTTATGGATCACAAACCCACATGATGTAGGGATGTTAAAAGAAGTGACACCTGTACAAATAACTTTCAAACCAGGAGCAATACTACCACGGTCAAACAATACCTGCTGTCCAGAGAGGCAGAGGAAGGGATTCAGGAAACCCTGCAGGCCCTATTGCACCAAGGGATCATAGTGCCCTCCACCTCACCATGCAATATTGCTGTATACCCCATTAAAAAGGCAACAGGGGGCAGTTGGAATATGGTCCAGGATTTACGACCCTTTCCACTTGTTCCCAACCCAGCATCCATTTTGTGTGGCATTCCCAAAGAGGCTACCCATTTCACGGTGGTCGATTTGAAGAAAGCATTCTTCTCAGTACCCCTCCATCCAGACTCACAGTACCTTACAGCATCCACCCAAGGCGGGAAGAGCTATGAACACTGTTGCTTGCCCCCCCCAGGGTTACTGTGAGAGCCCCAGTATTTTTAACAGGATACTACATGAAGATCAAGGGAACATCTTACTGACCAGCATGATAGTTCAATACGTAGATGACCTACTTGTCTGCAGCGACAGTGAGCAGAGCTGTCGAAGAGACTCCATGTCACTTCTGCAGCTACTAGCAAGAAAAGGGTACAAAGTGGAAAAGACAAAGCTCAGTACTGCCAACTGGAAGTGCTTTACCTAGGGCAACTCATTTCCAAGGATGGCAAGCAGAGAATTCCTGACAGGGTAGCTACAGTACGTTCCACTCCCAAGCCACTCACAGTGAAAGACATGCAAATGTTCCTAGGGTTATGCAATTATTGCAGAGCATGGATCTATCTTAGAATATACAGCATATACAAGAGCACTCCTACAGGGCCTCAACTAATCCCAAAAGAAGAGACACTAGATTCAGTGGACAGCAGAGATGATAAATAGTTTTAATGACTTGAAAGAGGTAATTTCAACAGCTCCTGTCCTTGCCACCCCTGATTACACACAGGAATTCTACATTTTGTCACACTCAAACTGCACACTCATGACAGCAGTACTCACACAGAAAAGCACAATGGGCCATAAACCACTAGCCTATTACAGTGGCACTCTTGATTCTGTCATGCCGGGACAACTTGCTTGCGAACAAGCTCTTACTAACACAGCCTTTGACATTGAGAAAAGTTCTACAATTGTCAAGGGGTGCTCAGTAACTTTTTACGTGGAACACTCACTTTTTGCGCTAATGAGCCTCTCCAAGTCAAAACCCACCACACAAAGAGCATCAGCATATGAAATAATACTATCCAGCCCCCACATCCATGCAGTACGGTGCAAAATAGTAAATATTGCCACGTTTCTCACTCAGGCATGCACGGCTGAGGATTTGCAGCAGCATGATTGTGCATCCTATAAAGGGGAAGGTGATGCTATCCCCCAAAGCACAAGACAGCCCTCTAGAAGAAGAAGTGCACTTTGTTGATGGGTCAGCATCAGAAGACCAGGAAACAGGTGAGAAAACATGTTTGGGTTGGCAGTGGTGCACCTGGAAGAGGGAGAATATGAAACACTGGTCATGAAAAGACTACCCAGGCATTATTCTAAACAAGCAGCTGAACTGGTAGCACTCAAAGACGGCCTGCAGGCCTCAAAGGGGTGCCACGTTATCATCTATTCAGACTCTTCCTTCGGCACCACCATAGTACATGGAGGTCTGTTGCGCGTGAAAACGAGGGGATTCCGGAGAGCAGATGGCTCTCCAGTACAGCGTGAAGCGCTGCTCAACACATTGATTTCTGCCTTTGCAGAACCCTCTGTGGTGGTGGTCGTGAAATGCACAGCACATACACAGAACACAGAAAAAATCTCATCGGGGAATGCTGCCGCAGGCACAGCAGCAAAAGCTGCAGCATGTCTCCCAGTACAACCATCAACAGAATACATAGTGACCTCTGCAATCACCAGGCCCGACACAGATGTATACACAGCCCTTCCTATCGCACACATTATTTGCTCTGCAGCGTAAGGCACCCCTAGGGGAGCAGAACACATGGCTCAAACTGGGTGCATGGAATCACCTACATATCTCTTATGGAGACAGCAGAATACAGGGAAGGCAGTAATGCCTGTGGAATTATTGCATACAGCCTTGGAGCAGTTGCATTTTCCGTCCCATAGCTCTAAACAGCACATTGCAGTGGACATTCAGGATGATTGGTTTATCCCAAGCTTGCAGGTGCACCTAGCAACGATGGTGGTCCAATGCACAACATTTCAAGTATTTGGTACAGGGAGGATGACACTGAGAACTCTGAGAAGAGCATTGCCCCGCCCTGTTGGACCATTCTGTGAGCTGCACATTGATTATGCAGACATGGGAGAACAATGCAATGGGGCACAACATTTAATTGTGGTGGTGTGTCCATTTTCAAGGTGGGTTGAGGCCGGCCAATGTGCCCACCCAGATGGCAAATGTGCTGCTAAATTCCTCATCAGGGAGTTATTCCCCCATTGGGGTGTATGTGATGTTCTGAGGTCAGATAACAGCACTCATTTTTTCAATGAGTTGTTCAAAGAAATCACAACCCTGTTAAGAATAAAGCATCAAATGTGCTCAATTTACCACCCACAAGCAAATGGAATGCTGGAGAGAATCAACAGCCTACTTAAAAGCAGACTATCCAAACAATGCAACACTCTGAAAAATAATTGGGTGTATTTCCTGCCCCTGTTGTACCTACACATACAACCCAGTAAGGACCACCACCTTTCCCCCCATGAAATAGTGACTGGCAGGCGCATGCAGACACCCTTATCACTGGTCAGGAGAGCATAAGATGCTCATAGGCCCGCAACAATTCTGGAGGAAGAATTCAATCAGTATCTGTCCCAAATAACACCTGCAATAGGATTCATTGCAAAACAAATGGCACCACCACACACAGAGGAAACACAGACTATGACTGCCCCACTAACCAACACCACCCCTGCACAACCATTGTTGCCTGGGGATTGGGTCTATGTCAGACGCTTTGTGTGAAAATGGAACAACCCAAGGTTCCATGGACCCTACAAAGTGGTGATTTCTACCCCTCTCGCAGTAAAGGTGAAACGGCTAAGATATTGGATACAACTCTCTGATGTTGGCAGGCCCCCAAAGGACACCAAAGGCATCCAGATAGTAGAGCACAACACTACCTCAAAACATTAGCTCTATGCTGACCATAATTGTGCATGTGAGAACTTTTACAGTACATGCATTGCTGCTAGAGCACGAGCTATGTAAACTAAAACTATCTCTCTCTCTCTCTCCCTCTCTCTCTCTCTTCTCCCCATCTACCACCCCTCCCATTCCTCTCCAGAATATGCAGGTACAACACTGATGGAGAGCCTATAGTTATGACAACTGTGGCCTCTATTTTACAACCATTTTGTTTATTGGAGGACGTCTTTTATCTGGGCTGGCCATCTAAGGGCGGGAGGGGTCTAAAGGGACCTGAAACATGAGTACACCCTTAAATGCTACAGGATTGTTTTTAAATAGGACTAAAATACACTCCAATGTTACTTTATTTCTTTCAAATGTAACGGACGTACCATCCACTGCCCTTAGTTTTATCCCTATGTACTCCACAGTGACTAAAACGGGTCACACTCCTACCTCCTTCGCTGTCACAATAATACGTTCCAGCCCAAACGTGAACACAAATGAAAGAATTAATGAAAGTTTACCAGTAAAATTCTGAGAACCAACCACCATGGAAACCAATGGATCAATGTATAACGACACCCTTGCAAATAGTAGAAGCTCCCAAGCCAAAACATGCAATAGCAAAACTTTAAAATACTAATGCCAAGTGTAAAAAGGTCCCTATGTAATGCCAGCTGCAATGGAAATATTACTAGGGAAACAATGCCAGTAGGAAAAAGGCATGTGTTGCGCAGTAGCAGAAACAAAAGGCAAGCACGCTAATATACATATGATGCATATCATAGCTTAGGATTAGATGCAGTGGAAGACATTTGTCATCCCTAATACTCGAACAGTTGGTACTCCGACATGAGTGCAATGGGAAGGCAAATGACTAATGGGAGTTGCTACGTCTGTTCCTTAATACCGCACAGATCTGGGCCAACAAAGGTCTTAGTACCACAAGAAGTACCCATAATAGAGACACAATGCCAGATTCATCTTGCACTATGTAGGATCAACAGCACTTTACAGGCACACAATCTCCACCTAAAACTCATCGAGCCAGACATCTGAAAATGCACAATGATTTCCACCAACCCAAAGTGTTTTAAGGAAGCACACCTGGCAATAAAAGGGGTGAAGTATACAAACAATAAATGGCAAGAGGCAACTTTCATGTGTAAGGCAGAAGTACTTGTTGGATGTCCAGAAAAAGACATTAGCCCTTGTAGAACAAGCATGCACACAAATATGGACAGAGCATGTCACAAAATTGTCATGGATCACAGCAATCGAGAAGCCAGTGAAGGTGCACCAAAAAGAAAGCTATGATCTATGTTTTTACAGCGAAGGAACTGTCGCAGGGGGATCAAACAGACGGTGTAACAGAACTATACTAATTCCAGATCTCAGAAAAGGCACAGTGGTGCTGATGGATTACTACTGGGTTTGCGGCCTGCAGGTGTACTTACTTGGAGGGGCTATTGGTTGCTTGCAATGCTGCACTAGGCCCTGCTAGTAGTACCAGAAGAACACCTAAAGGGGGGACCCTTACCTGATGAAGAGCAGGCAGTGCCCCTTACCACAGAAGTACTGCCTACCATGCCACCTCCAGACTTCTGCATCCTCCTTGAAAAAGAACATCATGATCAGCTGAGAAGAAAGAAACAGTCCTCAAATTATTTATCTCACGACTCAACCGACCTGCTCACACAGATACCCGATGAATACAAGCTTTATAATTCAGCTGAGATATCTTTTGCATCCTTAATACCCACCATCCAGACACAAGCAAATGCAAAGTGGCTCCATATAGTCCGGTGGGAGCTGATCCAACTGGCGAACAATACTGAATAAGGGTTTAATGTCATAAACGTGGTACTAAGGGCCTTAAGACTAATGACTATGCAAAATCGTTACGTGTTGGATCTCCTGACGGCTATGGAGGGTGGTGTTTGCAAAAAGATTGGGAGTTCATGTTGCACATTGGGGGTGAAAATGAAAAAGGAAGCTGGGGTCCAGGAAGAAGATTGGTTGACCATGCCCTTTAACTGCATTGCATCATGGCTTGGAACATTGGTAACATTTCTGGTCCCCATCTTCCTGGTTATCCTGGTGATCTTTTGCATGTGGCAATTGGGTCTCCGGTGTTGTGCCAAAGCTGTGCCTAATAGCACAATGATGATGGTCAGTATTGGAAATAATAATACAAGGGAAGTAGAGATACTGAGTAAAATGAATTCCCCGTTCACCACATGGTCCCAAGCTCTATTAGCAATGCAGTTGATAACTTGTATCACACAACCATTGCCCCTGCCCCTGATCCCAAGAAGTACAAGTAAGTGTGGGTGGACCTTGCCGGTGGGGTAGGGTGCATCTACATGACATATACACTGGAGCAGTATGCATAGAGGGGAGAATGTTTACAACACGTGTGTAGCACATGGATGCCAATTAAGGGAACATCCGCGTGGGATGAAGCAGAAAGGCATGTACTTGAGCATAAATATGGTGGGGGAGAATTTGTTACTGTAGAAGGAATGAAAGGGTAGAATGTTGGGATGGAAATGAGTCTATCCCACCCCCTAGGCGCTTTCAGGTGAGGCAAACACCATATTAGGTGATGTAGTGTATAAGGGGGGAGTAATCCACAATATTAAGCACCATGTAGAGGCATTGTAGCGCAAGGTGCCTTTGTTAGTGAATCAGGAGCCTTCGTTAGTCGATCAGGCTGGCTATGGCAGGGGTAAGATTGGCCCTCTCCCTTACTGGAGATGACATGGTGCACTCCTGGCTGTCGCATTCCAACTAAATAAGACAGGGTGGACTGTGCCTGTAGGCTGTGTCCACCCAGAGTACACAGGTCTCTGCATTTGTTGTGGTGTGAACCACACATTTTCCTGATATTGATCTACCATCATTCCATTTAAATATACATTTCAAAAAGCCCAGGCGAGCGCACGCCCACCATGCAGATGTTCGAATTCCTCACACACTCGTTGTGTGTTCCTCACAATGTATCATTATTTTGTGAAAGAAAAATTCCTAACTTTTTATTATATTCCAATATGTTGACTGAACAAATTCAATGCTATCAGGGTCTCTTCCTGTCCCGTCTCGTGCTTTTCTTGTCTACAACAATTGTAAAGTACTAATGTACAAGGATTCTTCCTAACATGTTTTTATCAATTTGTATTTTGTCACTTACCTAACTTGTGTGTGGTCTATTTTTTTCATGTATCAAAGCTCAGGGCTTCTACTACTTATGGTGTAATTTTCACCCACCCTGGAATCATTTGTCCCAGCTATGTAAGCAGAAGCTTTTACAACAGAAATAGAAGTGAAAAATGTATTTCGCAATATACGACAAAGGTCATTTTGTTTTAGGTATGTATCCCTAAACAACTGGCAGGGAACACAATGAATAAAGGTGAGAAGGCACCACCCAAAATCATCACGGGTTTAAAGCCCAGTTCGAAGTTTAATCCCCCTAACAACGTGATCCCTGCAGAGATAATCACTTTTGAAAATTGAGTCACCAAACAGGTCTTAGAGTCTATGCAACAATAAAATGTTTTATGCAGACAATATGAGTAGAGATGAGCACAATTTACTCAATAACCTAAGCACCTACAGCCACATTACTGTAAAGTCTGCTGAGAAAGGAGGAGATATTGTTCTAATGGACACCATAAAATACAATTCTGGCTCATATACAAAACTAGCCAACAATCCAACTAGTCGGCTACATGAAGAGATTAAAAGCCTGGCCAACCATGCAGAGTTAGAAGTGTGGATATGCCACGGAGAGGATACGTTTTTTAACAAACATAATCTCATTGTGTCAGCCTTCTACATATTACTAAGGATTCATTAGAACTACTATGATCCTCCTGGAAGACCCATTGTTTCGGCCATTGATTCCGTCTTAAAGCTGCTGTCAATTTATGTGGACAATTTTCTAAAACCAGTCACAAACAACATGCAATCATTTGTCAAGGAATCCACAGATATGAACCACATAATTGAAGACAAAGTGATACAAACAACAGACTTCCTTGTGACATTGGACGTTGAATCATTATACAGGTCCATACCCATATTAGACTGTTTACATACATTATTACATAAACGCGCAAATCCACACACAATTCCCACATAGTCTATTCTTGAGTGCACACGATTGGCCATGACAACACAATTTTCTTGTTTAAAAATCAGTTTTTAAAACAAATCAGACCAATTAGCATTGGGGCTAATTTTACCCCAGATGTAGCAAATCTCTATATGGCACATTTTGAAAACATTCACTTCTATTCCAGTTCCAACCCATACCAACAGTTTGTGTCGCCATGGAAATGGTACATAGATGACATTTTCATGATATGGACAGGCGATCAAGTACAGTTAACTGACTGCTTCGCCTGGGTAATTCAATCTGGGCCGCACAGCAAGTTTACTATTATAAAATATAAGCACTCTGCCAGTTTTCTCAATCTAGTAATATACAAAAATGGCGACAAGCTCCACACAGATCTATGAAGAAAGCCAACAGACCGCAAGAGCCCCCTCCATTTTGACAGCTTTCACCCAAAAGAAGAAAATGTGAAACCCCCCTGACATAACCAGTCACTGGTTAATTAAGAGAGTTTGGGCATCATTACAACTTTGCCGGTCTGGAAACAACGATGCCAGTAAGCTTACCGGCACCATTGTTTGGGACCGGCAAAGTCTGCGGGAAGGTTGCCTTTCCGCCTTCCAAGTCTGCGCTTGCGGGCAGAATGGCACCCGCCTGCAGACTTTCATGGAAGCACCGGCACTGTTATTAACGGTGCTGGTGCTTCAATGGTCCCTATTCCCATGGGTCCTATGGGACTCAAATGGGAAAGGGGACTAACAATTTCTGCCGCCTGACTTACCGCACCGCCTGGGCTGTAATGCCCTAGTGTTTCCGGGAACTCAGACAGCGGTAAACCATCATGAACCGGGCGGCAGCCTACCGGTTTTACCGGCACGGCAACCGCCAGACTCGTAATGAAGCCCATTGTTTTTGTCTTGTTTCTTGTGTCACAAGTCATTCTTGTAAACCTCATTTAAGTGTCACAATTTGTAAAAACGATGTATTTGTCCTAAGTGTTGCGCACCATTTCAATGTTTGGTGGTATTACAGTGATTTTAAATCATATTCGTTGTTGAATAGCTGAGATGTAATGTGTGTGATTTGTATATATTAACCTTTGACTCCAAGTAAAAGATTTGATAAAACATGTTTTACAATCAATAAAATATAGGTTCCCAAAAAAAAGTTATATAGTGCAGAGAGAGTTGAACTTAGATATAATAGTAGTTGTCTAGCCGAGGTGATCCTGATCATTTAGTTTTGTATGATTTAGAGGAACCTGGGAAATCAGTATTACTGCCAGCTACTCCTGTAAGTGTATCAATAAATCACTTCCATGTCTTTGTCAATTCACTGAATGGTTTGGCCTCTGAAAACAAACTCCTTATAAAATCTAGATACATAAAAATTGACTTGATTTGTGGCAAAATCTGCTCCCACAGCCATGCATTTACACTAACCATAGGAGAAAATTCCTAGTGACTGAAACCTTTGCACTTTCTGTAGTGAAGAAACAGGGTACAGCATGTTGTCTACGTCAGCTCGCAAGAGTCTCAAATATTATTTTGAATGCACTATCTTGGGGGATATCGGCATATAATGATTCAATGTCATTGATGACAAAAATGTTACTCTTAGAATAAACATCTTCGCGTTCCTATATAAATCTAATTATGTCTCTGGAATCCAGTAAAAAGGTCCTAGTCTGTTATGCCAAAGGTTTGAACAAGAAATCTACATACTTCGAAAGAGGCAACAAGGGACAGACAAGATAGGTTCAGGACACCGGGATGAGCACGCAGATGTGATAACAGAGTCAAACTTGATACCCAATTTTAATTTTTCTGATAGGGAACCTTTCACAAGGAGTGTGAAAGGCCTCCAATTCTGGTAATGAGCAATGCCCCCTTTTTCGCAGCACAGTGCCCTGCATCTGGGCGAGCCAAGCCGTAAAAATGTACTTATTTCTCCTATCATAGATACACTAAAAGAAAATTTACTGCATAACTCCAAATGTCCACAGTGTGTGGCTAGACACAAATCACATTATCCATGGAACGAGTTGCTGCCATACACAATATGCCACCTTATTCAGTGCTATGCAGCATACACTCTAAATGCTATCCTTAAGATAATGCCTAGCATGTACAGACATGTATGTATATTTGACCTAATTTGTATACCCACAGTGCATTACACAATGACTCTGAAATGGATGGGAACTTGCAGAGATGGTTATTGGGTAACACCCTGGCATGTGTTGCTTGCTAGCTGAAATCGGCCTATTCTACAGTCACTTTTCAGGTCATAGAGGGTTTTTCATGCATTTCCCTACCCTTCATAACATTCATAGTGTTTGCTAAACACATCCTAATGCTTCAATCATGTCAATGTCCTACTGATTATCCCTAATAAAGGAGAAAACAGTGTTTGATTGATTTGTATTTATTGTAAAGGTGCAGAAGGAGGAGACTGAAACACAGGTGACATGGTTATTGGCATAAGCCAACAAGAAAACCTAGCTTTCCCTAACTCTAAGGGGGGTTGGCCTGTCTCAACTTTAAATGCTAATGGTGCTGTCAGAATGTCTGTGCAAATTAATAGTCCCCCATCCTGTGCCAAAACCATGCTCCTGTCTCTTACACTAAATACTAAACTAAAAAGGTAGTGTGTCTTCTTGGTCCAGAAGAATGGCTCCCTTCTTCTGGACAGCGGACCACTGTTACCACTGTTAGGCAAAATCTTTACACTGGAGAGTGACTCCCTTCATCATCAGGTCTCTGTTCCTTTTCAAAACACAACACAAAGTTTTCAGATTCAATGCACAAAAATCGGCCAAGTTCTCAGTTCAAGTTCAAAATGTAAAGTTCCAGCTCAAACATCAACATTTCTTATTGCCAATAGTTTTCCTCACTATTGGGTTTTAGTATTCTTCTGTTCTCCAGGTGTCTTGTTCGTAGAGATTTGGCAATACCAGTCAGATGTTTCTCTTGCCCTGGGCAAAACACACACAAAAGGCACGGTTTCAAACAATTCTCCTTGTCAGATAAAGGGAAGAGTTTCCTTTCCCAGGTTACAACACAAAAGGCAAAGTTCCACACAACCATGGGGAATAACTCCCTTCTCCGGGTCTTGTCTTGAAAACAAAATGACGCTGGGCAACACAGGTTTGAATCCTAGGTCCATGCTTAGAAACTTCTTAGGTATTAAGCGTGTTATAAAAACCCAGTTACATAATTATAATAGAATTGGATTGGATGCAATTGGTAACTTCTCTTTACCAAGTACTGTGACGAGGCAGATGACTTGTGCTGTATGTGGATTTCGTGTCCTCGACCCTGTCTTCTCTTGCTGCTCAGTTTGGTCCACTTAGTTCACTCTCCTGCCAAGTGGGACCATTAGGAAGAACATTTCCTTTCTGGTTTGGTTCCCAGACCCCTGCTTCTCTCACTCACTGGTTCAGTACTGTTGGCTTGCTCTCCCACCAACTATTGATGCAATGGAAATACATTGCTTCTTGATGTGGGTCCCAGAACACTGTTTCTTTTTGTTTTGTGTTCAGCACTTTTGGCTCACTCTCCAACCTAGTGAGGGCGATGCCTTGCTTCTCCTGGGGGTTCCCGACCCCTGTTTCCCTCCTTCTTATGCTCAGCTGTCTTGGCTCGCTCTCACACCAAGTACTGATGCATGGGAGATTGCGTGCTTCTTGTTGTGGGTTCCAGACCCTTCCCTGGTGGTTAGTGGATTTTGTAATGCCACTGGAACACTGAGTTGACTGAGGGGGCAGCCGGACGCCCATTTGCCACCCCCTTATCTCTGCCACTAAAATGGCAATTCTGTTTGAGATTCTGTTTAAAAGGAAGTACTGGGCCTCCAAAATACCACTTTACCTGTAACTGGGGTCGAGTAGCTTACTGGTCCTTCCAGGGATCGGGTGTACTCATGGCAAGACAAGAATTCTTTCTAGTCGGCTGCTCAGGTCTGTGGTTCTCTTCAATGCTTTCAGCTTCCTCTGGCCGTGCCACCACACGATTCCTCAAGAGTAGCGGGGAGGTTGTCTCTTGCGTATCCTTGGGACCTCGACGACTGCTTGCCTATGTCCACCACTCCACCTGGTTCTTCTTTCTTGCACACGATTTGAAACTCTCGGGTTTGTTGCGGGCCGAAAAAGAAGACGCCAAATTCTTTTTCAGAAGCTCCACACAGGCGCAATGTCCACACTTGCAGTGAGAGCTGTCAAGTCAATACCTGCTCCTCCTAGGGCCCACCTCGTCCCAGTACTTTGGAGAGGCAAATCCCTTGGATTCTTAAGGATATTCTCAGTCTCAGTACCTTTCAATTTTACAGATATTACAAAAGTACATTGACCTACCTTGATCATGCAAGTGTGTGTTATAGGGTTCTAATAACTGAGCGAGTGTGTAGCGTAAGGGTGGATGGTGTTTCCACCTTGCTCTCCCAAGATGTTCCCCCTTGTCCCCAGAGGGAAGGCCTCCTTCCATGATATCCTCCCACAGAGTACCACCCCCGGGGGACTATCGGGAGGCGGCCTCACCACCCTGACCTCATGGGAAGGGGCTCCTCCCTAGGGAGAAGTGATGACATCTCGGGATGACACCGAACAGAAGACGACCTCGACAAAGCCCAAACCAAACAACACCTCCAAACTTCACTGCAATCTAATAAACGCAAGATCCATGTCCAAACACTCAACAGAGATCTTTGACCTACTCGACAGCATTGTAATCCTGTTCATCACAGAAACATGGCTGAACGACAACTACAAAATCACACTCCAAAGCTGCCTTCCGACCGACTTGAAATGCCTACAAATAAACAGAAAAAACAAAAAAGGAGGAGGCATCGCTATAGCATTCAAAGAACACCTGAAAAGAAAAACTGATGAACCACTCAACATCCTCAACTGTGAAACCATGGTAATACACCTAACAGTGAGCCCAAAAATTCATCCTGGTATACCGACCACCAACATATGATGCAACATTCGTCGATAACTTCATAGAAGGCATCACCAATTTAGCCATCAACCACAAACACCTAATCATCCTGGGGGACTTCAACATCTGGTTTGAAGACAGCCACGCCAACTCCCAAAACTCACTAATTAAACAACGCAGCACCATGAAACTACGACAACTAGTCAAAGGAGCAACGCACTCGGCAGGACACACCTTAGACGCAATTTTTGCCAAAGAAAAACTCACCACCACGGCACTGACAATAAAAAAACTGTGGAGCGACCATCTCATCATCCCATTCGTGATCACTCTGCCTACCCAAGCCTACATCCACCATCAGAAACTCACAACCACCACCAAAAGAAACTGGAAACACGTCAAAGAAAGCAACCTATTCTAACAACTGGAATTAACGAAACCCTCAACTACAGAACTGGAGCTAGCGGACCTAGACGGGAAAGCAGAGATACTGCACAAATGGATTGTGGATACAATAGACAAAATTGCCCCAGAAAAACCATTCACCCCATCAAAAAAAAGAACAATGGCAAAATGGTTCACCTCAGTATTAAACGACATGAAAAAGGAAAACAAAAAGATGGAATTGGAATGGAGGAAAGAATACAACCTAGGGGAAAAAACACTGTACCAGAAACAAATCCGCGCATACAAGAAAGAAATTCAAAAGGCAAAGAGAAGACATTACGATGACAGAATCAACAATGCCACCAACACACAAATGAGAAATGTTTAGCATCATCGAAGAAATGAGAAACCCACCATGCTGTGATAACACCCCAAACCCCTCAGAGAAACTATGCAACGACCTGGCAGACCACTTCAAAAAAAAATCAATGACATCCAAATACAAGAGCAACCAACCAACCGCAACACACAACCAGACAAACCTAACACAGAACCACAGCACACACTCCAAAGCTTTCCTGAAATATCAGCAGAGGCATTCGCAATGCTGGTAAAATGAAGCAAGAAAGCAGTATCACCCATGGACCCCTGTCCCCCAGACATCTACAAATCATTCCTCGCGCAAGGATCGCCAGCAGAACACTACGGAAACCTTCTAAATCTTTCACTCTCAACAGGGACTGTACCGAAGATCTTCAAATCAGCATACATCAAGCAACTCTTGAAAAACACAAGTGGTGATGTAGATGACCTTTCCAACTACAGGCCGATCTCTAATATCCCCTACCCAGCAAAACTTCTAGAAACCTACGTATATAAACTAAAACAAGAACACATAGAAAAACACTACCTGCTGGACCAAGCTCAAATCGGTTTCAGACCAGCAAGAGGAAGGGACACAGCATTACTATCCATCTGAGATGACCTCAAAACTAATGCAGACTCAAACACTACCTCAGCCCTTATTCTGCTCGACCTCTCCGCAGCCTTTGACACAGTTAGCCACAACACCCTGACCAGCAAACTAGAAGACATAGGCATAACAGACACAGCACTACGCTGGACCAAATCATTCCTAGCAGACAGAACAAAACCATATGGATAAAACCTTTCAAATCCACTCCACGAGTTAACGACTGTTGAGTGCCACAAGAATCCTCACAATCTCCACTATATTTCAACATCTATCAGACTCCGGTCATCAGAATCTTCAAAAAATACAACATTACATGTTACAACTACGCAGATGACACTCAGATCATCTACAAAATCAAAGACACCGATGCCAACCACTCAACAGAAGTCTTCAACTGGATGGATGCCAACAACCTGAAAATCAACCCTGGAAAGACAGAAATCATGATTGTATCCAAAGACCAAGAGAACGAAACCACCATCTCATGGCCTACGGAAATGGGAAATGCACCAACACCATCGAAGGTAGTAAAAAATCTGGGAGTCCTAATGGACAACAACCTAACCCTGGAACCACAAATAAATGCAACAGTGAAGAAATGCTTTTTCCTCCTCCACACGGCAAGAAGAATTCTACCTTTCCTCTCCTTCATGCACAAAACACTCACTATCGTCGCCCTAATCATGTCAAAAATCGACTATGCAAACCGCCTCTACCTCAGAATACCAGAATACCTCCTGAAGAAACTGCAACAGATCCAAAATGCAGCAGTAAGACTACTCCTCAAACTATCCAGAAGAGACCACATCACTCCAGCCCTAAAAATACTACACTGGCTCCCAGTAAAACATTGCATCACCTTCAAAACAATGTGCATAACGCACAGGGCAATCAGGAAACAAGGAACATAATTCCTACAGAAGAAAATAACAGTCTACAAACCAACAAGACCCCTCCGATCAAGCAACAAAATCCGCCTGGAACTCAAACCATACCTTAAGAAAAAACTTGGAGGCACCTCCTTCTACCACTTATCCGCAAAAACCTGGAACATCATCCGAAAAGAAATAGGAAACACTGAAGATCACCTAAAATTCAGGAAATCACTTAAAACCTGGCTCTTCAACACCACAGACTAAATATGGAAACCAAAACCGGAAAAAGGGTGACTAAACCGGAAAGGACACGGACATCCCCGACCCGAGAGGGTAACTCCCACAGCACCTGGACGGGTGACACCAGATAGACGGGAACACAGGCGGCACGCACGGAGACTGAGTCAACTACCCCAGACAATCCCGCCAACACTTTCACACGTCCCTGAGTTACCACCAGATACTACAGTGGTGTGGAATTGTCGAGATATTGGCAATCACCACACTACCTGAGAGGTTGACATTGGGAGGTGCACTGGCCACAGGAGTATGAAGGGAGGATAAGGGGAGCTATGAGATAGAATGTTAGAGGTGGGGGCCAGAAGAGTAAGGAACCTTATATGCCAGTCGGACCCAGATCAGGACAGAGCAGAATCAAGAGAGACCACGCAAGCCGAGCGCTTCAATCCAGGATAGAGACGCAAACTAACCAACCCTACTAACAATTTCCCTTTCTGCATACACCTCTCAAACTCCAAACCAAACACAACCAAACCTACAGCACAACAAACTGCACAAACTTCACTACACTGCAACAACAAAACAAAAACACACATAGTCTTGCACAACAGTACACGAGGTCTACCGGCCGCAAACACCCCAGGCCCAGCCAACACACCCACCGGGCTGAGGCCGCCAACAGCACATCACTGCTCCCTTGCACTTTTCCTGCTACCTCCCACTAACTAAACCTCCCCTCCTATTTCAGAACCACCAGAGCGCCAAGGGACCACTCCGGTGGTGATAGTGCGCGGTACAAATGTTCTTTAACATTAACATTAACATAACAATATATATACACACACAAACACATTCATACCATATTTAAACTCACTATAACTTTGCTGGTGTTTTCTACACATTCTCTAACGCCAAGGCTGTCAGAATATGCTCCACTGGTTGAGAGCTGTTGGTCCTGGTTTGAAAAAGCTATGTATAAAATAGCACCTCCTTATAGTACAAAGACCATTTTTTAAAGACTTGTATTTTGGGTAACATGCATATTTACAATGCTTTGCTCATTTCGCTCTGAAATGGAGATTTCATTCCAGTGATAGTTACTTGGTGGCTCTGTTGCATGTGTGACTTGGCCCAAATGGCTTACTTTACATATATATATATTTATTAACCCGATGCTTAAACATTTTGGATTTTGGGATAATACACACGTGACTGAAAAAAATAGGATGCAGTTGGTGTGATTTATGTACGTCATTTGGGAGGATCTTCCCTGAAATATAAACGCAGAGTTCCTTTCTAGCTTTTGCACATTTTATGGATCACCTTCTTCTACAGAGCATTTTGTTTTCATTGGTGCTGGGTGTTCTATCCATACATGTATTAGCTACACTCCTCTGAAAAACTCGAATGCGTGTCTAACATGTGCCAATGAGTTGTATGTTCTTATTCCAGGTTAGCTTTGATTTTTTTTTTTACCAATCCATAAGCTGTAAAACTATATGCGATGTTAAGAATCTTTCATACTGCACATATCATTACCATACTGGTTTTTAGGTGAAAGGTTGTTTCCAAATAGAAGCAAATTGCATCAATTTTTCTATACTGGTGAGAGTCACATTGACTTTTGTACATTTGCTAAAACCACCCCAGCCGTTGCTGACAAATTAACATCCAGAGGAAAAGAGAAACAGATATCTCAAGTGGAGGGGGAGCTGTGTTTTTTTATGTTGCAAAATCACATATTAAAAAATTATATTATTTATTTTCATTTGCATTGCAAAGAGCTCTTTTTAAAATGCTACAATATTAATTTCTAATATTAACTTTCAGTATGTATTTGAGTCCCAAAAAGACCATTACACTCGGCTTACTGACCAAAGCCCAATATCAGAACCTAGAATCACTGTATACATTATTTTCTTATAAAATGTTGTCATTCTAAGATGGTCAGTCTGGAATACTCCTGTTGTATTGTTTTCGAATACTGCTATGAGAAAGAGGAAGGGAACAAATAACACCAATATCGGTTCCTGGCTGATTTGCATACAACTAACTTACATTTTGGCAAGATAAGAATGATCACAGACCTTCATATTTGACAAATATGTCCATGCAAAATGTATGCATATTTGAAACACATTGGCCCTCATTACGACCCTGGCGGTAAGTGAAAAACGATGCCGGTAAAGGATTACTGGCATCGCTTACCGCTAGGGCCGATTATGACCCGAGACTGTAATCAACAGTGCCGTTAAGAGCGCCAAGGGCGCGGGCATACAACTCCCATGCTGTAAATGCCGCCATGGCGCTAAGTTGGGAACATTACGAGTCACGCGGACATGGAAATAACGCCTTTGTGAAGGCCGTAAAGTACCTTACCTCCATGGTGCTAATACCGCCATCGCGGACCAACCGTAAATGGCCATGTGCAGTGTTCCCAGCTGCCAGAGGTGCACACAATCAGCACAGGTGGAGGCAATACAGACTGGGCAAGCACAAAAGGAGCACACCCCACCCCTTCCCACACACAGTTACACTCCACAATGAATCCAATACTACTAGCAATGCTGGGGCTGGAGGACCTGATTGCAGTGGAAGTGCTACAACAACAACTACAAGAAGTACAACAACAGGCAGCACAGAGGAGACGCAGGAGGAGAAGGAGGGCAAGGCAGGGCCAGCATGCCCCACCAGCACAGCCAGTGCCACCACGCAGGCAGCCCCCAATCCCATCCATCAGAGCCAGTCCATTCAACCTAACCGCTGAGCAGATCCACACCCTGTACCGCCTGGACCAGGACACCATCACCACCATTGTGGACATAATACATCACGACATAGTCAGCCTCATTGAAAAACACACCGCCATCCCACCCCTACTGAAGGTGGTGACTGTGCTCCACTTCATGGCCACAGGCACCTACCAACACACAGTGGGGCAACTGCATGGCATTTCACAACCATTATTCTCACGTACGTTGAACCAAGTGCTTGATGCCCTCATCAAGCACACAGACGAACACATTTCCTTACCACGGTCTGCCCAGGAGATCTCAAACACCAAAGTGGGTTTCCATTCACTGGCCGGCATCCCTGGTTGCATTGGCGCCATCGACTGCACCCAGGTGGAATTGGTGGTCCCACATGCCTTGGAGGTAGTGTACTGCAACCGTAAGCAATACCACTCAATAAACGTGCAAATGGTATGTGACTCAAACAAGATCATCACACATTGTTGTGCTCGATTCCCCGGATCAACCCATGATTCAATGGTCCTGTGGAACTCCACGATTCCACTCTACATGGAGCGACATGCAGGGCACAGATCCTGGCTTCTCGATGAGTCGCATGTTAGGCTCATAGAAATGTGATGTGGGTAGGTGATTGAGGCATAGATGCATACTTCACCTGGCTGAGATGGGGGGGGAGATGCATACATAACCTAGCTGCAAGTGCCATAGGGAATGGAGGAAGCACACACCCCAAAATCCGCCCAGACTGGACCTGACACCTGACCACATAATGCAAGATGCAAGCCGCCCTACCATGCGAATGAAGCGGTGTCCAATCATCCCACAGACATCTGCATGTGCACTGTACCAAATCCGACTGCATCCCCCACAACGAAATGCAGCCACAAGCAATGACTATAGCCAATACAAAGCACAAAACACCATGCACTGAAAGGCCCGTCCCCCATTACTGCGTACAAAGGAGTCACATGAGGGTCAAATACATAATACACCGCTACACTGACACAGAAGAAAAACTAAATTGCATGACACCTTTTGTTGTGCGTAGTGAGAGCATCATGAGGCTGACATCAACGTTGCCAGGATGACAGCATACAAATAAGTGGACATCTGCAAGATCACAGAAACAACGGACGTGGACTGACAGAGTGCATGTGCACTCACAAGGAACTGGACCCCCCCGCGCACACTAATCAATGACAAAACAGTCCATAAGAGGAATACACACAGAGCAGTCTCATCGTGTGACTCCATCCATGCCTGGAAATGGGGTTGAGATGAAGAAACAAAAGCATGCCATGGTATCACTTAATGAGGTCAAACATGATGAGTTAACTTACACATACATTGTTGCCCACATGCAGGTGATGCAGGCTATCCCTTGAAGCGGTGGCTCCTTATCCCAGTCCGAAACCCACAGAACAGGCACGAGGAGGACTTTAATCGTGCCCATACACGAACCCGTGTGGTGATTGAGCAGACATTTGGCCTCTTGAAGGCATGGTTTCGCTGCCTCAGCAGGTCTGGTGGGGCACTCCTGTACCGGCATGAGAAGGTGGCAAAGATTGTCATGGCATGTGTGATGCTATACAATATGTGCATCAGACGGAATGTGCCCTTGCCCCCTGACGCAGAACAGCAACCACCTGACGAAGAGGATGAGGAGGGTGGGGATGGGGCAGCACCTTCGGGAGGAAGCGATGCACAGGAGGGACGTGACATGCGTCGGATTCTGATCAACCAATTCTTCTAGCAGACATGGATAGGGGGTGTCACATGGAGATGGCACTTGGGGCATTGGGTGTGTCAGGGACATGGACACTGTAGACTGTTCACCAATAAAGCACACGTACGCAATGAGCAATGTACACACATGTGATTTGTGCATAACCAAAAAGTGTATTGAAAAGGTAAATCTAAGTGAACACACCCACTCCCCCCTCCCCCTCAACTCCCCAACACACCCACTCCCCCCTCCCCCTCAACTCCCCAACACACCCACTCCCCCCTCCCTCCTCAACTCCCCAACACACCCGCTTCCCCCTCTCCCCTCAACTCCCCAACACACCCACTTCCCCCTCCCCCCTCTACTCCCCATAACATGGTGTGGATGACTGTGCACAAGTGCATCATGTGGCATCAGTACACGAGGCTGCGCCTATTGGCACCTCCCTCTCCGTGCACCCGGTGCACCCCTGTCAGTACGCCGCAGGTTCCTGCCCGATCTGCGGACGGGGCTGGTTCGGGTTGAACTGGCAGCCGAGGAGAACTGGGTTGCTCACATGGACACATGTCCCGCATTGTTTGGACTAGCTCTGAAAGTATGTGCCGCACCGCGGCCAGTTCGGCACAAATGTCCTTAGAAGTGGACTCGATGGCAGACCTAACCGTATGAGCGCATTCGCGCATTTCCCCCCTAGCGCTGGCGCATTCTGTGACATGCTGTGTCAACAGGGCTGCAAGTTGCTGTTGCCGTGTGATTATTTCCTGCATTTACTCTTGAGTGTTGTGGCCTCTGGTTGATGGTTGTGGCGTGTCCATTATGCTGCTCCCCTCCTGCACATCTGCTATTGGACAGGGAGTAGCCGGCTAAGAGTTTCCAGGAGATTGCCCCTGTATGCTAGTGTCATGCTGGCTGCACGGGGACAGGTTGAGGGAATGCAGGGGGCCAGTGGGGGGACCCATGACAATATCTACATCCCCTTCCTCGTTGTCTGAGATAGCTGCGGTGGCAGCAGTCTCACCGATGGTGCTGCTTTCTGTGGATCCAGTGCCTTCAGTGGACACCACTGGGCGGATGGTTGAAGTCGGTGGCACCAAAGTGGTTGACTTGCTGGACATCGGTGCCGTGGCCTGTGCTGTGCTGTGGGATTTTTCCTGTTGTGGGGGTTTGCTTTTTCTACCTGAGGTGGAGGGACGGTGTTGTGGCTCTTCGGGCCTGGGCTTCTTGGCAGGTGTTGTGCCTGTGTCTTCATCGGCACTGTCCGAATGAGAGCCTGTGGTGGACCAAAGGAGGGAGAGGGTTAGTGATGGGTCTACGGACATTGAGCAGGCATTGTGATGGCTGCATTCATTTTGATTGCTATATGGTTCACATTGGAGGCAGTGACATACAGGTTGTCTCACTCTTAGGTGGTAGAAGCATGGAGGCATGTGGGTGGCTACAGAAAGGGGGTGCATTATGCATGTGTACATCATTGTGGTGAGATTGGCATAGTTGGACTTAAGGCACCTACCTGCGTCGCCTGATGTCGGGGCTCCTCTCTCCATATCTCCAACTCCCTCAATGCTCTCTGTGCCTATGGTGGCGGCACATATCTCCTCCCACGGCTGTAGTTTGATGGGCGACTCAGCTCCTCCGCTAGTCGCCATGCTGAGATTCCGATTTGCCGCCAGTATGTTCCTGACGTGGAGACGTAGATCGTCCCACCTTTTTCGGCATTGTCTGGCATTGCGGGGTGTTGTGCCGACAGCACTGACCCTCTAGGCTACCATGGCCCATATGGCCTTTTTTCGCTGCAGCGCCGGTCTGGTCATCTCCGTGGAAAACACAACATCAGCATGCTCTTGGAGGGTTTCGGCCAACATAGTTAGCTCCTCCCTTGAAAAGCACTCCTGCCGCAGCCGATCTCCGCTCTTCTTCAGAACTTTGGCATCGTGATGTGGAATGGGTGGTGCAGAAGGTTTGTGGAGGTTGTGGGGCTCAGGTGTCCACTGGTTACAGAGGATGGCAATGGATTGTGTTTTTAAAGATGGCCGCCGTGCTCTTTCCCGTTCCTGTGCGATGATGCTACTTCCGGATCTGCTTATTTACGGTCGCTGCTAATAGCGGTTCCCGTTAATTTTGGTTACCGCTATTAGCGGTGACCGCTAATGTCGATGGCTAGGGTGGCGGATGTGCTATTTTCACGGCATACGATGCCGGTAAGTGGGATTTTATGGCCTTTAGCAGCATGGCGGAGATTACATTACCGGCATGGCGCAATGCTCGTGTCCGAGAAGTCGTAATGTGCCGCTTTTAGTGGTCTCTGGGCAGCACGGACATGTTATTTGCGCCATGCCGTTAATGGTCGATACTTACCGCCAGGGTCGTAATGAGGGCCATTGATCTTGATAATAATTTTTTTAAAAACACTTGCCCTGACATTCAAATATTTGTAACATTCGTTGGGCCCAAGCGAAGATGAGAAGGCATCAACGGGACAAAAGGCAATATATCTTTTAGCAGCCCGTCCCACAGTGGGATGCACAAATCCAATGTATGTGTCAACAAGTTCCATTGTAGCAACACTGGTGACATCCCCACCGCCTCCATATGTCTCCTCTCCAAATGTTGCAGTGCATGCCGATGTTAATCCAAGAGATCTAGAAATAGCACTGGAGTTGACACGCATAGAACTAGCCAGACTGCGGGTGGCATGTGACGTGACCAAGACAGAGGTCCTCATTACACTGTAGGCGGTAGCCATGGCACGAAGCCGAGGTGGGTTCAGAGGATCAAGGGGAGGGGGTGAAGCAATGAGATGCAGAGGAGGAGGAATGGGGCAATGTTGGAACTTTGAGAAGTAGGGGCAGAAGTAGACAAGGAATGGGATATAGGAATGGAACATAGTTATGGCCAGCAAAGCTATGGCCCACCACCCCAAGGGGCCCCTCAAGGCAGACCCCCAGAATGCAACATGAGATACACCAAGCTTACACTCAGCTACCCCCACAGATTCCAGGCCCTGCCACACTGCAACACCTCCAACATGCAATGCAACACTACCCACCTCACAACAACTTCCAGCAGGCAGGGAACGTGAACACATTTAGCAGTGCCCCCAATGGCACAGTGGCCCTGTGTCAAGGTACTTTGTTGGTGGGAGGGACTGTTTCTCATTCTGGGGGACAGGCACATATCCTAACTAGGACAGCCCACAGAGAGCACTTTCATGTCCAGTTCTGTCAATGACCCTCAGGCCAGAAGAGGAACACTTGGTGGGGGCAGAGATAGGAACAAAACAATTCATCACTGTGGTACATTCAGGTGCTGAGAAATCATGCTTCAGTGAAGGTGACTTCCTGCTATCTGGAAAAACTCTTGACACGCAGGGATTCTCTGGGGCTATTTCAACGGTTGCATATGCAAAGGACTTAGATGTAAAAAAGGGTAGGAAGGGTAGTTTGTGCTCCCCTATGGTATTCTGAGAGCTATCTGGTCAACTTCCATGATAGGGATCTGCTTAGCAAGTTGAAAATGACGAGCTGATTCATGGACAACGGCATTGTCTGTGCCACGCCAGGTATGTGCTCAATGCGGGCAATGCTGGTAATACACGCCATGGCCCATGCCGTAGTTGTGTGAGGCATTCCTGTTGACCCAGGCATGCATGGTATAAAAGTGCTTGAGCAAGCAGTGCCGCAAATTACCAAAGCCTGCTGGAGAGTGCCAAATGGATTCATTTTCCGCCCTGTAGTGTCACCAGAATTGGTAGCAGGCACCATACTGTTCTTAAACTTACCAAGGGGTGGTGGTATCCGCAAAAAGAATAATTGTTCTCGGAACAGACAGTCAAGGGTGTCATGCACTGTACTCTGCATGGATCCCACTGTACCCATCGAGGAAGTGATAGACACAGAACTCTTTCAAGACAATGATGATGACCGGTAAATAATACTTGAGGTTTGCATCCCCTGCGATATCATGGTGCCTTAAAGGAGAGTATAGAACCTCGTTATGGCCATTGTCATGCCACTTCCCTTCATCCAGGTCTACTTAGAGCATGTGCCAACACAATTGTAGACAACCAACCCACACAATGTAGGGCTACTAAAGGAAGTAACCCCATTGTGAATCACACAAAGAAATGGAGCTGCACTACACCAAGTGAAACAATACCCACTATGAAGGGAGGCAGAAGCAGGCCTTACTGCCCAAAGTGATAATAGTGTGCTCTATCTCACCATGCAACATGGCCATATACCCTGTCAAAAAGGCAGTGGGGGGTAATTGGAGAATGATCCAGGATATTTGTCCACTTAATGATGTAGTACAAAAAGAATTTCCTCTGGTTCTGAATCCTGCCTCCATTTTATGCAGCATCCCTAAGGAAGCAACGCACTTCACAGTGATCAATTTAAAGAAACTAGAGGAATGATGGCAGATTTAAGTCAATATTATCCACAGCGCTTGTACATGGTTAATAAAGTAGCACAGAGGCTGCAGGTATCAGGGGGGTGTGGGTGTACTGAAAATATACTACCACAATACGAAAACAATTAACAAACAAGGTCCCAGTGACACTGCGCCAATAAGTACAAGATATTGAAATACAATTTTGTATTTATTTGAAGAATGCGACAGCCTGACACGTGTTTCGAGCTTTCCTAGCTCTCCATCTGAGGTTGATATCATAGGACAATTAATAGAAGTGAATACATTACACAAATGATATTCCAAGTCAAACAAAAATAAATAAATAAACATGTATATCAATGACAGGCAACACATGAGATCACAGCAAGGTGTAGTTAACCCAAAAAAGTCAAATAAGGTCAAAGGAAATTATTGGATATCAAGTTATGCAGACATGGAAAGCCAATTACAACAAATCATACCAACCAAGGGTAGAAACAGACGTTGGGGTAGACAAAAGAAAAAAAGAAGAAAGAAAAAATAAAAAATAAAAAGGAACAACAGCATTAGTCTTAATGTAATTGGGCTAGCGGGACCAAAAGAAACACATTTTGACCTAAATGTTAAGATAACAAAGTGTGGTTAAGGTGTATACCTTTCTGATGGTAATCCAAGATCCAATTCTGTGTAGGCAAAATTTCCTAATATGCATACAACTGAAATAAGAGGTTAACCATTTTATAAGTTAGACTTAGGCATATAGTCTAAAATGCTTTATGTATTGCCAGTAGAAAAATAAATAAAGCATACCTCTACCGCTTCGCAAGTGCGGCGGAATCTGAGGTAGAGGAAAAATATTTATAAGTAATACAAAAAGAGGACTAATTGTGTCCAGATATTGACAATGCGTCCATAATGACTAAAAGATAGCAGCAATTGCTAATTTGGCAGCCCAACACTTTGAGATAAAAAAAGGTAATTTAGTAACAACTATCATGGCAGGTTGAAAAGGAACGGATTGCGCCTTAATTAATGAAGCGCGCTATTGTGGCTGAGGGGCCGTGGGCAAAGGTTCTTTCCTGATGTCAGGAATAATTACAAGTTGCTAATGTGGGTGTGAGAGAGCGCGAGCCTGTGTAAAAGTAAAAGTGAAAATCTCCTGGTGACTCAGACATTATACCTTGTGGGGCCATAGCAAGGTCGCTACTTGCGGGCCGCCATCTTGGCTGAGGAAATCAATGTGAGCCAGAACGTTACTAATTAAGCACCATGTAATTCCATGGTGCATGCAATTTGATTAAATGCAATATGAACAATTTATGAAGAAAAAATGAATTAGATATATGATAAGTGCCTAAACGGCCTGGAGAAAAATATGCCCTTTTGGCGCCACTGAGTCTGGGGTGGGTCTGTTGTTTGGGAGGGGGAGTAGAACCCCTGGACAGAGTTGCCAAAACAACTCAGGTCGCACTCTAACCTGATAGGCTGGAGGGTCTCCCGCAAAGAAGACCACTCCACTGCATGAGTGACAGCTAGGCTGTATGAATGGGTCTCTTTCTGCATAAAAGCAGGGTCCTGAGGACTGGAAGAGCAAGACGTCGCCACTGGAACTACGGAACCGAAGGGAAGAGAAGCCAGAGACATCTTCAGCATCTACACCACCGGTGCAGCCCTGCCGGATCGTCTCCCCACTTTTCTTCCACACGACGGGAGGAGATCTTCAGCGAAGTGCCTCCTTCCCTTGAGCTGGTGGGGTCAACCAGTTCGCCCATCGCATCCTCGGACCTGCCTTGGTCGAATCGACAGTGCCCCGCACTTGGTGACCGGATAGCCAGTCAGCTATCGACCGGGATCGCGATTAAAAGGAGCGTACCTTTTAAACTTTGTTTGGCAGCACCGTGGCTGGTTTCATCTGTGGGTAGTGCAGCGACTCGAACCTTACTCCACGACGAGAGCATCTCTTCCTCTGTTGGATCCCTCGACCTGCAGGAACTACCAGGAACAACCACCACCGCAGGAGCCACTTCTCCACGTTTAAGGTACATTGTTCCGCCAGACCGCCCTTTCTCCGTGGTAGCCCTAAAGGTGTTTAAAATCCTTTAACTGCTTGTGGGGTCGGTCGCCCTCTCTCTGAACACTGTCTTTCGCCTTGCATCTACCTCTTCAAAAGTTTTGTACTGAAGACGTGACGGCAGCAACAAGAACATTTTTGCTCCTAAGCTCTTGGTCCTGTACCACTGACTCTGGCTCAGGCCTATTGACTTTGGCTGATTTGTTAGATCTGCTCTCACTAGATCAGTTTTCAATAAGAAATGTGTTGATGCACTGAAATCTTCTAAACCCCTCTTCCTTCCTACTGTTTTAACCTGTGGAGTGCCATTGTGCTCAGTTTTCATTCACTTATCTTTTGGTTAAAGTGTTACGGTGCGAAAGTTGTCCACCAAACTTCAGGGAAGTGTTGCTAGGGGGTGTCTGAAGATATTTCGACTTAACTTGTACTTTCCCTCCCTTTCGTTGAATTGTTAGAGTGCCATTTGTAGTTGGTTTTCACTGTGCCGCTTTGCTCAGTTTTCACTCTACCGCAAACGTGTCTACAATTGAATAGGGAGTTGTATATGCTTTTCTTTTGACTAAATTTAACTTACTTTATTAACGGTGATCTATGTGTTGACTTAGAAGTGTATAAAATAAATATATATTCTCTTTTTAATACAAAACTTTTGTCAGTGTTTCCTTGCTCCATAGCACTGTATTACCTATTGTGTCAACCCTGAATACTGCTCATCTCCCTCTTGAGATAAGTCTGACTGCTCAGCCACAGCTACCAACTAAATCTTTGTGGTACAGACTGATACCAAAGGGGATGTATTGCTCTCGCCTGTAGTCCTAATCTGGGGCAGTGCTCCCTAAGAGAACTGCCCTGGAT
This sequence comes from Ambystoma mexicanum, assembly GCF_040938575.1. Classification (NCBI taxonomy): domain Eukaryota; kingdom Metazoa; phylum Chordata; class Amphibia; order Caudata; family Ambystomatidae; genus Ambystoma; species Ambystoma mexicanum. The sequence continues at coordinate 1,339,280,892 of NC_090934.1, forward strand.
TCTGCCTAACAAGGCCGCACAGGGCACTGAAGAAGAAGCCACCACCAGGATCTCCCCCCGCCCCAGGCCGGTGATAGCTTAGATCCTGAACTATCATGATCGGGAAAAAATACTTGAGCACTTCCGGAAGGGTGGAACGATACAAAGGGCATCGGCAAACATAACTGCATATACCGGATTACACCTTGCAGGTGCAACGCCGATGCATGAACTTTGGGGCCGCGAAAAGAAGGCTGCGTGTAGCAGGCCACAAGTATATGCTGATCTACCCGGCAAAACTGAAAGTGTTCCACAAGAGCAGAATTTTTTTTTTTAAACCCCGGAGGATACTATGAAATGGCTAGACACGCAGAGCTGCCCCCAAGAATCGGGTATCCAGAGGAAGACGGCGCAGATAACTAACATGTGACTGTGGCACCCACTGTGTCGCAATCTAAAACATTTGGATTTGAATATAGTACAGGACATAGCCTGCTGGAGACTTGAGACTAGGGCTATACATATATGCAAGATCCTTGAGTACGAGAAACTTAGCTAATGTTGTAGGTGCCTAACAGAACCAGCCCTCATACCCCCCGAACGAATAGATTAGTTGGGTCACCGGTAGACCTGTGACACCCTGCCAGGTTCCTGACCTCGGCATCCCGATGCAGGACCAAACGCAGGGGAGCCTGAGATCCAGGGATGGAGCTGGGCACTTGTTGGGGTTGGGTAGGGTGGGGGAGGAAGGGGTTGTGTGCAGTGGTTTATAGTTGTGCAGGGCGGAGGGGGGTTCGTTGGGGAGTTTTTGTTGGAAATGGGAGGGGAATGAGCCCAATATTGTGTCAAACCAGGCGGGAGGGGGAGACTGGGAGGGGAGGTGGGACAACCCACAGATGGCGTTGGGTAGCCTCAGAGTGGTGACCTGGAATGTGAGGGGCCTCAAAAGCTATGTGAAGAGAAATAAAGTAATGATGTATCGGAGAAGGCTGAAGATTGACATATCATTATTACAGGAAACCCATCTTACTAGGGAGAAGATGGAGGTGGTCAAGAGAAAGTGGAGAGGGAGTACCATGGGAGACACATGGTCAGCTTATGCGAGGGGGGTCATCACGTGGGTGGCACCGCATGTACCATTTCAGCTGCTTCAGACCACAATAGACCCAGAAAGTAGAATGACAGTGGTGCGGGGGATGCTGGAAAACAGGGAAGTGAGCATTATAAACGTATACGCCCCTAACCAAGATACAGTGGCCTACTTTAGTACCCTATATGGCAAAGTTGTCCCCCTATTGGGCGGCGTGATCATATGGGGAGGGGACTTTAACTGCACATTAAATCCCAAAAAGGACAGATCAGACGGTAAACCAGATAGACCCACTCCGGCCGCAAAGGCATTACAGGCTCTGCTGAGAGACTTTGGACTCGAGGATATCTGGAGACAGCTGCACCCAGCAGATAGGCAGTACTCACACTACGCAGCCCCACATAACCTGCACACGAGGCTGGATTACATGTTTGCCACTTCAGAGCTGATAGGAGAAATGACAGGTGCGGAATATAAGGCTAGAGTGCTGTCGGACCACTCCCCCTTGGTCCTGGAGTGGCGACACCAGCCCCCTAGAGCGAGAATCCCGACATGGAAGCTCAGAGCTGAGGCCTTGCAGGACTCGGGATTCCGTGAGGACCTGAGGGAGGCGATCAACGAGTATTTCGACACTAACACAGGAAGTGTACAATCGGTAGGAACCTTATGGGATGCATTCAATGTAGTAATACGGGGAGCAGCCATATCAAAATCCAGAGGGCTCCAAGGGGGCATAGAGCGGGAGTTACAAGAAACAGAGAGGGAGATGGAAGGCATAATGCGTAAGGGGGGCACCTCACAGGAGGATGAGGAAAGGATGAACCTGCTACAACAAGCCTGCAGTGAGCACTGGGACAGATTATGCAAGCTGAGTTATAAGAAATACGTCGAAAGGCAACATGTGGGGGGAGACAAGCCGGGCAGGCTGCTGGCCTGGTTATACAAGAATGAAACACCACGGCCAGTGATCAGAGAAATCAGAGGGGATGAAGGCCAGATCTGGGATACCCAAGAGGGAGTAAATGAAGGGTTCCTTAGATACTACAAATGTCTTTATGGGGATGCAGCGGAAGAGATGGATCAAGAGATACAGGAAACACTAGAAGACATAGGCTTGCCCAAATTAGACGATCAGGAGCGGGAAGACCTGGACGCCCCAATCACATTAGAAGAATTAGAGATAGTGATCCAGCACCTGCCCACGTGCAAAGCCCCGGGGTCAGACGGGCTCCACAGTGAATTCTATAAAACATACAAACAAGAGGTGCTCCCCCCATTGCTGGCCATGCTTAATGAGGCATTTGAGCATGGTAGACTGCCAGAGTCCCTACGGGAGGCAGTGGTCATCCCGCTCTTAAAACCGGGTAAGCCAAGCACAGACTGTGGATCATACAGACCCCTATCGATGCTCAATCAAGACAGCAAAATCCTCACAGCAGCGCTGGCCAACAGGCTCAAGCGAGTCATCAGTAAATTGATACACTCTGACCAAACAGGCTACGTTCCTGGTAAGAACATAACCGACAATCATAGGAGACTCCACCGCATTATTGATCAAACAGAGAAAGACCCCGACAAACTGGTAATAGTCTCGCTGGATGCTGTTAAGGCCTTCGACTCGGTGAGATGGCCTTGGTTGCTAGCGGCTCTGAGAGAATTGGGATGGGGCCGGGGTATCTGAGGTGGGTCAAAATGTTATATAGTTCCCCAATTGCTAGGGTCAAAACGGGCGCGACAATCTCAGACCAATGGCAACTCAGCAGGGGCACTAGACAGGTTTGCCCCTGGTCTCCCATGCTGTATATCCTTGCGCTCGAGCCACTGGCAGTCTGTCTCAGACAACAGTATGGGGAGATAGGGATCCATACTGCGGGGGGTTCGCACCTCATATCATTGTACGCCAATGATATACTCTTATATCTGCGCTTCCCAGAGAAAAATCTACAATATGTCCTGGAGGTGATGGAACGTTATGCCACCCTCTCGGGCATAGCAGTAAAACCCAAGAAATCAAGCATGTTTCCTCTGGGGAGATACAGACGCACCCTGCCGAGGAGCCTACCGGTCTTGCCAATACCATGGCGGACCGAGACTTTCCGATATTTAGGAATCGACATATACCACACGACAGAAGAGGAACACAAACACAATACGGAAAAAGCAGTTGAAGGTATCAAGAATAGCATGGGGTTTTGGTCCAGGCTACCCTTGGCTATGATGGGTAGAGCGGCCTTGCTTAAGATGGTAGTCCTGCCTAGATTGTTACATTTTTTTGTAAACATCCCATATGTGATCCCCAAACGTTTTTTTTTGTCAAACTCCACAGCCTGTGCAGGGGTTTCATATGGCACAACCCTAGGAACAGGTTAGCCCTCTGGAAATTACAAAATTCGTGTGACAGGGGGGGGTATAATCCTACCGAACTTTGAGTTGTACTATTTGGTGGGACAGTTGCAATATGTGGCCAGGTTGTTGTCTGAAGAAGAAATGGCTGAAGCCAGGCTATTGTACAAGGACCCTGCCCCCTTCTTTCTTAGAGAGACGGTGTGGTTGCCTAAACCAAAGGTGCTAGGAATGGCGAGACTGTTGGTGCTAGGCTGGGAAATATGGCACAAAGTATGGCAAATAGTGGGAAACCCAACCCCATTCTCCCTGCAGGTGCCGTTGGTGGCGCTATTTGGGGAGGACTCCCAAATGATAAAAGGGATCTGCAGATACTTGGAACCGATGGGCCTGGCGACCCTTGGAGATATATGGCAAGAGGGGGTGGTACTAGACTTTCAGCGATCAATGGAGGACACCGGGGTGCATAAGGGCCAACACATAATTTATACCAGAATTATTAAACGGGTGCGAGAAAGGTGGCCTGAGGCAGTGCTCGCGGAACAACCTGATGCAAAAATCGAGACAATGGGCCTCATTCCGAGTATGGCTTTAAGGGATAGTGGCCACCGGTAACGAGACCGGTGGCGGTGATCCCTTACCGCCATACTCCGAGTTCCCTTTGCGCCCTCGCCCTTAACGCCTGCTTTGAGCAGGTGTTAAAGTCGAGGGCGCAAAGGGGCCTCCAAGCCAATAACGGTGACCGTAATGAACGGTCACCGTTATTTGCATCTTCCCCATTCCCATTGAGCCCTATGGGGGCTCATTTGGGAATGGGGAAGAGCCTTGGTGAATGGGGAATTACCGCCCCGCCAACCTTGGAATGGGGCGGTAATTCCGCCATCCACCAAGGCGCTGCCGGTCCGGGTACGGCGTCAACCAAGGCGTTAATAGCGCCATTGGTTAGCGCCGTACTCGGAATGAGGCCCAATGTATGATATTTCCAAGGGTAGGCATGACATTTCTCATCTATATGAGCTACTGGGGACTAGGGTGGGCAAGGAGCCGCTCCAACTGTGGGGAGACTGGGAGGAGGAGGTGGGAGAACCCATGTCCGATGGGCAATGGGATAGAGGTCAAAGGTATCATAAGAAGGTGTCCCGAATCGCGAGGCTTCAGCAGATTCAGTTATATGTTACTCATAGGGCATACACGACCCCCAGTAAAATCGCCAGGTTTGGAGGCCCGGTGGCACAGAAATGCCCACGGTGTGGGGAGGAGGAGGCTGGGATGCTACACATGTTTTGGGCTTGCCCGGAGGTGGGTAGGTTTTCGACAGAACTGAATATACGCCTAGCGGAAAAATGGATCACGCTGGAGGTGGAGTCAGCTTGGGCATGCATGCTGGCGGGTTTTACCAGACCACGCAACCTGAAGCACATCAGTAAGATGAAAGATCTGGCCTACATCCTGGCCAAAGAGAGAATTGCAATGTGCTGGAAGGCAGCCCAACGGCCTAGAATTGAGATGCGTTGGGCGGACCTCATGAAGTAGGCAGAGGCAGAAACAGCTGCTTAGTATGAAGCAGTCAGCAGGGGGGGGGGAGGTGGGACCCCTGATAGCATGGAGACAATTGGTGGCCTCGATGGTGGGACCCTCCCGGCCGACCATAGTGAAGATGATACGGATGAGAATATTGAAGTAGATACGCCTGGAGATAAGTAGGACAGCGACATGGAAGCAGGGGCTTGAGTTAAGGGGGCGGGAGGGGGGAGGACCAAAACGTTTAATTTGTAATATAATGATGTGAAGCTTAAATGTGGATGTCCTCAACGTTTGTAATGTCTGGAGTGTTGTTAATAAAATAATAAAAATATATATTTTTTTAAATCTTTGGGTGTGGTAACTTGGATGTCATGAGTGGATATTTCCAGCTCCTTCCGAGGACATAAGGAGGTGGTGGGCATAGAGTGTCTCAAACTAGGCAGTGGAGATTTTGTAATGTTACCATGGTTCTGGGTGTGGTTTACAACACGGGGGATCCTAGAGCCCATTCTAGTGTTTCTAAGGTGTAGCACGCACGGTTGGTTGAGTGTGGGTTTCATGGCGAAGTGTTTTAACCATAAAGCAGGTGAGTTTAGATAAGGGTTGGAGGAGGGGTGTGTAGTACCAACAGTTTTCCCTGCAGTCAAAGAACAAACCCCACTGCCACTGCCAGAATTTCATGTCCTCCCTCGGAAGAGCCAATATGACAAACTCCGAAGAAAAAAGAGAACATTGAACTATCTATCCAAAGACTCATCAGCACTACTTGAAGAGATACCCGAAGAATACCTATTGTTTAACTCAGCTGAGACTTTCTTTGCCTTGCTCTTGCTACCCGGTGTACAAACATGGCTCAATGCCAAATGGCTGCAGATCATATGCTGGGAACTGGTCCAGTTGGCAAATGTCACCGGGCAGTGGTTCAATGTCATAAAGGTTGAGCTGCGTGCCCTAAGGTTGATGACGATGCAGAACCGTTACATCCTGGATATGCAGACAGCAACGGAAAGAGGCGTGTGCAAAAATATTTGGAGTTCATGTTGCACGTTTGTACCCTCTGAAGACACAGAAAATGGGTTCTTGGCCCACGTCATAGCTGCAGTGGACTGCCTGGGGGTCCAAATGAAATAAGAAGATGTTATCCAAGATGAGGATTGGTTTACAATGGTGTTCAGCTGGGCCCCATCCTGGCTGGGAGCCCTGGTGAAGATGCTGATACCCGTCTTTGTGTTCACCCTGGTTCTTTTCTGCACGTGCCAACTGGGACTCCGATGTTGTACCAAAGCAGTACCTATGATGATGGTTTCAATTGGTGTTTCAAAAGTATCTCATAGCACAAAGGAGATCGAGATTCACACTGACCACCCTATCACCCGCATGGTCCCCATACCCGACAGTGATGAAGTAGATAGACTATACCAGACGATCATTGTTCCTCCCCCTGACCCGGAAAATTATAAGGAAGTATGGGTAGATTTAGCAGGGGATTTGGATGTATCTACATGACATACACTTCCGGAGAGTTTGTGCAAGCAGGAGAAAACCTCTGGGGTGTATACAGGGCATGAATGTCAATAAAGGGAACATCACCATATGAAGCTGCAGTGTGGAGGGAAAATGAATGCAAGTATGCAGAGGAATTTGTTACTGTAGAAGTAACGAAAGGGGGGAATGTTGGGAAGGAAATTAACCTTTCCCACACCCTTAGGAGCTTCAGAGTGAGGCGAGTCCCATAGATAGACATGCAATGTACCACGGGGGAGAGGGCAGTGCTAAGAAACCCAGCACAAACACAATATTGCATGAATTACAGATGTGATAGACTTAGTGCGCGCATACAAAGAGGCACCATTTTGCAGTTATGGTAGACACATTCAGTCTTGTATGACCGTAGGCCCGATGGAGAAACCTGAACAGGCCCAAGCGCTGATGGTAGAACAAACTGCGCTGCTAATTCCCATGGAAACTTCCCTTTCTTCCTTTCTTCCTTAACTGTTGCAATTACTTGTTATCCCGAAAAGGAATGCGCCGTACAAGGCCACGAGACATCACCAGGCTCCCCGCCATGCACATTCATCACAACCAGGCCACCAGCAGACCTCCAGCCCCGCACAGCCCAATAGGAGTTATGGCACCCACAACTGACCTAGACCCAGGCCGATGAAGTCCGTGATGGTAGGTAACCTCAGATCATCAATCATAAAACCAATGGTCATAAAAGATCTAAACGAACACAATCATTTCACCTTGTCCCATAATTACACCCTTTGTAATACGAGGTACAGGGAGGAATAAATTATAGCTCAAAATGAAGGTGGAAGCCTTCGGTGTGGAGAGTGCGATATGAATTGAGCAGAGAATGTGTGGGTCAGCATCATCGTTTTCCTCCCCGTGTGCCAGGCCCTGAGGAGCTTCCCAGGTGCATGACATAATGATAGAGTAGCATTATCTTGCAATAGTAACTCTGTAATAGCAACATGTGAGGACCTTGACCTTCGGTCCCTGGACAGATGAGCCCAGCTGATCCCACGTGATGGAAGATGGACGTCTGGGGCTGGAACCAATTGCAGCCTGACCTCACCTATGGAACAGGCTCATGTATACGGTCTCACCAACCAGCCACGCAGGTTTTTACTGTATAGTGTTGATGATGTGCTGCCTTATAGGCTTCTGCTTGTACTAATTCTTGGCAGAATGCTCTCGAGCAGCAGAGTTCTTTGCTTGCACCCTTTTCTGCAATTAAGACTTGCTATCCTTGCAAGAAATCTCTTGACCTTTTTCCCTATCAAGTTGTATTTTTTATGGCATGGACGTTCAGGGGCATGCCTTCACATTGCACCATCTATACTGATTCAGACAGCTGAAGGACTTGGGTGTGAGAATAGAATGGCTGTGGCATTGGTCCCTCCATTCGGGTTCAAGAGCTGCCTGCAGATAATATAATGTTTCCTTTTCATGCACAGAATTTAAGACAGCCTCAGACTAAGATGGCTGTGCTGCTTTGGGCACCACAAGTATTCAAGACATCTTAATAACCTCAAATGCTGTAATTTTTCTTCTTAACCCAAGACAGTTTTTCTTTGACTTGTTATTTTTGCATTGCAGAACAACTGAAGTCACATCAAGTGTGTTGAATAGACATGTCTACATTTGCAGACAGTTTAATTATCCCAATTAAGATTAATGGTGCTACACGATCTAATTTTGCTGTTAAACCTCATTTGACTGCATAAAATGGCATGGTCTGCTCACTTGATATATTTTAATAATTCTATTCCACCCTGCATTTTTTGTAATTGCGCACACCTCAAATAACAAAACCTACATTGGTTTGCCCGCATGCTATCTTTATACATCTGCTAGGAACACAAGAGGGCAATTTTTACAAAATCCTATTTTGTAAAGACATAACACATTATTTTTAATAGCTTATCATAGAGAGAAGTTGATTTGTGGATTGTACGAAAAACACAGGAACAGCCATTTGCAGATGTTACTTATACATTACAATACAGCTTGTGGCAGCCCCTTTAAGATGCAGAGCTCTCTTTGATGCAGTCAAACAATTCTCCACTCAACTACCAGATGGGGAAATACCATAATCACAGGACAGATGCCACCCCATCTATTATTTGTCTTTAAAATTGCCACAATGGGCCTCATTACGAGTCCAGTGGTAACCTACCGGTGCTACCGGAGGGTTGCCGCTGGACCCGAAAATATTTACCAGTGCCTGACTTCCTGGTGCCACCAGGAGATTACAACCCCGGCAGCCCAGAAAGTCAGGCACTGGTAAATTGTAAGTCCCCATGGACTCTATGGGAATGGGGACATGGAAGCCCCGGCACTGTTGCTAACAGTGCTGGTGCTTCCTTTACCGGTCTGCCTACCATGGATGCTGTGCCTGGCAGAGTCAGACCTGGCGGGCACGGTGACTCCGGCAGGCAGACTTGTAATATGCCGGTCTGGAAACAACGTTGCGGGTAAGCTTACCGGCACCTTTGTTTCCGGACCGGCAGGGTCCTAATGAGGCCCAATGCATCTAAATTGTTTACACCATTGATAACAATCCCTCTTCATGTATCTGACCCTTGGATTTCCTTCACCCTCTCATCCCCAAGGCTCTTTCATTACTAAAGGCAAACTCTTTCAATGGCAGCGTCCTATCTCCTGCCACATTAAAAAATGTAACACTCCCCACTCGCCTGAAAATAGTTAACATTTTACTCACTCGGGGCATCTTTCCAGGCAGTGTAAAAAACAAGTCAGATCCATGAAAAATCCACTCTGGACCCAGAGAACCTTGGCCAATCATTAGCTCTGATTAATCAGTAACACAATTCATAAGGCCAGCAGCCAATAAACTCCATGATCAAATCAGCCACCATGGCCTGCTACAGGGTTATCAATCTAGGTTCTATCCAAAAGGCAGCACGGAAGCAGCTACTATCCAGTTGGTTGATGATGCTCTCCAGATCACGAACAAATAGCACTCTTGCCTCCTGAATCTTCTGGACCTTTCTGCCACATTCGATAAGTTGACCACGATACTCTCACCAGTGTCACTGCTCAAAGAATTGGTTTTGCAGGCACGGTTTTCAATTGGTACTCCTCTTACTTACCAGACACCAAGCTCTTCATACAGGAACCTTCATATCTGACTGCTACCGTTTTACTTGCAGCGTTCTACTGGGCTCATACTCTCCCCAGTCAAGTGATGTTCATCTTGTACATAGGACCAGTATTTTTACTACTCGATGATCCTAACATCTCTCTACACCAATATGCATGTGATACCCAGCTGTACCCCAGAGTGAACTGCTCTTACAATATCAAAGACCTCTGAAAATACCTTTCCCCCTTTCAAAGGTGGATGACAAGTGCTGAGCTACAGCTCAACCCAAACATATTGGAATGTGTTCTCCTTGGTTACCCATCCAAACAGGGAAGGATCCAAGGATAATGGAATGTCATGTGCTTGGATGGGTTCCGAATCCCTGAGTGTCATCATAGACAGTAACATCTCCTTTCAGCAGCATAGTAACACGATTAAGCCCTTCCTCTCACCACAGTCACTCCGGACAATGGCACAGGCACTTGTGATTGCACACATTGATGCGGGGAATGCCATTCTTGTTGGTTGCCCTCCCTGCCGTACACCTTGCCCATCTCAAGGCAGTCTGTCGGGCTGCGTCACACCTATAACAGGTTTGAAGAAATGTGATTGCATTACAGCCATTTTGTGTGAGCAACACTGGCTACCTATCCACACCAGTATTATCTTCCAAGTATCTTGTTTCCACACAAGGCATCCACCGCTTGAACACCTGCTTTCCTTGCTGCCAAACATATCACCTCTGGTGGCACACTCAGCCCCAGTAGCCAAACCACTGTAAGGCATGAAATAAAACTGGTAGACTGAGAGACCGCCATGAAACAATCCATCTCCTCTTATGGACCGCCATACTGGAATACGTTCCTGGTTTCATTCATGACAATTCCAAGGCTCCTACAATGCAGGAAAGAAATTAAAACCCTGTGTTTTAGAAAATTCCCAAGTCGAAGTTGGGACCTCTGTCACCGGAATACCCTCGCTTTAACAACACTTTGTGCATTTGGTATCAGGTAATATTATCCCCATAAATATGGTCGTCATACATAAAAGGTTGTGGCAACATTAAATATGGTGAAAATATATATGGGGTCAAGGGGGCAAGGGTGTCCGCCACTCCCCTTGAAAAAAAAAAAAAAGGTTTCGGGGGTTGCAGGGATGTACCCTGCATGTTTAATGTAATAATGTCCCTGCAAAAAACAGCAATATTTCAGCGGCTTTTTTGCCAGGCGTCCTTTTTGTAGGGACAATATTACATGGAACCGTACATTTATCATATTGTTTTCTCGAGTGCCTAGAGAGAGCTCTGTTGCTCCTGAGCAAGGTGCACACTTTATGTAACACAAACACAATACAAAGCAATGCTGTAGGTGTGTGCCTAAACACATGCATCCTGTATAGAAGTGTGAAATGAAAAGGGTAATTCATGTGTGCCAAGTTAGATCTAATTCTACTCAGAGAAATTGAGCTATCGCTGCCTTCTCTATAGCTGTTCTACCAAATGTTCGAACGCAAAGGGTCGAATGACCTTTTGATCGAAACTAAAATGACCGAAAAAAAGGATGAACATTTTTCTATTTATTTATTTATTTATATTTTTCTTTAGTTTAGCATATATAAAAAACTTTTTTCATAAAAAGAAAATGGGGTCGGTTTGGGGGTGGGAAACCCCCCCCATAAAAAAAATCGACCTTTTTTTTCGGTGATTTTACTGTCGAAAAAAAAGCATTCGAGCCTTTCGTTTTTGAACTTTTAACCGAGAACCCAAGCGATATCTAGAGCTGCCACGTGTACCCCCATCCATATTTAAAGCAAGAATTGTTAATTGCCATCTGACTCAAATCCTTAACCCTATGAGCATTCCCATGAAATCTTTTAGGATAGTTGGAACACTCTTTAAATGATTTTCTTAGTTTTGTGGATAGACGGTAGTCTCTTAGGAACTAGGACTGCTTCCCTTGCTTCAAAATGCAAAACACCTTGCCTTTAGCAAAAACTGTGTTGCAAGTGTGTCCGTACATTGCACATATTTAAAACAACTGTTTATAAGTGGAATTTGCATGTTAATCATTTCAGAATTACATCAGATAAGCCTATGGTGTTTATTCATTGGTTATTAGTGTAGTGTGGATTTCACCAATTGCATGGCGCTCTAGCACTTTTGGTAGTAGAAATAAAAAGGGGGTACGGGTGGGTTGGTCAGAGCAGAGAAGGGTTGCTATGAAATCAATGGTGTGAGGCCACCATGCGCAAATGTCCTAGTAAGAGTGGGCATTCGCGTTTTCCCGGGTTCACAAAAGCCAGAGTCAGTCACCTACATGTGGGTTAGTCTTGGGTGTGATACGGCGGCGAGGGTGGTTGGCAGGATTGGGGAGCGCAGCTTGGTTTGTCCGCTCTCCATTGTATGCAGACAGGGGGCAAGTGCAGGGAGCCAGTGTAGAGTTTGGTGGTTGCCGGGTAGCAGCACATTGAGACTTGGCTTTTATCAACAGAACAGCACTGCAAATGTTAAATGCAACAGCAAAGTCGGCAGACACTGCGAGGGCTGTTTTGGCCACTATTTCAATTGTCATGTGGTGTGCACACATAAAGGATTTAAGAGTTGGGGCTTTTTTGAAATCTGATAATACATGTGTTTGATTATGAAATGAATCGTAAAGAAAAGCATATGTGATACAAATGTTCTGGGATCTTATCTTACATTGGTGAGGTTTTTCGAAGCCATGGGTCTGGCTGTCCTTATGTTTTGGACTATGACTCCCATGATTCCTCAGCATTGACTATATTGACTAGAGATGATGGAAGTTGTAGTCCAAAGCATCTGCAGAGCCGAAAGGTACAGAGCCCCGTTCTAAGCGTTCAATTCTGGAGAGAATCCTCACTGGAGAAGTGTGTCATTCTGTAACAATGAATACATTCATGCACATCACAACTCCAACTTCCAATCACCACTTGGAGGGCCCTGGCATCATTCTGCTATGACCGCCATCAGATACGCATCTTTCCAAGAACTATTTGAAAGTTCAGTACCAAGCCTTTTTTCCGCAATTATTTCCCTGTGAATTTTCATTTTAGTTTTTCAAAGATTGACTTGATATGATATGACATAATGAGTCATTCATAATGCGTCTGTTCAAAAGTGTTTCTCGGAGTGACACGACAAGATGGGAGACCAAGGGAGGCTGAAACAAACTATCTTACTAGGCCTTGTGTCTTTCAGACCATGTAAGTGCAGAGTGGGGGGCGGGGGGAGTGGAGGTTGTAGCTCCTATTTTTTAAGTTTTGCCTTTCAGGCGCACAGCCAGTTCTCTGTGAGGATTGGTTGCAATGTTGAGTCCTTTTTCTGAACCAAACCTCGCACACATTTGCTTTCAGGATTCAAACAGTGCTTGGCAGCCTCTAGCTCATAGCCTTCCATTCTGATAGGGCACTCTGGATACCTATGTTTAAAAATCAAGCCTGTGCCCATAGCTGGCACTACTTGCATAACATTATCCTGACATAGGGCCTCATCACGAGTTGGGCGGTAGCCCTCAAATGCAGTGGTAACACTATTACCGCCGCATTTAAGGGTCCGCCCAGTCACGAGTCCGGCTCTAAGCTGGGGGTAAGTGCATCAATTTAACATCCATTTTTGGGCGCTATTAGCGCCTGCTAATTGCACTGAAAATGCCCCTTTGGATCCATGGACCCAATGGGGAAGACCCATTACCGGCCAACCATTGACCCAGAGCTAATAGCGCCGGACTGGGTAACGGTAACACTATTAGTCCAGGCGGCAACTCGTGATGAGGCCCCTAGTCCGAAAGTCCAGAAGGGAGGCAGATGCCACCTCTGTCTTTGCCCAGAGCCTGTGAAGTTCCACCTTTCTTTGGACTCATGATAGATGCATGCAGTAACACACTGGGTCTCCACTTCGAATGGGGGCACACCTTTGCTGATATATTTCTTTGCATTCATTTATCTACATCATATTCAAATTCAGGGTCTCAATTACTTTCTGGTTCACATCGTCCCCATTGCTTGTGCGTGAAAACCTAGTAATTCATACCAGATGTTGTAGCCAGAAAGCAGCAAATATACTTTCAAACGTAACCTATCTTAATTTTCCAGGAGATCACAGGTTCTGTTTGTCTTCCGCTCTGCCTATGTCTTCACCTGACAATGTTGTCTTTAATTGTAGCTCTTCAGTTGATGAAGTTGCGGTTTTCCTTTCACTGCCATTCTCTTCTCATTGCCATATGTTGGTGTGTCTTCTTGGTCCCTGTTCAGTGCATGCTGCAATGTGCAGTCCGACTAGAATGTTGGCCTACCTATTCCCTGCCTCGCCATCATTTCACTCCTCTGGTTTCCTTATGCAGGTCCACACTTTAGTGCTGCAACTCTTCTGTGGGAGAGCAGGGAGCTGTCCTCGGGGTTCCAGAGATTCAGTGGGCAGCCATGCATTCATCCGAAAACGATTACGGGGCCCACAGAGTCTAAAAGACACACACAGCACTGCCCTCCGCCCCTGTGGTAATAGAGCGTTCTCGCTGTGAGGCAGCCACTAGAACCAATGGCACTTACGGTTCAAGGCTGCATCTTTGCTTTCATTTCCATGGAAACAGGGACTCTGCACGGATGCACAGCACCCCAATCAGATTCCACATGGAGTTCTCCATTAGGCGTGGGATGCTTGGCACTAGTGGCCTGCAGCAGGCAAGACAAGGAGCAAGTCATGCGTGAGTCCACACTCAAGATCCAGAAGGGCTCCATTTTGTCCAAGTTAAGGACAACCTTTCCTTGCAGGGAGGTCAATCGTCCCAGTGCCACCATAATACTTACAAGAGTGGGCACATGAAGACAGAAAGCTAGGCTCCTATATCCATGCGTTTTCCACTTAAGTTCAGGTCATTTTGGTAATAAACACTAGGCCATCATGCGTTTCTTTTTCTTGTAGCTGAAAGTAGCTCTGCACAGAAATAATCGCAGCCAGGGAGAGCCGAGAGGAAATATGTAATACATATTTTCCACTCCTTTTTTGTCCAGCCCAGGTACACTCATGATGGTCACACCTTTCCTTCATTTGGCATATTTAATGCCTGCCAATATAATTAAATAAAGGGCCAAGCGTTAAGAAAATCATTACATCCTCACTCCAAAAGGAGAAGTCTGCACAACACAACTAGGCGTTGTCTGCATTTCTCATGATATTAAGTAACCCTGTATGATTTTTAGCCTCATTGTTGATGGTCATGAAGCTTCAGTTTTTGGGTAAGCTGGCCAATCGATTCTCATCTGGTCACGCCCATTCTGCTTGCAGTAGAAGAACTCAACAAACGCTTTAGCTACTGCTGCTACATTACAAAAGAGGGCAACTTTAAGCAAATCACCTGAACCGTGCCAGTAATGATCTGTTGTCACAGGTTTCCCCCCTTCTCACCTGTCTATGTTGCCTGATGTCCTCTTTAGGTGGAGTCTTCTTTTGTATGGTTCGGGACTTAAATAAGCCTGCTCGGCCATCCTCGGCTTCCAGATTACGTTCAGCTTAGATGTCCAGGATCACGGAAAACTCCAGGAGTGTTCAAGAAGGTGTTGGGGGCACACGGAAGCGGCACAGGGATTCCGGGAAGTAGGAAAGAGGGAAGAAGTCGGGATAAGGGAATCCAGGGGCCAGGGCATAGTAAGTAGCACTAGAGAAGGTTCGGAGCACACGTCCGATCACAGCTAGTAGCAGCGTTGAGACGCGCAGGGCCGCGGGAGTGTGGCTTCTTTATAGAGGACTCTGCGTAGAACGTGAAGAATGGCGAGCAGCGTTCTGAGCTTGCCGCCATGTTGGTAGTATTATGGAGTGTAAGGCCCGACGTGTCAGGGACCAGGAGACCCAGAAGGGGCGAGTTCGATGGTTCATGACATCTGTACGGCCTGAGCTCTCTGGATGCATCCAAACTGTGTGATAGAATATGCAATCCCAGGTGTGTTACTGCCTTACTGGGCTTCATCTTGGCACTGTTTGATTCCATTCCTGAAGGAACTACATTGGGGAGACTGAACAACAATAAGTAACCATAAGTTTTATTTCAGAATAAAAAATCCCATGAATGCATTCAACAAATTCAAACAAACACTGTTGTTGAAACACAGTAGGACAAAGAGTCACCACAAATACAATGACAATGATCAAAAGAAATAGAAAAAGATCATACTATTCCTAGATACATGAATCAATGGGCCAAAGTACATTTCAATGTGATTAAGTGGGGATGGGAAACCACAGAGAAAGGTCGCAAATATTTCAAGTCTAATGACACATCCAAATGAGAAAAAAAAATAACTTTTCCAATTTTGACCTTGCTCTCATCAATTAGCCTTTCAATTATATCAGGAGAAGTAATGCCTTTCTGGCATCATACATTACAGCCTTATAGACTGAGGCAAGGGTCATTATTGTGGGATAATTACCTGCCACCAAGTTATGGCTCAAGGCGAAGGTGATGGCCACAAGTTGGGCAAGGGGCATTATCCCAAGCGATAATTACCCATTCTGACGGTCTATAAGGCGATTAGCAAATTGTGATAGTACCAATAAATGGTTTGGAGTTTTGTAGGGGGAAGAAACATGTTTTACTTTATGAGTGAGTAAAGTGAATAGACAATAGTTAACACATTAAATGTGGTTCTGTCTTGTAGGACTTAAATAACATGATACTCTTCATATGTTAATCATTTTAATGCAACTTGTTTGAACTGGAACAGGTTCAACATGAGTATGCATTAGGTGTCATGTGGTTGGTTACTCTAACAAAGTGAAATCATTTTCCAATGTTTTAGCTTTCTCTTGCATGTGTTGAAGGGGATGTTGCAGCAACAAAAAGGTTTTCCCAGCGAGGAAGTGTCTTGTTGAAAATGAAAAAAAACATTTTCTGGATATGGCATTGTTTATCCCTGTCTGCGTCTGAAGACAGAATACTCAGAATGCAGTCAAAACCAGTATTTATTGACTGCACTATGAACATTCTGATTGGCTGAGAGAAGGCCAACACCGATCGCCATGTGCTAATAATCCATACATAAGATAACATCTTAACAAAGCTGTTGCTTCTTCCATTAAACATATCAGAAGCAGTGGGAAAGAATGGTGCCAATGCTAAACCCAGGGGCATTGCTGGGTGGGTGGGATGAGAGGGCTATAGCCCCAGGTCTATTCTTTGTAGGCTTGGATAGAAGCTCAGGGGCTATAACTCAAAGACTAGCTAGCCCCGAGTCCCGACCTTCCCGACATTAGCATAGCCCCACATCTCTCCCAGACCTAGCAACACCCCTGGTAAACATATCAATTGATGCTTAAACAAGGAATCATTAAAGAGCGTTTTCTTCTTCCATCAAAACATTCCTAAGTCTCCGCAGGTAGCATCCGATTGTTTTTCGAATGCATGTCTTGGGAGGATAGCTCAGTGACAATGTTCTCGCCTTTGAAGCAAGACCGTACGGAGCAACACAGGTTTGATCCCGGGTCTGCGCTTAGAAACCTATGGGTATTAAGCGCATTATAAATAACCTATCATGTCATATCATATCAATGGAATAGCAATCATCATTAAAAACATCAGTGCCAGTCTACATTGTCTACAATTGATATGTTCTAATTACAGAATCAACTACAATGTCCCACTATTTATGTAAAGAGGTCAGAAAAATTGAAATACAATATGTTCTCAACAATATTTGCATCATAGTTACATGGTATCTTCGCAATTCCGAGACGTTCTCATTACAGAGACGCTGCACAAAGTGACAATACATTTGTTCAGAATCTTGTAAATATAATGTTCGAATGGCAGTTTTGGTCTTAACCATGGATAGGGTTGTTCACAACGGTCCCCAAATGACCATTAAACAGGCCTTGGGTAAAGTACCCATTCAGGGGCCAGATTACAGAAACATTGCACTGATACAAGTGCAGAAATTGCACAGTATTAGCACTAGGGCAAAGTTTGCCCTATTTTCTAAACCACTGGAACATAGTAGAAAACTATTACACCATGACAAATGCAGCTTGGGATGGTATAAGCATGAGGGCAAAAACTGCCAGAGTGTATTAAAGATCCTTTTTCTTTTTTTTTTTGTTTTACTTTTATTTTTCATAGGGTGTTACATTGGAGCAGATCTGCGCCATAGACATCGCATAGAACATCAAATACAGTTGTGACATACATTTGCATATTTAACAATAAACATAGTAGGTTATGGAGATATCGGGGTGTAGTGTCTTCATCTGGTAGCAAATTGCATAGCTAGAGCCGGAATAGGGTCCAATATCCTTGGGCCGACAGGTTGATGGGATGGTTAATACAAATTGTTCCTCGTTTTCATTCACCATTGACAGGTCCTTAAGGAAGTCAACTCGACTGAGTCTCCCTGTGGACTTCCAGCATTTCAAGATACATCATTTTGCAATAACACATGAGATGTTAAACAGTCGCCTAGTGGTCTCTGCCACATTACCGATATCCCTGAATAGGTATTTTAGCGGAGATAGGGATGCAGGAATTGCTGTGATTTCCTCTAGGAGTTCTGCTTCTCCTCAACATTCCATAACCAGAGGGCACGCCGAGTACATGTGGTATGCATCTGCATTTGGTGTATCACATTTTAGGCATATCCCCGCACAGCCACCCACATATTTGGCCAATTTAGCTGGGGTATAGTGCAGTTGATTCAATATATTAAATTGAATCAGTCTTAGCCCCGAGTTCATGGACACAGTTCTTGTGCGTTGACTGCATAGGAGCCACCAAGCTTCATTTATGTCAATAGCCAAGTCTCGTTTCCAAACCTCTTTGATGGTATTGCGTGAAGTGTGACTGCACTAAGGTATATAGCATCGAGACCCCTTTCCTTTGCCCTCCGGTAGCTAACATGGCTAACATGGCTCTTATGCATTCGTGAGTTGGGGGCTCCAAGGGAAATGATGGCCATTTAGCGGCAAATGCAGCCTTCATTCGGTGGAATTGAAAGTGTTTGAGTTGCCCATCCCTTACCATCCCTTACCATCTCAACTAAGTCCCCAAGTTCACAGTATGTACCCCCTGAATTAGATATATGATAAGTGCCTAAACGGCCTGGAGAAAAATATGCCCTTTTGGCGCCACTGAGTCTGGGATGGGTCTGTTATTTGGAGGGGGAGTAGAACCCCTGGACAGAGTTGCCACAACAACTCAGGTCGCACTCTAACCTGATAGGCTGGAGGGTCTCCCGCCAAGAAGACCACTCCACTGCATGAGTGACAGCTAGGCTGTATGAATGGGTCTCTTTCTGCATAAAAGCAGGGTCCTGAGGACTGGAAGAGCAAGACGTCGCCACTGGAACTACGGAACCGAAGGGAAGAGAAGCCAGAGACATCTTCAGCATCTACACCACCGGTGCAGCCCTGCCGGATCGTCTCCCCACATTTCTTCCACACGACGTGAGGAGATCTTCAGCGAAGTGCCTCCTTCCCTTGAGCTGGTGGGGTCAACCAGTTCGCCCATCGCATCCTCGGACCTGCCTTGGTCGAATCGACAGTGCCCCTCACTTGGAGACCGTATAGCCAGGCAGCTATCGACCGGGATCGCGATTAAAAGTAGCGTACCTTTTAAACTTTGTTTGGCAGCACCGCGGTTGGTTTCATCCATGGGTAGTGCAGCGACTCGAACCTTACTCCACGACGAGAGCATCTCTTCCTCTGTTGGATCCCTCGACCTGCAGGAACTACCAGGAACAACCACCACCGCAGGAGCCACTTCTCCACGTTTAAGGTACATTGTTCCGCCAGGCCGCCCTTTCTCCGTGGTAGCCCTAAAGGTGTTTGAAATCCTTTAACTGCCTGTGCGGTCCGTCGCCCTCTCTCTTAACATTGTCTTTCGCCTTGCATCTACCTCTTCAAAAGTTTTGTACTAAAGACTTGACTGCAGCAACAAGAACATTTTTGCTCCTAAGCTCTTGGTCCTGTACCACTGACTCTGGCTCAGGCCTATTGACTTTGGCTGATTTGTTAGATCTGCTCTCACTAGATCAGTTTTCAATAAGAAATGTGTTGATGCACTGTAATCTTCTAAACCCCTCTTCCTTCCTACTGTTTTAACCTGTGGAGTGCCATTGTGCTCAGTTTTCATTCACTTATCTTTTGGTTAAAGTGTTACGGTGCGATAGTTGTCCACCAAACTTCAGGGGAGTGTTGCTAGGGGGTGTCTGAAGATATTTCGACTTAACTTGTACTTTCCCTCCCTTTCGTTGAATAGTTAGAGTGCCATTTGTAGTTGGTTTTCACTGTGCCATTTTGCTCAGTTTTCACTCTACCGCAAACGTGTCTACAATTGAATAGGGAGTTGTATATGCTTTTCTTTTGACTAAACTTAACTTACTTTATTAACGGTGATCTATGTGTTGACTTAGAAGTGTATAAAATAAATATATATTCTCTTTTTAATACAAAACGTTGGTCAGTGTTTCCTTGCTCCATAGTACTGTATTACCTATTGTGTCAACCCTGAATACTGCTCATCTCCCTCTTGAGATAAGTCTGACTGCTCAGCCACAGCTACCAATTAAATCTTTGTGGTACAGATTGATACCAAAGGGGATTTATTGCTCTCACCTGTAGTCCTAATCTGGGGCAGTGCTCCCTAAGAGAACTGCCCTGGATACTGCCTAACAAGGCCGCAGAGGGCCCTGATGAAGAAGCCACCACCAGGAACCCCTTTCACCCCAGGCCGGTGATAGCTAAGATCCTGAACTATCGTGATCGGGAAAAATACTTGAGCACTTCCGGAAGGGTGGAACGATACAAAGGGCATCGGCAAACATAACTGCATATACCGGATTACACCTTGCAGGTGCAACGCCGACGCATGAACTTTGGGGCCGTGAAAAGAAGGCTGCGTGAAGCAGGCCACAAGTATATGCTGATCTACCCGGCAAAACTGAAAGTGTTCCACAAGAGCAGAATATTTTTTTTTAAACCCCGGAGGATACAATGAAATGGCTAGACATGCAGAGCTGCCCCCAAGAATCGGGTATCCAGAGGAAGACGGCGCAGATAAGTAACATGTGTCTGTGGCACCCACTGTGTCGCAATCTAAAACATTTGGATTTGAATATAGTACAGGACATAGCCTGCTGGAGACTTGTGACTGGGGCTATACATATATGCAAGATCCTTGAGTATGAGAAACTTAGCTAATGGCGTAGGTGCCTAACACAACCAGCCCTCATACACCCCGAACGAATAGATTAGTTGGGTCACCGGTAGACCTGTGACACCCTGCCAGGTTCCTGACCTCGGCATCCCGATGCAGGACCAAACGCAGGGGAGCCTGAGATCCAGGGATGGAGCTGGGCACTTGTTGGGGTTGGGTAGGGTGGGGGAGGAAGGGGTTGTGTGCAGTAGTTTATAGTTGAGCAGGGCGGAGGGGGGTTCGTTGAGGAGTTTTTGTTGGAAATGGGAGGGGAACAAGCCCAATATTGTGTCAAACCAGGCGGGAGGGGGAGACTGGGAGGGGAGGTGGGACAACCCTCAGATGGCGTTGTAGCCTCAGAGTGGTGGCCTGGAATGTGAGGGGCCTCAAAAGCTATCTGAAGAGAAATAAAGTAATGATGTATCGGAGAAGGCTGAAGATTGACATATCATTATTACAGGAAACCCACCTTACTAGGGAGAAGATGGAGGTGGTCAAGAGAAAGTGGAGAGGGAGTACCATGGGAGCCACATGGTCAGCTTATGCGAGGGGGGTCATCACGTGGGTGGCACCACATGTACCATTTCAGCTGCTTCAGACCACAATAGACCCAGAAAGTAGAATGACAGTGGTGCGGGGGATGCTGCAAAACAGGGAAGTGAGCATTATAAACGTATACGCCCCTAACCAAGATACAGTGGCCTACTTTAGGACCCTATATGGCAAAGTTGTCCCCCTATTGGGCGGCGTGATCATATGGGGAGGGGACTTTAACTGCACATTAAATCCCAAAAAGGACAGATCAGACAGTAAACCAGATAGACCCACTCCGGCCGCAAAGGCATTACAGGCTCTGCTGAGAGACTTTGGACTCGAGGATATCTGGAGACAGCTGCACCCAGCAGATAGGCAGTACTCACACTACGCGGCCCCACATAACCTGCACACGAGGCTAGATTACATGTTTGCCACTTCAGAGCTGATAGGAGAAATGACAGGTGCGGAATATAAGGCTAGACTGCTATCGGACCACCCCCCCTTGGTCCTGGAGTGGCAACACCAGCTCCCTAGAGCGAGAATCCCGACATGGAAGCTCAGAGCTGAGGCCTTGCAGGACTCGGGATTCCGCGAGGACCTGAGGGAGGCGATCAACGAGTAGTTCGACACTAACACAGGAAATGTACAATCGGTAGGAACCTTATGGGATGCATTCAAAGTAGTAATACGGGGCGCAGCCATATCAAAATCCAGAGGGCTCCAAGGGGGCATAGAGCGGGAGTTACAAGAATCAGAGAGGGAGCTGGAAGGCATAATGCGTAAGGGGGCCACCTCACAGGAGGATGAGGAAAGGATGAAGCTGCTACAACAAGCCTGCAGTGAGCACTGGGACAGATTATGCAAGCTGAGTTATAAGAAATACATTGAAAGGCAACATGTGGGGGGAGACAAGCCGGGCAGGCTGCTGGCCTGGTTATACAAGAATGAAACACCACGGCCAGTGATCAGAGAAATCAGAGGGGATGAAGGCCAGATCTGGGATACCCAAGAGGGAGTAAATGAAGGGTTCCTTAGATACTACAAATGTCTTTATGGGGATGCAGCGGAAGAGATGGATGAAGAGATACAGGAAACACTAGAAGACATAGGCTTGCCCAAATTAGACGATCAGGAGCGGGAAGACCTGGACGCCCCAATCACATTAGAAGAATTAGAGATAATGATCCAGCACCTGCCCACGTGCAAAGCCCCGGGGTCAGACGGGCTCCACAGTGAATTCTATAAAACATACAAACAAGAGGTGCTCCCCCCGTTGCTGGCCATGCTTAATGAGGCATTTGAGCATGGTAGACTGCCAGAGTCCCTATGGGAGGCAGTGGTCATCCCGCTCTTAAAACCGGGTAAGCCAAGCACAGACTGTGGGTCATACAGACCCCTATCGATGCTCAATCAAGACAGCAAAATCCTCACAGCAGCGCTGGCCAACAGGCTCAAGCGAGTCATCAGTAAATTGATACACTCTGACCAAACAGGCTACGTTCCTGGTAAGAACATAACCGACAATCATAGGAGACTCCACCGCATTATTGATCAAACAGAGAAAGACCCAGACAAACTGGTAATAGTCTCGCTGGATGCTGTTAAGGCCTTCGACTCGGTGAGATGGCCTTGGTTGCTAGCGGCTCTGAGAGAATTGGGATGGGGCCGGGGTATCTGAGGTGGGTCAAAATGTTATATAGTTCCCCAATTGCTAAGGTCAAAACGGGCGCGACAATCTCAGACAAATGGCAACTCAGCAGGGGCACTAGACAGCGCTGCCCCTGGTCTCCCATGCTGTATATCCTTGCGCTGGAGCCACTGGCAGTCTGCCTCAGACAACAGTATGGGGAGATAGGGATCCATACTGCAGGGGGTTCGCACCTCATATCATTGTACGCCAATGATATACTCTTATATCTGCGCTTCCCAGAGAAAAATCTACAATATGTCCTGGAGGTGATGGAACGTTATGCCACCCTCTCGGGCATAGCAGTAAAACCCAAGAAATCAAGCATGTTTCCTCTGGGGAGATACAGACGCACCCTGCCGAGGAGCCTACCAGTCTTGCCAATACCGTGGCGGACCGAGACTTTCCGATATTTAGGAATCGACATATACCACACGACAGAAGAGGAACACAAACACAATACGGAAAAGGCAGTTGAAGGTATCAAGAATAGCATGGGGTTTTGGTCCAGGCTACCCCTGGCTATGATGGGTAGAGCGGCCTTGATTAAGATGGTAGTCCTGCCCAGATTGTTACTTTTTTTGTAAACATCCCATATGTGATCCCCGAACGTTTTTTTTGTCAAACTCCACAGCCTGTGCAGGGGTTTCATATGGCACAACCCTAGGAACAGGTTAGCCCTCTGGAAATTACAAAACTCGTGTGACAGGGGGGGTATAATCCTACCGAACTTTGAGTTGTACTATTTGGCAGGACAGTTGCAATATGTGGCCAGGTTGTTGTCTGAAGAAGAAATGGCTGTTGTACAAGGACCCAGCCCCCTTCTTTCTTAGAGAGACAGTGTGGTTGCCTAAACCAAAGGTGCTAGGAATGGCGAGACTGTTGGTGCTAGGCTGGGAAATATGGCACAAAGCATGGCAAATAGTGGGAAACCCAACCCCATTCTCCCTGCAGGTGCCGTTGGTGGCGCTATTTGGGGAGGACTCCCAAATGATAAAAGGGATCTGCAGATACTGGGAACCGATGGGCCTGGCGACCCTTGGAGATATATGGCAAGAGGGGGTGGTACTAGACTTTCAGCGATCAATGGAGGACACCGGGGTGCATAAGGGCCAACACATAATTTATACCAGAATTATTAAACGGGTGCAAGAAAGGTGGCCTGAGGCAGTGCTCGCGGAACAACCTGATGCAAAAATCGAGACGACGTATGATATTTCCAAGGGTAGGCACGACATTTCTCATCTATATGAGCTACTGGGGACTAGGGTGGGCAAGGAGCCGCTCCAACTGTGGGGAGACTGGGAGGAGGAGGTGGGAGAACCCATGTCGGATGGGCAATGGGATAGAGGTCAAAGGTATCAGAAGAAGGTGTCCCGAATTGCGAGGCTTCAGCAGATTCAGTTATATGTTACTCATAGGGCATACATGACCCCCAGTAAAATCGCCAAGTTTGGAGGCCCGGTGGCACAGAAATGCCCACGGTGTGGGGAGGAGGAGGCTGGGATGCTACACATGTTTTGGGCTTGCCCGGAGGAGGGTAGGTTTTCGACAGAACTGAATATACGCCTAGCGGAAAAGGGGATCACGCTGGAGGTGGAGTCAGCTTGGGCATGCATGCTGGGGGGTTTTTCCAGACCACGCAACCTGAAGCACATCAGTAAGATAAAAGATCTGGCCTACATCCTGGCCAAACAGAGAATTGCAATGTGCTGGAAGGCAGCCCAACGGCCTAGAATTGAGATGCGTTGGGCGGACCTCATGAAGTAGGCAGAGGCAGAAACGGCTGCTTAGTATGAAGCAGTCAGCAGGGGGGGGAGGTGGGGCCCCTGATAGCGTGGAGACAATTGGTGGCCTCGATGGTGGGACCCTCCCGGCCGACCATAGTGAAGATGATACGGATGAGAATATTGAAGTAGATACGCCTGGAGATAAGTAGGACAGCGACATGGAAGCAGGGGCTCGAGTTAAGGGGGCGGGAGGGGGGAGGACCAAAACGTTTAATTTGTAATATAATGATGTGAAGCTTAAATGTGGATGTCCTCAACGTTTTTAATGTCTGGAGTGTTGTCAATAAAATAATAAAAATATTTTTTTTAAAAAATCTTTGGGTGTGGTAACTTGGATGTCATGAGTGGATATTTCCAGCTCCTTTCGAGGACATAAGGAGGTGGTGGGCATAGAGTGTCTCAAACTAGGCAGTGGAGATTTTGTAATGTTACCATGGTTCTGGGTGTGGTTTACAACACGGGGGATTCTAGAGCCCAGTCTAATGTTTCTAAGGTGTAGCACGCACGGTTGGTTGAGTGTGGGTTTCATGGCAAAGTGTTTTAACCATAAATCAGGTGAGTTTAGGTAAGGGTTGGAAGAGGGGTGTTTAGTACCAACAGTTTTCCCTGCAGTCAAAGAACAAACCCCACTGCCACTGCCAGAATTTCATGTCCTCCCTCGGAAGAGCCAATGTGACAAACTCCGAAGAAAAAAGAGAACATTGAACTATCTATCCAAAGACTCATCAGCACTACTTGAAGAGATACCCGAAGAATACCTATTGTTTAACTCAGCTGAGACTTTCTTTGCCTTGCTCTTGCTACCCGGTGTACAAACATGGCTCAATGCCAAATGGCTGCAGATCATATGCTGGGAACTGGTCCAGTTGGCAAATGTCACCGGGCAGTGGTTCAATGTCATAAAGGTTGAGGTGCGTGCCCTAAGGTTGATGACGATGCAGAACCGTTACATCCTGGATATGCAGACAGCAACGGAAAGAGGCGTGTGGAAAAATATTTAGAGTTCATGTTGCACGTTTGTACCCTCTGAAGACACAGAAAATGGGTTCTTGGCCCACGTCATAGCTGCAGTGGACTGCCTGGGGGTCCAAATGAAAAAAGAAGATGTTATCCAAGATGAGGATTTGATTACAATGGTGTTCAGCTGGGCCCCATCCTGGCTGGGAGCCCTGGTGAAGATGCTGATACCCGTCTTTGTGTTCACCCTGGTTCTTTTCTGCACGTGCCAACTGGGACTCCGATGTTGTACCAAAGCAGTACATATGATGATGGTTTCAATTGGTGTTTCAAAAGTATCTCATAGCACAAAGGAGATCGAGATTCACACTGACCACCCTATCACCAGCATGGTCCCCATACCCTACAGTGATGAAGTAGATAGACTATACCAGGCGATCATTGTTCCTCCCCCTGACCCGGAAAATTATAGGGAAGTATGGGTAGATTTAGCAGGGGATTTGGATGTATCTACCTGACATACACTTCCGGAGAGTATGTGCAAGCAGGAGAAAACCTCTGGGGTGTATATAGGGCATGAATGTCAATAAAGGGAACATCACCATATGAAGCTGCAGTGTGGAGGGAAAATGAATGTAAGTATGCAGAGGAATTTTTTACTGTAGAAGTAACGAAAGGGGGGAATGTTGGGAAGGAAATTAACCTTTCCCACACCCTTAGGAGCTTTAGAGTGAGGCGAGTCCCATAGATAGACATGCAATGTACCACGGGGGAGAGGGCAGTGCTAAGAAACCCAGCACAAACACAATATTGCATGAATTACAGATGTGATAGACTTAGTGCGCGCATACAAAGAGGCACCATTTTGCAGTTATGGTAGACACATTCAGTCTTGCATGACCGTAGGCCCGATGGAGAAACCTGAACAGGCCCAAGCGCTGATGGTAGAACAAACTGCGCTGCTAATTCCCATGGAAACTTCCCTTTCTTCCTTTCTTCCTTAACTGTTGCAATTACTTGTTATCCTGAAAAGGAATGCGCCGTGCAAGGCCACGAGACATCACCAGGCTCCCCGCCATGCACATACATCACAGCCAGGCCACCATCAGACCTGCAACCCCGCACAGCCCAATAGGAGTAATGGCACCCACAACTGACCTAGACCCAGGCCGATGAAGTCTGTGATGGTAGGTAACCTCAGATCATCAATCATAAAACCAATGGTCATAAAAGATCTAAACGAACACAATCATTTCACTTTGTACCATAATTACACCCTTTGTAATACGAGGTACAGGGAGGAATAAATTATAGATCAAAACGAAGGTGGAAGCCTTCGGTGTGGAGAGTGCGATATGAATTGAGCAGAGAATGTGTGGGTCAGCATCATCATTTTCCTCCCCGTGTGCCAGGCCCTGAGGAGCTTCCCAGGTGCATGACATAATGATAGAGTAGCATTATCTTGCAATAGTAACTCTGTAATAGCAACATGTGAGGACCTTGACCTTCGGTCCCTGGACAGATGAGCCCAGCTGATCCCACGTGATGGAAGATGGACGTCTGGGGCTGGAACCAATTGCAGCCTGACCTCACCTATGGAACAGGCTCATGTATACGGTCTCACCAACCAGCCACGCAGGTTTTTACTGTATAGTGTTGATGATGTGCTGCCTTATAGGCTTCTGCTTGTACTAATTCTTGGCAGAATGCTCTCGAGCAGCAGAGTTCTTTGCTTGCACCCTTTTCTGCAATTAAGACTTGCTATCCTTGCAAGAAATCTCTTGACCTTTTTCCCTATCAAGTTGTATTTTTTATGGCATGGACGTTCAGGGGCATGCCTTCACATTGCACCATCTATACTGATTCAGACAGCTGAAGGACTTGGGTGTGAGAATAGAATGGCTGTGGCATTGGTCCCTCCATTCGGGTTCAAGAGCTGCCTGCAGATAATATAATGTTTCCTTTTCATGCACAGAATTTAAGACAGCCTCAGACTAAGATGGCTGTGCTGCTTTGGGCACCACAAGTATTCAAGACATCTTAATAACCTCAAATGCTGTAATTTTTCTTCTTAACCCAAGACAGTTTTTCCTTGACTTGTTATTTTTGCATTGCAGTACAACTGAATTCACATCAAGTGTGTTGAATAGACATGTCTACATTTGCAGACAGTTTAATTATCCCAATTAAGATTAATGGTGCTACACGATCTAATTTTGCTGTTAAACCTGATTTGACTGCATAAAATGGTATGGTCTGCTCACTTGATATATTTTAATAATTCTATTCCACCCTGCATTTTTTGTAATTGCGCACACCTCAAATAACAAAACCTACATTGGTTTGCCCGCATGCTATCTTTATACATCTGCTAGGAACACAAGAGGGCAATTTTTACAAAATCCTATTTTGTAAAGACATAACACATTATTTTTAATAGCTTATCATAGAGAGAAGTTGATTTGTGGGTTGTACGAAAAACACAGGAACAGCCATTTGCAGATGTTACTTATACATTGCAATACAGCTTGTGGCAGCCCCTTTAAGATGCAGAGCTCTCTTTGATGCAGTCAAACAATTCTCCACTCAACTACCAGATGGGGAAATACCATAACCACAGGGCAGATGCCACCCCATCTATTATTTGTCTTTAAAATTGCCACAATGGGCCTCATTACGAGTCCAGTGGTAACCTACCGGTGCTACCGGAGGGTTGCCGCTGGACCCGAAAATATTTACCAGTGCCTGACTTCCTGGTGCCACCAGGAGATTACAACCCCGGCGGCCCAGAAAGTCAGGCACTGGTAAATTGTAAGTCCCCATGGACTCTATGGGAATGGGGACATGGAAGCCCCGGCACTGTTGCTAACAGTGCTGGTGCTTCCTTTACCGGTCTGCCTACCATGGATGCTGTGCCTGGCAGAGTCAGACCTGGCGGGCACGGTGACTCCGGCAGGCAGACTTGTAATATGCCGGTCTGGAAACAACGTTGCGGGTAAGCTTACCGGCACCTTTGTTTCCGGACCGGCAGGGTCATAATGAGGCCCAATGCATCTAAATTGTTTACACCATTGATAACAATCCCTCTTCATGTATCTGACCCTTGGATTTCCTTCACCCTCTCATCCCCAAGGCTCTTGCATTACTAAAGGCAAACTCTTTCAATGGCAGGGTCCTATCTTCTGCCACATTAAAAAATGTAACACTCCCCACTCGCCTGAAAATAGTTAACATTTTACTCACTCGGGGCATCTTTCCAGGCAGTGTAAAAAACAAGTCAGATCCATGAAAAATCCACTCTGGACCCAGAGAACCTTGGCCAATCATTAGCTCTGATTAATCAGTAACACAATTCATAAGGCCAGCAGCCAATAAACTCCATGATCAAATCAGCCACCATGGCCTGCTACAGGGTTATCAATCTAGGTTCTATCCAAAAGGCAGCACGGAAGCAGCTACTATCCAGTTGGTTGATGATGCTCTCCAGATCACGAACAAATGGCACTCTTGCCTCCTGAATCTTCTGGACCTTTCTGCCACATTCGATAAGTTGACCACGATACTCTCATCAGTGTCACTGCTCAAAGAATTGGTTTTGCAGGCACGGTTTTCAATTGGTACTCCTCTTACTTACCAGACACCAAGCTCTTCATACAGGAACCTTCATATCTGACTGCTACCGTTTTACTTGCAGAGTTCTACTGGGCTCATACTCTCCCCAGTCAAGTGATGTTCATCTTGTACATAGGACCAGTAATTTTACTACTCGATGATCCTAACATCTCTCTACACCAATATGCATGTGATACCCAGCTGTACCCCAGAGTGAACTGCTCTTACAATATCAAAGACCTCTGAAAATACCTTTCCCCCTTTCAAAGGTGGATGACAAGTGCTGAGCTAAAGCTCAACCCAAACATATTGGAATGTGTTCTCCTTGGTTACCCATCCAAACAGGGAAGGATCCAAGGATAATGGAATGTCATGTGCTTGGATGGGTTCCGAATCCCTGAGTGTCATCATAGACAGTAACATCTCCTTTCAGCAGCATAGTAACAAGATTCAGCCCTTCCTCTCACCACTGTCGCTCTGGACAATGGCACAGGCACTTGTGATTGCAAACATTGATGCGGGGAATGCCATTCTTGTTGGTTCCCCTCCCTGCCGTACACCTTGCCCATCTCAAGGCAGTCTGTCGGGCTGCGTCACACCTATAACAGGTTTGAAGAAATGTGATTGCATTACAGCCATTTTGTGTGAGCAACACTGGCTACCTATCCACACCAGTATTATCTTCCAAGTATCTTGTTTCCACACAAGGCATCCACCGCTTGAACACCTGCTTTCCTTGCTGCCAAACATATCACCTCTGGTGGCACACTCAGCCCCAGTAGCCAAACCACTGTAAGGCATGAAATAAAACTGGTAGACTGAGAGACCGCCATGAAACAGTCCATCTCCTCTTATGGACCGCCATACTGGAACACGTTCCTGGTTTCATTCATGACAATTCCAAGGCTCCTACAATGCAGGAAAGAAATTAAAACCCTGTGTTTTAGAAAATTCCCAAGTCGAAGTTGGGACCTCTGTCACCGGAATACCCTCGCTTCAACATCACTTTGTGCATTTGGTATCAGGTAATATTATCCCCATAAATATGGTCGTCATACATAAAAGGTTGTGGCAACATTAAATATGGTGACAATATATATGGGGTCAAGGGGGCAAGGGTGTCCGCCACTCCCCTTGAAAAAAAAAAAAAAGGTTTCGGGGGTTGCAGGGATGTACCCTGCATGTTTAATGTAATAATGTCCCTGCAAAAAACAGCAATATTTCAGCGGCTTTTTTGCCAGGCGTCCTTTTGTAGGGACAATATTACATGGAACCGTACATTTATCATATTGTTTTCTCGAGTGCCTAGAGAGAGCTCTGTTGCTCCTGAGCAAGGTGCACACTTTATGTAACACAAACACAATACAAAGCAATGCTGTAGGCGTGTGCCTAAACACATGCATCCTGTATAGAAGTGTGAAATGAAAAGGGTAATTCATGTGTGCCAAGTTAGATCTAATTCTACTCAGAGAAATTGAGCTATCGCTGCCTTCTCTATAGCTGTTCTACCAAATGTTCGAATGCAAAGGGTCGAATGACCTTTTGATCGAAACTAAAATGACCGAAAAAAAGGATGAACATTTTTCTATTTATTTATTTATTTATTTATTTATTTATTTATTTATATTTTTCTTTAGTTTAGCATATATAAAAAACTTTTTTCATAAAAAGAAAATGGGGCGGTTTGTGGGTGGGAAACTCCCCCATAAAAAAAATCGACCTTTTTTTTCGATGATTTTACTGTCGAAAAAAAGGCATTCGAGCCTTTCGTTTTTGAACTTTTAACCGAGAACCCAAGCGATATCTAGAGCTGCCACGTGTACCCCCATCCATATTTAAAGCAAGAATTGTTAATTGCCATCTGACTCAAATCCTTAACCCTATGAGCATTCCCATGAAATCTTTTAGGATAGTTGGAACACTCTTTAAATGATTTTCTTAGTTTTGTGGCTAGACGGTAGTCTCTAAGGAACTAGGACTGCTTCCCTTGCTTCAAAATGCAAAATACCTTGCCTTTAGCAAAAACTGTGTTGCAAGTGTGTCCGTACATTGCACATATGTAAAACAACTTTTCATAAGTGGAATTTGCATGTTAATCATTTCAGAATTACATCAGATAAGCCTATGGTGTTTATTCATTGGTTATTAGTGTAGTGTGGATTTCACCAATTGCATGGCGCTCTAGCACTTTTGGTAGTAGAAATAAAAAGCGGGTACGGGTGGGTTGGTCAGAGCAGAGAAGGGTTGCTATGAAATCAATGGTGTGAGGCCACCATGCGCAAATGTCCTAGTAAGAGTGGGCATTCGCGTTTTTCCGGGTTCACAAAAGCCAGAGTCAGTCACCTACATGTGGGTTAGTCTTGGGTGTGATACGGCGGCGAGGGTGGTTGGCAGGATTGGGGAGCGCAGCTTGGTTCCATTGTATGCAGACAGGGGGCAAGTGCAGGGAGCCAGTGTAGAGTTTGGTGGTTGCCGGGTAGCAGCACATTGAGACTTGGCTTTTATCAACAGAACAGCACTGCAAATGTTAAATGCAACAGCAAAGTCGGCAGACACTGCGAGGGCTGTTTTGGCCACTATTTCAATTGTCATGTGGTGTGCACACATAAAGGATTTAAGAGTTGGGGCTTTTTTGAAATCTGATAATACATGTGTTTGATTATGAAATGAATCGTAAAGAAAAGCATATGTGATACAAATGTTCTGGGATCCTATCTTACATTGGTGAGGTTTTTCGAAGCCATGGGTCTGGCTGTCCTTATGTTTTGGACTATGACTCCCATGATTCCTCAGCATTGACTATATTGACTAGAGATGATGGAAGTTGTAGTCCAAAGCATCTGCCGAGCCGAAAGGTACAGACCCCCGTTCTAAGCGTTCAATTCTGGAGAGAATCCTCACTGGAGAAGTGTGTCATTCTGTAACAATGAATACATTCATGCACATCACAACTCCAACTTCCAATCACCACTTGGAGGGCCCTGGCATCATTCTCCTATGACCGCCATCAGATACGCATCTTTCCAAGAACTATTTGAAAGTTCAGTACCAAGCCTTTTTTCCGCAATTATTTCCCTGTGAATTTTCATTTTAGTTTTTCAAAGATTGACTTGATATGATATGACATAATGAGTCATTCATAATGCGTCTGTTCAAAAGTGTTTCTCGGAGTGACACGACAAGATGGGAGACCAAGGGAGGCTGAAACAAACTATCTTACTAGGCCTTGTGTCCTTCAGATCATGTAAGTGCAGAGTGGGGGGCGGGGGGAGTGGAGGTTGTAGCTCCTATTTTTTAAGTTTTGCCTTTCAGGCGCACAGCCAGTTCTCTGTGAGGATTGGTTGCAATGTTGAGTCCTTTTTCTGAACCGAACCTCGCACACATTTGCTTTCAGGATTCAAACAGTGCTTGGCAGCCTCTAGCTCATAGCCTTCCATTCTGATAGGGCACTCTGGATACCTATGTTTAAAAATCAAGCCTGTGCCCATAGCTGGCACTACTTGCATAACATTATCCTGACATAGGGCCTCATCACGAGTTGGGCGGTAGCCCTCAAATGCAGTGATAACACTATTACCGCCGCATTTAAGGGTCCGCCCAGTCACGAGTCCGGCTCTAAGCTGGGGGTAAGTGCATCAATTTAACATCCATTTTTGGGCGCTATTAGCGCCTGCTAATTGCACTGAAAATGCCCCTTTGGATCCATGGACCCAATGGGGAAGACCCATTACCGGCCAACCATTGACCCAGAGCTAATAGCGCCGGACTGGGTGGCGGTAACACTATTAGTCCAGGCGGCAACTCGTGATGAGGCCCCTAGTCCGAAAGTCCAGAAGGGAGGCAGATGCCACCTCTGTCTTTGCCCAGAGCCTGTGAAGTTCCACCTTTCTTTGGACTCATGATAGATGCATGCAGTAACACACTGGGTCTCCACTTCGAATGGGGGCAAACCTTTGCTGATATATTTCTTTGCATTAATGTATCTACATCATATTCAAATTCAGGGTCTCAATTACTTTCTGGTTCACGTCGTCCCCATTGCTTGTGCGTGAAAACCTAGTAATTCATACCAGATGTTGTAGCCAGAAAGCAGCAAATATACTTTCAAACGTAACCTATCTTAATTTTCCAGGAGATCACAGGTTCTGTTTGTCTTCCGCTCTGCCTAGGTCTTCACCTGACAATGTTGTCTTTAATTGTAGCTCTTCAGTTGATGAAGTTGCGGTTTTCCTTTCACTGCCATTCTCTTCTCATTGCCATATGTTGGTGTGTCTTCTTGGTCCCTGTTCAGTGCATGCTGCAATGTGCAGTCTGACTAGAATGTTGGCCTACCTATTCCCTGCCTCGCCATCATTTCACTCCTCTGGTTTCCTTATGCAGGTCCACACTTTAGTGCTGCAACTCTTCTGTGGGAGAGCAGGGAGCTGTCCTCGGGGTTCCAGAGATTCAGTGGGCAGCCATGCATTCATCCGAAAACGATTACAGGGCCCACGGAGTCTCAAAGACACACACAGCACTGCCCTCCGCCCCTGTGGTAATAGAGCGTTCTCGCTATGAGGCAGCCACTAGAACCAATGGCACTTACGGTTCAAGGCTGCATCTTTGCTTTCATTTCCATGGAAACAGGGACTCTGCACGGATGCACAGCACCCCAATCAGATTCCACATGGAGTTCTCCATTAGGCGGGGGATGCTTGGCACTAGTGGCTCTCAAGGCCTGCAGGAGGCAAGACAAGGAGCAAGTCATGCGTGAGTCCACACTCAAGATCCAGAAGGGCTCCATTTTGTCCAAGTTAAGGACAACCTTTCCTTGCAGGGAGGTCAATCGTCCCAGTGCCACCATAATACCTACAAGAGTGGGCACATGAAGACAGAAAGCTAGGCTCCTATATCCATGCGTTTTCCACTTAAGTTCAGGTCATTTTGGTAATAAACACTAGGCCATCATGTGTTTCTTTTTCTTGTAGCTGAAAGTAGCTCAGCACAGAAATAATCGCAGCCAGGGAGAGCCGAGAGGAAATATGTAATACATATTTTCCACTCCTTTTTTGTCCAGCCCAGGTACACTCATGATGGTCACACCTTTCCTTCATTTGGCATATTTAATGCCTGCCAATATAATTAAATAAAGGGCCAAGCGTTAAGAAAATCATTACATCCTCACTCCAAAATGAGAAGTCTGCACAACACAACTAGGCGTTGTCTGCTTTTCTCAAGATATTAAGTAACCCTGTATGATTTTTAGCCTCATTGTTGATGGTCATGAAGCTTCAGTTTTTGGGTAAGCTGGCCAATCGATTCTCATCTGGTCACACCCATTCTGCTTGCAGTAGAAGAACTCAACAAACGCTTTAGCTACTGCTGCTACATTACAAAAGAGGGCAACGTTAAGCAAATCACCTGAACCGTGCCAGTAATGATCTGTTGTCACAGGTTTCCCCCCTTCTCACCTGTCTATGTTGCCTGATGTCCTCTTTAGGTGGAGTCTTCTTTTGTATGGTT
The DNA here is from genome assembly GCF_040938575.1 of Ambystoma mexicanum. NCBI lineage: Eukaryota > Metazoa > Chordata > Amphibia > Caudata > Ambystomatidae > Ambystoma > Ambystoma mexicanum. Next base: position 1,339,315,720 of record NC_090934.1, read on the forward strand.
CGGGACTTAAATAAGCCTGCTCGGCCATCCTCGGCTTCCAGATTACGTTCAGCTTCGATGTCCAGGATCACAGAAAACTCCAGGAGTGTTCAAGAAGGTGTTGGGGGCACACGGAAGCGGCACAGGGATTCCGGGAAGTAGGAAAGAGGGAAGAAGTCGGGATAAGGGAATCCAGGGGCCAGGGCATAGTAAGTAGCACTAGAGAAGGTTCGGAGCACACGTCCGATCACAGCTAGTAGCAGCGTTGAGACGCGCAGGGCCGCGGGAGTGTGGCTTCTTTATAGAGGACTCTGCGTAGAACGTGAAGAATGCCGAGCAGCGTTCTGAGCTTGCCGCCATGTTGGTAGTATTATGGAGTGTAAGGCCCGACGTGTCAGGGACCAGGAGACCCAGAAGGGGTGAGTTCGATGGTTCATGACATCTGTACGGCCTGAGCTCTCTGGATGCATCCAAACTGTGTGATAGAATATGCAATCCCAGGTGTGTTACTGCCTTACTGGGCTTCATCTTGGCACTGTTTGATTCCATTCCTGAAGGAACTACATTGGGGAGACTGAACAACCATAAGTAACCATAAGCTTTATTTCAGAATAAAAAATCCCATGAATGCATTCAACACATTCAAACAAACACTGTTGTTGAAACACAGTAGGACAAAGAGTCACCACAAATACATTGACAATGATCAAAAGAAATAGAAAAAGATCATACTATTTCTAGATACATGAATCAATGGGCCAAAGTACATTTCAATGTGATTAAGTGGGGATGGGAAACCACAGAGAAAGGTCGCAAATATTTCAAGTGTAATGACACATCCAAATGAGAAAAAAAAATAACTTTTCCAATTTTTACCTTCCTCTCATCAATTAGCCTTTCAATTACATTAGGAGAAGTAATGCCTTTCTGGCATCATACATTACAGCCTTATAGACTGAGGCAAGGGTCATTATTGTGGGATAATTACCTGCCACCAAGTTATGGCTCAAGGCGAAGGTGATGGCCACAAGTTGGGCAAGGGGCATTATCCCAAGCGATAATTACCCATTCTGACGGTCTATAAGGCGATTAGCAAATTGTGATAGTACCAATAAATGGTTTGGAGTTTTGTAGGGGGAAGAAAAATGTTTTACTTTATGAGTGAGTAAAGTGAATAGACAATAGTTAACACATTAAATGTGGTTCTGTCTTGTAGGACTTAAATAACATGATACTCTTCATATGTTAATCATTTTAATGCAACTTGTTTGAACTGGAACAGGTTCAACATGAGTATGCATTAGGTGTCATGCGGTTACTCTAACAAAGTGAAATCATTTTCCAATGTTTTAGCTTTCTCTTGCATGTGTTGAACAGGATGTTGCAGCAACAAAAAGGTTTTCCCAGAGAGGAAGTGTCTTGTTGAAAAAAAAACATTTTCTGGATATGGCATTGTTTATCCCTGTCTGCTTCTGAAGACAGAATGCTCAGAATGCAGTCAATACCAGTATTTATTGACTGCACTATGAACATTCTGATTGGCTGAGAGAAGGCCAACACCGATCGCCATGTGCTAATAATCCATACATAAGATAACATCTTAACAAATCTGTTGCTTCTTCCATTAAACATATCAGAAGCAGTGGGAAAGAATGGTGCCAATGCTAAACGCAGAGGCATTGCTGGGTGGGTGGGATGAGAGGGCTATAGCCCCAGGTCTATTCTTTGTAGGCTTGGATAGAAGCTCAGGGGCTATAACTCAAAGACTAGCTAGCCCTGAGTCCCGACCTTCCCGACATTAGCATAGCCCCACATCTTTCCCAGACCTAGCAACACCCCTGGTAAACATATCAATTGATGCTTAAAAAAGGAATCATTAAGGAGCGTTTTCTTCTTCCATCAAAACATTCCTAAGTCTCCGCAGGTAGCATCCGATTGTTTTTCGAATGCATGTCTCGGGAGGATAGCTCAGGGACAATGTTCTCGCCTTTGAAGCAAGACCGTACGGAGCAACACAGGTTTGATCCCGGGTCTGCGCTTAGAAACCTATGGGTATTAAGCGCATTATAAATAACCTATCATGTCATATCATATCAATGGAATAGCAATCATCATTAAAAACATCAGTGCCAGTCTACATTGTCTACAATTGATATGTTCTAATTAGAGAATCAACTAGAATGTCCCACTATTTATTCAAAGAGGTCAGAAAAATTGAAATACAATATGTTCTCAACAATATTTGCATCATAGTTACATGGTATCTTCGCAATTCCGAGACGTTCTCATTACAGAGACGCTGCACAAAGTGACAATACATTTGTTCAGAATCTTGTAAATATAATGTTCGAATGGCAGTTTTGGTCTTAACCATGGATAGGGTTGTTCACAACGGTCCCCAAATGACCATTAAACAGGCCTTGGGTAAAGTACCCATTCAGGGGCCAGATTACAGAAACATTGCACTTGTACAAGTGCAGAAATTGCACAGTATTAGCACTAGGGCAAAGTTTGCCCTATTTTTTAAAACACTGGAACATAGTAGAAAACTATTACACCATGACAAGTGCAGCTTGGGATGGTATAAGCATGAGGGCAAAAACTGCCAGAGTGTATTAAAGATCCATTTTCTTTTTTTTTTGTTTTACTTTTATTTTTCATAGGGTGTTACCTTGGAGCAGATCTGCGCCATAGACATCGCATAGAACATCAAATACAGTTGTGACATACATTTGCATATTTAACAATAAACATAGTAGGTTATGGAGATATCGGGGTGTAGTGTCTTCATCTGGTAGCAAATTGCATAGCTAGAGCCGGAATAGGGACCAATATCCTTGGGCCGACAGGTTGATGGGACGGTTAATACAAATTGTTCCTCGTTTTCATTCACCATTGACAGGTCCTTAAGGAAGTCAACTCGACTGAGTCTCCCTGTGGACTTCCAGCATTTCAAGATACATCATTTTGCAATAACACATGAGATGTTAAACAGTCGCCTAGTGGTCTCTGCCACATTACCGATATCCCTGAATAGGTATTTTAGCGGAGATAGGGATGCAGGAATTGCTGTGATTTCCTCTAGGAGTTCTGCTTCTCCTCAACATTCCATAACCAGAGGGCACGCCGAGTACATGTGGTATGCATCTGCATTTGGTGTATCACATTTTAGGCATATCCCCGCACAGCCACCCACATATTTGGCCAACTTAGCTGGGGTATAGTGCAGTTGATTCAATATATTAAATTGAATCAGTCTTAGCCCCGAGTTCATGGACACAGTTCTTGTGCGTTGACTGCATAGGAGCCACCAAGTTTCATTTATGTCAATAGCCAAGTTTCGTTTCCAAACCTCTTTGATGGTATTGCGTGAAGTGTGACTGCACTAAGGTATATAGCATCGAGACCCCTTTCCTTTGCCCTCCGGTAGCTAACATGGCTCTTATGCATTCGTGAGTTGGGGGCTCCAAGGGAAATGATGGCCATTTAGCGGCAAATGCAGCCTTCATTCGGTGGAATTGAAAGTGTTTGAGTTGCCCATCTCTTACCATCTCAACTAAGTCCCCAAGTTCACAGTATGTACCCCCTGGGAACATACAGTGCATTTTGAAGTGTCTGTTCAGGTCCCATGACTCCCGTAGCGCCCTGTCAAATGTGGGTGCAATATTGGGGAAGTTCCATAGAGCAATGTCTGGGTCGTATGGGGTCTCCAGTCCAATCCTCTTGTATATTTTGGACCATGCGTGTGTGGTGGTGCTTACTGGGTCAAATTCACAAGGGTCTTTATGTTTAGATCCGAAGATAACTGATCGTATATCAATGGGGGAAGCGGCATGTCTCTCTAAAGGAATATGTATGGCTGTGTCATCTGGGTCAAACCAGTGTTTTGCGAATTGTGCCTTAGACGCCAAGTAGTATAACTCAAAGTCTGGAGCGGAGATGCCACCACTCGAGAATGGTTCCACCATCTTTATCCACCCCAACTTGACCATTTTTCTGCCCCATACAAAGGTGGTGGCAAATGACTGAAGTTTTGCAAAAAAGGCTTTCCCAGGCCAGACCGGGATGTTACCAAAATAGTATAATAGTTTGGGGAGTACCACCATCTTAAGAAGGGCCATTCGGCCATAAAGAGAGATGGGGAGGTTAGCCCACAGTTGTAATGTGACAGTCAGATTCTGCAGCAATTCCCCTTGGTTTTACGTGTAGAGTGTATGTTTGTCCCTGGATACCATTATTCCCAGGTAGCAAACTTGTGTGGGGGCCTATTTAAACCTGCTCATCCCAGATAGATCCCCGGTGTTAGGTGTCAGTGGGAACTATTCAGATTTGGACCCATTAATTCTGTATCCAGAGTAGTCAGAGAATGTATGTATGTTAGTCATGATTGGTTCCATGTTTTCTTGCGGGTTGCGGATGTATAACAGGCTATCATCCGCGTATATGGATATTATCTGTGGTGGTCCCATCATCCTGAGTCCTCTACAGGAATGGTTCTTTCGTACGTATTCCGCCATAGGTTCAATGGTAAGTGCAAACAGGATGGGAGAGAAGGGACATCCCTGTTGGGTACCTCTGTTTAATGTGAATATGGATGACATGGTGTTGTTAGTGAGGACTCTGGTTGTCGGGTTTGTGTACAGTATGCGAACGCTCTTAACAAAGTATTGGCCCAGCCCTAACCATTCCAGGACCAGAAATAGATAGGACCAGGAGACTGAATCGAAAGCCTTTTTGGCATCTAGTGCTGCAATGGGCGTATTTGCCTTCGGGTCAATCTGTGCCATCACACCAAAGAGGCGTCTTAAATTTAAGGCTGTAGATCGAGTGTCGATGAAGCCGGCCTGGTCGGGGTGGACCAGGGTGGGCATGTACGGTAAGAGACTAGTGCCAAGGTCTTTAGCAAAGATCTTTGTGTCCGTATTAATCAGGGAGAGTGGTCTGTATGATGCCATGTCCTGTGCAGGATGACAGGGTTTAAGGAGGATTGTAATGACCACCTTGTGCATAGATTAGGGGAGTGTGCCAGAGTCCATTGCCTCCTCGCAAACCCTCAATAGTACGGGTGCCAATTTGTCATGAAATTCTTTGTATAGTTCGGCTCCCAGGCCATCTGAGCCAGGGCCCTGCTGGAAGTTATTATTTTTATTATTATTATTATTATTATTATTATTATTATTATTATTATTATTATTATTATTATTATTATTATTATTATTTATAGTTCAGCTCCCAGGCCATCTGAGCCAGGGGCTCTGCTGGAAGTCAATGCTTTAATCGTGTTGGTAATTTACTCAAGTGTGATGGGCATGTCTGGTATATTGTGTGTATCGGGTGTAAGGTTTGGGAGATCTAGATCATCCAAGTACCTCGTTATTTCTTCCTTGGATTTCCCATCATGGTTGGAATATAGGGATGTATAGAAGTCAGAAAATGTAGTGTTGATATCCTGCTCCTGGTTCACTATCGTCCCTTGAGTTGTCTGGATAATGGAAATGGGGTTACGGTAACTCTCAGCCTTGAGCATATTAGATAAGAATTTACCCGCTTTATTGCTTTCCCGTATCTGCAGGCTCTGGCTGGGGTGGGCATATACAGGACTTCTCTGTCTGCAAGTTTGTTGAATTTGTGTTGTATGTATATCGGAAAGGGTCTCTTTGTTATGTGTGGTGCTATATTCAACTTCAAGCATGTCTAGTTTTGCTTCAGCTATGCTTAATTCCCTCCTGACGGTTTTCAATAGCCCAGTGGTTTTTGCCAGAATGACATCCCAGATCCACACCTTGAATGCCTCCCATAGAGTGGCATAGCCACTTACCGATCCTACATTTAATTTGAAAAACTCTTCAATTTCGATGTGAAGTTCCTCGCAGACATGGGGGTCTCTGAGCAAAATCCATCGTCTAGCAGGCGGTGCGTTGTCACAGAGAGTAAGGGTAAGTGTTATTGGGGAGTGGTCTGAGAGGCTGCAGGGATGAATCTCACAGCTGGACATTGCATCTGAGAGGGTTGAGCCAATGAGCCAGTAATCTATGTGTGAGTGTGAATCGTGTATGGACGAATAATAAATAAACTTCTTTTCTTGTGGATGTAATTCCCGCCATATGTTAATTATGTTTGTCTGTTGCAATATCTGTTTTAGGGCAAGTGCGGCCCTCATGGGGGACCACTGAAGAACGGTCCAAGGAAACGTCAAGAATTGTATTGAAGTCCCTCCCCCATATTACTTGCATGTCTCTGGATGTGATCAACATATCGTGCAATAGAAATTTGGGTCATCGACATTAGGTCCATAGGTAATGACTATCACTATTTGTCGTTCCGCTACTTCCCCCATACCAGAACGTATCGGCCCTGGGCATCTATCTTGCTTGAAAGGTATCGGAAACCCAGTTTTGGGCGAATCAATGTGAGCACTCCTCTAGACTGGGCCGAGTACTCTGTGTAATATCTAAGCGGCCCCCAGCATCGAAGAAAGCTTGTATTAACTTTGTTGAACGTTTGTGTTTCTTGTATAAGGAGGATCTGAGGGCTATGACTAGTCAAATAGGCTGCGATTTTCTGGACTTTGACTGGGTTATTGAGCCCTTGAATATTCCAGGAGAGCAGCTTAATCATCAGTCCCCTATCAACCTGTGTCATGACCATCACTTATCTTGGTTCTGTTCCCCATGTATCAATGTGCTTCCGTTCAGCGTGCGGTGTCCGCTACCACATAACTCCCTGATTTTAAACTTTTAACATCCCCAACAAAGCCTGGCAGAGTGCCAAGTGTAGTCATACTTCCTGCTCTGCCCCCAACCCCACCCGCACCATCAACCCCAACACGATGATGTATCCCATTTCTCATAACTTGTGGAATTCTCCTGAGGGTCGCTTGTTGCAGCTGCATGGCTGCCATCAACAGAGGCTCATGACTCCAGTTTCAACAGCTATTAATGGGAGCCACTCTTTCTTACTAAAGACATCAAACAATGCAAAGGAAATGCATCTAAATCACTCTGAATCGGTGGGGTCAAGTCTCTCCTCACCTGATCGTGGTCGCATATTTTGATCCTCTGGGGGTATAGGGATAGAAGCCTCAATGTATGCCATGGCTTCAGTAGGATTTTCAAAAAAATGTGCTCTGCCCCCATGTTGGATTCTCATCTTCACCGGGAATACGAGAGGATAGGGAACGTGACGTTGCCTGTGTTGTCTCTTGACCGGTTCATAGGACCTCCTCTGTGTTTGAACATTGGCTGAGAAGTCTGGGTAGATATGCACCATATTTTCCTCATAGTGTAATGTGCCTTTTCCTTTGGATAATCTTAGAATCGTGTCTCGATCCCTATAGTTGAGCATATGGGCAATTTTCGTACGAGGTGGCGCCCTGGGCCTGGGAGGCGGTGCCAAGGCACGGTGGGCCCTTTCAACAAGGAAGTGGTCTGAGAAGGATTCTGTGCCTAAAAGGGTTTTCAAAAGGTTTTCTATGTGTCCCTCCATTTGGCCTTTACAAAAGGACTCTGAGATCCCAATAATCCGGATGTTATTTCTTCTGGATCTTGATTCGAGATCCTCACACTTGTTTTGGGTTTTATGTAGTTCACCTTTTAGTTGTGCGATGTCCCGGCTGTGTTGGGTTATCGTATCTTTGTTTGTACTGGTCCTGTTTTCTGCATCAGTGATAAGTGTGCTCTCCTTGTCCACCCTCGCCTTCAGGGAGCTGATTGTTGCCACAATGTCATCTTGTCATCTAGCTTAGCAATGGCTAAAAAGCCATGTTGCACAATTGTCATTAGGCAGTCTTCTCTTGCATCAGCGGGGGTCTCGACCTGGCTGTCCGTCATCGACATCGGTGTCATGGCAGACCCATGAGGCTGAGAGCTAGCAAAGGAGTCCATTGGACCATTTTTTTTGGCTCCTGTACATTTCTTCTTGTGGCGGCCCATATGGTGCAAGTGCCAACGGAGAGTGGACTGTGTTCTCCCATGTCTCGCGACTGTTTGGGACAGCTTTGTTTTGGTGATCCCAGAGCAGGCCGGGCGATTCAGGCCTGGGTGGCCGGATTGCCCTACTGTAGAACCTGCAATGCCTGCCTCTGAGGGTCTTGTTGGTGTTAAGTTGTAAGGAGCTTCCTGGAGTTATTGCCTAAGTAGCCTCTCATAGGTAATGCCTAATTTGTGCCATCAGGGCCTCACACTGTTGTTTTATAAGCTCTGTTGTATTGTAGACTGCCGTTTGGGCCAAACTTTAGTATGTGCCTACGCTGGTGCGTTCTGTGTCGTGAAAGGGCTCCTTTGAGGAGACTGCGTTCATGCACGCGTATGCAAAGAAATCAGATGCCTTCCTGCAATGATGAGAGAATGCGGTGTAGTACATGGAAGCAGATGCACAACAGTTAATGTATCCCATGCACCCTTGTTTCTGCCTTTAATGCACACTCTGGGATGTCTCTGCTCCTCCAAGGTGAGTGGGGATCTATCAACAGTGGGACATAGAGTTAAAATATGCTCTGTGCCCCCAGGGTGTCACTGGGTTCGCGTAGAATGGGTACAGGCCCAGTCTCAGATAAAGCCAGGTGAAGATCTTTGTTTTGGAGCTTGGGGAGTTGAGGAGCACAGTCTCCCTCTTGCCCAATATGAACACCTTGCGTCTTGGACTTGATTGGGTTTGTGACTAAGTTTGTGCCGTTAATTGCTGAGGCCAGAAACCTACCATAGTATAAAGCGTCACTGGCCAGCCCCTCCAAAATACTCGCTCAATGTTAATGTCTGATCCGTTGGGGAGGTCTCAACTGCCAGGCCACACCACAGAGGGACTGTTTCCTCCCACATAATCCGGGACCGTGGTGCTGTGCTCAACTATCGCTGGGCCCCCCTGTGAAGTGGGGGGAAAGGCATGCAGGGCGCCCCTCAGCGCGTACCTTTGTACCCTTGTCCTGCCCCTCAATCTGATCGTTGCTCGTCACTTGTCCTCGCTGCTTTTCTGATGTTACAGTCACGGTTGAGGGTGAGGTCGGAACTTTGGCTGGTCAGGGCTGGGGTCGGTGCTCGGAGCATCTCCTCCACAGGGCTGCGTGTTGTAACCTGAAGGCCTGAAGGGAGCGTGTCTCATCATTGCACAGATAGGTTCACGGCCGCTCTTGATGCTCCAGCAGCAGTTTGTTTAGTGGCGTCTCGCGTTAATATATACAGGAAGAGATGTCGGGTATTCTGCGATCTGGCACCGGTATCTGAAGTTCGTGGGCATAGATCACCCTTAGCTGATGTTGCATTCAGAACATAGTCCGTTAAAGCAATCGTGACTCCAGAGCAGGGGGAATGCTCCTCCCCTTTCCCGGCCCTGCGTGGATAGTCCGGCTGCGGTGTGGCAAAGCTTTTCTGTGGTGATGGGCGTCGGATCGCGGCAAGCGAGTCCTCCCACTGCCTCTGAATGTCCTTAAGGCTCAGTGCTGCTGTTATGGTTTTTTCCCAGACTTGTTCCCGGTGTGCTGCAGGCTCCAAGACTCCTGGCCGACGAAGTATTTTTCCACTCAGTGGCTCCGGCAAGGATTCATTTAATGTAAGGATAAGAAGGGGATCGGAGCTCTCCGATCAGGCGGCCATCTTCCTTGCGCGCAACAGCACCCACCTTAAAGATCCATTTTCAATTAGTTTTTTCACCAGGGCAAAGTTTGCCCTAGTGCTAATACCAATCCGTATTAGCACTAGGGCAAACATTGTCCTGTTGCAATAATGCAATGAACATGTATCTTTTTTGCCAAAGGTCAATTGTTTCCCTGGTGCTTACACCATGCCAAACTGCACTTGTCATGGTGCAAGAGTTTTCAAATATGGCCCATTGTTTTTAAAAAGAGGGCAAACTTTGCCCTAATGCAAATACTGTACAACTTAGCACTTGCACCGGTGCAAAGTTTCTGTAATCTGGCCCCTGGTTGGACCGTATAGATCCCCGGAGCAGAACCATTGTATTATACCCAAAATGTGTGGGGCTCTCATTTCACAATGGATTGTGAACGCTGATGCTGAGTTTGGTTACTGTAAAAGTTGTAATAATAATGCCTTCTCCATTATAACTAAGGGTTGGATAATACCAGTCCCCCGCATTGCAGCCTCCATACAGATCCAGCAAAATGGAAGATGGTTGAACTGGACTGTGTCACTGAATGGGATAGTAATATATGGATGGTCCAGGTAAAGCCTATACCAGGATAGTCATAACAATTGCCGAAGTCTGTAGGTATTCCATTACAAAAGATTGCTTATGTTCTCCCTGGCACTGAGTGAAATACCTTTAACTTTGAAATAATAACCCTCATATTCCACGAACCCATGAACTGACCAATGTTTGAAGCGCCTGGGGTTTACCAGCAATGGCAACGGCGACGCCTGCAGTTAGTAACAGGGGAATCCGATGGCCTACTGTTATAGGGTTCAACAACAGATAAGAGACCCACTGAGATCTCTTTATTTTAGTAGATTTTGCTGTAGTCATGAAAATCATAACTTTCAATACAGGTAAGTGTTCATGTTTCTCCCTTCTTTCCTTTTTTTATAAAACATAATTGAACATGCCTTTCTTCCTCTTCCATTGTCAACTGTTTGCACAATTTATTAATACATATTAGAACACTGAGATAGTTATTGACCTCCTCTCAACCAATAAAAACATTTAGAGTGCAGTCGATAAATAACTAGTGCTACTGACTGCATTCTGAACATTCGAACTTCAAAGGTCGACAGGGAAACCACAATGCAGTTTCCAGACAAGGTTTCTGTCATCAAGAAACTTCCCCCTGTGGAAGGACGTTTTTGTTCACAGAAACATCCCATTTAACATGAGAGAAAGCTAAAACATGGTAATTGGCGTTCACTTACTTATGGATTAACCATTTACTTTTACATGACCCTTAATGCATGTTCATCTTAAAGCCACTTCTGTTTAACCATGTTTGCAATTAAAATGCTTAATTTATGATGACAACCTTGTTATTTAAATGCTACAAAATAAAACCACATTGAATTTACGAACTCATTTTGTCTATTTACTTATATCACTATCAAAGAAGCATTTTTACTTCACCACCGAAACTTCAAAACATGTATTGCTACTAACACTATGTGCAAACAGCCTTAGGGACCTTGTGAGGGTCATTATCGCTTGGGATAATGACCCTTCCCCAGCTAATGGTCCATATCTCGATGGTGGGACACTATCCCGCGATAATGACCCCTCCTTTGATGGAGTGTTTTATAAGGCTATAATATCGCTTGTGTGACTGGGAATGCACAATGGGCGGTCATCTGCGGTATTTTTGAAGTTGAAACTGCTGTTTCTATGATGTACTTGCTTAATTGTTATGCCACTTTGGCATGAATTCTTTCCTTGGGGAATATGCCATGCCATGTCTGTAGTGTTTCTCTGACTGGAGCCACTCACACACCTTCTTTCTGGTGCTGTTCCAATACTGCAACTTTAGTAGCTGTGTCTGTACCATGTAACACCCTCTGGATTTCATGTTTTGCATAGTGTGCTACCATCTGCAGCCTTATGGGTCACACTCCCTTGAAGCCACCCACAGTTGTAGCACTGAAGCATTATGTTCTTCTGCTATGGCAGACAGGCACCAACCTGCTTTGGTTGCGGCTAACAAGCCGAGAGCACCATCCCAGGGAAATCCTGGTGTGTCATAGGTTGCCTATTTGTTCCAAATCAGCAGAAAACTACTGGAACACCTGTGGAGACACTGAGGAAGAATTTCCCAGAGATAATCTATTTTCAAATTGCAGCTGTTTTTGCTAATTACTGTTGGGCAGATCACAGCACCAATGCGATTAATGCTGTGTAGAAAGAGGCAGTGGAAATGTACTGCATTGGTCAGCAAAGGAACATTACATGATTGTGCTATGTCCCGGTGAACCAAGGTGTCCACCATCACAAAGAGTTTTTCAAGATGTTTCCCATTGACCCCAATGCTCATGATGCAACAATAGGTCTTTACTATGAAGACTACTGATTAATAGCACAGTGGTCCTTCCTGAAAGCTCCTGATGGACCTTAAGCTACAGTTTATGCCACTGTCTCACTTCGGAAGCATGGTGACTAAAATGCGACTAAAAAGACTACTAATTGCTGCAATGAAATCTTAACAGGGTGGAAGTAACATGATTCACAAAATAGTTATTCATAAATGTGTCAAGACAGGATGGTGCGGTCACTGTTGTGAGAACAGGTCCTTGAGGCTTGACGACGTCATGTCAGAAGATAACATGGGCAGTTTTATTTAATTAAGAACAAGGCGATACGCTGGTCCTCTCTCTCCTTCCATCTACATAAAACATGTCATCATGCAGCCAGTTCATGGAGAGCATGACCGCCTGTTAACCGATGAGCACATGAGCAGCACTTTCACTGTAGAAGTAATTTAGGGCCTACCAATAATATTCAAGTATGATGAGTAGCAACATTATTTCATGGGATGGTTTATGGGTGGAATCTTAGCTAAGGGTTGATCAAGCACTAGTTGTGGACATATAGAATTATATATGTAGCTTAGTAGAGGGAGCCAATGACCAGGCACAGTAGATTTTCACAACTGTGACATCACATTGCCTATAAAACCTGCTGTTTCCTGTTAATATGTGGAGACATTCTTGAGTGAGAGCTTGGCTTTTAATCTTGCTTTTCCCCCCAGTCTATATTGGAGTAAAGCTGGGTTACCTTGCATTTGGTATGCCACAATCACCCTGTGTTGTCTCTTATTTGACAAACACCAGTTAGAGGGCTATTTGGCTTTTGACCTCTGGTTATCACTATGTTAGAAATAGTTATTCTTGGATTCAATCTCGAAGCATCTTTTTTAATAAAAGCTCTTTTTCAATTAGTGCTGAAAAGTGAGATGTTCTGAGACTCAGTTAAATTTAAATTACTTCAACATTCATTTATTAAGATGCGTCTAGTAAGTCCTTTACATAAAAAAGAGCCACTGTTGCCCACCATCCAGATACATCTTTCTTACTGACTCTGCGTGGAACATCTGGGTTAGGGCATTCTAACATATCAGTATCCACATTGTGTGTGTGGTGGAAAGGGAGGAGGGGTGCTGTATCTTTGTCCACCTGTGTGTGGTTGGAAAGAGAGGAGGTGTGTGGTATTTGTGTCCTTGAAGCATTTGAGAGGGACTGGTCGGATGATGTCAGAGTGTATGTGATGTCATAAGTGAAATGTACGTGTGGATGTAGAATGTTGCTCTACTGCTGGGTTCCAACAGCACTACTTGCAGAGAAACAGCCTGGGTGGGGAGCACTAGTGAATCTCTTCTCGCCGTATGTACTTAGTGGAATGTAACTTAATAACTTAACATATTACAAGGACTTACCCACGGCTCCAGAAATCCTCCTTTATAACAATGAGACAGAACAAACTTGGCTGTTTGTGACAATATCTTGTTCTTCCAGCAATCACCAGCCCTCTTGGAATATGGTCATCTAGCTCCTCCCCTCACCTAATAGTTTATTTTTTTTACCCATTCCCAGTATGGGCTTTTTTGTGACGATCTACAAGTCTACATGTTTGGCAAATTTATTTTTTCAAATACCTTTTTCACATTTTAGTCTTATCTAAACTTGGAAACTTTCTCTAACTATGAAATGAATGTGGCATTGCATTGTATATACCATGCCACTCTTCAATCGTTACTACTCTATATTAGAGTGATTTGACTTATTATTTCAAAGTTCAGGTATGTTCCCCTGTTTTGATTGTAACTCCTCTGCTTAATAATACCAAGGATTTTTGAAGGAACGGACTAAAGACAAATGAGAAGTGGTAAGAAAGAAGAAGATTTACTACTCCCTGTCCGAATAGTATCTTTAAAAAAGTAGCTTGCAGACTTCTGTAAAGTGAGCTTTGGGTTTGCTCACGGGTCCCTGCAAACTGCTCCCCTATCCTAATTCTTCCTAGAATTACTTCCAGTGCCATGAGCCTGGAGGAGCTTGTGGAATACAGTGGGTGGCAGTAGTAATAGGAAAAAAATATTCTGTGCAACTCTTTGTTTTAGTCTAATAAAAAAACACAATTCTGCAGTAAGATATCTCAGTAGGTTCATGTACCTGCTTTGAGGATCTGTGCACAGTCGGCAAGCCACAGTTTCAGCACTTGATGGCAACAAGGCAGCCTTTCTTCTTTCTGAAGATGATCAGTTAGGTACAGCTGAAGTGGGAGGCCGAGAGAAATCAAACCAGACCTGCATTTCTCCCAGCTATCAAGTTTCCCACAGCCATGCGTGAGGTAGCCATCCAGTTCTGGCTTTGCTTGGAATTCTGGGACTTGCAGTTTCAAACAGGAAAGAAAAAACTACAAGACCCAGAATCAAAGGGGAAAAGCAGAAGTAGTTAATGGGCTTCTCATGCATGGCCATGATAAATGTGAGATCTCTGGTGTCCACATGTCTGGGGGAGAGGACATGTGAGTGATGCTGCCTCTCACTTAGCCTTCAGAAATTTGGGAAATGAGTACTATGAGGTGAATATCATATAGATATGAATAGTTTGTTTCAGACTTTAAATGCAAAAGGTCTGTCAGATAGAAACAGAGTCAGTCATATGTCAAGCATGCATGGAAGAGCAATTCATCCCTTGAGAGTTGCTTACATGAGCATCATGACATTGAGTAATGTTTCAATGACATGATTTCATGGCAGCTTGCGTTACTTTGGAAAGAAAGTACAACAGCAAAGGCTTATTTAAAAACACAGTTCAGCTGTTTTCGACTCAAGATAACCCAACATTGGAGCTGCAAGCAAGTCGACCGTTCCTTCTAAATGTCGTAGCTCTGCTACAGGAAAAAAGTCTGGCATTCCTACTCCACTGGTCACTAACATGTTTATCAGTCTGAAAATGTCATGCAATGAACCACAAACTATCCTATAGACCTCCCAAAAGCCTGAGAGGCTTGTCAATCGCTGACTTCACAATCGGGAGATGCTGAGTTTGGCTGAATAAGTTTACCCATGTACAATTTTGGCACTTCATGACCAGTGTTCAATTTAGAAAGTGGTCAAATGTTGTTCCATATCTGAATACATTGATGTCCTTATTTATTATTTTTTATTTATTTATATTTATATAGCGTACAAGCAGCCCAAGGGCACTGAGGCACTGTTACTTGCAAGAACTTAGTTACACAGGTACAGGCATGGTAGCGGTCGTTGATACATTATGGATATTACAGAACATCCTACTGTTGTTACAGACATTGGACTTGGTCATTGTGTTACAACTTATGCATTGGGTCATGTGGTGAGTATTCATGCAAGTGTGCGGGGCCTTATGTGAAGAGGATGGTTTTCATAGCTTTGCGTAAAGTGGTGAGGGAGGCCTCACCTCGGATCGTGGGAGGTAGGGCATTCCAGTGATTGGATGCGAGATAGGGGAAACTGGATCCGCCTGCTCTGGCTTTTTTTACTAGTGGCACAGAGAGCATGTTGGTATATGTTGGTATACAGTGATCTAGTGGGCCTGGTAGTGGAGACGGGGTGGATTCTTTTTGAGAGGTAGGCAGGCACAGTGAGGTGAATGCACTTGTGGGTCAGTGTCAGAGCTTTAAAGACGATCCTTTCCTTTATTGGGAGCCATTGAGGCTTCAACCAACAGTTAAGTGGGTTTCACATGGACTAAACCTATTCACCTTGTTCAATCGGCCCTTTAAACCGTCAGAAAAATCTGCTTTGAAATCCTCCCTAGTTTTCCTGTGAGAACCCCGCTTAAGAGCATGTTTGATTTTCAGGTCTCCAGTACACCCCAACACATCTGTTCAGTCAGCTGTTGCAAGTGCGCTAAGGAATTGCAAAGTATAAGAAAAATGTACTTTCAGTTGCCAGGATTATTACAGACTCACTGACAAGATAAAATACCCATCACAGTGATACATCTTGGTCCCCAGATACTTGGCAAGACATCTGGATGCAGTTATCCAATTTATGACATTAGCATCACTCAGTCATTCTCAGGATATATTTAGTAGCAGTCGAACATACATTGCAATGAAGACAAATGTTGAAAGATTCAAGCATTAACATGCATCTGTCTGAACTGATCTACCCACATGGACGTCTGCTGGGTTCCATGTGTTAAAATCGCAGCAAAAAATGGCTGTGGTCATAAAATATTGTGGCAAAAAGGCTGTGGTTTTGCTGCCACAATCCATATAAAGGATCCGGGAGACACCCCCGCAATCCCTGCTCACCTTAAATGGAGTAATGGGGCACACCTTTAATGGGTCAAACTACGGCATGTTTGCCTCAATTTTTAGTACAGGTGACATTTTTGCCTTGATTTTATCACTGCATACCGTCTGCTGCTGTGCCTAAATATTTGTTTTTCCTGAAAACAAAATGGCTCACTTTTATTTTGCATTTTAATTAGTCTAACTGAGCTTTACTTCTGGTTCATGGCATACTTAACTTTCAAATAAATAACCATATATTGAAATGCAGACCCCTTCCCTTGTTTACCCCATGTGTAAAGCGAATTCCTATCAGGAGGAAATACACTGGAATGATGCTTGCCAAGGCTCATCACCCCATTGCACTACCCCCGTAACAAATGTGGTGCTGATCGCACAATTCAATTCTTGCTGTATAATGTTTTACAGGGATTCCTCTTGTCAACATTGCATAAGCCATATGCATTGGAATTGCCTTCCTGGTCAGTTCCCAGCACTGCCCCATGGTCCTATATGTGCATCTGTAATCGGGTAAATGTGGCTGTTTATGAATATGCCAACATTTTCTTGCACCTGAAACGCTGCACCATTGTACATCTGTTCAACAAAGCAAGGCTGGCATGACTAACGTTAGTTGGTAATCTTATAGTACATATATTAATAAAGTTTCATCCTTTCAGATACAACTAGGCAAATTACCCTGGGAACGTTTTCAATATGCCACCATTATAATGCTTGGATGTACCTCTGATAAACAGTTTATTTACAAAGTTCTAATCCCCATACACCCCCTAATTTAACACCACTCCCAGCCATATAAAACATTTTTGATATATAATTTCCTACGTTTTGGAAAACAAATGAAATAGTTAAAATATATTGTACGCGTGAATGGATGCCAATTAGCGGGTGGAGAACGCTTGCTTTGTTGCCTTTAGAGTCGGAAGACATTTGCTCCAATTTGGCTGTCTCAATGCGAATAAAAATATAAATTCCATCATTGAAGCTATACATATTTATTTGGTTGGGACTGGTTTAAGGCACGGCAGGCCCTTAAGACATGGGACTTTGGAAGAGAGTACTCGAGTGTTTAGACTGCACCTCACACACTCGCAGTTGTGCATCAGGTTTGCAGAGATCTAAAAATGTCTGAGAAACATGTTGTAATCGGTCTGCTATATAATTGGTTATTAATAACGCTCTTAATACCCAGAGGTTTCTAAGCGCAGATGGACCGGGGATCGCACGAACCTGGGTTGCTCCTCGTATCCTTGCTTCCAAGGCGAGCGCCTTGCCCCTGGGCTATTCTCCCCGGACTAAACCACCTATCTTACGCCTTGGGGAACAGCAGTAGAGCGAAACACGTGTTGGTTTTAAAGTGCACATTGAATCGGATACCTTGCAAATAGCCATATGATTAAAAGTGTGAACAAAATCAAGACAATTGAAAGAGGCATTATGCCTCATTATAAGTTTGCCTGTACAGTAACAATAGGACCGGTAATCTTGCCGGTACCGTTGTTACCGTACCGGCAAACTACGAGGTCTGTTCGCAGGTGCCTTTTCGCCCGCCAGGTTTGACCTGGCAGGCAGACCGGCACCCACGAGCAGACCACGTCGGATGCACCGGCAGCATTTACGAATGGTGCCGGTGCATCCGGCCTCCCGATTCCCATTGAGCCCTATGAGGCTCGAATGGGAACGGGGAGCATTTTTTTTCTGGCACCTGCGAATGTGCAATTACCGGGTCAGGCAGGCCGTAATGACCTGATAATTGCCCGTTCCCGGGCACTGAAAAAAAAATGATACCGTCGGCACCCGTGCCGGTTTTACTGGCACCGCTATCGCCAGTCTCATAATGAGGCCCATTATGACTTAAAGGAAGCATTCATAAATGGAGGTTTACGTGCACATTACTGTATGAAATTTTGAAGAGGATGAACAAGTCTGCCATCATGTCTTCATATCATCCTGGGGCTGGAGTACTCCACTCTATATTACCCTTTAACTGCCTTTACAACTTATATAAACATGTCTGAAAAAGATCCAATTTGTCTAGGAATTTCTTTTTTTTTTACTGGCAGTCCTAATGTTGACACTATGACCCAATTCGGGGGGCCGACAATCATCCATCTTTGGAAAAAGGTGAGCATGAAGATGGAGTTTTAGATTCTCAGTGAGGCAGAGTCTTCAAGGCTTGCCAAAGGTTCAGATTTAGTGTTTCAGGACAAGTAGTAATGATCTGTTTAGTCGTAAAGGACTTCATTCCCTGCCCTAAACATTAAAAGCAAAGAGGATGTCCAAATGCATTTGGTTCCATGCCAATGAGGGCATGGCAATTGTAATGCATTGCTGGGCAGCTTCCAAGGCTGGGATCCCCACGAGGCACCATTTTGGAGCTAAGAGCATATAATCTTTCTTCATTGTAAGGGCAGATGCAAGATCGCACTTCACCTGGGACTGCAGGAATCAGGCCAGACCCCAGGCATTTTCATCTGGGTGGGCCAGGTTTGTGATCAGGGGGGCCCAATTTCTATTTTGTATGGGGGCATGAGTACCCTAAACTAAGTGCTGGCATTAATCCAGATTTCACAGATCCATGATCCAGAAGAAAATGTCTTCCCAAATCCAGACAAAAATACATTTGCACCGCTCTCTAAAAAACAGCACAGAGCAAAAGAGAAACTTGGAAAATAGTATTGCAACATCAATCTACCTATCTTCCCTTGCCATCTGCTCCTCCTGTTTGTATTATATCCACTTTTCCTTCACCTTTCACGCCCAATCACCTTCCATCAGGTCAGGTCCCCCTGACCGCCATTCCCATTTACCTCCAATTCCACCTACCCCAAAAACCCACAACATGGGCCTCATTATGAGTATGGAGGCAGCCATGCCCTTATTAAGGTTCCAGGGCCAGGTCCCGCGAAAGGGGACTTCCCGGGCCATTTTGACCTTGGAGGGCCCGGTAAATCCCTTTTGCGGGACCCGGACCCGGTACTTCCCCATTCCCATTTCAGCCCCCACAGGGCTCAATGGGAATGGGGAGGGTGCTAACAACCGGGCCATTTGTGCCGATAGTGGGGCATTTGTTGACTAGAGAGTATGTGCCCCCTGCCTTCCTCAGAAGAAACAGAATTATAAAATGAGAAAGGAAACATTTGAAACAGCACATTAAATTTTCCTGGAAATGCAGCTGGCGCAAAAAATAGTTAGTTTTGTTACACAAGTAGGGGACAGATAAGGCATTAGCTTGCACAATTAGTGTGTTTTAAAACAGAATAGACTAGGTGACAGGGAGGCGTGTCCCCAAGATAGGGGCTCACTACACAAGTAAGGATGAATGACTGTAGGTAGAATTAGGTTGCAGCTACCCATAAGTAGATGTATCATGTGCGAGGCATGCACCAGGACTTGGTAGATAGCAAAATCAATGCAGAGCAAATGTGTCCTACAGAGGGAAATAATGTGACAAGCAACTGCCATTTTAAATTGCACCAGCATAGCAGAAAATTGAGCTCTGCAGCTTTAAGGAAAAGGCCAAGTTAAGCATGCTTGAACACATACATTTAATTCAGGGAAATGTTGTGGTAGCTGGACATAGCCTCTAACAAGGAATCTGAAAACCCAAGACTTCATAGGGGAGGGTTGCATGGTGGAACAAGATACGATTGTGAGCATCCAGCTTTCAAGGTAAATTAGGTTACAATAACACGTCAGACCATTTCAAGTCTATGGGACATACTGAACATCCCAGGAAGTTCATAAGTAGTTGGCAGATTAATGCCTCTGCGATAGGCTTGGCGTGACAGAGGAATACAATGCGACTAAAAAGACTACTAATTGCTGTGATGAAATCTTAACAGGGTGGAAGTAACATGATTCACAAAATAGTTATTCATAAATGTGTCAAGACAGGATGGTGCGGTCACTGTTGTGAGAACAGGTCCTTGAGGCTTGGCGACGTCATGTCAGAAGATAACATGGGCAGTTTTATTTAATTAAGACCAAGGCGATACGCTTGTTCTCTCTCTCCTTCCATCTACATAAAACATGTCATCATGCAGCTAGTTCATGGAGAGCGTGACCGCCTGTTAACCGATGAGCACATGAGCAACACTTTCACTGTAGTAGTAATTTAGGGCCTACCAATAATATTCAAGTATGATGAGTAGCAACATTATTTCATGGGTTGGTTTATGGGTGGAATCTTAGCTAAGGGTTGATCAAGCACTAGTTGTGGACATATAGAATTATATATGTAGCTTAGTAGAGGGAGCCAATGACCAGGCACAGTAGATTTTCACAACTGTGACATCACATTACCTGCTGTTTCCTGTTAATATGTGGAGACATTCTTGAGTCAGAGCTTGGCTTTTAATCTTGCTTTTCCCCCCAGTCTATATTGGAGTAAAGCTGGGTTACCTTGCATTTGGTATGCCACAATCACCCTGTGTTGTCTCTTATTTGACAAACACCAGTTAGAGGGCTATTTGGCTTTTGACCTGTGGTTATCACTATGTTAGAAATAGTTATTCTTGGATTCAATCTCGAAGCATCTTTTTTAATAAAAGCTATTTTTCAATTTGTGCTGAAAAGTGAGATGTTCTGAGACTCAGTTAAATTTAAATTACTTCAACATTCATTTATTAAGATGCGTCTAGTAAGTCCTTTCCATAAAGAAGAGCCACTGTTGCCCACCATCCAGATACATCTTTCTTACTGACTCTGCGTGGAACATCTGGGTTAGGGCATTCTAACATATCAGTATCCACGTTGTGTGTGTGGTGGAAAGGGAGGAGGGGTGCTGTATCTTTGTCCACCTGTGTGTGGTTGGAAAGAGAGGAGGTGTGTTGTATTTGTGACCTTGAAGCATTTGAGAGTGACTGGCCGGATGATGTCAGAGTGTATGTGAGGTCATAAGTGAAATGTACGTGTGGATGTAGAATGTTGCTCTACTGCTGGGTTCCAACAGCACTACTTGCAGAGAAACAGCCTGGGTGGGGAGCACTAGTGAATCTCTTCTCGCCGTGTGCACTTAGTGGAATGTAACTTAATAACTTAACATATTACAAGGACTTACCCACGGCTCCAGAAATCCTCCTTTATAACAATGAGACAGAACAAACTTGGCTGTTTTTGACAATATCTTGTTCTTCCAGCAATCACCAGCCCTCTTGGCATATGGTCATCTAGCTCCTCCCCTCACCTAATAGTTTATTTTTTTACCCATTCCCAGTATGGGCTTTTATGATGATCTACAAGTCTACATGTTTGGCAAATTTATTTTTTCAAATAACGTTTTCAGATTTTAGTCTTATCTAAACCTGGAAACTTTCTCTAACTATGAAATGAATGTGGAATTGCATTGCATATACCATGCCACTCATCAATCGTTACTAGTCTATATTAGAGTGATTTGACTTATTCTTTCAAAGTTCAAGTATGTCCTCCTGTTTTGATTGTAAATCCTCTGCTTAATAATACCAAGGATTTTTGAAGGAACAGACTAAAGACAAATGAGAAGTGGTAAGAAAGAAGGAGATTTACTACTCCCTGCCCGAAAAGTATCTTTAAAAAAGTAGCTTGCAGACTTTCGTAAAGTGAGCTTTGGGTGTGCTCACGGGTCCCTGCAAACTGCTCCCATATCCTAATTCTTCCTAGAATTACTTCCAGTGCCATGAGCCTGGAGGAGATGGTCGAATACGGTGGGTGGCAGTAGTAATAGGTAAAAAATATTCTGTGCAACTCTTTGTTTTAGTCTAATAAAAAAACACAATTCTGCAGTAAGATATCTCAGCAGGTTCATGTACCTGCTTTGAGGATCTGTGCACAGTCGGCAAGCCACAGTTTCAGCACTTGATGGCAACAAGGCAGCCTTTCTTCTTTCTGAAGATGATCAGTTAGGTACAGCTGAAGTGGGAGGCCGAGAGAAATCAAACCAGACCTGCATTTCTCCCAGCTATCAAGTTTTCCGTAGCCATCCAGTTCTGGCTTTGCTTGGAATTCTGGGACTTGCAGTTTCAAACGGGAAAGAAAAAACTACAAGACCCAGAATCAAAGGGGAAAAGCAGAAGTAGTTAATGGGCTTCTCACGCATGGCCATGATAAATGTGAGATCTCTGGTGTCCGCATGTCTGGGGGAAAGGACATGTGAGTGATGCTGCCTCTCATTTAGCCTTCAGAAATTTGGCAAATGAGTACTATGAGGTGAATATCATATAAATATGAATAGTTTGTTTCAGACTTTACATGCAAAAGGTCTGTCAGATAGAAACAGAGTCAGTCATATGTCAAGCATGCATGGAAGAGCAATTCATCCCTTGAGTGTTGCTTACATGAGCATCATGACATTGAGTAATGTTTCAATGACATGATTTCATGGCAGCTTGTGTTACTGTGGAAAGAAAGTACAACAGCAAAGGCTTATTTAGAAACACAGTTCAGCTGTTTTCGACTCAAGATAACCCAACATTGGAGCTGCAAGCAAGTCGACCGTGCCTTCTAAATGTCGTAGCTCTGCTACAGGAAAAAAGTCTGGCATTCCTACCCCACTGGTCACTAACATGTTTATCAGTCTGAAAATGTCATGCAATGAACCACAAACTATCCTATAGACCTCTCAAAAGCCTGAGAGGCTTGTCAATCGCTGACTTCACAATCGGGAGATGCTGAGTTTGGCTGAATAAGTTTACCTATGTACAATTTTGGCACTTCATGACCAGTGTTCAATTTAGAAAGTGGTCAAATGTTGTGCCATATCTGAATACATTGATGTCCTTTATTATTTTGTATTTATTTATATTTATATAGCGTGCAAGCAGTCCAAGGGCACTGAGGAGCTATTGCTTGCAAGAACTTAGTTACACAGGTACAGGCATGGTGGCGGTTGTTGATACATTATGGATATTACAGAACATCATACTGTTGTTACAGACATTGCACTTGGTCATTGTGTTACAACTTATGCATTGGGTCATGTGGTGAGTATTCATGCAAGTGTGCGGGGCCTTATGTGAAGAGGATGGTTTTCATAGCGTTGCGTAAAGTGGTGAGGGAGGGCTCACCTCGGATCGTGGGAGGTAGGGCATTCCAGTGATTGGGTGCGAGAGAGGGGAAACTGGATCCGCCCGCTCTGGCTTTTTTTACTAGTGGCACAGAGAGCATGTTGGTATACGGTTTTCTAGTTGGCCTGGTAGTGCAGACGGGGTATATACTTTTTGAGAGGTAGGCAGGCGCAGTGAGGTGAATGCACTTGTGGGTCAGTGTCAGAGCTTTAAAGACGATCCTTTCCTTTATTGGGAGCCATTGAGGCAACTACTTAGGCTTCAACCAACAGTTAAGTGGGTTTCACATGGACTAAACCTATTCACCTTGTTCAATCTGCCCTTTAAACATGCAGAAAAATCTGCTTTGAAATCTTCCCTAGTTTTCCTGTGAGAACCCCGCTTAAGAGCTTGTTTGATTTTCAGGTCTCCAGTACACCCCAACACATCTGTTCCATCTGTTCCATCAGCTGTTGCAAGTGCGCTAAGGAATTGCAAAGTATAAGAGAAATGTACTTTCAGTTGCCAGGATTATTACAGACTCACTGACAAGATAAAATACCCATCACAGTGATACATCTTGGTCCCCAGATACTTGGCAAGACATCTGGATGCAGTTATCCAATTTATGACATTAGCATCACTCAGGCATTCTCAGGATATATTTAGTAGCAGTCTAACATACATTGCAATGAAGATAAATGTTGAAAGATTCAAGCATTAACATGCATCAGTCTGAACTGATCTACCCACATGTACGTCTGCTGGGTTCCATGTGTTAAAATCGCAGCAAAAAATGGCTGTGGCCATAAAATATTGTGGCAAAAAGGCTGTGGTTTTGCCGCCGCAATCCATGTAAAAGATCCGGGAGACACCCCCGCAATCCCTGCTCACCTTAAATGGAGTAATGGGGTACACCTTTAAAGGATCAAACTATGGCAATTTGCGTAAATTTTTTGTACAGGTGATATTTTTGCCCCGATTTTATATTTTTTTCCTGAAAACAAAATGGCTCACTATTATTTTGCATTTTAGTTAGTCTAACTGAGCTGGTTCAGGGCATACTTAACTTTTAAATAAATAACCATATATTAAAATGCAGATACCCTTCCCTTGTTTACCCCATGTGTAAAGGGAATTCCTAGCAGGAGGAAATACACTGGAATGATGCTTGCCAAGGCTCATCACCCCATTGCACTACCCGCGTAACAAATGTGGTGCTGATCGCACAATTCAATTCTTGCTGCATTATGTTTTAGAGGGATTCCTCTTGTCAACATTGCATAAGCCATATGCATTGGAATTGCCTTCCTGGTCAGTTCCCAGCACTGCCCCATGGTCCTATATGTGCATCTGAAATCGGGAAAATGTGGCTGTTTATGAATATGCAAACATTTTCTTGCACCTGAAACGCTGCACCATTGTACATCTGTTCTACAAAGCAAGGCTGGCATGACTAACGTTAGTTGGTAATCTTATAGTACATATATTAATAAAGTTTCATCCTTTCAGATACAACTAGGCAAATTACCCTGGGAACGTTTTCAATATGCCACCATTATAATGCTTGGATGTACCTCTGATAAACAGTTTATTTACAAAGTTCTAATCCCCATACACCCCCTAATTTAACACCACTCCCAGCCATATAAAACATTTTTGATACATAATTTCCTACGTTTTGGAAAACAAATGAAATAGTTAAAATATATTGTACGCGTGAATGGATGCCAATTAGCGGGTTGAGAACGCTTGCTTTGTTGCTTGTTGAGTCGGAAGACATTTGCTCCAATTTGGCTGTCTCAATGCGAATAAAAATATAAATTCCATCTTTGAAGCTATACATATTTATTTGGTTGGGACTGGTTTAAGGCACGGCAGGCCCTTAAGACATGGGACTTTGGAAGAGAGTACTCGAGTGTTTAGACTGCACCTCACACACTCGCGGTTGTGCATCAGGTTTGCAGCGATCTAAAAATGTCTGAGAAACATGTTGTAATCGGTCTGCTATATAATTGGTTATTAATAACGCTCTTAATACCCAGAGGTTTCTAAGCGCAGATGGACCGGGGATCGGACGAACCTGGGTTGCTCCTCGTAGCCTTGCTTCCAAGGCGAGCGCGTTGCCCCTGGGCTATTCTCCCCGGACTAAACCACCTATCTTACGCCTTGGAGAACAGCAGTAGAGCGAAACACGTGTTGGTTTTAAAGTGCACATTGAATCGGATACCTTGCAAATAGCCATATGATTAAAAGTGTGAACAAAATCAAGACAATTGAAAGAGGCATTATGCCTCATTATGAGTTTGCCTGTACAGTAACAATAGGACCGGTAATCTTGCCGGTACCGTTGTTGCCGTACCGGCAAACTACGAGGTCTGTTCGCAGGTGCCTTTTTGCCCGCCAGGTTTGATCTGGCAGGCAGACCGGCACCAGCGAGCAGCCCACGTCGGATGCACCCACAGCATTCACGAATGGTGCCGGTGCATCCAGCCTTCCGATTCCCACTGAGCCCTATGGGTCTCGAATGGGAATGGGGAGCATTTTTTTCTGGCACCCGCAAATGTGCATTTACTGGGTCAGGTGGGCCGTAATGACCCGATAATTGCCCGTTGCTGGGCACTGGAAAAAAAATGATACCGGCGGCACCCGTGCAGGTTTTACTGGCACCGCTACCGCCAGTCTCATAATGAGGCCCATTATGACTTAAAGGAAGCATTCATAAATGGAGGTTTACGTGCACATTACTGTATGAAATTTTGAAGAGGATGAACAAGTCTGCCATCATGTCTTCATATCATCCTGGGGCTGGAGTACTCCACTCTATATTACCCTTTAACTGCCTTTACAACTTATATAAACATGTCTGAAAAAGATCCAATTTGTCTAGGAATTTCTTACATTATGACCCTATTTGGGCGGCCGGCAATCATCCATCTTTTGAAAAAGGTGAGCATGAAGATGGAGTTTTAGATTCTCAGTGAGGCAGAATCTTTAAGGCTTGCCAAGGGTTCAGATTTAGTGTTTCGGGACAAGTAGTAACGATCTGTTTAGTCGTAAAGGACTTCATTCCCTGCCCTAAACATTAAAAGCAAAGAGGATGTCAAAATGCATTTGGTACCATGCCAATGAGGGCATGGCAATTGTAATGCATTGCTGGGCAGCTTCCAAGGCTGGGATCCCCACGAGGCACCATTTTGGAGCTAAGAGCATCTAATCTTTCTTCATTGTAAGGGCGGGTGCAAGATTACCCATCACCTGGGACTGCATGAATCAGGCCCGGCTCCAGGAATTTTCATCTGGGTGGGTCAGGTTTGTGATCAGGGGGTGCCAATTTCTATTCTGTGTGGGAGTATGAGTACCCTAAACAAAGTGCTGGCATTAATCCCGATTTCCCAGATCCATAATCCAGAAGAAAATGTCTTCCCAAATCCAGACAAAAATACATTTGCACCGCTCTCTAAAAAACAGCACAGAGCAAAAGAGAAACTTGGAAAATAGTATTGCAACATCAATCTACCTATCTTCCCTTGCCAGCTGCTCCTCCTGTTTCTATTATGTCCACTTTTCCTTCACCTTTCACGCCCAATCCCCCTGACCACCAATCCCATTTACCTTCAATTCCACCTACCCCAAAAACCCACACCATGGGCCTTATTACGAGTATGGATGCATCCATGCCCTTAACATGGGCATGGCTGCCTCCATACCAGGTTCCAGGTCCGGTCCCGCGAAAGGGGACTTACCGGCCCATTGCGACTTTGGAGGGCCCGGTAAATCCCTTTTGCAGGACTCGGCCCCAGTACTTCCTCATTCCCATTTCAGCCCCCATAGGGCTCAATGGGAAAGGAGAGGGTGCTAACAATGGGCCCATTGATAACGGGCCCGTTGTTAGCACCCTCTACTGCTAGCGGTTCCCGCTTAAGACGTCTGATCAGACCAGCCTGTAATGAACGGTGCCGGTCCCGTACTGCCACCGTTCATTACCGGATCCTAATGAGGCCCCATGTCTTTCTTGGGCTGGCTGAGGAGAATGAAGGGTGATGCTTCCTCCTCCTCTGCGAGGACTGAGCAGCGAGGCCCCCAGTCTTTATTCCATCTCAGACAGCGTGCGCCCTACAATGCCATCCTAAACACTGTGGCTACTCCCAGCATACCTCGAAGGAGGTACTTGTTGTCCTGCCATCTAGGTGTAAAAGACAGCCCACCTCCCCCCTCCAGAATAGTGAAGCAAGGAATAGGACATCTTGTTTCTTACAAAATGACATTTCGAAGTAAAACATTTGCATTTTTGAAGAACACTTTAATTGAGTTGAGTGTACGAGGGAGTGGTAGCATGCAGGAGAGAGAGTTAGGGTTGGGGGGGGTAGGATCAGTAGGCAGACAGTGCAGGTTGAGGGGTTTCCAGCTTCCTGGTATCGCTCCCGGTGGGGCTTGGCAGGGAGGAGAGTCCCTCCCTTCACTGCAATGCCCCTCCATGTCATTGTCTGGTACATACTGTTACATGCTAGTTAGAAAATATGCAATTGTCCATGATGGCTTTTGTTTGATGTGTTAACTTTGATTTGCTATTCAATTTCACAATTTTGTTCAATACACGTGGCCTGATATTTTCAAAGAATGGTGCAAGTGTGTTCTTGGCAGGTCCTGACACATGTGCTGCTCATCTATTAAACCATGAGTGAGTTTTTATTTTTTTAAATAACTTGTACTGTGAACTGAATCACTTCTAGAGGCATCCTATTTTGGCAGGTAAGGGACAGTGTGATTACATTATTTGCCCAGGATCACACACTTTGGTTAAGCGGTTAAGCCAGAATTTGCGACTCCCTTGAAATATAGGTATTTGACCATGCACCCTCAAGCTCAAGTTGGTACAAATATGTGTTGGAGTTTGGTTTTGAATATCTAAAGTAATACCCAATTTTACACAATTTCTTATAAACCAACCTGACAAGGTCATCATTGTAGAAACGTGTTGATGAAAAAGAGTAAGGGAGTCATTTTGCTTTCAATCCTAAATGGCACCACTCCTGTTTGCAGCTTTTTGCAAAAGGGCCCTCTATGCAATTCTAGTTGTTTCCACCATGTACTGGTAAAGTAAAGCATAAAACACTGATCAATATCACATTTGATCTTCACTTTTCCACTATGTGCCTGAAAAAGTGTAAATCTCTCCCACAATTAACTATTGTGGGAGCCATCCACAATGGTTTCTTTTATTATCTGCCTGCTTTTACCAGTGTGTAAAAGTCAGGCGTATTCCTTAGGAATCAATTGGTTTTGCACCAACATAAAAATACATGCTGGTGGAAAACCAATTGGATTCGGCAGTGGGACCTTTAAGAGCAGGCAAACTTGTTAAGTCAGATCTGCTCTCCAGCTTCGCCTGCCACATCAACCAAATTCCTGCAGTGCATAAAAAGTTGTGATAAATGCTTTTAACGCCACATTTTCCACTTCGCTTGACTTGGAAAATGATCCAATATGATTGTAGCTTTATTTTCCCCATCCTGAATGACAGCCTACAAACTCCAGCAAAGAAATGAATGAGAATTTGAAAGAAATCTGATAAGACACTATTTCTAATCACCCAACAGTCACACATTATATAATTTTAAGAAAAAAGTGCCACAGCAATGTTCACTGCCAGTGACCCTTTTGCATCTCTGATCACTTTCTGTTGTAAATATTCTGCCTCTGAGACACATTAAAAAGATAAGCCCTCACGGGGAGGGTCTGTGTTTCCCTGGCTGTTTGTGTTTGAGGGGCGAGAGACAGGGCAGGAGGAAGGGGCATGAGCATGTGTCCCTTGTCCATATGTTAAGTCCACCTCTGATTGCACTCTTTAGGACATATTTAAATACAGTTTTTTAGTTTTAAAAGATGTGCACCTTTTATACTTTGCCCACAATATTAAAGAAAATACTCTTCTCTTGTGTTATCTTCCAGGTGTTCATAATTAATCTTCTGAAAGGTAAATGTTTATAGGGGTGGGGAGGTGGTAATAATCCTCCCAACTCACTGCCCTCCCCATCACTGGTGGGGTCCCACAGGAAATCATTTCCATTTCTGGCACTGCCTAATAACCCAGCACCCAGGATTTACATCACACTTTCCAAACAAGGCCCACAAAACACATGATATGTTCTGTTTGCATGCAAACTCTGTTAAGTTAGTCCAACAGTATGAGGTTATCAATTCAGTACTTACCAGTTTGAATCATGAAAGGTTCTGGCAGAGTAGACTAGGCTTTCTCTTTAGGTCTGAACCCCACTTGCAAGTACGCATTAGAAGATCTGAAACTAGTCCATACTTGCCATCCTAGCCTTGTCATATTCATGGAGGGCCTTATTGGAGGAAACCGGTATAGTACAGCTGTATTTCCTAGGCCTGGCAAACAAGGCACCCACATCTGGGCATACACATTTTCACTTACGCAGACAAACTGAAATCAAAACACATTGGCAAAGCCAACAGCTTCTGCTTTCGATTAGGCATGGCTAGTTATTTGCCAGGCACTGCCATGAAGGTACCACCTTGCCATAATAACAGCTGGGAAACTGTCAGAGTACCTGTGCATATGATTTCAGTGCCTGGCAAATATCTCTCTAATAATTATAAGCAAACCAACACTGGTGGCTTTGTGATTATTTTAGACAGGACTCCAGTACAAGGAACAGAGGCATTGCATATATTGCTCATAAAATCTACTTTGTTTTTATCACACCAGGAGCTCATTTACAGAGGCAATTAAGTAAATAAACACCCAAGAGAATGCTTAGATATACAATTGGCAGGTCCTCTACAACACAAAGATTGGCGTTACTTTGTGATAGAGCTTGCTCAAAGAGTTCCCAAAGGGTACCTTTTGGTGGTGAGGGGCAGTTAGTTGGTAATAATGCGATAGGAATTCGCATAGCCATGGCTGGTCATTGGGTGGGTAAAGGACCAAACACGCCCATAGGATGTGGGTTTATCCTCAGATCCTGTATCCATCCTAACTGTGTTCCACTGCAAGAGTTTGGGCTTACCCTTAGTAGGCACAGCAAAAAAGGATGGATGCAAGTCTCAGAATCAATCATAAGCACCAGCCTTCCATTGGTCAGCCTTCCATATCATTGTCTGCAAATCAGCCATGGCCCTGCCACTAATGTGAGCAAGATTCCCCAGACTGTTAGACTGCTAGACCAGAAGGCCTAAAACTGTCTGTGGTTGCTTGTGTTCCAGTGCAGAGGATACATGGTCCAGCAATTAAAACTGAACTGCACCTTTTGGTGGCAGAACCAAGAGGCATTTGCTAATGGCTTGTCCCCCTCTGTAATGGCACAGACATACTAAAGAATTATGGCATTAAATGCTGTGCAGAGCAATGATAGTGGTAATCTTTAATTGAAATCCTTGTATATATCACTTTTTGATTTTACTCCTCTCCGCTCCAGAATTACATTTTTGTTAATACCAACCTTATTTTTTCACTTATACTTAAGTTGGTATTACAGCAGAATATATATTGTCAATGTAATTTGTAAGGGACCCCACTTTCTGCAGACATCTGTGTGAAAGTAACATCATGTGTAATTTATTGCTTGATATAGTTAAACATTTAATTAAGCATGTTGTGAAAAAAACTATATTCCCACAAAAAATAAACATACTTTAAATTACAGAAACAAACTTTGTGATTTTAGGAATTCCGAAAATAATTGTAGGCATGCTTAGGTAAATGTGCTTGAGTATGCTTGAGTAAGTGTGCTACCTCACTTAGAGGTGTGAATGGCCCTTCATCTCCCTGGTCGTTTGTGCTTTCATGTATGTGAGGCATAGATAATTGCCCAGGGCAAGCAAACAAATCCTGGCCTTGGCTTCCTGTAGTGCAGCCTCCCATAAAGCTAATCACAGAGGTTCCTGATGCACGTTTAGAGCGAAATCCCCCCCACACCCTAAATCCCCCACTCCCTTTGGTCCCTCATTCAAGGCGTCCTTTCTAGGGGGGCCAGGGAGTGACCTTGTGGGGTGTGGGCCCCTGAGCACCCCTGCTGGATCCAGGCCTGGCATGAATCCTTGCAGGACCCTTTAATCATTATCAGTGTTCATGTCAATATCAAAGCCCTCTGCGTCTATAATGACCCCTACCCCCCTTGTGGCCAATGCTGGATTTGACTTTTATGGACTTCATTCATTCACAGTGTGTCACTCTTTCTCAACTCTCATGCTGGACTTCCTTTGCATCTTGTACTCATGGTGGCCCTGAATCATGCAGTTCCCATCTTCATCTTGTATCCTGGCTTGCACCATGATGTGTTACTACTGACTTCTGCAATTGTATTCGCTCTGCACTCTTGCTTCTCCACTCTTTTTCACTGCTTACTCTCTTTTCTCTCCTCCTTTCCCTTCTCCCTTTTCCTATCTCCTCCCCTTACTTTCTTCTATGCACTTATTCTATCAGAATTGTCCCTGGACCTAATATGATAGCAACCTCGTCTGTTTCCTCCACCCTCCCATTACTGTTTTTTTCCTCCCCACCATCCATCCGGCACTATCTGAAATGTCGTCAGGCCTAGTATGATAGTCACTTGTTTTGTTCCTCCCCTCCATTTCTGCACCCCTCTCCCTCACCTTTTGTTTTTCTCCGGCTCTACCAGAAATGTCGTCAGGCCTAGTACGGTAGTCGCCTGTCTGTTTCCATTTCCTTCCCACTCTCCCCCTCCCTTCCTTATCTATGTCTTAGCTCTTGCACTATCTGAAATGTCGTCAGGCCGAGTACGATAGTTAATTTCACATCCTTACTGTTCATGGCCTGTAAGAATGTGGTTGTATTTTCCCTTGTTCCCTCCCTTGCCTTGAAGCACATTGTGTATAGGCGCTATATAAATAAACGATCATATCATATCATACCATACCCCTTGCCTCTACTTGACCTACCAATCACTACCTGTCTTTGACCTTTTCATAATAACTCTTGCCTTCACTTCCCCCATTTAACTTCAAACGTGTGCCCCACCCTCCATCTCTCAGACTCCACCTGCTCCTTGTCGATTATTGCTCGCCCTAACTGTAATCCTTAGCACTGTAAGTGCTCAACGTATCAACATGTTTCTCTATAGCACAAGTGTATTAAAATGTCATTAAGTCCTTGCAAAAAATAAGAATAATCATCTTTGTTTTGATCATTATAAGTGAGATTATGGGAGCTCACAGTTTGCCCAGGTCCCTCATATCACTGGGTGTAGTCAGCACTTTGCAAAATGTCAGCCAGGCCCCATGAGGAGGAAGCAGCGTGATGATGGAGACATTCTTCATTGTTTAAGTGTGAAACTCTTTTTCCTTCGCTTAGAGTGCCATCATGCATGCAGGTGCCTTGGTTTTCAATCAGCAGAAGAGCTGGTGGGGGGCGTGGCAGGTGTGTGTCTGCAAACGAGAGAGTAACATGTACCGAGTAAACTTGCTGTTGAACCACATTCCTGTGATCCTGAATTAATGCTACCTACTTTCCCCCTTTAATAGCGCCTCAATGCCTGTGCGCTCTACAAATCCAAAAAATAAAAATAAAATAAAAGAGATTGGTAGAGTGGGGGTGACAGTGAAACAGAGTCAGACGTTTGGGGAAAAATAGTATCAAAAGTTATACAACTGCAGAAGGTGAACACAAAGGCCTGGTGAACTGAGAAGACAAGTTATGAATTTCCTGGGGGGCTGGGGAGGTGCTGGTATCCAGATTCAACGAAAGTGGAATTGAAATGGTATTAACATTCTTACTTTGCACAGCACAGGTTGGTTTTTCGGGCAGGAGACCGGGCCCCTGAGGCCATTATAAAAAAACAAATATATCATAAGCATATTGTGCAGACTGTGGTTCCCTCTTGTGTCTAAGTGAATCAAAAAGCACCTCTGGGCTGAACAGAATGGTCCTTCTTCCTAACATTAAATACTGCAGGGTGCGGGAGGGGGGGCGCTGTTAGGCACTGGCAGTACAGGCAGATAAAAGAAATGTGTTAAAAGAAGATGAGGTGTCCCTTTTTTCAGATTCACACAGTTTGTTCACGCAGTGAAATATACTAGGAGGAAGGTTCCTTATTTCTATTCCCATTAGCTTAACCATAAGACCTCTCTCCCTCTCACACTCTCTCTCACACATCCTCCCCCCCTTCATCTCTTGCTTGGCTTCTCTCTCTTTCTCTCTCTCTCTTCCTTCGACTTCCTCTATTGCTTTGCTCATCTCTCTCTCTCTCTTTTTCACTCTCTCTCTGCCACTCACCTGACTCTCTCTTGCTCTCTCTCTCACCATCTCTCTCTTTCTCATTCTCCCCCTCTTGCCTTGCTTCTCCCTTTCTCTCTATATCACTCATTTCCACTCTCTCTTGCTCTCTCTCTCTTTCTCCCGCACTCTCCTCCCTTTCCTCCTCTTCCACTCTTGCTTTGTTTCTCTCTCTCTTTCTCTCTCTCTCACCCTCACTCTCTCATGTTCTCGCTAGCTATCTCTCTCTTTCTCACTCTCACTCTCTCTCACTCCCTCTCTCTCTTTCTCCCCCACTCTGCTCCCCTTCCTCTCTTGCTTTGCTCCTCTCTCTCTCTCTTTCTCTCTCTCTATAACTCTCTCTCTCTCCCCCTCTCTCTCTATCTCTCTTTCTTTCTGTCTCTCCCCTTCTCTCTCTCTTTCTCTCTCCCTCTCCCTCACTCTCTCATGTTCTCTCTAGCCATCTCTCTCTTTCTCACTCTCACGTTCTCTCTCTCTCTCTCTCTTTCTCTCTCTCTCTCTCCCCTCTCTCTCCCTATCTCTCTTTCTTTCTGTCTCTCCCCTTCTCTCTCTCTTTCTCTCTCTCCCTCTCTCTTGTCCTTTCTCTCTTGTTTTGCTTCTCCCTCTCTCTCTATATCACTCACTCCCACTCTCTCTTGCTCTCTCTCTTTCTCCCCCACTCTCCTCCCCTTCCTCCTCTTCCTCTCTTGCTTTGTTTCCCTCTCTTTCTCTCTCCCAAACCCTCACATGTTCTCTCTAGCCATCTCTCTCTTTCTCACTCTCACGTTCTCTCGCTCCATCTCTCTCTTTCTCCCCACTCTCCTCCCCTTTCTCTCCTGCTTTGCTTCTCTCTCTCTCTCTCTCTTTCTCTCTCTCTCCCCCTCTCTCTCTATCTCTCTTTCTTTCTGTCTCTCCCCTTCTCTCTCTCTTTCTCTCTCCCTCTCCCTTGTCCTTCCTCTCTTGTTTTGCTTCTCCCTCTCTCTCTTCTGCTTCCAATTTGAGCACAGTGCTCCATATACTAAGAGAGATTTGAACTGTTGTTCGCTGGTACTTAGGCTGTGCTGTAAAACCTTGTCTGTGGGCAAACAGAGTGCACTGTGTATCCTCGCAATAACAGCGCTACATGCATATCATAATAATAGTCTTAAAAAATCACTGTCACATTCTGACGTTACTAATTTTGGAGATCATATAGGGAGGGGGGCAGCACACTGCAGTCCGGCCCCTGGGGGAGAAGCAACTTACGGCCCTAGGATGCAGGCTTATGCCAGTAGTTCCAGCCTGGCATTGTATGATGCTGGATTGCCTGGCACCTTTGTGCCAGGTCTGTTACTGTTTGCCGTGGCACTCCACATATTTTATTCTTTTTAATTTCCACCCCCACCCCTGGCCGAAATAAAAAGTAATGTAACATGTGCAAGCGCTGCACAGGGGCCTGCTCAGCCGAAGACATTGGGAATGCTGTAGGAGCCCAAAGGGGAGTAGCATGCCTCCGTCGATAACATGCCCCTAATGGCAGTGAACTCAAATTGTTTGGATGGATAGCAGAAAGGTTCAAACCATCCCGAAATATTTAGGTGGTTCGAGTTTTCCACAAACTATATCACCCATGACTAGCCTAGGGTTTGAAACTGGCCACATACTGTTCAGTTCTTTAGATCCTCAAACCTACTTCGAGAGCCGAAAACCCTACTGGGTCCATATTACAGCAAGGTGGTGACAGTACAGTGCAATTTTTGCACCAGCAGAAAAAAAAATATTTTTTCATTAAATGTTTGCGTTGACTCTGTTTTGTTCTGATGCAAAGTCTACAGTGCACTGTCACAATGTTGTGTAATACGCTCCCAAATGTCTGATATAAAGCCAGAACAGGGCAGAGTGCTGCACGCTGCATAAGCTTTATCGGTAAATCAGTTTATATTGTGGGGTAAAATGGCAGCCCCGGAATGACAGAGATGGACAGGCCACGCTACGCCCAAATATGAGAGTGAAGCTGGCTAATGTGGAGTTCCATTGAAACATAAAAAGTCAGTACAAAACAGTGATTCCGACATAAGGCTTAGTGAAATGGAAAGAAATTGTGTAAAACTGCAGCAGTACACGTGGAAAGAAAATAATACACATTTGAAACAGATGACATTCAGAAGATTAAAGGAGGAATGATGTTTGACATTTAAGAAATAAAGTCAAGTGACAGATTGAATTTATTAGGAATAAAGAGACTTAGGGGCTGATTCATGGAATTATTTGCACCGAAAAACGGGGATTTGTGCGCCATTCTGCCTGCAAATCCCTGTTTAACAAATGGGGATTTGCGGTCAGAATGGCGCACAAATCCCTGTTTTTCGGTGCACATAATTCCATTAATCGCCCCTGAATTTCCATTGCATAAAATGACAGCATGTAAAGAGAAAGATCTATTTTGTTTTTGCATAAATGAACACTGGTTCTTTATGTTAACTGTGGCCTATCTGTGTGCATGGAAACAAGAAGGAATCTACCTCTGTTCTAATATAGTAGTAAAGATTTTCTCTATGAACAACAGGCCTAAGTGTAATACAAAATGCAATATGGTAAACACAGTGTGCCAATGTAAAAGCTTATTCTTCGAGAATTATGAGTATAACTGGCTTTTGTTGTTTTCCTCCATTGAACTGAACTGGTTGTATCTGGAACTGTGACCCGCAGACCTTTGGGCTGGGTTTATCAAGGAAACGGGCATGAAGATTTAGTTACAAATATAAGAAATGTGCGAGAGAGCTCTGAACTGCAGGGAATTACAGATAACATGACCAACAGAAATGACCCTTAAGGTCAAGCCACCCCATAAATTGTGCATTAGCTAACTTAAGGGAAGAAATTGTGGGGTCCATAAGAGTGGAACTAAGAGCACATATTATGCAGCACCATTGATTAACATTGTACTCCTTTTTCCCTAATAAAACGAAAATCGTGCATTCCAGTTAGCCCAGCCTGGATTCATATTAAAGGGTATAAAGAGCCTGTCAGGATCATATACACACGGAATTTGTGTGAGGGATGTAATTTAATTTATGATAAAAATTATGATTATGGCATTCATACATCTGAGAAACTGGAAAAATTGATAAAGTGATAGAAAGTGAAATGAATGTTGGAATTATGTAGTGTCAGCATTGTAACTATTACAGTGCAGCCACAAAGCACAAAAACAATACCTCACCCAAGAAGGGCGTGCCAAAATTAAATGAATATTGTCCATAAAATGAAGAATCCAAAAATATAATGAATTATGTAGTTATCTGAAATATTACCATATCTGCCATGTTGTTAGATTGTCAGAACCAAAAAGGTAAAACCCACCTGTCATTTTGAAATTATGTGTTTTTACTCCTCCCTCAGCCTACATCATACACACCCCCAACTCCTTGTCCTATCAGCAGCCAGTAGACGCCTTGTTCAGAGGTGAAGGGGAAGTACTAGCCAATCCTTATTGTTGGAATTATGATAATGTAGGAGTGTCATCAGCCTAATAAGAGGTCAATTTTGCATCAGAACAGTGCCTTTTGTACACTTATTCCTGGAGGTACTCTACTGATGAACTCTTGCGAGGAACAACTAACAGAGAGGCTTCAATCATTTCATTGGAAACAGTGACAGGGAAATCTAGAAGCTAGCTGGGACCCCCATCAGAGGAGTCAGAGGAAGTCTGGGTGCAGGTGAAAATCCTTGACTGAAGCCCTCAACCAGACCTGTGCTGACCTCAGAGGAGTTCTGCTGTTTCCCCTCATGCCCCATAACCAATGCCTCCCATGTAAGTAGATTCATCTAAATGCCATCAAAAGTGTGGGGGGGAATCTGCCAGCCTTAATCTGCATCTCAAATAGTGGGTGTAACGCTTACCTGAGGCCCTGCAGGAGCGTCCGTCCTTCTGATGTCAAGTGCGTGTTCCAAACCACTCCTTCCCCCACAGCTACACAGTTGGAGAAATTAGCCCTGTGCGCGGTGCAGTAGGGAGTTGTTGGATGAGATCTCCTCAGCGTTCGGTTGTTAGGTCCCAGCACTGGTGTTGCAGGGCCGAAGTGTGGATACAGTGTGGAATCTAGGGGCAAGATAATGGGCAATTACGGAATGCTCTCACCTTTACCCCTCTGTAGTTATTCTGACCTCCTCCCATCACCTCTATGCCTCCTAGTGGTTCTGGCAGACTGACTCACCTCTTGTTTTTTCTGAACGCATCCAACTGTGCAGGGTGAGGAACCAGACCAGTTCATTCACTTGTGATGAGAGGCCCAGACCTGCTGTGACTCGCATGGTGCTGCGACAAGAAGCCTTCTCTGTCTTACATCTTCTCTTGCTCTTTAAAATCTCTAGTCTCTTATAAGCATATACAGCGCAATGCTGCTTCCTTATCTCTTTATGTCTCTTCTCATGCACAGCATGGTGTGGCGGTGCTTTCATGTCTTCTTCTCAAGCACAATGTGGCACTGCTTTCATGTCCCTTTGATGTCTGCTTCTTAGTTCCATGCTCGCTCTAATGTCCTTTATGTTTCCCTTGCTTCTAGGCGGACTTACTTGCACTTGCTAACATGCCGGCTGGCAACGAGGGGAGATAAGCAAGATGGGGAAATATGGGTTGCGTGATGTACCTTGTGCGGCATGGCCTCAACAGGTTGTCTATTCTTGGGGGTGAAGAAAAGGGGCAAGGCTGCCAGTGACTACGAGGGTCAAATGAACCCGTTTGCTAGGTACTGGTCAAGGTAGGTACGGAGGTGTTGATTTTATTTCTCCATCATAACATAAATATGACTGCAGGGCACCTGGCAGTCGTAGGGTCAGTGCGGGTGCAGGGTATTGGCCTGCTCCTTTTGGAACACATCTTAGTAAGCCTCATACTCAGGTGGTAGCCATCCAGTGATACCTAATACTGGGCCATGGTTCTTGTTTTGTGTCACTGTAATCTGCGAGTGCACGATGACAGAAGTATCCGGAAAGCAGGCCATCAGCGGGGAAGGCTAGGGTTTGTATCCGGCAATCGATGATTGGGTTGTGGCACTACAATCAGCACATTCCCAAGATGAGCTGAAACTGGGGTGCATTGATCAAATCAAATACGATACTTTCCCGGTGGCCATCGAAACAGAGTAGCATGACTTCCTCTGTACATTGGGTCACCCGTCCTGAAGATAAATGTGTTCTGTCAACGGAGACAACATTGTCTGTTTTTTCTGTGTCTTATGGGAATCCCAACACGATGGGCGATAGTGACATCCATGTAATTCCCCACGGCTCTACAATCCACGTACGCTTCCAGGGCATGCATTTTCTGTGGCTGTTTGGAACAGAGGTTTATCATGGGTATCATGAGATGTGAGACCGTTGGTGCCTTCTCCTTACTCGACAAGGCGATGTCTATTCTTGCAGAGCTTGGTAGTTTTTGGAGAGCTTGAGTAGGGCTACTGTGTCAATTCCTCCCAAAGGTTTTCGAGGTGGCTTGCTTGTGCAGTCTCTCAGGAAATGTCCCACTTTGCCACAATACAAGCACAATTGTTGTCGCCTTTGTCTCTCTCATTCCTCCAGACTGGCTCACCTCTTGTTTTTGCTGAATGCACCCAAGTGTGCAGGATGAGGCACCAGACCAGTTCCTTCACTGGTGATGAGCGGGCCAGATCTGTTGTGACTCACGTAGTGCTGCAGCAAGATTCTTTCTCTGTCTTACCTCTTCTAATGCTCTTTAAAGTCTCTAGTCTCTTATAAGCATATAAAGTGTGGTGCTACTTCCTTATCTCATTATGCCTCTTCTCATGCACTCAAAGTGCTGCTTTCATGTCTTCTCAAGCACAATGCGATGCTGCTTTCATGTCCCTTTAATGTCTGCTTCTTAGTAACATGCTGGCTCTAATGTCCTTTATGTTTCCCTTGCTTCTAGGTGGACTTGCTTGCACTTGCTCACATGCCGACAGCAATGGGGTATGAGGAAATGAACCCGGAGAGTGGGAGTTTATCAGGTAAGCAAGGTGGGCAAATATGGGTAGAGTGATGTTCCCTGTGCTGTGTGGCCTCACCAGGTTGTCCATTCTTGTCGGCGAAGCTCAGAGGAGGAGCGTGGCAGAGCTGGAGGCAGGATCAGAGGTCCAGTAAGCATGAGGGACAGACGGAGTGGTAAGCATCAACCTGCGGCTGTAGCTGCAGAAACAACGCAAAGCACAGGGTGTGGGCCAGGGCATGGATTTTTAGGCCCAGATCGTAACCTGTGCATTTAGACCGGTCAGCCTATTCAAGCAATGGGGTTGTCCGGGGGCCATGTTGATTACTGGGTTGTGTCTGTGTCTCGTGGCCATTTTGTTGGTGGTCAAGTGGTACACTTTGAGTGGGCATGAGGAGCCTCCACCAGCGGGTAGGGGGTGGTACTGGGAAGA
Organism: Ambystoma mexicanum; assembly: GCF_040938575.1. NCBI lineage: Eukaryota > Metazoa > Chordata > Amphibia > Caudata > Ambystomatidae > Ambystoma > Ambystoma mexicanum. The sequence continues at coordinate 1,339,355,586 of NC_090934.1, forward strand.
CCGTTGGCACATTTCATTAAATCCAATTAAAATGAATTCCACTATAGAAAATTACCCTATCCATTTCAATTGAATTGTTTTGGGAACAGCCTGCCTTAATCCTCTCCATTAAAATGTGGGGAGGGGGGAAGCTGTGTAGATCCTTAGCTCACTGAATTGAAGTTAAAACAATTAATTCCCACATAGAGAACCACAGGATGAGTGTTGTTAGAGTTTGAAACTAACAAAGTTCATGCCCAGTGTGTTAGAGCCAGTAAAGACAATAAAATCCTTGGGTGACTACCTTTCCAAAATCCCTGTCTTCTGTCCAGAAGGGGGGCCCTGAGTCCCAAAAGAAATAATACTAAAACACTACCTTTCAAGTGAATGGGGCAAGGGGAAAACAAAATGTTTCATTTATTCCTGTGCATCCCAAACCAGTATCCCAAAGCACTGCAGGCCCTTTGAATGTGTGTTGAAAAACGATTTTCCCATTGAGTTCCTTTTCCCAACATTGACTTTCAAATATAAGCCTAAAAACAATTCCTCCATTTGAGTTCCTTTTCCAATCCTTGCTTTTCAAATAAAAGCCCTAAACGATTTTCCCATTGAGTTTCTTTCCCAAACATTGCATTTCTCAAAATAAAAGCGAAAACAATGTTTCCATTGTATTGTGAATGTTTTCGATTGGTTAATTTGCAATTAAATTTGATGTAAGTTGTAACTGCATATTTAAAAATTCTACCTGTATTGTTTTATTAACATAAAGTCATTTGGAGTTGTGATATGGAGTTGTGCCAAAGCATTGATGGTGAAAGTTTTGGTTGCGGTTCCATTTTGTCAAACCTTAAATGAATATCTACATTCTTACTATACATCAGCCTGGTTCCTAGCTTATTGTTGGTCCAGAGGGTAGTTGTTGGGGTTGGAGGCCTCACTAAAGTTGAATCTGTATGAGCTCTTTGGGTGCACACCACCTTGTTTGTGGGGGGAAAGGAACTCCCTGAGTTGAGAGTGACTGCATAATAAACCACGACAAAATGGCCGTCTTAATTGGCATAACAATATGACATTCCCAGAATTCATGACCCAGCATTTCATTTTTGTTTCATTGTTAAACAAATCATAAAGAGGTTTAACTCCCAAACACATCTTTTTTTTTAAATATGTTTTATTAAATCTTCATTTTAATACGGTATGCAAAGGTGAAACCAGCTGCTTAATGCAATTAGCCCCTTTTCATCAAAAGTGTACTTAGCTGATACTCCATGCTGCCAGACTGAGCCAGGGTAGCAAGCAAAGCCAAACCTATTGGAAAGGGTATGGCCAGTGGTTTGTTCATGCAATGGGGCCATACGCTAGACGTATAAAAAACAGTTTTTTCTCAAATGGTTGCATGATGCACACTTCTGTGGAAAATCGCAAATAAAAACCCAGGCAGCCAATCAAGCTCTTCATAAAAACCACAGACTTCAGAACAGTTGCCCAGGTCCTGGTTCTTTCAGGATTGAAATAAGTAAGGTTCCCCTCTCCCGAGTTCTGTCTTCTTTCCCGGCCCCTCTGAAAGCTGTGTCTCATGCTGCTCCTGTCTCATTGCATGTGGTAAGAACTCTGACCACATCTCCTCAGTCGTCAGGGATCTGCTGTGCTAACCACCACCCCACCCGAAGCCTGCACTGCCCGGAAATCTGCCTACGCCCCAAGACTATGGAACCTCCTGCCCGCCGGCATCATACTCACCCCATGCTCCTACAATTCAGAAAAGAACTCAAGCCCCACCTCTTCAACGAGTCTCTCCTCAACATCTAGGCCATCACGACGCAACCTGACTCATTTGATACCGATTGCCCTCTCCTCCCCCGTCACCCGGTACAGATGTACTCGATCTCTGTGCCCCACTGTATCCTACTCCCCGCTGTATGTATGTACTGTTATTACCTCTGAAAAGCTCTCTGTTATGCATCTGTGCTGTTGTATACCTCTGTAAAGCGCTCTGTTGCTTCTCGAAGCTAGGTCTGCACTCAACAAGTCCAATAATAATAATAATAATAATAATAATAATAATAATAATAATAATAATAATAATAATAATAATAATAATAATGCCTGCAATCATAGGCAAGGCAAGGACCAACAAACCTCTGGCCTCCGCAGCACTAGCAATCACAAAATCGCCAAACTGGAATCTAAGAGATGCACAAAGGAAAGTACCAGAAAACAGCTCTACCATGCTCTGGAATCTGGAATGGCAGACCAATCCACGTCCAGATGGCCTCATCTCTCCTGAACTTCATGAAGGTGTGCAAGACCCTTATCTTCAAGGAGTGCCCTGTCACTCACTGAGCATTTAAAGCACCATGTCCCCATCTGAGCCTCTCTCCTCTCCTCCACCTGCTCTCCCTACGCTTCCATCTCTGCATTCAATACAGTGCTCTGTTGTGAGCTTGGTTTGCACTATATACATTCCATACGTAGCTATACACAGACATAGAGACTTTGATAGAATTTCAAGAACACTTTATACACTGTTTGTAGATTCTCCTACAGTTTATTTGTTTTACAAAAATATATATGTTTGTAATTTATGCTTTCATGTGGTATAACCATAAGTAAAACCACGTGGCAATACAGAGAGAAAAGATTCCTGTAAAGTGTTAAAGATATTGTTTAACCCAGGTTCTCTTTGAGGAAAGATATGCAGTAATGACATCTGTCTCTTACAACTGCCCGAGTGGATGTAGGAACCATGTTGGACTACAGTAATGTCCTCTTCGCTGGTACATCCTCACACAATATAGAAACACTTCAGACTATTCAAAATAATGCCCTACGAGACGTCCTCAACCTATCCAGAACTGATCACATATCAGATGCCCGGAATCAGGATATTGGCTTCCTATTCGGTAAAGAATCCGATTTAAGACACTTACCATCACACACAGGTGTATATCAAAATTGGCCCCACTGTATCTGGCCCAAAACATTATTATACACCAAACAGACAGGCCAATTAGAACACCCTACACTTGCAGATTGGTACAACTACAATTCAAGCGAACATGAGTGGGAGGCTCTAGTTTCCCCACCCTCGCTGCAAAACAATGGAACGCCCTCCCAAGGACACTTAGAGCAGAAGAATCCTTCTTGGCCTTCCGCAGAGCCCTCAAAACGTGGTTCTGTGAATAAATCTCTGTCAGGACATACCAGACTGCACCTTTCTCTGTAACCCATGAAGGAAATGTGTTTTTATGTTACATGCATGTCTATATACGTGTATAAACACCTCTGTTAAGCGATTCATTTAAGAAGTTGGTTGCCCATGGACCTCATGTAACTGTTTTTTTCTCAAGCGCCCTGATGCCCGAGGGCTTGCGTGTGATATACAAATGTAAAAAATAATTAAATCAGGCGTTTAACATAATATACATTCCCTACTAGTTTCTAAGCACCTCATTTCAAGTCTGCATTAAGTTCAGTTCCCGCATCATTTCTATTATTCATTCTTATTTAAAAAATGTGATAATGCACATAAACCTCCCCGGGGTTCTGGGTGAAGGCTGCTAAGAAATCCTGGCGTGCCTCATCAGGAATGGCCGCCCTGCTGGGAACTGCTGGTAGGATTTTAACCTGCCTCTCCACTTGTATGCCCATAAATCTCAGATTGTGATCAGTCTGGGCTGAAACAGAATCAGCCAATTGAAGCTAACAAGTATCCTCTGTCACTGTTTGCTACTTCTTAACCAGCCGGCCACTCAGGCAATCAGACCAGTCCCTTTTGCTAATTTAAAGAAAACACTTGGTACAATCTTTGATGCTGACTTCTCACTTGCCTGCAAATAACGGGACTGTCCAGCAAATGCCACTGCCAACTCCCTGTCTTAAAGGAACTCTTAAATCATAGACAGTAAACACAAAGTAGAATTAGTTAACGACATGGCCCACTGAAAAATGTACGAATGCAAGAGCTTCTACCTACTCCTACCAAATAAGATTCAGAAGCGTTAACTTAAAAACATTTGGCAGCCCACTTAATCTTAGGATTCAACATTCATCAACACTCCTCAAGATGCTATATATTCACCATAATGGCTCTCAGTCCAGCAACAATGAACCATCAAGCTCTTATGCATCAAATACAGAGACTTCTGGTACACCAACTCCAGGCCTCGCGGCTGGAATCCTGAGGGGTTTTCAGATATCCCTCATTAATATTCATGAGATTAAATGTCCATACATTTAGAATCTTTGTATTAAAATGTATCTCATCAAGGACCACATTGATACCCTCGCTCCGGCCCTTGATGATTTTTGCAACCTCTCCTTTGCCTCAGGATCCTTCCCCTCCCCTCTGAAGCACTCCTGTGTGCATCCTCTTCTCAAGAAACCCACAGATGATCTTTTTTGTCTGGCTAACTATCACCCAATTTCCATTACTCCCTTTCTGGGCAAACCCCTGGAAAATCTGGCCATCCCTCAACTCAACCTCCATTCCTATTCAACCTTGACTCTCACATTCCCTCTGTCCTCATCCTACTCAATCTCTCTTCTGCTTTCGACACGGTCAACCATACCATCCTGCTCAACGGTCTCTGTTATAACCTAGGTGTCACCGATCAGGCTCTGGCCTGGCTGACCTCGTTCCTCTCTGATCGGGTCCAACTTGGGTCCTTCCTATTGTCTATCTCCCTCTCTACCTGTGGTGTTCCCCAGGAGTCTAACCTCTTACCCTGACGACACTCAACTCATTTTTAGGCTGCCCTCAGCCACCTCCCCTCCTTCTCTCATCTTTGATTGCCTAATCACGCAAAACAACGCGCTGCGGGCAGCGCTGACCATTCCCAAAAGGGAACACATCTCTCAAGCAAGGAAAGATGCCCATTAGCTACTGGTAAAGGAACGCATACTCTTTAAAGCCATGGCCATAACACATAGATGCCTTACATCAGATGCCCCACCCTATCTCTCAGAAAGAATCACTCTCAACTCCTCTAACAGACCCACCAGAGCCCACCATGCCAACCAGATCTATGTTCCCACGTTCAATAGAACCAGAGCTGGAGGGTCTAGCTTCCCACATCTCGCACCCAAAAACTGGAATGCCCTGCCAACCTTACTAAGGATTGAAAAATCATACGCCACCTTTCGCAAAAACCTAAACACCTTTCTATTCCGCTAATGTTTCAACCAACATGCATAGTTATGCTTGCACTGTAACCATAGCAACGCATAACCTTTTGACCCTCTCGGTCTCTTACCACCTGTCATTGTACTATTGCAACCGACTGTTACATCATACCTATGTTAAGCTCAAGCCTGCTGTAACAACGCCACGATGCCTCAGGGCAGTTCTGTGTGCTTTATAAATGCAAATAAATAAAATAAATAACATAACTGCCATTCAAGATTGGTGTGCCACCAACGATCTTTGTCTGAATGCCAGCAAGATGGAGATCCTCCTCATGGGCACACATTCACCATCCTTTCCCCTCATTCTCTGGCCGGCCTCTCTTGACCCTCCTCCTACCCCACCTGCGAGACTAAGAACCTTGGGGTCACCTTTGACTCCAGACTTTCCTTCTCCGCCCACATCTGTCTCTAAAATTAAATCTTCCTACTGCACCTACTCAGAGGTACTCTGCCTTTCCTCTCCTTCCCCAGAAGCTCACTGTCTCCCAAGCTCTGGTTCTCTCTAGGTTGGGCTATTGTAACAGCCTATTTCTAAATCTACCTACCTCTACTCTCTGCCCTCTGCAACTAAACCAGAACAGGACTACAAGACTTGTCCTTGGCCTCAAGCCCTGGGATCGTATCTCTCCAGCTCTGAGATCTCTTCATTGGCTCCCAGTGGACGCAAGGATTAAATTCAAAACCCTTTGCATTGTCCACACGGCTTTCTGGGGCTTGGGTCCAAAATTCCTTCAGCTATCCCTCTGCAAATACCTCCCCACTTGAGCTCTTCGCTCCTCTACCTCTAACTCCCTCGGGGTCAGTCATTTTTCAAAGAAACAAGCTGGAGGTAGATCTCTGTCTTCGGCTGGGACTTCCCTCTGGAACAGCCTCCCTGCCACTCTGAAACTTGAGGAGAACTATCTCTGGTTCCGGAAGCACCTCAAGACCTTCCTCTTTGCTTCTGCCTTCGCCCCCCTCCCCCCTGCTGATCTGTTCTCTCTCCGCACTGTGCACCTGGCCACCCTCTATCCTCCGGGCCCAGGTACCTGCTCACCCTGCCACCCTCCCGCACTGCCTCCAGGCCACTCCTTGCACTGGGGTCTGCATCTGTACCCATACAGCCCCCCCCCCTTTTTATTCCTGCACTTATAAAACCTACCCTGTCTGCTGCCTTAAACCCAGCACTTGCCACTTGCTGGCGGCACTTTGACTGTTTGTTTGTTTGTTGCCTTTATTATTTATTTATTTATTATTTATCTGTTTATCCTTTGCTCCGCGCTTTCCACTTCTCCCCCTTACATGCACTTTTCCCCTCTCCCTCTTCCATGCATTTGTGCGTTCTCAATGTCACTGGGACTAGTAAGATCGTGCTTTTGTTCTCTCCTGATCCTCTCCCTTGCCTTGTCGAGTTCTGAAACACTTTTGTACGAGCGCAATATAAATAAAATATCAATTCAATTTAATTAATGAGTGGTATCCTGAAAATCCGACATGCTTCCGGCCCTCGCGGCCTGGAGTTGGACATCACTGCTCTAACGCATCAGCAAACTAATTTACAACTTCTTTCCCACAAAGAATGATCACTTTGCAAATCAGCACAGGAAAACAGGCGGGGGGCTCATTTATCACCGGGAAGGGACCAGAACTCTGGTGCAAGCTTCCATGTGAAGTGAGATAGGAGCCAAATGGCACTAAAAACGCCACGCATCCAAGTGTCGCCCTCAAACTGATCTCCATTAGGAAGATACATGCTATGATACTTATGTTAGCCAACTCTGGTCCTTTCCTGGGCTCCTACTAGCCCTTCCCCCACACCCTCATTAACCCTCTTTTCCATTCACTCCACCCCATCCTTCTTAGGTGCTCTGAGGTGACTTTGCATGCATGAAGTGCGGTTACAGACTAAAAAATCTATTAATAAAGAAAACGTGGTAGACCTCAATTATTTAAATATAGACATTCTACTGTAACTTGGTTATATTGCCCCATCAGAAGCATTATTGCCCTTCTGAGAACTGCTGTAACTTCTGATAAAGTCGGGTACTGACTCAATGCCAGTCTATTACACCTGCTAATAATGCCAGTACTATTCCATTAGAGGGATAGCAGAAGGGTGTATGGCATGCTAGTACTACCTAATCAAAATAGAGCCACCGTGCTGAGATGTGCTGGTACAGCGCCAAGTATCAGAACTCAGCTAGGAAGGGCTAGTGCCTCCTCAGACTCTGCAATAGTAGGGAGTGTGGAGTAAGATTAGACATCATGCGCTCTCATTCCTTGTCCTCTCTGGTGGTCACTTATTCAGAGACTCAATCTTATACTGCTATATAAGCAGCACATCTTCCTGCACAGCACAGAAAGGGCTTGAGTCAGAGAGATTTGCACTGGAGTGCATTCGATGTCCTGCTTCCTTTGACCTACTGAGTCTAAAAGGGAGCACGTCTGGAAATGCACGCATAATCTTTCAGCTGCTCTTGTGCTTTGCTCAGAGGCATCTCACAGATATTCCGGCCAGCTCCATACGTGCTCCAGTTTTGGGCTTGAGGAATCATGTACATATCTGGGATGCTCACAGGAAACTCCTGATTCACTCCCGTCCAAATCTTTGTGAATCGGACACACAGTCGTGTAAAGAAAAATGCTAAGCGTTTCCTTGTTTTGAGTGCAGTCTCATTGTCACGGGCCTCGTTTCTGGCGGCATATTATTCTCCTTTTCTCATTTGAAATTCTGATGTTTTACCAATTACCATAACAAGGTTATTAAATGCCACCCTGTAATGACATTACCATGGCATTTGGACATTGCCCTTGTTAAGTCAGTGAACCGCACATGCATGCATTGGTAAATGGTGTAGAAAACCCGACAACTAACGTGTGGTTGTTGCAGCCCCATGAAATGGAAGTTACTGAGTGTGCCTCCTTTCCATTGCCCTTACCTGGGCCCCCTTGAGAGACCCACTGGAATAACAAGGGCGCTTTGAAACACAATGTACTTGATGTATAAGCGCCTTACAAATGCACAATGAATAAATAAATACATTTACAAAAGGGCAGGTTTATTGAGTGTCATGCTGCATTAAATGTTTTCTAAATACCAATATTCCAAGAACAAGACCTGATGGCACGTTCTGTAAGAGTTTCAAGCGGTGGTAGGTAATTTCAATCAAGCTTGTTTCTTGATTCCACTGTCAGCTCTAACATGTCAAGCTTCTGACAGATGTCAGTTAAAGTAAAATGTTTTGAAAGCGCTATCCCCAGGCACATTTTAAATCTTGTTTCCTTTTCCCCTTTATGCAACCTGAGTTAGATTTCAACGTATTACATAGTTGATGCTCAAGTTCACAGGGATGCAGTGTTAAGGTATGTTTGCACATGTGTAATCACAACAGTGTCAGGGTAAATACACAGCAAGTGGAATGGCACTGCAGGTGATGTGTTTTTTCATGCTCAAACAATGTGCATGTGTAAAGAGATGTTGAGCATCGGAGGGAACATTTGCCATAATGATGCCTGCTGATGTCCCTACTTGGATACATTTGGAAATGTTGTGTGCTCCCATGAATTATTTCCTTGTACCATTCCCGCCGGTTGCACAGCATATTTTTCAGCCACGCTCAATGATGACAAGGCTAGCATGGCTCAGTGGCAACACGCAGACGGCGCAGAGCAACACAGGTTGGAATCCCAGTGCGCACTCAGACACTTCTGCGGTATTAAGAGAGATATTAAAAAATGCAATTATTATTATAATGTCTACACACCTTCTCAGAATTCTTCAGCCATGTATTTGGAAGAATTGCTTCCCAGAAAGGTTAAGATGTCTTTTAATCTTCCACAAAAGTTTCCTAAAATAACTCAGTGTTTGTGCTGCTTCATTAAACTTTAGTGTTATAAAAATAATAGTATGTTCGTATATAACATTTTGTGCCAGGCGCCTGGGCTTCTAAGTGCTGTAGTAACAGGTGTTATCAGAGCCTCATTTTTATTGGTACCTGATTTCTTGACCTTGAAAGGGTAAGATTGCCCTCATGCAGATTTAACCTTGTGATGAGATGTAACCTTGCGCCTATGACAGAGATCAAAACTCTACCCATGTGGCTATCCACAATTAATATACTTGATTTAGGGCACCGGGCCTGCAAGCTGTAGGTCTCCAGATGTTTGCACATCAACGCCCATAGTCCCTCACCATTGACTCTACCGGTTATGGCTCATGGGAATTGGAGTCCAAGAGATCTGGGGAGGCAAAGGTTGCTGACCCCTCTCTTAGGGCATTCTGTACTTGCACTCCACCAGAAGATGGTATTATGTTTGAAAGAGGCAAGCGCCATCGGTTTCTCTTGCACCATTCATAGCTCTGATTCAATTGCTCACTTACTCAACAATTACAGGGAATGCATCTGTGGTATGTGCTTTGTGCACAGTGGCTTCTAGGATTTGAGGATGCCTGAGTTCTACTGGTGAAAAGCACCAGCTGTCATGTGGTCAAACGCTTCTATGTGGCGAGTCATTGCATTGGGGCTTTCACAGCCATAATGTAGAGAGGATGTGTGCTTTCTGAATCCACAATTATGACCGTCTGGAGGGATCTGACCTGTGTATTTCTCCACTTTGCTGCACACATTTGGCACATGTTTTGCTCTGTGAATTTGCTGCACTGTGGTTTAACAAAAAGGATACTAAAATTAAATAGATATATTGAAAGCTAAAAGCCAACAAAGCACTCCCTTGGCACCAATTTATATGAGGTTTGAAAATAAATAGTGTTTAGTAGCTACAGAAAGAGTGTTACACAGGGTTGTCAGCATGAGTAGTTCCCAAAGACTGTGTGGCTGCTACACAGATTCACTGTAAGAAAATAAAGAACTGGGAAACAATTTACTCTAATGCGCCAAACTGAAATGTTCACAGGTGAGTCATCTAAATAATAATGTTGGATTGGTGTTTGGTCCAAAATAAGGTTTTTGAAAGGAATCCAAATCAATGTTGCTAGTATTAGCAAAACCCTCTTTATTATCTTGCTTTAATTGGAAACAACAACCAAATCATATCCTGCCTGGTGTTAGCTTTACAATTTATGTCTTTCAAATCAGTTGATGTACATGAATCCTTATTTTACTTCAATTCCAGTACAGTGCCTATGCCTTTAACTCAGTTCCAATGTCTTTAACTCGACACGTGTTTCCCCATTGATATTGTCAATGATTCATCAGGAGAATCGATATATGCCTGCTTCTCGCGCATATTGTAGGTCTGTAAAGTGGTCTTCTATAGGGCCCGTCTGCCCTGTGTTCGCTGGCCTCGCTCTGCTTGGCTTTGTAAGAAAAGTGTAAGACTTTGTTATTTGCATAGCGAGAGAGGCAGACGCGAAACCTGTGGTGTTGATGGGTGTATTTTGGGAGTACCCTGGTCCTGTGTGTTTCTATGTGCTTGACAGCGACACTTGGGGATATGCTATGTGGAAAGGGGGGCAAGATCTGACATTCTAATGTGCTTTGGCTAATGTTACCCACTGATAGGGGGTGAGTGTGATAGGACCAAAGAGGGGAGCTTAGTCATAGCTCAATAATGTGCATATGCAAATTGGGTACGGTTCTCAAAGTCAAAGAAGTGGCAAGAGTTTCTTATGGGCTGGACATTAGTGCTGTCCTTACAGGGCTTTTGCCTACTTCTGTCGTAAATTAGTCCTGATCAGGGGCAGATCCAGCAGTAGACTCAGCAGATCTTCAGTGTACAGTAAGTCACTAGGCACTAGACACATCTAGACTAAGGAGATATTCTGCTTGCCTTCCTACCTGGGATGGGTTAACTCATTGCACCCATAGAGTGTAATTAACTTAGACATCGTGTTGGAGCTTGTTTTGTATTAACTACCTCAGTGCTGTTTAAGGCAAGCAAAGGCGCATTGTTCATCTCACAGGTGAACCATCTACTTGTTTTAATGACACTATGTGTCATTTCTTCTTGTAGGGATTCTGCATTCCCTACACACACACTGATGATTAACTGTGTCAATTGATTTGGTGAATTATTTTAGAGCCCCTGAATGGATTTGATGGAGTCTTGTGTCTCCAGCACCGCAGAGCAATGTGAATACATAGGTAGACGCGTGTTTGTATTTTATAGGTTGACTATAAACATGGTTGCAAAATGCTAAGTTCTGATTAAATAGATATAGCTACTTTCGACAAATACGGATGACCATTGTGCGGTAACAGTGGAACAGGGCATACCAATGGTTCTTGTAGAGCGCATTTGTCACCCTTGCTAACAAGTAGTATGAGATACCACTTACATACCAACATTACTTTTCATTCTTTGATGAACAGTAATGATGCAGAATTGTATGCATGTAAGATGTTTATAAGATGTGCTAGCTGATGCTGCCCTCAAGTTTCGCACAGATAAAATTGAGATGTTACATGATTACAAGTCTAGTCAATTTCCTCACAAAGGTTCTAAAGCAGGGATCTGCAACCTCCTGCTTTCCTGATATGTTGGCACACCATTCCAATGGTCCCTCACTATTGACTTCAATGTCTGGGGAGGACTGGGAAGTTGCCATTCAATGTGTGGAGCAAAGGTTGCAGACTCTAGTCCCAGAACCAACCAACCAGTAGGAATGCGACATGATTGGGATTTACTGTGTGAATGAGGAAACAAACATACAATACAGTACATGAAGGGTGTGAAGCATAACAGAGAAACAGTTGTGATATAAAATGAAAGGGATTGTTTGTTTGTTTATTTTATTTATATAGCGTGCCTGACCCAGGGGTATCTGGGCCCTTTTCATACATGGTAGCATATACAAGGCATTGAGGTAGTGCATAGTCTATGGTACATACATCATTCTATTGAAAACGTGCATAGCTTATAGAACATACAACATTGTAATAGAAGACTGGGCAAAATTCAGGCAGGTAAGCATTTGCGGAGTGCGCTTGGAAGAGTTCATGTGAAGCTGGGTGGCAGTGGGTTAGTTTTTGCTGAGTATCCAGGATATAACACTTCTCCTGAAGATGTCAAATGCTTGTATGGCTATGATGTCAGTAGGGAGGGAGTTCCATAGTTGGGAGGCTAGAACCAGAAAGCTAGAGCCTCCTTCCTTATTTTGTATTAACTGTCACACAGGCGGAGTTCGGGGCAGTCCTAGCCATGAAGGGGTACGCCACGGGTTGAACCGTGGGCTGGTTTCCCGATAGCCGCACTCGAGCCTAACTCGGACAAAGGGTATTTAATTCCTTATGGACACTGGAGACTCCTCACCTTCATGTGCAGTGGCCCGAGGTGGAAGTACTCTGTGCAGCAATCTGGAGCGTATGTCCGGTGCCTTGCGACATGCATGGAGGCGGCAAGGGGACACCGAGAACATTTTGGCTGTACTGTTCCATCTCGTTTACATTACAATCCTGCTCTGGTCTGCTGCAGAGCCACAATTAACATGACCCACAACTTCTCATTTCACCACCATGCTGTGGAATCGTATGGTGTGGAAGTGACTTTGTCCACACAGACTACCTTTTATCGTATCACAAACGCTGAAGCTCCTACTTTTCCAATCATTCCAGGATACTACTTATAACAAGCTGCTTCCATGCATAATGTACAAATTCAAAGCTATAGGGATTCAAATCAAATAACTGCACTGGAATTTCTTCGATTAGGATTTGATCATCAGTGATGCCTTCAGGGTGCTCTTGGATAATGTTGTTTTCCTGTTTTTGCTCTATCTGTAATAGGAAAATTAAATGTAAAACGGACTGCTTTCCAATGTGATGCCTATCATATTAGGTAAAGTACACTTTTCATTCTTCATACTGTTACTTTGCCAATTCACAATGTTGCCAATTACCTCATCTACACTATGAATTTGTTTCTCCAGCAATTCAACTCTAATCCCAATTCGAGATCTTATTTTTTTCTCCAAAGTGTTTTACAATTCATGCTTCGTGATGGGCACCACAGCAACTTCTTTTAACATGTTAATAATGCTGATAAGCACTGACGTATCAAAGGTGGATACAGCGTGTAAAATGAATGAAGTTCTGCAAAGTTGTGTCCACCTATTTAGAGGGTTGCCCAACTCCAGGCCTCAAGGCCACAATATGGCTGCTGTTGCCAGATGAGATATGAGGGTGGTGGAAGTGAAGGTGGATTTGGAGGAAAAGTTAAGATCCAACCAGGGGTGTGCATAGATTCTGAATGCAGCTGATGACGCATGGCTGAGAGTAAGAAAAGCAGTGCCAGTGAAGGAGTGCAAGTGGCAGGAGGAGGGAGAACACACAGAGGGGCAGGATTGTAAGGTGCTAGCACCAGTGCCTGCAGGGGTTGGGGTGGATGACGCAGAACGCTGTGTTGGTGGCTCCTTGTATTTCTGAGAAAGGGGAGAAACAGGGGAGACGCAGTCTGGCTGGGTATTGGAGGAGGCAACTGTGGGCAACAGAGGGGAAGGGGAACATTTTGGAAAAAAGAGCTGCAATGACGGATATGGCAAACGGGGTCCTGACAACATGGGGGGAGACATCCCCAGACAAAGGGGCATGAAATAAATTGGATTTCAGAATGACGGGTGACTGTACAGTGTGCACCTTAGACGGGGCAGTGAACAAAATGCCAATGGAAGGTGTAGTGTCAGGCGAATACATGTCAGAGATTGTCAAATCACACCAGAATGCTTTCAGGGCATGTGCACCAGAGAAGGACATTGACAGGCCCACATGTAAAGAAGGTGGTCCGTGTCAGAGTGATTTAATAGTGTTTGGGGGGAAAGAGCACCGTATGGTGAATTCCAATCAGTGGTGTTGGCTCTGCGAAGAAAGAAGATAATTCCATCTGAGCGAGAGTGGCCCATGACACCTGGCAATGACATACAGCCACAGCTAATGGCATCCATAGAAGACAAGGAGTGGCATGTAATCAAGGGCCCACAGCTTGAGGTGCTGAAGATTGTCCTACAGAAGAGCAAGAAGGAAGATCAAAGGAAATGTGAGCGGCTCCTGACGATTTGGAAAGCAGAGGATGAATTAATAATGCAATATATCAATGCAGAGAAGCAAGACAATGCATTTAAGTGCCCGACTGGGATGCCTGGTGGCACACAGCAAAAGAAGGCTGGCAGGAGCACGTGGACATTTTTGTGGCTCATTGGAAGAAAAAACAGAAAGAGGAGCAAAGGAAGGAGCAGTTCAAGCAAATGGATGTGAAAGGCACACCGTGGGAAGACTGGCTGTCATTTGTTCTCCATGGACTACTGAGAGAGCAGTGACAATGAACTGCTGACATTGACTGCGGGTGCACCTATGGAGTGGGAGGTACTAGAGGCTTACTATATACCGGAAAGTGAGAGCAACATTGACTGTTACTTGGACAGTGCAAACAAACATGGCTGGCATATGAACAGGGTGTTGCTGAATGTTAGAATAACAGTGATGCCCAGAGCTAGAAAGGGAGGGACATGTAGTTATGTCTGTTTTTTGTTGTTTTAGATTCACTCTAGATTATGGCTGATGCTAATAGGTGGGGGTGTTTATGCAATACAGTACAGTGAATGAATGGCTTTAGACGAGTTAAGACATACATAAGTTGTCTTAGTTTGATAATGTTTTGACATTTTTAGCTTCCTTATTGAGTTTGAATGTATCAGAATAGTTGTATTGCAGTGTGCTTTATGTAGAAATAGTGCAAGGCTTTGGTCAGCGATTCATAGATAAAATGAGAAGAGTGAAAAAAAAGTGGGCACATGTTACATTTCTGATTCTGCACTTTCTTTTGGTTTCTTTGAGATTCATCGGATACAAATGGACTGGCCTAAAGACTTGCCAAAGAGACTGGCCTAACAAGTCAGCCATGGAAGCGATGACGCAGAGCACAGCTGATCTGTGGATACTTTGAGGCCTCAGAGATGAGCATGATAACAGCCCCGCATGAGAAGTACACAGTGATGATGCTGCTGGCTCAAGTCCCAAGGCTGCTAGAGGCTGCCATGCAGAGACAGTCTACTGTTATGAAATCTACTTTCTTTCCCCCTGTTCAGCGAAATGACCTGTTTTGTTATGATACATGGTGTTAATGGGTGGAGAATTACACATAAGGATGAGCCAGGCCTGGGTACAGCCCTTCCAAGCACTGGTGTGTGTTAGCATTACAGCACTTTTCACCCCACTTCTTGTCTCTGTATTATTTGTGTCCAAGTGCCGAGTGCCTGGAATGCTTGAGAGGAGCAGGGGGTGCTGGATGAGCACTGGTATTGTGGGGAGCTGGACCTACCTGTAACATACTATACTGGAAAATAATGCCCCAAGAGGGACTACAACAACAAGAAGGCCATGCTGGTTACATGACAGCAATGATCATTTCTCAGACCCAGGCTATAAGGTGTCTGTACTTGAATGAGGCATTACCTGCTCTGAGATTTCCTTGCCTGCAGGAGCTTCTTGTTTTTTTTCAGCGTCATATATTTCGAGTGGACGCAAAAGGGAAAAGGTAAGGTATTTCTATTGATCTCAAACCAATTAACATGTGTGCCCAGCAGAAACGAATCACCCGTAATAACATCCCTATGTCTGAAGAAGAAGGCGGCCCAACACTTTCATGTTCCTGTGTGTGCTGACCTTTTCATAAGAAAGGAAAGATCATATTTTTCAAGTGGGCATTAAGTATTCAGCTGTAACTTGATACGAGTGTTTCAGGAATTCAGGCAGTGATGAAACTGCCTACATTTGAGTATCCTAGACTTAAGGGGATTTAAACATATGCATTTGACATGTCAATCTGGACACAGGGAGGAAACTGTGAAGCTATTCTCTATCCCAGTGACAGGCACGCTAAGGCAACGCTGCACCTCACCTCAGTGCCCTTTGCAGGAAACTGTTAAGAAACGGAGTCATGATTAGTTATACTAAGGTGTCAGATAAGCAGGGGTCACTGGGTTTAGGAAGGGGCAAATCCCTAGTAAGGCAAGCAATTAAAAATCCCTTCTCATTTCAAATGAGGTTGAAAGAGCAGCTAGTTTGGAATTAAGACTGCCCAGGCATTACAGAAGGTCCAAGTGATTGCCCCTTTCTCCACGATGGATGCAGATCCCTTTACTTTACTTTATTCCATTTGTAGAGCACAGCCATAAAACCACAGGTGTGAGGGCGCAGACAAGACAGACAAGACATAAAACATTAAGGGCCTGTAAAGGCAGGTAATGGAAAACTCCACCATGTGGGTATTGAGAGTTTACTGTCATCTCAGGTCAGGACATGGGTGGTATCAATGGGAGAAAGCGGGTAAGAAGTTACAGTGGCCTGCGATTATTCCTGGGTCAATTTTAGGGTTGTGAAGCAGCTCCTCGCACCCACCCAGAGCCCTCCTATACCCCCCACTCCCACACTGCTCCCTATGATGTGGTTGAAAAACATATTTTTATATTTCCAATGCAAGAGAGGTGGGTAAAAAAAGGATTAATATGCCAATGTTCTGAGAGGCACTGCCACAGCCCACTAGGTCTCTGGGGTACCTCAAAGGGGTTTTGTGGGGATGACAGGAACCTGACCTCCCTGGAAAGTCCTCATATTTTACCCCTGACCTAAAACGTTTCCAAAAATTCTCGAGCAAAGCTCTAAATGTTTGTGACACGTTAAATCACCTTGGTTTCAGGTAGGTCCAATTATCCCCGAGCAAGTTCATTCAGAACAAGTCCACAGTTCTGACGGGAACACGATACAGCCAGGAGCAAGATAAGGCAGCTTAGCCTGCAGGAATAAGCAAGGGATGAACAGCCAGCAATTCATTGGCACAGTAACATATGCCATCATGGCGTGCAAGGGTCCCAAGCACTGGATTTCATGTTTCCGTGAAATAGTGCTAATAATTATTCATGTTGTTATATATTGTCGTGTGATTTCTTTAGGGTCACAGTCTGTCCCTTTTTGCAGAGTTATCTGGTTGACGTCATGGACTTTTGCATCCTCCATGATCATCAGCATCACAAGGCATGCAATTTCACCTTTCCTGCACCTGTGAGTTTGTTGAAAAGATGCCAGTGGCAATTCTCTATTTCCTTTCAATTCCAAATGCATTGGTCTGCTTCCACAGTCCAAATGAATATGCAGAAGCCCCTGCTTTGAAACTTTTCCCTCTCTTAACGTCTTTGGGAGGCGTGAATAAGGATGGTCATTAGCTTTTTCTGGATGTAGTTTGACTTCCTTTGTTCCTGTGAACATTACATGTAAGTGGTGAGGTCAATTATGAGCAAATAATGTGTCGTTATCTTTCTACTCTAGAGCAAGAGCCTTGCTTTGAATGTTGGGCCACTCCCAAGGATTGGCTCACAAAGAGTTAACTGGTAGCAACTCAGTCTTACTATTGGCAGGCTCTTGGAAAGAGATTATTCAATTCACAAAGAGGTTACCAGGAGTACCACAGTCTTACTCATTTGTTACGCCACACAATGGAAGAATACGTCAAGAGTAAAGCAGAAATGCCACTGCCAACTTCTCTACGAATCAAACAGCCTCCCTCCGGGAATACATTTGGAAAAAGACCCTGTTCTTTGGCGTGACCACTAAAACCAAGCCATGTTCCGAAAGCTGTAAATATCAATAAAAATATTGTTATTTTCTCTTTGCATTTAAAAGCAATAAGAACCGTTTTCACGGGCTACTAATTAACCAATCAGAACTTTTGAATGTTTAATTATAGGCATCGCTGTGATGAAATATGCAATCAGCACCACAACACTTTTGCTAGACACCGAAATTCAATAACCTGACGAAAACCCATCATGAGCCTAACTGGGTGGAATCGATTTGAACTGATTCTTTCTATGGACGGCACTGTGAACTTAATTGCATATTATCACGGTATTTTCTGAGAGTTCTCCAACGATTTTGAAAATGCTGGATGTGCAGACTCCGTGGTCTGACTTTTAAGTCATTTTTAGATGTGGGCAACGTGCCTCGTTCCTGAACACTCCTGGTCCTCCCCATCTCAAATCGTTGTGTGTCTCATTCATTTAAATATTAAAAAGAATTATATTAGATAATATGGTTCCGGTGTTCTGGAAAACCCCTGTATAAGCAGAGGAGGAGAGGCTGGGAAATCCCAAATGGGATGGGAAATAGTCAAAGCGAAAGGAAAAATCCACTTTATTGACAATGAAAAACAAAGCAGGGACAGCATACAAACAAACAAGATGCAGCTCTCAGGGAGCTCATTGCAAACAACAGTCTATAAACAGTATAATCGTCATGAATGACATCACGTTGTACTTAAAACTACAGGGGGAAAGGGATTGGTTAGTGGATTGACTACATATGCATTTCCATTAGTGTTTAACTTCTAATTGGGTAACTCATATCTACTGCCTCCTCCTCCTGGGACCACCTCCAGATTGATAACAACAAAAACACATCATCAATAAAGCAAACAGCTGAATACATGTTGGGCAGCCTAGCACTGAGGGTTTCTATTGGTTTGGTTTATTCTCACCAACCTTGAGCAACTGACAAGTCATCAAGCGATGAGACAAATTGAGAGTAGGGGGAGAGGGGTCTGTGGACTGCTTTCCCTTAGTTCAAGAAAATACCATCTCTCATCTCCTAGGCCATGAACCAAGGTGCTTAGTTAACCTTGTGAGGCACCTCATGTCTGGAAATAGTCATAAGGAGTGAAGCAGGTGACTTATCTGTGTCTGCACTAATGAATAGACAATGTTCTTGAATTATGGGTCACATGTGAGAGGAGCACATATTGAATAATTTCACCCTGCATTTATGACTATTTGGATTAATGTTAATGTGAGTGTTATAGTCTTTTCTACCACTTGTGGGTGCATTTAAAGGCCCCAAACAGAAGTCCCTTTCACATGAATAGCAAGATTTTAAACACTGAAACAAAAACGTCCTGGCATTTGTTTTTTCTTTTCTACTAAAATTAAAGAGCCATGTGGACAGGAGCCTACATGTCATTACCAATGAATAAGCAGCAATTTAATTTACAAAATCAGGAGTATTAAAAGATCCCTGTCACATGGAAAACATGATTTTTAAACATTGAAAACAAAAACAGCCTGTAAATGTGTGTGCAAATAAAAACGTTTTTCAAAAAAAGTAAAAGTGAAAAAAATATCACTGCTCACAGAAAAATGTCAGGGAAACAAAACATGATATGTGGGTTGACAAAGAGCAATGTGTTTTATGTTTCACCCACAAAACTCCACTGACATTTGAAGAGCCACTTTGTCGTCATAAAAAGAATGACAGCCAAAGGCAACCCCTTTTTCTGGCTGCGGACAAAACTTTACAAGGACATCTCCCACTTCCTGTCTGGATGTCACATCTCCAATCTAATGACCAACCACAATAAAAATGTCCTGCTAAAGGCATCGAAATTCAGTGTTATCCAGACCTGCTGGGTCGGAAAGCAGGGACTTCAAGAAAAGTCATACTTGGGTGGAGCGCAACTAATATGTGTGAAAATGGGGGCACCCATTTCAAAGAGCAAGCTTCCAATACAAAGGAGACTGATAAAGGTACAGGCTGACCCAGTGAAAACAAATGGCCGGAAGCAGGAGCAGGACCATTTTTCCCACATGAACATTCACAGATTATTTAAAAGGATTATTGTCATTTAGGCCTTTTTCTCAGCCATCAAAAGGCGGAAGGATTTCATCTATGTACCATTTTTTATGTAATTTCCAGGTGATTTTGGGGACATAAAATTCATCGTCCTGGGACTCTAGGAACTGTAACGGGGAGTTAAACTAGGTTTCTGACTGATCTGAACATGTTCCAAATGTAAGAGTTGGTGAGCGGGTGGAAATTGAAATTAGGGATATGCTTAATAGCTTACATATTCATATGGAAACAGCAGAAAGGTGCCACATGGCCATGCTACATAATACAGATTTGGTGGTGGGTTTATGTAATTCCCCATGATTAGCAGAAACAGAAAAGATTGTAAAATGTGTGGTGTCATCACTGCTATATAAGGGGGACTGCACCAGGACAGATAAAAAAAACAGAAAAAGTAGAAAGACAGGAGGACATAGAGAAGAGACAGGCCATTAGGAAGCCTGCTGAAACATACCATCTGTTACACTTTTCCGACGTTGGACTTGGTTGCATCAGAAACGAATATGTGGATCGATTCGTCCTGATGTAGTACCAAGAATAGGAAGGGTGAAGTATTCAGGCATTAGCAGTCTAGTTGTTTCACGTTCTCCAAGTACGACTGCCATGAGTCACATGATCTCACCACGCTTCCAGCAGAGGGCGACGACGAATCACATGATCATATTTAAGGATCGCAGACGGTCTTTGCAATGCGTCGCTACTGTGATAGATGCTCCGTAAGTTCGAAAACTAGGCTCTTTTTCTTCTGTCAAGAACCGATTGCAATCTAACCCAATCTATTCTCCCTTACTCTCTCCTCAGAATTTCCATTCCGTACGGGCTTTCGGGAGTGCTTCTGAAGGCGTCTTTACTTCCGGGTTTGCTTTCACTCCCTGGTCCGCTTCCCGTAATATCCTATTCATTCTGCTTCGCATTCCCCGTGTGGCTAACTGCTTTGAGTCTTCTCGCTTTCAGTTCGGAGGAACTTTCTTTCCTCTTGTTCTTGTTTCTTCTTTACTTACCACTTTTCCTCTCTCAGACCATTCAGGAGGATTCAGGACACCCTCGCCATCTTACCTCGATAAGAGCCAGCTCACTGATAGGATCCGAATTCATCTTGGGGCCCCCCGTAAGCTTCTGAACATCCTTCCTTCTATTTTCTAACACTTACCTTTTCCTCATACTTACCTGTCATTTCTCTCTTCAGAGGACTGCAAGCTACGGACTTCCCAGGATCCCATTCACTAGAAGTTTCCCTTCCTAAGCTCCGGTCATCATCGCCTCCCAGGGTTTTCTTCCCCAGAGGGTTTCCCTGGGGTTCGTGCTCCTTCCTCGCTGGTTCTGAGTTCCGGGTGAGGGGAGGAGCAGGGACCTCGGGGTGATTCTTATCGGCTGCTCTTGCTGCTTCCAGACCAACCAGTTTCAATCAGGTTAGTGTAACTTATTGGAATTATTCCGTGTGTTGACATTCTTCAGATCGGAAGGGCTAACACCATCTGACCGTTGTAAGGAGACACCAGAGTAGACTGCTGAGAGTGCATCTAGATGGAACTGTCTATCTTTAGGAAGGTCTCAAAGCTGACTCGGTCCGATGGTGGAGAGTGGAGTGACCAGACCCCTGCCATATTTTTCCACAGTGTCCTGAGATGCAGCTTGCTTTCCTGAACCTTAAACAGAGGCTTGCTGTGTAAGTAGAACTGAGCCCTGGGAAACCAAAAGGTGGCTGAGTCTGCTTGCCTTGAATTCTTTCCCTTTATAGTGGGTGGGGGGGCAAAACTGTGTAGATCCTTAGCCTATGTAACCACAAATATGCATTTAATTAATTCCCCATTTGGAAGAACACTACTGGGTGGATTATGATACAATTTGAAATTAACAAAGCTCACTTCCCAGTGTGCACTGAAAACTATAGCCTATAATTGAATTGGGTAATCCTTGTTGTCCAGCTGACCCAGACTTCTTTAAGGAAGATGGGTGTTTTTGTTCTTAAATCAATCCAATCTTTTTATCCAGCTTCCCCAACACAGGCCTTCCAGTAAGGGGGGGGGGGGGGTCTGAAATCCAAAATTCCCCAAATCATTCACATTTTTCTGTCTGACATCCCAACATAGACCAAAGCAAGGGCAGTCTGAAAAACAAACCGCGAAATTACCCTGTGTTTATTTTAAACCAAAAGTGTGGGTGAAATCATAATTGCCACATGTATTTGAACCAATCTTGAAATCCACTGCTAGCCTTTTAAGCCTGCAGGAATATCAAAATTGCACAACATTACATAAGTTCCTTCTTTATTGATCAGTGTAATTATTTTGTGAAGTAAAATTTACAGAAAAGGAAGAATTGTGGCGGTGTACTTTTAACTCACTTTTGTGATTTGCTTATGCTAAGAGAAGTTGATTGTGTTCTGCCACAGATAAAGTGGTGTTTTGACCTTTTCATGCTAATTTCTATTAGTTTTAATTTAAATAAATACCAATATATTTCCCTTACACCGGCCTGGTTCTTGGCTCATTGTTAGTTCAGGGGAGAGGGACACAAGGGGCATGATATGTGTCTGAGATAGGACTAAAAAAAAGAATCTGTTAAATAGTTTGCTGCATAACCACTTAAGTTACACACTGGAGACGTCCATGTGCTTATTCTTCATAGACTCTGATGACGTATAATTGCCCTTCATCTGGCTCACAATGGAAAGTTGTGATTTCCGGAATCTAATTAATTCAGGAGTATACTTCTTGCATCCTTGGAATCCTTATCTGGTGCCTTCTCTGTAATGTTGAAGCCCCCAATACATTCTCAGTAACTTTGGTTCAGCCTTTGTACTACTGTCAGAGCTCTGCATGGATCAGTTTTCTTTATTAAATCAACAATTTGTGGTAACTGGAGGACTCGATAACTATTAGAGAGGCACATTGCAGCCTCCATTTAGAAAAAGATGTCTGCCAGTTAATACCACGTTTCTGTGTTAGTGAGCTATACTTGCCTACTGTTAGTGTTACATGCAGCTTGTATATTGCTTATGTTACATCATTCATGTCAATATGGTATGCAAATGTTAATATTCTTCATGTATAAATGCATATTTGACCTAGTGTGGGTTCTTCATGTTGTATGCACATGTGCTTCATGTCTTTTGAATGCATATGTATGGTTCAATCATCTGTCTGGTTATTCTCATGTTTAGCTCACATCGTGTTCATCATTTGTTGCACTTGCTCAAATAAGGTATTTTGGGTGTCCATACTTTAATTACCCCCTCTCAGGTCATTTGCATGTCTTATATGTTCATCCACAGTCCAGGCTATATGACAGCACTCCCCATTTGAATCAGAATAAATCCATCATCCAAGATAAATACAAGTGTCACAGGGAGAAGTAAATATCGTACCCGGAGGGATATTAGGGCTTTCTCTTACATGGACATGAGGTAGATTATCAGTTTGTGTATATTAATACACTTGAGTATCCACGTTTATTAGTATTTTTATTCCAACTGCCCCTATAGCAGCTTTTCTACAGCCATGTATTGTAATTCTCAAAACACAGCGTGCAACTATCACTAAGACTAGAATGGCTTTTAGTATTTAAATGGTGTTAGCCTGCTAGGAGGGAATCCATGCTAACTAACAGATCAGTGAGACAGTCATCATTTTCAATATCTCCCACCTCCTACGTTATTCTTGTTTGTAATTGTTTTAACATTGTTATGGCCTCTGTGAAGGTCACATTCTCCTCATCATGAGCATGAATGTACATGCAGCAAGACGGGTCAATTTATGCACACAAGCCACCCTCCTTGGCTGTTATCAGATCCAGGACATACCTGTTCTGAAGAGTCATACATCTGATTGCCCTGAGCTCCTCTCTTATGGCATTAAAACTCTTCACTGTTGCATTGATTGTTTGCAACAACTCCCATCTTTTTATCTGAAGCCACTTCACATTTATAGCTGCCTGCAACCCAGGGACAACAGTGTATGTGAAAATAATTGCGCTCTAACTGAACAACTTGTGTTCATCTGTTATATTTTCGTATGCTTTTCCTGACACCTTTGAGAAATAGTTATCCCTTTTATTGCATTTAAGGGTGAGAGACCTTTTGTTTCTCAAATGTGTATCCATCCAAGGGAAATCACTAATTTGTATATCACTCTGGGATACTGCCAGAGATGGTGTACTTATTACCAGAAGAGAAAACAATCCTCTGCAATTTGGAGGAAGTTGCATATATGCCTTTGAACCACAGGTCCGATAGAGTTCTATTAGCACAGCTGTTTCTATTTTCATGCCTGGTACAGAAAAGGTGCGCTGGCATCCAGTATTTTCTCCAACCTTCACAGGGCCATCATTTTTAAAACACAAGGTTGCATTTTCTATGGGTATTATAAGTATAGGACCTGCTTAATTTTTGACTTAGCATATTTGTCCATTCCTTAAGACATACATTATTGCATTGTTTGCATTCTGCACCACTTCTACTGGTACTGTCAGAAGTGCATGTGATTTACATCCCATGATCCCCTCGACCCATTCTTCTGAGGTATATACCTGTCCAAACACTAATAGTTGAGGTCTTTCCTAAAATCCAGGTCTCCAATGAAGCTGTATTCTTGGGGCATTGTGGCATTGTAACATTTTATGGTCCACTATTTTAGCTTCCCCTTTATTTGTGCCATCTAGTGCAGACTGTATCATTTTACTTAGCATCTTTGGGTCATCCATTAAGATTTTTTTTTAATTTGTTTTATTGGTTTTACAGGAGAAGGCTTCATCATTTTAATACAAACATTTCCGTTCAAACATGGTATGAAGAATAGAACGACATTGCTCATGGTACATATTATCAACTATAGTATAACACAACTTAGGAAACAATATTTCTAGCATATTGAACCCCAATTCCCTGTTTCCCTCCCCATCCCATATCACCATTAGTGAAGAGGAAATAGTCCCATTGTTTCACAGTGAAGTTTTTGGTGAAGGCATAACGATGACCAGAAGCACATTTTAGTATCTTATGACTCCCTGCAGGCATTGTCAGCTAGCCAGCTGAGTATCTTTTGTTGATTTGAACATTGTGCACACATTCTTTCATATAACATATTTGGCACGAAATTCCGACCATTCAATTTCAACAGAGGTACGGTCTCCATGGAGGGTGGCGGTCAAGCTATCCATTCTGAAAATGTTTCGGGAGATGCCTATCCACTCATTTTTGGTGGGGAGCGTTGCCCTTTTCAAAGCCGTTGTGAGGCAAGCCCTTGTGGCCATCAATAGTCCCTGGACCATTTTGGGTACTTTAAGGATTGTCTCTTCCATTTCAATTAGACCGAATAAAATCAACAGTGGATGTATCTCCCTCTCTTCTTCATCTAAGTCTTTAATCCAGCTGAGTACCTCATCCCAATATGCCTGCACCGCCCTGCATTCCCACCACATATGCCAATAGTCTGCTTTCTGTCCACAGCCCCTCCAACAGTATGGGCTCACCTCCTGATACATCTAGGCTAATCTGAGTGGATCATATTGCCATCTATACAGTAATTTAATGTCATGTAGTTTGTACTGACAGGATGTGGATGATTTTGCAGTTTTTCTACATATTTGCAGCCATAACCCCTATGAGAAGTGCCTTCCCAAGTCTACTTCCCACCTGTTTTTTAGCATGACCGAGGGGGCCATATGAATCTCTACTAGTGCCGTGTACGTCACACTTATGAGGCCTTTGAAACCTGTGCAAGTGTCGAGGATTTTCTCGAAAGGAGTGAGGTCCCTTTGCAATTAGTCTTTCCATACCTCCCGTGTCATGACGCCTTTCAGTTTCAGGTATTGAAACACAGAGAGTGGGCCTGTGGAGAGTGCTTCTTCAAGTTCTTGAATGTTTATAAAGGTCTTATTTCGCCACAGTTGCCCCGCTCTTTCAAGCCCGGCTTTGTACCAGGATTGATAGCTCCCCGGTTCTGGGATAGCGTCACGGATCCCTGGTACCCTAGTGGGGAAGGCCAGGTCATGACCCCTCTCATATCTTTGTTTGGTTTCCACACTGCCCATATTCTTCCAAGGATGGGGTGATTCTTGACACTATTCCGCAATTGGGGCCCGAGAACCCAGAGCCATTCTCCTACAGTAAATGGGCGGAGGTGGTAATTGTCTAAGCCTATCCATTGTAAGTCTGTTTGCTGTCTCAGGTGTGGAATTACTATACGTAATTGTGCTGCCCTATAATATAATTGTAGGTCTGGGAGGCCCACCCCTGCATTATCTTTCCGAAGCTGAAGTAAAGATCTAGGGACCCTGGGTTTCTTGTTTTGCCACAGGAATGTTAATAGTAGTTTCCTGGTGGCAATGAAGTATTCTTTGGGCATTTTAATGGGGAGCATCTGAAACAAATACAGTATTTTGGGTAAGATCACCATTTGATGGCATTCAGGCGGCCCATCCAGGAAATGGTGAGTCTAGACCATCTCTCAATGTCTTTCTCCAAGGCCAGGGACAATGAGGGGAAGTTGGCTTGTTATAAGGTTTCAAGTTCTCGGGTCACATTAATGCCTAGATATCTGAGCGTGGTGAGGCTGACCTTCATTCCCAAAGGGGCAAACCGGTCTAGTTCAGAGACCGTGCTTTTGGCAATCGGGAGAAGGATTGACTTTCCAGTATTAATTCTGAGGGCTGCTAGTTGACCATATTCCTCAATTATATCTAGCGCTGCTGGGACAGAGCTCAGGGGGTCAGTTAAGTGCAGAAGCATGTCGTCAGCATAGAGACCCAGTTTATATTCCCTCCCCCCTACTTTAATCCCTTTAACCTTCTCATCAAATCTCAATTTCTGTGCTAGTGGTTCAAGGGACAGAACAAATAGTATTGCAGACAGAGGGCAACCGTGTCTTGTTCCTCTTTCGAATGCAAACCATCTAGAATAGCCGCCATTTTCTGATACTGAGGTCTGCGAGGATGAGTATAATGCCTTTATGGCGCGACATAGCTTTGGTCCCAACCCTATCCAGGAGAGGACTTTTTCCAGAAAGTCCCAGGCCACCCTGTCAAAGGCCTTCTCGGTGTCCAAAGACAGGAGGGTTGGGTCACCCTGTATCCCTTGTGCTTCATGTATCAGGTGGAGTGTTTTTCTCAACGTGTCACCCCCTTGTCTCCCCATCACAAAGCCAACTTGGTCTGAGTGTATTAGTTGTGGTAGGTGTGTTTCTAATTGGGCTGCAATGATTCACGTTCCCTCTTTTTCTGAGCCCCCTCTCTGATGAGGATAACCCTCCATGTAGCTTTGGCAACTTCTCATACAGATGTCTTCGCCACTTCACCCGTGTCATTATTAATGAAAAATTGATTGATCTCATTTTCAAGGTTATCCATGAAGACTATATCTGACCATAATGATTCATTACATCTCCACTTTGTGTTCTGGGGAACAAGGCCATCCCAGCTTATATCCACCGTGGCCATGTCGTGGTTTGACCATGCAATAGGGTGTATATTCGCAGTTTGGAGTGTCCGTAACAGGCCCTCAGAGAGAAATAAGTAATCAATCTGTGTGAGAGTCTCATGAGGGATGGAGCGAAAGATGAAACCCCTGTCTAATGGGTGTAGGTGACGCCAGCTGCCAGTGAGGCCGTATGAGAGTCGTTTTAATGCTAGCTTCCTCTTGTATCTATGGTGGGTTGTGTGCACCTAACTTAGTCTGCCTGTCGAGGGAGCCATTCATCCACGTGTTAAAGTCACCCCCAAAGACTGTATGGCCCTGTGCCATATTGAACACTTTTTCAGCAGTCTTTTGGAGGAATCTTTTTTGTCCTTGATTGGGTGCATAGACTGTGGCGAGAGTTATACAGGGTAATTCATAGAATTTCGCACAAAAGTGGTGCATGCGGCTGGCGCACAGTGTGCGCGTGTGAATGTCTGCGCCAGCCTCGAGCGCTAAAATCGATTTCCGCGCACATCGTATTCATGGATCTTCGCCTCCAAAACCAGCCGTGGAGCAGAGTGGCACAGCGACCCTGCAGCAGCGCCAGTTACGCCCCCAAGAACGTCCCTAGCGCAGGGAAAAGCCATCAAAATCCTCAATCCAGCGCAAAGGGCTGTGCTAACCCTGGACCAGTTTACAGGGCTGCCAAACAGCAAACGCCAAGCGGGGAACGTGTATTACTGGGGTTCACGTGAATTTACACACGCGAAAGGGCATGTGCGAGTGGGGTACATGTATAACTGGGGTTCGCGGGAAGTTTCACACACGAAAGGTCCTGTGCGAGTGGGGTACGTGTATAACTGGGGTTCGCGGGAAGTTTCACACGCAATTTCAGCAGGGTACGTGTATTTCGGGGGTTTGCGTGAACTTTCACATGCGAAAGGGTCTGTGAGAGTGGGGTACGTGTATAACTGGGGTTTGCGGGAAGTTAAACACGCGATTTCAGCAGGGCACGTGTATTATGGGGTTTTGCGGGAAATTTCACACGCGAAAGGGCCTGTGTGAGTGGGGTACATGTATAACTGGGGTTCACGGGAAGTTTCACACGTGATTTCAGCAGGGTACGCGTATTACGGGGTTTCCCAGGAAGTTTCACACGTGAAAGGGCCTGTGCGAGTGGGGTACGTGTATAACTGGTGTTCGCTGGAAGTTTCACACGCGATTTCAGCAGGGTACGTGTATTACGGGGGTTCGCGTGAAGTTTCACATGCAATTTCAGCAGGGTACGTGTATTACGGGGATTCGCGTGAAGTTTCACACGCGGAAGGGCCTGTGCGAGTGGGATACATGTATAACTGGGGTTCGCAGGAAGTTTTACATGAGATTTCAGCAGGGTACGTGTATTACGGCGGTTCGCGAGAAGTTTCCCACGTGAAAGGGCCTGTGCGAGTGGGGTACGTGTATAAATGGGGTTCGCGGGAAGTTTCACACGTGATTTTGCTGTCAGAGCGGGGTACGTGAATTTCAGGGGTGCGGGGTGAGTCCTACACGTGAATTGGCAGTATGGGACCTCCCAGGTGTTCCCTCTATACCCCCCACGGCACCTGCAGGCAGCCTACACCACAGGGGACTACCCCCCAGCCAAGCCACATGTCAGCTTGCACCCCCACCCCCCAGCAGTCAGGGGCACCAGCCAGCAGGCCCCCACACATATCCCCCTGCACCCCCACCCCCCAGCAGTCAGGGGCACCTGACAGCAGCCCCCCACTCATGTCCCACACATATCCCCCTGCACCCCCACCCCCCAGCAGTCAGGGGCACCTGCCAGCAGGCCCCCACTCATGTCCCACACATGTCCCCCTGCACCCACACCCCACAGCAGTCAGGGGCACCTGTCAGCAGGCCCCCACACATGTCCCTCTGCACCCCCACCCCACAGCAGTCAGGGGCACCTGTCAGCAGGCCCCCACATATTTCTCCCTGCACCCCCACCCCCCAGCAGTCAGGGGCACCTGCCTGCAGGCTCCCACTCATGTCCCACACATGCCCCCCTGCTCCCCCACTCCCCAGCAATCAGGGGCACCTGCCAGCAGGCCCCCACACATGCCCCCCTGCACCCCCACCCCCGAGCAGTCAGGGGCACCTGCCAGCAGGCCCCCACACATGTCCCCCTGCACTCCCACCCCACAGCAGTCAGGGGCACCTGCAAGCAGGCCCCCACACATGTCCCCCTGCACCCCCACCCCCAGCAGTCAGGGGCATCTGCCAGCAGGCCCCCACTCATGTCCCACACATGTCCCCCTGCACCCCCACTCCCCAGCAGTCAGGGGCACCTGCCAGCAGGCCCCCACACATGTCCCCCTGCACCCCCACCCCAAAGCAGTCAGGGGCACCTGCCAGCAGGCCCCCAGGCATGTCCCCGTGCACCCCCACACCCCAGCAATCAGGGGCACCTGCCAGCAGGCCCCCACTCATGTCCCACACATGTCCCCCTGCACCTCCACCCCCCAGCAGTCAGGGGCACCTGCCAGCAGGCCCCCACTCATGTCCCCCCGCACCTCCACCCCACAGCAGTCAGGGGCACCTGCCAGCAGGCCCCCACTCATGTCCCCCTGCACCCCTACCCCCCAGTAGTCAGGGGCACCTGCCAGCAGGCCCCCACACATGTCCCCCTGCACCCCACCCCACAGCAGTCAGGGGCACCTGCCAGCAGGCCCCCACCCATGTCCCCCTGCACCCCCACCCCCCAGCAGTCAGGGGCACCTGCCAGCAGGCCCCCACTCATGTCCCACACATGTCCCCCTGCACCCCCACCCCCCAGCAGTCAGGGGCACTTGCCAGCAGGCCCACACACATGTCCCCCTGCACCCCTACCCCGCAACAGTCAGGGGCACCTGTCAGCAGGCCCCCACTCATGTACCCCTGCACTCCCACCCCCCAGCAGTCAGGGGCACCTGCCAGCAGGCCCCCACACATGTCCCCCTGCACCCCCACCCCACAGCAGTCAGTGGCACCTGCCAGCAGTCCCCCACACATGTCCCCCTGCACCCCCACCCCCCAGCAGTCAGGGGCACCTGCCAGCAGGCCCCCACTCATGTCCCACACATGTCCCCCTGCACCCCCACCCCCCAGCAGTCAGGGGCACCTGCCAACAGGCCCCCACACATGTCCCCCTGCACCTCCAATCCCCAGCAGTCAGGGGCACCTGCCAGCAGGCCCCCACTCATGTCCCCCTGCACCCCCAACCCCCAGCAGTCAGGGGCACCTGCCAGCAGGCCCCCACACATGTCCCCCTGCACCCCTACCCCACAGCAGTCAGAGGCACCTGCCAGCAGGCCCCCACACATGTCCCCCTGCACCCCCACCCCACAGCAGTCAGGAGCACCGGCCAGCAGGCCCCCACACATGTCCCCCCCGACAGGTCATCACACTCCAGACCCATGCCCCTCATGGCCACCCAAATCCCACCCAGTCCAAACACTCCACATTGAATTCCCAAAGTCATGATAGAAAATACATAACCAGCATGGCCATGAATCAATGTCCCTCAGACCCACGCAATGGTGACACATGACTGTGAAAAGATCAACATTGTGACATGCACAAAACAAATGAGATAAGACCACATCAGTAAAGTATATAATAAATGTGTATTCAATAATTAACCAAATGAATAAAAAAAAATCACTCAATAATGGAAATAATGAAGAAAAAGCTGCATGTCCAAAATATTTTTTTAAAAAATGTGTGAAAGCAGAATCCAAATCAATCCAAAAGCAAATGGGTCCAAAGAGTCTGTCCGTCCAACCAAATCCAAAGTGTAAAAATAAGACACATCCATTGATCCATGGTAAAAAAGAAACTTAAATGAAGTGAAATCCAGTGTAGAACTATATACAAAGTACAAATCCAGGGTCCATAAACCCAACCATTGAAAGGAAACCTACAAAAACCCTACCTAATGAACAACTATATACAAAAAGGTGGGGCATTGTCCAAGCGCCCCAAATGAAATGAAAACCAAAAGGAAACCTAACACTAATTAACTATATACAATGGCAGTGGGCTAGTCCGACGGCTCACTTCCTGATTTCCCAGGCCAGGGCATCATCGAACTCCTGCTCGATGTCCTGGAGGCGGTCCTCTTCCAAGGCCCGAGGGTTCGCAGGGATGATGACATCCGGACCTCCAGGTCCCTGCAAATTGCCTCGAGGCACTCGGCCCACCTCAGATCACTTTGCATGGAGTTCTCCGCCCGGACCATCGTGAGCCGTGCCTCTTCCGTCCGCTGCCGCTCCGCATCTATAGCATGGCCTAACCACTGCCACATGGAAGACAATTCCCATCCTGGGTCCTCCTGCCCTCCGGCTGATGCCTGCCCCTCTGATGTCGAAGGCCCGAGCCATCATGGCTCCCACCTTGTTGCTGCTGCTGCTGTGCCTGTGCCCGTGCCCTGGCTCCTGCTGCCTGCACATCCTCCTCCGGCTGGGGTCCAGTTGTTGAGGTGGCCACCCCTGCTGGACGTCCGACTCCCGACTGTGGCAAGGATGTGTCCTCCACCAGCCTGGCCGCACGGTCAGAGGCAGCTCCACAGGGTACCCAGGTGATAAATGGGTGGGAAGATGGCACGGAGGACGACGGGCGCATAGGGGGTTCAGGTGAGGAGGGGGTCGAAGCAAGGTTCAGCAAATGGAGGAATCCGACCTGGGTGACCTGTCCCAGTAGGCTGACGTGGTCAACGAGCCATTCGAGATGACGTGCAGTCTCCCCATGAAAAGACTGCAGGTCACCTCGCATGTCTCGTTGACACAACGCCACCCCACCCAGGACAGGCTCAACCGGGTTCCGGATAGCCACGTCCGCAGGGAAGGGAAGGCCAGTTGTTGAAAGCGGATCCCATCCCTGAAAACGGGTCTGGACGTAGGCATCCCTGCTGGTGCGGGATGATGCAGTCACAGGATCGGGGACAGGATTACACACAGGCACCTCCGGGGCGGCCTGTGCTGCCTCCTGTCCCTGCCCCTGCACTGCACCACTGGCACCAGTGGAATCCCCACCTCCAGACCCCATCTCTGTCCCTTGCGCGGCCTCCTCCTCCACCAAACCCCCCACCAACCTGGATGACTCCGTGCCATCTTCCTTCGTCTGACCCTGTGGGGTCTCAGCTGCCCCTTCTGCTGCCGAGGAGTCCAACTCTGACCTCCGCCTCTTGGACCTACCCTCGGCAGCTGCAGCCTGGGATGCGGCACCGGACTCACACATGAGTGGCAGTGTCAAACACCCCCACCCCCCAGCAGTCAGGGGCACCTGCCAGCAGGCCCCCACTCATGACCCCCTGCACCCCCAGCAGTGCAAGGCACCTACCAGCAGGCCCTCACTCATGTCCCACTCATGACCCCCTGCACCCCCACCCCCCAGCAGTCAGGGGCGCCTGCCAGCAGGCCCCCACTCATGACCCCCTGCACCCCCAACCCCCAGCAGTGCAAGGCACCTACCAGCAGGCCCCCACTCATGTCCCGCTCATTACCTCCAGCACCCCCACCCCCCAGCAGTGCAGGGCACCTGCCAGCAGGCCCCCACTCATGTCCCACTCATGTCCCCCAGCACCCCCACCCCCCATCATTGACAGGCACCTGCCAGCAGGCCCCGACACATGTCCCACTCATGACCCCCTGCACCCCCACCCCCCAGCAGTCAGGGGCACCTGCCAGCAGGCCCCCACTCATGACCCCCTGCACCCCTAACCCCCAGCAGTGCAAGGCACCTACCAGCAGGCCCCCACTCATGTCCCACTCATGACCCCCTGCACCCCCACACCCCAGCAGTCAGGGGCACCTGCCAGCAGGCCCCCACTCATGTCCCGCTCATGTCCCCCAGCACCCCCACCCCCCCATCATTGACAGGCACCTGCCAGCAGGCCCCGACACATGTCCCCCAGCCAACACGTCATCACAATCCAGATCCCTGGCTCTTATGGCCACACAAATCCCACCCCACGCCACCCCAGTCCAAACACCCAACCAAGCTTTACATCCACTCCAAATTGAAAACACCATTACATGATAGATCACAAATAAGCAGTATGCGCATGAGTACAAGTCTGTCAGACCCACACAATGGCAACACATGACTGTGAAAACCCACATTGTGACATGCATGAAACCAATGAGAGAAGACCACACATTGAAGTAAGAAACAAAAATGTATTCAAGTCAAAATGAAGGGAATGAAATAAAAACACACAATAATGCCAATAATAATCAAAATGCAGCATGTCCCAAAAAATGATAAATAAATAAAATGAGAATCCAAATTAATCCAAATGAAAATGTGCCCAAAGTCACCGTCCAACAAAGCAAATCCAAAGGGAAAGAAAAGCGTAATATCCATTGCTCCATGGTGAAGAAAAATAAGGATGAAGGAGAAAAATCCACTGTAAAACTATGTACAAATAGCAAATCCAGGGTCCATGAGCCCAACGACATAAATGAAACCTACAATGAAACCTACCTAATTAGTAACTATATACAAAAATGTGGGGCATAGTCCATGCGCCCCAAATGAAAGAAAAAATAAATGAAACTTAACACTAATGAACTATATACAATGGCGGCGGGCAAGTCCAACGGCTCACTTGTTGATGTCATGGGCCAGGGCATCATCGAACTCCTGTTCAATGTCTTGGAGGTGGGCCTGTTCTCTGTCCCCAAGGTCTGCCAGGGATAACGCCATGTCCACCTCCAACTCCCTGCGAATTCCCTCGAGGCACTCAGCCCGCCTCCGCGCCCTGCACATGGAGTTCTCCGTTCTGACCATTGTGAGCCGTGCCTCCTCCACCCACCGCCGCTCCGCACCTATCTGCTCGCCCAACCGCTGCCACACGGAATATACTCCCATTCCAGGGTCCTCCTGCCCTCCGGCCGATGCCTGCCCCTCTGATGTAGATGGCCCCAAGCCATGATGCCTCCCACGTTGAGCCTCCCGCTGCCTCCGACGCAACTGCCTCTGCCAGCACGACGGCATCCAGGCTGATAGAATCCACTGACGCCGTTGTGCACGTGCCCTGCTCGATGATGCCGGCACATCCTCCATCTGCTGGGGTCCAATTTCTGTGGTGTCCACCCTTGCTGGACCTCGGACTCCCGACTGTGGCAGGGATGGGATCCCCACAGAGCTGGCTGCGTTGGTCAGGGCAGCTCCACAGGGGGTCCTGGTGGCATCTGGGCTGGAAGACGGCATGGAGAACGACTGGCGCATAGTCTCCACAGAGGAGGAGAGGGCCGCCAGAGTGGCCGACACATGTACAAAACCCCTGACCATGGACACTCCCAACTGGGCCACGTTGGCACGCTGCTCTTCATGATGACGTGCGTGCTCCGCCCGGGAAGCACGCACGTCATCATGAATGTCACGCGTGCGCAACGCGACACCAATCAGGACCTTCTCCATACGGCCAGGGATCCCCTCGTCTGCAGGTAGAGGAATGTCAGATGACATGGACATCCCCCCTACCTGCAGACGGGCCTGGGATGGGGCATCCCTGCTGGTGCATGGTGGTGCAGTCACAGGGTCAGGGACAGCGACATGCACATGCCCCTCCGCGGTGACCTGTGCTGCCTCCTGCCCCTGGCCCTGGACTGCACCACTTGCACCAGTGGTAGCACCCACACCAGGCCCACCCCATGTGCGGCTCAGTAGCGGCCTCCTCCTCCTCTGTGGAAACCACCAACCTGGATGGCTCCACACCGTCTTCTGCCATTGTAAGCCCCTGTGGGGGCTCACCCACCCCTTCCGCTGCAGCCGTAGTGGCAGACACAGCAGCAGTCCCCTCACTCCCGGACGGACAGCGCCGTCTCCGCCCTCTTCATCACTTGCCGCTGTGTAGAGGGAGACGTAGAGGGAGACATAGAACACAAGCACCAGGGTACTGTACAATGGTCAAATAGACAGGAAGCAATAGCAGATGGCACTGTCAAACATCACTTCTATCATGTCCCTCCACAACACATGGGTCAGCGCAGGCAAAACTCATGCAGTAACAGGCATGGTGCATGCTATGAACATTAGCATACATGTCCAAGGGACTCTTGAAACATACAATGCTGGTTTGAAACTCACATGCATCATGGGTCATGCCTATCACATGCACACACTTCACCGTAGTTTCATCCATCTGGCCTCGTTCACCCCAGACACAGTGGAGACAAGGATGAGTAGGCTGCATCAGTGAATCTGAACAATGTCACAGACATGTGTCATGCATCCATGGCATTTACAAGTCACAGACACGCAAGTCAGACACACAGACATGGACACCATACATGTCCATGACAGCAGCACCCATCTCTCACACCCCATCCATGTCCAATAACAGAGACAGGCATGCATTAATGTGTGCATTCCGCATGCTGCTCCGCATGTTGCATTGTAACACAAGCACCAACCATGTGGTTCACACATTACTGGTCTCACATGCATGACCATGATGTCCCTGCACACACACTTATGTACATGGCCTATGTCACACATACAGGCAAGTATCAGACAACCAGCACCCTGCAACATGCTCTGTCTCACACAGCAATGCTTGGCCACTTACCGCTCAACTCTGGACGGGTCTGCCTCAGAAGGATCTGGGCGTGGAGCGCTGCACCTACGCGTTCCAGGACCCTCATCTGGATGGTACTCATGCTGCCCCGGCCCCCCTCCATGAGGCGCCGGGCCTTGTTGAGGGTCCTGGACCACAAGTCCTCCCAGCGCTTCTTGACTTGCTTGATGTTGCGGGTTGCCACCCCCTCCGCGTTGATGGCAACCACAAAGTCGTCCCAGATCCTATCCTGTCCTTCCTTGTTGGCGCGTGATGTTCCGAAGAGGGCATCATAATGCCCCAGGACATGCTCCAGCAGGACACCAACTTCCTTCTGACTGAAGCTGGTGGCCCTCTGCCCCTCTGGCTGGGGGTCGCCAGTGGTCTCAGATGGTGTTTGCCCCGACATGGCGACCCCCGAGGCAGGTGTGGGTGGGCAACTGGGTCCTGGAAGCCTTGCTTTAATGATCCGGAACTTGATGCACTTGTGAGCTATGTGTCGGCACATAGCCACGAAATGCTGATGACTGCAGGGTGCAAGACCACACCTGGTCAACGTAGGGCACACTGGCAGACAATCGCCGACTGCATAAGTGCCCTTGGATTTGTGAGGCGCACAGCTGATGATTGCTACAAGCGGTGGAATGACCTGAAACGTAGAGCAAAGAACAAGCTGGCCTCAAATCATGCCGATACTCTGGTGACTGGCGGTGGGTCTCCACAAGAGGACAACAAACTCACTGATCATGAGTCTGTTGCTGGGGCCTTCGTCACAGAGGAACAGATCCAAGGTTTGGGAGGACTACCTGATTATGATGCATTGTCCGGTGAGTGCCCATGCATGTGTGTGTAATGCATGTGTATGTTGTTTGGGTGACGGGTTCTGATTGAGTGCCAGGTGAGGGTGTGTGTGCCTGAGTGGTATGGGTCACCCATGTGCTTCATACAAAACATTCAGCAGCCTTGGATTTGGGTTTGACAGTATCCCTTCTGCCCACATTAGTAATTTTGCACAACATTACGGCATTTGCCCTTGAAGTGGCATCTTGCAACAACATTGTTTGTATTTTTCAGTGTTCGTTCAGGCTGATTGTTTCAATTCTCCCACTTTTGCTACGCATTCCTCAGCCCTATAGTCACATTTGTGACATGCTTCTGACATTGATGAACCCCACATTGGTCCACATGTGTTACCTTGTTAGGTGAATGATTTGACCGTTTAGGCTAATTGAGTATTGGCCTGCTCACGGAATTTTTGGGGCCTTTTTGAATGTGGAACATGATAGTTCTTTCCTGTCATGTTGAAGTGCACAACCATTGATGTGTACATCGGCCTGCAATCACTGTATTTTTGTACACTGGATGTGTTGCAGTGTGTGGCACATGCCTATTTTGTCACACTATGTAGCATTTTTCATCTCATCATGTCCATCTCAAATGGATGGCTGACAGTATTCATTCACTGACATATGGATGTACTTGTGGAATGTACCATGGCTATGGTACTTGCCATCTGTGTGATGGCATGTGTCATGTATGTGTATTGGACATGCCACTCACAGGCCAATGTGTGATGGCAGTGCTACCCAGCATGCAGCAAATGTGTTGCTCTTCCATCTTGGTGTCATCAGTGTCTGCCTTTTGCCTCCCCTTCCAACTCAGTGACAGTACATGCATGGGAGGGTCATAGTCATGTGGGACGTGTAAATCATGTACTGGTTCTGTAGCTTGTCAGGCCTATTTGTGTGCTATGGTGCTAATGCCTGTTTCCATTTTTTGTCTTTCATGTTTTTGCAGGGGATGTCGCAATTGATGCTGTTGAGGTTGAGGAGATGGTGCAGACCCAGGAGGAATCTCAGGCACGACCGGGCACCAGTGGGGGACGTGGTGTGGTGGTGGGTGAGAACCCAATTTTGCTGCAGACCATCCTGTCAAGGGGTGCCTCTGGGTGCACCTCCCCAGACCTCTATTCAGGTGCTGATTCGGATGATGAGACCTATGTGGCGTCGCAGGTAAGTGTTTCTGGCAGGGATTCTGTTCTCTCCAACCCACCTGCACCAGGGGTAGAACCCTCTATGGGGATGTCAGTGTTGGTAAGTCTGCCTTTGGCGGTTACGGATGCAGGGTCACACTCCACAACATCTGATCCTGTTCCTGGGCCAGCAGATCAGAGGGGGAATGCAGTCCTGCAGCCTCAGGCAGTGCCAGCACAGCAAGGCGCAGATCGCCTTGCCCCAAACAGGTGTGGTGCCCGCCGACGCGGTGGCCGTTCGCCACCAGGCAATACCGTATGGGAACAATCCATGTACGGTATGGCAAGCCAACAGGCAGCATCAGTTTAGATGATGGCTCAAGCAATGGAGAGGGTGGCCACTTCCATTGTCCCCCCTGAAAGGCAGATGGAGCAACTACAGCAGGCAACAGACTCCATTTGCCAATCACACAGGGAGGAGATGTTGGCGTCCAACAGGGACAGACGGGCGGCACTGGAGACTCTACGCCAATCGATATCAATAGAGTCCCAGGGCCACAGGAAAGCCCTGAGGGTAGAACTCCATCACCTCAGGGAGACTCTTGTTGCCCTTGAGGCTTCCACTAACTTGAGGACAGAACAGCAGCTGGAGTGGCTCACACGTTCGCTCTCAGCTGAGATGCAGGCAACTCGGGAGGAGATCCAGGCATCACATCAGGTGCTGCATGGGGATCTCCGCACTATAATCCTCCAGAACGAGACCTTCCACACCCGCATGCTTGCTGCCATGGAGGACCATACTAGGGCTTCGCGTGGGCTGCCTCCTATAGCACCACCACCTCCAGTGGCAGCACCACCTCCTGTGGCAGCACCACCAACTGTGGCAGCAGCAGAGGGTGATGAGAGCGATAGCAGAGCAGTTCTCCCACAATGGCATAGCCGTGCAGGCCATGAGCCCATGGAGGTGTTTTTTTTTCGCAACATCCACACAGGTGGCTGTTGGTGCGCACCCTGTCCTCGGACGTCCTGGGTGGCCTCCCTCCCCCACCCCCCACATGGCCATTTTTGATTTTTGCTTTTTTTTTTTTACAGTGTGTTGCCTTGTGTGGCTCCCGTGGGCATCCACTGTATTCCGGCTGGGCACATGCAGGCTTGTCCTGAGTTTGGGTTAGATGCTTGGGTTCGTGAGACACACACCCCTCCTGCTTCCCGTTTCCATGGGCTTGCAAAGGGTGTGCCCAAGTGACAGTGA
Source organism: Ambystoma mexicanum (assembly GCF_040938575.1). Lineage (NCBI taxonomy): Eukaryota > Metazoa > Chordata > Amphibia > Caudata > Ambystomatidae > Ambystoma > Ambystoma mexicanum. Next base: position 1,339,394,562 of record NC_090934.1, read on the forward strand.
CTTACACGGTGACGTAGGACTACCATTAGCTGTGTGGGCAGTCTGTAGTCAATACTGTGTATACATTTCTAGTGGATATTGTTGTTGAATTGTACACTGCATGGTGTATTGCTATGTGCTTTTGCATCCATGCCTTTCTCCTAATTTGCAGGTTAATTCATCATGTATTCACAAGGCCGTCTACTTTGGAGAGGGAGTTCATGTTGTAAGCAGTGTACTTAGACATTTGCGTGGCAGCAGCACTGTACAGTTGGAAGTGCCCGATGTGCTGGCATAATCAAGTTGTAAGACTACCACTACTTTAACTTAGTACTGTCATGTTTATGCTATGTTTGAGGTTGTGTAGCTGCATTGTATTGTTGGTAAGTATTTGGTCATGTGTGTTGTTAGTTCTACATTACTGGGACCATATTGTGTGTGGGCAGTTTCCATTAGGGACACTGTACTTTGACACTTGTGTCATGTTTTGGGGATTGCTTTGTTTGCTCTCACATAGCATGACATGCCATAGTGTGTTGGGTGGCGGTGCTGGGGAGGGGTTGGGTGACATGGCACTGTTGTCATGTTGTATTTTGCAAGGGGGTAATGATTTTAGCAGCATAGAAGTGTGTCTTTTGATGACACAGCATTGGTGGTGTTTGTGTAGGTAGGGATGCACACAATGTAACACTTCCAGGTGATCTATCTCAGGCTGGTATGGTTGTGACACTTGACTGTCCCTTATGTCATCATCATTGATTGTCAGCTGGTATGTGCCAGGGCTGTGTGCACTCCACAGGGGTGTGATTTTAGGTAAAGTAATTAGCCACCAGCTGCATACGGGCTGTCTCACCCCGTGCCCTTTCCCCTCCCATGCGCAGCGGGCGTGCATGTGGTTGGGGATGTGGGGGCACCACCATGTCCACGGGCAGACCCCGGCATGTTGCAACGTTGTGTAGGACACATGCTGCCACTATGATCCTGCACACTACTGGGGGAGCGTATAACAGCTGCCCGCCACAACGGTCAAGGGAGCGAAAGCGTGACTTGAGCACTCTGAATGTGCGCTCCACTATGCCCCGGGTTGCAATGTGGGCTGTGTTGTATCTTACCTCGGGTGGCGTGGTGGGGTTCCGAATTGGCGTCATCATGTGGGTGCTCAGAGGGTAGGCACTGTCCCCTGTGGAGGTGGTGATGGATATCATTAGTGGGGTTGTGACATTGCTCAGTATCTGACATGCATGCAGGTGCTGTGGCATTTATGCTCACTGAGCAGCCATGTATCGCCATGCCGCCCAGCTTCTAGGTCCCGTTTAGGGTTGACATTCTGTAAATAAAAGTGTCGTGGGTGGACCCTGGATAGTTGGCATATGCTGAGGTGATGATTCCCTTGGCATCACATACTACCTGGACGTTGAAGGAATGCCAGTGCTTGCGGTTTCTGTAGATGTGCTCTGAGGCCCTGGGGGGACGTAAAGCCACATGGGTGCAGTCAATGGCACCTAGCAATTTGGGGAAGTGTGCCACCCTGTAAAAATCCTGGATGACAGCCTGCCTTTCTGCCGGTGTTCTGGGCAGGTATATGTGCCTGCGGACTGATGGGCGTGCAGTCATGATGGCCAAGACCTGGTGTAGGCAGCATGACTGCGTGGCCTGTGACACCCCCCCCACTATAGCAGTTGTCCGTTGAAATGATCCAGTGGCCAAGAAGTGCAGTACATTGAGGACCTTATGCAGGGGGCTGAGTGCTTGGGAGCACAGGGTGGGTGATGTGAGGTCATCCTCCCACTCACTGACCAGGTCGAGTATTATGTGAGGTGAAAAACTGTACCTCCCATACACCTGGTCATCAGGCATCCCAAAAAGGCTGTTTCTGGGTGTAAAATTTCTGGGCCTGACTATCCTCCTCCTCCTCCTCCTGCGGTATCCCACGACCACTGCTGCTAGGAACGGTATATTCATCTTGGCGTCTGTGCTTGTTTTTTGTTTGCGTGCACTTTTATGCTGCGCGGGTCCACGTACGCCATCTTCCTGCTGGCGTACGTGTTTCCGGATTAGCGCGTCTTTTTTGGCCCACGCGTTAGTCCCGTTCGATTCCATGAATACGTGTTTTGAACGTGCGTGTGGGCGTTCCGTGCACTTGCCTCATGTACTTCCCCCGTGACGCCCACATTTTCACGAGTTGTTCCCCATTCCGCGTGTCACGCCCCCTGTTCCTCCTACTTTTGTTGTGTGCGCCGCGCTATGTGCGATTTCGCTGTGCGCTTAGCGCACGCTGTTTGAAGACGTGTGCGCCAGCGTGCGCCACGCAGAATTTTGGCACACATCCTGGAATTTCCTCGCGCACGGACTTCCATGAATCGCTGTGCGCGGGTTTCACTGAGGTTTTCGCACCGGCACTGCGATTCGCACGCTTGCGCTGAAAATTTCAACGCACATTAATTCCATGAATCGGCCTATCAATCGTGTCACGGATGGCCCCCACGACCAGCATGGCTCTTCCCTCCGTGTGGGCCCAGGAACTCAATACCGACATGCAGAGGCTTTTCCGAACAACGATCCCCACACCTGCCTTTTTGGATATTCCTGAACTTCAGAAGTAGTGATCTACTTACCACTAGGGATCACCCTCTCTTCCCCTTTCTGATAACGTGTCTCTTGGAGGAATAGAATATCAATGTCAGACCGATTAAATTCTCTGGCCACCATAGAGCGTTTCGTGGGAGAGTTCAGACCCTTCACGTTGAGTGTGCCTATGTGCAATTTGTTATTTCTAAGTGTGGTTGACATTATGGATTTTTACCGTTTGAGTAAGTGACAAGTGTGCCTGCTTCAGTGTCTCTGTTGCTTTGTGGAACAGTATGATTGACTCACTGCTAATGAGTTGTGTTGTGATCGACTGAACGGTGGTCGATATTCGATCTGCACGCTCTACAGTCAGTTCAGTCAAGGGTTCATCCTTTTTTCCCTTTCCCCTCCTCCCATCCCTCCCTCCCACTGATTCTAAATTGCCCCATTGTACCTTCTCCCCACCCCCCACCCCTTGGGGCATCCGATCTGGCCGGGTTAACATCACCCAGTCGCTCTCGGACCACCAGTGGGAAACGCACAACGAGCGATCCTGTGCTTATTACAAGCAAATTAACATTGAGCCCCCAATATTTTTCTCGTATTACGAGAGGCCATATGCCTCTCATTGTGCTCCAACATTACAGCTCCAAGATATTCGCCGAAGTCGAGCGTGTCTCAATACTCTCGTGTCCCACCCCTCCCCATGTGGTACCTGTGGTTTTCCAAATTTTCTACTGATCCTCGATGGCTGACTGCTGGGCACTGGTCTCCATCGCCTTGTCATGACCTTACCCCGGTCCCACCCTCCAGTGCTTCGCAGTAGGCAAACCGGGCGGTTCGATGGAGGAGTTAGTGCTCCATGTCTGGGGAGGCATTCATCCTCCTGAACTTTCTGGATCCTTACATCTTCTTTCGGCATGGGCTCTTGATGCGCCATTCTCTGTCTTAATTTCTCTGTTCACCTGGGGTCGCACCCTCCCCACGGGCGCCTAATAAGTCTGCCATGCAGCTGGAAATGTCTCTCTCGGAGGTTAATTTCATTGTTGTGTCTTCCCATTCGAAAGTTAGTGAGAACGGGTAGCCCCAACAGTATCTTATATCCTTGTCTTTGTGCAGTTTGGTGATCGGTAGGCATTTTCTCCTTAACGCCAGCATGAGGGAGGATAGGTCCTGGTAGATGTTCGTCTCCCCCATTGCAATCTGCGGCGTATGCCTGGCTTTTTCCAGCATTCAAGCTCTGTCCGCATAATTGTGGAATTGGGCCAATACCGTTCTCGGGCCGCCCAGCCTGCCGCCAGTTCTATGGATGTGATCAATTTTAGGTTCATCTACTGAGTCATCCTTAAAGAGTAGCTTCAATATGTCATGTAGGGTTTTCTTCAGGTGCAGTTCGGTTTCACCTTCTCTCTTCGCAATACCAAATACATGTATGTTGTTGCGGCACTCTCTGTTTTCAAGATCATCAACTTTTAGGTGAACTTCTTCTTCCCTGTTTTCGATTTCTGCAAGACGCTGGTCTATTTGTATCTCCAGTGTATTTGAGGAGGTTTGGTTATGTTCAACCTCTTCCAGCCTCTCCTCCATCTTGTCTATTCTGTGTGTAATTTTGTCTATTTTATTTCCGATGTCAGCTCTCATACCTCTCATTTCGGTGAGCAGGTCAGCGATGTCTGCCTTGGTTGCCGCCTCCTGGGCCCTCTTGACGACATGTCCGCAGTACTTGGCAGTTGGTGCGAGTCTTGGGGTGAAGAGAATTTGTATCTTGCCAGCTTTTGCTTTGTGACATTTGTTTTTATGTAAGTATCCTCATACAGGAAATTTGATTTGAACATCCATCACAATGTGGCCCATCTTCCCTTGTACTGCTCTCTAGTCCTGCAGAGTGCTAGGTGTGCCAGGCAGTGTGCCACATGTTGTGGTACCTCTGTAGCTACACATGCTCTTGAAGCATCCATGGCATAGGGGATAAAGAAGCACACATAGCAGCTCTCATCATACATCATCCCACCCCACTCATTTCATATGCTGATACCATCAATTATTGGTAAAATGGACTGAATGAGTCATTAACTTATTTATATGAGTTGAATCATCCACTGCATTCCATTTCAGTGTCTAACTCTGAGCATTTACCATGCGAATTTCTTCTGTCACAATTGCATTTTCCATGATAGCAGTGGTCATATTTTGGTATACTGGTTTGGCTACATTATGTTATGTTATATTAAAGGATATGTATACCACACACTATCACCACCTGAGTGGACCCCTGACCCTCTGGCCGATCTGGAAAGCAAGAGGGTGGGGTGTTGGGGTAAGTTAGTAGGACTCAGCAGGAAACAATTGCAAGAGAGCTGTAATGTGCTGTTGGCAGCTTCAGATTGGTTTACACTATTCGCTGAGTGTGCATGTGAATCTTTCCATCGATAGTTGTCATGTGCTGTTGTGCGAGGCTATGTGTGGTTTGTTTAGCTGTTGCAGTGCATAGAGAAGTGCATGTGGTTTGTTGTGCTGTAGAGGTATGGTTGTGTTTAGTTTTGAGTTTAGAGGTATAACTTTTTTAGTGGGGTGGGTTAGTGGCAATACCTTTCTGTACCCCCACTGAGTTGGCTATTTTAATGGTGATACTTTCCTCCACACTCCACCCCCCATGTTCAGACTAATGGATGCCTACGTTGCCTTGTCCCCTGGCACATCTTAGTATGCAGCCTTCATCACTTCCTTGGGCCTCTTGAGAACAAGTTGACCTCTTCCCTATGCCCTTGAGCTCCCTGGGACCTGTGGTTTATCTGTTTGGTTACCACTCTTTCCCATGTAATGCTAATGCCCTCTGTCTGTGGTTCAGCTTAGGTCAGTCCTATCTCCTTTGTTTCCAGTAGGGCCCTGTCTGGGAATGGATGCAACTGGGCCTCTCTCCCAATCAGCGAATTCTATACTTCCCTGCACTTTGTTGTTGTCTGGCCTAGTCCCCTGCCTTGTCATTTGCGTGTTTATTCCATGGGGTGTGGATTTTATTCATTGGTTTTTGTACAATTCTGTGTTGAAGAGCCAGGTTTGTAGGAGTTTTCTGAATTTTAGATGGTTCTTCATGGTTCATATTTCTCTCGGGAGGGAGTTCCAATATTTAGAGACTAGGCAAGAGCATGCTGATCCACCAAGTTTTTTCCTAATGTATGGTTTTCACCGGACAGAAGAGAGAAAATAACTTTTCGGCAAAATCAATAGAAGCTTATCATTACATTCCATATGAGCACAAATTATTCAGTAGGATTACAGTGAAATTTACAGCCACATTCATGCCATGGATTCAAGCTGCAGCAAATGCCAAGTGGTTACAAATCACAAGGTGGGAGCTGCTATAAACAATAAACACACCAGTAAACATGATTTAATTTCGATTAAAGACTAATTGAAGGCCATCTGACTCATGACCCTCCAAAGCAGGTATGTTCTGTACTTAATTAAAGCAATCGAAGGAGGTGTTTGCACAATGACCAGGCCTTCTTGCTGTACATGCACACCTGCCCATGATAGAGAACATGGAACACTGACAGAAGCTATAACTCTGTTATGGACCCTACTTAAGAAAATGGTAGAAGACGTAGATGAAACCGAAGACAACGAAGATTGGTTTTGATACCTGTTCTCATGGGTTCCAACTTGGCTGGCGAATGCATTGAAGATACTAATAGCAATACTAGTGTTAGTATTGCTGGGATTCTCTCTCCTGAAAATGATCATAGGACAATGTAAGAAAACATCAAAGAAAGCTGTTAGAATTAAGATAATGATCGATGTGAATGCTGTGGCTGACGAGTACACAGAAACCGAGAACACTACCCATGAGCACCTAAAATGAAGTCTTACAGTACCCCAGGAACAAAGTTGTATTATCCCAAGGATCATCAGAACTATGTGGGACACTGGCTATTCTGTTCACTGGTGTGCTTTTCCAAAATGTGCATGGATATACACTGAATAAAAAACCTTGAACGAAGGGAGGCAATGATTCACACATACACACGCTCAGCTAAAAGATAAACCGGCTTTTGTATGACCCTTTATTCACCAAACGTATACATGAAAAAATAAATGTGACAAGAATGATAAGTGAATAAATGAATAGAAGAATTCTAAAGAAAATACATCACCGCTGATGCAGCTTTAAGGAATGCCCTCATCTCACCAGGATTCACTGAAGAGCCCCATGAACAGTTATGCAGAGAGGCTTTGACAGCTAACGGGAGTGGAGCAAGGCGTCCCACCTCCAAGTTTAGTTTTCTGTCTGATTGTTCCAGTGCCCCATTTTGTAAGCCTTCCACAAATGCCGGGAGGCACCTTCTAGAATCTTCTGGCCTGAGTTTGTTTATTGGCAGCTCTCTTCTGCCCCCTGATGGAGTGACCCATGCTAACCACAAGGAGCAGGACTCTTCCCTTTCTCAAGGAAGCAGCAAAAGCAACTTTATAACTCATCCTCAGTTTTGACAATGTCCATGGCAACCTTATCAGGTATCAGCCGGCACCTGCTTATCCCAGCCTCTTCATGCACTGTGTCCTTGGATGAGCAATGCAAACTAACATAAGCAATGAATAACATTGAAAACATGTTTTCCTGTGAAATAGTGCTGAAAAGCTGAAACTATGTTTATCCACTGAACAGTTCACGGCAAGTGCAGATTCCACAGAGGCATGAAGCAAATGTCCATTATGGCTCAGAGCGCACCAGAATGCTCTGCGCACCAGCACCATGTTTTATTCAAATTATTACATTCACTGACTTGGGAGTGTTGTCATATGATCTGGAGTTTGGATGAACACCTAAAGAATGTAGGTGACCTGAGGGGGGTGGTGAAGATATAGATTCTGAAGAAACCAAACTGTGAAGAAAAGGTGAGAAAAAATGGGGAGGTGGTTGGAAAACTCGACCAGAAGGGGAATGTAGAGAGTCATATGTACACATCATTTATAGAGCCCACCCCCTCACGTCTTTCAAACTGGAATAACAAGAAGAAGCACTGTGCTTGACACCTGGTAATATCCCAATACCACATCAAAGATATGAGAGACGTGATGCGTTCCGACAATCATATTGAATGTACCCTCAATCTGATGCAGTAGCCATTAGCCTGCAGACACCACTGGACATAGAAGCTCGACAAATAAAGTTTGACAGACGTAAAGTGATGCCGTTAAAGAGAGAAGATGTGTGGATGGACTGTACTCATGTTATGTACATCTAAAAAATGAAGATGTGATTAAGGTGATGAAGTAAACATATATGCCAATATTTAGAGAAGCCATATACACTAAGAAGATAACTGACAATGTACATATGCAGAAATGCAAGATAGATGAGAACATATAGAAGCATGCTAAAGTAGGAAATAGAACACAAGTAAAGCAGCCATGCTTAGGAAATGGATGTCAGCATCGTATTATAGTAAGAAAGAATCTGTGGGAAGGAAAACCAAGGCAGCAATGCTGACTGGCACTGGAATACAAATTTGTGAAAGAACAAAGGGTATTTGCTTGGCTCAGAATTAAGGATGCCACAGCAAGAGCAACTACATGGCTTGAAAAGAAGATAAGCTACATACGCAGGACATATTTCTCTTGGCACAAGTATAGGAGTGAACAATTGCGAATACCAATTATTCTTCAATTAAAGATGCAGTCATCATATGCAGAATGGAACAACCAAGTCTCCAGAGTCCAAGGGTAGTAAAAGTACCCAATGTAATTGAATCAAATAGCACTAAATAGAAGGTCAAAATTGACAAAATCATGATCTCCTCACACGTGATTGAAGACTGGAAAACAAGGCCTATTCATAAAGCTCCAGATGAAGATAGCAAGGCATGTTGACTCCCTTTTAAGTTCTGCAAAAGAGAACAGTCAGCAAGGCCAACTACAAAGAAGAAGCCTTGGCTTAGGGCCTAACTGATGAGAGATGGTAGGCTAATTAGCTAAGAAAGGCAATTGTCTTACGTTGTTCCCTTGCACCTGGGTTTCGCTGCTTACCTGCTGCGAACTATTGGTTGATAATAGAGTGCCAACCAATCATGAGGGCCCATGTAATGGTGGACCATACATTGTTCTATGGCCCTATCTGCTGCTGGTGTTATGTTATCTTGATTTTACATTGGTAGAGGTGGTTAAGGCATGCCTACCAGAAAAGTGTTAGGGAGAATTCTCATAAATGGCTAATTTCCCTTAGGTATTGAGTCCCCCAGCAGCTTTGCTGGATTTCTAGGATTTATTTTTTTCACCTGGTAAGAATGTGAACATTTTTCCCACTCTTACATGTGTTTTTCGAAGTGTGTTCTTGCCATTTTGTGTGTTCTTGGGCTCTGGAGCCTCACCTACTCCATGAGCACCACTTGTGTGTGTGTTACACAGCACCTTCAGTGCAGTAACACAGGGTTGTCTTTTAGACTTCCTACTGACTCTATTTTTCTGGGGCTAACTACTGTTCCCCTATAGACATGTAAAGTTGCCACTCTCTTAATTAGTCTCTTTAAACCACAGACCCAGTACACCCCATCTTACATGGAGTATTGGAAAGGGTTAATTCTTATCCCTTTTTATCTGTACCTCTTGGAGCCTTGTTTCGCTCCCTTAACATTAAGACTTGGCTGGTGGCAGTGGTAACTACCCTAACTTTCCTACCGCGATTATATTATAAAAACGTGGTATTGTTTTAGGCTATTATATTAGCCTTGAACATAAACCCGCTTGACCAAATACATTTTATTTTGGCTCCGGCTGGGTTTTTTCGCCATTTCTTTTTGTTAAAGTCTACTCGCGTTTTTCTCTGCGTGCCAAACCGGGGATGATTCCTTTGTTCGCTGTCTCTTCACAGGCTTCTGCACAGAAGCCCTCCTTAAGGCGCCTGATAGTCTAGGTAGGCAGTATGTGAGGGAGGGATCTTCGGACCCCTGCCATGGGTTCCCTTGGTAACCCAAGTCGCACTCTTGTCTGATTGGTTAAGGGGACTGGCCTTGCCAGGCCAGCCACCCTGCTGTGTGATTGAGAGCCAGGCTGTATGAATGGGGGAAAACTGCATAAAAAGCAGGTCTCTAGGATTGGAAAGACAGAGTCGCCACTGGAACACAAGAACCAATGAAGAACTGGAAGAAGAGGACCCCTACCACGACTGAACCGCCCGGTGAAGCCCTGCTGCAGGTCCGAATCTCCGAATCCGACAGAGAAGATCCTCCAGGAAACGACTTCCCTTGAGCTGGTGGGACCAACCAGTTCACCCAAACTGCAAGCCATGACCCCTCCTCTGGTCGTATTCGCTGTACAGAGCTACAGTGGGCCGGATAGCCAGGAAGGTAAGACCCTGCTTGGGTTTTAAGGAGTGCACCTTTTATTCGTTGTTTGGCTCTGCTGCTGGCTTCTTCCCTAGGTGGCACAGGACCCTACAGTCTTCCTACTTCCTGTCAGTCCGACAGTCGCTTCAGGAACCTTGAGCCTGCAGGAATCACCAGGAAAGTCTGCTGCAACTACAGCTACAGATCCCTCTCCGTTTTAAGGTACTGTGCAAATCCAGTTGTCCGTTTCATTCAACTGTGGTGAAAGTGTTTAAACTCTTTTGCCAATCTGAGGGCTTGTCCTTCTCTTCTCTTTGAACTAATTTTTCTACCAACCAACCTCGGCTGGAAACTGTGACACGAACTTTACCGCAAACTACCCTGAACTGTGTGATCTTGAGCAAAAGACTTTTGACCCATTGACTTTGGCCCTAAGCCTTTTCTAGCTGATCTCCTCACTGTAGTTTCTCTTGTTCAATAGCCTGAGTGCTTACCTGTTGGTTGTGCCTAATTTCTAATAACTTTGGCTTTCCCTCCCTTTTAAATTGCTGGAGTGCCATTTTGCTCTCACTTCATTTTGTGAGCTTAACTTGTCTGGAATTTAAGGGAAGTGGTGTGGTGTATTTATGATTGTGATTCTTAACTTGCTTAGAATAGTGAAATGTTATACAACTGTTGAATAAATAAATATATATTCTTTTACTTAGAAACCTCGGGTCAGTGTTTGCCTGAACCATAGTAATTGCTGACCTTTGTGTAATTAGTTGTACTGCTCACTTACTCTTGAGATAAGTCTGGCTGCTCCGCTACTGCTACCACTATAACTGTGTAGTATGGGCTTGTACCAAAGGTGAAATTGTACTGTCACTTGTAGTCTTAATTGTGTGTAGTGTTCCCAAAGGGTACTGCATATAATTCTGCCTAACAAAAAGAGTCATCCAAAGATGATTCTAACACTTGCACAAACTATATGTATATGTTTATGCATGGAGAGTGTGCGAGCTACATCTGTTTGTTCACCAGTTTTCCCTACTTTATTGTACTGATAATAAAGTTGTATTTTGCCATATTCCTTGAGTCTGTCTGGTTATTTGAGCCTGAGATCATTTATTGTGGCAATCCCATTCTGCACTTGGAATGCTCAAGGTGCTATTGCACACTTTTCCTCATCTGCATTCAAACATTCTTCTCATTGGGTGTTGAATGTGTGCTTTGTCTTGTCTGCTTTCAAACAAACATTGCTATCATCCACCTAACAATTTTGATTGAGGGGTTTGAGATGATTACCTCATACTCCCAAGTTCTCTGTGTATTCAATGTACTTTTGGGCTTCTCAAGTATAGCAAACAATGCATGCTCAACAAATAGTGTGGCTGTGCAACCCATTGTAATGCTACGAGACTTCCCAATTGTGAAGGCTCCTGCCACCAACTCTTCTTCACATGGATAGTGTTATAGCATCACTGGATTCAAGATCTCACTGTCAAATGCTAGTGGCTTGTGTCCCATGGTAGTTTTCTGTGCAATGACAGCCATGATCACTATTCAATTTGAATGTGAGAATAAAAAGAATAATTCATTGTAATCAGGTTTCCTTAACACTGGTACTGTACTTATTGCTAACTTCAATACATCCAAGGCATCTATAATTTTTCCTTTCTAGGCAATATCACTGTTTTCTTGTTTTGAATATGGAAGTCTGTTTAACAGTGGCCTTACATATGTGCTATGGTCAAAGACCCATGCCTTGCAGTAATTACAAAGGCCTACAAATTGCTTTAATCCTTTAACTGTGTCTGGCCTCTGTGTTTTCATGATTGCTTCTGCTCTTTTGGGTGTCACCTTTCTCCCTTCCTGTGATATTAACTGACCTATATAGAACATCTTCCTGACAATATTGCATCTTTTCCTTGTTAACCTAGTACCCTTTCTCTGCCAATATTATAATCAGCTGTATCGAGGTGCTTGTACATTCTTAATTGGTCTTGCTGCAAACCAAGATGCCATCTACGTACTGTATTACTGCACTGTTAGTCTGTACTTTTCCCAAATCCATCTGTAACACCTGGTAAAAGACTAAAGGTGACTCGCAGTCACCTTGTGGTAAATGTGTGTGTTTCAATTTGTTGCTGCAATAGGTAAACAAGGTCAGGTGTTGGAGCTCCTCATGAAGTGGGATCGAAAAGAAAGCATTCTTTAAGTCAAACAGTGTAAAATACTTAGCTTTGGGTGGCATATTGCACAATATTGTAGATGGGTTTGGAACCAATGGGACCTCTGCTTCATCAATATTGTTCAGGGGGCATACGTCCTGACTAAATCGCCACAATCCCCCCGTTGCATTTTACACTGCATACCCAGCCGTGTTGCATGGATATTCTAATGGCAACAATATCCCTTGTCTCATTAAAGCAGCAATGGTGTAATAAATACCCTCATCAGCATACTTTGGCATAGGGTACTGTCTCAATGAGGCCAACATGTCTCCTGGCTTCTATTTTATTTTGACTGCCCCCACTCCTTCCAATAGGCCAACATCATATGGACTGATGGTCCACAATATGCTACGTACTTGTGAGGATTATGGGGTTAGTAGGGGCTCCAGGAGGCCTCTCAGGCCAGAGCCACCAAGTGAGATGGTGTGTAGTGGGGCCCCTGACAGCTCTTACAAATTCCATTTCCCACATTTCTCAGAGATCTCAGAGACTGTGCACCCACACACAGCACACACACACAGCAAAGGATAAGAAACCCGGCTTTGCCTGTGGCAGGTGCTGGAAATGTTCATTGATGAGTCATGGACAGGGCGGCGTGTATGGATGCGAGTTTCTGAACCTAGTGGCAGCAGTGAAGTTTACCAAAGGCTTCTGCTTCACGCGCGGTCAGCACAAACAAATCTCTGTCCCAGCACATGTGGAAGCAAAGATAGGGAGCATTTATGGACCCCGGATGCCACACTGCTATAATGGCTCACGATCCTCTGCACGGGGTGGCGGGTAGGCATAATTCATGATATTGTGTTATGAGTCTTACTTTAGGAAGCATCCAAACTCCTGAGGTGTAACAGGAATTCAGAATTTTGAATGCTCTAATTGACACCTGGTCATGTGTGTATTTAAGCAGCATGTATGGTTCCTTATCAGCAACATGAAGCAGGGAATTTAGGGCATGAAGACTAAACATTTAAACTAATCAACTTCAAGGAACTCATTTATGAGGAACTTTCTATCGTGTTATCTGTTGCTCACATGCTTCATGCTTGTGGCTGTATCTACAGAAATTCATGTGGTAATTCAGTGTGCTTTTGTGACTTGTCCTTCATGTCATCATTACACGTGTTTTGTCTTACATGATGTGTTAATTGTCAGGTCCACCATAAGGGGTGTTCAAGGAGAATGCCCAGGCAGGAGTTAGTCCAGGGGTAGGCAAAGTAGGTTTAGGAGCAGGCTATTGCTTAGTTTGTGCATGGTGAAGTGTGTGTTGTACTTTTCCCTAATTTCTCCTACCTGTCCATTCAAGTATCCTAAACCACTTTCTGGTTTCCCTAATCTCCCCTGCCTAATCCACAACTTCTCTCTAACCTTCTTCCCCCAGTGGCTCTCTTACTGTACCCAGTTAGTTCCACATCAGACACCCATGCCAACCATGGTGTGGGGGTCGTACTCCATTCGACTTCCGTGGTTAGTGAGGAGTTGTGTATCCTCCCTCCAGCTTAACAGTTACCTTTACAGATCTTCCTAGAGGAAGGTCTGTATCTTTTTTACCAGGGACATTATCTAGGGTATTTCTCCATTCTTTATTTTTACTGGTATGTAAGACTTATTTTAAACACTACTTTATCATCTGAATCATCATCTATGAACAATTCTTCATCTGTCAAAACAGTCAATCTGTATCCTTCGTCCAGTGATATCACTGTCCTCCAATGTATTACCTCCTCAAAGGCTCCATGCAAAATCACCCTGACTTCTCTCACTATTGCTGCTTCTAGCTGGCTGTATTTTGGTCACTTGCCCTTCCTCCTCATCCATTGGTACTTGTGGCTGGAACAGAAATTCTGTGGGTAATCATAATACTCTGTCCATATTCTTGGAAGCCATGTTAATGCCTCTGGATCTAATAAAATGCCCCTTTGTGCTTTCTGGCCGTAAAATGCTGTTGTGAATTCTTGTGCATTTACGTGATGAATCCCTGGTGTGGAACATATTATCCCCTGGTCATTAAATGATATTGTCATGTTCAGCTTACTCATCAAGTCTCTTCCTGATATATTCACTGGTGTATTTATGCAGGAATACAATAATGGTATAGACATGTCATGTTCCCCAATTATGATAGGTAAGTCATCTGTGAAATGAACCATAGTTGTCACCCCATAAAATCCTTGTGCATTCATGGCAATGACTGGCATTGGTAATTTCACCTCCCTAACAAAAGATCAAGTCACCCCGTATCTACAAGGAAGGAATATGGTTACCATGACTCTCGCTTCCTCTTGTGGGTTTGGTGTAATTGATAGGATGGAACACATCAAGTCTCTCTGTGGGCTGTGCTATTGTGGATAAAAGTCCAGTGATGTGCCAGTGAAAGGATTCCCTCCAACTACTGTCACACACCTTATTCTTGGTGTGGATGTCTGCAGCACTATGTTCTCATGCCATGATGCTACTACATTCTTTTGGTGCTTATTTCTGCCTCTGTACCTGCTGTGCTTGTTGTGGGACTTGCTGCATTAGAATCAGTGTTTGTTGCCTTTGCGCTGACGTCCCCTTCAGTGTGGGTTGCATTTTTGGTGCTTTTTTCTGATACTATGTGTGATCTTTGGCATATTCTTCAGGTGGCTCTGTACAATATGGTGGGAAACATTCCCCGCTCTGCTTCTGCATTCACGTGAAATGTGTCCCATTTTACTACATGTCCAACATTGCTGTGTATGTCCTCCAAAGCTGGGTTGCTTGGCAGTAAATCCTCCTTCCTGTGGAGCCTGAAAACCCATACCCTTTGTCTCTGTGTGGCCCCCTCACCTTCGTCCGAATTAATTGTATTCTCTTCTTGCTGCAAAAAAAAAATCCCATTAGCTGGTGATTGTACCTGCTGTTCCCCTTGTGTAACAAACGCTTCTCCTGCACTTGTCAATACTGCTCCTTCCACTGAAAACTTTGAATATTTTTTCTGAACTAATTTTGCCTTCTCCATCTTACTGTCTTCAACCTTATTTCTTTCTTTCTGTTGGTATAACCGACAGTGATGAACAATTGTCAACTGAATCTCTGCTCATGGTTTTGCTTACATTCCCACAATCTTTCTCAACTTTGTACTGCTTTGGGCTGCCTCTGAAATAATATATGATACCAAATAGTTATATTTTTGTCCCACGGTTCTTTCGTTTCTATCCATAAATGTTCCTGAATCTTTTGAATATTCATTGTCGGATCTTCATCCCCTCTCATTTTGTGCATCATAATAGCAGTCATATCTGATGTGTCTGGGTACTGAACCCTAGGAGCCCTCCACACATTAGCTAGATAATTATTTAAAGGCGCTCCATCATGGTCACTATTTTCTGCAGTCACTATAGGGCAGCCTTCTCATGTCCAAATGTCATCTGACCTCTCCCCTATTGTGACAGCAAGCAAGCTATTTATATCACCTACTGCTAAAGGCATCGCAACAGTCATTCTCTCCGGTTCATAAGTCCATTTACCCATGCCTCAAGTCAATGTTGGAAGTTTACAAATCAATTTTTGTATCCATCTGTGGCCATGGTACATATTGCGGCATATCTCCCCCATTCTCTAATAACGGGAACTATGTAAGCCCTGCCTCTTGTCCATCTGTAGCCCCACCTTTGGTTTTTATAACCGCATCTGTCATGCTGACTTTCTTTTGCCCTGGTAAAGTTCTCAACCTATTCATGTATTGTGTTCTGTCCTCTAACCTCTTTCATCACATTTTTGGAATCCCCGAGCTTCGAATGGGCTTTGTATTCTCATTGACTCTTCCAAGCTTAACCATGGTATCTCTCTCTCTCTGTCCTTAGACCTATGGAAGGGGCTTGTACAGCTCTCTCATCCTCACTTTCTCCTCCGTCCTCATCTATAAACATAGTATCATCATTTTCATCTCCTTTATCATCTTCCCTGTCCACAAAATCTAGTCTCCTGATGGGAATCAATATGTACGTTTCACTCATCACTACCCACAATATGTTTCTTTCCCATCTGGCAGAGACCCTCCTCTACTCTTCGCTATATTACTTGCATCCCTTCTGCATAATTTACCAATCCTCTTCCTTATGGCTTATCCCTCTCCCTCATCTGGGAGAGTATGCTTCCTCATGATCTCATCCACTTCCTGGCAGCATCTTTGTAGGCACCTCTCTCGATCTTCATTCTCATCTTTTCTCTCTCTCTTTGTCCGTCAGTGAGCATCCTCTAATAATATCATCTATTTTCTTTTATCACCTTTCTCTGCTTTTTTCTTCCTATTGGTCTCTCCTTCCTCTTCTTTCCTTCCTCTTTTCCTCTCTATATCCCCTTGTCTTTCTTTTTCCTTTTCTTCTTGTTGTCTCGTCTCCCTTTCCCTATTTTCTCTTTGTTTTCTCACTCTCTCCTTTTTGTCTGCATTTCCTTTTTGTTTCTCATTTAATTATCCCTCTCTTTTCTGCTCATTCTCTATTTCCTCTTGCTCCCTTTTCTCTTTTTTTCCTTCTTCTGCCTTCTCTAACTTCCCTTTCTTTTTCTTTGAAGTCAACCATATTCCTTCCATTAAACTTAAGCATTATTTGTCCTCCTATCAATTCATTTGGCACAATCACTGCTTCTTCACTGTCTCCCTACCTGTCTCCCTGTCGCTAAATCTCCTCTTCAGCTACTGCCAATATTGCCAGTAACTCACATCTCTCATGATATTCATTACCTGTGGTTGGTAATCTTTGCTAATTTATTTTGTCCATAGTCAGAATATCCTCATTACTCTGCCTGGGGGCACATATATGGGGTTAGTGTGACCTGCTGCTGATTTTAATTTCTGTAATGGGTATAATCCCTTCTCTTCTGCAGGCAGATTACTGTGAGGAGGAGGAGAAGGAGGAGAAGGAGGAGCCATGGGCACTGTGTCCCCTTCTTCATGCTGGTTAAGCATCCACTCTTTCGCAGGTGGTTCTTCAGTCTCCTCCCCATACATTTTCGACAGCTATAGCTAGTCACTTTGGTAATTTCCCCCTTATATGTGGCATGTAAATATGTCATCACGTGTTGTAACACTGATCTCAAATGAGTGCCCTCACTCGCCAGGGCATAAACATCTTGCCTGCACTGTCCCAAACCCCTTTTGTATGGTACCTAGTCATTTTGTCCTTGTACCGGGGTAGTGATTTGCATAAATGAATAAGGAGAGTGGCTCCCATGATGGTGCGTCACAACTTGACCCACCAATACTTACCAAAATATTATGTAAATTCTAACTCTCCTTCTTTTATCTCCCTTATACGCTGTTTGCCCATTACACCCTCTTAGTAAAATATTCTTCACAGTGCCTCCCCAAAAACACACCTTCTAGGTTACCAGAACCACAAACGCTATTTATGCACTGGACTGTTGTTTTCAATTCATACTGCAACTTCCCATCCTCCCCAATATACATCAACATAGACAAAAGTCTAGTTTCCACCAAGTGTAAGCCACGCCACGACCTACAGCTGGTGGCAGCAAAACGCTCCACAAATAAATACACTACGGCCGTCTTCCCAACTCGTGGTGAGGTAATCGTCTTTTCATTAATATGACCTAGAAATTAGGTGTACTTCAATACCTTCTGCGATCTTGTGAAAGGCTATCTCTCCATGATTAATACCTCATACAAGGTATATTTCACAGTCTTCAGAGACTTTGGTCCTCATGATGAGTTTCCCAGTAATACTTGTGGGATACCGGGAAGCTGCACTTACCATCTCTGCCGCCTGACATCCTGGTATTACCATGATATTATGGACAGCGGAGAGCCAGTAAGTTCCCATTCCCATGGGGTGCGATTTACTGAATCACCAGCACTGGCATTAAAAGTGCCAGTGATTCAGGCCTTCATCTGCCAATTCAGGGCCTGATCTACTGGCAGGTAAGGCCTGCCGGGAGATCTGTAACCCCCACTGGCAGACCTGTGCTTTGCCAGTCCAGAAAAAAATACATTTTTTCCGCAATTGTTTCCGGTCCGGCAAAGTTGTAGTGAGGCCCCATGTCTCAGGTTATCTCTTTGTCATCAATCCTTTATTTTATCACAATTCCACCAATATACAAAGAACTCCCTCCCCTATTTCCATTTTGCTGGACCGATGATATATACTTACTTTCCCATGGATCACCCTAGGGTCATCTGTATTGAGTCTCCCCCAATAAGACAGCTACCTTACACCCTATAGGGCATCCCATAGGGATCAGACACATATTTCTCTGAGGGATCTCCTATTGACCTTTCTCTGTTCAAGCGTGATTCTGGTCTCCACAAGTCACCTCGCAGTGTTTGTGCCACGGCGGGGAAACTCTGACAATCTGAATGCTCAGACCAACCATCCACCCTGCTACCATATGTTAAGGTGGTCTGGAAAACCCCAGTTTAAGCAGAGGATGGGAGGTTGGGAAATCCCGCACTCAATGCCAGAAATAATCAAAGTGAAAGGCAAAACCAACTTTATTAACAATCCAAAATAAAGCAGGCTCAGCATACAAAAAACAAGACAGAACTCCCAGCGAGCTCATTGCAAACAACAGTTTTTAAACAGAATAATCACCATAAATGACTTAATGTTGTGCTAAAACCTATAGGGGTGAGATATAGATTAGGGGATTGACTACATATAAATGTCTATAAGGGTTACATTTAGAATTGGGTAACACTTATCTGCTGGCTCCTCCTGGGACCACCTCTAAATTGATAACCACAAAAACACATCATCAATAAAGCAAACATTGGCTGGTTGAATACATGTAGGGCGGCCTAGCTTCAAGGGTTACTATTGGTTGGCTTTATTCTCACCAACCTTGAGCGATTGACAGGTCATTAATCCATGATCTAAATTGCGAGTAGGGGAAGAGGCGTACTCAGACTGCTTTCTCTAAGTTCAAGAAAATACTTTAGAGGAGCAGCTGCATGCCTCTGCAGGAAGTCCCGCCCCCCTACCACCTATATGTTGGAAGCCTGAGATTGAGCCATGCTTGACACCAGCAGTTGTGACCATACCCCGGCGAATATTCGAAAGAAGGTACCTCGGAGAAAAGCCTATCAAATGTATTCCCAAAGAGACGATAATCTGAGGCAAGAACTCCCCGAAGGAATATGAAAAAGAGCGAAATAGGAGCTGGTGACATCACGAAAGACGAGCGTGACACCCTGAGAATACTGGCTGAAGAGAATGCATTAACCTTACAGAAATTGATGACGAAGTTAAGACTCGAGTAAACTTTCCCACGCGAAAAGAAGATTGCATGTGTGAGATGCTCTGCAGAAAATACAAGCAGTTCAATAACTGTACAGATGCTGTAACGCATGTAGGCTAATTGATCATAGAAGCTGGCTATACGTAGTGAATAGACTGCAGGCAGAGCTGCCATTGTATAGAAACTGGACATCAATGTCATGAATTTACTAAGCCCGGACCCATGGAGAGGAAAGGCCGAGAGCTGTGTTGCAGCAAGAATAAAGCTGAGATTGTGAAAACAAATTGCAAAGCTGTCTTGCTTGGTGTCAAAGCTGAGGCAGCCAAGGCCGGTTATATATTCTATAAGGCGGTGAACGTGAGAAGCTGAATCATCCCTTGTTAAGGTGCAAAGAAAGAAAAACAACAAAGCATGCCAAGTTTTATTTATTTAAGACATTTAAATGCTGCAAAATGGACAAAATTGTGGTCACCTGTCAGGTGAGCCAAGGAGAGAAATACAGTTGAGCTTGTAGTTCTAAGACAGCGATAGTGGATGCTCGCACTCTCTTATATTCCCAGAGAAAAAAATACTCTGCAAGGCCAAGTTCAAAGACAATCTTCATGGCAGAAGGCATGGGTGATGAGAGATGATGGGCTAATTGGGTGGGGAGGTAAAGTGAAGTCCACATCCAGGCCCCTCGGTGTGAGTTTACGTGCTGCTAAGTGAGCTGAATGTTTCAGACATGGTATGAGCAGGCCAACCAATTTCAGAGGGCTGTATAATGAAGGGCCTTATAGTTTGAAAGCCAATGATATACTGTGTACTTAATAGTGTTGAAGATGAAATGTTTTAGAGGTAGACATAAGTTGTCCACTTGGCAGTACACATCCAATTACAATCCCACCCCTTATAGAAAGTATACTTCGATATTCCCCTTGAACCTATCACAATCCCTTGTAGGTTTTACTCATTTGCCATGTAGTATGATGTCACATATGATGTCTTTTTTGTATAAAATTATGTTTTTATGTGAAATCTACTGAGAGCTCGAGCGAACGATCGTTGGTGTCTATTGTAACTCCCTGTTTTAGATAATTCATATTAAACTAGAACCTTTGCCATCTTCCTGAGTTGGTTTGATTATTTGGTGTCAGAACTATTCTGTTTCCCCATCCATTGCATGCACAATATCCAAAGGGCCCTATGCTCATGTGGTAGCAGAGGATGCTTAAAAGATCCAAACTAGTTTGTCCCCAGTCCTTCGGACGATCGAGTATCCTCCGCCATTAGCCGGAAGATCGCAGAGTTTCCTGTGGAGAGCGGCCAATACAAAAGAACTTGCAAGAAGATCTGAGAACGTGGGCAGGTCCCCCTTTGACCAAATCCCTGCCTGGTTTCCACGGGCGCTGTGCAGACGTAAGGCAAAGTGGTCGGATTGGAGGAGCAGTCGATACCAAAGTCCTCAATTTGGTTAACAAACAAATTGTGAGTAGATTAAGGGGAATGGCAAATGAAGGTGATGGGGTTGTGATCATCTTTGAGCAACAGGAAATATTGTGTGAAGAAAAGATAGTGCTTAGAGTCCTGCCCCAAGGGAGTTTCAGAAGGAGATGTTTCAAACTCCAATGGGAGTAGAGTGAAATATATTATGCATGAACAGGTTCACGTAAGGTGACGTCTCAAACCCTGTACAGGGTACAAAGAAAAGGCGAGAGAGAATAAGGTGATCACATTGTTTATTAATGTGTAAAGTCGACTACTCTGTACATTGTTTGTTGAGTAAAAATATTGAAGAGTGTTAGAAGTTGCGGAGAAATTGAAAAAATTAAGGAGCAATAGTGATTAAGCCTAGCAAAGTGGTTGTTACCAATCCAAAGGTAGAGATAGCTAATTAAGAAATTAGATGCTTGAGTGTTGATTGATGGTGTGCGCTCATATTTGTTTATTTAAGCAAAAGTATAAAGTTTATTTCATAAGTCTGGTAAGTATTGACATTCAATTGAGACTTGTCAGTATGGGCGATTCTCCACTGATGCACTTATGCAAGACGATACCAAAGCACTTGCCCAAGCTCAAACAGTATAGTGCGGAATGGGTGAAAGGCACAGCAGATAAAATGTTCATGCTGTGGTCACAAGGGGATCATTGTCAAAAGCGGTATTGCAACACATGACCACATACTTGCATGCTGAGTACACGTGGAAGAAATTAGAGAAAAGGTTAGCGATTTTAGAGCTCTGTAAAATATATCAGGAAGAGAGAGAGGATCTGCCACCTGAGGAGTTGATGCTTAGTCAGCATAAGGAGGAATTTGTTGAGCCCTTAGCTCCCCTTTCCTCACCTGAATTAAAAGGAGCTAGTACAGAAGAAATATGGTTGTATCCTTTAAAGGAGTTGAAAGTGGTGATGGGGTATAGTAATCCAATATATAAACCTCCCGTGTATAGCAGTGATGATAGTCCAGAGGAGAATAAGAGAAAGGACAAGATCTGTAAGATCATACAAGACAAAGAAGAAAAGAGTGAACGGTTGAATAGGTCAACAGAAATAGAAAGGGAGATTAAGAGATGAAAGAAGAGAAGGGTAAAGCTGACGAGATAGCACTCATGCAGAACAAATGGATGGGAGGATGGACATTACTTAAAATTGATGGGAAAAGGATTGAGGAAGTTAGGCAAAGAGAAGATAAGGATGAACAAGATAGAAGGGACAAAGAACGAGAGAAGAGATTGAAAGAAGACGAGCAGAAAAGGAAGAACAGGGAGCGACAAGAACATATGTATCAAGAGGAGCAATAGAAAAAAGAACAGGCAGAAGAGCAAAGAAAGTATGAAAATAGAAGGGAGTGATATAAGACAGGGATATAAGAGAAAGGAAGAGAGAAGAGGAGGATGCACAAAAATTAAGGGACAAAAATACAGAGATGAAGCGAGGAAGCGGAAAGAAGGGAAGGGGTAAGCAGAGAAGAACAAAGGCAGGAGGAAGAAAGAATTAGAAGACAGGTGCGAAAGTGAAGAGAACTAAAAGAAGAAATAGAACGAAGGAGAAGACAGCAGGGGCTTGATACCAGTCTCATGCTTAAAGAACCAGTAGGGCCAAGTCCAGAAATACGATGTGACAGAATAGAAGAGTTCCTACCGATAAAGGAAGCAATGTCAGGGGCATCAAGAATAGTATTGGAAGAAGAAAGCTTTGATGCAGATCGCATCTGAGACAAGATCAATAGGCCTATCAAGAATTAAAGGAAGGTAGCAAATATGGAAGTCAAGGGAGGAGAGATCAATCCCTAGCATTTCAGTTACAAAGCAAAGAAGAAATTCCTTTCAGTCACGAATGTAGAGCATTGTCCTTAAGCAGACAAAGGTGAAGGGGATGATAGTCACACTAGTTGGGGACAAGACACGTCAGACGAGGAAAGAAAATCCAATCTTGGGGTAGAAGGAGGGAATGCGTGCGCCCCTAAAGAAAGCCTGCAAATAGATAAAGAAATAAGATGGTCAGATTTGGAACAACCTATGTGTAGGACGCCAGATCCCATTGCGAATCAAGAGCGTCCCTGAGGACAATCGTATAGTGAGAAGGGAGAATCACTGCTATATGTAAGGAGGTTAAGGTCACTACTGACAACAGACAGGCAGGGATGATCGGCGCTGCCATAGATAGACTAAAGATGGGAGCCGCCTGTGCCCCTATGCAGAGACAACAGTATGCAAACACAGGACAAGTGCTGATGCTCAGAATAGTAGGTGTCACTGTGGTAGGAGGAAATCCTTTCACAGGGATGGGGATAAGCCTGTACCCACAATAGGACAGCTCACAGGGTGACTGGAAGTGTTCAGTAATATCTGTGACACCAGACCCCAAGAGGAACCAAGGGTCGATGTGACGATAGGAGGCAAATCTTTGTCTTTTCTAGTAGACACGGGAGCTACTCGTTCATGTATATGAGAGGGAAAATATGCAATGTCGGGAATTGCCATGAATGCTCAAGGGTTCTCTCGAGCTATGAGTCGAGTTGCTTTTACTAATGAATTACCAGTCTCTATAGAAGAGTGTGACATGTCTGTTCCTTTGTTATATTCACGACAGACAACAGTGAATATTTTGGGAAGAGATTTGATGACAAAACTTAACATGACAATTTCATTCACTGATCAAGGGATATTGTGATCCACTCCAGGAATATACTATTTAAACATGGGTGAATTTATACTGGCATTCACAGGGCAAGTGGCTCTGCAAGGTGTTTCAGTAGATCCAGAGGTTTTTCTATATGGAGCGAGCATTCTACTTACAACGCTACCTGGCTTAGTGGGAAAAAATGCGAGGATACATGATGAGTTTTTGTTTAGACCACAAATACCAGTGGTTTAAGGGCGTGACAGCCTATCCCTATAGAATTAGAAGCAGCCACAGTACGAAGGGAAATGGCAATGCTCGAAGGAGTATACAATGAGGGTAAACCATGGAAGACAGTAATAGCTCTCGAGGAAGGATACAGATTGACTGACATTACTGACATTACTGATGACGACATCTTCAGGGAAGACCAAACAGACAATGAAGTGGTGTTCTTTAAGAGCATCACATACTGGATAAGGATAGAAAAGAGGGAAGTCCTGCAGCGAATGGTGATAATGCAGCAGCATCCAGCATTTTTTCAGGAAGACTTGGAGAAGGTCCAAGCGTCTTCCGGACCACAGACCCTTATGACGTGGGTATATTAAAGGAGATAAGGGAAGTTAAAATGAAGTTGAAGCCAGGAGTGATTTTGCCTTGAGCAATACAGTACACCATGTCTTGAGAGACCATTTCAGCACTGATGAAACAAGCAATTCTGCTGTCATTAGAATCACTGTGTAATACCATGATGTATACGATCCAAAAATCTAAAGGAGCGCTGTGGAGATTTACACAAGGTATGAGACCGATGAGCCAGATTGTAGATGCAGAGTTTTCTTTAGTTCCTAATCCGGTGACAATACTATGCAGTATCCCTGAGGAAGCTCGATATTTCACAGTAATCGATTTGAAAAATGCGTTTTTACTCGATCCTGCTGCACAAAGACTCACAAGACTTGACTTCCTTTATGTTATCGCCAAACTCGACTGAAACATACTTATTTGCCCCAGGGGTACTATGAGTCCCCATCAATCTTCAACAGAGTCCTACAGATGGATTTAGGCAATATTGATCTTGATAGTGTGGTGATACAGTATGTACAGGACATTTTAATTTGTAGCACCACAGAAGATGAGTGCAGGGAAGATTATATTCAGTTGATGACTATTCTATCAGATAAGGGACACAAGGTAGACAAGGAGAAGTTACAATACTGCCAAGAAGATGTGTTATACACAGGGCAGTTGATTTCACATGAAGGAAAGGAAGTGACACCTGAAAGAGCTGAGTTGATTATGAAAATCTCAATGCCAAATGCAGTGAAAAAGATGCAACAGTGTTTCGGGCTATGCAACTATGTTAGAGCCTGGGTGTCCGATTACAGCACATACACAATACCCCTTGTGCAAGCTTTGAAGTAAGCATAGGTGGATAAAGGAAAAATAGAATGGACTGAGAAAATGGAGGAAGGGTTTGAGGAGCTGAAGAAAGCAATTTGTACAGCCCCTGTTTTAGGAATTCCCAAATATGCTGAGGAATGTTATTTGTGTTCACACACAAATGGGACAGTCATGACAGCATTGCTTATGCAGAGAACAAGCCTTTTGTGTATTGCAGTGGCATTTTAGACTCAGTTATGGGAGGACAGTCATTGGCAGCTGCTATATTCGCAATTGAGAAATCTACAAGTTTTGCCAAGGGCTGCTCTATGACTCTCTTCATGGAGTATGCTCTGTTTTCCATTTTAGAGAAACCCAAATGCACATTGACATCTCAAAGAGTTTCAGCTTATGAGGTAATGATTTAGAATCCAATGATTAAGATTGTAAAATGTAAAATGGTGAATCCTGCCATGTTTATAACTGTGCCAATAGCATAAGGCGATCATGTGCATGACTGTGCTAATTATGTTGAATTTTATGATGATATACCCATGTAAAGGAAAATGCTTTAGCTGGAACACGTTGCACTATTTATGGTAAACTGCATTGTGTGTCAAAGATTTACTGCTCAGCATACACTGAGAATAATTAGAGGGGTAATACCTCGATCGAATGGTCAGTTTCAGAATTTACATATTTACTATGTCGATATGCTGCAGGTGTGTAATGGATACAGGTATCTATTAATGGTTGTGTGTCCCTTCTCTAGGTAGATTGAGGCAGGTCCATGTACACACACTGATGCCACTTGCACAGCAATGTTTTTAGTGTGTCAAATCTTTCCGAGATGGGGTGTGTCTGTGGAGTGCTGAGATTTGAAAATGGGCCACATTTTGTTAATTAGCTGTTTAAACAAATAGGGCTTCTATTGAATGCTTTAGCAGGAGGGGAGATTCTCTTTATTGATGGTTCTTTGAAAATTTATCAGACCGGTGAGGAAAGGCATTCGGTGCAGCAGTAGTAAGATATACATTAAATAGAGAATTTAAAGTTGTAGCAAGTGCAAGGCTACCGTCTCATTTTTCAGCACAAGCAGCAGAATCATTAGCACTTTGTGTTGCACTCATGAAACACAAAGGGCAGGAATTGACGGGGTACAGTGACTCTGCCTATGTGATGTCAACCCTACATGCAGGGCTAGCATATTGGAAAAGGAGGGGCTACCTCTGTGCGGACGGCACTCCAGTGCAGCACGCATCCTTATTAGACATACTTATTAAAGCACTACAACTCTGAGTAGCCATAGCAGTTGCTAAATGTGCAGCGCATACTAAGCAAACAGATTTTATCTCTATTGGGGAACAAAGCTACAGATGCAGAAGTCAAAAGAGTTGCATATTCACCTGATATATCGAGTTTTGATACTTAGACTGTCCAAGAAAATGTGGTTTATAGCCTTGTTAGTGCAAAAAGGTTTAATAAATTGTTGATAACCCAACGAATGGAGATTCAAGGGCGTGAACCAAAGGAAGAGCAGGAATTGTGGAAACAAAGGGGGTGTTCTTTATCCTCCACAGAAGCATTGTGGTGACGATATAGCACTGGAAAGCTGTTGATGCCAGTAGCTTTATTAAAGGTCACGCTTGAACAGTACCCTCTGCATGTAACTAGGGAGAGTCTTGCTGCAGGTTGTGGAAGACTTCTTAATTTAGAATTTATTGGAACACGTTGCACTATTTATGGTAAACTGCATTGTGTGTCAAAGATTTACTGCTCAGCATACACTGAGAATAATTAGAGGGGTAATACCTCGATCAAATGGTCAGTTTCAGAATTTACATATTTACTATGTTGATATGCTGCAGGTGTGTAATGGATATAGGTATCTATTAATGGTTGTGTGTCCCTTCTCTAGGTGGATTGAGCAGGTCGATGTACACACACTGATGCCACTTGCACAGCAATGTTCTTAGTGTGTCAAGTCTTTCCTAGATGGGGTGTGTCTGTGGAGTGCTGAGATTTGAAAATGGGCCACATTTTGTTAATTAGCTGTTTGAACAAATAGGGCTTCTATTGAATATGAAAGACAAGTTTTCTTCTGCTTATCACCTGCAAGCGAACAGATATTTTGTGAGCAACTCAATGGCCTCCTTAAAAAACGGATTGTCAAGATTAAATTCACTTTGATTTATTTCTTTATTTTTGTCATTTGTATAAGCGCACAAATCCCATAGGCATCTAGGCGCTTTTAGCTTGAGAAAATAGGTTACAGTGTTGCTTACAGAGGTAGAGGTTACATTCATTGCATGAATTAGCTCGTAAAAGGTAGTATCTTGCAGAAATAGCTTTAGCACAATTTGAAACCTCACCTCATGGTATTGGGTGCTATATCAAAAACATGCAGTTACAGGTAGGTAGTATGTGACATAAGTTTGGGTGCACAATTTGGAAAACCTCACCTCATTGTATGGGTTGGTACATCAAAAACATGCAGTTACACGTAGGTAATATGCAACATAAGTTTGGTTGAACAATTTGGAAAAGCCTCACCTCATGGTAGGGGGAGATACATCAAGAATATGCAGGTACAGGTAGGTGGAACAGACACGAGTGGCAATCTAGTAATAGGGAGTGCAATATTTGATCAGCCAACACAGACAGAAAATATAGCAGGCACAGAGTATGTATGAGGAGCTATTTGGGATAGCAAGGGGGTTAGGGGCAGTGGATACGATGAACAGGCAGTATCAAAGCTGAAGTGATGCGAGGAGTTAGCAAGTCCAGAATGATCTGCAGGAAGTACATACTTTGAAGGCAGCAGATACGTAGACGCAGACTGGTAGTCCGGACACAATACTGGGGATACCACGCGGTTGCAGCAGGGAACAGTGGAGGGGAGGTGAGTGTGAGTCAGAGTCGGAGACCACCGAAAAGAGAGTCAGCGTACAGTGAGAGGCCATTCTAGGGTTGACAGCTTAATGGTCTCGGAGGAAGTCAAGGGGCTAGGTAAACCCACAGGAAAAGCATTGTGTGTGGGAAAAAAATATCTGCAGCTGCGTGTAGGTTGATAGGCAAGAAGTAGGGCCTGGGGCACATACTGGCATGGACAGGGACAGACAGGGCATCAGAAAGTCGGCATTGGAACGGGTGAGCCGGCTACAGCCTGCCGGTCCACCATAGGTCGATTTGGCTTCCCTGGTGCCTAATAAACATGCAGGAAGGCAGGTGCAAAGAGGTTCAGGCAGCTTTTTGAAGTCAGGAAGAGGAGGCAAGGAAAGCACCAGCAGGGTAATAAAAGGCCCCAAGTTGAATGGCCACAATGAAATGGTCGACAACAGCTGCGTGGACAATCACATGGAATAAAGATACAAGTACATGGACATTGTAAGAATATGCAGTCAACACAGCAGTGAGTTTATCCACAACAGGCAAGATGCCATTAGATATCTAATCAGTCTTGGGTAAAGCCAGGTTCATAACAGACAGAACAACTAGCTCTAGCTCAGCACAGCACTCCAACAACAGTACTACTGGGCAACAGGAAGAGTTGCATTGTAAATATAACCCCTTCAGCTGTGAAGGTCCAAGGAAGATGAGCTTGGTTTCACTTATGAGATGTAAAAGCCTATAAAGGTGAGACCCACTCTCCAACCATTGCCGATCCAGAAGCAAGACAAGAAGAAGAATTTCAGCATGTGCAGACTTGATCAATGACGAAGAAGAAGGAGGATAAAGCAAAGACCAGTGGATGAGACCAATTTAGCTTGGACTAAAATTTGGAGGACACTCCTTATAGATATTTTAGTAGGAGTCCAAAGAATTGCTGAGATTTTTAGTAGGCCAAAATTGAACTTTAGAAACACATTGACGTATCAACGTTATGCATAAGCGTCAGTTCTTGATCAGAAATTGGAAACGAGATCAGTATCCAGATTCATTTCGTTGTGCATACCTGTTCTAAGCAGTTAAACATATGGTACTTACTGACAGTGATGTGCAATGGCTTGTGCTTATTGTTTTTATATTTATACTTCAAGCTTATCCTGCTCTTGTCAGAAGAGATGTTGATATTCACACTTTTTTTACAGGATCCTAAAACTGGCCCTGTGATAAGGAGGATCCTCATCGCTATAATTGAGCAGATTTGACTGTTACAGGTGTAACAGAAATTTGATGATTGCATTTGCATTAAAAGTTTGAAATGTGGAAGCTGGCTCAGTTCTAGAGAATTAACAAGTGCACCAGGTGCCAGATGGCGCAAAAAGTGGATGCCAATGTTTTTGTGCATAATATATGCCTGCATGATTACACTCTTTGTCTTTCTGTTCCTCATCTTTCACAGTCTCTATCATATTAGTGTTAGTACTTCCACTTAAGTAGAGGCCCCTATTGCTCTGCCTACTGTGAGAACTACTTTTGATTTGCTTCATGATTATTACACAAAATCTGCTTATGGGTGATATAAGAGAAATGCAGAGGAAGATAATGAGGGGATAAATACCTATCTAGATAATGAAGCACACGTGGTATCAGCACATGAGAAAGGTGTGCGAGAGACCATCAAAGGAGAGTTGCTATGTGTGTGCTCTCATACCCTGTGCCATTAATACAGTACACAATTTCATCTCCAGAGAAGTTCCAGAACACGATGCCAGATGCTTCTTTCATCTTGCACATGCATGACCAGAGGGCAATTTCAGGGAAGTTGGGCCACTTTACGATGGAGATCGAAATGGTTGTTTCCATTACTAGATAATGATATCAAGACTTCACAGATGAAAAAGGATCCTGGATGGGAGAGCGAGATGCTTGTGTATCCTGAAGAGATAATTATGGAAGACATGAACAGAATGCAATGCACTGATATAACAGAAGCAGCTGGATCACCTGGATGTTGGGAACAAACTGAAGTCTTAGTCTAGAGGGAATTCCAAGAAGGGATGGGAAGGAGGACTGATGTCCTGTGCAGCTCATCTACTCAAGTCAGAATATGTGCAAGAGGTACAGAGAGTAAACAATGGGTGTTTGAAGTAATGGGCTAAACATGCCAAACTACTGACATGGGTAGAAGGTGAATTAGGTCCAATGGTTGTGATTCCATTGGCGAATGTGGCACTGTGCTTCCGAAGTGAGGGAAAGAAGCATGTGGGAGATAACATAAACTGCAAAACTACAGTTGACGTTTCCAGAATGGGAGCAGGAACAGGTGTCCTGATGGATTGACATTGGGCTTTGGGCTTAGGGCCTACATGAAGCTCCCCAAGGATTAGTGATTCCTCAGAGTGACCTGAACATTGGAGAATTTCCAAAAGTAGATGCCCATTTGAAAAAGAGAAGGTTGCTTCTTGACATAAAGGAGTAACACACGATCTGTGAAACAAATAAACAGAGACATGGCTAACAAACACGTATTTTTGTTTTCAGACGTATGGCACAAGGGGATAAAAAGATAAAAAGAAAAAACCCTGATGAAGAAGGAGAACAAATATTCTGGCTAGAATACAACCAGCAAAAACAGGTTAGTACCTAGCTGAAGTACACAATTAGATAACAAATAGCTTCCGTGCATATGAGGCAGTAAAACATATGGGCCCTCATTACGACCCTGGCGGAAAGGGGTTTACGCCGGCGTAAACCATGGCGCCCCTTTCCGCCTGAGTACGAGTTCCCGTAGCGCCATGGTGATTTTTACGCCTGCTTTTTGCAGGCGGTAAAATCCATGGCGCTAAGGGACCTTGTTGTTAATTACGCCACCGTAATTTACAGTGGCGTAATTAACGCCTTCCCCACTCCCATTATACCCTATGGGGCAAAAATGGGAATGGGGAAGGGTAAATGGGGATTGGGGACTTACCGCCCTGCCAAGGTCGGAATGGGGCGGTAAGTCCGCCAACCACCATGGCGGAGTTGGCAGCTTAGCGCCATGGACCATGGTGCAAATAGCACCATGGATCTCCGCCAAGATCGTAATGAGGGCCATGGTCTTTAATTGGCAGATAACAGTAAGAAGATATCTGCATAGTCACGACAGAAAAAAATATTTTGTTCTGAAGAAGGCCCAACAAAATATAGTCAAAAAGCATTAGCGATAATACCTAATAGGCGTAAGGGTTGAAACATATGTAGACCATCTATGAGGCCTAATTAAAGAGCCTCATTGACCTGGAGGCCACAGTTTAAGGTTCTCCTTGTTGTGTAACAAATCGACTCTGTGACTAGTACATGACTTTGTTTTCCAATATCACTATCCAAAAATAAGAAGTGTTTTGTGAAGAACATGACTGTCTAGTCTGTTTTTTGTTCTGTATGACGAATCCATTGCACACATTATATAAGAACTTGAGTGACATACTAATCCCACTCAGAAAAACCTTTAATTGGATGATAAGAAGTTGAACATATTTTATAACTATAAGTTGTTTTAACTATAAGTTGTTGTTTTTATTTGTTTTCTAAGCATTGAATACACTATTTTTGTAGGGAATCTGTTTGTTGATAGTGTGAAATCAAAAAATCTAAAATGTTTAATTGGTGTTGAACAACCCAAACAAGTGGACGCAGGGAGGGTAACCACTCCATATTTATGTTTTGTACATGTTCTTCACTCTTCCTGCAACTGTACTGCTCCCTCGAAAACAATAATAGTGTAGCACACAATTACACACTACTCCTGTCATGTGAGCCAAGGATGGGAATAGAGTTGAGCTTGGAGATCTAGGACAACAATAGTGCATGCTCACAATCCCCTATATTCCCAGAGACAAGAATACTCTGCAAGGCCAAGTTCAAAAACAATCTTCATGGCAGAAGGCATGGATGAAGTGAGATGATGGGTTCATTGGGTGGGGAAGTAAAGTCAAGACCACATACTGGCACCTGGGTCTGAGCTTATCTGCTGCTAAGTAAGACAAATGTTCCCGACATGGCACGAGCATGCCAACCAATTATAGAGGGCTGTATAACAAAGGGCCTTATAGTTTGAAAGCCAATGATATACCATGTACTTAATAGTGTTGAAGATGACATGTTTTAGAGGTAGGCATAAGTTGTCAACCTGACAGAAGACATCCAATCACATTCCCACCTCTTCTACAACATATACTTAGATGTTCCCCTTGAACCTATCACAACCCCTCGTAGGTTGTACTCCTTTAACACATAGCACCTTGCTCCATGCCGGTAAAATACCGGCACCGCCTTGGTGGAAAGGGGAATTACCGCCCTATTCCAAGGTTGGCGGGGCGGTAATTCCCCCTTCCGCCATTGCCCTTCCCCATTCCCATTTTTGCCCCATAGGGCATAATGGGAATGGGGAAGGTGCTAATTACGGTACCGCAAATTTGTGGTGCCGTAATTAGCACCAAGGTCCCTTAGCGGGTTGGTCTTTAACGCCTGCTAAAAGCAGGCGTTAAAGTACCAACCCGCTAAGGGACCTCGTAGTAAGGCGGTAAGGGTTAACGGTCACCGGTACCATTACCGGTGACCGTTAACCCTTACCGCCTACCGTGTAATGAGGCCCATAGTATGACATCACGTATGATGTATTTTTTGTATAAAAGGATGCTTTTATGTGAAATGTACTGAGAGCTCATGCAAAGGTTTGTTGATGTCCGTTGTAACTCTCTGTTTTAGATCATTGTTATTAAAATTGAACCTTTGACATCTTCCTTAGTTGGTTTGATTATTTGGTGTCAGAGTTATTCTGCATCCCCATCCATTGCATGCACAATATCCAAGGGGGCCTACTCTCAGTACCATCCCTCATCTCCTAGGCCATGAGCTAAGGTGCTTAGCTTTGTAGTTAACCTTGTGAGATGTCTTGTGTCTGGGAATAGGCACAAGGAGTGAATCAGGTGTCTTATGTATGTCTGTTCTAATGAATAGACAGTGTTATTGAATTATCTGTCACGTGTGAGAGAACCACATCTTGAATTATTTCACCCTGCATCCATGACTGTGTTAGCTAATATTAATGTGAGTGTTATAGGGCCTCATTCCGAGTTTGGAGGTAGCCATGGCGCTATTAGTGCCATGGCTGCCTCCAAAACCGAGTCCGGGTCCGGTGTGGTGGAATGGGGATTTACCAGGACATTCCGACATAGGTGGACCCGGTAAGTCCCCATTCCAAATGCCATTCCCCATTCCCATTTGAGCCCCCATAGGGCTCAATGGGAAGGTGCTAATAACGGGCCCGCAAAATGCAGGCCCGTTATTAGCTCCAAGGTCCCTTAACGGGACCACATGTCCTTTGCGGGTCCCGCTAAGGGACCTCGGAATTGAGCGGTAAAGGTTTAGCGGCACTGGTCTCCTTACCAGTGACCGTTAACCCTTACCGCCCAACTCAGAATGAGGCCCATAGTCTTTTCTACTACTGGAGACTTCCGTGATCTTATACTTTATACACTCTTATGACTTATAATTACTCTTGATCTGGCTCACAATGGACAGTTGTGCTTTGTCAGACTTTAATTAATTTAGGCGTATATTCCATGCATCCTGGGAATCCTTATCTGGTGCCTTCTCTGTAACATTGAGACCCTCCTTAAATTCTCAGTAACCTTGACTCAGCCTTCGTGCCACTGTCTGAGCCCTGCACAGATCTGTGTTCTTACTAATTCAACATCCTGTGCTTCCTGGAGGACTCAAACGACTTTAACTGTTGGAGATGAACCCTGCTGCCTCCATTGTGAACAAGACTGCTGCCAGTTACTACTGTGTTTCTATGTTAGTGTGTTATACTCGCATACTGTTAGTGTTACATTCAGCTTGCATATTGCTTACGTTATATTCTTCATGTCTGTATGGTTGCAAATCTTAATATTCTTCATGTATAAATGCATATTTCACCTAGTGCGTGTTCCACATGTTGTATGCACATGTGCTTCATGTCTATTTAATGTGCATGCATCTTTCTACCATCTGTCTGGTTATTCTCGTCATCTTTAGCTCACATCATGTTCATCATTTGTTGCCTTTGCTCAGGATATGGACTATACGGTTGTCTTAATGATTACCGTTTTCCCCATGTGCAGTATTGAGCCGTGGAAGGGTCAGTTGCTGTAAATGACATATATTTATCTATCTCCCAACGATATCAAGTCAATGTGCCTCATTACGAGGTCGGCGGTAACCCACCGGTGCCACTGGCGGGTTGCCGCCGACCCTGAAACACTGAATCCGCCGCCTGACTTCCGGGTGCCACTGGGTCATTACAAGTCCCGGTGGAGCGGGAAGTCAGGCACCAGGTTCGATAACTCACCAAATCCATGGGAGTGGGCAAACGGAGGCACCGGCATCGTTGCTAACGGTGCCAGTGCTTCCATGATGACTCTGCCTAGCAGGGCTGATGAACCCAGCTGGGTCAGACCTGCTGGGTGCTACAGCCCCTGCAGGTAGACTCATAGTGTGGCAGTTCGGAAACAAGGCTGCCGTAAGTTTACAGTACCCTGGTTCCCGGACCGCCACACTCGTAATGACACCTAATGCATCCATTCCTTGCTCGTCTACGTAGGGCCAAGTTCATTTTATATGCCCCCAAAAGTGTAACAGGTGTTTTTAGGTAAATGTATGCTCCTAGATATTCATCAGTGCCGAAAATTGAATTGATTTGCCATCATTTGTTCATTTACTGAGCCAGTGAAAAAGCAAACAGTCGCCAACGTTCGCCAGTCCTGCAATCAAACTTCTTAGGGCCTCATTACACGGAAGGCGTTAGGGATTTACTGGTACCGGTAAAATACCGGTACCGGTAAATCCCTACCACCTTACTACGAGGTCCCTTAGCGGGTTGGGGGATTTAACACCTGCTTTTTGCGGTGCCGTAATTAGCGCCTTCCCCATTCCCATAGAGCCCTATGGGGCAGAAATGGGAATGGGGAAGGGCAATGGCGGAAAGGGGATTTACCGCCCCTCCAACCTTGGAATGGGGCGGTAAATCCCCTTTCCGCCAAGGCGGTTCTGGTATATTACCGCTAATACCGCCATGGCTCACCGCCTACTGGGTAATGAGGCCCTTAGTCTCTATTCTTGGAAAATGTTTAATAATTATTACTTTTTGGGGTCTCACTATGGATGAGGGGTCATACATAGTGAAGCATACTTGAATAGAAAAAGAGTGATCCTAGGTAATGCCATTTGCAAAGATACGCTCTTCTGAGTTTTTTGGTGGATAAAGTGTGAACTGCTAAAGGGACACGCTTTCTCCTTAAGCTACGTGCCTAAAACGTGGTGTCAGCGGTTTCCCCTGGGCTGCCTTCTGGATCAGGGAGTAAGTATATTCATCACTGATATGTATGCAGTGGATTCATGTATCCTTCTATTCTGCAGCAGCCGGGAGGCCAAATGGCACCCTTCGCGACAGACGAAGCTTCCTATCAGAGCCCATTGGTACTCGCGCGGCGGTCTAAATGTATATGAAGGTCTATTGCCACTGCTCATTCCACTAAATGACAAGAGTGACGGATGTTATAATGTTACTCAGGCAAAACTGCTAAGTTCCAAAGCAGGCTGGCATAAATGAGGTGTTATTTCAGCTCATCAGACCAGACGTGAACATCACTAATACAAAAGATGAGACAGCATTTTGCCGAAGGAACATTTTCTGATACGATTAGAAACATTTCTAGCCAAGGCGGTACTTGACGTCACCAAACGTATACTGAAGATGAAAAAAGGCACATGCCAATATCCCCACTCTAACCCAAAACATTGAGGTCGTTTTGCCCCACATTGATAGTTTCGCGCTTCCATTTTAAAAGTGTGTGGGGGTGTTAGCAACTTCTAGCGGTTAGCATGAACCCAAAACTTAATTTTGTAGCCTGTTCAGAAGCAGGCAATTTTTGTAAAGGAAACAAATTGCAGGCAGACTCGTTTTCTTCTTCAGGAGATTGGGTACCAGTGGAGCTAAGGCAGCTTGCGAGCTCATGCATAGCGAATGCCCCTTTCATCATTTGGGAAGCACCTACAAGCTCAAATTGGGCAAACAGATGCTTCTACAACTGTGGGATTTGGTGTAAAAGGAGTGGGCACTGCACAACGCAGACAGATATCTTCTCTCGAACCTAGCAGCAGACTTCAAAGCCACCAATCCCCTCATTAAATTAGTTTACAAGTGAGTTGGAGAGACACACTCTGGGGGGCTACCATTGGTAAAGACCCCTTCGATAGTGGCGATGAATAACCTTTTGACTAACGGCACCAGGGAACATAAGGAAACCATCTGGATGAACTAGGAGCTTGTTGCAAACGAGGACAGGGGACTAGGACACCTAATTACCAGAGGAGGACCGTGTCCCTGAATGTGCTTTTACCTTCCGCCTTTGAAGGGTGGGGGTGAGTATTGGAGTAGAGTTCAAGCATGCGCAGTCCTCCCGAGTACACGCCAGCACCCCAAATTCAAGAAGCACTTCTTGTGGAAATGTGCTTCTCAGCATGCCCCAGCATGCCCAAAAAAGATATCTAATCAGTTTTCGCCATGAAACGGTAAGAGGAATTCATGCAACAGGCACGAGACTGAAAATGTGTGTCACTACTTAGCCAGACAAGACTACCCACTTTCAAATTGCCAACACAATGGGCCTCATTACACGGTAGGCGGTAAGGGTTTACTGGTACCGGTAAGGGCACCGGTACCGGTAAACCCTTACCGCCTTACTACGAGGTCCCTTTGCGGGACCCAACCTTAACAGCTGGTGTAGACCAGCCGTTAAAGTTGGGACCTGCAAAGGGACCTTGGTGCTAATTACGGTACTGCAATTTGCGGTACCGTAATAAGCTCCTTCCCCATTCCCATTATGCCCTATGGGGCAAAAATGGGAATGGGGAAGGGCCATGGAGGAAGGGGGAATTACCGCCCCGCCAACCTTTGAATGGGGTGGTAATTCCCCTTTCCTCCATGGTGGTACTGGTATGTTACCGGCGGCAACCATGGTGCTAATAGCGCCATGGTTTACCGCCTTCCGTGTAATGAGGCCCAATGATTGAGTGCTCACCAAGCCATAAATCGAGATCGTCAAGCCTCCATTATTCAAAGACACTATGGCTCTTCATGAAGAACTTCAAGTTATTGTGGTGTCCATTTGGAGACACACCACCGGGTGACCAATAGTGTTCAGCCTACTCAAGGAAGTTGAACAGGGGGTGGGGGGAGTTGGCATGCTACAGCATAATGGGACTTTCTGTGCTCTCTCCTCACTTGTCGCCTCGCCCTGGCGTGGTGCAGTGCTTTGCAGTGTGTGCCGGTGCAAATATCTCAGACACTGTGTGTCCTAGGGCTTTGAAACATGGTTTTCGTTGAGATGGTTAAAATGAGCTTTGTCCGGCCCTTCTATGACCACAATTATGTTTTGGTGATTTCAGGTAACCATCTCATGTGTGAAGGGCCTGAAATCCAGGGAAATGGGCTGGGGTGTTCAAATGTCATGTTGCCAGTAAAGCGTCATAACAGGTAACTATGTACAATTTGGTTCAGATTGGTGGAACGGTGTGAAATTGTATAAGGAAAAAACGAACAGAGTTTCTGCTTTCTGTTTGTATAGAGCTCTATACACAACTATATATTCAGTGAGAAAACTTTAGTTAAGAGAGAGTTGAAATGAATTATTGCCACAAAACCCATGAAATTCAATGAGCCTCATAATGTTGGCGGACATGGTATGAAGGGTGCCGGTAAGGCACCGGCACCGTTCGTACCGTGCCGCCGAATTACGAGTTCTGCTTGCGGGTGGCTGACAGCCCGTCAGGCCTGACCTGGCGGCCTGTGCGGCACCCGCGAGCAGAACTCGTAATTGCACCGACACTTTTATCAATGGTGCCGGTGCAACCATGCTCCCCACCCCCATTCTGCCCCATGTGGCAGAATGGGGATCGGAGCCCGGCAATACTGCCACCCGCGAATGGGCAATTACCGGCACGACTACCGCCAAACTCGTAATGAGGCCCAATGTCCCAATGCTGTACTAAGTACCAATACTATTTGACTGTTGAACGTTTGTTATTGCACATGCTTTATCTCTCTATATATTCATATATATTCATACATATATTCAATGAAAAATGTTATTTAAAAGAGAATTAAGAAGACTCAATTTAGCAGGTGTGGGAAGTGACGAGAATCTTAACCTGGAGTCATGGCAAACATGATAAAGTCTTGGCAGTAGTGAAGGCAGCAGCCTAATACTTCAAGACCCTTCAGGATAGTGAATGCGGTATTGACGAGCACTTGGTGCTGCATTTTAATGGGAATTCTTCATTTCTCATCATGACACCCTGAGCAGGAATGTTCACGAGGATGTCCTCATTAAAGATGCAGATGAAGACTGAGGACCAGTACGAGTTTCTTTTACATGTTGAAAAAAATGATTTTTGTGAGGGGAAAAGTCAGAGTGAAGAGAAATGTATGTTGGTGGAATATAGTGAAACACAAATGACTGCAGTGCCCATTGTAACACGAATTTGCCAGTAAGCCTGACAGCCCTGCCTGGAGTTTTTCCTCCAAGGCACGAGAGGACACAGAAAGCGTGTCTCCTGAAATCATGAACGGTCTGGGAGAGTCTTGATGGTTTTGGCCTCTGGACAGAACATTATTCATTTCTCTGCAGTTCAGTCTATGGCTGTGAGCAAGGACTTTGCAGGAACACAACCCCGGAAGCTGTCTGCACAATATATGCATCCAACAAGCTGTAGAGTTAAAGGCAATCATATGCCCAAAGCTCAACAATCATGCTAAAGTGTGGCTGCAGCAGAACATTACAATTGGGGACACTGCCTTGCACTCAGCTTGACAACTGAAAAGAGGCGGCGTGTTCCTAAAATTGAAACGTCCATACACACATTGTTCATGTTTGTTTATGTTTAAAAACAAAGAGTCCTGCAATTAACCAATGAGACATTTCCCATGTTTAATTATAGACATGGGGCATCATTACGACTTCGGCGGTAGCCATGCCGCTATTGGCGGCATGGCTGCCGCCGAAATCGGCTCTGCGTTCCCAGAATGGGGAATACCGGGCCATTCCGAGTTTGGAGAGCCCGGTAATTCCTCCCTCCAGAAACCCAGGCCCGGACCTTCCCCATTCCCATCTGAGCCCCCATAGGGCTCAATGGAAATGGGAAAGGGTGCAAACAACGGGCCGATTACGAGCGGCCCGTTGTTTGCTCCCTCTTCCCCTCGCGAGACCCGGTAAGCAAGCCTGGTTTGACCAGGCGTTATTTACCGGGTCCCGCGAGGGTTGCTTGTAATGAGGCGGAACGGGTTTAAAGTGTCCGCCTCCTTTAGCGGAGCCTGTTAACCCGTTTCGCCTCACTCGTAATGAGGCCCATGATTGCGATCAAATATGCAGTCAACACAATGACAACTCCACTAGACATGAAAATCCAGTAACACCAAGAAAAACCATCATTAAGGTAACAGGAGGACACAATTGCTTTGAGGGGATTATTTGTTTGGAACACACTGTGAACTTAATTGCTTTTAAGCAAGTTAATGTCTGGGAATTCATTGGCAGTATTGGGCAATGGTGGAGGTGCGGTTTCCATTAAAGCCAATCTTATTACATACGCACAGGATGTGACTCAACACTTTAAAATCTTTCACACTGATGAAGGCCATTGACACTCTTAGTGGAATAACCTGCACCGATGAAGGCCATCAACGCTCTTAGTCGAATAGCCTGCACCGATGAAGGCCATCGACGCTCTTAGTCGAATAGCCTGCACCGATGAAGGCCATCGATGCTCTTAGTCGAATAGCCTGCACCGATGAAGGCCATCATCGACGCTCTTAGTCGAATAGCCTGCACCGATGAAGGCCATCGACGCTCTTAGTCGAATAGCCTGCACCGACGAAGGCCATCAACGCTCTTAGTCGAATAGCGTGCACTTGATGGCTTGCCATCGTTTAGGTCTGGCTTAAAGTAGAACTGGTGTTAAGCGTACTAATACTGCTCAGACCCACCTGGCCTCATGTGAGGCAATCACATCTTCTGGCCAATCAGTAGTAATTTCCTTGAAGATGAGATTCGCCCATCCCACCAAGACAATGTATGGTGGATACAGAATTATAATTCAATTTTCTTTACACGGCCTGCGTTGAATCAAAGAGCCTACGATGCAGGTGGAAAAAAGAAATTAGAGCATCTGCCCAAAGGAAATGAACTTGGAGTACCGGTGGCGTGTTCACACTTTTCTTCTATTTTGCTATTTGTATACTTGCGGCACCACCTGTGCTGCACACTTAGTGCACCCGTATGGGTGGCACCATACTGTTTCTAGAGTACAGGTGCCTGGGATTGCTATACCGGTTTCGTGCAAGTTTAGTCTTTTCTCTGCTGAGGGTGCGAGTGCATGCTGAGTGGTTAATTTATGACAACGACCTGGATGTGATCATTGTGTCACAAGGACTCCCCTCCCTCTGTGCCACATGCTGCTTGTTAGTCCTCGCCTTTGCTGCTCTCCTTTTCCTGCTTCTTGATCGTTACTCCACTCCTTCCCTACCTGTACCACGGATCCTCCTACCTTGCTTCCATACATATCTGTTTGGCCGACCACTCTTTTTATTTTTAGCATTTTTAAAGCGCTCACATAGCTCACGGGTTACAGGAATTCTTTTTTTTTTTAAAGTTGCGTAATTGTTTTTTTTTTTTTCTTAGTTGCGTATTTATAACGCGCTTAACCGGGGATGGAACCTGCGTTGCTTCGTGTCGTGTTGCTTCCAAGGTGAACACGTCGCCGCTGAGCTATCCTCTCTCTCTGTTAGGGTTCCTTGTTCCTTTCCTGTTCTGTCCTCTCTTGCCTGAAACCTTCCTAGTATCTCCCTTCCTTCTTCTGCCAGATCTTTCTTGCTTGAGACTGTGAAAAGACCTTTGCCAACTTCATCCAGGCCTAGCAACATAAACTGCGCCCTCCATCCACAACAGTGCGTGAGTTATCCTTTTCCCACATTAAACCATGGTTAGAAGCATCCTGTGGTATTGGGAGAACTGGGGTGGAATTCAATGGACTCGATTGTGCTGGTTATACAAGCATCAATTCTGTCCTGGAACAACTGTAGATTCCTCTCAGTCATCCTCAAACTCCCTAAGAAGGTAAGAAGCACCAGTGTCAAGGAACCAATATATTTTAAATTCTGCTTGGGTTCTGTGGACCTCACCAGAACAATATGTCGGTTCAGCCACTCAGATGTGGTTCCTGTTTATTCTGAGACCCTTGGTGAGCTAGTGGAGCTGGTGCTGGATATCGACAGCGGTGGTCATGCGCTTACTTAGTATGTGATCTGGAAAAATTGACTAAGTATGAAGATAACTTTTGCTGTCCAGCCAAATTGCCTATCTCCAGTCAGGCTAGTACCCTCACTGCTCAGTCTAACTGTCACCGTTAGCCCCTCCTGGAGACTGTGGGAGAAGTGGTGCATACAGTGCCATTACTGTCCCTCCATGTTCAGCTCTGTACGTTCAACCCGGTCTAGTCTTTCTCCAACTTAGTCCGTCTTCCCCATTTAATCCATTGCTTGGCGATCTACCAGCGCCGCATTGCAACCCTTGTCCTTCTACTTTGGGTTAAGACTCTAGTTCATATTACCGTGTGTTCTACGTTCTGTCTTCACTGCTTTGCTTGATCCTTCCTCTCCATTTCCCCCGCTCGCTTCTGCAGCGCTTTTATCCTCTCTAACCCGCTCCTGGTTTGGTTCAATTTTTTCCATTTGTTCTGCTCTGCCTGCTACCTGCTTCTGCGCTCTGGTGCCCTCTGCCTGTTCTCCCTTTTTCACTTTCCTGTACTTGTGTACAGAACTCAGTATTCATCATACTGGAGATATTGGTGTATTCCCCTCACCCTCTGTAGAGGGGACTCTGTTTGGCTCATCATCCCGGCATTCCATCCAGTCTGCCTTACGGAACTATTGGAGTGCAGAGCAACTCTCTGGTGTGACTGGCCTACCTCTGTGATACCCGGATTGGCAATTGTTTCATCGTCCATTGGATCTCGCATCAGATTGAAGTTTTTTTTTAGCCTTCTTGGCTTTTTCCCCTTTTCTGGTCATTACGGGCGGCGGTCTGTTGCTTGAGCTGTTACCACAACGGGCATACTGGCTTCCTCCCGAGATCAGCCCTATCTCTACAAGGACCAGCAATCTACAAGGAAAAAGGGGAGCTCACTACCTTCAGAGGACTCAACCAGCCTATCAAGTGAGGCGGATTCAGGTGAGGAAGTATTGCCTATTTCTGACACTAACACAGGGACCCTGTCCAGCTGAAAAGAACAACAGTGACATTAAGGGCCTCATTACGATTTTGGAGGTAGCCATGGTGCTATTAGCACCATGGCTACCTCCAAACCGGGCTCCATTACCGGGTTCCTGCAATGAGGAATAACCGGGTCATTCCAACATTGGAGGACCCGGTAATTCCTCCTTGAAGGAACCATTCCCCATTCTCATTTGAGCCCCCATAGGGCTCAATGGGAATGGGGAGGGAGGTAATAATGGGCACATTACAAATGGCCCGTTATTGCTTTCCTCTTCCCCTTGCGGGACCCGGAAAGGACACCTGGTTTTACCAGACGTCTGTTCCGGGTCCCATAAAGGGAACCTCGTAATCAGCGCTAATGAAGGGTGCCGGTCCCATACCGGCACCCTTCATTACGGGACCGCAAGGATCGTAATGAGGCCCTAACAGTCTAAAGGGGTCATTACGTCCCTGGCGGTAAAGGGTTAACAGCACCGGTAAGGATGCCGGTAGCGTTAACCCCTTACCGCCGCATTCTGAGGTCCCTTAGCGGGTCCCACTAAACCAGCCGGCCTTAGCGGGAGCCGCTAAGGGACCAGGGAACTAATAACGGGCCTGTAATTTACGGGCCTGTTATTAGCTCCCTCCCCATTCCCATTGAGCCCTATGGGGGCTTGAATGGGAATGGGGAATGGTTTTCTGAATGGGGACTTACCGGGTCCTCCAAGGTTGGAATGACCCGGTAAGTCCCCATTCAGAGAACCCGGACCCAGACACGAGTTTGGAGGCAGCCATGGCGCTAATGGCGCCATGGCTGCATCCAAACTCGTAAAGATCCCCTAAATGCTGTGTCAACATTTTATCTGTTGGTACAAGTGTGACCAATGCTCCTTCTGTGGGGTAATAGAGATTCAACACATGATGAGCACAATACAGTGAATGATAATGGCAGCTGCAACCAAAACACATGGGCCCTCATTACGAGTTCGGCGGTAGCCATGCCGCTATTGGCGGCATGGCTGCCGCCGAAATCGCGTCCGGGTCCGGGTCCTCAGAATGAGGAATAACCGGGCCATTCCGAGTTCGGAAGGCCCGGTAATTCCTCCCTCCAAGGACCCGGACCCGATCCTTCCCCATTCCCATTCAGCCCCCATAGGGCTGAATGGGAATGGGAGAGGGAGCAAACAACGTGCCATTACGGGCTGGCCCGTTGTTTGCTCCCTCTTCCCCTCGCGGGACCCGGTGAGCACGCCTGGTTTGACCAGGCGTTGCTTCCTGGGTCCCGTGAGGGGACCTCGTAATGAGGCGGTACGGGGTAAACGGCGACGGCACCTTTTACGGCGCTGTTTACCCCGTACCGCCAGGGTTGTAATGAGGCCCATGGAGGCCTCTGGCCGCCATTACTGATAATCCCCAAGGACAAAGCATTCTCTTTTCACATGCTTAAGAAGAGGCAAAATTCACAGGAATCCAATTCCTGTTCATCTGCATAGAAATAGTTATGCGGGTGGGACACTGGCAGATTCTCTGTATGTAGCAGAAATATGCACAGAGCTGATTTCTCACTCCATGTACCTCTCTAGCGGGAAAAGGCACAGAGCTGATTTTTCACTCCATTTACCTCTCTAGCCGGAAAATGCACAGAGCTGATTTCTCACTCCATGTACCTCTCTAACGGGAAAATGCATAGAGCTGATTTTTCACTCCATGATTTTTCACTCTATATACCTCTCTAGTAGGAAAATGCACAGATTTGATTTCTCACTCCATGTACCACTCTAGCAGGAAAATGTACAGAGGTGATATCTCACTCCATGTAGCTCTGTACCGAGAAAATTGACAGAGCTGATTTCTCATTTCATGTACCTCTCTAGCGGGAAAATGCACAAAGCTGATTTCTCACTCCGTGTACCTCTCTAGCAGGGAAATGCACAGAGGTGATTTCTCACTCCATCTAGCTCTCTAGCCAGAATATGTACAGAGTAGATGTCTCACTCCATGCACCTCTCTAGCAGGAAAATGCACAGAGGTGATTTCTCACTCCATCTAGTTCTCTAGCCAGAATATGCACAGAGTTGATTTTTCACTCCATGCACCTCTCTAGCAGGAAAATGCACAGAGGTAATTTCTTTCTCACTCCATACCCCTCTCTGTGCAGGGAATCCCTAAAAGGATAGCCTAGATGCAGAAAAACACACAGAAAGTTAGACTCAGTGGATTTTCCTCGATCTGGCCCATTTTCTGTTCCATGTAAAAGGAGCCCCTGAGAAGATGTTTAGACATTTTCTGATTCCTCCCATGCCTGCATGGACCGTCATCAACCCTTGTCATAAAGGCTGCCCCGTCAACCTCCGATTCAATGGTTAACCCACATTGAAAGTAGTTAAGACATTTTTTCCTTTTAATTTGTATTCTGGACATGTTAATGTTACTAGCTGAATATATTACAATGTTGTATTACCTTTCAGGGGTTGACTGGCCTATAGGGAACGCTGGAGGTGTCCAGGTAGGCCTCTGGACCCTGGGCCTCTTTTGTGTGGTAACCTATTTTATTTCCACATGTTCGCACAGGGAAAGGGTTGGGCTTGCTCAAAATGTATAATATGAGGCCACTCTTAACATTATTTCCAGGATCTCTTTTAGTTCCCAGTCCACCTCTGTTACCTTTCTTTTGGACGTTAAGGATGGAACTCTGAAGTAGATCTATTTAAACATGTTTTACACTGAGATGGGAAGCCATAAATGTGCTGTTGGAAGATGGTGTTTTCTGCTGATATACTGATGA
This sequence comes from Ambystoma mexicanum, assembly GCF_040938575.1. Taxonomy (NCBI): domain Eukaryota; kingdom Metazoa; phylum Chordata; class Amphibia; order Caudata; family Ambystomatidae; genus Ambystoma; species Ambystoma mexicanum. The sequence continues at coordinate 1,339,439,350 of NC_090934.1, forward strand.
CTTTTCTTCATATGTTGTTGTTGTCAAACATGCATGTCTCTTATTGTTATTTGATAAGAAGTGTGCAGCACTGTGTGTGTGTCACTTGTCCTATCCCAGTGGCACTTCTGAAAGAACTCGAGCAATTCCCTGCTGTTATACACCTGTTTCTTCTGCTTTTTGAGTACTTCCACCACATCTCTACAGGATTAAAGCTTGCAAGAAGGTCGGATTCCAGGGGGCATGGGCCAAGAAGGGTGAGAGGTGCAAAAAGGTAGGGTGGTGACAGAGGAGAGCTACAAGAAGTGATATGTCATCCAGATCTTCTACTGGGTTCCGAATAATTGCCCTTAGCCTTCCCTCACCACTTCTGTCTGTAAATAGGCACTGTCCTACAAGACAAGAGAAAGGTTGGCAGCAGGGGCTCAAAGTAGGTTCACCTGCCGGAAAGGGACCAAGAGGGAGAGATAGAGGAAGAAGTTAAAGAAGGAAAACAAAGCTTTTACTAGTATGAAACTTCTGATGAGGTCGCAAAACCTCCCTTCGCCACACCATCATCTCCGCCATTCCCACCAAGTGTAGGCGGAATGAAAAAACCTGATGACAGGTGTGCCACAAAGTAGGTTTTGGGACAAGATCCAAAGCCAAACCTTGGGACCGAGAGTGGCATGGTCAAAGGGGTTGGAGTTTCCCCCGAGCTAGTGGATGCATGTCCCAGAGGAGGTATACTAAGCTTCAAAATCTACCCATATTGGTTCTTGCACTATGTCAGTGGGCAATCACAGGAGCCCCTTACATCTCCAACACCTGCAGATGCCCAGAATCACAAATGGGGTTCAGTGAAAGTCAGAATTCCTTAAAAATACCACTTACTTTAAGGTTGACCCACTTAGTGTGTTTGGTCATGTATGGCATCCTTCTTACACTTTTTTTCAGGCCTTGCTGCACATGGCTCTATAAGAAAATGGTGGGCTCAATAGGGAGACAGTAAGAGAGGCAGAAGTGAAACCTGTGGCTTTGATGGGTGCAGGTCACAAGGACCTGGTTCCTATGTGCCAATTTGTTTTCTACGGGTTTGGAAGAGAGACTTGGGAGTATGCTATCCATTGATAAGAGTCCAAGATCTGATTGAATACAGCACTTTGGGTCTGGTTAGCTGCTGATCTGGGAGAGTCTGATAGGCTAAAGTAGGGCTTGGTTATTTCTCTATTAGTGCTAATTTGTTAACAGCTAGGCCTTTGGCAGCCATTTCTTTGGGATCGGTGTGTGTAGAGCAAAGTGATAGGAAATGTGGGGGGTGGTAGTTGGTTGATCAAGGGAAGAGGGCAGTAGGCCTTGCTAGGGAATGAAACCTGCAACCTTGTACCCTTCCTCTGGACTCTTGCAGACAGCTCCAATTTTAACTATCTCTCTCTCTCTTTCTCTCTGCTCTAATAGATATTGTGTACCTTGTGTGATCAGAAACAAGGATTGGTGAATTTACAGATGATGGGAAGGGGACAGTGTGGAAACTCCACTCATTATCAAAGGCCACATCCTAAGGGTTATGGGAAGCAAGAACCTTTAGGCCGAAGAAAGGATTAAATTCTGAGGAACACAGACACCTTTTTCACCTTCCTTAGTATGCTGGTTGGCAGACTGAGAGATCACTCAAAACACAATCTATCACACTCAGATACTCAGCCCTTCAGCTCTTAGTCTAATCCAAACACCCAGAATAGGAAATAAAGCATTCCCCTTTAAAGAAGCAACATTGAATCATTTTAATGTCACCTGTGAGTGTGCAAATGTACTTCTTTCTTCTGCACCAATATTGTGGGAAACGTTTCTCATTGTGAGTCATACTTGTGCAGACCATGCAAGACAAATGGATACAAAATACCACACAGACAATATAAAACTGATTCACATTTTACATGAGGGGAGGAAAACAAACAAATACCATTCTCCCACTCCTGTTAGCGGTGCAGGGGGTTATAAAGTTGCAATTCTCCTGTGACATATTTTAAATACAGAAGGAAACCCTACTCAGGACCACCTAGCAAGGAAAGAGAGGAATTTAAACAAATACCCCAAGTTCTACTTCCAACCAACCTCTATGGTAGAGATGGAGAAAACACTCAGAAACATGTGCCCTACCCCCACCCGAGGGTACCTCCTTCCACCTAAAATCATCTTGGCTAATAGTCACTCTTTCTCCCCTTTTCTCAGATGGTTTGTTAATGCCTTGTTTTCCCACAAATCTGTTCTGGTCACAATCAAGGAAGTGGTGGTGACCACACTGATTAAAAAACCGGAATGAACCCTAGGGAGTCATCTAACATGAGGCATATCACTAATACCTCCTTCCTCTTAAAGAATGTCAACATAATTGCTGCTTCACAGCTTCTTCAAGAACACCTAGAAACATCAGAGTCTTTTCACCCTAAACAATCAGGCTTTTGAAGCAACCATGGGACTGAGAGTGCCCTCTTAGACCTACAAACATAGATGCTAGGCACCCCTGATGACAGTAAAATGGGAATTCTGATCCTGTTAGATCTATCAGCAGCTTTCAATTTACTGGACCATAAGTGCCTGCTGGAAATATTAGTGGCCACAGGAACTGCTCTGCCATTGATTGGATCAACACATTCTTTGGTGACAGAAGATCCAGGGTCTGTTGGTGGAATGCCACCTCTGAGTTAGCACATATACATTATGGTGTTCCACAACGGCATGCTTATCCCCATCTCTATTTAATCTTTATATCAAACCCTTGTGTGATCAATTGGAACATATGGGGCTACACTTCACCAACTACGCTGACGACATCCGACTAGTGATGGAACTGAATGGGAATTACACAAAAGACTCAGAAAAGCTATCTAATATCAATGGATCCATCAAGGGTGGGATGAGAAAACGCTGGATTTGTCCAAACAGCTCCAAAATAGAACTTCTGATCTATGGATCTAAGCAAGCAAAGGTCAAATTGGGACACAAATATTCAAATTTCGAGGTTGAAGGCTGCTGAATTCCAGTGTCTGACAAAGTAAAGACCCTTGGAGTCCTTATGGAAGCCTCCCTTAGTGTGGATGTCCAGATTTATAGTGCTGTTAAAAACTTCCACTATGATATGATATGAGAGGATATTTATAACGTGCTTAATACTGTGGTGCTCTGTGTCGTCTTGCTTCCAAGGCAAGCACGTTGCCCCTGAGCTATCCTCCTGAGACCTATCACCTAAAAGTACTAAAACAGAATAAACCGCTGGTAACGTGCAAGATCTGTGAGACCCTTGTCCGAGCCATTATAATGCCAAGATTGGATTAATGCAATTCACTCCTCACCAGAGCAAGCAAAGAATGCATACAAACACTGCAAGTAGTCCAAAATTATGCAATCAGGATTGTGAGTAACATTCCGAGAAGGGAAAATATAAGCAACACCAGGAAAGAGCTCCACTGGTTGCCTGCGGCCATGAGAGTGCGCTACAAGACACTCACTTTAACCCACAAGTGCCTATATGTTGAAGCAACTCAACACACAAAAGAGAACTTGGTACAATACAACACAAGCAGATCCTTATGCTCAAGCACCGCTCAATGCCTAACTATCCACTGTTTAAAGGGAGAAAGGGGCAATGGCCGATCCTTCCCGGTGCAAGCAGCCCAGGCTTGGAATACTCTTCTAGTTTAGTTTTTAGTTTAGTTTAGTTTGTTTATTTATAAAGCGCATCTGAACCCTCAGGTAACTGGGCGCATAATCATGTGTACAGCAGAGTTACATATCGTTACACGAACATCATAAATACAACAGACAGAGCGAACATTAGTCCAGGCTCTGAAAGTTTACATACAGGAGTAGAATATACCGAGAACAGAATGTACAGAGGGCAAGTAACAGTGGCTGTTGCGGACCGGGTTACAGGTTGGTCCTAAATATGCTATGGATAGAGTAAACATTACTATAAGTCGAGCGCGGCAGCTAGCCAGTCATGTCGGTGAAATTCTGGGTGTTTAGGCTAGTAGCCATGATTTTACCATGGCTCTGAATGGCCAGAATGCGGTTTCCGATCTAATTGTAGTGGGGAGGGAGTTCCAACATTGTGCTGCGAGCACTGGAAAACTGGAGCCTCCTGCTGTTTTTAGGTTATACTTAGGGATCTTTAGTTGGTGCAGGTAAGGTGTTCTGGTGGGTCTAATGGGGCAGTTTCTAGAGAATTTGTCAGAAAGATAGCGTGGGGCAGTGCGTGATAGGCACTTGTGGGTGATGACCAGTGTTCTTAGCTTGATTCTATCACAGATCGGGAGCCAGTGGACTTCTTTTCTAACCGTGGATATGTGTGCCTTGCGCGGGAGGTTGAGGGCACATCTTAATGCATTATTTTGCAGGATCTGGAGTTTGTTCAAGTTGTTAGAGGTCGTGCCTAGGTAGAGTGTGTTGCAATAGTCTAATTTAGACAATATCAGCGCTCTCGATAGGGTGAGGCAGCTGGAGGCGGAGAGGAAAGGCCTACAGGCATTGATCAATTTATTGGTGTATGATGTAGCTGAGATGGTTGAGTTTATTTGTTTCTTTAGTGATAAGGTAGAGTCGAGGTATACACCTAATGTTTTAACCTCTTTGGAGACTTTTATGATGTTGCCATCAATGGTAAAGGATTGGTATCTTTGGTCTAGTTTCTTGAGGCGAGCCTGGGAGCCTACGATAAGTAATTCTGTCTTATCGTCGTTGAGGCAAAGACTGTGTGTGGCCATCCAGGCTTGGATTTCTGAATAGATATTAAGCTTTGCCACATCTTCATAGCTACCAGTGAGCGTGATGAGGACCTGGGTGTCGTCTGCGTAATTGGTGTAGCTGACACCCAGATCGTCAAGACGGTCAAATAGGAGCTTCGTGAAAATGTTGTAAAGAGTGGGAGAAATGCAAGAGCCTTGCAGCACTCCACATGTGATTGGGATAGGGTCCGCAGCTGCAGTGGGGGCGAAGACTCTAGTCGACCTGTCCGACAGAAATGACTTGATCCACTTAGTGGCATTCTGTGAGAATGCAGCAGCTGAGGAGAGGTGTTGAGTGAGGATCTGGTGGTCGACCAGATCAAAGGCAGCAGAGAGATCCAACAGGAGCAAGATGGCTAGTTTGCCTTTGTCTTTAGCGCCATCCATTTGGATTTTTAGATCCAAGAGGGCAGTTTCAGTCCCATGCCTAGGTCTGAAGCCGGATTGTCGCAGGCCTATGAGGTTGTTGTCTTCCAGATGCTGTTGTATTTGGAGATAGGCTACCCTATGCAAGATTTTGAGAAGGAATGGGACTGTGGTGATGGGTCTATAATTTGTGGGGATATTGGGATCTAGGTTGGGTTTTTTGAGCAGGGGTAGGACCCAGGCTTCTTTAAGGTTGTTGGGGACCACGGAGTTTATGAAAGAGGAGTTGATCAGAGAGGTGATGAGAGGGGCTAGCTCATTAGCACCATCTTTGATGACAGCAGCTGGGCAAATGTCACCTTTGCAATTGGAAGGTTTGAGGCTGGCGATTATCTTGATTACTTCCTCTTCCGTGACTGGAGAGAAGTGGAAAGATGGGCAGATAGGGGAGGTGTGGCTAATTTTGCTGCTGGGATTCTGCTTGGAGGCAAGGCTAGCTTTCTTTGCTTCTATCTTGGTTTGTAGGAGGGAGATTTTGTTGGCAAGGGCGAGCTGGATATTGTTACACCAGGCCTTGTCTTTGATGCAGTCCTCTGTAGGAGGCAGTGGTGATTCAAGTTCTCTTAGTATAGAGAAGAGTTCTTTGGTGCCAGATTTGGCATTTTGTATTCTCAGGTTATAGGTCTCTTTTTTAGCACTTAGGATGGCGGATTTGTAGGTGGAGGCAGCTGAAGCAAATTGTCTTTAGTGGAGAGAGAAAGGGCTTTTCTCCAGCTAGTTTCTGCAGTTCTTTTAATATTACGGAGAGCTTTTAATTCTGCTGAGAACCATTTGTGGGAGTGGGCAATAGGCTTGGCTTTTCGTTGTTTGAGAGGAGCTATCTGGTTGAGGGCTAGTTCTAAAGTATTGTTATATAAGTCTACTATGGCTGCAGGGTTGTTTTTTGCGTGGGTAGATTAGCTTTACTGATGGGTGCGAGAAGAGGTTTGAGGTTCTCTATAGTGATGTTGCGGTTATTTCTGGAGATTATTTGATGTAGCTTTGTGGGTTGTGTGGTAGATGGTAAGGATCTAGGTAAAGAGAAGGTAATAAGATGATGGTCGGTCCAAGCACAAGGAGAGATATCAGCCAGTGAGAGGTTGCAATTGGCATCTGCAAGCCAATCCAAGGATCTTCCTTTTGTATGTGTAGGTTGATTAATGTGTTGGGTGAAACCTAGATGAGTAATCGTGTCATTAAGGGAGGTGACTTGGTTGTCATTGGGGTCATTGAGTCCCAAGTTGAAATCTCCCAGAATGATGATTTGGGATTTCGGTTTCAAGTTGGTGGTGAGTAAGAGAGAGATATCCTCTTCGAAGGTGGAGGGGGTCCTGGGGGTCTGTATATAATGTGGAGCAGGATGGTTTGTGTGTCAGATAATGGGAGTTTGACGGATAAGAGTTCGGCTGTAGGCAGGGGTGTACTAGTTACTTCTCTAATGTTTAGGGTGGATTTCGCAATAATTGCTATTCCTCCTCCTAATCCATTTTCCTATCAGCTCGGATGATGTTATAATTGTCTGGAGTGGCTAGAGCTATTGAGGGACCGGCTGCTGGGTGGAGCCATGTCTCTGTGATGGCGATGAAGTCTAGGTGGTTGGTGGAAATAATGTCGGCAACATCAGTAGCGTGGGCAACCAGTGAGCGAGCGTTGATGAGGGCTCCATTGATAGAGGTCTGTGGAGGGTTAGTTTTCGAGTGTGGTGGTGAGTAAAGTGTAGTGAGGTTGTAATTAGGAGGAAGTTCAGTAAGTGTGGTATGCTGCTTGTGGTTCTTAGTCTGATTGGTGAGCATTCTGGTGAGCTTTGTAGCAGGATTGGTGCGATAGCTTAGTCTCTCATTTCTGGTCATGGTCGGTGGGGCTGCATTCAGGCACGTAGTAGTGGGTGCAATAAGGCGAGAACCTAGTCTAGTATTTCTAAGGTGTGTGGGACAGGGTATGCAAGGTGAAGGTGGGCGGGCGAATCTGTTTATCCATTCTATTGGAGATAGTAAGTCTGGGTAAAGTGGTGTGGTTGTGTGGGCACGTAGCAACGGGAGGAGGGTAGCCATAGTTAAAGTGGCGCCTCTAAGTGTGGCCATTGTAGGTGGCTTGGCTTCTGTTGATGGTGGCAGTGGAGTTAATAGGTTATTAGCAAGAGTGTAGTAGTAGCTACAGGTAGGGCGCAACACAAATCAAGTACGGACTATTAGCGACCATAGGGCAGAACACAAATCAAATGAGGTCTATGGGCGACCATAGGACACAACACAAATCAAATGAGGTCTATTAGCGACCATAGGGCACAACACAAATCAAATGAGGTCTATAGGCGACCATAGGGCACAACACAAATCAAATGAGGTCTATAGGCGACCATAGGGCACAACACAAATCAAATGATGTTTATTAGCGACCATAGGGCACAACACAAATCAAATGAGGTCTATTAGCGACCATAGGGCACAACACAAATCAAATGAGGTCTATTAGCGACCATAGGGCACAACACAAATTAAATGTAGCACATGATGCAGTGTGGTCGCATCTAAGTCAAGAAAAGTGCATTGGCTGCATTGGGTAACGCCTAGGTTCGGGTGGGGCACTTAAGCCAATTAACTGAAGGGCAGCAACTGAATAACTAGAGCTACAGAGCTCATATGTCATGTGTATAGATAGTGGTGGTGTATCGGAACGCAAATTCTTTTAGGCATGGGCTGACAGGTTAGAGAACTGGGCTTTAGTGTCGATGAAGTACAGTATCCTGGTGTGAGCTACTAGATTTCGGGGTTAGGCTGGAGGGAGTAATTACAGATAAACAGCCTATATTGTAAGTAAAAATGGTGTCACACGTGTATACAAGACATGCATCAAAATATCATTTGATCAAAATATAGCAATAGAACATTTACCAAGGTCGCGGTAGGTAATGGATGACTGCCTAATATTGCGGGGTGCAGTTTCAGGGAGCTGAAGCATGTGCAGAAAGTAGATTGAAACAGCCAAAGGTGCGTTTAAACTACTTATAGAGGAGCGCACAAACAGTAGTACAAGTATAAGCACGGACATTTGCAGTTATGCAGCCTCTTACTAGTAGTCCGTGGCACTGCCGGGCTCATAGGCAGGAAGGCAAAAGTGGCTCTAGCAGGCGAGGGGGGACTCCTAATTTGCTCCTTGATGCTCCATGGCACGAACAGGGGGCAAACAGGGGCCTTTGTGCGGGCCTTCGTCGGTGGCCGGCGTTTCTGCCTGCCGGCGGAAGTAGAAGGATAAAAGGCTTCAGTTGCCTAGCAGCGAAGCCGCCCGGCCAGAGCCTCACTCTGGTGCCGCGATGCGTCCGCCATCTTACAATCAGGCGGAAGAAATGGATATGGTCAGGCGGGTCCTGCACTCGGTGCGTTTCGGGGTGAGGACGCGTTTAAGCTAAATATGCTTAATGCGCATATGTAGAGGCAGCTGGTCCAATCCAGCTGGTGGATGCCTCACCCTTGTGGAGTCCAGGGTGCCGAGGCAATGTGGGGCACGGCTGGGCTGTGGGTTGTGGAGCCGTTCCAAGGCTCTCGGGAGGCTGGGCTCCTGCCCTCCTCGATGGTGTGCTGTGCCTAGAATGAGGGTGCAGGGGGCAAACAGGGGCCTTTGTGCGGGCCTTCGTCGGTGGCCGGCGTTTCCGCCTGCCGGAGGAAGTAGAAGGATAAAAGGCTTCAGTTGCCTAGCAGCGAAGCCGTCCGGCCGGAGCCTCACTCTGGTGCCGCGATGCGTCTGCCATCTTACAATCAGGCGGAAGAAATGGATAAGGTCAGGCGGGTCCTGCACTCAGTGCGTTTCGGGGCGAGGATGCGTTTAAGCTAAATATGCTTAATGCGCATATGTAGAGGCAGCTGGTCCAATCCAGCTGGTGGATGCCTCACCCTTGTGGAGTCCAGGGTGCCGAGGCAATGTGGGGCACGGCTGGGCTGTGGGTCGGGAGCCGTTCCAAGGCTCTCGGGAGGCTGGGCTCCTGCCCTCCTCGATGGTGTGCTGTGCCTAGAACTATGCCTGGAAGTAGATCTATGCCTGGAAAAAAAGGCCACTGATATTCTGGAGATGCCTGAAAACCCTTCTTTTTGAATAATGTGTCTACCAGCTGTTACCTAATATCTCGTCTAAATGAAATGTCCAAGAGTTAAGTTGTTTCCTGATGCCTGCGGGCTATAGGGCATTACAAACAAAAACATAAATACAATTAAATAAATGAGTTAAAGTTAAAACAGTTTACCATGCTCACCTGAAGCTTTCCTGTCTGGACATTTACAGGCAGGCGAAGCAGACAGACCCAGAGTTTCAGGGAAAGGAAGACCTCCCACATTTCCAAGGCATGGAAACACCGAATTGAGGCAGCTTTCATGTAATACCGGCCAATCCCTTCCCCACATGGTCGAATTCCAAAGGGAGAAGGGACTACCCTATAAAAATCTGCCACTTTATTCTTGGAGTGTGGGGCATTCAAGAAGGAGCTGGTTGAAGGTCTTTGGAGGAGATTGGCCAGCTCTAAGTTGTTTGATAGTAGAGCTGGAGGTGCAATATTTGAGCTAAGAGGCAAGGGTACTGACAACTTTGGAGGAGGGGCGCCATCACATGTAAAAGAAGCTAGAAGATTGGTGAAAGGTAAAACCATAACCATCTGGGAAGGATGATGGAGGAAAAGTGTTGTGCTCCGTTCATTCATGCATACCCAAGCCTCAAGAATGACACGGAGCCAATGCTGCAGTGAACCATCTTTATTCACTCCCTGACACCAACTGCCGTTTCCTTCCCCGGCCCCCTCCTTTTCCCTTTTCCTCCCGCTCCTTCTCTGTTGCCGCTCTTAAAGGGGTAGTGTCCCTTTATTCATGTACAACACCTCCCCCGTACTTAACATGAGAGTCCAGTTACATCTGTTCGATGAGCCTCACTGGCTTCTTTATTGTCCTAGGGGTCTCCCTGGTGATTCTCGGCTTTCGCCGGTCAATTCCACTGGGGGTTCTGTTTCTTCTTCCTCGTTGGTGTTCTCGTCGGGTGTTTCTTGTGTTTCATGTTCCTCCAGATATAACTCCCTGAGGAATGAGGAGTTGTGGGTAATGTCTCCTAGTTCTCCGGTTTCTGTGATCATGGGCCTCTTGATGGCTGTGATTGTTCGTGGCTCTGGGCTGTATCGAGTGTCCGTTTTCTTGCGTTGTGTTTGTCGCACCAGGACTGTTTGCTCGATCTCTAGTCGTTGTTCTTTCGCTCTCCTTTTTGTGTCAGCCCATTGCTTGGCCTTCCTCTTCTTCTCGGCGTCTCGTTCTCTGACGGTTAGGTCTTCTTCAGGTGTGTGGTCCTTCCATCTGGGAATGCGTGTTCTGGGTTGATCTCTCACCATGAGTTCAGCTGGTGGCCTGTCATTTGACGACGGGTGCAAGATTTTTTTAGTGACCTCATGTGCCCGGGTGTCAACTTTGTCCAGTAGGGGGTGTCTGGATGGATAGTCCGCTGGGTCTGCGTCTCCTCCTGGTTTGTGGACAATAGTATAATCGTCCTCTTGCAGTCTTATTCCCCATCGCTCTATGCGTGGTGGCATTTCCATTTTGGTGTTCCCACAGGTTGGTGTTAGGGCTTTGTCATGTTGCTCTTGATCCCTTCCAGGTATTGAGATGTCGTTGAGAAGAAGAAGTTGGATTTCTTTTGATACCTGTTCTTGGAGGTGGAAACCCACTTTCCGTGGGTGTTGTGGAACTGGCCTGACGTTTTTGTCTATATGTAGTTTGATGCATGGCCCTTTTAGCATCCCTACCCCTTCGAACAGTTTGGGGAAAGTGTTCTTGAGTTCTCTTTTTGCCAGTGGTCTGTCTATGATTGCCCTGACGGGTTCGCATGGTAGTGGTAGTCCTTCAATGACCTCCGACTGGTCATAGTGTAGGTCAATCAGGGCAAGTGCGTTAGCTGTCCTGTAACTGAGAAGGCAGCGGCCAATAGCTGGGCTTCTTATCACATGTATCGTGGCGGTTACTGTGATGCCTCTGTGTCGTAGGTCGCATTGAAATTTCCCTTTTGATGTCATGGGTTGGGTTGCTCCCCATTGGAAGATGTGTGTCCTAGACTCTTGGATGGGGTATGTTGAAGCTATTTCACGATAGATGTCTTCATTCATGACGTTGACCGTCGCTCCTGTATCAACAATAAATCTGTTTTGGGTTCTTCCCATCTGAATTGTTACTCTGGGAGCCGCGGTGTCCTCCTCTTCTACGCTGAGAAGGCATACATACTCTCGGTCGTAGCCGTCCTGTAGGTATGGAGGCTGTTCGTTTCCACTTGGTGGATAGTGTGGTGGGGGGTAAGGGTATGGCTCCCTGTCACGTTCCCGGTTGTCTGGTGCTTCCGCTCTGCGGGTGTCTTCGCGTTCCAGTTCCCGCATGAAGTCATCCTGATAGGCATCGTATAATTCGTGGTCTTTCCTGTCTGGTTCGATCTGAAGTCCTTCCAAGGCTCTCACTGTGTTTGGGCGTTGATATGATGGCGCGAGAGGTGCATTCCTGTCCACATGGTGATGCTGTTCTTTATGTGCGTCCATTGTGCGAGGGGCAGATCGTGGGCGTGCTGATCCTCCTTCCGGTAGTAGTTCTTTGCACATCACTTGGAAGTGGTTCTCCATTCCGCATCTCATGCATCGTTGCCCAATGGCGGGGCACGGTCCTCTGTGTGGATATTCGAATCCGCAGCGATAGCATTGGCGGTCACCCTGTGCTCGTTGTGTCGGGTACCTCTGGTTGGTCCTTGGTTGGGTGTTTGGCTGGCGGGCGTAGGGATGTATTGCGGCTATGGTTTCTCCCTTTTTTGGGTTCTCAATGGCTGCTGCTTGAATGTCCACTCTTTCGTATACCCTGGCTAGGTCTAGCACCTCTTTTAGGGATAGGGGTTTCTTGAGGAGGTGCTTCCTGAACATCGAGGATGCACACCCTTCTATGATGCGTAATCTAATGGCTTCTTCGTCATTAAAGTTAGCAAAGTCACATTTGGATATTTTCCTCTGAAGACGTATTACGAACTCCCCTATTGATTCGTGAGGTAGCTGGCCACATTGGTTGAAAGTGTACCTTTCATAGTCCCGGTTGGGTGAGATGACCAGTTTTTCGTGAATGGCTTGCAGGAGTCTTGCATATGTGATGCGATCTTGTGGAGGGATCGTGCGTATAATATTTTTGATTTCTCTCCCTGCGACATTTGCAAATATGCTCAGTATGTTGGGAGGTTCTTGTGTGCCGATGGCACCCACGAAGTCGTCAAATTCCTCCATCCATTCTTCCCATCTCTGCCCCTGGTCATGGTGTGGGTTTAGCGTGAACGGGGCAGGTCTCCTCATTAGGCTTGCGTGAGAGGAGGGAGCTCCTGGTGGTGGTGGTGGTGCATTAGGGTCTGCCGCGTCTGCAGATGACATGGCGGTATCCTGGTGTGTAGCGTGGAGTGCTGCGTCGCGGATGCTCGGGGTGCTCTGGTAGGCTTTTGCACCGTGGTTCTCTTGAACTGCTGTGGTGTATGTTCGTCCACTGGGGCACGTTGTTCACCCTCTGCTTTTTGTGTGACAATGTCACCTTCGGGTTCTTGCAAAATTTTGTTTTCCAGGTGTTTCCACCGATGTCACGTAGGTGGGAGACTCGGGGTTCCCCTTTGCAAATGTTACCTTTGGGTGTGTCTGCTGGTGTGTCACGTGGGTGGGAGACTCGGGGTTCCCTTTTGCAGGTGTCACCTTCGGGTGATTTCACTGGTTCCCTGATGTGTCACGTGGGTGGGAGACTCGGGGTTCCCTTTGCAGGTGTCACCTTCGGGTGATTTTGCAAAATTTTGTTTTCCAGGTGTTTCCACCGATGTCACGTAGGTGGGAGACTCGGGGTTCCCCTTTGTAAATGTTACCTTTGGGTGTGTCTGCTGGTGTGTCACGTGGGTGGGAGACTCGGGGTTCCCTTTTGTAGGTGTCACCTTCGGGTGTTCTCACTGGTTCCCTGATGTGTCACGTGGGTGGGAGACTCGGGGTTCCCTTTTCGCTACCCCTTTCCGACTCCTTACTTGAGGGTGGATGCCGCGAGCCTGCGGGTCTCCTCTTCCGTGACGTGTGGGCCTGCTGAGTTCCCTCGTGGTCTCCTTCCTCTTGTGGGCCTCTTCTGGTCCGCGGGCTCCGCTCGTTGTTGGCGTCCGCGGTCCTCTTCTTGTCGAGGTGCGCGGGACCTCCTCTGCTGGGCGCTGCGGTCCTGGTCGGCTGGGCTGTTGTCGGCGGGCTTCCGTCGCCGGGCACTTCAGTCTCGGGCGCACGGGCCCCTCGATCACCTGGTCGGCTGGGCCAGCTGCCGGTGGGCCTCCGCTGCTGGGCTCTTCGCTGCTGGGCTCTGCAGTTGGGGCGCACGGGCCTCTCGATCTTCCGGTCGGCTGGTTAGCTGGCAGTCCTCCGCTGTCGGGTTCCTCGCCACCGGGCTCTCCAGTCTTGGGCGCACGGTCCTCCCCGATCTTCTGGTCGGCTGGTCTGCTGCTGGCAGGCCACCGCTGCTGGGCTCCACACTGCTGGGCTCTCCGGTCCTGATACGCTGCAGGGCACACGGGCCTACCTGGTCTGCTGGGCTCACGAGCCCTCCTTAACTGCTGGGCACACGGGCCCTCCCTGAACGCTGCTGGGCTCGCAGGCCCTCCTCACACTGCTGGGCTCACGGGCCCTTCAAGCTGCTGGGCACACAGGCCCTCCCTGGACGCTGCTGGGCACACGGGCCCTCCAATCACTGCTGGGCTCATGGGCCCTTCAAGCTGCTGGGCACACGGGCCCTCCACTCACTGCTGGGCTCACAGGCCCTCCACTCACTGCTGGGCTCACAGGCCCTCCTCACACTGCTGGGCTCACGGGCCCTTCAAGCTGCTGGGCACACGGGCCCTCCCTGGACGCTGCTGGGCACACAGGCCCTCCAATCACTGCTGCCGGCACCCACGGGTTCGCATCGGCTTCGTCGCCAGTGTTGTGCTCCGTTCATTCATGCATACCCAAGCCTCAAGAATGACACGGAGCCAATGCTGCAGTGAACCATCTTTATTCACTCCCTGACACCAACTGCCGTTTCCTTCCCCGGCCCCCTCCTTTTCCCTTTTCCTCCCGCTCCTTCTCTGTTGCCGCTCTTAAAGGGGTAGTGTCCCTTTATTCATGTACAACAAAAAGGTATAGACCTGCTCAATCTGAGAAGGACGGATGAGAACAGGAGACCCCAGTAGATGTGAAGTGCATGGAGGTTCCAGCAGAGCCGTTTGGTCCAGAGCAAATCAGAGGTGGGCAGAGGAATGAGATGCTGCTATGTCCCTGTGGGATAGGGATAGGAAACATAAGGAGTAGCCATGAGGGGTGTATTCCGGAGACCACAACTGTAGAGAAGGGAGGTGGAGTGGTCAAGGTGATCAAGCCTTCCTGACCAATAACCAAAACCCTGAGGGAAACAGACATCTTTACGGTCTACACAGTCACCACAGAAGAGGATTCAGAAACTCCATAAACCCACAATCTGTATACAAAGAAATTCGTGAAATACTGCTGTGTGGATTAGGTCTAATGATAGTTCACTCCATGCTGAAAGAAGCCCGTTGTACTTGTTATTTTTTCCCACCATAGCCCATACCACCACTTCTTCCCTAGTCACGTTCTGTTTTAGTTGTCATTGATCATTTAAAAAAAAAAACACCTGCTGCAATAAATACATCTTGTCTTGCGTTGTGTGTCCACTTGTTGCACTCTGTGACATTGTGCACCTGGAGTATAGAGACTAAGAGGGCACAGGGGAGAAGACGGACACAAAGGAATATATGTGTTGGTGCTGGCATTTGAATATTGTGTTGCAGTTCCAGCAACACCCCTTAACCCGCCATCATTACCACTGCCTCTGAGTGCACTTTGGCACTCAAGCAGAAAGAAAAATTGGCTTTGAGAAGAGGGGGGAGGTGATGGAAAAAATCAATGCAGAAAAGAGAGAGAGAACAAAGAAAAATGAAAATAGTCAGTGCTAACAGGCCCAGGCAAACTTCCCCTCCTGCTCAACTGGGCCATGGAGTTTCTCTCTTTGATGGCCCACTCCTCAGCTCTCCCAAAGCTGTAGTGGTGAAGGTAGTGCCTCCTGGATACTCCCTGCTGAGGGTCACCTTACTATTGGTGGCTGTGCTTCTGCCTTAGTGTCACGTGTGATTTCGTGGTGACATGCCAAATGTATTGCCCACACATTACTAACAATGAACGTTAAAAGTGCTGTTTCCTTTTCCAATAACCAAGGAGTGAGGGCATGAGATGTGGCTGATGTGACACCCTGGGGTTCACAAGTGTATAGAGACACATGTGGACAACAGCTACTTCTTATTAAGAAGAAGCTCTACAGAAGATATTAATTTATTTTAGGAACAGCTAACCCAGTGCATCACCTGCTATGTCATAACTTCAGTTATGCCCCATGCTCCGTCTAGGCACCCATATTAGCCACTGGTCGATGCACCCCTTTAGTGCGATCATGGGCAAATTGCCATGGAATGTGACCCATCAAGTCACCACAAGCAGCCACTGGGCCTACCATTAGACATCTTCATTCCAGGGTCTAATCAGAATTGGACAACGTTTCTAGACTGGATAGTGCCCCCTGCCTGCCAAAGCAGAAACAACTCGGATCACTGGTTGTGTGCCTGCCCAGCTCTATCGATCTCCATACTTAGTGCTTTAGTGGCACACTGTGTGGATGAATTAAGCACAAACAAAACAACACACGTCCAAAACTGGAGCCAGGAAGTATATTCCGTGTATAGATTTCAGTGTGATTAAAGCATGACTTCCAGTTGTGGGTCCTTTGACTTAAAATCAACAGAGCACAGAAGTCACCATTCAACAAGCGTCATTGCCTGCACCAGGAAAGGTGTACTGAATGTCTATGGGGTCTATCAGTTTCCAACTAAAACATTAAAAGGATGAGTAGCCTAAACGTGTTGGGATAGGATGTACTCAAAGGGATCAAGGGCCTTCCTTAGGGGCTGCTGGACTTTCAGTATTCCCCATTCTAACTTACAGTCTCAGGAATATAGCGCCTAGTTTGCTTCACACACTCTGGGATATTGTGCCCAGGTTACATTGTGACTTCTCTTGCCGGCAGGCACTTCCTCCCCGCTGCATCAGAGCAGGAGTCTTCTGCATTTGTCTCTCCAGATGTTTTGGACTACAACTCAACCTTAGCCAGCATAGTGTTGGTTAGGGGTCATAGGAGACAAAGCCAAACACATTTGAAGAGCTGCACCTTGCCATAGAGTAGGGGTTGGCATAGATATTCTCACCCTCCCTCCGTGGGTCACCCTCGTAGGCCAGCAGAGATACCTTTTTAACCTCAGGAGTGCCTGGACATCAGTGGGTTCGTATTGCATTAATTCTATGTATATATACATTTTCACGGCACTTGAAAGGTTAAAACACCCTGCGTGTCTCCAAAGGTGTTACTAGATACAGTACACATATGACAGTCATGCTTTTGAAGTTACGCGGATCAGGGGTTTGAACTTCCTTTATTGCACCTGGGCAGGGGCGTTGCTAGGGGGGGGGCTAAGGGGGCTATAGCCCCTGATCTTTTGGTTGTAGCCCCGGATAGAATCTCAGGAGCTACAGCCAAAAGACTTGCTAGCCCCCAGTCCCAACAGTTCCGACATCAGCGTAGCCCCGGGTCTTTTCCAGACCTAGCAACTCCCCTGCACCTGGGTCTCAAGAAACACAATTGCTGAAACCCAAACCCAGTGAAGGAGCTAACTTAGAAAGTGCAATATTGAAGGGCATTATCAGAAAGATTATACACAGAATTGTGTTGAGGAATATGTGAGTGTACACTCTGTACATAATACATCCAGGGAATCCATGTGATGTGACAAAGTAGTGGATAAATACAGCAGATAACAGAACATAGCAAGGGAATGTGACTGAAACATGAATGGACAGCAGGGCATAGAAAGGACAGTGCCCGGAAGGCTAACATATCAGAAACGCACCTGCAATGTTGACCTGTGGTTTTGGAACATGACAAGGAGGCAAAGAAGGAACAAACGCACAGCGTAGTCCCAATGGATACTGATAAGCACCAGGGCGTGAAGAGGGCAACGAGGCGCACTTGTGCAGCACAGTACACAGCTGGAACATATTGCAAGATGTCATGCAGTGTTCCCATGGTTCAGTTAACCAGAGACAAAATAAGGAGCTCCCTCAGTTTGCATTGGTAGTATGAACGCAATGACATTGATCAATAGTAACTGGAGGCACAAGACCTTAAGCTTTTATGAGGTCCTGCACCTTTTGAATTCTTGGAGATTGTGTGAAAATGTTGCTGCAAGGAACAACTTCAAATCCCCCTACATCATCCACAAGGCTGTCTGTGGCGGGGGATCACGCTATCTCCAACTGGCTCTGACTAAATACACTCCCTCCATATCTTTATGTTCCTCCGGCACCAACTTTCTGCGTATCAAGCGATTCGCGTAACAGTGAAATGGTGGACAATCTCTTTCCTCAGCTGACTCCCTCCTATGGAACAGCCTCCCCCTTCCTATTTTTCTTGAGCCAGATCTCCTCAAATTCCATAAGCTCCTCAAGACTTTCCTTTACACCTCCTTCTTCCCCCCTCCTTTTGCTAAACAACCCAGTGGCTGAGATTGGTGACCAGAACCCTTACGTGTCACTTGGGCCCTGGCCTCCCACCCCAAACGCCTGCAACCTCCACCCACTCCCAGTACTTGACTTAGGCGCCCACTGGCCTGTGCTATCACAGGCCTGCACTTATTTATTGGCAGTTGACCACTCTCACCAAGTGATCTCTGCCTTTAGCTTAACAGTTCGCAAATTGCTCCCTAGAACTTCCCTCCCTGTTACTCCTAGTAGTTACCCCGCCCTGCCTCATCCCTCTCTCTCTCTGCACTTGCACGCTCTGAATGCTCACAAGGCCTAGTAGGACCACCTCTCTCTTTCATTGTTATATTCGCCTTTCATTCCCATTTTCCTTCTCTGCTGACCTGTGGCTGCTTTGAAACACAACCTACTTGATGTATAAGCACCTAACAAATGCACAACGAATAAATAAATATATGAATACATCTTCAACCCTATTATCAAAGCTAAATTTGGCATGAGCCTGTAAGAAGAGAATGGGAGTAGAGCTCTGCTATTCAGTGAAATTTAATCTTCAAGTAGTCAGTAAAGTGATTCCAAACTGGAGATAGACTTCTGCAAGAATTAAAGGTAGAGGAGAGCATAGAGAGGTTCCTTGTCATCAAGGACACTGTTTTAAAAAGCGCAACATTTGAAATCTGAAGCAAGCATTGGTACAAGTGAGCCTGGCAGTGGGAGTTTATTGATGAATTGCCGTTCTGTGATGATATGTTGACTTATACTGCACACCGCTACCATTCAGGACAGGAACAGTCTCCAGGCACTCACGTGGCTCTGCAAGAAAGAGGACCAGGTTGGTTAATGAGGGTAGAGGGTAGGATAAGTCCAGAACCAGCAGAAACTAGCATCTGTGTGGGTTGGGTTGCAGATGGGTTGAATGCGTGCACTGGATTATTGTGTCCGCAAGGCTGAAGTCCATTGCCTGGGATTGTTGTTTTATGCGAGTGTTGGTTATGTTGGGTGTGTGTACTTTGGCTAGCCCATGGGCGCGTATAGTGCAAGGGAGGTGTTAAGGAGGGGGAGCAGGAGCAGGGTAGTTAACACATTGGCTACTCTCAATCTACAAGTCTTGCTCTCTGTATCTGGAGAGAGTAACTGGTCATGGTGAGGCAGGCCTTCCAGTTTAGGGATTGTGGTTGCATACCAACCCATGAAAATGTTTATCCTCCAGCAGGACCATGTAGCACTTGAAAGATGGAAACACAAACCTCTGTTGTGGCTGGAAGTACTGACCTGAGCAGCAATTGAAAGTCTCAGTCACCGCTCATGTGTAACGTAGTTCTTAATCTGAAAGAACATCCAGTGGAGCGTGTGCAACCATCTGAGGCAAAATAAATCCCACTTAAATATTGCAGAATATTAAACACTTCTAAGATTCCCAGCCAATAAGGAATTACCACAGCAAGTGTTAGGGTTTTGCTTGGCTAACAGTAGACAGATTTGTCATTGGATGGTGTAAGAATTTATTTAGTGAAATATCCTTTGTGCGTGTGATGTGGGCAATTGGTGTATATTTAAATGAGGTAGGGTTTTATGTAACCTCCAATACAGTTCCCAGGAGGCAAATGATCTCATTCTCAGTCTTACTCGTTCATGTATCATACTCTTTGTGGTCTCGCAGGTCTCTGTTCAAACTATTACTGCCGTCAAACAATTGTTTTCCTTCACAATCTCTTGAGAGTTCACTTAGACTCTAGCCTCACTGGGCTACATTGCTCAGTGCTCCAAGTTTTTCTTGCGACTATAGTTCCCACTGTGCCATTGCATACATTGTTTACCTTTTGTTCTTTGCAATGATATGATATGATATGGTATTTGTAACGCGCCTATACACAAGAAATCACACACGTGAGTTATATCCAGGCTTGGACCTTATTCATTCATTGCCCTTGGCTACATGATTCTTGCCTCTCCTTTTCGTTTCTAGTATTTCCTCTAGGTCTCTTGGCTTAGCATTAGTGTTGCTCACTTACTTTGCTTAACCCTTTTGGGTTAACAACTGTAACATGGTACTTCTATTCGCAGCTTCAAATCTGCTTTTAACCCTCTCAACATAGTGCGCCATGTCACCTTACAGCAGGGCCACTGTTGTGTACGTGGTACACGAAGCGCGCATGCGTGGCCCAGCGGGCCGGCGCATGCGCGCCAGTTAATAAAGGCGGCGCCCGGGGCAGTTCGCGCCGGAGCGCCGGAACAGGCAGACGTCTCCGGTGTGTGTTCTTGCGCGCCGTATACGCGCGCTGGTGCCCAGGCCCAGGGGGGCCCACACTCCACCACAGTGCCCCCCAGGTTACAACACTGGCGACGAGGAGGTACGGTCCGCTTCCGTGCCCGACTACCCCAGAGAGACGGAAGTCTGCCGTATTACGGACCCGCGGAGCGCCGGCGGCCATCTTCTTTTCACTCGCTCCCCTTCACACGTGGCGACAGTGGTTGCGGCCCGACTGGGTGCTCGTGCGCCACTCGCCAGCGGTGTTGGAGAACACAGAAAAATAATTTTTGGAAAGCCCACAGTCCTGCAGGCGCAGGGCTGTGGCAATTAAGAAGAAAGAAGTGGGTTTTACACCCCAACCCCACCACGAGACCAGGACAAGCCACCCTTCCCTCAAGACAGCCAACTGTGAGTACGTGGCGCTGAGATGGGTGAAGAAGCTGACGATGAGGGTGCTGCCGCCCCAATCCCTCGCAGAGCTCGTAGCTCCCTAGCCCCCATGCCAGAATTCGACACTACTGGCCCCCCTTCCAAGCTGGGCCCGAAGTGGCTATTGTGGGTCAAAAGACTAGATATGTTCTTCAGGGCATCTGGAGTGGACGATGATGACACCAAAATCGCAACCATGATCTACTCGGCAGGCGCAGAAGTCCACAAGATCTACGACTCCCTCGTCATCCCCGTGGTCACGTATGACGCAGTCAAGCAGGCACTCAAAGACCATTTTCTCCCCATGGCTAACGTGGATTTTGATAGGTTTGTCATGGGCGCTGAGAGACAATTGGACGACAAGCCCCTAGACAAATTTTGCACCCGCCTGAGACACCTGGCGACCTCCTGCAGATGGGCCAACGAGGAAGAAATGGTCCGCAACCAACTGCTGCAGGAGTGCAGCTCCGGAAAACTTCGGAGGCAGGTATTGAGAGAGCCTGGCCTGACCCTCCAGCAAACTCAGACAATGGAGCGCCGTTCCAAGGGCAGCGGTTTGCCAGATACTGCGCAGAACGAGGCATCAAGCACCGAAAGGTGACCCCGCTGTGGCCAAGGGCCAATGGAGAGGTTGAGCGTTTCATGCGGACGCTTAACAAAATTTTTCGTATCTCTGTCAATGGAGGGGAGGACCTGCGCCACAACTTAATCGACTTTCTCCGGGAGTACCGGTCCACCCCACATCGATCCACCGGAATCGCACCCGCCGAGGCGCTGTTCAGGCGAATACCCAGAGGGCTGATACCAGAAGCGGGAGACCGACGCCCAGGAATGATCGACGGCGCACAGGTGGCAGCAGACAGAGCCGCGAGGAACGAGAGCGAGACAACAAGGCGGAGGCTGCCGGAGAAAGAGATAGCAGTAGGAGACACCGTCCTTGTCCGGAACAGGAAACCGGAAGGAAAACTCTCAATGACTTACGAAACCCAACCAATGGGAGTAACTCACGTCAAAGGCTCCATGGTCACGGCTGCGAACGCGCGAGGGACGGTGACCAGAAATGTGTCCTTCTTCAAGCGCATAGGACCCGTGGCAACGGAGGAAGAACCCGATCCTGACCAAGGACTAGCGGCAGAAGCGCCGCCGGAAGGCGTTGACCCGCCCGAAGATCCTGGGAGGCCAGAGAACCTCGAGAGGAGCTCGCCCAGGTACCCGCGCAGGGAAGGGCGCCGCCCCCCACAAAGATTCCAAGATTTCATCATGGACTCGGCAGCCTGAGTAACTAAGTCTGTTAAGTATAAGTTGTTTTGAGCCACGTTGGCTCCCCATGTTTAATGTGTTTGGTGTTTGAGGGGGAAAAGGAGGGATGTTGTGTACGTGGTACACGAAGCGCGCATGCGTGGCCCAGCAGGCCGGCGCATGCGCGCCAGTAAATAAAGGCGGCGCCCGGGGCAGTTCGCGCCGGAGCGCCGGAACAGGCAGACGTCTCCGGTGTGTGTTCTTGCGCGCCGTATACGCGCGCTGGTGCCCAGGCCCAGGGGGGCCCACACTCCACCACAGTGCCCCCCAGGTTACAACAGCCACTTCTATAATATCTGTGTTTATTTGTAATATGCATTTTGTGATGCAACATGGCATATCCCCTTGCAAATGGGCCGTGCAATGCATGTTCCTTTGTCTACTCAGGAATCTGAATATGGGCTGTCTCATCTGGTTGCTGCACTTTTTCCCCACTTAGCAATCCCCGGCCAACTGGTGCCTTCCTGGTTGCTGCTCTTTTTCCCTACTTAAGGAGCCCTCGAGCCTCTTGTCCTTTGCAAATGGGGAGCAGGTGCAAGTGGATTTTGGTCACCTGGTCTAAGCCCCGCCCAGCTGGTGCCTTCCTGGATGCCGCTCTTTTTCCCCACTTAGCAAACCCCACCCACCTGGTGCCTTCCTGGTTGCCGCTCTTTTTCCCTACTTAAAGAGCCCTCCAGCCTCTTTTCCTTTGCAGATGGGGAGCAGGTGCAAATGGATCTTGGTCACCTGGCCTAAGCCCTTCCTGATTGCCGCTCTATTTCCCCACTTAGCCAGTGCCACCCACCTGGTGCCTTCCTGGTTGCCACCCTTTTACCCCACTTAGCAAGCCCCACCCACCTGGTGCCTTCCTGGTTGGTGCTCTTTTTCCCTACTTAAGGAGCCCTCCAGCCTCTTGTCCTTTGCAAATGGGGAGCAGGTGCAAGTGGATTTTGGTCACCTGGTCTAAGCCCCGCCTAGCTGGTGCCTTCCTGGATGCCGCTCTTTTTCCCCACTTAGCAAACCCCACCCACCTGGTGCCTTCCTGGTTGCCGCTCTTTTTCCCTACTTAAAGAGCCCTCCAGCCTCTTTTCCTTTGCAGATGGGGAGCAGATGCAAATGGATCTTGGTCACCTGGCCTAAGCCCCTTCCTGGTTGCCGCTCTATTTCCCCACTTAGCCAGTGCCGCCCACCTGGTGCCTTCCTGGTTGCCACCCTTTTACCCCACTTAGCAAGCCCCACCCACCTGGTGCCTTCCTGGTTGGTGCTCTTTTTCCCTATTTAAGGAGCACCCAGCCTCTTTTCCTTTGCAGATGGGGAGCAGGTGCAAGTGGATCTTGGTCACCAGGCCTAAGCCCCGCCCAGCTTCTTAGACCTGCCTCTTCCTACTTGCTCTTAACTCTTAGATCAAGGGCATCTCCCGCCTGGGCGTCCGAAGTGAATGGCAGTTGAAGAAAAGGGCAATTTCTGTTTGGACCTGTTCGGACCAGGAGGATCCAGGGACCGAACCCCTGGTCAGACAGCAGGTAAGCATTCACCAACATGTGTTTACTCCCTCTGTCCCCACAGTACATCCCCACCCCTCTGTCCCCCTGTGATGTTCCCTTGTGCCCCCCATCTTTTTGCACTCAGGTGTTGCCTGTTTTGCTTGATTCTTCTACCTTGCTCCCCCTCCCTACCCTCCAGCCTACTTCTGCAGGAGTCTGTCCTGATACATTCTGAGTACACTGTCACAGTCTTCTGGCCAATGCTGGATTTGACTTTTATGGATTTCATTGATTCACAGTGTGTCACCCTTTCTCATGGAGTCCCTGAATATTGCTGTTCCCATCTTCATCTTGTATCCAGGCTTGCAACATTATGTGTTACTACTTCTGCAATTGTACTTGCTCTCCCTTCTTGCTTCTCGACTCTTTTTTGACTGCTTACTCTCTGTTCTATCCTCCTCTCCCTTTCTCCCTTTTCCTCTCTCCTCCTCTCCTCCCCTCCTCCCCTTACTTTCTTCTGTGCACTTACTCTATCAGAATAGTCCCTGGACCTAGTATGATAGCAACCTCATTTGTCTCCACCCCCCTCTGCTTACTTGTCCCCCCCCTCCAGCACTATCTGAAATGTCATCAGTCCTAGTACGATAGTTGCTTTTTTTGTTCCTCCTCTCCCTTTCTGAACTCCACTCCCTCACCTTTTGTTTTCTCAGACTCTACCAGAAATGTCATCAGGGCTAATACGGTAGCCATCTGCCTGTTTCCATTTCCTTCCCACTCTCCCCTTCCTTATCTATGTCTTAGCTCTTGCACTATCTGAAATGTTGTCAGGCCGAATATGATAGTTTTTTAAATTTTAAAAAAAATAATTATATTAGTTTCATTCCAACAAACAATACAAACCAAACTTGCAGTGCGTACAGTGACATTTTAAACATACATCAATTCATCATGTCCACTGCTTCTCCCCCCGCCCCTCCTTTCAAGCCTACTCCCTTTCATGTTCTCTTTCTACATCTGGCAATAATGATTCCTTTTCCATGGTTTCCGTTGGTTCTCGTATTAACCCAAATAACTCTACCGTTAGTTGTTTCCAGGCTATCAGGGCCTCAGCCTCTTCCTCCCCCCCAACATTACTTGCATCTTGCCATACTGCCGTTTCTGCTTCAGCCCATTTCTGTAGATCTTTCCATCATACTTCTGTTCGTGGTCTATGGCATGCCTTCCACCCCATAGCAATTCTCCTCTTTGCAAGTGCCTACGCTAGGTCCTTTAATTTACTCACATGCTTAAGTTTACATGGTCTCGGAAACCCTCCTATCAAACAGGCCCACAGAGTAACCACCACAAACCTGATTCCTTTTTCAGCAGCCTGTGTGCCACCTCACTCTAAAATCGCTCATTGACTGGGCATGACCAGAACATATGCACCATTCCGGCATTTTCCTCATCACATTTGGGAAATGCTTGTCGACCTACGTTTTTAAATTTGGCTATTCTCGGGGGCGCGATATACACCCTATGGGTTACGTACAGTTGTATCTGTTGCAGTCTTGGATTCCTCGATACTTTTTTTGTGGTACCCTTGGGCTCGTTCCCACATCCCATCACTCAGTGGGGCTCCCACTTCCTCTTCCCAGTCCCGTCTCAGTTGTGCCACTTCCTTCCCCAAATTGGACATCATCAGCTCATACATTCTAGATATCTCATGTCCCCCCTCTGAAATGTCATATATTATGTCTATGATAGTGTCCGGTTCTTCTTCTAGTACTACTTCGGACTATGTCTCCTTGATTCTCTGCACCACCCTATGGTATGTGATATACTGGCCTGCGTGTAACCCAGTTTCCTCCTCCAACACAGCAAAGTCCCTTATATTCCCCTCCTGCCATATATCGCCAATTGTTGCTATCCCCACATGCTCCCAGTGTTTCCTGATCATCATCCTTAATTGCTTTTCTTTACCCGCTAGCGCGACTAGTGGTACCTGCGGGGAACACGGGAATGGATTCTCCATCAACTGGCAGGCCCAGCGTCACATCCTCCACCCAAGTATCATCATCTTTGGACGCCCTTCCATGTCTGGCTTAGGCAGCCACATCATTTCCTTTAGGAAGTATGGGGCACAGTCCTGTCAAAACAGCCTAGACTCAGAAGTTGACTCTTTAGAGAGCCATTTAGCTACATATTGCAGCTGGCTTGCTATGTAATAAACTTCATAGTTCGGCAGTTTTATACCCCCTTTGTCATATGAATTTTGTAGCTTCCAAAGGGCCACTCTATTCCTCGTCCCATGCTAGAGGAAATCCCTGCACACACCTTCTAGCTTAGCAAAGAACCCCCTCCTTATTAGGTATGGGATATTCCCAAAATAATGCAAGAGTCTTGGCAGGATGACCATTTTCATCATTGCACCTCGCCCCGTCATTGCCAAGGGTAGGTTCACCCAGAACTTCAGGCTATTTTCAATTTTCTTAATCGCCTCCACTGTGTTACACTGGTGTTCCTCTTCCACCGTATGGTATATATCTATCCCAAGATATAAGAACGTGCCAACCTCCCATGGTATCTGTAGCACCGGTAGCTGTTCTAACGGGATCTCTTTGTACCTGCCCAGTGGAAATATACTCGATTTTTGGTGGTTCACGGCTATACCAGACAGCATTGAGTATATCTCCATAACTTCCAGAATTCCCCTCCTACAGCGATGCCTATCGGGTTGTACTGTTGCCTCAGGTATATGGTCAAGGGTTCTACGGCTTGAATATACAGCATAGGAGACCACAGGCATCCCTGCCTAGTGCCTCTACGAAGTTGCCACCTCTCTGATATCACCGCTCCTGTTTTAACTCTGGCCATCGGCGCGCTATATAACATTTTAGCCCACTGTAGGTACCCGGGCCCTATCCCATAGCCAGCCAGGGCAGCCATCAGCCACGGCCATTTGACTGAATCAAAGGCCTTTATTGCGTCTAGGGATCCAATTGCCAGTTCACCTTCGTCCTCATTTGCTTGCTCAACGACTCGATGGAGTCGCCGACGATTGTTGGATATGTTCCTGTTTGGGACATAGCCAGTCTGGTCGGGATGTATTAGTTTAGCAATTACCCTCCTCATTCTGTTTGCCAAGACAGCTGTCTTGATTGAGCATTGATAGGGGTCTGTATGAGCCATCACTTTATGTTTCATCATCCAAGGTGACCTACCACATCTATGTGTCCTCAGCATTTCTTGTCTCCCCACTTATTAAGAACAGGTAGTACTTTGGCGCATCATCGCACAGCTTGCTTAAGCCTCCTGGATTGTTGGCATGCCTCTGCCTATGAGGTTTTCCTCTCTGTGTCTCCTCTACTTCGTGGTTTCATATACTGAGTATGTGGTTATTTTGCTCCTCCTTTTGCTTTCTGCACTTGAACGGTTTAGGTGGTTGGGCTTTTCTTGAAGGCTTACACCAGGCAGTCTGTGTGCTTTGACACAACAGCATTGGACAGCATTGGACTGGAATATATATTCTGTGTTTCAAAGCCCAGACTGATGTTGAAAGTAACATTTGTGCTACAGTGATAGCAAATGTGGCTGTATCTGTCAAAGCTAGAGCGAGCTCTGACCTGAATGCAGGCACAACCATTGCAGATGCTTTAGAATAAATCCTAAGGACTATCCGAGCCCGTGAAATGGAACAAGGTATCATGTAAACCTATGGAAACACCAAAGGCAAACCCTCCTGGGCTAGTAAACCCTTCAACCCATGAATTGATGACAAGGATCACTGTGGCTGCCTCGGAGGGCAGAATGAAGATCAGGAGACCCGTGGATTCAACAAGGTGCAAAATAGTCTCTGTTCTGGCAAAGAAATCAGCAATGGCAATGAAACAGCAGGGCTAGGAAGAACAGCATAAACCAGGAAGAATGGAAGAAAGAAGGCAAGGAAAATAGAAGGTAGTGAGTGGGGGAATGACAGGTAGAAGACAAGAAAGCACAGTAGCACCCATGCTCAAGGAAGAAGCGAAGCTGTTCTTACTGTTACCTCTGGTAATATCTGCTATGTCTTGACAGCAGCATTTAGCTCCGGACGTGAGGCAGATAATGGGCGCCATCCTGGAATAAACTACAACGTGTTCAGGACATCCAAGCAAAGGAGCAGCCCAGCTCCATCTTGGAGGTGTCTTTATGATGTGTATGGTGGCTCTTCTCCATCAGTGCCACAGTGACAACATCTGGCTACATTCCTGATCATTCTATCCTATATCTGTTACTATTTGCAATC
Source organism: Ambystoma mexicanum (assembly GCF_040938575.1). Taxonomy (NCBI): domain Eukaryota; kingdom Metazoa; phylum Chordata; class Amphibia; order Caudata; family Ambystomatidae; genus Ambystoma; species Ambystoma mexicanum. The sequence continues at coordinate 1,339,466,831 of NC_090934.1, forward strand.
CTTCACCAAGTTCACCAGAAAAGATCCTTTGTTTTGAATGTGCTGGACACAGAAAAGACAGTAGATTCAATTGAACTGTCATTTATTTGTAGGGTGCTGCGAATGCTGTGGGATCACCATTTGTCATGACCATTGGGTATTAATTTATCATAATTTTGAAATCAAACTTGACTGTATCATAATTCAAACTAAAGAGGAGGGCATTGTTACCTAATTCAATGATGCGCCATATGTCCTTGTTATAAACAATAGCTTTCTTGAAGTAAATGTATGTAATGTCCAATATCAAACTTCCTCATCTGATATTAGCCAATATTTGGTTTCTATTTTTCACTTTTGTTTGAGGATGGTAGGCAGTCTTGTGTTAATTGGAATATGATGTCTTTTGTTTGCAGATGTTCCGGGTGCCTGCACTACCTAATGAACTAAGAATTGAAAGCGCTGATACCTCTAACCAAACGCTTCACCTCTTTGTGTCTCCCAAGAAATATTTGAAATAAAAGGAAGTGATGCACATGACGCTGAAATAAATTAGTCCATTTGATTTCAATATCATTTAAATTCAAGTGGATTGAAAAGTATTTATTAGTGCAAAAACGCACATGCAAACAAACATTAAAAAAATAAACTAAATTAATGAAGTTTTAGTTTAACAATTACTCCCTGTACCTAAAAGTGTATACGTTCTTTTTTGTAAGTGATGTTTCTAACCAACAAGCAAATAGGAAAATCTCTCAATTTATAAAACAATCAAAACTAGTAAGGCTGGACCAGATCAGCACACCTTTTGCGCGGTGGTCTTGTCCAACACAAAGTTGTGCTTTTCAAAGGTGTGTTAAGAGCAGTAAATGAAATGATGTGTCAAAAACGAAAGAAAAGGAGGGAAAACAAAAAAAGAATGATTACAGTTTGGATTTTAGATCAAATATCTATATTTCTCATAATTCGATAGTTGAATAAGTCTAGAAACAGACCACATGTTTTTGAGTCAAATGGGTTTCACTTAGACATACACTATTTCGTATGCCTGTTCTTTCTTCAAGTTAGGTTGTTATAGTTTCTGAAAGAGAAAACAAACCCATGCTCAAGATACTCAATTTAAAAAGTGATTAACTGGACTAATTAATTACATCAGAGACAGCAGACAGTTACCTATGTAGTGGTAGACCTGACTAACATGTCAGCGAGTCACACCTTTCTTATAAACAAAATATTTCCCCTTGCAGACATGTAGATTTCCATTAATGAATATAAATCATTGTCTTACGTTCCATTCCAGAATAAATTGTTTGATTCTTCGTTGGCGATTGTTTCTTTATTAAGTTGTGTAGGCTACTAGAAGGCCATTTTATTTCAGCTTGTTTACGCTATTCGAAGGTTCTAAACAAATGTGTGAGGTTCATTGGAGTAACAGTCATAAGAATTATCTTTTTTAGAATTTGTATTATTAAGATACTAGTGGAAAAGCCTGTGTACATGGGATAATGTGAGAAAAGGAAGACATTTTCAGAGTCTAAATATGTTATGTGGTGTTTATGTGGTGTTTCCTAATGTAATCTATGTGATAGAATTATTCTTTTATAGGATCTTGCACCTTTTAGGTGGAGGAGCAGTAACCCTAAACACAATCAAACAGAATCAGTTGAAAGTTCAACATAGTACAAATTGTAGTACCTGCACATCATTGTCTTGGATTCCACTTACAGGTTTTGGACTCAAATATATAATGTTGAATGATTTCAGAGTAATCCAATTCACATGCAGCATGATTCGAAGTAGACAAGAGATCATAGAATAAAGTAAATTGAAGTCAAATTAAGTTTAAAAAGTACATGAAGAATATTACTGATATAATAAAACATACCAAGAAACATTACAATTAATAATTACATAATACATATATACATTAAAAAAGTAATTTTTGTTTGAGAAATAGTTATTTCTGTTTAAATATTTTGTTTTAAATGTATCTATCTTCTTAGTGTATGCAACATGCAGTATGTTGTTACAGTGGTATCCCTGTCTTGTGCCTTTTCTGCAGCTAATTGTATGTTATCATTTTTTAAATACACATTTTGTTCACCTGAAAGATGAACTTAAAGTCTTATTGTTGTATGTGTAGGGAAACAGCTCCCTAAAGCAGTGATACCATGAAATACACATTTTGTTTGCCTGGAAGATGAACTTGAAGTCTTATTGTTGTATCTGTATGGCAACAGCTCCCTCTAGTGATGATAACAGGTGAAGCGGCAGGACAGCTTCGGACAAACATACATCTGGCGTTTTATTATATATTATGATTTTAAGGTTATATCATTTTTGTTCCCTGATGGACCCAGGAAAGTGAAATTATCAAACACGACTGGAAATGTGTGCTGTGCCGTATGCTAGCTGCTCCTGATGCAAGGCTCTCTCACTAAAGCCCACAAGATGACAAAGTTGTGAGTTTAATAAAAGATGCCAGAGGTAGCCGAAAAAAGGAGCAACTAATGCTAGACATTATTTCTATCACTATTTCACTATTCATTGTCTCATTTACGCTGTCATCTTTGATTGTACAGCCGTGGGTCTGCTATGCTCGCTAGAGGCTCTGGCTGTTTATGCGCGTGAAAATGGTCTCAAGGTGAATATTTCCAAGACAAAAATTATGACCATTGGGAAGCGAGCGTACAGCACTCCCAATTTTGTCTGGAAAATAGATGGTCATCCCTTGGAACAAGTTGATAAATATAAATATCTGGGTATCTTAATCAAGGCCTCCAAAGATCAGTCGCACATGGGAGATAGTGTTTGTAACAAGGCATAGACTAAATGTCATGCCCTTAGGAGCATCATCAATAGACTGGGCGGGGAGTCAATTGAGGCTAAGCTGAAGGTTTACAAACAATCTATATGGAATTATATATGCGCTGGAGGTCCTCCTTGAGAGTTCCGTTCGCTGGCTAGATCGGCTTGAGGCAAACATTCTTTGCTCACTGCTGGGCTACCCTGCTCTGTCCCTGTGCAGGCAGATAGGCTCGAGCTTCTCTTACAGTCATTGACCTCACTGTGGAAACTTGCTCTCTGTAGGCTCTGGGCCAAGATCACGCTGGAAGTAAATCATGAGCCAAATCTTCTGAAACACAAAGAAGAACATGCATTGAGGGTTTCCCGGAGCACCTGGTTTCCTGGGCTGGTAAAAACGGTTATGTCCCATGTTCTGGCTATTTGTCTGAGTGTTGTCCCTACCCCTTTGATTGACTATCACTTGCCAAAAATTGAGGCAAGACAATGGTCTATGACCGCGCTTTGACGACTGACCAATTGGCGCTACGTCCTAGAAACAATTTACTTACTCATCAAGGTATTTCTGGGAACAGCCCAAGAAGTTACCTGATTAAATATCATTCTCCTGGATTGGTACAATTTGTACTATATCTAAGGTTGGCTATTCTACTGGTGCTGTCCTACACTGGGGCCTGGACGGGACTACCATGCAAATATAGAATCTACAAGCTTTGTGCTCACACTATCGAGACTGCTCGACACATCCTAGCTCAGTGCCTGAGACTCCAATCTATGTACGATCAGGGGGTATGCGCCATATCGTAATATAGGCTCTGACCAATTGTGGAGTCTTCTGTATGGGGTGGATGCTCTTGTGCTTAATGCGGTGGCTTATCATATTTGGGAAAAAGTGAAACTCAGATTAAGTGACTAGACTTCCTTGTTGTTTTAAAATTCTTTATGATGGAAAAGTTCTTCTATTTTAAGACTTGTGGAACGTTTTATATATCACAACTGAATGTATGTCTTTTTATGTTTTATAATGTTAAATGTAGTGCAAAGGGTTAATTTACCATATGCACTTAGTACAAAAAAGTATATATATATACACTATTTTGGGACCATCTTGGAATATGTCCATCACAAATTAATGTCTCCCCTAAAATTAATTCTGCTACAAAATGTTTTCTTCACATTTCGTAGCAATCTATCTTGTCATTTTATCATAGAAAACATATAGTACGAACTCACAACTTATAAGAAAGTCAAGTATTTAACAGAGGTGCTTGAAGTAATTTGTGAAGGGAAGGGACTTCTACTATGAGCTATTGGTGGTCCACAAAGGTACAGGATCATGAGGATTTGGTAAATGAAATATCATTACCACTATGGGATGATAGTGAATGTTCTCACTTATGTGCATAAAATGTCTAAACTTATCAGAATGAAAGATTTCCTTTGATAATCGAGACTCCTGTAAATGATCACAAGCATCCTTGATCATTAGTCATGAAATGACCTGGATTATAGCACCTACATCACTATATGCGTGCATTATTTTTTAATAAAAGCATGTTATGTTAAAATAGCACATGATTGTGAAATCCTATCTATTGATTTTAATAAATGCAGTTTATGAGCTTCTTTTTGTCAATCTAATAACAGTGACTGCTGCACAAGGGTGTTTGGGGGGATATGATGTCATACACTATTGTTTAATTTAGTATTTTGTGTTTAGGTACACTAGTTTGTGAGAATGTCACCAAACACTGAATCCTGTGATGACCCTGCGGCCAGTGCCTGGAATCCTTTCACAAAAGGAGGAAGCAGACATACCCCAAAGCAGGTTTGTCCATAATCAACTTTTGTATGCTTTAAATAGAAGTTACTGTTCATTCATTATAATCTAAGATTGATCAATTCTTTATATTTATGATTTCATAATCCTCTATCCCACTCTTGCCTGCCCTGTGTGGGGTGAGGCAAAATATATCCCGATGATCATTGATTGCTCCGCCCACGTGCCCCCCTGAAATCATTCAAGGGCACTAGCCCCACCTATCACAGAGCCTTTGGCTCAGCTTTAGTTGGTGGGACATGAACATGACTGGACAACACTGCACTAGGAGATGTAGGATAAAAGGCTCTGCCATCACTTGTGCTTTGTTTGAGAATCAAGTTCTCTTGGTGCTGCATCCACCAACTTGCTTCCTTCTGGCTCTTGAGCTGCTGATAAACTGTAGCAGTTTTGTTAATCACTGTTGACAAAGCTGAAATAGTGGCAGTGCAAACACTCCCAACCTTGTACTAAACAATCCATATTCTATTTTCGTTGAAAACAAATACATTGCTTGAATCGAAGACATTGATAATGTTCTGCATAGACCAGTTATTCTAATAAAACTCAGAATCAAAAGAAGCAAATCTTAGAAAAATTAATTGAACCCAATATTTTTGAGGAACAGGATGAGTCAAGCCTGCAAAGAATTCAAATTAAGACATTCAACACCTCTATTGCAAACTGATTGGACATTTCGCATATAACTCCACTGATCTAGAGTATGTGCAATTCCACATATATTCTAGTCAGGGTCTGCAACCATTGGCTCTGTGGGTGTTTCACACTACAACTCCCATCAGCCCTATCCTGCATAGCCAATGGCGAGAGCTCATGGCAGTTGTAGTCGAAAACATATGGAGTCATACATTGCAGACCACTGCATAGTGTGATTTGTGGTTTTTAATGTGTTTGAAGGCCCAGAGCGTCCTTACAGTGGCAATAAAGTAGAAAGTACATTTCCACATGCTGCTGAGAACAACACCAAATACCATACCAGAGTGGACTCAGCTTTCAGGCTTACACACCTTCTCCTGAGTCCCCTCGGACATCTCCTCATCCATGCTATAACACTATTCCTAGACACCTGCCTCACAGACACAGCACCTGTCAACCACGAACAGCCGTACCTACAGAAAGGACATTTCTTCTTCCCATCCCTACCCATGATCCTCATCTTGTCTTCCTCTGCTCCTGCACCTGTTTGCTGCATCCAGGCTGCTCAATCAGGGATCGCCAGGGTGGGTTTGAAGCCCACGGTCACACCATTCTTACACTGCCACTGAAGGCAGTTCTCCCGGGCTTGATACCAGAAAGGAGGTTTGTGTTTTCTACATCCACCAAGGAAGTAAAAATCAAATGGGAAGTATGCTTTTTGGTTCCATTAAGAATCCCTCTGAGGGACCAAAGGAGTAGTTAGTTAGCACTGGAGTAGAAATGCCCAATCGTGAATGTATTTTGTTTAAGACTTACTAGCAATTTTATCTTGCTCTGGGCGGTGTAGGAAATGGAGGGTAAAAGCAAGACAACTTTCTTTTAAGCCTCCATTTACAGCTCTGTCTCAGTTATGTGCTGACGCAGGGCCTAGGGGCACAGAGTGGAGTTAACATCCAGACTTGGTTTCCTCCCCCGTCTTGTGTGATCACTTCATTTTACGCCTGCATGAGACTTTTTATGTAGGCGTAAAATAAATGGCTTCTTATGGAATCTGCCTCAAATTAGCAACTGTTAATGAGAATGCGGATGCCGTCGGAATCCATAAGTAAACACTGCACACAAAGCATACTTTGCAAACAGGGTTGGCTTTTTTACAAAACAGAGAGTCAACGTGAATGTGATTTCGCTTTGACTTACTCCTTACTTTTCCACTCTGGCTTCCAAAGTTGTAAGTTTGTTAATATGGGGTTGCAACGTCCTTAACGTAAGAGAACATATAGGATTAGGGACTGCTATTAACATGGTGTATTTACCATTTGAGAAAATTAGGCCTTGTTTCAGCATCGTTCCTTAAAATACATGGACTGCAAAGTATGTGGGAGAGTTAGCTAGCAGCACAAATATTAACTATTGTATAAATAAGTAGGTCTCTCAGTATTCCACCATGTTATTTGGGTGTCTCTGCTATTCAGAATTAGATTCTGTTTCTGCAGTATCCTAGAGAACCTTCAGGTTGCCGAGTACGTGGCAGGATAGCCTGGCAGCACAGATATTAGCTATTATTGTACAAGTTAGGCCTCTGCAACTTTCTCATCAAACCATTGCCAAGGGAATTGAGCACACTATGAAATCATAATTTTCGTCACTGGCATAGCCAGACAAGTATGCATTAAGAACTATGACAGTCTTTGACATAGGAGAGCTGCAGGTGCGGGGAGTAGCACAGAATGCCAAGTTATCTGGTCTCATGGAGGAGAATGGCCTTGTATTCAGTTTATGACAGGGGATGGCAGATTTTGCTCTTCGTACAGACTGCACATGATTAGGTCATCTGTGGGGGGATGCACATCCAAATGCAACTTGTTATTGTACTAACCAATCAAATAGGAAAATGCACTAACCAATTAGAACAGGGCAATTTCTGCTGATTTAGGCCCTTATTCACAGAGCGTTTTCCAATGGGTTTTTTCCATTATAAAACGTTCTGTAAATTAGGCCCTTAGATTTAATAAGCCTTGTACCACCCTCCAAGTTGACCCTTTTTTCACAGCTGGATTCAGATGGTTTTATTATGCCCTAATTCCATAAGGCCTCTAAGATAGAGTTACTGTCTTCCTCCACTTCCTTTGCATGAAGTACTGTTTCACTCAGGGGAAAAACTGCTCCTGGTTTCATTTTCATGTGAACTGCCCCTATTGGAACATATGAGTAAAGCGCTTCCAAAGATTTTGAAATACCATAAGGAGTGGGTTTGGGGAACTGTGGGAAAATTGTTGACCTGAAGAGGGCAAGCATGAAAAGAGTGTTTAAGAACACATATTTATTGTCATCCTATAAAGGGAAGCAGTTAAAAAATAGGCAGAGATCTACTGCCCCACCAAATCCATATGTGTGCTATCCTTTACAGCCTGATGTGGGATACACTAACCCCCATGTTTATTCCACCACAATGGCAGATGGAAAAGGGACATCAGGGAGGTGTGGGACGCCACTGAAGATTAGACGATTTTAGCAATTGAAAACAAGGCTCGCAAGCAGGCAGAGGCGGCATTACAAAAAGCAGAGCAGGAGCTGATACAACCCTTACAGAGCAAGAAGAGATAGCAGGGGCATGGGTAAAAGTTGTATGTGCCTATCGGTTTTGATAAATGTTAGATCCTCTTTAAGATCAATGGTAAAGTGGTCTACAAGCCCTAGATCTTGGTAGCTCACACCAACCCGGGGGATGCCACACCATGCGGCACACGTGAACAATCACAACTCATAGGTGAAGACAGGGGTATGACAGACAGGGATTTGTAAGTGTAGAAGAAAGCCACAGAGAGGCAGCATTGAATGGGAGTCAGAGGCCTCACAGGGAGAGATACTGTGGAGCAGCAGACTTCGATAGTGGCCAGGCTGAATCGCCCTATTTAAAGTAAAAAGTGAGTGAGGGCCTACAAGCATAAACAGCAGGGAACACAGTTCCGGTTGTTACAGAACAGACTGGGGAATCCTCATTCGGTTCCTTGGTCACACATGGATCGGGTAAACCTAATGCACACCTTCCCTTCCATACTGCGGGAGCTGGCAAGTGGATTTATGCCCTTAAAAAGCATACAGCAGGATTCACCCTAACCCTGGGGGATATAAAGAGCTTGTGCGCCTGCATTCTAGGGCAGCAGGCAGACAAACTATGGAGTTAGGCTGGGTACAAGGTGTAAAGATGAACAGAACACCCACAATGGTTCTCTGTTTAATAACTGTCAAGCACAGGTATGGAAAGTCTTGAGGAACATGTACATTGACAGACCCAATATGAATTGTATCACAGGCCACACAATGAGAGCAGATGATGACCCCTCCCTTTACATGCAGCAGATTCAGGAGATGTGGCAGTTAGAGAAGGGGGAGATGGATGGAAGCAAAACCATTGCCTGATATAGAGGCCCATATCACACACTATTGCCGGCACAGATGGGAGAAAGACAGAGAACACACACAGAGGGCAGAAGCAAAGTTGGTACAGAGGGAATGTACACATTTGAGCATGAAAGCAGTGGAAATAACTAACATCACAGAAGGGCAGCCTGAACACTGCCCCTGCACAGGGGTGAGAGAAGAGCCTAGACATGTTGGAAGGGGAGCAGGAGGTTTTCAGAGGGGAAGAGGATGTTTCTATAGCAATGTGGGCAGAGGTATGGTAAACATGTGGCTTCGATCGGGCCAGATTGTTGGTCTTGCAGGTAGATAGGTCATTTTGCCTGGGACTGCAGCAGCATTCAACTATAACATCCAAGCCTAATTTGCGCCATATGCCTCAGACCCTGCACCACAACTCGCCCCATACACCCTAGGTCCTGCACAGTAACAACAAATATGGCCACAGACATCATATTTCACCCGCTCCCCTGCTCTACTGTGGGATAAGAATTCCTTATTACACGGTACAATCACTCACTACATGGGAGAGAGCGTGTTAGGGGGAAATCCTTTGCCACTCCCGGAACAAATGCTTACCCTCAATATGATAGCCCACAGGGTGCTTTGGTGTGCCCAGTCTTATCAGTAACTATCGACCCAAAACAGGAACCCAGAATAGGAGTGAAGTTAAGGATCGAACATTTTCTTTTTTGGTCGACACAGGAGCTGCCATATCCTGTATTAATGAGGGGATCTTCCCCATGTTGGACAAAATAATGGACATGCAAGGGTTTTCTGGGGCTATCAAATCAATTCCTTTTACTGAAGACTTTCCTATCACCATAGGCACACACAAACTATCAGCCCCGTTATTGTATTCATGGGACACCCCAGTTAATCTCCTGGGTAGGGACATCATGAGCAAGTTAAATTGAACATGACCATTTTGTTCTCAAAGGAGGGTATAGTGTGTTCTACCCCAGGAACATCCCACGCTAGGGCTGTCACAGTAATGCAAGCAGTCTGTGACCATAGCACCCTGCAAAGGGGCATCCTAATCCATCTAGATGTGTTCCTCTATGAGGGAACAGTTTGGTTAGGTTGAATGTCAGGGTTTAAGGACAAGATTGTGCGTGTAGATATCCGTGTTATTTTCAAGAAAGAAAAACAAATTGAGAAATTACTTAATTTATTTGACCAAAAAACAAACATTGCTTTTTGCTTTTTTAACTTTTTTGATAATGTGGGTGAGCCCCCCCCCCTGCATCTCCCTCACCCCGCTACCCTAACATATACCCTTACCCCACCCCACCTATTATTCACCATATATCTGCCAAAATACCTACTATTTTCGGTCAAATAAATTGGGTAATTTCTCAATCATTTTTTTTTGTATTAGGTTATTTGTATGGATGAACTTGCGTGTACCTGCAGAGTTACTAATTGAACCAGCTGTCCAGCAGTAATGATCGACAGGCACCCTTATCAAGATATATTTTCAAACAGTAATCACCAAAGCAGACATGGTAATCCTGTCCAGGTTGGACAAGGAGGATCTTGAATGGAGCACAGTTTTATTTAATGACCCAACGCAGCAATTGAGGGATGTGTCCGACAAACGGCTGCTCGCAGACACAGAAGACGAGGGGGAGATTATATTTCCAATCTCCATAGCCTGCCAGGTAGTAGTGGAACACAGAGAAGTACCTCACACTCTGCGTCTTGCCAACACATTATCAGCCCACTTATAGGCAGATTTAGACAAAGTGCCCAGTTACCCATGGACCACTGACCCACACAATGTAGGCCTGCTAAAAAGCATAAGGGCAGTTCACATTAAAATGAAACCAGGAGCAGTTTTGCCCTGAGTGAAACAGTACTTCATGCAAAGAAAGCAGAGGAAGACATTGACTCCATCTTAGAGGCTTTATGGAAGTAGGGCATAATACAACCATCTGAATCCAGCTGTGAAAAAAGGGTCAACTTGGAGGGTGGTATAAGATTTATGCCCATTGAGCAATATTGTAGAAGCAGAATTCCCAGTGGTTCCTAACCCTGCCACCATCCTGTGTAATAACACCAAAGAAGCTACCTATTTTCCTGTGATTAATCTCAAGAATGCATTTTTCTCCATCCCAGTACATCCTGAGTCCCAGCCCTTTACAGCAGTTACTTGCAGAGATCAGAGGTTCCAACAATCTCATTGGGGCCAACGGTACTGTGAGTCTTCCCGTATTTTGAATAGGGTATTGCAAATGGACCTAGGGAATTTACAAAAACACAGCCCAGTGATTCAGTGTGTGGATGACCTCCTGGTCTGCAGCGCAACAGAATATCTATGTAGGAATTACTCAGTAAATCTCTTTACTTAATTGGTAGAAAAGGGTTACAAAGTGGACAAGAATAAACTTCGGTATTGTCAGCAAGAGGTAGTGTACATCGGACAGATAATAACATCACCAGGCAGAAAAAAAAACTCAGAAAGGACTACAGATGTACAGAACACACCACAGCGTACCACGGTCAAAGAGATGTCACCGTTTTTAGGTTATGTAGTGATTGTCAAGCATGCATATATGACTATTCACTCATACCACGCCCCTACTGCAGGGATTAACGGAAGCACAGAAAGCAAAAGGGACCATTGTCTGGACAGATCAAATGACTGAAACAATTTAGTAGCTGGCCACACCAGATTATAAAAAGCAATTCTTTTTGTACTCCCATTCAAACGGTCAGATGATGATGGCTGTCCTCACGCAAAAGACATTAATGCGACATAAGCTTCTGCTTTACTGCAGTGAGATCTTAGACCTGGTCATGCAGGGACATTTCCCATGTGAGCATGCCCTAGCAGCCACTGCTTTGCTATGCAGAAATCTTCCACCATCACCATGGGATGTCCTGTCACCCTTTACCTGGAAGTCAAAATCCACTCTCACCATCCAACAAGCATCAGGGTATAAAGTGAATCTGTTGAACTCCTCTATTCATATTGCCGGGTACCACACTGTTAATACAGCTTTATTTATAGCAGAACCAGTATAGCCAAATGACACAGTACCGGATTGCACTACAAATGAAGACACTACTGATGACACTACCAACATTAAGACGACACACTGAAAGGGGAGTAGGTGCTCTTTGTTGACGGTTTTTCAACGATTGGTCAGAACAAAGGAATAAGGCACACACGACCAGCGTTATTAAGACTCGAGGAAGGTGAGTACCATGTATTAGCAAAGGTGCCACTGCCCTCACACTACTTGGCACAAGCAACAGAGCTTGTGGCCCTCATAACTGCATTAGAATGATCCCAATTGTGCTCCACTTCCATTTACTCAGATTCATCTTATGTCACATCTACCGGGCATCCAGGTATGTTCAGATGCCACAGGAGAGGATTAAAAAAAATCAGATGGTACACCTGTACACAATGCCACATTACTCTCCAGGTTAATAGACACATTGGTGCTCCCTACAGCAACCACAGTAGTAAAATGTGCTGCTCATAAAAACAAATGCAGATCCAATTGTTTATGGTAACAGTACAGTCGACATGGCAGCAACAGAAGCAGCTTATTTAGACAACTGCAGTTCCACAGTGTCCTCTGAGTTATCCTTGCAACAAGTAGAAATCACAGTCTCTTATAGTATACTTGCCTATAACCAGATTATTGAACTACATGCATAAGCTCCCCAGCAAGAAAAAGAATTGTGGACAAACCAGGGGTGTCCTGTGTCTCCTACAGACCTCCTAAGGAAACAAAACATTTCAGGAAACCAGATATGCCCCAGAGGCTGCTCACTATGGCTCTTGAACATTTGCACTTTCCTTCACATAAATTGAAGGAATATATTGCCAGTGATTTGCAACAGGAGTGGATTATTCCAAACCTCCAAGAGTTCATTAGTACTTTCGTATCAAATTGTATTATGTGCCAAAGGTACACTACTGGTTGTACTCTTAGGACACTCACAGTGAAATTGCCCCTCCCCTAAGGGTCATTTCTACACCTGTACATCGAATATGTGGACATGGTTAAAAGGCGCAGTAACTTTTGTTAGTTAATTGTTCTGGTTCTCACTGATGAGGCCCAACAAGGCTGAAACATGTGTATGGGGTTGCTGTCGGTACTCTTGTTCAGAGAGGAATTGCCATAGCATTTCGGTGCTGGACTGCCCATGTGGGTTGGACAAAGACTGATATGCAAATGGATATTTCCCATCTGTGAAAGGTACAGTGAGCAAAAAGTGTGTGCTGCAAACTCTCATCTTAGAACAGGTTATCATGCCATGTTCTCTCTGGAGAGGAGCGCCTGCTACCTTTTGTGAAATATTTGTAAGGAACTTAGGGTTGGTCACCCTAAGTTACCTGGGGGCAACCAGACGTGGTCTCCCTGCTCACTGTACTCAGAGAGGCACAGCTTCACCACACTGATGAGGCCCAACAAGGCTGAAACACGTGTATGGGGTTGCTGTCGGTACTCTTGTTCAGAGAGGAATTGCCATAGCATTTCGGTGCTGGACTGCCCATGTGGGTGGGACAAAGACTGATATGCAAATGGATATTTCCCATCTGTGAAAGGTACAGTGAGCAAAAAGTGTGTGCTGCAAACTCTCAACTTAGAACAGGTTATCATGCCATGTTCTCTCTGGAGAGGAGCGCCTGCTACCTTTTGTGAAATATTTGTAAGGAACTTAGGGTTGGTCACCCTAAGTTACCTGGGGCCAACCAGACGTGGTCTCCCTGCTCACTGTACTCAGAGAGGCACAACTTCACCTCACTAATGAGGCCCAACAAGGCTGAAACACGTGTATGGGGTTGCTGTCGGTACTCTTGTTCAGAGAGGAATTGCCATAGCATTTCGGTGCTGGACTGCCCATATGGGTGGGACAAAGACTGATATGCAAATGGATATTTCCCATCTGTGAAAGGTACAGTGAGCAAAAAGTGTGTGCTGCAAACTCTCATCTTAGAACAGGTTATCATGCCATGTTCTCTCTGGAGAGGAGTGCCTGCTACCTTTTGTGAAATATTTGTAAGGAACTTAGGGTTGGTCACCCTAAGTTACCTGGGGCCAACCAGACGTGGTCTCCCTGCTCACTGTACTCAGAGAGGCACAGCTTCACCTCACTGATGGGGCCCAACAAGGCTGAAACACGTGTATGGGGTTGCTGTCAGTACTCTTCTTCAGAGAGGAATTGCCATAGCGTTTCGGTGCTGAACTGCCCATATGGGTGGGACAAAGACCTAAATGCAAATGGATATTTCCCATCTGTGAAAGGTACAGTGAGCAAAAGGTGTGTGCTGCAAACTCTCATCTTAGAACAGGTTATCATGCCATGTTCTCTCTGGAGAGGAGTGCCTGCACCTTTTGTGAAATAATTGTGCTGGTTTGCCCATTCTCCAGATGGCTTGAAGTGGGTCCCTGTGTCCATCCCAATGCTAAACCAGCAGCCAAATGTATAGTGCATGTAGCATTTCACCGATGTGGGATTTGTGATGTAATCGGATCAGATAATGTGACATACGTATTCAATTAGATGTTCAAGGAAATCATTTCTTTATTAGGTATAAAATACACATTGTGCTCCATTTATCATGCACAAGACTACGGCATAGTGTAGCACCTCAATTATTATGATTATTATTATGGTATTTATTGAGCACAGACCTAGCTTTGAGAAGCAATGGAGCACTTTACAGAGGTATTCAACAATACAGATATAGAATGGAGAGCTTTGCAGAAGTATACCACGCTACACATGCATAACAGCACGATTTCAGAGGTTACCAATGTATTAGAATAACTTTCATTCCGCTTAGAAGATGTATTAGGATGGCCTGTCTCTTGCTATCGGCTTGGTATAGCATCTGGAAGATTCATGTTGTTAGCCTGTCTCTATGCTTGGAAAAATCTGAGACTAGCCAGTGAATTGAACAAAAACATATGCAGGTGGCCAAGATATTACATTTTGATGACTCCTGAGGCAGATTATTGCACCTAGAAGATGTATTCGGATAACTCCTGACAGTTTTAGGGTAGCTGTTCTACTACCCATGGATTGCACTTGGATAGCCTGCCCATGGCACGAAAAAGGGACTGGATATTTGCTGCCTATTTCACATTGACTGCACATCTCTAAGATCAATGTTGTGAGCCTGGCTGCTGTGAATGTTCTTTTTATGGGAATTGCTCATAAATGCACACAATAGGTAATTGAAATTCGTATCAAACGTTTTCAGGACAAGAGGATGTCTATTGCGCCTAGAAGATGGATCAGGCAGCATGTCTATTGCACCTAGAGATAATACAGCCTTCTACAGATGACCATAACACTCTACTTCAAAGACACGGTCCGATCCGAACCTCAAGTTATGTATGCACACACCACTTCAGTGAACTTCTGCCCCAGGCACGGCTACCTACGCGCACGCATTTAGAATGCAGTGACGACCTACGACAATAAATCCGGTCTAGCTGGACACATATGCTCCCCCATGCTTAAACACTGCGAACAGCATCTATGCCATCAGAATGCAGTGACAACCTACGATATAATTCAGTCTAGCTGGACATAATTCATTTTTCTTGCTATTGCATACAATCCTCTCCACCCAGCACCCATCTGGGTGCCCAACCTCATGGGTAGCTTTTTGGGGCTTTGCCAGCCCCTTAACTCCTTTTCTTGGCCAAATGCACACGCACATTCTAGCCTTCACAGAATTTCCCACACCTTGGACTCTGGTCTCCAGATGGCGTTCCCACCACAAAAACGTTGAGGCCATATTAATGTGATAATGGTGCTATACAAATTACTACTATTACTAATAACAGAACAGGGGTAGAATATAGAAGGGCACAGAGGAAGGGTACAGCTCTACAGGCTGGTGAGGGAGGGAGAGGTGAAAGGCGTCTAGCAAGTCAGGTGGCGCTGGAGGCGACGTGATGACCTAGGTGTTGAGGAGGAGAGGCTCCTGGAAGAGGTGGGTCGTGATTTCTTTTCTGAATTGTAGGAGCGTAGGGGCGAGTCTGATGCTGATGAGGAGGAGTTTCCATAGTCTTGGGGCATATGCAGGGAAGGCTTTTTTTGTAGCGGCGTATTTCAAGTCTGCATGTGTCCTGGCTTCTAGTGGTGCGCTGTCTACTGGAGATGCTGAGTTTCTCCGCAAGGTAGCTGGGTGACTTGAAGGTGACTGCCTTATAGATGATGCAGAAAGACTTGGAGGTGATTCATGCGTGGAGTGGGTGCCAGTGAAGGTAAATGAGGGCTGGGGTGATGTGGTTGTTTATGCGTAGACCCTTGATGAGCCGTGAAGCTGCATGTAGGACTCTTCTCAAGGGCACAATGGGAGGCCTTCAAGGGGGCATTACCCCATCCAGGTGGGATAGGACCAGTGCTTGAACAGTGTATCTAGAGCTGTCTAATGGGAGGAAGGGCTTGACTTTCTGCAGGAGGGAGAGCTGACACCAAGCTGTCAGAGTTTTCTTAGCTATGTGTGTCTTGAAGGAGAGATGTTTGTCGATGTGGTACAAAAGGGACTTGACGCAGGAAGGGAACTTGGGTGTGAAGCCCTCAGGGTTCATGGTTGGTAGCCAGGTCTGTAAGTCTGGGTGTTTGGTGTTGTTGGTGAGTAGTAGTAATTTGGTCTTGGAGGGGTTGAGCTTCAAGTATGCACTGAACATCCTAGACAGGATCAATGGGTTGTTGACACAAAGACTTGGTAAACTATGTGGCACGCTGCATATGAACTGGCTCCACTGTTCCCAGCTGGCTCTTTTCGCGCTGCACAATCACCCAGGGTTTGATCATCATCTCACACCAATTGAAATAATCACAGGCAGGGGGCTGTACACTTCTCTCGCAACCGCACCCAAAGCCACTGATGCACACACATCTGCTGAAATTTTTGGCAAAGAATTCCAGGGGTACCTTAGGGAAATAACAGATCTGTTAGATGTATATCTTGCCAGGTTGGGCTCCATCACACTGGTCATGGCCCAGCGGTAAAAGATTCACCACCACAAGGACCAACAACTACAGCTACTTCTAGGAGATTGCGTGTTAATTTGGAAATGTGTGTCCAAGTGGAGAGATCTTATGTTCTTTGGAACTCACACAGTGATCTACACTACTCCCGCAGCAATCAAAGTCTCCTGACACAAGGTATGGATACACCTCTGCAATGTCAGGAAGGACAGGAGTTCCATCATCACACCCTCCAACAGCAGGATGAAGAAGAGGGGGAATGACGAGGGAAGTGACGTTTTAAGTTATAACCCAACATCACGTAACTGCTGACGTTCACATTCCCCTGAATTGAATTCGCTTTTTTTCTTAAGAAAAGACCATTTAAATGTCAGTGATCCCGGATAGCCTAGTTGCGTGATGTCTTTAAAATGCAACATTTTCAATAAATACAAATATTTACTTTTGGGAAAAAAGCTAAAGTTGTTTTCTGATGACTCATCTGTTTGTCGGTGTCTGTAGCGAATGCTAATAAAACACGATTGTTTCATTTTGGAACATTGTTCCCTTATACTTAGCATATAGGTTAAGGCTGTGCAGGTTGGATTCCGGCTTAATTGGGCTGGAGAGAAATAAATGAATGGACGCATTTCTCATGTATGGTCTTCTGAGTTAGTGGATTAAATTCGCATTATTAATGGTGCTGAGTGATTAAGATTTATGAAGAGCTCTGACAACTGCAGAACTCATTAAAAAGAATTTGCACTAATGGCCTGCTGATGAGCCTTCCCTATTATAACTATATACATACACACATATGTTGGGCATGAAACATTTATCTTTTTAATTGTTTTATTCTCTAACGGGTATTCATTTAGCAACAGATTGAAAAACAGCCAGCCTTCTGTCAGGCACGTGCAAAATATGTTATTACATTAATAATACCGCTTTGCATTTGTGCATTGCTCGGCATTCTGTGCTGAACTTTTTTTTCTTTTTGTTGTTTTACAGACACTAGATTTTTTTTAATAGTTTGCATTTTTAATTCAGAGACACTGAATTCTGAACTGCACTCTGTTCTCGCTGTTGTATTCGCTATTGTCCATGAAGGTCCCCTTGACTTTATTAATTTGCAAAGCGCTAGAAGCAGGCCTGCGGACAGAATGGCGCTGACAAGAAAAAAACAGTCAGAAAAAGACACTTAAACCTAACCAGGCATCAGTAGAAAAGGGAGCAGCAGATGGATATCAGCGAAACAGAAATGTCTTTAGCCCATGCTTGAAATTGGTGAACGAGGTACATGTCCATCGTGCTGCATTAATGAAAGACCCCTGGATGATCAGGTTACGACTGGCCCTGGGCACCTGAAGGAGGCCCAGATTGTTAGACCTCAGCACTCTGCGCACAGGCAGCCAGAGGGAGTCTGCTGGATAAGTATCTGGGGCTAATGCCCTAGAGACATTTATGAGTGATGCACACAAGTTGAAAAGTGATTCTCCTGGCTATGGGAAGCCAATGCAAGGCCTTTCTTGTCTCAGAAACATGATATTTTTTAACGTAGGCCTTCAACAACCCCAACAGCATTGTTTTGCACGATCTGTAGCCGGACAATATATCCCTTGCTAAAACCTTACAGGAAGCTGGACCACTCATCCAGTTTGGCCCCGATTATAGCTTGCTCACTGGTGGCACAGTTTTCATGAGTCAAAAAAGGTCTTAGCTGGACAAGAAACTTCAGATAGTAAGAGGTGGAAGACACAAGACTACTAATATGTGCCCTCATGCTGAGATCTTGATCAAGCACTATGCCCAAAGGTTTCACCTTAGGGAGTTTGATAATGGTATAGCCAGCTATCTGAAAAGCCTGAAAATCTGGACTTAACTTTTTCAGCCGTCCCGCTGTACCGAGCATTGACGGTTTCAGGGTCTCTGATGTAATCCCTCAAAAGGGGAATGAGACACTGATTATTATCTCCGTGATTGTTGTAACATACACCCTTAGCATCCAGAAGATCATACAGAGGTTTGGTAAATAATGTGGGGGACAAGCAGGAGCCCTGAGGGACTTTGCAAATCACCCCAACATCATCTGCTTTGTCATCATCACAAAAGACTCTGTCAGCCTTTGGCCTGTCTCACCAGCCTGTTAGTCAGTGTATAAGACACAATTAGATGGGGTATATCAGTATGGGGTGGGGGAGCAATGAAGCACTTTTGGAGATTTGGGGTGATATTGTGAATTTCACAGCCACATGGGAAGAACTAGGACATTGAGAGCCGCATGGAAGCAAAACTGAGCAGGAACTTCAATGAATCACAATACTAGGGGTAGAATTTGTGACTTCGAAGGCCTGCTGACATCCCATTTCATGATGTCACCTGAAATTTGACACCACAGAAAGGGATGTTGCAGGTATTTAAATATGTCCACTTAGTATTGAGATTGATTAAAGAACGCCTACTGTAGCAGACAAAAACTGACAAAAAAACTATTTTAGCTACTGTATTTTAGCAAGGGTGTCCCTTGATATGTCTTGGGTGCAACATTTTTATTTATTTAATATTTATTTGTAATGAGTTATTAAACTTTTACAAAATTTCAAATACAACATTTGAAAAAGGAAACACACATAATTTAAGAACATGTACATAATGTCATGCCAATACAATTAACCAGTTGCTCAGAATGCTCCAAATATCATGTCTACTGATAAAATCTAAACACATTAGGCAATAGGATATTAAAATACTAAACTGAATCCTAATTCAGTCCTGAACCTGTTAGATCTAAACCCATCTTTTCATACCAAGACCGTAATTAGTGCACCATAAGCATATCAGTCACCTCCAGCATAGGTAAATATTTCAACACAA
This sequence comes from Ambystoma mexicanum, assembly GCF_040938575.1. Classification (NCBI taxonomy): domain Eukaryota; kingdom Metazoa; phylum Chordata; class Amphibia; order Caudata; family Ambystomatidae; genus Ambystoma; species Ambystoma mexicanum. The sequence goes on from NC_090934.1 coordinate 1,339,486,341, forward strand.
TTTAAACTTTCAAAATAATAAATCTAATATTATAAACAATAAAAATAAGGATCAGTCCGATCAGCATATTAAAAACAAAAACTCCTAATACTCTAGTTACTGAGGAGCCGGTAACCATTTTACCTTGCTTCTTACTTAAATTAGTATCATTAATTGTAAATACACTTGTTAATAATACCATAAGTTTCAGGTAGCAATTTGCTTATTATTCCCCATAACCTAAACAGGGCTAGATGCACCCTTCCGTACTTGGTGTTTAAGCAATATGTCCAAAAAGAGTCGGTTTTAATAAACTCATAGTTATGTACTAGAGCTCCAAGTGTAGTAATAATCGCTGGTCCCAATCCTGGGCACTCAGTAAATACATGTTTTTCTGTCTCCCACGAGACCATACTCTTACAAATACGACATGTATGCTCCTGGCGGGGTATGTTAAACCTAGCCCATAGGTTATCAACAAGGGTAACTGATTAATCCCCAATTTCAACAGAAATGTCTTAACACCAGGGCTTAGACAGATTAGAATATACCCTTGAGATTTAGGTTATGAATGAGTAACATTAACCACAATGGTATGGGATCTTAGACTAGAAAGATGAATATAGTTCTTGGTTCAATCCCATTGCCGGATTTTATTTTTCAATAGTCGTTTCAGAGTGATAGAGCTAGTCTCACGATTGTGCTCAGCTACCCAACCAATATTTGCAAAGGACTTTACCATAAGGTCCCTAAAATCATTGCCTTTTTTTCTATTGCAAACACGACCAGTGGTGGCCATAAGAGCAAGAAGCTGGCATCTGGAGTTCATGTTAATTTTCAAATACAACAATCCCTGTCTTATTCTCACCTGGCTTTTTAAATACACCAGGCCGAGCTCCAACCTAATATACTAGATGGGTGTTGACTTGGGCAAACCCAGGATCGTTTTACAAAAGCGTCCCTCAACAATATCCAACCAACACAGGTCCGCCATGGCCAAGGCATCCAAACCATATAAGACCATCACACAAAAACATTGAGTATATAGTGTCAGAACCCCTTCCAGGGAATAACCCGCCATCTGATTCACAAACCTATGGATCGAATTAGTTAGTCTTTTGGCTTTAGTACACTTACTTTCTATTACATGGCAATACTATCTTGAAGAGCTCATATCCAAACCCAAATACAGGTATTTTTCCACCCTTTCAATAACACCCTGGCTAGTATTGAAAACTGGACATTTTATAGGTTTAGCTGCGACAACCATGATCTTGGTCTTTTCCATGTTTAACACCAAATCATTGCCCTAGGTATACTCTGCCAGTTTCTCGGGCATGGCCTAATCTCCACCAAATGAGAAGTTAAATAAAGAAAGGTCATTGGCATACAACATGCAAAACACGGTACGATCGCCCACTTTTGGACAGCAACTGATGATCTGGTTAAATATTAGGGGGAGATCCGCCATGTATAAACTATACAACAACAGCGCAAGCAGACAACCCTGCCTAACCCCCACATTATTCTGTATGGGGGATGACAAAGTACCCCGATCAACCAGCCTAATTTGCACCACAGTATCGTAGTGCAGGCCTCTAAGTACAGACAGTAACCATTTGGGGTATCCCCATAACTCCAATGTAGCCCAAAACTTCTCCCGGGAAACCCCATCGAAGGCAGCCCGGGCAGAAGCATCTCTGTAGAGCAAGTCCATCAATCATATGCTATGGGATGTACGACACCAAGCTCGGAAACCGGTCTGAGCAAAGAACTATATATTAGCTTCCTCCACCCACTGATGCAGGGCATCTAAAACAAAAGATGCAAACATTTTTCCAGTGGTATCTAAAAGGGAAAGTAGCCTATAATTCAAAGGTAACCTACAGTCTATCTTTTTATAAACAGGCACCAACACTGCCATGAGGACGGTATTGTCTGGAAGTTACATACCTCATCGAACAAGATCTACAAAAGACATGCCCACCTCCCAGGATTTAGTTTAAGGACTGTGTTAGCGAGTCCGTTCGGACCAGGCAATCTGGAGTTATTTAACTTCATGATTTTCTTTTCAATTTCAACAATTCCAATGTCCAACAGCCATCCTTCAATCAAATATCTCACTGGAGAAATATCCTCATTCGGAATGTATCCCCCTTTTAAATAACCAAGCCATTCAACCTCTTGAATTGGGTTAAGGGTTTTCACCCTAACCCCCACCTTATATTTATTTAACTGGTTCCAGCTATCTTTAGTGTTCCTCATCCTCACTATCATCAGCGTATCCTGCCATTGTCTATTTTTCACTGAGTGCTTCCAGCGTTTTTGCCACCCTCGGTATCTTTTCTAATTTGCTTGATCAAAGCCAATACTTTTTCCTTAGGGTATGGTAATCGAGAGACTGGTTTAATATCCTTATGCATACTGTGTTTGGCATCTCTAATGACACGATCATATTTATTTTTAGTTTTGTCGCTAATCGTCACTAACCACATCAGGCATTTTCCAGTCTTACTGGCCAGGGTTTTAAACCACCTTTCAATTTCATTGCCACTAAGAGACAGAAGAGAATCAATTTCTGAGATATCTAGCACATTCACAGCCTTCCCAATATTACTCAAATTCCTCTTGGTCCATTAAATAGTGGTACCTGCTGCATTAGCCAAGAGTGCAGAGCATCCCAAATGATCAGCACTAATTTTCTCAGTCTCCCCTAAGCCAATTGTCAGGGTCAATAACTATGATCGCTAAAGATACAAGACCTCACTCTGAGCTTCCTGACAGTTGCAAGGTATACCTGATTCCTCAAAAAATAATCTAAGGTTGCCCTGGATTTTATTACCTTCCCAGGTAAATTGTCCCGGGACATCGACTCTAGTTCTGCCATTCAACATTTTAAGCTCCCATTAACTAAGAAAACCAACTAATCTGTTTCCTTTTGAGTTAAACCCCCCTGTCACATAACATTGCTGGGGTGGACATTCAAATAGGTGGCACACTGCTGGCGATCACTATACCTAGCATTTAAATCAGCCCCAAGCACTACCAAGCAGGCAGCTCCATAAAGCTTGGTAGTTTCTGTCAATAACACCTCAAGTTTTAAAAAAATACATCAACGGTTTTTATACTAGGTGGGAGATACACATTGACAATGAACATTGTAGAACAATCTCTACTGGTGTTAGTCATCATTTCCACACCTTGTATGTAACCTCCCTCACACTTCACGTGAAGTGTATTGTTGGTTAATTCCAATAATCAGGCCCCCAAACGGCCTCCCATTGGGGCCTTTATTTGCCAGCATTTGGTGCAGATGGTACCCTTCAAAAAAGACTGGGCTATCAAGCCAAGCCTCCTGCGGCAGAAACACATCATAACCAACTAACAATTAGGAGGATCCCACATTATGCAACAGTTGGCTGTGTCTCCGTGTATTGCAACTAGCCACTTTAATAGGTCATATACCAGCTGTCTTTTGGAACTGATTCACCGGACTATTCCTGGATGTGACCAGGAAAATCTCATCTTGTCCCCAGATCTCCCCACATTCCTGCCCCTGGCCTCCCTGTGCCAATGCAGGTGGGCAATTTTCCCAAAGCATACATATCCCCTTGAGCCCCACCATATTCTTTCTAGCAGCAGCAACCCGTTTCTGACCACGTACCCACAAGTTCAGGCACAAATAATCATGGGCTTCAACATTGGCACACAGCAAAGCTACCACTGCGGGGTAGGCACACCATAGGAACACCCAATTAGTGGGACTATCCCACTTCTGGAATGCCAACTCGACAATATCTACCAATTTGATAGAAGTCAACCAAGGTACAGAGGCCCACAGACGCATCAATGTGGACCTATTAAGAAAGGGACTCCTGGGAGTCGTGTGCTTTTCAACCAATTTCACCATACACCCTGGCCTAAACATAGCAAAATCTTTGTTATAGCAATTAGGGATTACTTTTGGACCGATATCTACCACCATAACTTTTTTTGGCTCAAATGATTCGACCTTCTTATTACCACAATCTTCTGCAAACATTGCTCTGGGTCTCACCCTCTCCCTTCTCGCATCGATGCCATCCTTTTTACACAGAGATTCCCAGTGACACAGGCTACTTTGGGATCATTACAGCCCTCATCATGGGGCAAGATAGGGCTTTGGTGTGGTAACACTCCACCCTGACAAACTTGAGTAGAAACTTTCATTATTAGGGGCCCATCTATCCATATGGCCCTGCAATAACACTGATCTTTTAGTTCCATCAGACCATGGGCCTCATTCTGAGTATGGAGGTAATCATGGCTCTATTAGCGCCATGAGTACCTCCAATACTGGTACCGAGTCCGCCCTGGTTCAATGGGGATTTACCGGTCTATTCCGACCTTTGCGGGACCGGTAAGTCCCCATTGAAAAAGCCATTCCCCATTCCCATTTGAGCCCCCATAGGGCTCAATGGGAAGGCGCTAATAATGGTACCGCAAATTGCCTTCGGGTCCCGTCCTTAATGCCTCGTAAAACCAGGCGTTAAGGAAGGAACCCGCTAAGGTAACTCGGAATAGGGCGCAAAGGGATTACCGGCACCGGTGTCCTTACCGGTGCCCGGTATCCCTTTGCGCCCAACTCGTAATGAGGCCCCATGTATTTGTTACCATTCTAGCCTTAGTGCCAAACCCTGCACCGTCTCCTCTCCCCATACAGGTGCTGCTCTGTTCATAGTCATGGGATAATACCAGACTGGATGTGTCCTTGGCTCTGTCCGGGAGTCCTAACGTCAAAAGGGTCAGGTTCTTAGTGGGCTCTATGAGATCTGATTTCTCCATTAGTTATATTTTCATACAAAGGGAATTGATGGCATCTTCTTCATTTTCTGCTGCAATGGTAAGAGTCTTGTGTCTTCCATGTATCCTCTGTATCGTCAATTGATATATGCTCATGGCCCCCTTCCAGTTTATTCCCATCTCCAAGCACGGTACCATTGTCTAATTCCTCAATCACATCCTTACCCTGGAAGGATGAATTGAGGACCTTGTGCTTTTGTTTCATCACCACCGTTTGTATTGATTCAGGGTTAGTTACCCCTAAAACGTCAAGCACCCTGACAAGGGACTGCTGAATTAACACCTGATTTGTGGCCAGTTTCATGCAGGTTTTAAGAACCATCTCCAGCTTCATTGATAAGGAATTCAATTCAAAATCTAGAAGACCATCCATTTTCTGATCTGAGACTCGCCACTCTGAAGGGATTTCCATATTATCTTTTTCCACAACACCCCTTGGGTCAGAATCTCGTACAGATCTATAAGGGTTAGAACTAGAAGAAATTTTACCCAACTTTTCAGACCCATGGGGATGTCGGGCCATTCCAATGGAAATCCGCTGCAAGGTTTTACAAAGATTTAACAATGAACCATTATTATCCAATGACTGGGTAGATCCAGACAACATGACTGATGGGTCCTTATTCATACTCATACATGGATCATCTGATGATCTGCTAGCCTCATTTTGCGCATACTGCACATATGACAATCCAGAAGAGGTGAGACAGTTCACATCGTTATTACCAACAAAGCTTCCCGCCACTTTGCTTTGACCAGAGAAGAAGCATGTTATGCTGATTTGGTTGACAGGCATATCCTTCTTCCCCCTCTTACATTGAGGTAAGTCCTTTGCTATTTTGCGTGTATGCCCAGGCTCCACAGATGTTTACCCTGATGCACCTCATCAATGGGTAACACCAACCGACTTCTGGGCTTCAACTTCATAACACCAGGTAGGCACAGCAGGCAACAATATCAAATTAACGCCCAAATGGAGACCAATCAAATAAATACTCTGCAATTATCTGTACTAATAAAAGCGGATGCTTAATATGATTAGCAGCCAAGATATCAAAACAATTGATTTGCAGAGAGTATCACTCAGAGGTTGTCATTCTTTGTAGCACACAAGGCGCTTGTAGGTCCTTAATGTGAACAAACCTTTCGTCCCTGTTTTCATAGATTATGTCCGTTGGCAAAGGACTGTGCATCACCTTGCGGACATACACAAAAAGTACTGCCGTTCCACTCACCGGTCTACAGCAGTTAGACGTGTGGGCTCTGGTCCAGGAGGGAGCCAGCAATGATGGGACCATGCCATGCACCCCTGCACATGGTCACGCAGTCACTCTCCCTCTACTCTGCCTCGGCTCCGCCGACGGCAGACTATTTAAAATACATTCTGCTCATGTTAAGGATTGCAATTCTGGAAAGACTGCAGACCTCTCCAGCAGTAACATAGTCATTATCCCTCCACTCCTGCAAAAATGTTATGCTAGAGAAAGACCCAACATATCAGAGTTCAGGGACTCTTCATTCGTGTGCCATTTCTGCCTTAGATGGCTAGTTACTGCTAGCTTTGGGCACTTATTGCCTCAGCTGTCAGGTATGATATCCTGTGTTTTAAAAGACTTTTTTTGAAACTCTGCACTTTTAGTTGAATTGACAAATTACATATATATATATATATATATTCAATGAAAAAGCTTTGTTAAAGGGACATTATGGTTACAAGTAAAACCTAGAAACCCCAGAAATTCACCAGTTATGGTAAGCTAAGCAACCATAACTTGCGCCACCACCGTGAACTCCTAAAACAAACACCCAGTACATGAAAGATGACTTCACAAATGTCATTGACATCACTGATGACATCACATATCTGTGCCACTTGTTTTTGTTCACTGACATGTGTAGGCTAGTTTTTCTTTTTTCTGATAATGAGAATTTTAAAAATTGAGAAGGTGCTATATATAAACATTAACCTTCTTATATCTTCTTAAAGTACTTCCTATATAGTTTGATTTGACCTCATTATGCACATACATGGGGCAATAAGCAAGCCTAAACACACAATTAATTTGTGTACATGATAATCAACTCTAATGGCATTGTCATTTTTTGGTGCTGTTGTTTCTTTCTTCCTTACTTTAGTTTCCCTGTATGTGGCTCCAATTTGTATGCATTCTGGGTTTTTATATGTATTTTTTGTACGAGCACAAGTGTGTCGTAAGTTTCAATTTGTTGATATGATATGATAGTTCATTTATATTGCCCCTATAAACAATGTGTTTCAAAGCGCTTCAAGGCAAGGGAGGGAACAAAGGAAAATACAACGACATTCTTACAGGCCATGAACAATAAGGATGTGAAATTAACTATCGTACTCAGCCTTGCGACATTTCAGATAGTGCAAGAGCTAAGACATAGATAAGGAAGGGAGGGGGGGAGTGGGAAGGAAATGGAAACAGACAGGCGACTACTGTACTAGGCCTGATGACATTTCTGGTAGAGCAGGAGGAAAACAAAAGGTGAGGGAGAGGGGTGCAGAAAGGGAGGGGAGGAACAAAACAAGCGACTATCGTACTAGGCCTGACAACGTTTCAGATAGTGCTCGAGGGATGGGGGCGGGCAGTAAGGGGATGGGGAGCAACAGACGAGGTTGCTATCATACTAGGTCCAAGGACAATTCTGATAGAGTAAGTGCATAGAAGAAAGTAAGGGGAGGAGTGGAGGAGATAGGAAAAGGGAGAGGGGTGGGGAGGAGAGAACAGAGAGTAAGCAGTCAAAAACAGTGGAGAATCAAGAGGGAGAGCGAATACAATTGCAGAAGTCAGTAGTAACACATAATGTTGCAAGCCAGGATACAACATGAAGATGGGAATAGCATGATTCAGGGCCACCGTGAGTACAAGATGAAAAGTCCAACATTAGAATTGAGAAAGAGTGACACACCGTGAATCAATGAAGTCCATAAAAGTAAAGTCCAGCATTGGCCACAAGATGGTGATTGTGAAACCAGAATGTATCAGGACAGGCTCCTGTGTGCAGGAAGGGGGGGGCACAAGGGAACAACATGGGGGGACCAGAGAGGGTGGGGATGGTCTGTGGTGACAGAGGGTGTAAATACATGTTGGTGCATGCTTACTGCTGTCTTAGCAGGGGGTCGGACCCTGGATCCTCCTGGTCTGAAAAGGTCCAAACAGGAATTGCCCTTTTCTTTGACTGCCCTTCACTTCGGACGCCCGGGTGAGAGACACCCTTGACCCAAGAGTTAAGAGCAGGAAGGAAGAGGCAGGGCTAAGAAGGTGGGTGGTACTTAGGCCAGGTGACCTAGATCCACTTACACCTGCTCCCCAGCTGCAAAGGAAAAGTGGCTCGAAGACTCCTTAAGTAGGGAAAAGAGCAGCAAGCAGGAAGGCACCAGGTGGGCGGGGCTTAGGCCAGGTGACCTAGATTCACTTACACCTCCTCCCCAGCTGCAAAGGAAAAGAGGCTGGAGGGCTCCTTAAGTAGGGAAAAGAGTGGCAAGCAGGAAGGCACCAGGTGGGTGGGGCTTGCTAAGTGGTGAAAAAGAGTGGCAACCAGGAAGGCACCAGGTGGGCGAGGCTTAGACCAGGTGACCTAGATCCACTTACACCTGCTCCCCAGCTGCAAAGGAAAAGAGGCTGGAGGGCTCCTTAAGTAGGGAAAAGAGTGGCAAGCAGGAAGGCACCAGGTGGGCGGGGCTTGCTAAGTGGTGAAAAAGAGCAGCAACCGGGAAGGCACCAGGTGGGTGAGGCTTAGACCAGGTGACCTAGATCCACTTACACCTGCTCCCCAGCTGCAAAAGAAAAGAGGCTGGAGGGCTCCTTAACTAGGGAAAAAGAGCATCAAGCAGGAAGGCACCAGGTGGGCAGGGCTTGCTAAGTGGTGAAAAAGAGCGGCAACCAGGAAAGCACCAGGTGGGCGGAGCTTAGGGCAGGTGACCTAGATCCACTTACACCTGCTCCCCAGCTATTTATTCAATGTTTAACATTATACAAAACTTTGATAAGAAGCTTTTTTATATACATATTGGAAACTACCGGATTAAAAATATTGTACTTCTTTGGTTCATGCTGCAACCATTGCTTATGTCCATGTATAATTAGGTTCTTGTATTAACAACAACACTCAAAATAATGTTTTCTTTAGATGAGATCATTCTTTAATACATTAAGTAGTTTATGATAGATCTTCCGATCACCACTGAAATCTTGTCAGCAACATTATAAACACTACCCATTATAGGGACTGTTCATTAAAATTATTTTGATATGTGATATCATCAGTGATGTCAACAATGACATTTGTGATGTCATCTTTCATATACTGGGTGTTTACACGGTGGTGGCGCGAGTTATGGTTCCTTAGATTAAAATAACTGTCGAATTTCAGTTTTCTTTTCGGTTTTACTTGTAACCATAACGTCCCTTTAACAACGTTTTTTCATTGAATTTCATGGGTTTTTATTAGTGCAACTTAACCATAACATCCCTTTAATATAGTTCTTTCAGTGAATTTCATGGGTTTTTACCAGTGCACCCTAATTTGCTACAATTTACTAATATCATACTTACCCCAAATACAGCCGAATTTGTGTCCAATTTAGAAAGTTTCACCTTAAAACTCCCCACTTTCTTGCATCATTTTTAACCCTTCTATGCATGTTTTGCAAATGTTTCCACTGCTTTTGTGTTCGCTGATGTTTGTGAGTGTCTGCCGTCATCGCGGAATATCCGGACAATGTCACGTGACCACACGATTGCACGCAGCATGATGATGTGTCCGTGAACGCGTCTGCACTTCATGAATGGGTCCATGCTTCGCGAACAGTTAAAAATGAAATATTTCAGCTTATCTAGAAACTTTAAAGCTCAAAATGTATCATTGCACAGCTCCTACACCTATTCCTACTCATTTTCCATTAACAATCTAGCACAGAGCAAATACTTGGAAGAATATTAGGAAAACTGATATTTATCTCAAAAATGTCATCTTCTATTGCCATCCCTCCTCCTCAAGAGCCACCAGCAACAGCTGGAGGACATACACAACGAACAAAGCGCAATACTTCTAAAGACAATCAAGAAAACTAGGAAGATGAGTTAGAGAAAAAAACTACACCTAGAGCCTAGAGAGAATCTTTGGTGTGGCAGTTATTTACCACTGTTGGAAATGTACCAAAGTTTAAAGCTACCAAAGTGAATATGCACTGAGTGTTTACTCAGTCGTGGACAACCTGGCCAGTACTCCTACGGGACCACCTCCATGCACCGCCACACCAGATCCAACCACTGCAATGCTCTCAGAAATCTGTTCCTTTCTTAGGAAGTAGTAGGCTGTCTTCCTCTATCTCATCTTCCTCAACCAATAGTGTATTCAAACAGCCTACTTCTGTGGGACACAAAATTTCACCAGCTATCTTGCAGCCGATAAAAAAATTGTTGATCCATATTTTTCGAAAATACAGTACTCTGTATAAACTGCAACACACCACTCCGTAGGGGGGAGCAATTTTCGAAGTGCTTTTAAAGCTGTAATCAAGGAGTATGACAAACACTGCCCTCTACCTTAGATTTAACACACGTGCAACATCTTCCCCTGTCCATATGCCCCTACATATCTGTGGTTGGTGCCTCTACCTCATTTCCCACTTTCTGGCCTCTCCTGCAACAAATAAAAGAACAAAAAAAAGGTTCACAGTTAGAAAATAGAACTAGCAAAATAGGTTTACAGACTCCATCTACTTTACATATTTCAGTAAAGTAGTTAGATTCAATAAGATTCTCCAACATTCCCATTAGCAAACTTATATCACAATGTTTTGTGTTTACATTTGGAAACTGGATAAATAAAACACAAAACAGATTTGCAAAACCATGCTTTCAGGTCATTGCTGATGCTCCTCTCGCAGGTTTGTTGTAATTCAGTACAGCACAGTCTCAGGAGGATAGCTCAGGGGCAACATGCTCGCCTTGGAAGCAAGATGACATGGAGCAACACAGGTTTGATTCCCAGGTCCGCGATTAGAAACCTCTGGGTATTAAGTGTGTTATAAATATCATATCATATGACTTCAGGCTGTAGCCGCAAGCCGAATATTTCTTCCCATTCAAACCTAGGGTTCGGCCATGCTGCATGGCCTAATAATCAAATCAGAGTACGTAATTATCAAATAATTGCAGGGCGGTAGAATGGGTAGATCACTGCACTTCATCTAGTACTTTAAACAGATTACCCTGCTGCTGGTGCTTGGGATCTTTTGTGAAAGTGCCCTTCCTTCTTCAAGTGTTAGGTTTTGAATATCAGAGTGACTCCTGTTCACCTCAGCGCTGGTTTATTCAATCAGTAACTGTTGTCGTAATGAAGCAGTCTTCAAAACCATTCTTGATGCTATAATTAGTGTTAGAAGTCAGCCGACTCAATAGGGTCTTTCTAAAGGCATGTGGATTGTGGGCCAGTCATTGATGCAAGGTTGTGGAAATTAGTCTGGCATCTAATTGCAATATCTTGTCCCAATATAGTCGCAAATAAGGGTGGTCCACGTGGGCACCTTGTTTAACGTGCTTGGTAATTATCTGCTGATTAGCAATTGCTCAGAGCGTATGCAGCGATAGTCACAGCGATCTGTTGATGCAGTCCTGTGCAGCACTTCGGCTGTAGTTATGGACCGAATTTTAGCCATGCGCAGAATTTCTTTTCCCATTCAATCCTATCCCGATTTTGAAAAACTTCACCACATAGCAAGTCCCTGGAGGCAATGCCCACTTTAACCCCATTGTCAGTCGCTCGTGGTCATGGCCAGAAGCACATCAAATATGACATCACAACTATGGATTGGAATGGATCATGTTGGCAAGTATGCATGTACTGCCAATATATTAAACTTCCACAAACCAGGTGCCATTTAGACATGTTCCACAAATCTTTTACATCTGCTTTTCATTTCTTTTAGAAAAAAGTTACACACAATGCTGCTATAAATGTGCATATGCATTTTGTTACTCTCATGAGAATGCTACTAAAAAGAAAGATTTTTAAATGCTCAGCATTTTCGATTTTCATTTATTTTATTGTTAATATATAACGTGTTTAATACCGGTGAGTGGTTTCTAATTGTGGGATAAGGATTCAAACCTGTGTTGCGCTGCGTTGTCTTGCTTCCAAGACAAACACGTTTCCGCTGAGCTATCCTTCCTCCCCATTCCTCATAAATGTCACACTTTCAAACCACTCTCATTTCATCCCTTCTACTGCCCCCATTCTCGATCTGCTCACACATATGTGTATATTGCCAAATTATCTATATACAACATTTCAAATCCTGGTATACAGAAGGTGGCAGAACCTGGTCAGAGGGATCTGGGTAATTCAAGAGATGATGTAATGGGTGACAATCAACTGGGAGTGCATGCTCGTATTACTCAGGCTGTGAACTCAGCACTTCAGGTCCCCCTGATGAGTTTGGAAAGTGTGGGTGCAGAGGTTTTCTCTAATTTTGGCCTTGGTGAGGGCAATCTGGGTCTGTTAATTGGCAGTTATTAAAGATAAGATTATATTACACTACATGGGCTGATTCCTTGGATGAGACAAATTTGAATTTGCCTTTTAAGAAGGTTAACAAAGATTCCCAAACTGACCTAATGGAGATTCAGGTGTCTATTGCCTTGCATGAGGTAGCTTGTCAAACTGTATGGCCAGAAAATACTCTGTCCAATGGTTCCACAAGAAAGCAGTGTTCATCAGCATGCTTCCATCAGTCCAGCCTCTAGCGTCACTTTGGACCGGTTCTCTTCAGCATCTGTTGGAGGAGTTCAGTCATTTTTCCAAACAACAGTGAAGTCTGTTAATCCTACGCTTAAACCAGTGATCATTCTAGTTAGGAAGGTTATTCGTTAAAATGGCCAGTATGCCTGAAGTTACTGATCCCGCCCAAAGAAGCCTTGTGATGGATCAAGGAAACATCATTATCACTAATGTCCAAAAATCTGAGCGCCCTGAATCTAAGGATGCACTCAGAAACAAGGTTTTATTTTGGCTTTGCTCTAAAGTGGGCCATGGCTGTATTCGATCTAGAGACGATTTCTGCGTAGGCCGCAGATTAAAGACTGGTGTTCTGGGAATAATACAGAGTGTGTTATTATTGGATGTGGTCAGACCAATTTGCCCGTGTTTTTGAGATGGTATAATAATATGAACAATTTGTCATCGGTCTCCAAGTTAAGGATCATATTGAACTGATTGTGCATTTTCTTTCTTACTCTTTCTTTCTTTCTTTCTTTCTTTCTTTCTTTCTTTCTTTCTTTCTTTCTTTCTTTCTTTCTTTCTTTCTTTTTTTTCTTTCTTTCTTCTTAAAAAAAGCTTTATTCTGCATAAAGAACAGTAGTATATGTAGTGTATATTCACAATTCTCATGATCCTAGCTGACTGTCATGAGCTTATGTGTGATTATTTTTATGTGATTATGTGATTATCTCCCGCTACACCAGAACTCCCGGGCACTTGTTGCTATGGTCCCATCTCCTGGTGAAGGAGTTCATGAAAGGACTGTTCCGATCGTTCCCGCCGGTGAAGGCCCGGCCCCGTCGTGGGATCTTAACGTGGTGCTGACCAGGCTCATGGGGCCACCATTCGTGCCGCTACATTTGGCACAGTTGAACTTCCTGTCATGGAAGACAGCGTTTCTTGTGGCCATCACCTCTGCATGACGAGTGGGAGAGATCCAGGCCCTCTCCTGTAAACCTCCATACCTGACATTCCAAGAGATGAGAGTGGTGCTGAGGACGCACCCCTCCTTCATGCCCAAGGTGCCGTCGGACTCCCATCTCAACAAGCCCTTGGTGTTACCTGTTTTCTTCCTGTCGCCGGCTGAGAGGACTTTGCACTCGCTGGATGTAGCTAGAGCACTGAAGTTCTACATGGACCGCACAAAGAACCTTCGGAAGACATCACAACTGTTTGTGAACTTTGGACCTGTGAACCAAGGGAAGGCCCTCTCGAAGGCTTCCATTTCCAGATGGCTCTCCGCTTGCATCATGCACTGTCACCGGTTGGCAAACCGACCATTTCCCGGCCGTCCGAGAGCCCATTCGACCACAGCGATTGCTGCTACCACTGCATTCTTGTCTGGTGTGCCACTGCTGGACATCTGCAGGGCTGCTACCTGGAGGTCGACGCACACCTTCACGAGATTCTACTGCATCAACTGGGATTCCAGGGAGGGGTCCAGGGTCGGCCAGGCTGTGCTGTGCAAACTGTTCGCTTGAAGGTGGGCCTGGTGAGGAGGTAAGACTTGCTTAATGTTGAGTTGATGGAATGGTTAATGTTGAGCCTTGCCACCTCCCGTGGTTGTGCATGTGTGTACTGCTATGTATTCATGTATTCATGAGCATGTGAATCGATGCCATTACCCATGCTGGAGAAGGAACAAGTTACTTACCTGTAACTGTTGTTCTCCAGCATGGGTCTGGCATAGATTCATATGCAAACCCTCCCTCTGCGGCTCCCTCTCCCTCTGCGGCTCGTCTCTTGGTCCTACTGCCACTTTACGTGCTACCAAGTCTGGGGCTGGCTGCCGGGGGAGGGGCTTGGGTGGAGGGCGGTCATTGGCTGGGGGTGGTGTGGCCCAGGGACCATTGATTGGTTGCTGGTGGAGGGACAGTTTGGAAGCGAGGCCGAGGCTGTTTTTTTTCTTTGCTGAGGATTCCCAGCCTGGCGACAGGGGGTGTTCGTGGGCGTGTGAATCTGTGCCGGACCCATGCTGGAGAACAACAATTACAGGTAAGTAACTTGTTCCTTCTCTGACGACTTCACCCATATCACCAATGAAGCATTCCCACCAGACTATTCCCTCACCCCACAGAACTGTCTCTCTAGAGGAGGAGGAATAGCAATCGCCTTCAAGTCTCACTTCTACGCCTCAATCATCGACAACCAGCCATCCATTCCTTCCTGCGAATCACTCCTCGTAAAACTATCCCTCCCCCCTTCGTTCTCCCACAGCTTCCTAATCTACAGACCCCCTGGCTACGATAGACAATTCTCAAACAACTCCTGCGACTCCATTGCCACCCTCGAACTAAACCATCCCACCCTCACCCTTCTAGGAGACTTCAACATATGGCTTGACATCCCCACCAATTCTATGACCCACTCTCTGGTTGACGGCCTAGATGTGATTAACCGCCATACCCACATAAACGGGCTGACTCACTATAAAGGACACACACTTGATGCCATCTTCAGCTCCCACAACCTGATACATCTAAACCCCCCATCCCTATCATCTGATCTGATCATTTCATTGTTTCATTTGCCGTTCGCTCTCCCAACCCGCTCCCCTTACCCGAACCAGAACCTCTGAATATACGTAAATGCTGGAAGAAACTAAAAATCCTACCAGACCTAGCCGATGCACTCCTTCAGTCTCCTCCCCCTACCCACCTACCTGACGAACCCCTAACCCCTGATGCCTTTGACTCATGGCTCAATACCTCACTAATCCCGATCACCCCCTCTTGCAAACCATCAGCTCGCAATGGGCTTTTTCCTAGATGGTTCACACCAGAACTGAAGACCACTAAACAGCTTTATAAATCCCTAGAACGCAAATGGCGGAAAGACAAAACAGCGCTGAGCAGATCCTCCTTGGCCCGGCACTACCATCTCTACAAGGCCGAAATCCAGAAAGCTAAAAAAAGCCCATTAAAACTCCCGAATCCTAAACTGTAAAAACCCCAGCAAGAACTTCACAAAATCATCGCCGAATTCACCAAACCATCATGTACCACCACCCGTCCCACCCCATCACAATCACTGTGTGACTCACTCTCTCTACACTTTTACACCACAGCTCTCGAAAGAACTAACTCTCTAACCAACAAACTAGCTCTCTTACACCCACCATGCAATCCACCCAACCTACCTGCCATCCCACCACCTGCGACCGATACCCAACCCACCTTCGACTCCTTTGCTCCAATATCAACTGACCAATTTCTCAAACTTCTCTCTGCCCGCAAACCATCCGGCTCCCCGCTCGACCCCTGCCCAGCCACAACCCTCAAAGAAATTTTCGCATCTACACGCGCAGGAGAACATGCAAGAACCATCATAAATGACTCCCTCTCCTCTGGAATTTTTCCCGACGCATTCAAAACCGCTCATGTCAAGCCTCTTCTAAAAAAAACTTCCCTCAACCCTTTCGAGCCCAAAAACTACCGTCCCATCTCAAACACCAGGTTACTTGCCAAACTCATCGACCAAACTGCCTACTCCCAACTAAATGCCTTTATCGAAGCCAACAATCTCCTAGACCCCGCTCAATCAGGTTTCAGAGCCTGTCACAGAACCAAAACCACCCTAACCTCAATCTGGGATGACCTTAAAAACATTGCTGATTCTGCGGGATGCGCCACACTAATCCTCCTTGACCTATCCGCCGCCTTTGACACAATCAACCATTCACTCCTCCTTGACCGCCTCCACTCCCTGGGAATCAGTGGAAACGCTCTCAAATGGATAGCATCCTTCCTCGACAATAGGAACCAAATAACCATACTCTCCGCCTATGCTTCCCACGCCCGACCAGTCAACACTGGTGTTCCTGAAAGAGCATGCCTATCAGCCCTCTTGTTTAACCTCTATATGTCCACCCTCCCACAAATAATCCACTCGCACAATATCCTGTGCTATAACTATGCCGATGACACACAACTAATCCTAAAACTCTTGAACTCAAGACCCAACTGCCAACCCGACCTCGCTTCCTGCCTCCTCGACATAGATCACTGGATGACCACAAACCACCTCTTGCTAAACCCCTGCAAAACTGAAATCATGGTATGTGGCAACACCGTACTCCTTCCGCACCCGCTACCCTGGCCATCTGCCATAGGCAACTCCCTCAAATTCTGTAAAAAACCTCGGTTGCACCTTAGACTAAGACCTAACCTTCTCACTCCAAGTCAACAACGTCTTCAAGTCCTGCCACTACCACCTTAAAACTCTTAGGCACATTTTTCCATACCTCTCCTTTCCCAACAGACTCTCTGCGGTCCAATCAATTGTTATGTCAAGACTGGACTATGCTAACCCCCTTTACCTCGGAGTCCACGCGTACCAACTGATTAAACTACAAAGAGCACAAAACGCTGCAGCCAAACTGCTCCTAGCACTCGGCCCAAGAGATCACATCTTCCCAGCCCTCAAAATTCTGCACTGGCTTCCAGTTGCCCGAAGGGTGACCTTCAAAACCTTATGCATCTCTCACCGAGCAATGCATAAAACCGGACCTCAATATCTTCAAGAAAAACTAAAATCCTACCATCCTCCATGCACTCTAAGATCAAGCTCTGCCAGCCCCCTAGTCATACCAAAAACCAACTCAGTCAGATTAGGTGGATCATCATTCTCAGTCCTGGCCCCTGTAAGAGGATTCAATTCAACACTACAGCTAAGTCAATGCCTAGTCTGGGATACTGAATGGAAACCCTTATTGATATATCTTTATGTCCAGTTCATGCGTTCTGGATGACTACCCCTATATAACACCCCTCCCTTGGAATCCCCCTGACCCCCCTGAGCCAAGAAGTAGTTCTGTTTTGCAAGTTAAAAGGTTTATTTGAGAAATTAAACAATATAGATATATATCACACTTTATAATAAATTAATAATTGGATATCACACTGAATATGAGCAGTAATCAATAATGGATAGTCTGGCACTAGCACACTTGTGAATAGGAACAGAAGAATAAGGTGGTAGAGAATGCTTTATATAAGTTCAGATGGATGTAATGTTGAATGAAAAATGCAATACAGAAAATACTCAATATGATTTCAACAAAACAATGTAATCACTTTTCTCTGGCAATCCCCTCCCCCCTTTATGCAATGCAAGGAAATGGAAGGAAAGCACACAGTTCTCAGAAATGCAATCAAATGTAATTCAGTTCACCCCAGCAAGCTTAGACTACAGATCGGAGTTTGAAACACAGGCCCAAAATGCTTTTATATGTGCTGGCAATGAAGTGAAAAATATGCTAAAATGCTTTTAATTCCCTCTAGAGGTTCAGGGTGAGTGGTATCAAGTTAATATTAGTCCAGGCTCATTTTAGCAAGGATCTAGGAGTAACTAGCAGGTTAAACGAATTTTTGGCAACTGAAAGCAAGAAAACTGCTGTTTTCACACGTTGAGAAATTTGCAAATCGCGGCAAATTCGCGAGTGCGTTTTTCGCGATTGCGGCAAAAGTATCGGTGGTAGGAATGCGGTTCTACGTTTGTAGAAAAGCCAGCTTTCAGAGGAAAGTTACTGCAAGTCTCTAAGACAAACGGTCACGGAGATATGAGCGATTAAATAAAGGTAGTTTTTCGGATTTGGAATGTTAAAATTCAAAAAGACAAGTGCAGCTTGCAACTAGAAAATGACAGGTGACAGCTTTACAAATGACAGGTGACAGTTAGGAGGCAGTTCTACTTAGATTAAAATAGATTGAATTATATTATTTTAACTAAGAGATTGGTTCTGCACCGTCTTGCTAGGTACTCACACTATATTCTTGAATTAGAATGGGCCTCGCCACGGCCTCGCCACGGATCGGTCAGGTTTAGACTGGACTCTGGTCTGGTCTCTGCACTTCACAGTGATCTGGGTCAGCTCTCTGGTTCTGCTAACAGTGGTCTGGGTCAGCTCTGCTCTCTCTCTAGCCTCTCTGGATTCTGGAGATTGATGGATTTGAAGTCTGAATCTTTCTGCACAGCTTTCTCTAGAGATTGATGGAGGTAAAGTATGGATTTTCCCGGCAGAGCGTCCCGCAGCAAATGGATTTGAAGGTCCCTATCTGTCCTGACTGTCTGCTTTTATGTGTTTTGAAAATGGGTGTGTGTGCAGCATCACTAGGCTCTACCCCTCTCCACTTGTCATTGGCCACTTCCTCCTCTTCCCCTTGATTGGGGGAATGAAATGAAGTGTCATCATGATGTTTTCCATGTCAGTACTGCACAGTTTTTGAGGTAGGGCTCGGATGCATGGGTAAAAACATCCCACAAGCCCCCCTCTTGCGATGGCCATTCTATTTCACTAATGGGACTCGCAAGACCTGGGATGTTTCCTCATCTTCTTCCAATAGATGGCACAGTTCAGCATCTTTTCCTCCATCCGGTACTGATCGATCGGTTCTCCTCGCCGGTACGGATGGGAATATTGGGCGGTACGCTGGGCCCCCCGCGTCTCTGCTCCCGGTCTCCGGATCGTCCTCCTTGGCCCGTCTCCAGGTTTTCTTTCTCCTAGGACGACAAAGGAAGAGCGGCAATACCTATCCATAGACATTTTTCTCCCACCATTGATATAGGGGGGGGTGGCATATACATTTTAGAACTCAGCAGATATGAACATGCACATTTTTTTAAATTAAGAGACAGGAACACAAACTTGAGAAACACAGAATTTGATAGGCTATATGTAGGATCTTTTAAGTTAGAACTGAATTAATCTGAGACAGTACCCTCTAGGATTCCAGAGGATTCCTCCAGTTGTTGCAAAGTGTGCCTGGGATGGCAACACTTCAACTGGTTTATGTGGACCCACTTGTCTTCCCCCTCTGCCAAACCGCCTTTGGGGATGCGGATCTTGTAGGCCACAGGGGAGATTTTGTCTATAATCTCAAAGGGTCCCTTCCATGTAGGCAAAAATGTTCACTGTTTGGCCTGGTTCCTTTGGAAATTGTATAGATAGACCCGGTCCCCCACCTGATATTCCTTCCTGGAAGTTTTCAGGTCATAGTGGGTCTTCATGCTATCAGCTGATCTTTCTAGATTCCGCTGAGCATAAGCAAAAGCATGTTGAAGGTGTTTCCTTAAATTCTCCACATACTCATGAGTTGTGGAGGCATTTATCAGTGTCTGCTCTTGGGTCCTGTAGAGCAAATGCTGAGGAAGCACCATCTTGCGTCCAGTCATCAACTCGAATGGTGACATTTTGGTTGCAGATGAAGGGGTAGATCTGATGGCCATTAGGACCAGAGGTAATCGGATATCCCAACTTGGCCCAGAATCTGCCACAAACTTCTTTAATATGCTCACAATGGTTCGGTTATATCTCTCTACTGCCCCAGAAGAAGCTGGCCGGTAAGCAATATGCAACTTCCTTTTGACCCCCAGTATCTCCCATATCTTTGTCATCACTTCACTGGTGAAGTGGCTACCTCTGTCTGACTCAATCCTTTGAGGTAGACCAAAACGGGAAAAGATGTGGTTAATCATCAGGGCAGCTGCAGTTTCTGCCTTGCAATTTGGGGCTGGGAGACATTCCACCCACTTGGTAAACAAGCATGTCACAGTCAACATGTACTTATTCCCCCTAGCAGAGCGAATCACAGGGCCTACAAAGTCGATTTGTAAATCTGACCATGGCAGTGTCATCCCCCGCTTTTGGAGAGGCGCACGGTGCGTGAGGGATGATGGCTGAAATTGTGCACACACAAGACACCCCTTCAAGTATTGGTCGAGGTCCTGCCCCATGTGTGGCCAGTATGCAACCTCTCTTAAGATTTACAATGTTGTGTGAAACCCCCTATGACCGGCGGTGGCCGCATCATGGGCGTGACTTAACATCAGGCTTCGGAATGAGGTAGGAACCACCCACTGATCGTGGCCAGCTTTGGATTTCCTTACCAACAAACCGTCTTGGATCCGGAACATTTTTGGACATTTCATCAACACTCTTAGGTCCTCTTTCCCAATATAATCGGTATCCGTCAGGGGAAAGTTCTCAGGGTCCTCAAGGTGCTGGTAAAACTTACCAATAATTGGATCCCCCTTCTGAGCTGTAATCAAATCAGCATCAGGGGTCTCCTTACTCCATTGTGCAATTGAAAGGTCGTTGTGAGCATTTGTCTGGGACCTAGTGATAGCAGTGACCTGGATTTCCCCCAACAGGGGCTCAATCTCAATTAGATCCCCTTGGATGGCCCCGGTTTTGGCCAGCTGATCAGCTAAGTCATTTCCAGTTTTGTCTGGTCCCTCTACTTTGGAATGACCCTTGATCTTTTTCCAATAGATGGTCATCTCATTCGAGGTGACCAGATCATCAATGTTTTGGATCAACTTCCCATGTTTCAAGGGTTTGTTGTTAGCACATAACATGCCTCTGGTTTTCCAATTAACCAGGTGCTCCACGAACCCGTTCCGTACATAATCCGAATCTGTGATTATGACCAGTTCGTGGAGTTGATGCTGGACAGCAGTGAGGATGGCCTGATGCACAGCCATCAATTCTGCCACCTGACTACTTCGGGGACCAATTTTGTATCCAGCGGAGGGTTCTGGGGACTCATTCACCCATGCATTCCCTACGCCGGCCACCAGTTCTTTCTCCCCGTCGTTGTCAACATGGTAAGAGCATCCATCCACATACACAGTGGGCATTCCCTCACACGTGTCCTCTTCAAAGACTTTGTGGGGGGAATTAAGGTATGCCTCCATGTTGTCCTTTATTTTTAGACTTTCGTCCTCGAGACAGTTTTCTTTGGCACAATCATGCAAGTCAGCCAGACCTTGCGCGAGGGGACTCTTCTTGTTTTGGCCATATCTGACCTCCACAGGAAAGCCTTGCATTGACAGAATCCAGGAAGTAATTCGGGAATTACTCACATTCCCGGCTCGGATTCTGTCACTTTGGAGATATTGCAGAGGCTGGTGTGGAGTCTCCACTATGATGTGTTCCCCCTGGATAAACGGGCGGTAATTCTTCAATGCCCACACCGTTGCCAGGAGTGCCTTCTCACAATCGTTGAATTTTTCCTCCACAGAGGATAAAGTTTTGCTCGCATAGGAGATTACTTTATTGACCTTGTCATGCTTTTGGTATAATACTGCTGTCAAGCACGTATTAGAGAACCCCGTCTCCAGGAAGAACTCCTTGTTTCTGACAGGGTAAGCCAGGCAAGGCGCTTGTGAGAGGCATCTTTTGAGTTGTCTTACTGCCTCGGCTTGTTCTGGACCCCATTCCCACTTGACCCCCCCCTTCAGGAGATGAATCAGGGGTCTGGTGATCTCTGCGTAGCCCTCAATGAACTTTCTGCTGTAATTAGTCAGTCCAAGGAGGCTCCTTAGTTCCCGCAGAGTTGTGGGGTCTTTCAGTTTCTGAAGTGCTTCCACTTTCTTTTCCTGGGGACAGAGACCCTGAGGAGTAATCTCATGCCCCAAGAAATTAACACGGGTTCTACACCACTGTGCTTTCTGAAAGGAAAGTTTTGCTCCGGCGGCCCTCAACTGGGTCAGAACATAACGGATCTCCGCTATGTGTTCCTCCACAGATGAACTTTTGATGAGGACATCATCTACATAAGCCAGGTTACCCCTTGCACCCAGGTCGGGCATGGCCTTATGTAGGAAAATATTGAACTCATTACCGGAGTTAAGGTATCCGAAGGGAGTCCGGGTCCATGTATACTGCTGGCCCCCAAAGGTAAAAGCCAGCTTGTATTGGTCCTCCCTACTGACAGGCATGGTCCAGTATCCATTGGTCAGGTCTATTGCAGTGAATACCTGTGACCCCTGGATCTGGGCCAGCCCTTGGTCAATGTAGGGCAGAGGCCCTCGGGAAGTATGGACCCGTTTGTTGAGCTCCCTGAGGTCGGCGCAGAGTCTCCACTGGTCGTTTGGCTTCAATATTCCCAGCACCGGATTATTGAAGGTGCTGTGAACTGGACGGATTATTCCCCGGGACTCAAGGTTCTTAATTATTTCAGTAAGGGACTCCATTGATGCGAGAGGCAAGCGATATTGCTTCACAAACACAGGAGTCATGCCAGGGTCCGTGGGGATTGTTGTTGTGTGGATGTCAGTGCGACCACAGTCATATGAGTCTACCACAAAGAGATCTTGGAAATCCAAGAAAACTTGTTTCAACTTTTGCTTTTGTTCCAGAGTCACACAGGCATCAGCTAGGTTGACTCTCTCTTCCACCATCTGCCTGAAGCCTGGAAAGACTTCTGGTTTGGCTATCTCCGCGGCCTCCTCCAGCTGGGTGGAGAAGTCCCTGGTCAGAGTGCTGATTTGGACCGGAGGCTTCAGGTGGGAAAGGCAGCCCTCATGGACCTGGAAAATCACCTCATCCCTCCTGAAGTCACAAGTCACATCTTCCTTACCATAAGGGCAAGAAGTGTACACCATGAAGTTCCCCCCATGTTGGGTAAAAATCCTGTCTGGTGTTGTATTGTCATCACTGTCACTGTCAAAGCAGTCCTTGGGGATTGGCCCTAACAGTTCATTACCTAAATCTATGGAAAAATGTCGGTCATCAACCGCCATTCCAATAATGGTGCCTGCGGCTAGAGTAATACTCTTTAAGTCGCTGTTATCCACCTCTATTGGAATGGTGTCATGTTCTATGTTGACTAATGGAGTTGGGTTCACCCCCAACCCTAGCTGTTGGAGAGAAGCATTTAGATGTATGTAAGCATCAGGGTTTTGCAAATATTGTCCTCTTTTAGCTTTCACTTCCAGGGAGAATTGTCGGGTCCTTTCTGGGATGGTGACTTCCTCTTTGATCTGAATTTCAACTGCATAAGGTAGCAATTGAGCTGACCTAAATGCTTTTTCTGGATCATCAAAGCCCATGGGATTATCCGCTAATCGGGACCAAGCTTTGAAGTTTATTAGGTCCAAACTAATGGCAAAGCGATTGAGAATGTCACTGCCTAAGTAAAAGGCGGCAGGGACGTCTCGCACGACCCAACAATTGTGGACTATGCTCTTGTTGCCAATGGAGATTTTGAGCATACACCTGCTTGGCAGGAGATGTTTGGAATTGGGTGCTTCCAGGTCCATTTCCCATTTGTCTATCAGTTTGAATGTGGGAATGGCTGGATCTTTCGGGAGTTGCCGAAATATGGATTCGCTGATGAAGCTCTTACCATTGTTCACGCACACTCGAGCGAGAACAGAGTCCTTCCTATCATTTAACTGAACAGGGATGAACAACTGCTCTCCAATTTGCTGAATATCAGCCAGGCTCTGAGCTGATTTCACATCTCTCTGGACTATAGGAGTGGGAGTTTCTGATTGTGGATTGGTAAAGAATTTCAGGGTGTTTCCTTTCAGTGTGGAATATCACCTTAAACTGGAAGGAAGGTTGATTTTCAGAAATAGAGAGGACCCTCCATCACCAGTCTGTTGTCCTACTGCTATTACTGTCACGTCTGGAATTTGGCTATTCTGGAAGTGAAATTCTACTTGGTCAGATTTTTGTTCAACCATGTGGCAGGTGCCGTTTAAACTAACATGGCTGACACTCTGTTTTAATTTTATTGGTCGGCTAGTCTGGGTCCAGAGGACCTTGTTTACACAATCTATTAGGGGTGACAACCTTCTCAGGAGGTCATTCCCTAGTAAACAAGGGGTGCCCTCTGGAGTCACAACTATGACCGGGTGTTTCAACTTGTGTCGCCCAATTTTAATGTCCAAGTCCGCCGTCCCCTCGACGGGAATTTCCTTCCCGTCAAAGTTCTGGAGTTGTCCAAGAAGTGAGGTGAGAGGAATTTGGTAATTCCCTCCCCTTCCTGCATTCAGTTCATCAAAGGCCCTTCTGGACAGAAGGGTAGCTTGAGATCCCGTGTCCACCAGCGCTAAAATTGTACCCTGCCCCTGTACTTGTACCGGGGCATAGTATCTTCCCTCCTTCTCCTCAAGGGGGCACAGATAATGCACATTTTTGGACAACAGGTGGGCTAACTTTCTGGTTTTGGACATTTCAAGAGAATAAATTTGGGCAGACTTCTGTGGAGAGTCTTGGTAATCTGAAAGAAAAAATTGGCAACTGGAGATCAGAGCCATTGTGGGTTCCCCTGGCTCCGGTTCCGGGCCGCCCCCCCCTTTTTGGAGGCAGTCACCAGGATGGGTTTGAACCAGGGGATTTTCTTGCTGTTTGTTCTGGGATGAGATGGTGGGTGGCGGTAGCTCAGTCTCCACATCTCCCCAGTCTGGATTTGCATCCCTAGGGACCCATTTTTCTTTGGGAGGAGTTCCCCCCTCTCTGAAGGAGAAGATCCTTTTCCCCGGATCCTCTGAGGATCCCTCTCCCTCAAATTGGAAGATCTGTACCTCCTCCTCAAACTGAGTCTGTTTGGGTCTTTTGTTTCTCCTACCCCCCCTCTGCTCCTTAGGAGGCAGGCTTTCAGGGGCAAGAGATTTTGTTTCCGGTTCCTGGGTTTCCAGGGGCTGTTTACAAGTGAGGAAGGAAGCTTCCTCCAAGGCTTTACAGCCCCCTTCCCTTTGTGCCTCCTCCCTGGGAACCGGTGAGTTATCGGGGTGCTGCCCCCGTCATTGTTCTGGAGCACCAGGTCCAGAGTTGGGTGCGTTCTGCGCCGGCATGCCGATCTGAGGGTTCTGCTGAGCCCTCAGTATGTGACCCAGATCCCGCGCCATGTTTTGAACCTGGCGCTCTAACTGGGAAACCCGCTCAGGCTGATACGGGGCCCTGTTTTCTCCCCTGGGCTGATCCCGGGAAGGGTAGCTATCCCTTCTTTGGTAGTACCCCTGGTTGGGAAGATTTGGATACCCCTCCACCCTTGGCCTCCCCTCTCCCGGATTCGGTTGTCTGGGCTCAGGGAATTGGGGAAAGAAGGGTGGAGGATTTTGGGGCTGGAAGTTGGGTGGATACCTGGGGAAGAAGTTCTGCCCAGGGTTTGGTGAGTTTCTGCCCTCTGGTGAGAAGTTGGGAGGGAAGTTCTCTGGGTTAGGTGCTTGGCTGGATCCCCCCCCTTGGGCTGGAGGAGTCCACACATAACCCAGGATGGGTCTGTTTCCCTTGTACCGGGGGCTTACATAATCAGGAGAGCGAGGGACCCCATTTGTGGGGCTGCCTCCCTGGCCCCCTGTCTGTGACTGGCCCGAGGACCTTCTGGGCCTAGCATTATTAGGTGCAGGTAGGTTTTTAGGCCCCCCATCTCCAACTCTAAAACGGGGGTGACCTTTACCTCTGCCACCTTGGCAGCAGCAGGGGTGTTGTTGGCTTTGGGGTTTTTGGGCGCATTATTTTTATTTTCTATTGGCTTCTGCACCTCATAGATCCGGGTCGCCTGTTCAATGACCCAGTCTAAAGATCTTTTCTCGTGAAAATCCCTCACGAGCTGGGTCATTATGTATTTGGGCAAGGCATGGAAAAACATATTAATAAATTCTCTGCTATCCGTGCGCACCCTTCTTGTGGTCTGTGCAAAAGCACGCTTTAACTCCTGCACAAGTTCTTGTGGGGCCTGATCCTCCCCACATTGTAAATTGTAGGCTGCCTTTCGAGCCTCTTGAGGATTTCTATGAGTAGAAAAATGTTTCAAGATGGCCGCCTTATAGGTGGACCATCTTAAATGATTTTGGTCCTCCAGCCCCGCAAAGAAACTGGAGTATTCTGGGGAGAATGTCCACTTTACATATTGGATACAGCTTTGGCTGTCCTTCAAATGAAAAGTCTCCATCATTTGCTCATAGAGCTCCAAGTGTTCCCAAACAGAGTACTTGGCGTTCTTATGATAAGGCGTGATGACACTCCTGATTGCCTTAATCTGTTTCAATGGGTCCTTAATCAAGGCCCTTTTTGCCTTATTGGCCTTTTTGGTTCGGGTAACCCTTGTCCATTCGTCCTCTGACTCAGAGGCACTGCTCCCAGAGGTTCCTGTCTGATCTTCCAGGTTTTCCCGGATTCTGCGAGCCTGGGAATGGCTGGCCGAATGTGGGGACCTGGTCTCCTGTGTCCTGTACCGCTCAGAGGAGTCTTCAGATCCCTCCTTGCTGCCAGGATTTGATGGGTACCCCCCCCACTGACCTAACTGGGCAGAGGTTTTCAGGATGCCCTTAATGGGCCTACTCTCCTGGGGTTCCCCATCAAATTGCACTGTGCTTGGGTGCCCATACCCGGATGCCCGCCCCTCCATTCCTGGGTGGTACCGGCCTATGAGCCCCATGCTTCTGGCTGGATAGTAATCTGCCATCCCTGTGGCCCTGTGCTCATGTGCGCCAGGGGACATGGGGGTGGCAGAGTCCAGGGACTGAGAGAAATAAAGGCCTCTGGTACTAGGGCTCCTGGGGTTATGCTCAGGAGTTTCTCTTTCCCAGCGAACCTCATCTCTATCCGCCCCTGCTCCCTGTTGCAATGCAAGAGCCTGCGCCTTCAGTTCCTCAGTTAAGGCCTTACTAGACTCTATCAGTCTCTCCTGCATCGCTACCTGTTGTTGGAGCCTATCATTGTGCTGGCAGAGAGCCTCATTCTCTCTCTGCGTTTCCTTATTGGTCCTGGAGCACTGGGCCAGTCTTTGCTGCAGGAGGGTTACCTCCTGAGCTGTGTCCCTATTGGCCTGCTCCTTTCTTGCCAGAGCATCCTCCACCTTCCTGGTGTGCTCTAACAAGTTCTGGTGTTCTTTTTGGAGGTCACCCAGTCCCTGGAGGGCCAGGTGATTTTCTTCCATTTTCCTTTTTAAGTGGCAGACTTCCTGGCCTAAGGTATCCCTTTCCTGACTAAGAGCCTGCATCTGTGCCGCCAGGTCGTCCCTTTGCCTTTGGAAGGCACCAGCTTTCTGGCGCTCCTGGTCGAATTCTGCCTGGGTATCCAGGTCTTTCAAAATCAGTTTATTGCTCTCTGCCTTCTCCCTATCTAGGTGGCTTTGCAGGGTGACTACCTGCTCAGCACATGCCCTATTGAAGTCTAACTGTTGCTCCAGCTTTTTCTGGCTCTGAAGTAGGGAGTCCAAACCTTCTTGGTACTCCTTCTGCAAGGCCAGAAATCTGGTATCCTGGTCAGCCTTTTCCTGTTGCAGGATGTCCATATCCCTCTTTATTTTAATGATGTGCTCTCTACTCTCATTTTCTGACTCCTGGCTCCCCTGCAGCCTCTGCTCAGAAGAGACCAGGTCAGATTGGACCTTCTCTAACGCCATCTGTCGCTTATTCGCCAGATCTTGGCTTTCAGTACATTTATCCTGCATGTCTCCCATATATAGGTACAGGTATGCCGCTATCCTAACCATCTTGTCTTGTTCATCCTTAGCTTTAGGAGCCATGTATAGTTCACTCAGGGCCACATGTAAGGGACCCTGATCTCTCCATATATCTGACCCTGTTTCCGTGACCTGTTGCGTGATGGCCTGCAACCAGACCATGCGGTCCTGGTGAGTCCACTCACCTCTCACAAATAACTTATGTAAGAAGTGCTCTCTGGCTATTTTCATGTCTACTAAGGTCGTCATTCTAGAGATTGGTCTCTGTCCTGACTTACAGAAGTTTGTATTTTATTTTTTTGCAAAACAGACCTTTTCCTTAGAGCGTTCCTTTGAGGAGTGCTTTACAGCGTAACACAGCGTGGTGATCCGACCGGATATGTGTATCTGGTCAGCTGGCACACTGTATTAATCTGCACAAGTGATAGATCTAACCCAAACGTCCGGCCCGAGCCCCCAATTTGTAAGAGGATTCAATTCAACACTACAGCTAAGTCAATGCCTAGTCTGGGATACTGAATGGAAACCCTTATTGATATATCTTTATGTCCAGTTCATGCATTCTGGATGACTACCCCTATATAACACCCCTCCCTTGGAATCCCCCTGACCCCCCTGAGCCAAGAAGTAGTTCTGTTTTGCAAGTTAAAAGGTTTATTTGAGAAATTAAACAATATAGATATATATCACACTTTATAATAAATTAATAATTGGACATCACACTGAATATGAGCAGTAATCAATAATGGATAGTCTGGCACTAGCACACTTGTGAATAGGAACAGAAGAATAAGGTGGTAGAGAATGCTTTATATAAGTTCAGATGGATGTAATGTTGAATGAAAAATGCAATACAGAAAATACTCAATATGATTTCAACAAAACAATGTAATCACTTTTCTCTGGCAATCCCCTCCCCCCTTTATGCAATGCAAGGAAATGGAAGGAAAGCACACAGTTCTCAGAAATGCAATCAAATGTAATTCAGTTCACCCCAGCAAGCTTAGACTACAGATCGGAGTTTGAAACACAGGCCCAAAATGCTTTTATATGTGCTGGCAATGAAGTGAAAAATATGCTAAAATGCTTTTAATTCCCTCTAGAGGTTCAGGGTGAGTGGTATCAAGTTAATATTAGTCCAGGCTCATTTTAGCAAGGATCTAGGAGTAACTAGCAGGTTAAACGAATTTTTGGCAACTGAAAGCAAGAAAACTGCTGTTTTCACACGTTGAGAAATTTGCAAATTGCGGCAAATTCGCGAGTGCGTTTTTCGCGATTGCGGAAAAAGTATCGGGGGTAGGAATGTGGTTCTAGGTTCGTAGAAAAGCCACGATTCCCAGCTTTCAGAGGAAAGTTACTGCAAGTCTCTAAGACAAACGGTCACGGAGATATGAGCGATTAAATAAAGGTAGTTTTTCGGATTTGGAATGTTAAAATTCAAAAAGACAAGTGCAGCTTGCAACTAGAAAATGACAGGTGACAGCTTTACAAATGACAGGTGACAGTTAGGAGGCAGTTCTACTTAGATTAAAATAGATTGAATTATATTATTTTAACTAAGAGATTGGTTCTGCACCGTCTTGCTAGGTACTCACACTATATTCTTGAATTAGAATGGGCCTCGCCACGGATCTGGTCAGGTTTTAGACTGGACTCTGGTCTGGTCTCTGCACTTCACAGTGATCTGGGTCAGCTCTGTGGTTCTGCTAACAGTGGTCTGGGTCAGCTCTGCTCTCTCTCTAGCCTCTCTGGATTCTGGAGATTGATGGATTTGAAGTCTGGATCTTTCTGCACAGCTTTCTCTAGAGATTGATGGAGGTAAAGTATGGATTTTCCCGGCAGAGCGTCCCGCAGCAAATGGATTTGAAGGTCCCTATATGTCCTGACTGTCTGCTTTTATGTGTTTTGAAAATGGGTGTGTGTGCAGCATCACTAGGCTCTACCCCTCTCCACTTGTCATTGGCCACTTCCTCCTCTTCCCCTTGATTGGGGGAATGAAATGAAGTGTCATCATGATGTTTTCCATGTCAGTACTGCACAGTTTTTGAGGTAGGGCTCGGATGCATGGGTAAAAACATCCCACACCCCCACTCTGTGGAATGCACTTCCACCCCACATCAGACTCACCGAGGACCTCATGTCTTTCTTCAAATTACTGAAAACATGGCTCTTCCCCTAAAATCAACTCTTAACTCAAACTGAATAACAGCAATCAATGACCTAAGACCAAAGCTGCTTTATCATAAATAACAATCCAGCACCAAGATCCAAGTGAGAATTCGAAAACTAATAACAGCCAATGTAAATTAAAATGGATAAACTGAATAGAACGAATGAAGTGGATGAAAGTAGTAAAGTGGATGAAAGGAATAAACTTGATGTAAGCAGTGAAGTGGACGAAATGAAGGAAACAGATGAAATCAATGAAATAGAAACAAAGTAGACGAGAGGAATAAAGTGGTCAAGAGGATGGAAAGGATGAGTATATGACACGGATGGTATGCACGGAATAGATAGAGTGCTTGGAATGAATTGAAGGCATGGAATAACAGAGTGCATGGAATGAATGGAACAAATGGAATAGATGAATCAAGTGCATGACATGGATGGAGTGCATAGACGGATGGAGTGCATGGGACGGACGGAGTATATGGGACGGATGGAGTGCATGGGACGGATGGGGTGAGTGGGACGGATGGGGTGCGTGGGACGGATGGGGTGCGTGGGCGGACGGGGTGCGTGGGGCGGATGGGGTGTGTGGGGCGGATGACCTGTATGGTGCGTGTGGAGCAGATGCTGTGTGTTGAGCGAATGACGTATGTTAGAGGATGAAGTGGGTGGAACGGATGGAATGCATGGATCAGACGAAGTGCATGGATCAGAAGGAATGCATGGAACTGATTGAACAGATAGAGTGCATAGAACTGAGTGACTACATGCGACGGATGGAATGCATGGTACAAAGAGAGGGCATGGAATGGACATTGTGCAAGAATGATTGGAGCGCATGGAACGGTTTGAGCGCGTGGAACAGTTGGAGCGCATGGAACGGTTGGAGCGCGTGGAACGCATGGAGCATGAAGGCGCTCTATCTCAAGCACCTACTGAAAACCCTCACATCACCACACTTACTCTCTTCTATACACCACCACTCAACTAGAACACAGCGATGCTATGACACATTTGGTATAGCTGTTCTCATACCAGCATCTGCAACATACTCCCCATCATCCTAACTAAACACAGTTGGCTGCACACCACCAGCGTAGGCGTTCTCCTCAGGCCTAACACAGCCAGAATCAGTCTGGCATCAACCTGCCAGAATGAACACAAACTCCTGATCTCCCAACCACCACACCTACCGCTAAGAAGCAGCTATCATATGAGTGCCACACCTGCTGCACACATGTCCGGTGCACACACGCACCTTATGGCTCTCGCTCTCTCTACTGACTCAAACTACGGTTCCTGAGGGCGTTCAACCTACCAGCGCCTTGAGATCATACTAATGGTACATAAGGCGCTATATAAATGCAAAGTAACATAACATAACATAACATATGTGTGTCATGTCCTAGCGCTATTATGCCTGCAGGCCTTTGTCCATGTGTTTTAGAAATAAATGAACTAAAACTAAACTACACTTCACCTTATACATAAAGTACTGTTCTTTCCCAACCTCTACTTTAAGAAATCAAACACTGCTGCAACAACAATCCAGCATTGCATTAAAACTAGGCTGCAGTTTACCTATTCTTTAAAAACACTGCAACCCATTACAAATATATTGCACCAAAAACACAGAACTTCTTTCATTAAAATCACCAGCACATACATAACCTAGATATGCATCTTTTTTCACACCGATTTTTTTTTGCCCTGTTCCTTGTAATGTCCCAAACAGCACTACTCATACTCCAATTTTTACAAGAACATAGTTTACATACTTTACTACACCACACATAACACAACTTTATTAACTCATTTTTCCTAACAACTCCTCCTACTTTCATAAATAACAATCTCACTTATTAAAATGACTTCACCATTACGACATATAGCCACTAACTTTCTTTTACAATTACAGGAAAAAAGAAGATTGCTGAAGACAGTTACTGAAAAAAGAACAGTCTTTATATCATACAAAGTACATTAACACAACATGTATATCTCTAATTGTAGCAATTTGCTTTCACTATAAATTAGCCTAGAGTATTATTTTTGAGTTAACAACATTTATTTCACTGTAACCTATTAAATTGCAACATTCACACTTGTTCTATTACCATCTAAACATTGCTCTTTATTCAATACACCACCCATTCTTTACTGGCTAACAACAGATCTAACTTTCATCAACGTCTATACCACAATTTTCCTGCCTTACTATTCCATACCCTTAACCACGTGAGGTCCTAATTCCAACCCAACAAGTTTCACACTCATTGCATTCCAAATCACTATCACACATTACCATGCACACACACTTCCTCACCCATTTTCCATTACACCCACACAACCCTCATACCTATGCACTACATCACACCATTATAACAACCACTGATTTCCTCAAACCATCAAAAGGTCCCTACATATTCAATCGCACCACCACTCCCTTACTCACTAACCCAAGCCCATCTCACCTGTACAGACTTTTACTCTTACACCCTTACCAAATACATCTATCATCCCACTACACAATCACACAGCACTCTATACATCTCTACAATCACACCCTCATACCCATGAACAATACATGCATATACATTCCACAAATGGCAAACCCAAGATTTTCCTTTCTCCCAACAAACAGAACACAATGCCTACTAAAAACCAACTCTGTAGAAAACAAAGAAAGAATAAAGCAGATAAGAATAAAAGCAAGCCATATAGTTTTCCACCTCTAAAAAACTATATAGAAAACATTTTAAAATGAACAGCTAGTAACCTCGCTCAACAAAACTAAAGCAGGCACCACTAAAAAAAGTAAGGCACCTCTTGCAAAAACTAAAAGTAAAATAAATGTCCAAACAAAAGCAGGCCTACTAATGAACTTAACACTTTATCTACCAATGTTAAAGTAGCCACATTAAAGCATTCCAAAATGTTTATTTGACAAAAGAATTCCACCTTGGAATTCTTCACAATGTTATAAAGATAGCTAAAAGTCACGATCTACCCTTAAAAACTACTGCAGAAGACTCATTCTCACATCTCTAATTGACATCATATTTCTACTAAAGAGAAAGTTGTTTATATTGATTTTAAACAAAATGAAACCACTAACTAAATATTTATTTAATTTTCATTCCTTCAAACTATGATGGATCCCAAATGCAATGAATACAACAGGACCACATTGTTCCAAGGACTATCAGGCATTGCCAATAATATTATACTGTTCTACGAATTAGCAAACTTGGCTTTATATAATTTTGAATCAAGGGCGCAGCAATTAGTGAAAGTCAATGTGTATGTGTTTGTAAAGTATTGGTTTCTCATTCTCTACTAGATTCTAATGGGTGTTTTTCTTTTTCTCTTTCCTTATATTTGTTATTTAACCTCCCTGCTCCCTCCCTCGATACCCCTACAGATCAATTGATGACCATAATGACATGTTAACTGGTTGTATTATGATTTTATGTTTCTACATATATACTGGTTAATACTCATGGACATCTTCAATCTTTTATGTCACGAACCTGATGAAATGCCATTTATTTTTCTTGTTCTGAATTGAGGTGGTTTGTTTATGCCTTGAAAAGGACCTATATGGTCTTAACACGTGTCAGCACCATTAGTCTCTCAATCAAGATCACATAAAAATATTGTTTTCATCAGACATTGGGCCTCATTACGAGCTTGCCGGTCTGGATACAACAGTACCGGTAAGCTTGCCGGTACGGTTGCACCCGGACCGGCAAACTCCGAGTTGTGCTCACGGGTGCCTTCCATTCCGCCAGGTCTGACCTGGCGGAATGAAAGGCACCCGTGAGCATAGCATGCCTGTAGCACAGGCACCATTATGTACCGTGCTGGTGCTACAGGCAGCCCCATTCCCATTGAGCCCTCTGGGACTCAATGATAATGGGGATCACCCGATTCCGGCACCCACGAAAGGGCAATTACCTTGTCCGGAGGGGCTGGAATACCCCGGTAATTGCCCATTCACGGGTGCCATACTTTCTTGACACTTAGGAGGTAGCCTTGCTGGTTTTACCGGTTTTACCAGCAAGGCTACCTCCAACCTAGTAATGAGGCCCATTGTATCTTAGTCCCGACTTTCCATATTGTCATATGTCAAGCGCATGCATGTGGAACCATCTTGATTCTCACTAAATGAATCAATACATTACAAAAACAACTTCTAACCATGAATGTCAATATTGATAACTTTTCTGACTTCTGTGAAGGTGAATGCATTCACACAAACAGCACAGAACCATATTTCAATGATGAGGCTTATAAACAAGAACAAAAAAAAACAATTGCCATAGACAGTAATAGCTGAGGGTATGAAACGGTAGGAAACACCATTATGGCAAAAGAAACCCTTATAGAAAAAACTTCCCCAAAAAAACCTTCAACCAAATGTTCCATTTGCCCAAACAAACTGTTCAGTGTACAAATGGACATGCAGCTCAATCTGTAATGTAGGCCAACAATCCTTCAAATCTTTACAACAATTCCTCAATCACTATTGGCCTCATTATAAGTTTGCCGGTAAGGAAACAAGGGTGCCGGTAAACTCACCGGCACCCTTGTTTCCGGACAGGCAAAGTACAAGTCTGCCTTCCAGGGACGCTGTGCCAGACAGATCTGACCCTGCCAGGCATAGGGGTCATGGTAGGCAGACTTTTCACAGGAGCACCGGCACTGTTAGCAACTTTGCCGGTGCTCCTGTGTCCCCACTCGCATAGAGTCCCATATAACTCTATGGGAAAGGAGATTAACAAATATACCGACGCCTGACTTCCCGTCTGGCAGACTCGGAATGAGCTGGTGGCACTGGGAGGTCGGGCGCCAGTAAATTATTCCCAGTCCGGTGGTAGCACTGGCAGGGTTACTGACAGACTCAGAATGATGCCCTATGTGAAACTAAAAGACAAAAGTAGAATGAAAACTTTACAAACCATAGACTCCTGCCCAGTGCGTAGGCACACTGGACTGCAAGGACATCCAGTAGCCTGCATTTCAGGAACTGCTGGCAAAAGCAACTTCCGCCACATCAAAATGTTAGCAATACACTATTCAGCTATACAACATCTTGTGCATAGACTGTTCTATGTAAAACGTCATGCTCTAGAACTTACATTTTTTTTAAATGAATTTTTATTGATTATGTTCAACAAGTGCAACTCGGTAGATACAGTACAGTCCAATTACAAGCAAATACGATAATTGTAAGGTGATTATGAGCAGAAGACAAAGCTACGCAAGAGAAAAAGCTGAAACTTGTCGGATAGACCCCCATTCCCTTCCCACCCCCCCACCCTCTCTCATAGAAACTCAAAGAACAAAAAACAAGTCGGACAGAACAGGCGGTGATTCACACTGCACCGTTTGCTCTACATATTGTGCATTACATGCATAAGATTTCTGGTTTTCCACTCGCAAATAGAGGTCAGTGGACAGCATGGGATGATTTCATTGGCAGTGCTTATTATTCAGAGTGATGGGCCTGAACAATCAGTCTTACGGAATCCCAATATGCTGTGTAAAATTCTAAAAAGGGTAACCATATCATATCTATTTTCTTTCAAGATTCATGCACGGCAGCTGTGAGGCTTTCCATTTCATAAATGGCGTGTGCTTTAGTTAACCATTCTCTTTTTGTGGGGAGGGAGGGTGATTTCCACTTAACAGTTAGACAAACCCTTGCCGCCAGTAGTAAGTTATGTGGCATGTGTGTGAGTGTCACGTTAGAATCGTCATCCGCCGACTCCACTCCAAACACGACCAAGACTGGGGTGAGGATTCTGGGTATCCCATCTATGGCATGAATCCACCCCAGGACTTCTTTCCAGTACATTTTCACTTTGTGGCAATCCCACCACGGATGCCATTAGTCGCACCTTTCACCGCAGCCTCTCCAACAGAGGGAGGATGTGCCTGAGATCATTTTAGACAACCGTTGGGGAGTGTTATGCCACCTCACCAGCAGGCGCGCCTTGTATATCTTGTATTGTACAGAAATGGACGATGCCCACACCGCTTTATGTATGGCCTTCCAAGCCCCCGGCTGGTTCGCGAGACTCAGATCCGCTTCCCACTTGACTTCCAACGATGGGCGCTTTAGGTGCCCTCTCGTGATCAAAGTTTTGTATATTCGTGCAATGAGACCCTTTGTGGTCTGGGGCACTAAGTATCTGCTCAAATGGGATCAGGGGGTGTTTTAGAGAGGTACCCCACCTTGCATCGCTCAGAACACTACGGAGCTGGAGGAATAACATGGGAGAGACCACGCTGCCCTGCAGAGCCTCCCTTAATTCATCATAAGAGATGAGTACCCCCTTTTTCCACATCAAAACTTCAAATTCTAAATAGCATTCTCCTAGATGGAACAGCCAAATAACTCCTTCTACAAATATAGTACATCCTAAGTAAATATTTTGGAACTGAAGTTGACTTAGAAAATTCAGTAACTTCAGAAAACATTAGCGAAAACCTCACAAACACCACACACCTAACATTTACAAGCAAAAAAGAAATAGCTAAGTTTCAAAACACATCTGCTGAAATACCAGACCAAGTATGTGTCTGTTATCACTGAACTTTTTATAAAAAGAGCACACAAGTAATAGATATGATCTACATGGACAATGAGAAATCCCAGTGGTTCCAATTAGCTTTATATCTAATAACAGAAAATAAATCCAAAATAACTGACCCCTCAGTAGTTTGCATATACTGCAAAACAAAGCTTGACAATAACCAAATGCCATCATGTGCTATCACTAATAACTTAGAAATATTCCCACTTCCAACAACTTAATTTGTATGAGAACATTATTATTATTTTTAATATTATTTATATTTTTTATTTTTTTATTTTGTTTGGCTGACAAAATCAACCTTTCAAAAATACATATCATACAAAACATGTTATCATTCAGAAATTCATATGATACAAAACATGTTATCATACAATTTCATCTTGATTCAAGACATTCACATATATTCTTAAAATTAAATTATTTTGTTGAAATGACAGATAATTTGAATTAATAAAGAAACAAATAATAACTAACTACAATAGGAAAATGGTCACCATCTATATTGATGAATTATCACTGATTGCATTCTGGTGGCAAATGTTTAGAATGAAAGTTTGTGATAAAACCACATCAAGAAACTGTACTAGGGCAATTTTGACCGACATTCTAGTAGTGCTAAAGAGGGCTTGCCAGATATCATCATATCTGTTAGTACATGTCAGTGCTAGGAGATTCTTAAAAAACATATTCCGTTGTGGCTTCAATGTAAGGCACCCTACTACCAAATGCTGTAGAGTTTCTTTATGCCCAGGTTTTTTGCAAAAATGGCAAAAATTAATTCCCTTTGGTATTATACCTCTTCTGGCACGTATTTCATTTGTAGGCCACAAGTTCATTCTCAGTCTTAAGTACTGATTTCGAATATGCAAAGAGGGTGAGCATACTAGATAATCCGCCATCTGGCCCAGTTTCTTGTGACCAAACATTAGCACATTAAAATCACTATAAGTGGTGCATTTCACTCGCATACATACCCGGTCATATATATAGAGTTTCAGCTTGAATTTGTCTGGATTGGTTAGCAGTTCATCAATTGACAGATCAGCAGAGATAATTATAGTCAGTCAGTCAAACAAGTTTATTCGGTTGTATAAAGCAACCATTAAACGACAGATAAACACAATTATTACACTGATTCATATTACAAAATCTTAAAATTACACTTCCATAAAAATAGAATCATAGAACATTGCCAACAACAGCATACAAATACGTTTAGCACCTGGACGGTTGCCTCGTCATGAACTACGTTAAAAGATATTTTAGTGATGATTCATACAAAAAAAACCAGTACAGAATACTTTAACCCATTGCGAGTGCTATAAAAAAAAAAATCTTACAGACCCTCACCACCTTGCAGTTTCAGAATACGGTTTCTAAAATACATCGCTCTTTTCAGGAACGTCAAAAGAGCCCATGCGGTGTGAACTGTTTCGGCACGCAAGAGGAACACAAGAGCAGCCCAGTGTGTGCGGATCATCGATTTCTTAAGGACAGGAATAAGGGACACTTTACGTATACCTGCATACCCTATACAGAAGAATAACAAATGAGAGAGATCCTCTCTACCGTGTCCACAAACCGGGCAACCCGCTGAGTCGGGAAAACCCTTCCATTTATGAGTGTTGCCTTGCAGCCGAAGGCAATCGAACCGTGCCCTCGTATTCAGCCACCTGTCCTTT
Organism: Ambystoma mexicanum; assembly: GCF_040938575.1. Classification (NCBI taxonomy): domain Eukaryota; kingdom Metazoa; phylum Chordata; class Amphibia; order Caudata; family Ambystomatidae; genus Ambystoma; species Ambystoma mexicanum. Next base: position 1,339,524,615 of record NC_090934.1, read on the forward strand.
TTTAACGTACTCCAAAGCAAGTAAGGTTGGATTCCAGTTAGGAAGCTAATGCTTGAGTGAAATTCACCATTACTATAGCCACGTTCTAGCAAAATTCTTTTACTTGCTATGAATTCACCCAGCATGGATTTGTAGACAGACCCCTCGCTTTTGGACAAAATAGTATCAGGCGGAAAAAGGGCGCCTAAATTTACTTCACCCAGAATTGAAAAGACATATGCTAGCCAGGGAATTTTTTTCCAGCCACATTTACCTAGCACAGTACGAATAATAGTATGGCACAAGGAAGCATGCTCATTAGCCCACAGCCTGACCCAAAATAAAAGAGGGGCCAACGCCCCCTGGTCTTCCCAAAGCTCCACACCCAACTCCCTATGGACGGCTATTCTAGATACACTGGACGGGAGCCCAAGCATATTTTTAAAGAATTTGCTCTCCTTACGCTGGATTTCCGCTGCATTTTGGAAACCCCAGATAGCTGCACCGTACAAAGTGGAAGCCGCAGTTTGGGTGCCATAAATCTTAAGGATCACATCCAAAGGCCGGCCCCTACACTTCGACATAAATCTAAAGATTCCACCAATCTGTTGACTCATCTTAACAGATTGTTTGGCCACGTGGTCTTTACCATTTAGGCCTCCGAAAAACATATTCCAAGGTAATCAAACGTCCTAACTCTGGGGATGATTTCATCTGCACATAGCATCGGTTTCATGGGCACAGAACGTTTTCTACCAACGCACGCCATTACTGCAGATTTTTTAGAATTAATTTTTAAGCCCAAATTATCCATGAACCTTGAGTAAGCATTAATCAATATCTGTAGGGCCCTAGGTGTTCTTGCGAGAAGGACAATGTCATCAGCATAGGCCAATACTGGGAACCCCCTTCCTCCCAAAACTAGAAAATCCGCCAATACTCCAGTCAAGTCCTGTGAAAGGCCATTAATGTAGAGGCAGAAGCAGATGGGGGCCAGTACACAACCCTGCCTCACACCACACCCCACCTGAAAACAAGCCTTGCAGTGCCCCCCAGAGCCACTGCGAACATAGGCCTCATTATTCGAATGGATGTCAACCAAGGCCTGCAAAATTTCCCCTGGGCACCCTAAGGACCCAAGCACTTCCCAGAGCTTAGCTCTATCCACTTTATCAAAGGCGGTGCTTTGGTCCATAAAAGCTAGATAGACAGCCTCGCCCCGACAAAACACAGAATTAGCCACCAGCAAATACAAATTGAGACTCTGTTCTATGGTGCCCACTCCAGGGCGAAACCCAAATTGGATGTCAGAAAGAACTGATTGTTCCCCAAGCCAGGATTCTATTCGGGCCAGCAGAATTCTCCCAAAAATTTTAAACGATGAGTCTAGAAGGGATATTGGCCTGTATGCACCGGGGCTAGACATGTCTCCCTTTTTAAAAATAGGGAATATTATTGCCCTCTTCCACGAGGAAGGGTATTTCCTCGATTTTAGACAAGCATTAAACGCCACAGTCAGAAGTGGGGCCCACAAATCAACTGGGTCCTGGAACAGATCTGAGGGTATCATATCCGGGCCGGGGGCGCGGTTATGTGCTTGAAGCCTGATTGCCTTAGCAATCTCCTCCACCTCAAACGTCAGGCAGGGGCCACTAAAGTCTGACTCGACCTCTGAATGTGCAGATCCAAATAGGCTACCAAAATGTGCCAACCATACCTCTTCTTCCACATGGGTGCCACTCCCCACGTTGGACCAACATCCCTCCGGACCACTTTTTACAAATGCCCAAAAAGCCTTCTGGTCCCTCTTCATGGCGGCATTCAAGAAATGATAATTATATCCAACACGTTTCTCCACATAGTTGGAAATTTGTCCTTTGATGTCAACAAGTAACAAGCTACAGTGCTGAGTACAGTTCGAGATTCAACACCCAACATGCATTTCCTAAAAAAGGCATACATTCTCCAAGCCACCTGCACAGCTAAGGATACGAAGCCAAATCCAATCCCTGTGGTGTGTGTGACAGCAGAACCAAATCGTCTGCGTAAAGTAACCAAGCCAACTTTTGTTGGCCAAGTTTGGGAGCATCTGCTAGGGCCTCATCTAATTTCCATCCATTGTCTCGTATGAATAGGTTGAACAAAGTGGACGCCAGGATACATCTTTGCTGTAGGCCATGATATGTTTCAAAAGTTGAGGACAACAGACCCTGCAGAGTGAGACGCACCTGCATAGACGTGTTGGTGTGTAGTGATTTTATTAGTGTTAGCAGTGTGGGGAGGCATTTATAGGCACTTAGTTTATTGAACATTTTCTGCCGATCTATTGAATCAAAGGCCACGCGGAAATCTACAAATGCCATGTAGAGTGGCTGTTTCCGCAAACAGTACACCCATTTCAAGCTATAATACGCCGTCAACCAAAAACAGCCAAATTGCCTCCAAATGAGTTACTAAAAGGAATTTGTGGCAAAGTAGTATATTTTCCATTAGATCTTAAAGAAAATGTAGAAACTCTAGGAGTACAATGGCCAATAGAGCTATCTTTGATCATACTAGTTAATGATGTACCAACAAAACACAAACACATTTGGCAACAACTAGTCGACCTAAACAAAGTTAGACAAGCCCTACAACATCTTAAAGAAAACAATGAATACTGCAAGGATATAAACATAGAGGAAAGCTTAAGAGAAACCACCCAAATAATTCAAGATTCAACACCAGCTGGCCAATTTGTAAATGGTGATCCTGTTACTGCAGCCAACATTTGAGACCAGTATACAATTCACCCACTAAACGCCAAAGACACTATAGAAAATGCATTAGAAATATAGCAAATTTGTCAAAGGATCCGCAATGAGCATATGGGAGAAAAGTGTAGAAGCACTTTCTTTTCCTCTAATCTTTCCTATAGGAAAGGGAGGACAATATAATGAAAGATCCACACAAATTATTGCATCAGAATATCAATCTTTACAAATGTATTCTGAAGACTACAGATTCGGAGAAAATGTAGAATACATTTTCTACCTCCTGTTCATAAGTGAATTAGCAACTCTATGTTATGGAGCTGCAAACACACTAAAAACAGGCTCTAATTTTTGAAACATGTCCGCCACCCCACTGCTTCAAAAGATAAAAGACAAAGATGAAGTTTTGCATTCAAATATCACAAATATCTTGGCAAACATGGTACAAACGGATACTGTTTCCGACATCATGCTGATGTACATTGTATGTTAAAGAGCATAGGCCCCCCCACATGGTTTGTTACTTTAAGTGGTGCAGAATACGAATGGGATGACATGTACAACTTCTTAGGGACTGCAAAACAAAACCAAGAGGGAATAGATATAGAAACACCGGGAGAACTCTATTCTCTTGACGAGGTCAATGTATCAAAGTACTTTCACCAGTACTTTATTGCCATGCTGGACTACATCTGCAACAAAACTACCCCTCCACTCGGAGAAGTGGAACACTTCTTTTGGAGAAAAGAATATCAAGGAGGAGCATTACACATCCACATGCTTTTGTGGATAAAAGATGCTCCCAAATGTGGCCATGACAGTGAAGCCACTGTTTTACAGTTTATTTAAAAATACATTACCTGTGGCATGGTTTTAAATATGAAACTAAAACTTGTAGCTCTAAAAATTATAAACCTCTGCTCCTGTGTGTAAGTGGTGAAGCTGGTTCTGGTAAAACATTCTTAAATTTCTTTTAACAGCCCCCAAAGGTACAACAAACGAGGTATACCTTTACACCAACTACTGCTCCAGTAGAGCATCAAAACAAATGAGAATACTACAAATTATCAGCAGAAGCTGCTACTGAAGCAAGCAGAATTCTTAAACAAATTAAAGTGCTCCTGATAAATGAAGTAAGCATGGTTTCCAACCTCATGTTGGCTTTAATTCATACCAGAATACAAGAAATCTTAAGAACCGACTATGAAGAACTGTTTGGAGGAAAACATGTTATTGTTTTCGGAGTCTTCCTACAGTTAACACCAGTAAAAGGTCAATCTATTTCCAAAACATTAGGACAAAAACAATGCCATAACACACTCTGCAGCATTGGAAATGTAATTCTCTGGCAACATTTTTGCTACAGAGAACTAACTCAAAACATGCATCAGTCTTCAGATATAACCTTTGCTAATATTTTCAAAAGCATTAGAACTGATCTGCTTACTAAAGATGCAAAATCAATCTTAAAGACTAGACTAATCCATGAGCTATATAGGCAAAACACATCTGCTCCTGATGCCATGGAACAATTAACTCAACAAAATTCAAAATGCATGTCCTTAATGCCAGCTGCAGTCAATTCAATGATATAATGTTAAACAATGAAATGCAACCCATACTGCATATCAGCTCTACAGACAAACTAGAAGTGCATGGTATGACACTCCCTATTTGTCAACAAGCAGCAGCACGACTAAACAGCTTAGAAAAATGCATCTCCACCAGAGCTGGATTAGAAAAGTATTATCTCTGTGTCTATCCTGCAGATTAATTCTAAAACATAACCTTGACGTAGAACAAGGTTTAGTCAATGGGGAAATTGGTACAGTTGTTGGCTTCCAAACATATCCACATGACAACAACATTCAGTTTGTCAACATCCACTTAGACAAACTTGCAGAAATTAAAATAATAAGCTGCACAATAGCATGTTTCCTTCTTTTTAAAGACATGCATGTACGCAGAGAACAATTCTTTTTATCTCTTGCATTTGCTGTCACTATTCACAAATTGCAAGATCTAACCCTAAATCATGCATTGATTGACATTGACAGTAGAGTCTTTAAAGAAGGTGTGAGTTACATAGCACTTTCACGTCTCCATACACTCAATGGTCAATATGTGATACTAATGCTTCTAAGGTACAATGCAGATGGTACCAAAAACAACTGTAAGCTTACTAGCTTCACAAACGGCCAGCAGGCTATGCATGGATGGCAGAAAGAACGCTAAACTCGCTGTGCTATCGGACCGGCCATACAATACTTTTTTGTCAACACATGCCATGTCTTTATCCCTGACATTTTTATATTAGCAGTGGTACATTTTTGACATTTAAAATGCTTTAAATTGCAAACACACATGCAAAGCCATTTCTGTGTCAGTGTTTAAAATTCCTGTTTTTCATTTGAAAGGGACCCTTGAATTCCTTCTTCCATTGTGTATTAAAATGCTGCTTTTCCTTTGGTAATAACAGGTAGGCCTTTTTCACATGGCCCTTCAGTTTGGAGCCTCTGATTATGCCCCACAACATGGGGCAGAGCTGGGACATTGAGTGATGCATTGGGAAGAACTTGGGCATTGCGATCCACATCAGGCAGAAAAAGGGGCTCTGAGAGCCACATGGGGCAGAACTGCTTTAGTGAGAGTGATATGGGGCAGAACTGCAGCAGTTAGTGCCAAATCGAGCAGAGCAGGGACATTGAGAGCCTCATGGGGAAGAATTACAACATTGAGAGCCACATCGAGCACAGCAGGGACATTGAGAGACACATGGGGAAGAACTGGGGCATTGAGAGCCACCTCGGGCAGAACCGGGGGCACTGAGAGCAACATGGGGCAGCACTGCATTAGGGAGAGTGAAATGGGGCATAACTGCAGCAGTGAGAACCACATCGAGCACAGCAGGGACATTGAGAGACGCATGAGGAAGAACTGAGGCATTGAGAGCCAACTCGGGCAGAACCATGGGCACTGAGAGCTACATGGAGCATAACTGGGACCACAGGAACCACTTAAGTCAGAACTGGTGCAGTGAGTGCCACATGGAGCTGGGCAGAGACATCGAGAACCATATGGGGAAAACTAGGGGTACTGAGAGCCACAGTGGACAGAACTGCATTAGTGAGAGGGGTATGGGACAGAACTGCAGCAGTGAGTGCCAAATGGGGCAGAACTGGGGTAGTGGGATTAATATTGTGGTACGCTAGTTTCTGTGCTCACAATGCATACTGCAATTTGATACATTCAAATTAATCAATCTATCTAAGGCCAGGCTGTGATGGAGATGAATGTGATTAACAGGATGTGTTGCATTTCTTATAGTACGTTTCAGTCTTTGATGTAAAATAGCACAGTCAAGGACATCAATTGGGTGGTAAAAGTGCAGTTTGGTTTAGGTCCTGCTGTTCTGACTCGGTGTCCCTCAGTAGTTCATAGAATGAAAATGTCCCTCAGGAGAAAGGGCGAGTTGTTTCTGTTTAGCTGTGTCGAGTGGAGTTTGGAGAGAAGCCTCAAGATTGCCATTTGCTCCGAGGTGCGTGTGCCTTTAAGAACTTGCAGTCAGCTGACTACAAAAGGCCGCCTCGAACGCCCTTGCGGCTTAAGCCCCCAGGAGAAAGGGCGAGTTGTTTCTGTTTAGCTGTGGCGAGTGGAGTTTGTAGAGAAGCCTCGAGATTGCCACTTGCTCTGAGGTGTGTGGGCCTTTAAGGACTTGCTGTCAGCTGACTACCAAAGGCTGCCTCAAACGCCCTTGCGGCGTAAACCCTCAGGAGAAAGGGCGAGTTGTTTCTGTTTAGCTGTGACGAGTGGAGTTTGGAGAGAAGCCTCAAGATTGCCATTTGCTCTGAGGTGCATGTGCCTTTAAGGAGAAAGGGCGAGTTATTTCTGTTAAGCTGTTTGGCGAGTGGGCGGAGTCAGGAGGGCTCCGGTTCCCCTCCCGCTCATAACAAGCGATTATGAGTCACCTCTCGGAAGCGCCTGACGTCCCAGCCCCAGTACATGTAAAGTAACGCAATGGACCTAGATATATATGAGGCTAGAGGCAATACTTCATCACTTACACAAAATTATTACAACAATATTTCTTGTCAATAGAAATATATATATGTTTTTATTTTATGTTACCTCCTATTTCAAAACTTAAATCACAAAACATATTTCCACAATATATCTTAACAAAAACACCAGTGTACCTTCTTTCATACAACCATTCATACACAACCACAAGTATATTATGTCAGTGAAAACATAAACAACAACTGTGTGACCTCTACTGTCACACTGGAACATAAACAACGCTCCTCAATAAATCGCTGTTGTTTCTTATAACTAAATGTATAATTTGATGTTCGGAGAGTGGATATTCCTTCCTCTCTCAAAGATCAGCCCCAGTACAGATTTTATCCAAAACGCGAGCGCAAACAAAAAAGATGAAAAAAGATTAAATCTTTTGAAGAACTGCGGTACGCAACGTATCCACCTGCTTCCCAGTGACGCTGAGCTCCTCAGGATCAAGTAAGTCTGTTGCACCCCTGCGGTCGTGACGCTGCAGCGTTTGATATAGATGCATATGACTGCGTGAACTCCAAGCCCCGTGCGTTCTTAGTTACACGCTGCTCTAACAGCGAAAACAAAAATGGAAGTGTGCTTTTGATAAACGCCAAGTCCTCTCAGATCTCTAACCCTAATACACTTCCTGTTTGCTCTTTTCCCGAACAAAGCAGATCATCCAACTTGGCAGTAACTACGCCTATAAGTAAGAACTTGGAGGGTGCTGTGCCATCAGTAGATGTAGATTTGGATTGCTCCGGGGTCAGAAGACGTCATACCAATCCCGAAGCAAAATTAGCCAATGCTGCCTCTTTGAAACCCTGCCCCTCTATTTCCCCCTTAAACGGGCCGACGGAGATGCCATGTCTCGGTAATTTAACACTGTCAGGCTGTACTGAGGAGATTGATCCATCTCCAACGATAGACTTGGCTCTAGAAATGGTTTCTCCTACACCCGGCCGCTCAATATATCTTAGCGCTTCGGCTAAGTTTCAGGAAAGAGCTGTTGGTGTCTTCAGTGATGAGGTTTTTCATGATGTTATTCTGCCTGTTGATGCCCAGGCTAATCAAACTGCCTCATCCTCTGTAACCCTTTTTTTCCTCTGACCATACCAAATTAACAAGTGCACTACTCCCTGTACATATCACAGAGAATCGCCGCAACTCCATAGATATTGCCGATAAGCTGATATCTGACTTAGCCCAGATTAACAAGGCTCGGCAAAATTACCAATCAGAAATCGTAGCCCAAGCAAATACTTTTTGTACTCCCCAAATGAAAACACCTTACGCTCAGGTTCAGGCTGCAGGTCCTGACTTTGTGGTAAAACCTATCATCAGAGACACTGCCGACGCCAAACGCAGGCGGATCCAAGCCAGCAGGTCACCCACCATGCAATGTTCCCATAGGAAAAAGCCGAAATTCGGCTCGAGAGCAGCGTTGTGCCAACCAAAAAATGGCCTTGTGCCCCTTGTACCTGAACTTGGACCCCAACACACGGAGACCGCTGACCATCAGACTTCAGACTCCTCTGTATCAGACATTTCATCCACTGACTGCTCAATAATGGAGCACCCCTACCCAAAAATCAGGACAAGCAGACGACACTATCTGCACAAACAGCAGGCGACAATCTGAATGCTATGACCTTCAGAGACTTACACCTGGCCAAAGATCTCCAGGCAATCATTATGGCATCAATGGCATATCTATTGGTCCTTTCATTAAACTTTACGAACATATTAATGAAAATATTAAAGACCTCACAACACTGACTGCACTTCTCAACACGAAACTAACCAAATGTTGAAAGGAAGGCTATTGTCTGTAAAGAAGACTTAATTACCTTAAACAGCTAAATGGATTCCATGACAAAGATTATTTCTGGCCAAACCAAAAATAACAATGAGGACAAAAAACTTCTTGCAGAAGTAGCCCAAGAAGCTTTGAAACTTTTCAGGACAAAACCTGAGCATCACACGCAAAATACTGATATGGAGGTAGTTCATTCTGGCATTGCCTCACAAGATAAAGAACTGGTGTTTATTTCAACCACAGTCAACAGCAAGCCAGTTCCAGTTGACCGCGGTCCGATGGCAATGCCTTCTGTAACCTGTGACTCAATAGCAACAAATGGACTCTTTACGCTCCGTCAACCAGTACCAACGAATACTGCGGTTCTTATGGCGGATGCTCACAATAGTTTGTGTTGCTTGAACAAACTTTCACCCATGTCGACTGTACTTGAGAGGCATACTACCAAAATGACAAAGACAGCATCGATCTCAGGTGCCAAAATGTCACCTGCAGTTGCCTCATCATTTAATGACTGTCAATCCAAAAACAAAAAAGATTTCAGTTAGTACTTACGTTCTAGATGACCAGCTCAACACAGGTCGTCTTTTAAATGCTGTTCCAGCTGTGTCAGGGCCCGCTAAGGGCTCAGTACTACAAGACATATCCTCCTTTGGCGAGGCGTTGGAAAACAGTCACCAATCTAGCAATCCCATCCTCTCAAACCCTCAAATTCCTTCATCATCGAGCATTGCCTCCTCGATCCTCGGCAAAAGCGCAAAAGACGGCAATGATGTAACAGGCCCGGTTCATGTGAGTTCCTCTAAGACCGTGGGGGTCTTTGACACCTTTAAGGGAGCTCAACATTTAGCGACTCCAATTACCACCTTTGCTTTTGGAAAAATCCAAGCCACCAAAACAAAAAAAAAATCAAAAAATCAACCAGCGACCAAGATGCGGCATGGAAATGGCTCCAGAAAATTCCTGCGCAACATAAAAACTGTAAACCTAACTGTCCACAATAATACTGGGTGTAAGGACCTATTCTTCAGAAACCAAAACTGGTGTGTGAAGCCTTAAGCTCAAATGTCGATTTTACTCCTACTGCCAGGTCCCAGAATGATGAATCTGACCTGATCAATTTATCGACATATGAGGATGAAGAAGAGGTCCCTCAAACAGAGCAGGCTTGCTCGACCAAGAGGTTGGCCTCTGACTCGACTGAAACTATACAATCAAACCTATGCAGTATCATTCCAGTCAAGCCCTTACTTGTCGAGTCACCAAGAGCTCCTCTATCACCTAATCCACAGAGAACCTGTACGTTAGTGAAACCAGCCATCTCGGCCACAAACAAGAATGCAAAAATGGGCTCCCCCTTTTTGACAATGGTGGAAAAGTGAGTGAAAATAATGGCAATGAAGGTTCCTGTAACCGATTGTGAACCTCGACCATCTAAGGTAGCTCATGCCTCCTAAAAAATCAATGAGATGCTAAACTTCCATTCGAGGCCTCTCACACAAGATTTATCTAACCTTCGTGTTTACACTTCTGACGTAACACAGTCTACCATAAAACGTAACATGATAAACTCTAAAATCATGAAAAAGGTTTCGCTATATCAAAAACTGATTCTGGAAAGAGTAGACTCATCTGACAATCTGATTTTGAATCGTCTGTATATATCTAGGCTCTTCCACCTTGTGCCTAGTTTGAGAGCGATTCTTCCAGACGATCAGAAAATTGTGGAATTCGACTCTGAAAGAAGAAACTACATGGTCACTCTGCACCTTGCTTCAAGAATAATATGAGCTATATTACTGGAAGCAGGACCAGTGCTGTTGTCCTTGGGATTTGACTTATACTCTAAGCCTCAAGTTGCTTCACCATCTGAGCCCTCACTAAATGATGTGTGCAGCTAAGTCCCCGAAAAGCCTGTGAGGACATCTACAATGAACACAAAAGAAAGAGCCCAAGCAGGTCGAGAGTCTCCGGCATTACCCAAAACAGACTCTACAACTAAAATCAGGGAGACAGCTTACCTCACAGCTGACGAGCAGATAAAAAAAAACATTGAAGGCTTAAGTACAAAGTCTGATACAGCTTCCCATGAGGCTTCGACTGGATGTACATCCGACAGTGGAAACTGGGCATGGCTAGCTTCTACCCTTAACAATAAACCAAGTAAATAATGCCAGGAACAGTGGGAAAACCAGTCTATGACCTTTGGACATTGGAATACGCGTGCCTTCACCCACCTGTTTCTCACACCATGGATGTGTGACCTAGACTTGCTATGTCTTCAAGAAACATGGCTAACTGAATGTCCTAGCTCACCCTTGTTTGAGATAGCTTTAAATCCTGCGCTCACGCCACTAAAAGGAAGACCAATGGCTGGGCTTCTAATAGCTGTGAAAAAAGACCCTGGCCTCAGGATTGTTGAGACAAGGAACGTCTCCCCTTACATTCAGACCGCCAAAGTGATGCTACCCGGTCCTTGCAATCCTGAGTCCCTGCACATTATTAATCTTTACTGGAACCAGACCGCTACCGGAATTGTACCATTTATTGATCAAGTGACCACTATTATAGACACAATACTAGAAAATTCATGTGTCGCACAAATAATAATCTGCAGTGATCTAAATATTGATTGTCTGAATTTGGACACTACCATCACAACAAAGTCTCATAGTAAAAAGGCCAATGAACTAGCTGCCCATATATGGTGTTCGGAAATGGATTCCTGCAAACTAGTACTCCTGAACGGGAATCTGTTTGGTGACATCCCAGCTAACCCTACATGGAGCCGAGACCAGCAGTTCTCAACACTGGACTACTTCTTTGTTTCTGAATCCTTCTTAACAAAGGCCAGTCACTTAGAGGTCATCAAGATGGAACACAGCGACCATGATATGCTGAAGATGACTTTCAACATCTATGACACCACAACTCAAACATCATGGCCTCACGCTATTTCCTATTGCTCTGGAAGGATAAGATTAAATCTCAGATCTACCGATGTCAACTCGATTGTGTCCACCATGCTATTAACACCTGATGTGATAGAATATCAGCATCTTTTGTCTCAATTTTCAGAACACAAACAAGGCCTCAAACAATGTAAGATGCACCACAAACATAAGTTTGATATTCAAGTGTTGCAGCACAAACAATTGTTGCGTGGAGAGTTAAGAAAGTTAGCTCGTGAAGACAAAGGTCTTTACAGTGCAGGAAAAAAAACTTGCAGTGCAGAAATACAGAAACTGGAGTAAGGCACATAATGCGGTTCTGTTACAGAATGACTGTGAGGAGATGTGGACAAAACACAAGAACAAAAACTCCTCTGAATTTTGGAGCTTTATAAACGATTTTGCTGCCCCGCAGGATGCGTTTCAAGCCTCACCCATTTCCGAAGGAAACTGGGTGAAATATTACACGGAAATGTTTAGCACTACCGAAGCCGAAATCGAGAAAAACTCTGAAAATCTGCCGCTGCGGGAGCTGAAGTTCAACAAAGCCGACATCCTAAACTCAATTAATAAATCTAGTGCTTCGAGAGCTCCGGGACCAGACTGCCTCACGAATTACACTCTAAAACTAAACCCTGATGCATGGGCAAACTTTTGCATCACACTGTTCGAAAGAATAACAACTAAACATGCGACACCAAAATCATGGAAAAATGCCATCATTGTACCCATTTTTAAAAAAGGCAACAGATCCGATCCAAGAGACTATCGACCCATTGCCCTTCTCGATGTACTGGGAAAAATCTATGCAAGCCAATTACAACAAATGCTGCTAGCCTGGTCAACTGAATACAATCACATTGACTGTCGGCAAGCTGTCTTTGTGAAAGGCGTCGGATGTGGCCTCAATACTCTCCTGTTGAACCTAATAAAAATGGAAACCATCAGAACCAACACTATAATCTACGTGCCGGCAATAGATTTTTCACATGCTTTCGACAGTGTAGAACGCCAAATTTTGTGGAACAAACTAGAAGCCTGGAAGTGTCCACCTCGCGTTCTTGCTGCAATAAAAGAATTGCACTCCAACATGACCATCCAAATTAGACTAGACCGAGGGGGCACTCTATCTTCACTAATTAAAACTTACAAAGGCGTGAAACAGGGCTGCCCCTTGGCTGCCATTATCTTCAACCTCTTCATTTCAGATATCGGAGACACATTCAACGCGGTGGCAGCTTTTCCTCCCAAAATTCATGGATCACATATAGGCTGGCTCATATATGCAGATGACCTAATACTTTTAGATGCTACACCTATTGGACTTCAACGTAGGCTGGATGCCCTAGAAAAGTATGTCAGCAAAAATGGGCTCTCCATCAATAAACAAAAATGCAAAGTACTGATCCTCCGTAATTTGTCAACTCTCAAAGTACTTGACGTTAACATTATAAAGATCATGACCTTGCTAAAAATCCAGACAAAGAGAAGCTAAAGTTATGGAGAACAGACTGGCATCTAACCTGCGTAGATAGAGCAAGCTCTCGTCTTATGAAGGATGTCCCCTTGGAAGCAAGAGTGTATGACAAATTACAGCCTTACTTGCTTCAATCGTCAGACCAAAACTCTAGATTGCTATTCCTACAATTTCGACTTAATCTTTATCTCACCAATGATCATACAAGAACCTGGAATCCGAACGGAAATACTAATCTAACCTGTCGCTTTTGTGAAAAATCTACAGAGACTCTTAAACATCTAACTCTGTTTTGTTCAAAGTTTCGATCGCTACGAACCAAACTGTTTGGAACTCTATTTGGGCGGCGTCGAACTTATTTCGCCGACGACTGGTGGAAATCCATGTTTGATGGTTCAGAACGAAAAGTCATGTTTGGGTTAGTAACGTTCTTGAAAGACTTGAAAACTTGCCTTGCTGAAAGGAATCCCACACCTTAAGTGATAAAAAAAAAAAAAAAAAAAATACTGCGGCAGGGATTCTGTGTCACCTCCAATAGGCCACTTAGTGTAACCGTGGGAAACTACGATATAGTTGTGGACTCCTTGAAGGGAGGGTATGGGTTCTTATGATGTGTTGTAATTTTGTGTTTGAACTTTTTAAAGGTTTTTCGAAATAAAAATAAAAAATGTCAATGCAGGTCAGGCTGAAGATGTACGGGGGCCTTTTCCAACATGATGGTTGGTGGCCCCTCTTGCTTAGAGCGGAAAACAGTCTGAGGCACCTCTGGGGTGCATACATTAAAATGGAGACAAAGAAATATAACCAGGGTTCAAAGCCACCGATTACCACAAGCAGGGAGCTGCAACACTAAATGCCTACTGAAAAGCTCTACATCTTTAGTCAGCAAGGGGATGATGTGGAGGAGCCGGTGTTAAAGGGCAACACGGTGATAACACTTCCGTATACACCAAGGGAAGTGATGGGCAGAAGGGCTCCAGCAAGCGCAGTTCTTAAAGCAAGCGCTGTAAATGAAGCACACGTTTCAAGCCCCAGAGTGAAAGAACTAAGGAATATATTGCTGTGTTATAAGACTGCTGACTGGTGACATGGAGGCAGTTGCCGGAAGACCCCTTAAGGCTCGAGGCTCCTTCCAACTGAAAAGGTTGAAATCTCTGTTGCCGTCCCTGTGGCCATGTCACATGCTCTAAAATATGTCATGCGCTGTTCAGAGTTATGAATCAGGATGTGCAGAAAGTACCCCAATAGAACACAATGTGCGTGACCACAGAGTGCAGAGGCAAGCAAAGAGGGACCGCAGTTTCAAAAGAAGTCATGAACAGAGCCTGACCTTTTCTTTTTGCAGAGCTAGCTGGCATTTCGAACAGTTGCAGAGCGTTGCCCAGTGCATGCCCAGTGCGCTCCCCAGCTTCCCGCTGGTGCCCTATAATCAGACCCCCATGGCACCAAAAGCTGCCTCCGCTACTGATTCCAAATGCAGACTTGCATCTCAAAACGTACACTCAAGACACTTCAATGTGCCCTGCAGCTATTCTCAGCACGCTGGAGATTCCCAGCTGCCCTTTCATTGCTCTGAATCCTCTGGAATCTGGAAGCATAATAAACCACCTGTAGATGCCGAGTTTGTGGATTTTAGTTGCCAGATTCATGTAGGCACTTTAATTCTATGAGGTGTTTAGTGTGCCCTTGCTTTTGTTCAGTGGCAATGGCCCGATTACTTACCGATAATCTTCATTACTCTAAGTCTAGATCTTCCTCATCACAGTTCTTACTTCATTGAGGCACAGCTTCAATGAAGTAAGGACTTTGACGAGTAAGTAATGGTTTGCAGACAAACTGTTCATTCTTCAGAAGAAACCATGTTGTTTGTCATGCAATAATTAACTTTACCGTGGATTTTAATCTGTAGTGGTCTTCAATTCAATGTAATGCAGGGAATATCCCCGGGCCTCCACATGGTGTGAAAAGACACGTTTCCAGTGTCTGTGAACATTTTAAGATGTCTTAAATAAATGCCCTCTTAAGTTGTATATCAATACCTGGTAAAACATACAGGTATAAGGAACAGTGATTGTTGACAGGGGCAGAAATGGTTGATTGAGAGTGGTTTTCCGGTCACACAGGGGTAGTAAAAGTGACATTGGAGCAGAACTAGGGCTGTGAGAGGGGTATGGGGCAGAACCTGGGCCATTAGAGTGACATAGGGCAGAACCTTGGTAGTGAGAGTGACGTGGGGCAAACCAGGGGGCAATAGGTCCTGGTATCTGAAATATTGGAATATTTTAGATCTTTCCCTATAAAAAATCTTGTAAATCCTGTTTTTAAAAATGTAACTTCACTAACAAATTGAGCCATAAAAATGATCACAGTGACACTTTAAAAAACCTGTTTAGGGGAGACCCCCCCTAAAATACACTGAGTGGATTCTGGCTCGCTTACTTGGATCACAGGCACAACATTGGGGATACAATTTACAAACCACCAATTTACAAATTGATCAGACACCACTATTGTAAAGACTTCATGTATTATACCTAATGTCCACACCACCCGGACTAAACCATTGGCATGCAGAGGATAACAGTACTTTACATTTACACAGCTCGCCCTTTGATATCCTGGGCAAGCCTGAGGCTTGCCCCTTCAGATTGTGATGGAATATACCAGATGTTTTACAAGTCAAACCAGATATGAATATGAAGAAAGCCCACTGCAAACTAAGTACACTTCAAGTTTAATAGTTATTCATTATTAAGAAACCACTTACTGTGAAAATAAACCAAACCTACCTCAACTAGAATCAAAGAGGATTAATTGCCCAACTATAAAACTCTATTGTGGTTGAAAAGGAGTTTGAACAACACATACGTAGGAATTAAAGTCCTTCGTGGGTAAAGGATCTTAGTTGGGAAGGGCTATTCTCCTAAAACGGTAAAATGATAACTCAAATTGATTTTCAGAGTAAGTGGATGTGAGCAAAATGCAAACAGTGCTTGCATACAACTGTCTTGGGAGGATAGCTCAGGGGCAACGTGCTTGCCTTGAAAGCAAGACGACACGGAGCACCAAAGGTTCGATCTCTGGGTACACGCTTAGAAACCTCTTGGTATGAAGCACGTTATAATTAACCTATCATATCAAATAAATAACCTTTCATAACTGTGCTGATTTAGGCGTTGATGCTTGTGTCCCAACCATACCATTGTCCCTGTCCTCTTTTAGTCATCTTCAACTTGCCAAAGAATGTTAAAGCCATCAATCTGGAGCAGTCACTTCAAATTGTAATGTTAGGTTTGGGCCCATGTTCAGCCTGAATCATCATAGCCATTCACCAGTCAGACCATCTGGCAATTGTGTCAGGTATTGTCCTGTCGTGTCCCACAACTGAAATAGTAGCACCTGTCTTAATACGAAAAAACTTGATGGTCTAATCTGTCAATGTATTGTCCTGTTTCTCAGTTACCATTTATATCCTAAATACATATGACAACACTTAACTTGTTTGTGTTTGTTGTTTGAAAAGAATCACATTGGTACTATAGGCTCTTTCCGTGCAAAACTTCTCAAAACACACTGGTCGTTGAGGAATTTCTCACAATGTTTCCTGTCCTCAGAAGCTCGGCAACATGTAATTGTAATTGTCATTGTTTATTAATACAGCACTTATATACAGGTGGAGTGCTTCAAAGTGCTTCCAGGCGGGAATGTAACAAGGGAATACAGTAATCATTCTTAGGCCTTCAAGTATCCGATTGATCAAAAACATAAAACTAGCATACTAGGTCTGACTGCGTTTCTTCTAGTGCAAGTGCATGAAGTGTTACAATTTGGACGCAGCTAGGGTGGAGGGACAAAAAAAAGGTGGGTGCAGGATGGGGGGGACAGACGGAATTACTAGTCAAAGTACATATAGGTAACACATGCATACAGACAAAGGTGTGAGGAAGAGGGATTAGGGGGGAACAAGCGTGTCCAGTCCAACAGGGCCCTTGTTAAGTGCAGAGAGGTTGCCTCACTCATAGAGCGTAAGCAGAAAGTGCAGTAATGCTGAACATACAGCAGTGGCACAGAGGCAAGTGCAAAGATTGGCGGGGGTGGGCTGGGACCTCTAAGGCTCAGGAGGTGTACCAGGCAACCAGTCAGCAAAACTGAACAGAGTAAGGGAGGAGAAGGAGGAAGGAAGGTGGAGAATAAAATGGAGGTTAGCAGGGTAGAGGAGAGAGAAGAGAGAAGGAGGAAGAGAAGAGTAAGGTCTGAAGGAGTTTCTGGAACTTAAGGTGCTCCGGCTCAAGACGGAGAGAAGCAGGGAGGCTGTTCCAGAGGGAGGCACCTGCAGAGGATTAAGATGTACCCCCAAAACTCTATTTGTGAAAGTGGCTCACCTGCAGAGAGTTGGAGGAAGACGAGCGGAGGACTCACGATACAGAGAGTATTTAGGAAGGTAACATTGTAGATAGTGTGGGCCCGGCCCCAGAAAGCCTTGTGGATTTTGCAGAGGGTCTTGAACTTGATTCTTGCAGCCACAGGAAGCCAGTGGAGGTATTTCAGCACTGGAGAGATGCGGTCCCTGAGCTTGAGGCCAAGGATATGTCTTGCAGTTCTGGATGAGTTGTAGAGGACGAGGAGTAGAAGTAGGAAGGTGAGAAAGAGGCTGTTGCAATAATCCAGCCTGGAGAGAACCAGGCCTCTCGAGGTCGTGGGTTTCTGGGGGAAAATGAGAAAAGGTAGAATACTTCTGAGGAGGTGCAGTTGGTAGTCAGACTTTCCGTAGATATCTAAGATGTGCGAAGAGAAGGAGAGAGTGGAGTCGAAGATGACTCCAAGATATTTTGCCTCATTGGTAGGTGAACATACAGGGCCAAAGGAGGCCGGCCAGTGTGAAAGTGGGAAAGCTGGAGCAGGGGTCCCAATGGGGACAATCTCTGCTTTGCTGGCGTTCAGGCAGAGATCGATAGCAGCACACCAAGACTGAATTGCGGATAGACAGTCAGGGATGAATGAGGAGGAGGTGGAGGCTGAGGGTAGTCTGAAGAGAGCTGCGTGTCATCTGCATAACACTGAAAGTTAGAGGGAAAGGTCGAGATCCTGTGGGCCAAGGGGGCCATGTAGATATTGAAGAGCCAGGGGACAAGTTAGATCCCTGGGGAACACCACAAGTAGAGAGAGTGATAGAAGAGAGAAAGGAGCCACGTTGACTTGTGATCCAGTGGTCCTGTCTTGTCTACACTTGTTCAAAGGGCCTTTGCCTCTCTCGCCAGATTTATTCATTCTGCTTTATTGCTTTGATTTCAAACTTTGGCTCAGCATTTGTCTTCATGTCTGTTGGTGTCCAAAGAATCCTGACTTATTCTCAACTTCACCTCATCCCACAAATTCATCTTCACTCCTGACTGAATCACAGAGAACCCCTGTTCAGCTCCAGCAACTGACATTTCCCTATATCTGAAGACCTCCGAGCTGTCACCTGCCTGACCGGTAACTGGTGAACCTTGTTCCTATGGGCTTCTGGGACTGAGGTATCTGGGAATTGGCCCAGGGGAATCCTGGATTCTAATTACTCTTATTGTCTCCTTCCTCCAGCTACACTGGGTTCCTTACCTGCACTGCTCCAGAAGTATCTTTTGAGCACAAGTCCTGCGCCTGATTTTAGACACCATTTCCTGCCCTAGTTGTTCTAGACAACTCACTTAGCCATCGTGCCCTGTAAACCATTCTGGAACATTTCATAGAGATGAGTGTCCCGGGCATAAGCATCCGTCCGTCATTTCCTTGGTAAACTGAGAGGAGTTGGTGCTTGACAGTGGATTCCCTCTATTCATTTCCATTGTGTGTCTTCTTTCTTTTATCTTGATTTTTAATCCATATATATTTTATTTTGTAGGTTTCCTCCTCTGTCTTCATCACCTCTGACATTATGAACCAAAGCTCCTCTTGCCTCTTTCTAGTTCCATGGTGGTACTGTCCTCGTGGCTTAGTTCCTTATTCTCCTCATTTTCGATATAAAAGCTGTAATCTTAGATAATGTTTCCTAATGAAGATTGCATAGTGTTTCTGCTGGAATTATTGTTAGTGAAGAGTATCATCACACAATGCAGAACTTCCTCAAATGCTAGGTGGCAGATATATAAACTATCACTTTTTTGACCATTAGTTTTGGTATTCCTATACCATAAGGGCACTTGATGTTGCATGCAGGTCACCCTTCCTTTATGGAGAGGAAATTCACCATATAGGATTGTAAACCAAGATCGACTTCCAGTCTGCAAAATGTAGCTCCTGGAAGCAGCACAGATTATGCTCCTCTTACCAGTCATTTTTTGTTTTTATCATCATTCCTTTTAAATATTTAGTGGATTCGTCCAAAATTAGATCCTTCACGCCTAAATGTCCTGCTCTTCCTATCAAGCAGGACTGCTTATAGGACGCCAAGAAAATCATTCAACAATCATCCATCTATCATCCTGTTGAATGGTCTGGGCTGCTTTTACTTGTATCATGTATGACTTATATCTCGAGATGGATGTGATCATTGACATATGTGATGACTTGAATACCATGAGGTCGCAACATCATTGCACTGATTCCTATAGTGGCAGTTGTAAAAGCGTCCATGATTGTACCGTCTGCATGGCGTGATTGTTAAAAAAAAAGTATTCCAGTAACTTCAACAAGTGCTTGCGCCAACTTACTTCACTGTATTAACTAGGAACTCGTTGACTATTGACAAAAGGGTGAAGTTCTTTCAAAATAGCAGTTGTCCTTTAATAGATGTATTCAGAGTGTTATTTGAAAGTCATTGTTTCAGGAGCAGAACCTCATGGAAAAGCAGCCATCATCGCCCTGGAAGATCAATACTCCGATTAATGTCTCAGTGGTTCAGTCGAGGCCAACTGGGGAGTTATCGATCAGCATTCCTGAGTAGCTCGTTGACCATGACCTTTATTACTAGCTGTTACTAATGTGGAGGGCTCTATGACCCCTGCTAATAGTCTGAAATATTTTAGTTTTCAGTATCCTGATATTTAGCTTTCCTTTATTTCGGATTCTAAACCAAGGTCACAAGTATCTTACAGATTTAATATATTTTTGGTTTGTTCTTTCTACAACGTACAGTAAATAGCAAACGTTGTTATTTGTTATGGTAAGTATGGTTGTGTTGTCAGTAGACCTGGCCCATTGTAACTCCGAAGGCCCTGCGTCTTTCAAAGTCTGATAGATGTTGTTTGTATGAAGATGCAATGAGGTGGTAGCAAGGAGGCCATCCTGCTTGAACCCTAGCCACTCTTGCAAAAAGTAGACCTGCTCAAGTGCAATTGTTTGATGGTGGCTGTCACTAGAGGTCCTTCTTCAACATGTCTAACTTCCCCCAAAGTCTTGCTCCATCTACAATGTTGAATGCTTGACAATAATCTCTACAAATCAAAAATGAACCACCTGATTTTGCAAAGTTGCTTCTGTAATGTGGGCATTCATGGACACTCCTTTTTGGAAACGTCCTTGCACTGATGATAAATTGTAATGCTCCCTCAGCCAAGCATTAAGCTTTACCCATATGCATGTTTTGAACATATGTTTTGGGTGATGTCCAGAAGACGGATAGAGTTAGGAATCTAGGTTTTTCTTATCTCTTTTTTTTAATCAACATGATACTACTGATTGTCCGGGTTTCTTTAAATGTTTTCTGTGTTTCGAAGGATTCAGGTGTCCCCTTCAGGACGGTTGCCCACCAGATCTGGATCTCTTCAAAGTATTCCATGAGTGCCTTGGATCCTTCGTAATGTCGTCATTGTTCTTGCATTGCATTATTTATCTAACCTGGATCTCTTTAGCTGTTACCTGACGGTTGCCCACCAGATCTGGATCTCTTTAAAGTATTCCATGAGTGCCTTGGATCCTTCTTAATGTCGTCATTGTTCTTGCATTGCATTATTTATCTAACCCTGGATCTCTTTAGCTGTTACCTGACGCCCTGCCCTCTTCTTCACTGAGATTCCCACCTCTCACCTGGATCAGAGAACTATAATCACAGTTATAGCCTTATTGCGCTTCATCAATTTTTACATCAATGTCACAAGAAATGAAGAGATGGTGCTATCTCTTCCACATCTGCAAGTTTGCGCGACTTACTTAGAAGGTACTTTGAGTCCATTGATTTTAGGAGCACATCTTAAAACTAGAGATGCCACCGCCCTCCATTCTGACAACCCTACCCCTTACAATGGTCATATGCCACAGAGAAAATCTTTACAGCATGAAAATGCCACTTTTACAGTATTAGCCTTGGCACTGTTTTTATGTTTACAAACACCACCACTTCATGTTCACAAATAAAATAACCGCTAGGTATCCTGAGCCAAAAATAATTGGCAAAGTAACCATATTTTCCTAATAGTTAAAAGGTGTTTGCTGAGATGTAATATGTGCTTGTGTTTTGCCGTTGTGTGAACTCTAGCGGCACAGCAGATGCACGCAGTAGGAATTAACTAACTAAGGATGCCTTCTGCCAAACGACTGTAGAGTTAAGGATGGTCAATGATATGCCCAGCTGTCTCAGGCCCTCATAGTAGCACCTAAGAAATTGTGGCTTGACTGGTGCCCATGCACAAATATGGAAGAAAGAAAGAAAGAAAGAAAGAAAGAAAGAAAGAAAGAAAGAAAGAAAGAAAGAAAGAAAGAAAGAAAGAAAGAAAGAAAGAAAGAAAGAAAGAAAAAGAAAGAAAGAAAGAAAGAAAGAAAGAAAGAAAGAATATTTACAATAACAGGAGTGAAATATGCGATATGTCGCACCATGAAACACTTGTTTATAGGTGCGTTATAAATGCCATATCATATCATAAGAGGAAGAACTTTTTGTGTTGCTGAGCAAGAGGAAAGCTGGGGAGCAGGCTGCCTTCTCAATGGAAGTAATAAGTGCAGGCAGGCATCTGAAATTACCGGAGTTTGCCAAGGATAGCATGTGATTTATTCTGATGCAGTGATGGTTGGAACACTCAAATCATGAAAACGAGGACTAGAAAAAGGATGCAACAAGCAGGAAATCATTTTAAATATGAGGTATCTGACTAAGGCAAATACTATCTTTAATGGGACTTTCACAGGTCATGCAAAAGACAACCGAGTCAAAGACTACCCTATAAAAGTGGCATCAAATATGATATTGTGAGCAAAAATAGAAATTAGAAATTAGTCCAACCTTTAGGCCAATCCTCATTTGGGCTAAGAATGGTCTATGCAAAGTTATTTCACAATGAAGTGGGCAGGATGTGAGTGATTACTGAATGTATCCAATGTTACCACTTGCACGCTGTACCTTCCTGCATTTTACATATGCATTGATCAACTGACTGCATTTTAACACTTGCATGAAGTAATTGCCTGGCTGCAAAGAGTGCAAAATGCAGCAGCTAGACTACTCCTTAGACTGAAAAGGTTTCAATACATTAGCCCAGTGTTGTACATTCTCGATTGTCTCGCAGTCAAAATAAGAGCACGCTTCAAACCCCACCTCCTCACTCACCCTGTTTACCAAGGAAATGACCCAGTTTCCTTCATAATGAAGTTCCAACGCTACACACGGTTGAGGGCTTTAAGATCTAATAATAACACTTTAGTACTATTGTGATGCTGGAAATGCCTTATGGAAGGACAGGGCCTCCAGTCCTCGCCCTACTACTTCCCTGTGTGTGTTTTCTCTATGTTTTCTGCCACTGAGGTCCAGCCTGGACCTCTGGCAATGCCGCTCTTCATTTTATCTTTTGGTGAACAACACCCATGGGATACCTGAATGGCACCCAGGGGTGGGGGAACACTCTTGTACCCCTTATGTGTGTCTTGGGTACTTGTGTGTTTCCCACAAGCAGGGTATGGGCTGGTGTCAGCTACATGCTGACTTGGCAACGACTTTGAGTGTCCTCCATTGTTGGGATACCCAAGCCCTGCCAGAGGAATCATTACATTCCTACACAAAGGCAAGATTGCCGCTGTGGCCTCTTGGTTTCTAATGCCTTTTACCTTGTTTCCCAAAGTCCTGGGAAGACCTGACTCTGTCCCTTACTCCTAAATGGCTGTTGGGTTGAAACTCCATACATGGCTCTGGGGCTATCTCCTGTCAGACTGAATGTAGCCTTCCCAGGTGTTGTGTGTTGTGGGTACACCCTAGGGGCGGCACCTGTGTGAATGGAATTGGGAGTCAACTCACATTCTCTGTTGTGGGTGTCTGGATTCTGTGTGTGAGACACAATGAATGAGCCAGCCCTGACTGAAACTGATGTGAATGAGGTTTAGTGTGCTGAAAGGCTGGGTACTTGCCCCAATCCACATTCTTTGTTATGGGTGTCTGGGTGGAGTGAATGGCCTGAACATCTGTGAGTCTGTTTGGCTGCCTGCCTGCATGAATGCCCTTCTGTGTGATTGGCTGACTGAGCCTGGCTCAGCCAGAGTGAATGGGGAACAGATGTGTATATCTTGGGACCTCTCACTTACCAATTTGTTCAACAGCTGAAGCCGAAGCTTAAGCAAGAAGAAGCTGTTCATTGAAACCCAGCTGGAGAAGTCTGCTGCTGCATTTCTTCACTATAATCTGAAGGTTGTTGTGTCTCCCAAGGACTGATCCAGACAGGACCTGCAAAGGAGACCTCTGCCTGAGCTATCAGGGACCATTGTGCAAAACTGCTGCTCTTCAGAAGTAAGTCCTGTGTGCCTGCCATCAGAGAAGGGGTCTTCAAAGTCCAGTAGAGGAGTGCCAGACATCTCGGGCCAGAGAAGTCCATTGGTTTCGCCCAGGCTCTGTAGGATCATTTCGTGACCACTGTAAGCCTTGCTGCCTACCGCCCAGAAGAAGGGGTACCCTGGCATAGTTCTATTGGACACCTGGAGTTGTGAAAGTTCCAAACTGCCTAAGAACATTTCAAGGGACATCCTCACCATCCTCACTGACCACTTTTTCCCGCCAGGGAGAGTCCAGAGTCGCTGAGTGCGGAGGAAGGTCCCTCAGTGGGCTTACCACCACCAGGAGCTAACAAAGACATCCCGAGGTTCCAGACTTGGTGAAGGTTTGAGGTCCACTATAGTGGTCATGTCCAGGTCACCAGAACCTGTCCAGATGTCTGTGTTGTAGCTGCAGCACCAAAGAACTGAACGTCCAAAAACTGTGTTATTCCGAAACCCGACACCAAAAGTGACCTATGCACCCGTCACCACCAGAAGTCATCGAATGGTGCCAGTGTTCTTACTTTCAGCAACAATGCCTTTAAGGAGCCCACAGCAAGTTTCATCTTCACAGGACTTCTATAGTCAGGGAAATCATCGACCAAAGGAGAGCACTGCGAAGAGCCAAACTGCTGCACTTCAGAAAGACTTTGGTTAATTTATGTTCTTGGACTCCACATCCAAGTGGCTCTTTCTTCCAAAGGGGGCCCATCCTTGGAGGGACTCATCAAGTAAAGCCAAGAAATTCTGCCACTTCAACTTCCAAGGCACCAAAGGTACTGTGACGAGAAAGAGCATCCTCTAGTCTCAGGAGTCGTCCAGGGGTTCCAGATTCGTCTTGGATCCAGCTCTCCTGTGGCCTCCAGGCACTTTGTGGGTGGTAGAACCTTTTAAAAGAAAGCAGAAGGTAATTAAACATTATTGGAATGGGCTGTAAAAGACAACATAAGTTACTCCCTAACTTTTCCCTTGCAGGTTGCATTATCACTCATATCACTCATATCACTCATAATTACTTGTCTAGTATAAAGAAAGAATTCTGCCACTGTCTATAACTAACCTGCCTTTCTTCTCTATTCTATGCTGTTATAACTAACTTAAGAATCCACCTGCCTATTTAAAACTGTCTGCAGTTAGCACATCTATTACTAGATTTAAGTCATGTGTGGTACCACAAAAAATGCACATATTTATCATTCTTTAAATAAATATTCCTAGTACAAAGCTGTATTATTTATACGTTTATATATTCCTGAACACTTACTTTATATAAAGAAGCTCTGTTATCACCCAACTGACAGGGTAATTCATAGAATTTCGCAGAAAAGTGTCGCAAGCGGCTGGCGCAGAGTGTCCGCGTGCGATTGTCTGCGCCAGGCACGTGCGCTAAAACCGATTTCCGCGCACAGCGTATTCATGGATTTTAGGCTCCCAAACCAGCCGTGGCGCAGAGTATCGCAGCGACCCTGCAGCAGCGCCAGTAACGCCCCCAAGAACGCCCTCGCGCAAGGAAAAGCCATCAAAATCGCTAAATCATCGCAAAGGGCTGCGCTAACCCTGGACCAGTTTACAGGGCTGCCAAACAAGGAACGCAAAGCGGGTAACGTTCATATCAGGGGTACGCGGGAAGTTTTACACGCGATTAGCCAGGGTACGTGTATTACAGGGGTACGCGGGAAGTTTAACACGCGATTGGCCAGGGTACGTGTATTAGAGGGGTACGCGTGAAGTTTTACACGCGATTAGCCAGGGTACGTGTATTACAGGGGTACGCGGGAAGTTTAACACGCGATTAGCCAGGGCACGTGTATTACAGGGGTACGCGGGAATTATCACACGCGATTTGGCTGGGTAGGTGTATTACAGGGGTACACAGGAAGTTTTACACGCGATTTGGCTGGGTACGTGTATTACAGGGGTGCGCTGGAATTATCACACGCGATTTGGCCAGGTACGTGTATTACAGGGGTGCGCGGGAATTATCACACGCGATTTGGCTGGGTACGTGTATTACAGGGGTGCGTGGGAAGTTACACACGCGATTAGGCTGGGTGGGTCCTCACAGGTGTTCCCTGTACACCCTCCACGGCCCCTGCAGGCAGCCCACAAAACAGGGGACTACCCTGCACACCTGCTCATGTCTACCACCACCCCCACCCCCCAGCCACCAGGGGCAGCCTCCACCAGGCCCCCACCCATGTCTACCACCCCCCCCACCCCCCAGCCACCAGGGGCAGCCTCCACCAGGCCCCCACCCATGTCTACCACCCCACCCCCACCCCCCAGCAGTGCAGGGGCACCCTCCACCAGGCCCCCACTCATGTCCCCTATCACCCCCACCCCCCAGCCACCAGGGGCAGCCTCCACCAGGCCCCCACTCATGTCTACCACCCCACCCCCACCCCCCAGCCACCAGGGGAAGCCTCCACCAGGCGCCCACCCATGTCCCCCTGCACCCCCACCCCCCAGCCACCAGGGGAAGCCTCCACCAGGCCCCCACCCATGTCTACCACCCTTCCCACCCCCCAGCAGTGCAGGGGCACCCTCCACCAGGCCCCCACTCATGTCTCCCAGCGTGCTACGTGTATTTCAGGGGTGCGCGGGAAGTCCCACTCGCGAATAGCCTGGGCGCGTGTATTTCAGGGGTGCGCGGGAAGTTCCACACGCGAATAGTCTGGGCGCATGCATTTCAGGGGTGCGCGGGAAGTTTAACACGCGACTTCAGCAGGGTACGTGTATTTCAGGTATGCGCGGGAATTCCCACACGCGATTTGGCTTGGTACGTGTATTACAGGGGTGCGTGGGAAGTTACACACGCGATTAGGCTGGGTGGGTCCTCACAGGTGTTCCCTGTACACCCTCCACGCTCCCCTGCAGGCAGCCCACAAAACAGGGAACTACCCTGCACACCTGCTCATGTCCCCCTGCACCCCCACCCCCCAGCCACCAGGGGCAGCCTCCACCAGGCCCCCACTCATGTCTCCCACCACCCCCACCCCCAGCAGTGCAGGGGCAGCCTCCACCAGGCCCCCACTCATGTCCCCTATCACCCCCACCCCCCAGCAGTGCAGGGGCAGCAGGCAGTCAGGCAGCAGCAGGTGGGAGCGTGCTCGGGCTCTGGGGGGCAGTAGTTCGGCCTTCCGGGCAGGAGCGTGGTATTCCGTGTGCGTACGCGTGGCCAGCTTGGTACGGAGTGATTTTGCACGTGAAAATCCTGCACGTCAGCGTGAAAACTGAGGAAAGGCCCTCAGCGCGTAAGCGCTTCTGTGACGTGACCCGCACAGGTGTTTCCCACACAGCACGTGATGACAGAGCACACGTGGAAAGACTGCACGTCAGAGTGTAATCGCGTGTGATTGGTGGAAATGGCCCTACACGCAGAAGTGACAAAGCGTGTGATTGGTGGAAATGGCCCTACACGCAGAAGTGACAAAGCGTGTAATTGGTGGAAATAGCCCTACACGCAGAAGTGACAAAGCATGTAATAGGTGGAAATGGCCCTAGCGCGTACACGCCGCGTAAGTGACGCTGGACGTGTGGGCCTGTATAAAAGGTACGTGTAGAACACGTTTTCCTTGTACGTGCTTTTCGTGGAGAGCGAGTGGGTGAATTCTGTACTTCTTGTCGTTTCACACGCGATTTACTTCACGGCGTTTCTAGTTCGTATTCTCTGTTACCTCTGACAGCTTTTTCTCTTTTTTCTCTTTTACTGGTTTACCTGGGCCTGTTCCCTCAAACAGTGTTCCCTTCTACTGTTGTCCTGTCTCCTCAGACAGCGTACAAATCTTCTTTTGGCGGGGGTGTTGCCAACCAAACGTGCTCCTTTTTCACGCTCTTTTACCTGGCAGACGGTGAGTCACGCACGTATCTAACATCTGTGCTTGCCCCGTGTGTAGCCTACCCCTTCAGAGGTCATTCTAGGCTGCGTGTGACACGCATACGTTCATTCTTGTGTTTCTGGGTGCCACAGCGTAGTGCAGGTTTTTCTTTCTGCACACGTGGTCTAGGAGGGGTTGCGTGCACGTCATCTCCCTTTTTTGGGCCTCCTGTGCATTGCGTGACCCGTCATCTTTCCCTAGGGGTTACATTCAGCCTTGCTAGAGCACTAGGGTACAATTACCATCTGGTACCCAACCCCTTTGACCCCCAATTGCCCAGGACAATAGTCTACATCCACTCCCATACGCACATTAACATCAGTGCCATGGCTGGGAGGCGAGGATTCCGTAAGGGTGGCAAAGGTGGAAGAGCCACAAGTGGTGGCCGTGGTGGATCCGGTAGGGGACGAGGTCGTAACTTGCAGGGTGAGCCTGTCCCCCCATGTGTGGAGGACCAGTCAAGGGCACCCATCATCCCCCCCCTCCCCCCCCTCCCCCCCTCCCGTTGAGGCTGAAGTGGCTGACACCATCCATGCTCAGCCCTTGTTGGACCAGCCCATTGTGGCACCAGACCTGGCTGACTCCATGGCTGACTTCCAGGTCAGCAGGGCTACGACACGTGCGCTGGTGCACGTTGATGCCATCATGCCACGTGGATCTGGGGCAGCAAGGTCATCTGCTGCACCAAGGAGGCAGGGCGGAGAGGCTGCAGGGGCAGCTGCGGCTCCATCCACCCCAGCCCTCACACACCCAGCCAGGACAGTGTCGGTCCTAGTCCATGCTGCTGACATTCCCCCTGACACCATCACACTAGAGCCAATGCCTGCACCAACTCCCATGCTGAGTGTGCAATCCCACACTCCTGATACAGAGTCCACCAGGGCTCCTGCCCCTAGTGTCCAGAGCGGCGCAGGACACTCAGGATCACCACCACCTTCCAAGCGGAAGAGGAAGAGTGCTCGTCCGGCACAGGCTGATGCCCCAGACACGGCTACACAGTCCGGCCCGTCCAGGAAGCCCAGCTTCACGGATGACGAACTGAATGCACTTGTCGAGTATGTGTCCGGACATGACAACGAGATGGTCATTGTTGCAGGATCCAAGACCACACCTGCACAACGCCAGGCACACTGGCAGACCGTTGCGGACATCGTAAGTGCCCTTGGAATCGTGAGGCGCACAGCCAATGATTGCTATAAGCGCTGGAATGACCTAAAGCGCAGGGCAAAGAGTAAGCTGGCCTCAAGTCATGCCGCAACTCTAGTGACTGGAGGTGGGTCTCCAGTAGTAGACATGGAACTCACTCCACATGAGTCAGTCGCTGGGACCTACGTCACGGAGGAACAGATCCAAGGCGTGGGAGATCTGGCTGATTACGAGGCATTGTCCGGTGAGTGCACATGCATGTGTGTGTCATCCATGTGCATGGTGTGTGTGTGAGGGCTTCTGTTCGGGTGCCAGGTGAGAGTGTGTGCGCCTGAGTCGTATGGGTCAGCCATGTGCTTCATGCAATCCTTCCTGCGCAGCTGCATTTGGCCATAGCAGTATCCCTTCTGCCAACAGTAGACATCTAGCACAACTGCACGCCAGTTGCCCTTGAAGTGTCACCTTGACACAACATATTTGCTTCTTTTTCACTGTTCATTCAGTCTGTTTGTTTGCATTCCACCACTTTCACTAGGCATGTCGCTGTCCACTAGTCACATGTCTGACATGGGTATGGTAAAGTGGAGTGACTTTGTTACCTGGATATCATTTGTACACACATGTCCCTGTGCAATTTGACCATTTCAGACTGGCAGCTCCAGGTGAAAAATCTGACCTGTTAGAATTAGAAAAGCTATTACATGCGGGAAATGGACTGAATGAATAGGTGCTGCCCTCCTCTCCATCTTCACTCAATAGCAATGGTACATGCCATCTGTGTGATGGCATGTGTGTCTCACCTGCCAATCACAGGCCAATGTGTGATGCCACTGCCAGGCAGCATGCAGTAAATTTGTTCATCTTCCATCTTGGTGTCATCAGTGTGTGCCATTTGCCTGCACTTCATACGCAGTGAGGGTGCATGCATGGGAGGGTTTTAGTCATGTGGGACATGTGTCAATCAAGTACTGGTTCTCTTGCTTCTCAGCCCTCAATGTGTGCCATGGTGCCAATGCCTGTTTCCATTTCTTTGTTTTCATGTCTTTGCAGGGGAAGACGCACCTGATACTGCTGGGGTTGTGGAGATGGTGCAGACCCAGGAGGTGTCCCAGGGCCGACCAACCACCAGTGAGGGACGTGGTGTGGTGGTGGGGGAGAACCCACAAGTGCTGCAGGTCGTGCTCTCAAGGGGTGTCTCTGGCTGCACCTCCCCCGAGCTGTACTCAGGTGTTGATTCGGATGAGACCTACGTGCCGTCGCAGGTGAGTGTTCCAGGGAGGGATTCTGTTCTGTCTCACCCACCTGCACCAGGGTCAGTACCCTCCATGGGGATGTCAGTGTTGGCAGCTACGCCTTCGGTGGTTACGGATGCAGGGTCACACTCCGCGACATCTGATCCTGTTCCTGGGCCAGCAGATCAGAGGGGGAATGCAGTCCTGCAGCCTCAGGCAGTGCCGGCACAGCAAGGCGCAGTTCGCCTTGCCCCAGACAGGTGTGGTGCCCGCCGACGTGGTGGCCGTACGCCACCCGGCAATACCGCATGGGAGCAATCCATTTACGGTATGGCTACCCAACAGGCTGCATCATCCGAGATGATGGCTCAGGCCATGGATAGGGTGGCCACTTCCATTGTCCCCCCAGAAAGGCTGATGGAGCGACTAGAGCAGGCAACCGACTCCATCTGCCAGTCACACAGGGAGGACATGTTGGGGTCCAACAGGGACAGGCGGGCGGCACTGGCGACTCTGCAGGAGGCCATCTCCATTGAGTCCCAGGGCCACAGGGAAGCCCTGAGGCAGGAGCTCCTACACCTCAGGACGACTCTTGTTGAGCTTGAGGCTTCAACACACCAAAGGACAGAACAGCAGCTGGAGCGTCTCACCCGTACGCTCTCAGCTGAGATGCAGGCAACGAGGGCGGAGGTCCGGGCATCCCGTGAGTTGTTGCATGGGGACCTCCGCACACTCATCCTCCAGAACCAGACCTACCACACCCGCATGCTTGCAGCCATGGAGGAGCAGACTAGGGCCTTGCGTGGGCTGCCTCCCATAGTGCAACCACCTCCGGATGCAGCTGCACAGGGTGATAATAGCGACAGCAGTGATACTCCCACAATAGGGTAGCTGTGTGGGCCATGAGCCCATGGAGGTGTTTTATCTTCCCAGGATCCACGCAGGTGGGTTCTGGTGTGCATCCTGTCCTCGGACCTCCTGGGTGGCCTCCCCAACCCCCCCGGGCCCATCAATGGCCATTTTTGATTGTTTCTTATTTTTATTTTTATTTTTATTTCTTTTATTCCCAATTTTTTTGGGACGATCTGTTGGCTTCGATCTGTTGGCTTCGATCTGTTGGCTCCGATCTGTTGGCTCCGATCTGTTGGCTCCGATCTGTTGGCTTCGATGTGTTGGCTTCGATGTGTTGGCTCCGATGTGTTGGCTCCGATCTGTTGGCTTCGATGTGTTGGCTTCGATGTGTTGGCTCCGATGTGTTGGCTTCGATGTGTTGGCTTCGATCTGTTGGCTTCCGTGGTTCCTGTGGGCATACGTTGCATTGTGGCTGGGCACATGCAGGCTTGTAATGTATTTGGTTCAGATGCTTGGGTTTGAGTCACACACACCCCTCCTGCTTTCCGTTTCCATGGGCTTGCAAAGGGTGTGCCCAAGTGACAGTGAATTACACAGTGACGTTGGACTCCCATGAGCTGTGTGGCCAGTCTGTAGTCAATACTGTGTATACATTCATAGTGCATATTGCTGTTGTGTTGTACACTGCATGTTGCATTGATGTGTAACTCTTCTTCTGTGTCTACCTCCCAATTTGCAGGTCCCTTCCTCAAGTCCACACAAGGACCTCTAGTCTGGAGATGGGGACCATGTTGGCAGCAGTGCACCTACAACTCTACATGGCGCCAACACTGCACAGTTGGTAGTGGTGGGAGTGCAGGCATTTCCAGGTGGTGAGACTACTAATATGTAACATTTGTGATGTCATGTTAATGGTACTACGTGCTCAAGTATGTTGTTGGTCCGGCATTGCTGTGAGCATATCAGGTGTTGCAGGTTTCTAATAGTGCCACTGTACATAGTGAGAGTGATGTCATGTTGTGGGGATTACTTTGTTTACCTGCAATTAGCATGACATGGCACGGTGTGTCGTGTGGCAGTGCTGGTGTTGGGTTGGCTGACATGGCACTGTCCTCTTGTTGCATTTTGCAAGTGGGTATTCATTTTAGCTGCTTGAATGTGTAACTTCACAAAACTGCATTGGTGGTGTCTGTGTGGGTAGGGATGCACACATTGTGACACTTCCAGGTGAACAATCTCAGGCTGACATGGTATTCCCGGTTCATTCTCCAGACATTCATGATCAGTGTCAGGTTGAGTCATCATTGATTGTCAGATGGAATGTGCCAGGGCAGTGTGCACTCCACAGGGGTGTGATTTCTATGTGAAGTAATTAGCCACTAGCTGTGTACGGGCTGCCTCCCCCCGTGCCCTTTCCCCTCCCATGCGCAGCGGCTGTGCATGTGGTTGGGGATGTGGGGCCACCACCATGTCCACGGCCAGGCCCCGGCGTGTTGCAACGTTGTGCAGGACACATGCTGCCACTATGATCCTGCACACTACTGGGGGAGCGTATAACAGCTGCCCGCCAGAACGGTCAAGGGAGCGAAAGCGTGACTTTAGCACTCCGAATGTGCGCTCCACTATGCCCCTGGTTGTAATGTGGGCTGTGTTATATCTTACCTGGGGTGGCGTGGTGGGGTTCCGAATTGGCGTCATCATGTGGGGGCTGAGAGGGTAGGCACTGTCCCCTGTGGAGGTGGGGATTGGTATCATTGGTGAGGTTGTGACCTTGCTCAGTATCCAACATGCATGCATGTGCAGTGGCATACATACTCACCAAGCAGCCATGTATCGCCATGCCGCCCAGCTTCTAGGTCCCGGCTTAGGGTGGACATTCGGTAAATGAAGCTGTCGTGGGTGGAGCCGGGATAGTTGGCATATACTGAGGTGATGATTCCCTTGGCATTACATGCTACCTGCACGTTGATGGAATGCCAGTGCTTGCGGTTCCTATAGATGTGCTCAGATGCCCTGGGGGGACGTAGAGCCACATGGGTGCAGTCGATGGCACCTAGCACTTTGGGGAATCGTGCCACTGCGTAAAAATCCAGGGCGGCAGCATGCCTTTCTGCAGGTGTTCTGGGCAGGTATATGTGCCTGCGGACTGATGGGCGTGCAGTCATGATGTTCAAGACCTGGTGTAGGCAGCGTGACTGGGTGGCCTGTGACACCCCACCCACTATGGCACTTGTCCGCTGAAATGATCCAGTGGCTAAGAAGTGCAGTACATTGAGGACCTTCTCCAGGGGGCTGAGTGCTTGGGAGCACAGGGTGGGTGATGTGAGGTCATCCTCCCACTCACTCACCAGGTCCAGTATGATGTGTGGTGGAAACCTGTACCTCCCATACACCTGGTCATCAGGCATCCCGAAAAGGCTGGTTCTGGGTGTGAATATTCTGGCCCTGACTATCCTCCTCCTCCTCCTTTGGTAGCCCACTGCCACTGCTGCTAGGAACGGTATGTTCATCCTGGCGTCTGAGCTTGTAATTGTTAAAGTCCGCAATTTCATGCTTTGCGCGTGTTCTAGGCGAGCGTGTGACCCGCGCACCCCTGGAATCCAGTTCCCAGTCCAATAGCGTGTGGAAATTCACACGCACCACGGGATACAGCGTGTGACCCGCGCACCCCTGGAATCCAGTTCCCAGTCCAATAGCGTGTGGAAATTCACACGCACCACGGGATACAGCGTGTGACCCGCGCACCCCTGGAATCCAGTTCCCAGTCCAATAGCGTGTGGAAATTCACACGCACCACGGGATACAGGTTCGCTGACGTACTTGCGTGTGTAAGTGGCCGCGCACCCATTAAATACACGTACATAGGCCAATCACGCGATGACACTCTGACGTGCAGTATTTCCACGTGTGTTCCGTCATCACGTGCTGAGTGGGGAACGCCCGTGCGGGTCACGTCAGACGCGCTTACGCGCTGAGGGACTCTGGTCCAATAGAATCGCGTATGCGTGCTGACGCGCTTACGCGCTAAGGGCCTTTCCTCGGATTTCACGCTGACGTGCAGGATTTTCACGTGCCAAATCACTCCGTATCAAGCTGGCCACCCGAAAACACACGGAACACCACGCTCCTGCCCAGAAGGCCGAGTTACTGCCCCCCAGTGCCCCGAGCAGCCTCCCACGTGCTATCTGCTGCTGCCTGCCTGCCTGCCTGCTGCCACCGTGCCCTGCCATTTGGTGCCTGCACATCAGCCATCTGCAGGGGTCCAGTTGCTGTGTCCCCCCCTGCTGGAACTGAAGACTCCCAACTGGGATTACATCGCTCCACAGCCCAGCCCCAGGACCCAGTTGCCCACCCACACCTGCCTCTGGGGTTGCCATGTCGGGCACTTCCACATCTGGCACCAGTGGCAACCCCAGGCCAGAGGGGCAGAGGGGCACCAGCTTCACTGCCACCGAAGTTGGTGTCCTGGTGGAGCATGTCCTGGGGCAGTATGATGCCCTCTTTGGATCGTCCCGCGCCAGCAAGGAAGGACGGGAGAGGATCTGGGCCGACTGTGTGGTTGCCATCAACGCGGAGGGGGTGGCAACCCGCAACGTCCAGAAGATCAAGAAGCGCTGGGAGGACTTGAGGGCCAGGACCCTTGTGAAGGCCCGGCGCCTCGTGGAGGGGGGCCGGGGCCGCATGAGTTCCATCCAGAAGAGGGTCCTGGAACGCGTACGCCCAGCGCTCCACGCCCAGGTCCTTGAGAGGGAGGCCCGTCTGGAGTTGAGCGGTATGTGTCCAAGCATTACTGTGTGAGACAGGGCATGTTGCGGTGTGCTGGTTCTATGATACTTGCCTGTATGTGTGCCATGGGCCATGTATGCATGTATGTGTGCAGGGACATCATGGTAATGCATGTGCGACCAGTGATGTGTGACCCACATGGTTGTTGCATGTGTTGAAATGCGGCATGGGGAGCCCTATGCAGATTTTGGACATGAGAGCATGCCAGTCTCTGTACCTGGACATGGATGGGGGTGAAGGATGGGTGCTGATGCCAGGTACATATATGGTAGCCATGTCTGTGTGCCTGACCTGCGTGTCTGTGACTTGTGCATGCCATGGATGCATGACACATGTGTGTGACAATGCACAGATTCAGTGGCGCACCCAACTTACCCTTGTTTCGCCTGTGTTCGGTGTGTTTGGGGCCAGATGGATGTGACTGAGGTGAAGTGTGTGCATGTGATATGCATGAGCCATGATGCATGTGAGTTACATATCATTGAATGTTTCTAGAGTCCATTGGACATGCATGGAAATGTCCATGGCATGCACCATGCCTGTTACTGTGTGTGTTTTGCCTGGACTGACCCATGTGTTGTGGAGGGACATGATGGAAGTGTACTTTGACAGTGGTGCTCATCTGCTATTGCTTCCTGTCTAGGGGACCATTGTACAGTAGCCTGATGCTTGTGTCCTTTGTCTCCCTCTACGCAGCGGCTAGTGAAGAAGAGGGCGGAGACGGCGCTGTGGAGCAAGGCGGCGGGGATGCCCCCACGGCTGCAGCGGAAGGGGTGGGTGAGCCCCCACAGGGGCCTGCTACGGCGGGAGACGGTGAGGAGCCATCCAGGTTGGTGGTTTGCACAGAGGAGGAGGAGGCCGACACTGGTGCACACATGGGGCCTGGTGGGAGCATCCCTGCTGGTGCAAGTGGTGCAGTCCAGGGGCAGGAGGCAGCACAGGTCACCGTGGAGGGGCCTGTGCATGTCACTGTCCCTGACCCTGTGAGTGCACCACCATGCACCAGCAGGGATGCCCCGTCCCAGGCCCGTCCGCAGGTAGAGGGGATGTCCATGTCACCTGACTCCCCTCCACCTGCGGACGTGGTAACCCCTGGCCGCGTGGAGAAGGTCCTGATTGGGGTCGCGATGCGCACGGCTGTGATTCGTGATGACGTGCGTGCTTCCCGGGAGGAGCACGCACGTCATCACGAAGTGCACCGTGCCGACGTGGCCCAATTGGGATCGGCCATGTTCGGGGGTTTCCTGCATGTGTTGGCCAATCTGACGGCCCTCTCCTCCTCTGTGCAGGCTATCCACCGGTCGTTCTCCTTGCCGTCTTCCGGCCCAGATGCCACCAGGGCCCCCTGTGGACCTGCCCCGACCAATGCAGCCAGCTCGGTGGGGATCCCATCCCTGCCACAGTTGGGAGTCGGAGGTCCAGCAGGGGTGGACAACACAGCAAGTGGACCCCAGCAGATGGAAGATGTGACGGCATCATCGGGCAGGGCACGTGCACGACGGCGTCGGTGGTTTCCATCAGCCTGGATGCCGTCGTGCTGGCAGAGGCAGTGGCGTCGGAGGCAGCAGCGGGCTCGACGTGGGAGGCATCATGGCTCGGGGCCATCAAGATCAGAGGGGCAGGCATCGGCCGGAGGGCAGGGCAACCCTGGGATGGTGGTGTGTTCCGTGTGGGAGGAGTTTGGCCAGCGGATAGGTGCGGAGCGGCAGCGGGCAGAGGAGGAACGGCTCACGATGGTCAGGGCGGAGGACTCCATGCGGAGGGCGCTGAGGTGGGCTGAGTGCCTCGAGGGTCTTCGCAGGGAGTTTGAGCTTGACACTGCGTTATCCCTGCGGGACCTCGGGGCCAGGGAACATGCCCGCCTCCAAGCCATTGACCAGGAGTTCGATGATGCCCTGGCCCATGACAACAACCAGTGAGCCGTCCGAATAGCCCGCTGCCTTTGTATATAGTTGTATAGTTAGGGTTAGGTTTCCTTTGTTTTTTTGATTTTTTTTTGGTTGCGATTGGACAATGCACCACTTTTTTGTATATAGTTCACTTTTTAGTTAGTAGTCAGTTAGGTTTAATTTGGTAGGGCTCATGGACCCAGGATGATCTTCTTCATTGGCTTATTTTAATTTTTCAGATTATTTTCTTGGACATTCATCTTGTTTTGTTTGATTTGCTTTGTGTTTTTTCTTATTTCATTTCCATTCTACTTGCTGTTAAATACATATTATTTTTTTAATCTTCAATGTGTCGTATCATCTCATTGCTTTCAGGCATGTCATGTTGGGTGTTTTGTCATTCACTTGCAGCCATTGTGTGTGACAGACATGTGTTAAATTGCATTATTTAAATTGGGGGTGTAACATGTAATTGCCTTTGATATGTGGGTGGGTGTGATAGTTGGTTGGGCCTTTTGGCAGGGGAGGATGGGCATTACGGACATGATTGGGGAATGTTGGGACCCAGGTGCAGGGGGGCATGGATTGGACATGGGTGGGGGCCTGCTGGCAGGTGCCCCACAGTGCTGGGGGGGTGGGGGTGGGGGTGGTGGTAGACATGAGTGGGGGCCTGGTGGAGGGTGACCCTGCACTGCTGGGGTGTGGGGGTGGTGGTAGACATGAGTGGGGGCCTGGTGGAGGGTGACCCTGCACTGCTGGGGTGTGGGGGTGGTGGGTGACATGAGTGGGGGCCTGGTGGAGGGTGACCCTGCACTGCTGGGGTGTGGGGGTGGTGGGTGACATGAGTGGGGGCCTGGTGGAGGGTGCCCCTGGTGGCTGGGGGGTGGGGGTGGTGGGAGACATGAGTGGGGGCCTGGTGGAGGCTGACCCTGGTGGCTGGGGGGTGGGGGTGGTGGGAGACATGAGTTGGACATGGGTGGGGGCCTGCTGGCAGGTGCCCCACAGTGCTGGGGGGTGGGGGTGGTGGGGGACATGAGTGGGGGCCTGGTGGAGGGTGACCCTGCACTGCTGGGGTGTGGGGGTGGTGGGTGACATGAGTGGGGGCCTGGTGGAGGGTGCCCCTGCACTGCTGGGGTGTGGGGGTGGTGGTAGACATGAGTGGGGGCCTGGTGGAGGGTGACCCTGCACTGCTGGGGTGTGGGGGTGGTGGGTGACATGAGTGGGGGCCTGGTGGAGGGTGCCCCTGCACTGCTGGGGTGTGGGGGTGGTGGGTGACATGAGTGGGGGCCTGGTGGAGGGTGACCCTGCACTGCTGGGGTGTGGGGGTGGTGGGTGACATGAGTGGGGGCCTGGTGGAGGGTGACCCTGCACTGCTGGGGTGTGGGGGTGGTGGGTGACATGAGTGGGGGCCTGGTGGAGGGTGCCACTGGTGGCTGGGGGGTGGGGGTGGTGGGAGACATGAGTGGGGGCCTGGTGGAGGCTGACCCTGGTGGCTGGGGGGTGGGGGTGGTGGGAGACATGAGTTGGACATGG
This sequence comes from Ambystoma mexicanum, assembly GCF_040938575.1. Taxonomy (NCBI): domain Eukaryota; kingdom Metazoa; phylum Chordata; class Amphibia; order Caudata; family Ambystomatidae; genus Ambystoma; species Ambystoma mexicanum. Next base: position 1,339,562,667 of record NC_090934.1, read on the forward strand.
GTGGGGGCCTGCTGGCAGGTGCCCCACAGTGCTGGGGGGTGGGGGTGGTGGGGGACATGAGTTGGACATGGGTGGGGGCCTGCTGGCAGGTGCCCCACAGTGCTGGGGGGTGGGGGTGGTGGGAGACATGAGTGGGGGCCTGGTGGAGGGTGACCCTGCACTGCTGGGGTGTGGGGGTGGTGGGTGACATGAGTGGGGGCCTGGTGGAGGGTGACCCTGCACTGCTGGGGTGTGGGGGTGGTGGGTGACATGAGTGGGGGCCTGGTGGAGGGTGCCCCTGGTGGCTGGGGGGTGGGGGTGGTGGTAGACATGAGTGGGGGCCTGGTGGAGGGTGACCCTGCACTGCTGGGGTGTGGGGGTGGTGGGTGACATGAGTGGGGGCCTGGTGGAGGGTGACCCTGCACTGCTGGGGTGTGGGGGTGGTGGGTGACATGAGTGGGGGCCTGGTGGAGGGTGCCCCTGGTGGCTGGGGTTTGGGGGTGGTGGGAGACATGAGTGGGGGCCTGGTGGAGGGTGACCCTGCACTGCTGGGGTGTGGGGGTGGTGGGTGACATGAGTGGGGGCCTGGTGGAGGGTGACCCTGCACTGCTGGGGTGTGGGGGTGGTGGGTGACATGAGTGGGGGCCTGGTGGAGGGTGCCCCTGGTGGCTGGGGGGTGGGGGTGGTGGGTGACATGAGTGGGGGCCTGGTGGAGGGTGCCCCTGGTGGCTGGGGGGTGGGGGTGGTGGTAGACATGAGTGGGGGCCTGGTGGAGGGTGACCCTGCACTGCTGGGGTGTGGGGGTGGTGGGTGACATGAGTGGGGGCCTGGTGGAGGGTGACCCTGCACTGCTGGGGTGTGGGGGTGGTGGGTGACATGAGTGGGGGCCTGGTGGAGGGTGCCCCTGGTGGCTGGGGTTTGGGGGTGGTGGGAGACATGAGTGGGGGCCTGGTGGAGGGTGACCCTGCACTGCTGGGGTGTGGGGGTGGTGGGTGACATGAGTGGGGGCCTGGTGGAGGGTGACCCTGCACTGCTGGGGTGTGGGGGTGGTGGGAGACATGAGTGGGGGCCTGGTGGAGGCTGACCCTGGTGGCTGGGGGGTGGGGGTTGTGGTAGACATGAGTGGGGGCCTGGTGGAGGGTGCCCCTGGTGGCTGGGGGGTGGGGGTGGTGGTAGACATGAGTGGGGGCCTGGTGGAGGGTGCCCCTGGTGGCTGGGGGGTGGGGGTGGTGGTAGACATGAGTGGGGGCCTGGTGGAGGGTGCCCCTGGTGGCTGGGGGGTGGGGGTGGTGGGAGACATGAGTGGGGGCCTGGTGGAGGGTGCCCCTGGTGGCTGGGGGGTGGGGGTGGTGGTAGACATGAGTGGGGGCCTGGTGGAGGGTGCCCCTGGTGGCTGGGGGGTGGGGGTGGTGGGAGACATGAGTGGGGGCCTGGTGGAGGGTGCCCCTGGTGGCTGGGGGGTGGGGGTGGTGGTAGACATGAGTGGTGGCCTGGTGGAGGGTGCCCCTGGTGGCTGGGGGGTGGGGGTGGTGGGAGACATGAGTGGGGGCCTGGTGGAGGCTGACCCTGGTGGCTGGGGGGTGGGGGTGGTGGTAGACATGAGTGGGGGCCTGGTGGAGGGTGCCCCTGGTGGCTGGGGGGTGGGGGTGGTGGGAGACATGAGTGGGGGCCTGGTGGAGGCTGACCCTGGTGGCTGGGGGGTGGGGGTGGTGGGAGACATGAGTTGGACATGGGTGGGGGCCTGCTGGCAGGTGCCCCACAGTGCTGGGGGGTGGGGGTGGTGGGGGACATGAGTTGGACATGGGTGGGGGCCTGCTGGCAGGTGCCCCACAGTGCTGGGGGGTGGGGGTGCAAGGGGACATGAGTTGGTGTTCATTAGTTCAAGGAGACATGTGCCTTTGCTGGGGGGCATGCCCATGGTGGGTGGGCTGCCTGCGGGACATGACCAGGGATGCAGGGTAGTCCCCTGTGGTGTGGGCTGCCTGCAGGGGCCGTGGAGGGTGTACAGGGTACACCTGGGAGGACCCACACTGTCAAATCACATGTGGAACTTCACGCGCACCCCTGATATACACGCGCCCAGGCTATTCGCGTGTGGAACTTCCCGCGCACCCCTGGAATACACGCGCCCAGGCTATTCGCGTGTGGAACTTCCCGCGCACCCCTGAAATACACGCGCCCAGGCTATTCGCGTGTGGAACTTCCCGCGCACCCCTGAAATACACGCGCCCAGGCTATTCGCGTGTGGAACTTCACGCGCACCCCTGAAATACACGCGCCCAGGCTATTCGCGTGTGGAACTTCCCGCGCACCCCTGAAATACACGCGCCCAGGCTGTTCGCGTGTGGAACTTCCCGCGCACCCCTGAAATACACGCGCCCAGGCTGTTCGCGTGTGGAACTTCCCGCGCACCCCTGAAATACACGCGCCCCCAGGCTATTCGCGTGTGGAACTTCCCCCGCACCCCTGGAATACATGCGCCTAGGCTATTCGCGTGTGGAACTTCCCGCGCACCCCTGAAATACACGCGCCCAGGCTATTCGCGTGTGGAACTTCCCGCGCACCCCTGAAATACACGCGCCCAGGCTGTTCGCGTGTGGAACTTCCCGCGCACCCCTGAAATACACGCGCCCAGGCTGTTCGCGTGTGGAACTTCCCGCGCACCCCTGAAATACACGCGCCCCCAGGCTATTCGCGTGTGGAACTTCCCCCGCACCCCTGAAATACACGCGCCTAGGCTATTCGCGTGTGGAACTTCCCGCGCACCCCTGAAATACACGCACCCAGGCTATTCGCGTGTGGAACTTCCCGCGCACCCCTGAAATACACGCGCCCAGGCTATTCGCGTGTGGGACTTCCCGCGCACCCCTGAAATACACGCGCCCAGGCTGTTCACGTGTGGAACTTCCCGCGCACCCCTGAAATACACGCGCCCAGGCTGTTCGCGTGTGGAACTTCACGCGAACCCCTGATATACACGTAGCCCGCTCCCCCAGACCCGATCGCGTGTGAAACTTCACGCGAACCCCTGTGATGCACGTACCCTGCTGAAATCGCGTGTTAGACTTCCCGCGCACCCCGGTATACACGCACACGTATTTTTTGTCAGCGGGTGTCCGTGTTTGTGGGTACCCCTTTGCACGTCATTTTTCCTGGAGGGCCACAGTATGGGACATTCATCATGGCAGTATATAGGTGCGATTTGTTGGCGCACCTTTTGGCGCACATTTCTTACAGCCGCAGAGACGCTACCGCCTGCTTTCTTGTGGCGGTCGTGTTTGTGCCTGTGCGCTGGTTTGAGCGTGCGCTTTTTTCCCCTATTCTATTCCATGAATACGTGTTGTAGGCGAGCGTGTGGGCGTTCCGCGCACTTGTGCCCTGTACTTCCCCCGTGACGCCCACGTTTTGGCAAGTTGTTCCCCATTCCGAGTGTTACGCCCGTGTTCCGCCTACTTTTGTTGCGTGCGCCGCGCTATGTGCGATTTTCGCTGTGGCCTGTGCGATTTTCGCAGGGACCTGGCGCACGCTGTTAGATGGCCTGTGCGCCAACGTGCGCCGTGCACTTTTTATCGCACATCCGCTGGTTTTCTCGCGCACGGCCTTCCATGAATCGACGTGCGCTGCTTTTCGTGCGATTTTCGCAATTGCACTGCGATTTTCGCTATTCCACTGCGATTCGCACGTTTTTGCCCACTTGCGCCGCGCTAATTATTCCATGAATCGGCCTCATAGTGTATTGACATTCCGTTGTGGAGGCGTTGGGGAAACACTGTACTTAAGAACCTGTCTGCATCACCTCCTGAAAGTTTAAGTCTGGCAGCTCGTCCTTTGCTACCAAATTGAGAGCCTTGCTGGGGTGTTCTGTGCCTTTACCCTACCAAATAGAGGGCAGAAGTACAGATACCCCCCTCCAGTCTTTACAACTAGTTCCTCACTTCAGCAGGAACAGGCACAGAGGATCCTCTTGCTTCTGGCCACCATACTATAGAACTCACTTCCTAAGCAACTTTGCATTGAAGAGAACCATCAGACATTTAGGAAACCGCTTGAGATGTGGCTCTTCATCTGACTGCTATAGCCACCTATGCAAAGCTGAGCAAGAGAGTTGGTCTATAATACATCCAAACCACATACCTTCTCTGAAAAGGAGCAGTTGGACACATTTTCCCTAAGTCCCACCCCCTCACTGCTGTCATGCTGGAACAGCAGAAGGGCTCGATGTGATACTCGGTGTGTTATGCCTATACCGCATCGAGTGTACGAGAGATGATATTCACTCAGACAACTGTATCGAATGTATCCTTGCACTGAAAGTGTGGAATTAGGTTGTATGAAAGGATGTCAGCACGCACCACTGGACATTATGGAATGCTGAGTGAAATCTGACGTGGATAGAGTGATGTCATGAAGAAGCTATACAAAGCCATACTGAAACAATATGAAAATACTTAAGAGCGATGATGTAACTGAAACAATAAGAGAAACATGTACCAAACAATAAAGTGATCATGCATGCAAAAGAAGATAATGTAACTTGCTGACCAAGAAGTGTAAATACGCAGTACCACAAGGTATAAAAGGTATATAGAAGTTTGCTATAGAGGAATATATAATGTGGCAAGGATGGCCATAGTTGGAAAATAGACGCTGGCTCATGTAAATATTCAATTCAACTATCTCAGAACCAGATCAGGATTGCACAGTCAGGAGATGTTGGAAGAACAGCTGGAAGGCTTCATGTACAAAAGAAAGAGGAGTCTATGTTGGCTTGGGATCAAGGATGCTATTTTTAAACAATAGCTGCAACACATGAAGGGAGGCAGACGGATAACCCATGGATGAGACATATTTCTCTTCGATTAAAGAAGAAGAAAACATCTGCAAGAGCCAAGTATTGGGCGATTAAAAGTGAATAAAGTCTATACACGGTACAGTGAGAAAGTCTCCAGAGTCCAAGAGGAGCAATAACACCCAGGATAATTAAATCAAAAAGTAGTAAATAAGAGGCTGAAATTGACAAATTCATGATCTCTTCACATGTAACTCAGAAGTCAAAAACAAGGGCTATTCATTAAGCCTCGGATGAAGATAGTGATAGTGCTTTCACTCCCTTGAATGTCCCAGAACAGAGAACAGGATACAAGGTCAACTACAGATGGGAAACTTTGGCTCATGACCGATCTGATGAGAGATGATGGACTAATTGGGAAAGTAGGGAGACATCTAACGTGATTGAAGCATCTGGGTTCTGGTTTCCTTATGTGCTGCTAACCGAGCCGAAAGTCCAAGGTCGGGTGAGAATGCCAACAGATCAGTGGGTTTATGGGGCAACATGCTATACAATGTTGCAGAGGCCAATCCTCTGCCATTTTGTTCGCTATAATCAGTGTTATATGTATTTAGAGGTAGTTTGAGGGTTGTCTTACAGATAAGAGACACCCCATGAAGTACTAAACTGTATACATTCTATAAGTAGACATGTTCCCCTAATCAATCCCTCCCACTAATATGTTTTATGGTTTGCCACGTAGGATGGCATCACAGATGGTGTATGTTGGGGTATAAGACCTCTGCGTAATCAAGTGTGTGTGTTAGTGTGCAAGCATCCGTCTGATGTTTGCCAGTTGACCCTGCTTTATGAAACTGAGAATAAAGTAGTACTTTGCCATATTCTTTGAGTCTGTCTGGTTATTTGGTCTGAGATCTTTATTGGTAATTCCATCTAGCACAAGAGACGCTTCAAGGTACTAGAGCACAAATGTATCCCCAATCGTCAAACCAGACTACAACTGCTACAACCTTGGACGGACCCCACTGCATCAGAGAGAGGTTTTTCCTGGGCCCTCACTACCTTCCCTCCTTTTCCATTTGTTTGCTGCCACAGTAACACGCTATCTGCTAAAATCTTCCACGTTTTACACCACACTCATTCGCTACCCGATGGCCCACAATGCAGGGCTGGTGTAGAATCAGACTCCTACCCTCTACTGCTGCTATCAACACTCACACTGCACCCTTCGCAGCTCGCCAAGCCCAGAGGTTGCTCTTATGGATATTCCACCCAGTGTCTTCTCTCCCCATGAACACAAAGAATCTCTACCACCACACAGGTAACAGGTCTTCCGATCTGCACTCAACACAACAGTTTTCTGCATCAGCCTCTCCCTTAGCTCACTTGAGGTCCTCACTTGAGGTCCCTCACTCAGTGACGTCCTTTAGGGTTCACTTTTGCAACCCCTGCCTGTCAGCTTGCGGCCCCTGTCCAATCCCTGCAACCTCTGGCAATTGAGGGGCGTGGCTAATTTGAAAGCAGTGTCACTTGGCGCCAATTGGGCAGTGTAACTTTGCGTCAATTATTGCCTGCATGCGCCATTTTTCATCATGTGCCATAGTGTTTCAATTTAGGTTGACCTGTGCATTTTAATGAGCGTTGGATCAACAGAATACTACAATCCAAGATAGTAATACACGTCAAGATGGCCTGAATAAGTTAACATTGCTACACCTCACATAACTGAATCCGTCATTGATCTCTACAATTGGTGCTTCGGAGTCTGAGGTACGGGGGGTGCTTAAAACGAGTATAGCAATGACTGGCCAAGAAAACATTTTATGTAGGCCACAGTTGCGAGCAGCTTGGGACCATACTAATTGGGCTATGGTAAGCCTTACAGAGCACATACCAATGATGCTTAATCAATGTGTGTTAGCTCGATATATGAGTACGTCCCTGCACGGCTGTTTCACACTTGGTGATTTGCTCTGTTATAGACATTATAATTCAGACGTTGCTAATGCAGTTTCCCCCTTTTTTTAAATTTAACTTCGGAAAGAGACGTGCAGATATATTAGTATGGCGAGTTTTCATTTAACACCTGCTCATTTGGGTCTTTGGACTTCCGAACGGGAATTTATGTATCTTGATGGTTGGCTTCTATGTTTACAGTTAACAGCCAACTGTTTGCCTACTCTAAAGTTACCGTCCCACACGTTCCGTTGTGCATTAAACATTAGGAAATTTAGAGAATGCATGAGAACTCATGGCATGCACAGGAATTGAATGATTTCGTCATGTCTTTGATTAGTGAGTTGCGCGCGCAGTGACAGAGACTAGCGGAACTTGCTGGTGATTTTATTAAATTTGAGCACCTGGTTGTTGTGGTGTAGGTGCGAACATTGAGCCAATGCTTGGTGTACAACAATACACATTAATACATTTTACACTCCAGTGCATGGTCAATTAATTGCTAGTGGGTGAGCCAGTTGGTCGACGTCTGTGGTGTATATATACATTCAAAGAAAAAACTTTGTTAAAGGGACATTATGGTTAAGTTGCACTAATAAAAACCTATGAAATTCAATAAAAAAAAACATTTATTAAAGGGATGTTATGGTTAAATTGCACTAATAAAAACCTTTGTAATTCAATGAAAAAACTTTGTTAAGGGGACGTTATGGTTACAAGTAAAACCGAAAAACCCCTGAAATTTGCCAGCTATGGTAAGCTAAACCACCATAACTCGCACCACCACCGTGCACTGCTAAGACTAACACCCAGGACATCAAAGATGACATCACAAATGTCATTGATGACATTACTGATTACATCACATATCTGGGCCACTTGTTTTTGTTCACTGACAGTCAGAATATTAAAATTGAAAAAGGTGCTATATATCTGGACGTTAACCGTGTCACATCTTTTTTAAGTACTTTCCTTAGGGTTTGGTCTCAGCTCATGGTGCGCATACATAGGGAAATGAGCAGGCCTCAAACACACAATTCATTTGTATACATAAAGATAAACTTTAATGTCATTAACATTTTCGGATGATGCCGTTTCTTTCTTCCTTACTTTAATTTCACTGTATGTGCCTCTGATTTGTATGCATTGTGGTTATTCATATGTATTGTTTGTACCAGCACAAGTGTTGTAAGTCTTGAATTGGTAGCTAGTTATTACATGTTTGACATTACTCAAAACTCTGATAAGGTAGCATTCATTATTGTACTCTCCAAAATTACAAGATTATAAATAGTGTACTTCTATGGTGAATGCTGCAGTCATTGCCTATGTTTATATATGATTAGGTTTCTGTATTAACAACAACACTCCAATACAATGAATTTAGATAAGTACATTCTTTAATAGATTAAGTAGTTCACGATAGGTCTCCCGATCACCCCTGACATCTTGTTACCAACAATATAAACACAACTCCTTATAGGGAGTTTTCATTAACATGTATTTCACATGTGATGTCATCAGTGATGTCATCAATGACATTTGTGATGTCATCTTTGATGTCCTGGGTGTTAGTCTTAGCAGTGCACGCTGGTGGCGCGAGTTATGGTTGCTTAGCTTACCATAACTGGCGAATTTCACTGGGTTTTCGGTTTTACTTGTAACCATACATAACGTCCTTTTAACAAAGTTTTTTCATTGAATTTCAAAGGTTTTTATTAGTACAACTTAACCATAATGTCCCCTTAACAAAGTTTTTTCATTGAATTTCAAAGGTTTTTATTAGTGCAACTTAACCATAACGTCCCTTTAACAAAGTTTTTTTCATTGAATTTCATAGGTTTTGATTAGTGCAACTTAACCATAACGACCCTTCAACAGAGTTTTTTCAATGAATTTCATAGGTTTTTATTAGTCCAACTTAACCATAACGTCCCTTTAACAAAGTTTTTTCATTGAATTTCATAGGTTTTTATTAGTGCAACTTAACCATAACGTCCCTTCAACATAGTTTTTTCAAAGAACTTCATAGGTTTTTATTCGTCCAACTTAACCATAATGTCCCTTTAACAAAGTCTTTTCTGTGAATTTATGGGTTTTTACCTGTGTGCTATTTTCCTACAACTTACTAATATCATACTTACCCAATGTAGCAACATGTGTGTCCAATTGATAAAGTGGCACCTTCTAGAATCATTTTTAACACTTCTATACACGTTTTGCAACTATTTCAACTAGTTTTGAATCCGTGGACATCTACGAACATTTGACTTCATTGCGGACATTCCGGACAGTGCCACATGACCATACGCTGGCGCGCGGCATGATGACGTGTCCAAGAACCCATCCGCACTTCACAATAAGATCTGTGCTTCACGAACAGTTCGCAACTACATTTTCTACTGATCTAGGAACGTTCAACTTCTAAATTTCCCTTGCACAGCTCCAACACCTGTTCCTACTCATTATCCATTAACAATCTGGTACACAGTACATACTTTTAGCAAAACTGTGATTTATCTTAAAATGGCATCAGCTAGTGCCATCCCTCCTCCCCAAGAGCCACCACCCATGCTGTAATCAAGGAGCATGAGAAACACTGCCCATTACCTTAGAAATAACACAAGCGCAAGATTTTCCCCTGTCCACCTACCCCTCCATATTAGTGTTTGGTGCCTCTTCCCTCATTTCCTCCCCACATTTTGTTCGTAGCTCTCCTCCCAAAAAATAAATACATCCAAAAACAACAAAAGAAATGTTCCTTTAGGAACCACCTTTTCACAGTTAAAAAATAGAAGTAAAAAATAAACTTATAGAGTCCAACTAGTTTATATTTCTCACTAAAGTACATAGACTCAATAAGATTTTCCAACATTTCCATTTGCATTTTGTGTAATGCTAATGAGAATATTGTGGCGTTCATCCTCCGTTCCAGGGACTGGAACGGTGGATACCGGCCCGGCAGCCCAAGTTATCTACCCAAGCAAATCGAGGGTGGAAAATGAGGTCTCTGGACCATTATCCCCCCATTCCAGCCCCTGTAAAGCGGGAACCTAGGGTGCTGAAAAAAAGGATTTTTCTTCCTAACCCGGGACGCCTGCGGTGTCCCGGTGTAGGAAGGAAAATAATTTTCCAAGATGGCCACCATGGAAAGCGAAGGCGGGGTTCCACACAGGGCCCCCTTCGCTTTCCATGGAAGCCTGTTTCCAAGATGTCCACCATGGAAAGGGAAGGTGGGGTTCCATACAGGGCCCCCTTCGCTTTCCATGGAAGCCTGTTTCCAAGATGTCCACCATGGAAAGGGAAGGTGGGGTTCCATACAGGGCCCCTCTTCCCATTCCATGTAAGCCTGTAGAAGGCAAAAAGAGAACCCTATGACCTTATTACCACGAGCACATTTTTCTTCCCTTTCAAATCTATCCCAGTTTCGAATAAATTAACCACAAAGAAAGTCCCAGGTGGACATGGCCACTTTAACCCGATGTGTTGTCCCTCGTGGTCATGGCCAATAGCCAGGTAGTCGGGATCATGACCTTATTCCATGACCTGGACAATCTGGCCACTGCCCATGGCCACAGGCTACACCTGAGTCACCAAAGACAATGCACTATTTTTTGGACCTACATTATGACACTTGTCAAAAAATAAAACACGGGAACATTGGCAAACCCATGCTTTCAGGTCCTTGCCAATGCTCCTTACACAGGTTTTCTGGAAATCCACCCATGTTTTATTTTTTCAAAACTGTCAAATGTATGCACATACAATTGTCATATAACCTAGCCCCCACTTGACAAAATCCATTCAGACTTTACGAAAACATGTATATCTAAATCTATAATATTTTTGCAAACCTTTGTGTAGATTTGTCAAATGGCACCACATTTATAAGCCTTTACAATATTTTGGGACCCCCCTCTAATTCTGCTCCATCTTGTCAAAATCCTACCAAACTTGGGGAAAACATTTATATCTAGATCTATTATCAGCATGCCAAATTAAGTGTAGATTTCACAAATGGCACCTCATTTATAAGCCTTTACATTATTTTGGGACCCCCCCTTCTAATTTTGCCCCCTCTTGACAAAATCACACCAAAGTTTGAAAACACATTTATGTCTATATGTATTATCAGTTTGCAAAATTAAGTGTCGATTCATCAAATGGCACCTAATTTATAAGCCATTACATAATTTTGGCACCCCCCCTTTAGTTTTGCCCCCTCTTGACAGAATCTCGCCAAACTTGGCAAACTCATTCGGGATAAGGTCAGAAAAATAATTGCACAATTTCATGCATTTTCATTAAGTAGCGCCAAAGTTATAAGCCATCCAAAAACTGCCCCCAAACATTTGAAGTGTCTATGAACTTCACAGGACTGTTCGCGAACATCCGAACTGTTCACGGACTTTCATGGCAAAAAATACCAATTTCTTTGCTTCTTGCAGCCATATTCCATCCCATCGTCATCACCCCTCACCTACCCAGAGATTATTTGATAAGTTTGTCAAGTGCAGTGGTGCGTTTTTAATATGTTCTTGCCTCGATGTCTGCGGACACCGGCCTATGTCTGTGATCCAAGATGGCAGGCGTTTCCAAAAATCTGACGCACCTCATGTTTCACTCCAACCAATCAGTGAACACGTTGCATGTCCGCGGACATGGCGCAAGCCTATTAACCAATCGGTGTCCTGTCCGGGGAGCGAACAGGGAAGTGTGTCCATGGAGCGGACATAGATATCAGACATTTTTCGGACTTACATTTTGGTCATTTAAAAAAACTACTGGACGGATTTTCACCAAATTAACAAAAGCACACTTTCGGGACCAAGCCGCCACTCCTGCTGCAAATCTGGTGAGGATTCGTCCAGGACGAGCGAAGATATAAGCTGCCCAAAAAGTGCTCTTCCTATGGGTTTAGCAACTTAATCATAACTACATGGCCGCTACTGTAGGCCATGTAATATATTTTGTTTTTGTAGTTTTGTTTTTACAGCTTTGCTTCCCCCTGATGAAGATTTCAATATTGGCCGTTTGCACATTCTTCGAAACTGGTGCTGACTTGGAGAGTTGAGACCCGAGTTTGCTCGGGACTTAACACACTGGTTGGGTTGGCACTCATACAGACTGTTGTGTGTTTTGATCAGGTGTCACGATTTACAATCAAAACAGAGACTGGTGCCAGACTGTGAATGCTGAGATGTTATAAACCCCCTGCTCCGTCAGTCAGCGACAGTTTGTACACACATGTCTGTATTGAAATTATGTGGGTCCTACCCCATATAGAAATGCACCACCTTGAGGCACAAATGTGTAACACAAGAATTCCTGTGTTGTCCCCTTGTTACTATGATCATGTATGAATATCAGAGTGTTAATTTGAGTGGTGTTGAGAGAGGAAGAGGTGTGCATGTTGTTCGGTGTACTGTTTATAGTTTGAATTTCTTCAAAAACGTGTTTCATACAGTGTTTTATTTAGTATGTAGAATGTATTATCAAAACTGTTTGCACCACAGAGGAAAACATTCTGAGCTTTAATTGAAGGATTTAGTTGAATTTTTGAGTTTAATGAATTCATCTCATGTGTTAAAACCTTATTGGTAGTTTAATTTGAAAGCGAGGCACTACTGCACGGGTTGCTTTGCCTTGGGCATTACTATGCTATGTAACGTAATGTAATGCGTCATTTGTATAGCACTTTTCACCTGGTATGGTCACGAGGCGCTGTAGTACAATGCCCTCTGGGGGGACCGGAGTCCAAGATATGGGAAATTCGAGGAGGTGCTAGTATGTGTGTGTGCATTATAGCCAATGCGAGGATATGAAGCGGCGGTCAAGTCCCTGCTAGTCACCCATGACTAGTTGGCAAGTGGATGGGTGCTGAGAGGCTAGAGGTGGTATACAAGAGGATAGTCATTATGTGTATAGCTACAATTCGATTTTTTTCATGAAAGGTAGCTGCATTCTTATGGCAGAAGTGTTGTGCAAAGTGTTATTGGAGTTGTGTATTAAAGCAAATGATGCCACTTCCTGTGATGTCAAGTAGCAAAAGATTGTGTGCTACCATTTTCTGTGATGTCACTTGGGGGGTGGGCAGGGTCGGATTGCCCCTGGGGAGTGTGGGCCGGTTTCTGTCCATGCCTGGGCAGGTTTGAAAATAAAAATGAAAAAAAATATGTATTTTTTTTCATTTTCTTTTTTCAAAAATCCTTCTTAGGTCCATAAATGAGTACTTACACAGGTTGGGTGACACTGTATGCATATTTGTTCTATAATTTGGCCTTGTACGTCTGCTTGGATTCACAGTAATTTAGTGTACCTAGGTACAATGCTATTTGATGACACTTCCTGTTTTGTCGAGGGGTGAGTGAAAGGTCGTGTTTCTTCGCTTCCTGGGATGTCACTTTGGGGTAGGGTCAAATGACATCACTTCCGGTGATGTCATCAGAGGTCAAGGGTCGTGAGGCGAGGGGTGGGCTACTTTTTCTGGGTGACTGGGCCTATTTCTTGTCCCAGTCTGACCCTGGAGGTGGGGTCAAATGACATTACATCCAGGGATGTCATCATGTAGGTCAAAGGTCATGTAATGTCACTTCCTCTACCCCAGGCATTTTGGTGAAATGACATCTCTGCCCCACTCATATTTTTTTTAACAGACCCAAGCACAGCGAGGACAACATTATTGATGGAAAGGCAATTTGCAGGAACATGAACTTGACCTATAAGTATTGAACATGCACATAGCAAAGGAAAATGAACTGGCTGATATTGTATGCCATAAAATATGCCACATTCTAGTGTTGAGATGTACAGTAAGTGAAGTAGACATCAGGCTCTGAGCAGAAATAAAGCCCTGAAGAAGTGAGCAGGGATTTGAAGGCACTTAAATGGACAGTGATGCAAATCAATTGATATGTCGCAGCTGATTTTGGACTCATTCAGAAAACAGTGGAGCTGGTGGCCTTGTGACATCAGTTCTCATTCCGAGATCGGAGGTAACCATGCCGCTATTTGCGGCATGACTGCCTCCAAATTCGTCCAAACTCCGGCCTGGTGAATGGAGTAATTACCGGTCCATTCCGAGGTCGGAGGGACCGTTAATTCCCCATTCACCAGGGCCATTCCCCATTCCCATTTGAGCCCCCATAGGGCTGAATGGGAAGGGGGAAGGCGGCAATAACGGTACCATAAATTACGATACCGTTATTGACCCCGGAGTCCCTTTGCGGGTCCCGTCCTTAACGCCTGCTAAAAGCAGCCGTTAAGGAATTACCCGCAAAGGGAACTCGTAGTAGGGCGGTAAGGGTTTAACGGCACCGGTCTCGTTACCGGTGACCGTTAACCCTTACCGCCCTACTTGGAATGAGGCCCATCATCTCTTAGATCTTACATCTTTTGAAGATAGCACTTATTCTGCTTAATGGAGTTAAAGTTGAGGCACCTGAAACATCAAACATGTCAGGAAAGGTTGAAGGCAGATTTTGTCAAAGGACCTAAATGTGTCACCTAACATACTTGTGCATGTTATGTACTAGAAGTTTGGACAATAAAGCTTGCCATACATGTTAATTTCCTTGAGCTGACCTTACAGGATCATATTATTCCAGGCAAATCCTGAATGCTCAGGCGAAGAAGCACTTATTTCTGAGGGAACCCAATTAGAGGGTGCACGAACTGAGCCCCTTGGGACCATACAAGGACATGAAGACCCTGCTCTCCGTGGAATACCTAAGTAACACCTATATCTCACCTGGGTCATTCCATGGATGTCCAATACCCATGAACCCCTAACTCACTTGCTCTTCGACCCCACTCCTTAGTGTGGTGTACCTCCCTACAACCCTTAGCAGCTTTCATGCGGTTTCCACATTGTACTTGTTAGTTACCTCACAACATGTACAGCGCTCACTTCTTCAGAGGAATAAGTGCAGAGGTCTCAGGAGCAGTGAGACTCTGGAAAAGTGTGATAACACTATCTTTATTAACAAACACTCGTTTTGGCTAGGGTTGAGTAAACGCCTGCCTATGCTAAGGTAAGTATACTGTGAGGGTTAGGATAACCAAAAGGACGGCATGTGATGTCTTCCCCTACCTTCCAGGGTCCTTACTCTTATTAAATCTTTCTCTCAATGTGCGTTAAAAAAGATGCGCAGTAGACATCTTCAATGCCGCTCCTTAATGAGTCCTACGCCAAGGCTCCTCTAACTGCTCGTTTTAGCCCACGGGTGGGATAATACTGCAATGGCGGTCTAGTGCCCTGAGATTACTCCACCAATGAGGTAAGTTAGAGGAACAGTGCCAAAGTGACCCAATAAGTTCAAACCTACCTTAACCAGCCCTTCCCCAATCTAACAGAATCAGAAACAAATGCTTCGGCAAAGCTCTCAAACCTCTTATTAACAGGCTGGCCCTCTTCTGGGTCTCTTCCGGGTCCTTCCTGGCTTTTCAGCCCTTTAGGTAAACAAGGTGTACACACTAACCTATCTTATGTAGTGGTAGTGGTTGAGCACTACCACATTATTCGTGGCTGTTTAAGTGAGTCTCATATTGATGTCCACCTGGTTTTAGGTGGTGGTAAATGTAAAAGGTGCTTTGTTCGTCTATTTGCCACGTGCACAGAATAGCCCTGTTTATAGCATGCAGTAATACCGCATCAATGTGATTTTTTTGCAGGAGTTGCATTTTAGCCCACGGGT
This sequence comes from Ambystoma mexicanum, assembly GCF_040938575.1. Taxonomy (NCBI): domain Eukaryota; kingdom Metazoa; phylum Chordata; class Amphibia; order Caudata; family Ambystomatidae; genus Ambystoma; species Ambystoma mexicanum. Next base: position 1,339,578,087 of record NC_090934.1, read on the forward strand.
CTAGCGCCCGGAGATTACTCCACCAATGAGGTAACATAACATTCAAAATATCAGAAGACACATAGATCTTGGTGTGATCTTTGACCCTTCGCTTTCGTTCTGCCTTTGCATTTCCAACACTGCTCGCACTCGTCGCTTCTATCTCTTCAACCTGTGCTGGCCTCGCAAATTGCTCTCCTTTCACGCGAACAAGCGTTTCAAATCTTCCCTTATCCTCTCCACCTTGATTACTGGTCCTCTCATATTCATTTATATATATATGTATTTATTTATTTATTTATTTATACATGTATAATGCGCCTTAGGCCCGTAGGCAAATGGGTGCAAGGGCAGAAGAGTACAAACGATCAACACCAAACACCTAACAGTGACGATAAAAACACAATAAAGCCCACCTCAGCCTAACAGAAACGGGTAAAAACCGAATAAAAAGGAAAAGCTGAATAAAACACCTGAGTTTAAAACATATGATATGCTAAAAAGTAGCAAGACCGTGCCAGTAGAAGAACTCATTTTTCCAATTATGTAAAATAAAACGTTTTGAAGTCTTTCTTAAAAGATGCAAGGGATGAGTCCAAGCGCAAGTGAAGGGGAAGTTCATTCCAGAGGGCTGGGGCAACACAAAGTAAAGCACGTTTACCAGCATTGTCTACCTTAATCCGAGGCACTGTAAATACATTAGTCCATTTAGACCTTAACGATCTTGTGTGTTTAACCTGCAGCCTGTGTTTAAGGTAAACCAGATTTTTGCCCCAAAAGACATTTGTGGTAATTGTAAGTATCCTAAAATGTAGTCGCTCTTTCACCGGCAGCCAATGCAGTGCTCTGCCAGCCTCAGTAACATGTGTTCTACGCTGAAGGTGGTCCACGATCCAAAAAGCATTCTTCTGAAGCACTTGAGGCTTGCCAATGTTACTCCGTGGAGTGCCGCCGAGCAAGCTACTCCACTGGTCTTTTTCAGCTCCGATTATTGTCCGAGCACGTGCAGAACAGTTTGCCTCAGAGATATAAGGCCGGTCCGGCATAACAACTTTAGATAGTGTGCAGATGAGGAGATCACTGCATTGACATGATCTTTCATCGCGAGTGTAGGGTCCAGGTAGACGCCCAGTGTATGGACATGGAAAGGAACATCAATGGTGCAGCCAGTAATCGTAAAACTCCAGTACATTGATCACGTATTTCCCTTCCGATGAGATACATAATGCGGTTTAAGATTGGGGTCAACATGGAAGTATTGTGGTCCCTATGTTGGGTCCAGCTCAGAAGGCTGGGGTTATGATGGATTCCTTCCTGATGTCTTCTCTGATGTGTGAGTTCCTGAGCATTGCAAGGCTATAGGAGTTACAGTCCTTAAACATAATTTGATCATATCAGTAATTCTTAGGATTAACAACATTTCAACTGACATTTTTTCCAGAAAGATTTTTTGATGGATTGCATGACATGTTTATCTGAAAATATGTCCCTATATATATATATATATATTTACATTATACTTCTTTTCTTTCAGTTATGTCAGATTAAATGCAACAAAACAATGACAAGATACAAACACATGTATGTATGCATGGGTGAATAGAAGCCCTCTTTTAGGATTTTCTTAGATTAGTAGGAAACAGGATACCTCCAAAATACATTTTCCTTCAGTAAATTCCTAGCCATAAACCAGTGTAGGTTGTTGAAGCACTATCCATCGACTGGAGGTCCCTATAGAAGCCTATATATGATTTTTAAATGTCCATTTAGGGGCAGGATATGCAATCGTCTCTAGAGAAAAAGCGTAGGCACTATGATTGGATTGCAATATGGTAAGAGTGAATCCTATTGGATGGCTTAAAGTGCTGAAAAGCAAGATGATGTTAAAATGAAAAGCTTTGTCATTCATATTGCATTTCACTTTTGCATCCTACCCTATATTTTATCACTTGAATGACAGGGCCCTCCAACGTCATCCCAATTCCATGTATACAGTTCATCCACTTCTGCAGGACAAGGTTAGGTTCAACCTTAATGGAAATGTAATAATGGTCTGGAAAACCCCAGTTTAAATGCGAATGGTAGGCCAGGAAATCCCAGACTCAAAAACGGAAATAGTCAAGGTGAATGGCAAAACCTGCTTTAAGAACAATTCACATAAAGCAGGGAGAGCATGTAAGTCAAATATCCTTAGCACTGTCAACTCCTCTTGAGCATAACAATGGTTTAAAAAACAGATAATACATCATTTGATGTCACATTACAATCTTGGTTACAAAAACCTACGAGGTACGGGGATTGGTTAAGATAATTGTATACATACGGAAGCTATAGGGGTTAGTCTTTTCATTGGCTATATTCTTATCATGTGACTCTACCTGAGACCACCTCTAAATTCATAATAGAGAATACTTGTCATCTATGAGGTAGTTCATTGGTGAACGCAACATGTATTGGGTGGCACAGCATTGAGTTTTCATTGGTTGACATCTTACTTACCAACCTTGGCAATGACAGGTCATTAGCACATAAGCCAGAAATGGAACTAAGAGGAGAGAAACCCAGGACTATTTTTCTTCTAATTAAATAAGACACCATCCCTTATCCCTAGGCCACAAGCCAGCATGTCTCCTTGATTCTGAGAATATGTGGGGAGTTGAGGCAGCTGTTTATCTGTGTCTCGCCGTAATGAATATGCACTGTTCCTGAATCCTGTGCCGCGTGTGAGAGGACCACATTCTGAATTATTTCACTCTGAATTTATTGAGATTTTCGCTGGTATGAACGTGAGTGTTATTACTTTTCCAGCCACTATGAACTTGGTAGATCTGTTCCTTATGAAGTATTAGGTTATAATTCAGAGGTTCTGGGCAGTGGTCAAAGTGTATGAAAAGAAGTAGTGGAGCTGTGTTCCCTGCTGGCATGCACCCACTCAACACAAACCCCATCACCACGCTCCCTCCAAAACACAATACAACCCCTCAAACACATGCAGGGAACGTTTAGTGCAGTGCACTGAAAGTGCAAGTTTCAACTTCTTCCTGCACTTTTATTTTAAAATGAAACCATTCCGGAATGGTTTCTTTTCAAAATAAAAGTATAGGAACAGTAAAACTTAATTTTAAAAAAGTAGAGGAGCACCGCTCCCAACCGCTCCCGCTCACTTCGACCACTGGTTCTGGGTCTCATGAAGCTTCGGAGCCTTCCCATCATGTTAATTTGTACTACTACTTCCGTTTTAATAAACATTGCTGCCTTTTGCGGTGGTGTTTCCATGTTAGCAAGCTATATAAGTATATCGTTCGTCTTGCATTTCTGCTTATGCATTGCTTATGTTATGTTCTTGTCCATATGGTTGCCAGCAATATTCTTTGTGTATAAATGCACGTTTAACCTAGTGTTTGTGCTCCTTCATGATGAGTGCATATTTCTTTCATGTCTATTGCATGCGCGTGTGTCAGTTAACAGTGAGTTTGCTTACTCTTGCCATTTTTAGTTACATCAGGTCCATTTCTTCCTGTATCTGCCTGGGATGAGGCCAGTATGGTTGCCTTAAGGCATAGCATTTCTCACCCGCGTGTTATCGGGTCCGGGAGGGGCCAGATCTATGAACGAGGTATTCACCTGTCTGTCAAAAGATATATTATTACTATTAATAATAATGATAATGACAATAATAATAATCATATTAAGGGAAATAGTATTTTCCTATAGTGATTCATGGTGCATTGCTCCCATTCCGCTGCGCTGGAGCTGTTCTCACTCAAACTAAAGGGACTCAGTAAAGTGTCATTGGGTGGTGACCTTCCAAATTGAAGTCATTACATCTCGGCAGTCTGTTTAAAGGGCCTCATGTTTTGCTACATTATATTTGATTTGTAGCCCTGATGAGCAAGACCTACAGACCCACAGATGATGCATTTGACAGTGTCCTCTCTACAAGCCTCCCCCCACCCGGCTCAATCCTAATCGAGTGCAGTGCCGTCTGTCCCCTTAACACCTTGCGAGTTTGAGTTTGATAAAAAAAAAAGTGGTAATGATGATCATGTGTGATGTTATTGGATTTGCGCAATTCTCGGCAGACTAACTAAACAGAGCAGGCCAAGCTACCAATCAATCATCGCCTGCCGTGTTTATTGCGCATTGGCTGCTAGAATGCATGATGTGCTTTCCTTTCAACACTCCATTTGGCAGTGCAAATGGGCCTCCTGGCTGACACATTGCACTAGGCCGGGGAGTGCGGAAGGCAGTAAAGGCATTCATTCAGGGTGCATTCAAATTGGCTGTAGTGTTATTGCAGGCATTTCGTTATTTATTTTGTGTACTTATTGAGCGCAAAGCTAGCTTCTGGAAGGTAGCGAGAGCGGTGCCCGTCAGCCTGGGTCAGAAGCATAGATGTGATGGTTAAAATGGTCCTTGCAACAAAGCATTTACCTGCAAAATAATATTTAGGCTAGCATGCAATAAGTCACATTTACAGTTTGCCGCGAACAAGTGCTGACAGGGGGGTTGAGGGTGGGCCCCGGAGGGGGGGGGGGAGAGAGAGAGAGAGAGAGAGAGAGATAGAGAGAGAGAAGAGAGAGAGAGAGAGAGAGAGAGAGAGAGAGTGTCAAGGAAGACCAAAACTTTGAAAGAAGTGCTCAGAAGCATTGTAAAATCCCATAGACTTTGAGTTACTGTTTGATATAAATAGGGTGACAACTCTAACCCAGAAATACAGTAACAGACCCAGGACTATGGGCCTTAGGGCAGAGGAAACCCCCATAGACAAACAAAGCACTCAAACAACATGAATAAAGAACATTTCATATTCCTCTGTTGATCCTTCAGCTCTCACATGGCCTAAACAATTTTGACTAAAGGTCAGGCTGTACATATGCTTGCTACAGCCAATGGGGGTCATTACACGGTAATAGATAACCATGCCGCTATCAGCGGCATGGCTACCCCCTTACGGGTACCGGGTCTGGGTTCCTTGAATGAGGAATTACCGAGCCATTCCGACCTTGGAGGGCCCGGTAATTCCTTATTCAAGAAACAGACCCTGAACATCCCCATTCGAGCCCCCATAGGGCCCAATGGAAATGGGGAGCATGCTAATAACCGACCTGTTAATAACGGGCCTGCTGTTAGCATGCTGGTCTCCTCGCGGGACCAGCTAAGGACGCCTGGTTTTACCAGACATCCTTACCGGGTCCGCGAGGGTACCTTGTAATAGCCAGCCCCCCCTCGTAGTCCAGACTCCCTGTTACCTGTGGGCCTCAGGAGACTGGGGCTGGCGCTCGGGGTCCTGTCTGCGAGCGAACAGTCTCCCCGTAGTGGGCCAGCTACTGCCTGGTCTCAGCGCGAAAGCCGGTGAGACAGAGGCCTGCGTCAGAGGAACCCAGAGAGCATCTAGCTGCACTTCTGCCTCCTGTGCAGAAGCGAGGATGGAAGAAAGAACAAACGGAGAAGCCATGAACACGGAGGAGCTGCCAGCACGCCATACGAGGTTTAGGAAAAAAAAGATGTCAAAGAAGCGGCCTAAAGCTGCAAAGGAAAACAGGAGAGCAGCAGAGCACGAATGCCTTGCCATGAAGAAGATTCAAAAGACTCCCCCTTTAAAGTGACAGTACCTAATTTTAACATCCAAGGAAGCACCAATGAAGCAAAACAATCACTGACCCAGAATAAAAGTGTGGCTGAAAAAAAAGATGAAAAAAGCTCCAAAACACAAAATCTTACAAGTGGTGCCACATCCAACACATTACAGCAATTGCATGATAAAGAGGCGAATGCTGGAAATATTGAGGTAGGAACTCAAAATTTGCCAAATAAACAATGGAGAAAAGACCAACAGAGCAAGAGTGAACATATACAAATCAGTGATAGAGAATCAGAAGCAGAAACCACCACAACGGAAAGCATAAGGCTGTCCATTCACGACAACGAGAATGGTGCAGCTGTCGGAGAACTACCCTCCCAGAAGGAGAAGGCAATTAAGGCAAAGGAAAAATGGAAACAATATTATCAGAGAGCAACAAAATCTGAACACCATTGGAAAGAGACAGCTCCACTAAGCCCACATCGCTTAGAATGACTCTCTTTGGACCTATCGAAAATTGAAGCACTAATGCAATTACAACAAACAAATAAGAAAAATAAAAGACATGGTAATGAATTGGGACAGAGAACAGAAAACAGTGCTAGGGACCTTAGAACACCTCTTACCAGCGATTTTGGGGTCACAACAGCAAAAAAGAACCTAACGCCAAATGAAGGTATTCACAACAAGAGAAAGGATATCAAGATGGAAGAGCCCACCTGTCCCTGTACCATAAACTCAAGCCAACAGCAGGAATCCGTGGCCACTACAATGGTAGACCTGCAAAATAAGTTGATCTCCGTAACTACCCAAACAATGATACCATATTTAAGACTACAAGAAGTGAACATAGAAACAATCAAAGAACACTCAAAGATCTTAAACTCCATATACAATAAACAAAAGAGTCTGGAACAACTTATACACAAAATACAAAGGCTGAGTGTAGAAGCCAAAAATAGTTACATCTGGCAAAAACGCCTGGCAGAAATAGCAAGGCAAGACCGATTGGATAAAGCTTCTCTCACAGAAGCCCTAATCACGATTACCAAGACATTGTTAATGAGTAATAACCTCAGAGAACAGACCCAAAAGAAGAACACATTACATGAGGAATTTACGAAAGGACAGAAAGCAAAACTAAGAGATTTAAACAACCAGGGCAAGGAAAATAAAACCCAACAAGAAGACACGAGCCTGAAGTGAATATACTTCTGATTGATTTAACATCAGATACTATAAGGAACAAGACAAATTAAAAATATTTGATCCAGAACCGGGAGCTAGCAGAAACAAAGATTGACCAGAAAAAGAAACAACGCAAAAGGGACCAGAACTATAGTATATTGGAACAACAAACACATAATACCCCAGACAAAGCAAGAACGGAGGGCACAAAAAAACAAATAAAAAAACAAAAGAGAGGCTCGAGAGCTTTCCTCAGAAATTTGGCACAGAATGATAGGGAAACTACCAGAAAAGTAAAACAGACAGAAATAAAGATGCCAATTAGAACTAAAGCTATTCGAAACATGACCGAAAATAAAAGACGAGTTGAAGAATCCACTCAAGGACAAGGAAAGAAGGTAGAAAAATCAACAATTCACAACTTAGAAACAGAAGAAATAGAACAGAGAAACATCGATTTGTTAATGAACTTATCTACTTATTCGACACACAACATTGAAAATAACGAGAGCGAAAACTCAATGAGAACGATGCTATCTGAACAACAAAAAGATATGGCTTCAATGATCATAGTAGATTGTTACGAAGAAACAAACACAGGAACACAGATATCCATAGAGCTATCCTGTGAGGAAATATCGGATGACGAACTGCCCTCTGGAAACTACAATCTCTCATCAACAAGTCAAGAGAGAGCAGATTACGAGAACCAATCAGTGGAGGCCAGTTACATTAGCTCAGAAGGATCCGAGCGAAATGAGAAGAACGACTCTAAGGTGGAAAGCATGCAACTTGAACAACCAAAATTCATTGACCCTCTTTCGAAACCTAAAACAATCCGTCTGAGACTAGAAAGAAAAACTGATAGAGTCCAAAATTATCATGAATAGAACAAACACACTACGCCTTCTGCAAGCAATACCGAAATTGAGGAAACTGAATACCAAAGATCTTAAATTAATTGAATTCACAGACGAGAAAAGACTGGATAAAATATGATATATTGCTACACAACAGAATTGATGAGACAAATAACAGCTTGTGCCAAATAGATTAAGTCATTGGGCCTCATTCCGAGTCCGGCGCTAACCAATGGCCGTAGTAGCGCCTTGGTCGGCACCCGACCCGTACCGGCACCGCCCGGGTGGAATGGGAAATTACCGCCCTATTCCAAGTTGACCAGGGCGGTAATTTCCCATTCCCCAGGGCCCTTCCCCATTCCCAAATGAGCCCCCATAGGACTCAATGGGAATGGGGAAATTGCAAATAATGGTGACCATACTTTACGGTCACCGTTATTGGCTAAAAAGCCCCTTTGCGCCCTCGTCCCTAACGCCTGCTAAAAAGCAGGCGTTAAGGACGAGGGCGCAAAGGGAACTCGGAATGTGGCGGTAAGGGATTACCGGCACCAGTCTCGTTAACGGTGACCGGTATCCCTTACCGCCATACTCGGAATGAGGCCCATTGGGTTTTACTGTTAGAGAGGAGGTCAGCCAAGATAACAGAATCACTGATGCCAACAATACGTCCTGGCGAGACAATAACAGAAAGCTTTCAGACATCAGCCGTGGCACAGATATGATGTGCACAGAGTATGAAGAAAGGATGGCATACAAGGAAGAAAAGAGAGAAATTGCCCAGTATATAAATACAAAATATCAATACCAGACAGCGAAAGAACAAGCAGGATGGAATCAGGAGACCTCACCCTTTTGGAGAGACACCAGCATCGAAACAGAACAGAGAGGACTATATAGACAGGAGATCCTATAACAACAAATAGTAAACAAGGAAAAAACTGTTATATGATGCTCATGGAACACAAGAGGCCACCAACACCTATTCCAAACCAATCAACTAGAACTGAACGAAGCAACTATCATATGCCTACAAGAGGCATGGCTGACTGATCTCCCAATATGCGAAGGCTATCTCACCTATACAAATCTGGCTATTGCTAACAGAACGGGCTGACCATCAAATGGCCTCATCACGCTAATAAAACAAGATTTTAATTCAGAAGTCATTTAATACCATAACATAAGTAGCTGGGGCCAAAATATGATATTGAAAATTGACAAAACGAATCAGCAAAGGTTTACACCAATTCCACTGAGCCCTAAAGAATCGAATCTAAGCATCACAAATGTTTATTGGAATCCCAGAAAAACTAAAGAGGAGACGGTGATAGATTCAATAATGTCATATATGCTACATATGTTTGTGTTTTTGTCTTCAGTGCTTCATGTTTCAGCATATTTAGGATTATCAGATTTACGTTCGTACCGATGTTACGGACAAATCTGGTCTGTCTCACTGCCAAATGGTTTGCTCGTTTGGACCATATGTTGAGTTTTGTGAGAAGCAGATTGGCGAATATTTTCCCTAGAGGATCCAAAAGTGCCAATGGCCGATAATTCATCGGTTCTTTGGTATCGCCTTGTTTGTATATTGGTATCAATGTGGCCAACTGCCAGGAATCCGGTAGCTTTTTAGTGCAGTTGATAAACAGAATACGAAGGTGAATCAAGAGCGGTTAACCATCTATCACATTACCTCAACCTGTATCCGGACAGAAGAATCCGAGAAGAATCCGAGATTAGTTTTTAAGATTGAGACTGAATCTCCTCCCCAAAAGAGAAGTACCAGGAAACTGGACCCAAAACAAGGCGGATAACAAAGACTGCAGATTTTGTCGAACTGCCGGAAAGAGCGAAACAATATATCACATCCTAATGGAATGCGAGTCTCTTAACGAAAAACACCTGATATATGGTGGCAAATACTAGAACTGGCCCCCAAGGAAAGATGGAGTCAAATCCTGATGGGAAACAATAGGAAAATGGTTGCTACCATCATCCATTTTTCAGAAGACATCACATCCGAGAAAGAAACCCAACAGGGATGAAGGAAAAAACTAAATGATGAACTAATTGAAGAAATATAAATGTATTTTAGTAGAACCAAAATGTAAGGTTTTAGATACAAACTAAACACATTTTAATAAAAAAAGAAAATCAAGCAATTTTCTTTTTCTTAAATGGGCATTTACTTTTGGAAATTCTCCAATGTTCAGGTCACTCTGAGAAATCACTAATGCTGGAACATGGATGAGCACGAAGGAGCATACTCCACCCCAATTTTTGGGCAAATTCATGTAGGCCCTAGACCCACAATCCCACTATCGATTAGATGAGGGCGGCTGTCCCTTCTCTCATCCTGGAAACATCAAACAGTAGTTTTGCAGTCTTTGTTATCTCCCACACAATTCTTTCCTTGTCTTTGGTAGCACAATGTGAGTAGTTTGGCATGTTTATCCCATATATTCAAACATCCATTGTTCACTCTCTGCAACTCTTGCACATATTCTTACTTCACTAGATGAGCTGCACAGAACATCAGTCCTCCGTCCCATCCCTTCTTGGACTTCACTTCTCCATAGACTAAGACTTGAGTTGATTCCCAACATCCAGGCGATCCAGCTATTTCTATTACATTAGGGCAATCCATTCTCTTCATGTCTTCAATGACTACCTCTTCCTGTCCTGTTGCAGGATACACAAGCATCTTGCTCTCCCATCCAGGTTTGCTTTTCATCCGTCTATTCTTCATATAATAATCCTGGGATGGAAACAACCATTTTGATCTCCATCATAAAGTGGCCCAAATTCCTTGAAATTGTCCTCTGGTCATGCATGCTGCAAGATGAATGAGGCACCTGGCATCGTGTTCTGGGACTTCTCTGGAGATGAAAGTTTGCACTGTATTCATGGCATAGGGGATGAGAGCGCAGACATAGAAGCTCACCTTAGATGTTTTTTCCCCTACTTCCCTCATGTGCTGATACCACATGTTATTATCCAAGTGTGCTGCATTATCTAGATAGGTATCTATCCGCTCATTATCTTCTTCTGCATCTCTACTGTGTCTTTTGGAAGCCTTGTACCATTTGTGAAGTATATCAAAGGATGCTCCCATAGTAGGAAGAACCATAGGGACCTCTACCACAGTGGAGGTACTAATATGATAGATACTATGAAAGATGAGGAACAGAAATACAAACAGTGTAATCATACAGGCATTTATTATTCACAAAAACATAGGCTTCCTTTTCTTGCACTATCCTGGTACTAGTTGAACTTGTTCTTTCTCTAGAACCATGCCAGCTTGTACATTTCTCATCTTTAATACAATCATCAAATTGCTTTATACTCGCAACTGTAAAATCTGCTAAATTATTTCAGTGAGAAGCCTTCTTATCACTGGGCCATTTTTAGGATCCTGTAAAAAAGTGCAAATATCAACGTCTCTTCTGACAAGAGCAGGATAAACTTGAAGTATAAACACAAAGAGAGCAAACACAAGTCAATGAACAACACTGTTGGTAAGTACCATATGTTTAACTGCTTAGAATAGGTATTCACTACAAAATGAATCTGGGTACTAATCTCATTTCCAATTTCTGATCAAGAACTGACGTTTTGGCATGACTTTGATACTTCAATGTGTATTTCTAAAGTTCATTTTCAAAATTCCCAAAATTCTCGGCAAGTCTTTGCACTCCTGCAAAAATATCTATAAGGAGTGTTCATTTGAATTTAAGTCCAAAATAAATCTGTATCATGCACTGGTAGTTGCTTTATCGTCCTTCTTCGTCATCGATCGAGTCTGGACATGCTGAAATTCTTCTTCTTGTCTTGCTTCTGGATCGGCATTCTCACCTTTATAGGCTTTTATATCCCCTAGGTGAAGCCAAGCTGGTCTCCCTTGGACCTTTTAGCTGAAGGGGTTATATTCTCAACACAAAAGGGAACATTGAATCATGGCTCATGCCACTTTCTAGTAAAGCTTTTAATGAGAACTAGGTCCCCAACATATAACTTAGGTGTCAATAGTAGTTGAATTGTGTTGCTTGTTGAATTTTCTCCTTCTGTGTTCTGAGACCTACCTCCCTTGCGCTTGACTTGATCTGAAATGAGAGATATGCTAGAGGTCATACATGTCAAATAGTCATCACCCAAGGTTTTAGCTACACTCTGGGCATCACCTTTACTTGTAGATGGAGGAGTGAAGGATATATTCATATGCCGCCCTGTCACTAGTTCAGGAGGGGTGAGGTGATGGTCCGATCCTAGCTGATTCCGAAGGGCATATAAAGATAGGCATAGGCAATATAGCCATCCCTTCTTTAAGGTCAATTTAATCTTGGTAATCCTTTTTTTAAGGAAGCCTTTGAGTCTCTCACATATCCCATTCACTTGCGGGTAATAAGCAGAAGAAAATGTGTGCTTTATATTCAATAGATGCCCTATTTGTTGAAATAGCTCATTAACAAAATGTGGCCCATTGTTGGATCTCAGCACTTGACACAAACCCCATCTCGGAAAAACTAATCACACTAAAAACGTCACAGCACAAGTGGCATCAAGGTGTGTACACGGACTTGCCTCGATCCTCCTAGAGAAGGGACACACCACAACTAATAGATATCTATATCCATAACACACCTGCAGCATATCGACATAATCAATATGTAAATGCTGAAATGGACCATTCGGTCGAGGTATTACCCCTCTAATTGTTCTCAGTGTATGCCCAGCAGTAAATGTTTGACACATGATGCAGTTTACCATAAATAAGGAAACAGGTTCCAACAAATTCAGAAGGGACCAGTCTTTCGCAATCGTAGCAGCAAGACTCTCCCTGATTACATGCCCGGGGTAAAACAGCTGTTCAAGCGCTACCTTTAATAATGCTACTGGCATCACTGGATTTTGGGTGCTGTCTTGTCGCCAAAATGTTTCTGTGGAGGATAAAGAACACCCACTTTGTTTCCACAATTCCTGGTCTTCCTGCGGTGCACTCCCTTGAATCTCCATTAATTGGTTTATCCACAATTTGTTAAATCCTTCTTGTACTAACATGGTTATAACAACTTTTTCTTTAATACTCTCAGTATCAAAACTCGAAATAGCTGGGGAATATGCAACCCTTTTGGCTTCTTCGCTGCTGCTTAGTTCCCGCAAGAGCTAAAATCTGTTAGTTTAGTGTGCGCTGCTCATTTAACGACCGCTATGGACACTGGGCGTTGCAGTGCCCTAATAAACTTGTTTAATAATGATGCGTGCTGCACTGGAGTGCCGTCTGCATGGAGGTAACCCCTTCTTTTCCAAGGTGCTAATCCTGCGTGTACGGTTGAAGTCACGTAGGTGGAGTCACTGTACACTATCACTTCCTGCTTTCGTGTTTCTTGAGCATGACACTAAGCGCTACTCATTTTGCTGCTTGCACTGAAAAGTGAGACGGTAGCCTTGCACTTGTTACAACTTCAAAATTCTCCATTTAATCTGTGTCTCACTACTGTGCCACCTGAATCCCTATCCCCACTAGTGTGATCAATTTTCGAAGAACCATCAATAAAGATAATTTACCCTCCTGCTAAAGCATTCTCCTTTACTCAGGGTATATCATCATAAAATTCAACATAATTAGCACATTCATGCGCATGATCACCTTTTTCTATTGGCTCAGCTATAAACATGGCAGGATTCAATATTTTACATCTTAAAATCTTAATTGAAGGATTACAAATCATTACCTCATAAGCTGAAGCTCTTTGGGATGTCAATGTGCCTTGGAATTCCTAAAAAAGGGGCTGTACAAATTGCTTTTTCGAACTCCTCAAGCCTTTCCTCCATTTCTTTAGTACATTTTGTTTTTACTTAACTTTCTTTAAAGCTTGAAAAAGGGGTCTTGTGTTTGTACTGTAATCAAACACCCAGGCTATGACAAAGTTACATAGGCCCAAAAACGGTTGCATCTGTTTCACTGTATTTGGTTTTGAGGTTTTCATAATTGCCTCAGCTTTTTCAGGTGTCACCTTCTTTCCTTCATGTGAAATCAGCTGCCCTATGTATGATACCTCCATTTGGCAATATTGTAACTTCTCCTTTGTCTACCCTTGTCTGCTAGAATAGTCATCAACAGAATAGAATCTTGGCTGTACTCATCTTACATGGTGTTACAAATTAAAATGTCCTTGACATATTGTATCACTGCACTCTTAAGATCAATATTGCCTAAATCCATCTGTAGAACTCTGTTAAATATTGATGGGGTCTCACAATACCCCTGGGCAGCCTAGTATGTTTCAGTTGAGTTTGGCAGAACGTAAAGGAAACTAGGGGTGTCATTACCACCCAGGCGGTAAGGGGTTAACAGCGCCGGTAAAGGTGCCAGAGCCATCAACCCCTTACCGCTTCATTACGAGTCTGCTCGTGGGAACCTGCTAAGGATGTCTGGTGAGATCAGACGTCCTTAGCGGGTCTCGCGAGCAGACCAGGGTTATAGCACCCTCCCCATGCCCATTGAGCCCTAGGGGGGCTCGAATGGGGATGTGCTGGGGTCGGCTTCCCTGAATGGGGAAATACCGGGCCCTCCAAGGTCAGAATGGCTGGTAATTCTCCATTCAGGGGACCCGGATCCGGTACCCGGTAAGGGGGGAGCCATGCTGCTAATAGCGGCATGGTTACCCCCTACCTCGTAATGACCCCCTAAGTCTTCTGAGTCTTTGTGCAATGGTATTGAGAAAACCGCATTTTTTTAATCGATTACCATGAAATAGCGAGCTTCCCCTGGGATACTGCACAGTAGCGTTGCTGGATAAGGAACTAGAGGAAACTCTGCATCTACAATCTGGTAAATCAGTCTCATATCTTGTATAAATCCGCACGACCCACCTTTAGATTTTTTGATCGGATACACCTTGTTATTACACGATGATTCTGATGGCAGCAAAATTCCTTGTTTCATCAGTGCTGAGATAATCTGGAATATACCCTCATCAGCTTCTTGAGACATGGGGTACTTCTTTGCTCGATAAAATCGCTCCTGGCTTAAGCTTTATTTTAACCTCCCCTATTCCTTTTAATAAATCTACTCATACGGGCCTGTAGTCTAAAGGAAGCATACCTTCTCCAAATCTTCCTGAAAAAATGCTGGACGCTGCCACATTATTGCCATTTGCTGTGGGACTTCCCTCTTTTCTATCCTTATCCAGTATGTGATGCATAAAAGGACACGACTTCATCATCTGTCTTGTCTTCCCTGAACATGTCGTCACCAAATATGTCAGTCAATCTGTACCCTTCCTCGAGAGCTGTTACTGTTTTCCTTTGTCTACCCTCATCTACTCCTTCAAGCATTGCTATTTCCCTTCGTACTATGGCTGATTGTAATTCTATAGGGATAGTCTGTCCCCCCTCTTCGTCCATTGGTATTCCTGGTCTAAACAAAAACTTGTCAGGTATCCTCACAACCTTTCCCTCTAAGCCAGTTAGCCATGTAGGTAGAATGCTCCCTCCATACATACAAATCACTGGATCTACTGGTACGCCTCGCAGAGCCACTTGCCCTGTGAACGCATGTATAAATTCACCTATGTTTAAATAGTGTATTCCTGGGGTGTAACATGCTATTCCTTGATCAGTGAATAAAATTGTCATGTTATGTTTTGTCATTTAATCTCTTCCCAAAATGTTAACCAGTGTCTGTCATGAATGTAACAAGGGAACAGACATGTCACATATTCCTATAGAAATTGGTAATTCATTGGTAAAAGGCACTCGACTCGTAGCTCCATAGCACCCTTGAGCATTCATGGCAATTCTCGACATTAGATATTTTCCTTCTCGTATACACGAATGAGTAGTTCCAGTGACAACCTGAGAAGCAAAAGATATGCCTCCTATCGTCACATTGACCCTTGGTTCTTCTTGGGGGTCTGGTGTCACAGATAGTATTGAATACATCGAGTCACCCTGGTATCTGTCCTATTGTGGTTACAGGCTCATCCTAGTCCATGTGAAAAGATTTCCTCATATCACAGAAACACCTCATATTCTGGCTGTCAGCACTTGTCCTGTGTTTGCATACTGCTGTGTCTGCATAGGAGCTTGTTGGGACTGACCTTGTGGTGGATTAATTTGCACTTGCTCTTGTTTCTGTACCTGCTGTACTCTCGGTGCTTGTGTCTGATAAAATGTGTGATCTTGGGCAAACTCTTCTCTAGTTGTGTACTATATGGTGGAGGATAAGCTGTCCCCCCTCTTGAAAATTGGCCATTTTGTACATTCCTTTGGCTTCCACATACGCGTGCAATATGCCCTGTCATCCCACAAGTCCAACATACTTGGGGTGCCGGTCTGACAAGTTCCCCTTGGTTATATCCTCCCTTGGCACTCTGATTCTTATTCCGTGTATTCTGAAACGCACCTTGATTACTTTGAAATCCACCTCCTCTTGCTCTATAGCCCATAACTCTGCCTCGTGGCACGAACCTATATCCACCTTGATCCATCGGGCGCTGATTACTCCCCTGCGATTCACCCTTTGCTTCCTGCATTCCCAATCCTTCGCCATTTGTCAATACTGCTATTTCTATGGAAAATGTTGACAATTTTTTCTGAACTAACTTGGCTTCCTTGATTTTCCTAGTCTTATCTTTCTGCTTATTTTTCTCTTGTAATAACCGACAATGGCGTACTTTCGTCTGCTGTATCTCAGCCCATGGTTTCGCTTCCATCCCTACTTGTTTCTTCATCTGCCTCTGTACTAGCTCAGGCAACCTCTGACATAAAATGTGGTAAAATAATGCCACCATCTTTTCCCACGGCTCATGAGTTTCAAGTTGCGATTTCTCCTGAAGATCCTGAATGTTAACAATAGGGTCTTCATCTTCCTTCATTTTAGGTGTCATAATTTCCCCCATATCTGATATATCGGGGTACTGTACCCTAAGAGCCCTCCACACATCTGCTCTACAATTATTAAACGGTGCTCCATCATCACTGTGTTTTGTGCTGTCACACTTGAATATCCTGCTCTCCTCCATATATCATCAGCACTTTCCCCAAGAATAGGTGCCAGGAGACCTTTTATGTCCCCTATTGCCAGCGTGTGTTTCCTCCTGTCATTTTTCTAATTCATATATCCATTTCCCAGCACCCGAAGTCAAACTTGGGAGCTTGTCCATCTGCGACCATGGGATATACTGTGGTCTTGCTCCCCCTTTTTCCAATAAGGGAAACTGCATAAACCCTGACCCACGGATCCTATTATTAGTCTATCAATGACAGGAATGATTGTCCCTGTCTGTCTCCTTGTCGGTAGCGAGCTTAACCTGCTCACATATGGCGAAGAAACTCCCTTCTCACTATACGATCATCCTTGGAGACACTCTGGATATGCTATGGGATCTGGCATCTTATCTTTAGGTTGCTCCAGATCCGACCATCTTACTTCTTTATCCATTTGCAGGCTTCCTTCAGGAGTACACATGCTCCCCCCTCCTACCTCGACTGTAGACTCTCTTTCCTCATCTGACATGCCCTGTCCCCAACTAGTGTGACTGTCATCCCCTCACCTTTGTCTAGGTTCAGTCTGCTTAAGGACAATGCTCTACATCTGTGACTGCATGGAATTTCTTCTTCGCTTCGTAGTTGATCCCTCTTCACTGAACTCCCAAACTTGCTACCTTCCTTTAATTCTTGATAGGCCTTATTGATCTTTTCTCCGATGCTCCCTGCATCAAAGCTTTCTTCTTCCAATACTATTCTAGATACAATTGGCATAACTTTCTTCATCAGAGGAATCTCTTCTATTCATTCCCATCATATTTCTGGGCTTGGCCCTACTGCTTCCTTATGAATAAGACTGGTATCAAGACCCTACTGTCTTCTTCTTTCTATTTCTTCCTCTAGTTCTCTTCGCCTTCTCGCATCCCTTCAAATTCTTTCTTCCTCTTGCCTTCATTCTTCTTTTCTTACTCATTCCCTTATTTCCTCTTCTTCCCTTCATCTCTGTAATCTTTTGTCCCTTATTCTTTGTTTTTCCTCCTCTTCTCTCTTCCTTTCTCTTCCACCCCTATCTTCTATCGCTCTCTGTCTATTGTCATACTTTCTTAGTTCTTCTCAATGTTCTTGTTTTTTCGCTTGCTCCTCCTGATATATCTGTTCTTGTCGCTCTCTGCTCTTCCTTTTCTGCTCGTCTTCTTTCAATCTCTTCTCTTGTTTTTTGCCTTTTCTTTCTTGTTTGTCCTTATTCTTTCTTTGTCTAACTTTCTCAATGCTTTTCCCATCTATTTTAGGTATTATCTGTCCTCCCATCCATTCGTACTGCACGAGCGCTATCTCTTCAGCTTTATCCTTCTCTCCTTTCCATCTCTTAATCTCCCCTATCTATTTCTGATGACAGATTCGACCGTTCATTCCTTTCTACTTTGTTCTGTATGATGTTGTAGATGTCTTCTTTTCTCTTATTCTCCTCTGGACTATCATTGCAACTATAAGCGGGGGGTTGTATAATGAATTACTATACCCCATTGCCGCTTTCAACTCCTTAAAGGGATTTAACCCTATTTCTTCCATACTAGCACCTTTTACTTTAGGTGAAGTAAGGGAAGCTGAAGGCTCAACACCTCCTCCTTACACTGACTAAGCATCCACTCCTCAGGTGGCAGATCTTCCCTTTCTTTCTGGTACATTTTCTAGAATCACTAATCTTTTCGCTAATGTCTTCCCATGTACCCTGTTTAAGCTTGGGCATATGCTTTGGTAATGTTTTACATAGGTGCATCAGACAAGTATTTCCCATAATGACAATTCTCAATTGACTGTCAATACTTACCAGACTTTATGAAATAACCTTTACACTTTTGCTTAAATTACCACTTTTTCAATGCCTTCAAAACAACAAATATGAGCAAGCACCATCAATCACCGCTCAAGACTATAATTTCTTAATTAGCTTTTGATTGGTATCAATTACTTCATTATGCTCAATCACTATTGCTCCTCAAATTTTTCAATTACTTCACAACTTCTATCGCTGTTAGATATTTTTACTCATCAAACAACATACAGACTAGTCAACATTACACATTAATAAACACTCTAATCACCTTTTTCTCTCTCACCTTCTCTTTGTACCCTATACAGGGTTTGAGACATCACCTTACGTAAACCTGTTTATGCATTATATGTTTCTTTTCTAGCCCCGTTGGGATTTGAAACGTCTCCTTCTAAAAGCTAGGACTCTAGGCGCTACCTGGTGGAACTGATGGAGCCACTGAACACGGAGAGGAGCTCATTTTCCATGAGCATGTAACGTAAATTAATGAGGAAAAATCATTGCATAACGATTTTATGTATTCATTCACTTGATGGCTCATTTTCCAGGATTTGTATGGCAGAGAGGAGGGGTGGAATATAACTTGAGTTTCCGCCACCTCCCTTTCTCTCCACCAAACAAATGCTCCAGCATGTGTGCCAGCATGAATTTTCATTCCGGCACAAATGCTGGAGATCGCTATATGGACTGCCTGCTTCATGCCGCAGCATAAAGCAGGCGAACGCCATAGGGATCCATTGTACATGCTATCTGCCATGCTCGGATGGCAAGCATCATGTACAATTACAATCAAATGCTGCCTGACATGCTTGCTTGTTGCAAAGCATTTATTTGTAATTTTGAATACTGCTCATCATGCAGGTATGGTAAGCAGTGCTCACAATGGAAATTACATGCTGCCCGGCATGCAAGCATGTCGGGCAGTGTTTCATTGTAATTGTGAGCGCTGCTTACCATACAAGCATGTCATGCATTGTTCACAATTAAAAGTAAATGCTGGCTGTGATGCAAGCATTGACTCACTTTGCACTTCACTGTGCAAATGACCAAGCTCCATTCTGCCAAATTAGGAATTAGCGCAACATGAGCTCGAGAGACTAAAAACCTTTAAATGTGTCAAACTACAACTTCAATAAATATGGGGTTACCTGATCTTTGGTCAAACCCCAATACTATTACAAAGAGAGCATAAAAACAGATTCAAGCTGCTCTCAAGTGTTCAATCGTGTCAGAGTGTTTGAAGAAACCTGCTAATAGGCTAAAAGGTTGACGGTCCTATGTGATTCCATCAACAAAATTTACTTTGTGGTCTTCTACTTCGAATCTTCTATGTCACAGTTTTTCCTTTTTTCTTTTAATTCGGAGGGTCCTCCCATACCCTTCCTCCTACTTGCCTCTACCACACACACACACACACACACACACACACAAAAAAATAAAAAAGTATTCTTAAAAGATTCAAAGTAGAATTGACAAATTAATGAGGGCCGATGGATTCACTGCATGCTGATCAATTAATTTTTAAAACAGGTGGAATCCCGGCCATCACCAAATTGTCCATGCTGCTTTGGCAAGAAAGAGATCATGCAGCACTTCCTGTTTTTTGGCCCATCAATAGAAATATTTGCAAAGAAATCTAAAGAACATTTTGTTATCAATAGGTGAGAACCATTGCTATGGCATGGTGGATATTCAGATCAACTGGAGATCTGTCTATTGCATTATCACATGCATACTATCTGGGACCCACCTGGACTCTGCGATAGAAAAGGAAGGATCAGGATTTCCAATAATGTGACTGAAAAACGGTACAATATCAAACTAGGTAAAGGCCTCGAGGTGAGCTGTGGACACTGTTTCATTTTTATTTTTGTTATTTTACACCTGTGTCCATTGCAGATGCTCGCTCAGAAACAGCTTTTTTGCAGTTTATATTGAAGATATTATTAGTGTGGGCCACTAGTCTTGAATCTGATAGAAAATTGATTTTAATAGGATATATTGTTTTTATTATGAGATATTGCTTGAATTATGTTCGTTTTTGTGGGATACCATTGAAGCAAAGTAACCAATATGTTATTGAAGAAGATCTTTAAGGCACAGATTTTGGCATTCTTATGTTGGATTTGAACATGTATGTAACACTTGAAGCACTTTTGTTTCCATGTTTGACCAAATATTATTTGGATGTGTGGGCAGCTCGTTTGATATATAATTGGTTGTGTTTAAGAGTGCCATACTTTACCATTTTTTTTTTATTTGTGAGCTTTTATGGCAATGGGCAAAATAAAGCAAACGTGAGAATGAAAAGTGATCAGCTCACCTTCCCTTAAAAGATCTGTCTTGAACTTCATACAGTACTCTCTGAATCATCACCCTTGTATGCGTCAAGTTTTCAAACAAAGCGGTCAAGCAGTTTGGGATATCTATGGGATATGAAGAGAACAGGATACGTTCTGCCATGATTTTATGGTGATCCAAATACTCTTTATGATGATCCAAATACTCTTTAGGCGTATTTTGTTTTAAAACGTGGTTTCTAAAATGATCTTAAAAATGATTGGGATCCAAAAAACATCCTATAATTTGTATAAACTCAAATGAATAAACCGAGTTTTTAAGCACTGCCCTATATATTTAAACAACAAGTAACAATCGCATCCCGCTACAAAAAGTATTACAGGTAAGAGAACCCTTACTGAAACTATGATAACCTGCCAAACTGTGTCGCGAAAATAATTATTTTAAAAAAATCCACTTAGAGAACTAACAGATATGAACTCTTTGTATCCACAGGGTGAATCGATAAACATAAGAGAGTCCATTCACCCTCATATGCTGCAACACAACACTGTTCTAGACAGCAGGGTGAGTCATTTTCACAAATGTACTGCAATTCAGATTACTGCAGTAACTATGACATAGAGTCTGTTTTCGCCAATATAGAGCACAACTATTTTTTAATTATGAAAATTCTCATGTTTTTTTCACTTTTACGTTTATTTTAATTTCAATATAGAATCAATTAATACAAATAATAAATCCTTCTGAAGATCCACTGAAAATAAATGGTGAAACACGTGTATAGGTTTCAAAATGATGTCTTTACATTGACATTTACAACAAATATGGAAAAACTGAAGAATCTATAGCACATGTAATGAAGATAAAGACACACAACTTTCTTTCATGCTAAAGCCTACTACGAACTGATACTCATCTGAGAATAAAAATCAATTTCTGACCACCCGAATGTCTGAAAGTGCCTTCTCTTTATCATGTTGGCCCGACTTGGATAACCCCATTGAGAAACTAAATACGTAACTAATATTGGGCAGTCACAATTTTGAGACATCCACTCTGCTGACAAGATGTCCAACTCTTAGAAAACTACTTCTGGACTCGCCAAACTGGTTGACCAAGACTGCAAATAACTGTTTATATAAATTTAAACAAATATGATATAGTTGTGAAGGTGTCTGCTCCCAACCCCTCAACAGATTACCAAATGATAAAATGTCCGTATGTAACCATTTGCCAGGAACATCAACTAGTAATTTCTGAAAAAAGGGAAAAAAGCAGGTTTCTATGTTCATCTTTACCCCTGTAAATGAAAGCTTTAGAAGAGCCATCTTCCTAAGCCCGGTCTAGTTTCTAAGTAATTTTGCTTAATTAGCACGGAACGCCTGGTTATATAGTCAGAAGTCACCTGGATCCAAAGGTAGCAGAATTGATCTATCATACCTCTTTTGATATCATTCGTATCAATATTCTGGTGCCATGCCGTAGTGTGGATCTTAATAGCATCGATCTTATATAAAGAACTATCACAAAATGCGGCTATTTCTAAACCCAGGCCCAATTCTTTGTTCTCCTGAATTGTTTGTTAAAATGTACTCTGAATACATTGCTATGCTCACTTAAAAATCTCTTGTCCCCAATCTGTCAATGAAGCATTTTTTGTAATCAATGTTTAATGAAAAGGGGGACTACAAAAACAGTGCATGCTGTAGAATTCACATGCATCTACAAAACTCACACCTCTGCCTCTTAATTTCACCAGCATTTTAAATAAAATCAATTGATATTTCAAGCCATGAATGATCAATGTGGTAGCATGAAATACTTCGCTAAGGACATACTTTTATTGCCTATGCATGCCCCCCAATAACCCTGTTCTTCTAGTTTTCAAGTAAACTGAGTGAATTCTGTCTGGATTCTTCTGTGAACATTTCTTGATTTCTTAAGGTCAGCATGGGAGTTTTGTTTTTCTCTTCAGAACATCAGTTTTCTGCACTCACCAAAGCAAACCGTGTTATTTAACTCACTGTGCAGAATTTGCCAAGATGAGCTAAAGTACAGCACAATAGAGAAGAATTTCTCATTAGAAATCGAGAGCAATTAGGTTTGGTCATTGGCACGCGAAACGTACAAATTACCTTATATTCTTCTCACAAATCAATTGATGGACGCAGAGCATGTTTGTTGCAGCGCTGAAATTATGAAAGTCACCAGTGAGAGCGTTCAAGAAATCAAGTTAATTTCTTAGTTTGTCCATGAAATCATCTGATAATGGCAGAGAAATTAAAACAAATCTGAAACAAAACTAGTTGTTTCTCAGGTTGTTTATAAGATATGTATATGTTTATTCATTTAGCACGATTCACAAAAAGAGATAACAGCCAATTAACGTTTTTACCACAACACATTTATTGAAAAAACTAAAAGTGAAAGTTACATTTAGATTTGCTTAACTTGTTAGTTAACTAACAGAGCCAGATGCTGCGCGTTCTTCAGGTGCTATTCCTGCTAGCGGGATGGAGGATGACAGGGTGGCCGACCACTCAGCACCATGGTAATTGTACTATCCTGCACCTGCTTAGGGACTGTTGTGCAAGCTGGCTGCCTTCTACTGAGGACATTGCTCACTTTCGAAATGAGTGTTAAAGCTGGATAGCCTTCCCTTCCAGAATCTGACTCATGCGGCAGCATGAAACTATGAGGATGAATTACTAAACATTTTCACAGCTGCAAATAATTTTGGACTCGAAAAGGATGCTGGATCTAAAAACATTTTTGTAAATATATTATGATTATAGACTTGAACAGAGAATCAACGACAGGTTGTTGTCTAGGCGAGTATGTCAAATAAAGTCCTAGAACAAAAGAGGTATTGCGGTATCTAGTGAGTAGTTTATCTGACATTAGTATAAAGTTTGAGCAAATGACTAAAGATCTGCTTAAATGGTCACCGCTCCCTCTCAGACTATATAATTCCTAGTAGGGGTGCAAGATTCGACATCCCCTGGATTTGACTGTGGGTCTTCGTTTTGAGCTGTGGGCAGGCTGTTGACCTACTTTTGTCCAAACAGTTGTTCAGTGACTCGTCAGGAGTGTGCTGGATTTGTTTTTGCAAGCTGCTGCCTGCTTATTGCAAAGCTGCTCGTAAAGACGTATGCTCTTCTTTCCCCAATGTTCTCTGTCCCTGCTGGTGAACGCTGTCATTGCATATCGGCGAGTGGTCACTGAAAGTTTCCACGGATTGGGGTAATGCGGACAGTCTGCTTTTCTTATTACTACTACCTCTAGTACTACCAGAACCCAGCAGTTGGAGGCAGGGTCAGAGGAGGCATGGCACAGCACAGAGAACAGTAGAGGGTGTAGAGAGGTTAGCTTGGACTGATTGGATTGATGGGAGTACGTTGGCGACTGAGACTGAGCACAGACCTTAGGGGCACCAAGTGTATCACTTGGCATACATTTTGTCAATGAGCAGCACTCATAACAACTTTTCTGCCATTTGTAAGCACTTGTAACCATCTCGGCTCCAGCTAGAGTTTATACCATGGTTCATTCCATACCACATCCTACAGGGCAACGTAAAAGTTGGTACAAGCTGATGGCTGGTGATATGTTTTTTGCAGAGGATATGTCCAAACGAAAGGCAAAGAGGGAGATAGGGGGACAAACCAGGCAAGAAACTATCAGATAATCCCAGAATCTGAATGAAACCAATGGCTGTCAATTCCTCTTGAGAATTATTTAAAACACGTTGCAGGCAAACTTGAAGAGCAAATCTTATCAGTGGAATGTGCTCTCCTTCAAACAAGATCGGTCATGACTGATGGGCTGCCCATAGCTACTCAGGAACCGCAGAACACGTGCCTTACCCCCCCATGCACGTCTGAGCACCCAGTTGGCCTCACCAGTCTTACAAGCTTCAGCAGTCGGACCTGTGGTGTGTGCCAGCTAACAACTTGTACTGAATCTGCTCAACCAGGAATTTTGTTGGGTCTTGCAACCATCTCATTGCCTAGCATTAATTCTAATCTAGGAGGGCTTGGACAGGAACGAGCGATTGTTGACATCAACACTGCCGACCAGCAACCCTTGGCCTCTCCGACTTTAACAGCTCTTACATCGACTTTAGCCCCAGGCTCTGATATGAGTCTAAATGTCCCTGTTAATCCAGGTGATGCAGGTGATTCTCAGGAGCACGTGTTTTTTTTACTAAGATGGGCTCGTTTATGAAAGAGACCCTAGCTCACATGGTGGGCCTGCAGACGAAAGTGCAACCATTGATGAATTTAATTGGTAATTTTCAATCTAACTCATTCAACTCTATGACGATAATGGATGAACTTAATAAAATCACTTAAGAAGGTTATCTCCACTATATTGGTCACAAACCAGGTATCTGATGCTGATATAGATCAGCAGAGAATATGCCAGTGAATGTGGTGTGGATTGCAATCTCTGTTCAATGTTCTCTCTCTGGGTGCTCGACAGAAGGGACAAGATTTGTAGAGGCCAAAACAGTTCAAACTTTGAGTGCTATTTCTGAAATTCACACCCAGCCCAGCAAGACAAGGGCTCAAAGTAGTTCAAGACCCATTGTGGATACATAAAAGCTCCCAGTTTTTGATGACTTTAAGATGGTGCTGAATCTTCCTCCCATGGCATCTCCCTTGGTAGTGATAATTGTCAGCGTGCCTCGCTATGACCCACCGGATAAATACCAGATTGGATGTACCCACCATAAATCCAGTCAATTACAATGGCAAGAAGGACATGATGAGTGGAGAAGTCTCAGAAGTAATTTGAAAGGGGCTTCATTCTTGTCCCCTTTTCTAGTCCCCAGTTAGCACATCATATTTTGAAATCTAATTTAGGGCGACGGAGGCAAAAATCTCTATTGTATATATCACCACTGTCTTTTACCCTCAAGAGGTGAATGTACCCCAAGGTCGACCAGGTGGTACCCAAGGTTTCTTAGATTTTGTTGGGACAAACTCCTAGGTAGGTTTGAGGGCTACTTGGGGTTCGCGGACTCAGAACTCATGGAAGGCCCAACAACTTTCCTTCCCAAAAGGAATGCAAGGCCCAGACA
Source organism: Ambystoma mexicanum (assembly GCF_040938575.1). Lineage (NCBI taxonomy): Eukaryota > Metazoa > Chordata > Amphibia > Caudata > Ambystomatidae > Ambystoma > Ambystoma mexicanum. Next base: position 1,339,603,916 of record NC_090934.1, read on the forward strand.
GACAGCAATTTGAACTGTGGTTTATTACAACTAAATCCAACAGGGATCAGTACAAGGAAAGAAGGACAATACGTGGACGTCTCTGTGTTCCCTGGCTCGCAGGTCAGTTTTGTGGCCTGTTGCGTCACGCCGGCGTCACATCCTGGGCCCTTCTCCAGCAAACCTATTGTCACCCGGTGAAAGCCGCCCAACTTTGAACTCCCTTCCTCCCGCCCTAAGGGTAGATCAAACATACCCACACATTAGGCACAATTTCATTCATTGGATTAAGTAAAATGACCGCTAGCACATTGTCCCAGCATCCCACATCAACACCACTATACCTTCCTTGTCCGTATCCTATTTGCCTGTTTACACCCTGTCATCAGTTCTACTCTTTGGCTATCTGCCCCTATTAACCTAGCTTCCTTAAGCTACCTTACTCCCTTTGTATGTAATCTGTATATATATGTATATAACTATACAGCAATGTAACCTAAGCTGAACATTTTCTTGTTGCTTTTTGTGCACTGATACCCTCGGGTCTGGTGTGCATTATAAATAATAAAACAAACAAACACACACCTGGGATTGGGCGTTGATTGATAGCCCACCTATAGTGGACCCAATCAATGCTAGTTCACTGGCTCTTGCATGTCAGGTGCCTGGCCTTGCCCGTCCTCAATTATCAAATTCTACACAATGTTGCAGTGTGAGGGTTTTACCATTGGTCCTTGGCCGTTGCTACCCACCCCTAGGGTCCTGAACTGTGATTGGCTAGATATAACTATGTGTCTACATTGTAACTTGTGTGCACCACCATAGTCTATGACAGTGCTGTTTATATCATGCAACTCTAGTCTTCTTGCTGTAACAACTTTGTTGCAAACTTATGTCTGCTGGCATGAGATCTCTTCTCTTCCCAGCACCAGTTTCGATTCAGCATACAAGCTTGGTGAGTCACGTGTCTAGAGACCACGTTTGAGCAACTTCTGAGCTCTGAATTAGTCTGAATATTGGAGAATTATTCGTTTTACTGCAGCTGGTGTTACTGTCGTTCAGGGAATGGAATGTCACTCGTATCTCTGGCCTTGGTAGTCAACTTCGTTTTACAAATTTGCTCTCCTGTGCTGACTGAATTCAGCTCAGCTCAGCACTCTGCAAAGGTATGTGGCCTGCTTTGATTTCCTAAGCCATATCATGGCTTCTGTACGTTTGTGCTACTCTATATTTTCCATATTTTAGTTACAATGTACGGTTAGGTCCCATGGGTGCTCCTGTAGTTCCATAAGGCTAATTTGCATATTAGCATCTGCAAGCATTCAGTCAGGATCTCTTGCTTCTTGTGGTTTCTGTGTTGCTGTGTTTAAGCTAGTGACAAAATAATAGAGCAATGACAATATGTATATCTGTCTGTCCTCTAACTATAGAGCTGCCCATCTGTGTTCTTTGTGTATTCAAGGGTGTGTTTGTTTTATTGTGTGGATGGCATGTGTGCTTCTTGTCTAACACTGCTAGGTCGTGGTGTCTCTAATGATGTCAGTAACGTGGCCTCTTGGCGCTTTAGTCAATACTGTCAATTGAAGTCTCCTTAGTTGCCGCTGAGGGTCTTCATCCACTCTGGGTAGGGTCTGTACCACCCCTTGTCTGTAAGGTTGGCTGAGTGGGTACCTCACAATGTACTTGTCAATGATTGGATCACTGGGGATTGGTGCAAAATAGTATGGATTTTCAAGATATCTTTGGTTCCTCTTCCACATCATATACTTCATCGTTGGGGGAAGAGGGGGTGATTTTGCCCATTCCTCTTCAGTCCGCCTCTGGTCGACTTGTCGACCACATCTTTATATGGCCTTCATCCTGCTCTGGGCTGCCATATCTTTGTTATTCCTCCGAGATGTCCATAATAGTTTGTGAGGTCATTGAATGACCAGTGCATGTAACAGCATACTCCTTCGGGGTTGCACTAGACCCACTTCCCTTCATATAACTTCAGAGCATGGGGCTGTTCATCTTTATCACACCTGCTGAAAATAATTGACACTGAAAAATACTCTCTATCAACTTGTCTCTTCCAGCAAAAATCTCATCCTTTGCTCCTCCTATGTTCATATCCATCAGGATCTGCATTGCGATTGGCTCTTTTGATGTTTTCTTGCACCTTCCAATGCATATTTTAATTCCACAGGCTGCTGCCAATATGTGTCCTCTGGTTAATATCTTCAGTCCATCTGACAGCCACAATGGCATCCATGACCATATGTATGCTAGCCAGCTCTTGAATTTTCCTGTGCCTTGTGCTTCATCTTCCATCTTCACATTCCTCTGTGCCAATTGTGCAACTGCGTCTTAGAGAGTTCTGTAATCTTCATTGTTAGCTGGTGCGAATGTACAACATGAACTCCCTATCTTTGCACAAACTCCTCCTTCCATAGATGTGAGGCGATCGAGAACATATCTATTCTGGAGCAGCACCAATCTATTGCTCTGAGTTCCTCCTTTATGGCGTTGAACCTATTCACTGTTGAGTAAATTGTTACCATCAGCTCCCAACTAGTGATCTGTAACCATTTGGCATTTGTGTACACTTGTAGTCCTGGTATTAATGATGTAAAGAACTTTTGGGTTCTGCTAGATAGTCTGTGTTCTGCTGTTATTTCATTCAATGCCGCTTCTGACTTTGCTGAGAAGTAAATACCCCCTCTCTTCACTCAATCCGCTCTTCTTCTCCCCCTTCTCTGTCTGTGCAATTGTTGCTGTCTTGATGGACCTCTTCTTTTGCCTGTTATTGTCCATCTTTGGAAATTCATTGAGCTTCACATCCTTTCTGGGTACCACCAACAATGGCATGTTGATGTGCACCAGGGAGCATTCTCCTTGCCATTCAGGGTTCAACTTCTCATAGGCTTTTGATCCACACACCGAATAGTGATCCATCAGCACTGCTGTTCTGGCTCTCATTGCTGGAAGCTGTTCAATTGCATTGCATCCTACGTTTTCACCAACTTCGACCTCGCCAGTGTTCTGGTAGCACAGTGCTGGCTTCTTCAGGAGAATTATTGGCATTGATCTAGCTTTGTTTTCTACCCATGTCAGCAAATTAGCGCTTGTATCCCATTCTTTCAGACACTTGTCATTTTCTTCCTGCACCTTGTTCACTGCTGATTGCGCCAGTGTCAGTCCTTTGCTTCCCACCACTCCATCTTCCCAGCCATCATTAGTGTATACTCACCCGTACACTAATATCTGTGGTCTTTACCAGCATCCTGGTTCTCCTCCTATCTCTTTAACTCTTGTCCAGGGACATGGCAATTCCTACAGTGTTATAGTTTTTGTCTCTCCTTTCTCAGGGCCAACAGTTATGTTCTGCAATCCTTCATGTAACTGCCAGTAGTTGTTCATCATGTCTATTGTCTTAATGTAATGATCTTCATAGGGGAAAGTTGCTTTAGATATCTATCTCAATGTTGCTGTCTTCTCTTGAAATTTTCCTCGCGAATGCACCATCTCAAGATACATCAGGCACTGGGCTCTCGCTGCAGGGATTTCAGTTGCAATGAACGTTTGAGAAGCACTCATGGCATAGGGGATTAAAGAGCAGACATAACAGCTCTCCCCGGTGGTTTCCCTACCAACTTTTGACATATGTTTGTACCACATGTTGTTTGTGACTCGTGCTATGTCTGTGAGATACATGTCAACTCTGAGCTTACCTTGCCTTATCTTATCAGCAGTGTCTTCTCGTCCACCTGACATGGTCGTCCTTCCTGCTAGGCTCTGGGTAATGTTAGTAGAGGACACAGCGGTAATACACATAGCAGTATAAAGTGACCAGAACACAATTGCCAGTAGGCCACTGGGAATCAGTAAACACACCATGATAATAATGTTTGTTATTGTCTCTTGCATGCTCGCTTACACTACTGGATCCTTGTAGCTGATGAGAGGATGAAGTTGCCACCTGAAAATCGTGAAGAAAAGTAGTTATTGGTATAGTATTTGTCAGTACCCTCAAACTCTGCAAACTAGGTAATCGCTGATTGCAAAGACAAAGACCTCCTCCCAGACCTGTCTTACTGAGGGGTCTCTTAATGTAGCCAGAACCGGGAATGCACTGTGTTCTAGTTGTGGGTATGCTTGCGCCAAGTATTCTATAAACACAAGGAAATATACTGTAGGGGATTGAGCTCGGAATCTTGTGGGTCTCCTTATGTAGTGCACAAACTGGTTGGAGAATGCTTCAGGTTGATCAATGGGAGTGTAGTGTCTCAGTCCAGGAATGGTAGACAAGATGCAGTGAAAACGCAGGAGCCGCAAAGTACAAAAGGTAAGTACTTTATTATAGTTACAGGGTACAGGCCAGAGGTAATGGGGAGAGCCAATGTATAGGCATCCTTCTAGTTGCATCTCCAAACCTGAATCCTGAACTGTAGTCCCCGGAACCCTGAGGGAACACAAGGTTCCAACCTGACCAACATTTCATGGCTTGCATTGCCTTATGCAATGAAAGCCTACACTACACATCCCCCTTCCTTATAAAGAAGGGGTCAACACAGACATGCACATCATACCGGTCAGAATCCTTCACCAAACACATTAAAAAAAAACATCCTAATAACAAACCACATTCGCAACCTCCAAAGCGTATACCACAATCACCTAACTAATGTTGCAGATTAACGCATAAACACACCACCATTTATCTAGGACTGCCACTCCCAGACCTCAAAGCTGCCACCTTCAAGCACAATCCATACCATTCTACACTTATAACCATCACAGCGTATTCTCCTTATACCCCGCTTGCCACACGAGTTATCAGGTCTGCCACACTCGAGTGCATTCACGAGACAAGCTTGCATTACACACAGAATCACATTCCATACACAAAAACTGAAACATTTGCAACCTTATACAGCCAAACCAAACACACCAACCTGAACACCCAAACCTGGTCCGGTTACCAACCAGATTAAAATCGAAACAACGACATACAACAGACTCACACCACCACGTTGCTTCCTCAAAGAGTACACAGAAAAGATGAGAAGGGACAGAAAAGCGACAAACAAAACACAGATCACATAGAAAATGATGGCAGTGTTGCAGACACAGAGGGCCTGATTCACAGAAGCGTTTTATAATGGCGCAATCCCATTGGAAACTGCTCCATGAATCAGGCCCTGAACATCTAGAAATGCACAGGTTAATTACTCCTGTGAAATGTTCAAAGAAAAAGAAATCATATAAAACATGCGCATGCAAATAATCAATAAACTGTTTCTCTCGTGCACAAATATAGTGCTCTCACATACATATTTTCACCCATGGCCTTTCTATATATATTGCGCTATCAAACTCATCACCAATAACTCATGTTTAAAAGCATTTAATTTAAAGTCATTGCCTTACCATCAAACATGGTCGCACATATATAATATCCATTTTCAATCGGGTCACACCTACCGATACCAGTAGTAATATAGTACCATTTATGTAAGGCAAATTCGAAAACCTATTTCCATAAACATGTCACCGAATAAATGCATCCTCCTTATAAATTAAACAATGCAGATCACACTTGCATTTAAGTAGAGTACTTCAAACTACACATCTGGGGTGTTGCTGTGCACTTAACCACACTTCCCTACAAGTGGTGGTGATCAGGCACCACTCACAAAAAAAGGCAAGCTATGGCTCAATTAACCCTGCTTTAAGATTGGCGTAACATACCCTTAAAACTGTTTCACAGCACACCCAAACATGTGCCCCAATTCACTTATATCCATGTGCTTTTCACTTACAACATTCATCTTACAGTAAGAATTTACAATACACGTCCATCTGAAACAAAATAGGATTAGCCACTACACAAAAGAAAATTGTCATTAACAACGCTGGAAAAATACATTTAAGCAATATTGAATGATACTGGAACTGTATATCCTGTAATGTTGCCCATGACATCCTGCAACTGCCCAGCGAGGCGCACGGTCTATTGCGGGCGAAGCAATGATGATTCATGGAATTATTTGCGCCGAAAAACAGGGATTTGTGCGCCATTCTGCCCGCAAATCCCTGTTTAACAAGTGGGGATTTGCGGGCAGACTGGCGCACAAATTCCAGTTTTTCGGCGCAAATAATTCCATGAATCAGTTGCCTTGAGAACGTAGCTAGTGTCCTTCCTTTCATCTCAATAAAAAAAAAAAACGGTGTTCAAAAAGATGTCAGTTTCCTTGCATTCCCACACAAATCTCATTGAAACCACAAACGAAATAATAGTTCAATTCTCTTTCGTTTTTATCATTGCCACCGCAATGTAAAATCACCATTCCCATGCCGGTATAGTACTGTTCAACAACCGAGCGCCAGACATCTGTACTTTGAAGCACCGTTTCATTCATAAGGTAAAATACTTCTTTGTATCTTTTAGCACTGACGCATTAATATAAACACAGTACCTCAATGTTTTTTCAAACGCTCATACAAAAAACGCTTCAGTTATCCCAGGAAAAATGTATTCCATTGGACAGGCTACCCTTCAATTGCGATTACTGCAACCAGCGCGGTATGAGGAAAATGTTGTGTTATGATACTCGAACAAATATCAGTTCTTCTGTAGAGGAGGAGCCAAATGCCTCTACCGAAATCCCGCCCCGTTTTACCTATATGTTGGGAACCGGAAATTGTGACAAGCAAAACACTAGTAATGATACCTATAACACGAAAAGCCTTGAGACAATGGGCCTCATTACGACCCTGGCGGAGTGGGTTTACGCCAGCGTTATTCGCGGCGGACCCGTCCGCCCTACTACGAGTTCCCGTAGCGCCATGGAGCGTTTTCCGCCTGGTTTTTCCGGGCGGAGAAATCCATGGCGCTACGGGACCTTGTTGTTAATTACGCCACCGTATTTTACGGTGGCGTAATTAACGCCTTCCCCGCTCCCATTATACCCTATGGGGCAAAAATGGGAATGGGGAAGGGTAAAATGGGGAATGGGGATTTACCGCCCCGCCAAGGTCGGAATGGGGCGGAAAATCCGCCAACCCCCATGGCGCTATCGGCAGCTTTCCGCCGTGCTCCATGGTGCATTTTGCACCGCGATTTCCGCCAGGGTCGTAATGAGGGCCAATGTATCCAATGAGAAAAATGTTCTTCATGTATCCTCAGAGAGCTGACAGCCTCTTAGGAAAGTTCCCCCGAAGAAGTGTAAAGATGAATGAAAGAGGAGATTGGTGACGTCACATGAAGCAAAAACGGCGCGCCAAGAAGAGATGCCAAGGGAGAAGGTGAATGGACCTTATAGAATCTGATGATGAAATAAAGAGTCGAGTAACCTTTCATGTGTGGAATGAAGATTGCATGTGCAAAGAACCCTGAAGAAAATATAAGTCGCTTTATAGCTGTACAAATGCTGCAACGCAAGTAGACTAAGTAACCATAAAGGATGGCTATACGTAGTGAATATATATATATATAAATAATCTGGATGTTCCACGTCACATTTCAGCAAACCAGGACCTCAGCAGCAGAAGGGCTGAAAGTGTGGCGCAGCAGAGAATAGCAGCTGAAGATGGAGGAAGAATCGAGAAGGCTTGACTGGCCAGTGTCAAGGGTTCAGGCAGCCAAGAAACTGTTTATCTTTTCAAGAAAATTCAATGAACGTGAGAAGCGAGGCAAGCTCCTGTTAAGATGCAATGGAAAAACACTTTGAGTGCCAAGTTTGATTCATTTAATAGTATTAAATACAAAGAAAGAGCTAAAACACAATCTCCTGTCACATGGGTTAGTTGGAAATAGACTTTGGGCAAGCTACATCGAGACTGAAGATAAGAACATGCTCACACTCCCTTCTATTCTCAGGTGCAGTGATACTTTGCAAGGCTGAGTTCAAAGACAATTTGAATGGCAGACAGCAGGAATGGTGATGGATGATGGGCTAATTGGGTTGGGGGACATTGTCAAGTCTACCCACAAGCACCTGCGGTACCAGCTTACATGCTGCTAGCGAGTGGAATATTCCAGAAGGGTACAAGCGTGCCAACCAATTATAGAGGGCTACGTAGCAAAGAGCCCTATAGTTTGAGAGCCAATGAAAAATTGTGTATTTTATGACAATGAAGATGACTTGCGCTCGGGGTGGTCATAGTTGTCCAATATAGAGACCCAATCATATAATCCTTTCCCCGTAGAAAGTATACCTAGATGTTCAACGTAGACCAACCACAATCCCAGATAGGTTTTCTTAGTTTGCCAAGTAGTATGACGTCAATGATGACAAGTTTTGCTATAAAAGTGTATGCTTTCATGTAAAACATTGAGAGATATGCTGTGAGATGTCTGTTGATGTCTGTTGCACTCCCTATTTTAGACAATTAAAAATAAACCAGCTATGTTTTGCCAAATTCCTGAGTCGGTCTTATATTGGTGTAACAGTAAATTCTGCATCCCCATCCATCCAATAAAGCATTACCTCACGTAAAAGGACCTACGGGTTCACTTCTGTGTGAGTCATTACGACGTGGCATGCTGCCATGGCCTTTCCTTTAAAAATTTCTTCCTCGACATTTGGAGAAAGCAGCAATGGCACTGGGCCTTGTTGTATGTGTTCCAGCACAATGGCATGGCTGGAACGCAGAGGCTCTGCCAGGCGTGCGCTGCCCAACGGCCTCCAGGGAACCTCATCTGGCCCCCAAACTCATCTTCTCCCATTATTTATTTTTACTTTTTAGTACCTTGAGGGGCAAAATGAGCCACTGTTGGAGAACATGGAGCAGGCAGCCTCAGATAAGGGACAATGGGCTTCATTATGACCCTGGCGGTAGCCGGGCCCTAGCCGTGCCCTTATTAAGGGCTCAAATGGGAATGGGGAGGATGCTAACAACGGGCCCGTTAATGACGGGCCCGTTGTTAGCATCCTGGCCTGCTAGCGGGTCCCGCTTTTCCACGGCTGGTCAGACCAGACGTGAAAAGCGGGACCCGCTAGCAGGCCTCGTAATAGAGCATTCCGTATGAACGGTGCCGGTCCCGTACCGGCACCATTCATTACGGGACCGCCAGGGTCCTAATGCAGCCCAATATGTCCCAGCATGCCCCACCACCCATAGACATAACAGTGTCTTGGCTGTCCACCAAAATGTGTACTGAGGCAACGCCAACTGACAGTCTCAGGCACTGACCTGTTAAGCGCAAGAGGCACTCTCATCTCTCTAGTGCCCCTCGCAGTACAGGCCTCCTTTCACTTTGCCATCATGGAGCAGGATCAGGTCAATCATATTTTCACAGTGGAACAGCATCAGGGGACGCCTCTCACAGGTTCTCATCAAGTGGTTATTCAGTATTTCAGCTCTCTCCATCCCATCCTCGTCACCGTAATTGTAGAGTCTCAGTCCAGGAATGGTAGACAGGACGCAGTGAAAATGCAGGAGCCGGAAAGTACAAAAGGTAAGTACTTTATTATAGTTTTTATAGTTACAGGGTATAGGCCAGAAGTAATGGGTACAGCCAAAGTATAGGCATCCTTCTAGTAGCATCTCCTATCCTGAATCCCCAACTGTAGTCCCAAACCCTGAGGGAACACAAGGTTCCAACCTGACCAACATTCCATGGCTTGCATTGCCTTATGCAATGCAAGCATACACTACAAGGAGGTAACATCAGGAGTACAATCTATACAACCCTCACTACATTCACGTAGACCTGCGTGTGCAGAAAGTAAAATAACCAACAGTCAGTGTTTACCGCATTCATGAAGCCCTGCGTGTGAAGAAAGAAAAGTAACAAACAGACTTTGTTTCTAGCTATTTATTTGGACAACTATACCAGTTGAAACTTCTGCTACTTGGGATTGTCGAACCATTGGGTGACCTGGCTTGCCTAACTCTGTGAGATCCGTTTGCTCTTGTCATTTGTCAATATCTTGAATGTTGGCCCTATCGGTCGCTGCATTTCTGTTGCAAGGTGAGGCCAGTGCTTTGTACGGCCTGATGTCCTGGATATGGTTCCAAACAGTCCTTCCTGCAAGCTTTACTGCTCGATTTGCTATGGTCTCAACTATGTGTGGGACTGTAAATCGGGGTGCGTCCCCGCCTTTACTGAGTATTTTTGTCCTTGTATTGGCTCTGTATCAGTGGAGTCAATCTCTTTGTTGTCTTCAAGTCTGTCCTGGGTCTGCTGTATCTGGTGAGAGATAAAGGAAGCACTACAACCAAGGAAGTAATATAGGCATACAATTCTTGCCCTAACAAATCTGCACTGTTCTCATAATCTTTCAATGTCCTTGTGGGAGGAGCCAGTGGGAGATGCATTACCTCGTGGGGGGTTAAATGGTGGTCGGACCCTGGCTTGTTGCGCAATTCAGAGGCAAACAGTGTAGCCCGTTTTTCTTGGTGCTCTGCTGAATTATGGCAATGCACTCCTTCAGGAGTCCATTCAGGTGTTCATAGGCCCCAATTGCTTTCGGGGTGGTGCACACAGGTGAATTTGTGCTTGATGCCTAGCAAGGTCATAATGTGTTGGAACCATTAACTGGCAAAGTGAGGCCCATTTTCAGACTGTAGGACCTCACACACGCCCCATCTTGGGAAGACTTCACCGACCAGAAACTTTGCTGCTCTTAGTGCATCGGCGTGAGAACATGGGCCCGCCTCTATCCATCTAGAAAACAGACAAACCACCACTATCATATAGCGGTACCCCTGACAGACTTGGATCATGTCCATGTAGTCTATGTGGAGGTGTAGACATGGCCCTACCGGTCTTGGTATGGCTCCTTTCACAACTCTTAGGTGTGACCTGATGTGAACTGCTGACAAGTTAAGCAGCCATTAATGAATTCAGCTACATGTTCATTCATGTTTGGGCAAAGCCACATTTCTCCAATGCGTGTTGCAATTACCTCCTTCCTTTTGTGTGCTGGGTAATGCAATTGTGCTAGTGCTGTTTTCAACAATGCTAGTGGCATAACCACATTGCTTGTGTTGTTCTGTCACCATAAGGTGTCTTTTGGAGACATTGAGCATCCTCTCCTTGCCCATAGCTCCTATTCCTCCTGTGTTGCAGCTCCCTGCAATTCCATAATCTGTGTCTCTGGTGGTGCATTGTATCCTTCCCTCATCACCATGTTTCACCCCCCTCCCTGTGCTTTTGGCCTCTCTTCCAGTTTCCATGGTTGTCCAAAGTATGCTGCACAGTTTGACTCATAGTCTGCTGCTTTGTTCCCTCTTGAAATTGGGTCATTGGGGCATCCCCCTTTGCGTGGGCCTAGCATTTCACTAGTACCATCTACTGTGGATCTGCTATCACATCAATCAGCTTGCCCAAGAGTAGTGCTTGCTGCACTGGGGTCCCATCTGCTCTCCTAAACCCTCTCCTGAGCCATCCCTGAATGTACTGTTGATGTGACATAGGCGCTGTCAGAAAATATTCTCACATTCTTTTCCACACTGTGTTCTAGTGCCAGTATGAGAGCCACTACTTCTGCTGCTTGTGCCGAGTAATGGGATGGTAGCTGGGTGCTCACAGCCACCTCACTTGTCCTGTCCTCCTCCATCTCACCACTTCAGTCCCAGTCCTTCTGATCCCATCAGTCTGGTCAATTGTCGATGAGCTATCAATGTACAGTACGTCTCCCCCCTCAAGTGCACCTTCCTCCACCCTAGGTATCTCACTGAACATCTCTATGTTCCTTGTACAGCCATGTGCATAGTCTCCTGGTTGGTGGCCATCTGCCAATAATAGTGCGGGATTAACTGTCCTGCATCTTATTATCTTCAGTCCTACCTTTTATATTATCACCTCATACCCTGATGCTCTTTGTGTGGTCAGTGTGCTTTTGGGCTTGTGCGGGATCGCAAAAAGTGTGTGTTCCACATAAAGAGTGCTGGTGCACCCCATTGTCACTGTTGATGACCTTTCCACTGCGAAGGCTGCAACAGCCAATGGTTGTTTGCATGGGTAATGCCCCTCATCGCTGAGTCAAGTTGTCCACTGTAGTAAGCAATTGGCTTATGGCCCATGCTTGTCTTCTGAGTCAGTACCGCCTTCATCACTACTCCGTCAGTGTGCGAGAACAGGAAAAACTCCCTTTTGTAGTCTGGGGTCCCGAACACTGGAGCTGTGCATATGGCTTCTTTGAGCTCCTCGAAGGCTTCAGTCATGTAGTGGTCCATGTCAGTATCTTTATTTCCTTCTGGGCTTCCTTTAGTGCAGTCAATAGTGGCCTTGTGTATGTGCTGTAATCGAAAACCCATGCTTTGCAGTAATTGCATAACCCCAGGGATTGCTGCATTTCCCTTGCTGTCTTGGGCTGGGGTAACTTGCGTATTGTCTCTGCTCTCTTTGGGGCAATGTGTCGGCCATCTTTAGATATCACCTGTCCAATGTACAACACCTCCTTCTGACAGTACTGGAGTTTGGCCTTGTCCACCGTGTACCCTTTGCCTGCTAACACTGTCAACATATGTACTGAGTCCTTTCTGCACTGATCTGCTGTCTTGCTGCAAATCAAAATGTCATCCACATACTGCAGAATGGTACTTCCTGTCTTATGTTTCTTAGATTCATCTGTATCACCCTGTTAAAGATGAATGGTGACTCGCAGTACCCCTGTGGCAAACAAGTATGTTTCCACTTCTGGTTTTGATACATAAAGCTGGTTAAGTCTTGTGAGTCTGGGCGCAATGGTAAAGAGAAGAATGCATTCTTTAAGTCAATGACCATGAAACAGGTGGTTTCCTCTGGAATGCAACACAAAATTGTCGCCTGGTTTGCTGCTACTGGATACTCTGCCTCTACAATATGGTTAAGAGGTCTCAGGGCCTGGATAAAAACGGCATGACCCCACATTGGCCGTGTGCATGGGGTACACTGCTGTGTTGCATGGAGATTCTGATGGTACCAGAATGCCTCTCCCAATAAGGGTGTTGATTGTCTCATAGATGCCCTCATCTGCCACCTTGGTTAGGAGGTACTGTTTTACTCTTGGCAAAATTGCTCCTGGTTTCAGTTTCATCTTCACCCCCCCCCCTATGCTCCTTATGCACCCCACGTCATAAGGACTTGGGGTCCATAAACTGTCTGGTACCTTGGTCATGTCCTCCTCCCAGAATGGGGGTGGCATCTCCAGTGCCATCGGCATTCTCTGTGGTACCTCTGTGTAGTGGATTTGCAACCAAAATTTTAAACTCATTTCGAACACCATCTCCAATTCCAGTCCCTCTTCTCTGAATAGCTCCTCATCTGTCACTGTTGTGAGCCTGCACCCTTCTGCAACTGCAATTATTGCTCCCCAGGCCCTTCCAGTGTGATCCACTGCAATCATGTACTGCAACCCAATCCTCCTGTGCCAACACTGCCTCTATCTCAATGGGAACTATTGTTCCTTCTGGCTCATCCAGTGGTGTCTCTGGCCTGAACAAATACTTGTTTACTCACCACACCTTCCCTGCAAAGCTTGGCATCCTGGCAATGGCAATGTCTGTCCCATACTGGAACTTTTCGGGGTCCACTGCCCCCCCCACTCTGTACTGTGCATCCACAATATGCCTGAACGATCTGTCTCACATTCAACATGTCTATGCCTGGTGCTGAGCATATTATGCATTTGTATGAAAATGATATGGCCATGTTTAGTCTGCTCATGATGTCTCGTCCCACTATGTTCACAAGTGTCTGTCGAGAGTAAAGCAAGGGTTGTGTTCAATCATGATCTCCTATAGATAAGGATATATTATCAGTGAAAGGAACCACTTCCCGAGCCCCAGAGAATCATTGAGTGTTCATGACATCGCTTGACAACTTCCTTCCCTAATGCAAGACCTAGTCGTCCCAGTGTCAAAAAGAAAGGATAAGGTTTTATCATGTATCACCATCCCTATACGTGGTTCCTCTGCAGGGTTGTGTGTGATTGACAGGATGGTATACATCAAGTTCTTCTGAGGAATTTCCTATTGGGGATACATAGATAGTCTGTTTCCTGTGAAGGGGTTGTTCCCAACCATGGTAACCCCTCCCACTTGGCATACGGGTACTGTGGTCATTGGACCTCATTATGAGTGTGGCGAAAAGGCAACAACGGCGCCAGTAGTCCTACCGGCGCCGTTGTTACCTCTCCACCACACTACGAGTTCTGCTCGCGGGTGCCGGACTGCATGCCTGGTCTGACAATTTCCGGGTCCGCCAAACTTGGCATGACCCGGTTACTGCCCATTCGCGGGTGCCGGAAAAAAATAATAAGGGGCACGGCTACCGCCATAGTTATAGTGAGGGCATTTTGTCCATGGGTGCTGACGTGTCATCCTCTTGTAGATGTGTTAGCTATTTTGTTCTTCCCCTGATCTGTGGTAAATGTAAATATCGTGGTAGACATGCTGCCGTCTGTGGTGCTTGTGTCTGCACCTGTGTTGTGCCTGTACTTGTGCTCGTGGTTGGGCTTGTGGCATTTGCTGATATGTACCTTGCATCGGTCCATGTGGTTGTTGATCTGGCATGCAATCATCTGCTTGGCCCCCTTGATACACCTGCTGGCCTTGGTCGCCCCAGTTCTGTTGTGTCCCTCTGAACTGGCATGCTCTTGAAAGGTGTCATAGCAGTCCACATGTCCAGCACTGTGGTGGCTCCCTCCCCTGCCCAGGGAAACCCCTTGACATATCCCCTGGGCCTTGCTGGATCTGTTGCCTATAACCCATAAATCCCCCTTGGTGGTGGTGCATCTTTGGCCAAAAGCCACACCCCCTAGATAAACCCCCTTCCCCGAAATCCCTGCTGTGGATTGCCCCACCCCATATACCCACCTCCCATGGCCGGTGCAAACTGTGGTGGCTGTTGGTATTGTTGCTGTGTCTGTGCTGGTGGGGTGTGGCTGGTTATCACCACCCCCTCCCTTGCATATTTCAATAGGTTCCTCTTCACTAACTTGGCCTCAACTGCCTTCCTGACTTCTGCCTTTTGTTTAACCTTCTCCTGCCACAATCTGCAATGGTGCACTACTGTGAGTTGTATTTCTGGCCATCCCTTCACTTCCATCCCTACCAATTTCTCAAAGCTCTTCTGTACTGATTCGCATAGTCCCTGCACTAAAATGTGATAAAATATAGGTATGGTTTTGTCCCAAGGCTCTCGTGTTAAGAGGCGCCATAGCTCTTGAATCTCCTGAATGTACTTCACAGGGTCTTCGTCATCCCTCATTTTGCGTGACGTAATGGCCCCAAGGTCTGACGTGTCCAAGTATTGTGTTTGCAGTACTTGCCACACCTCTGCCCTGCATGTTGTGAATGGTGCACCATTATGTGTTCTGTGTCGTCACCCCTGTGTCGTCAACCCTGGGAACCTCACCTTCTTCCATGCCTATGCTTGTCCAGCTTCCCTCTGCTGTGCTCCTGTCTCGTGAACATGTGCTGTCTGGCTCTGCCCTTCCATCCTACCCGTTCCTAGTCCTTTCCCGCTCTAGCGCTAACCGCGTCCTTACCACCCTAATTGCTCAGCCATCTTCCTCCTTGCATGCTTGTTCCTTTGCCAGTCTATCCAACTGCGACTTCCTCTGTTCCTCTCTGCTAACTTGCATTTTTTTTGCTCTGCTATCTCTCTTCACCCCTCTGCCTTCTCCAGTTCTCTCTCCCTTTTCGCCCACATCTCTCTTTCCGCTCACTTTCTTTCCTTGAGATCCCTTTCTATCCTTTCTTCTCATTCCCTTTCCAAGTTCTCCTGCTCCTCTTCCCTTCTCCACTCCTTGTCTTCTTGCTCCAGCTCTCCTCTCTCCTCCTTTTTCTGTCCTTCCACTCTAGTCTCACCTCACTGTCCCTCTCCTTTCTGACTTCCTCTTCTATCAATTCTGCCCAGTCGGTCCCTCCGCTGTCCCTCTCCAGTTTCTGTATGGCCTCAATTGCCCCTTCTGCCTCCTCATCTGTCTTCCCCATAATCTTTAATAGCATTTGCGCAGCTATCCATTTGCTTATGCTTAAGTTCCCAAACTCTTCCTTTTCGCGGTGCTCTGCCTCACTGATCACCCCATTGCTACTAACTGGCTGTCCTGTACCCTTCTGCTTATCCCCTTTAGTGTATGGTGATGGCTTGTATGTTGGATTTGAATACCCCTCTGCTGCCGTCAGTTCTCTCATCAGATACATCCCCTGTTGATCATCTGTGTCATCAGATACTACGCTTGGAGGGGCCGGGGGCGGTGCAGGGGGATGGGTCTCTTTGCCCTTCACCTCCTGCTGGCTTACCATCCACTGACGCCTTGCGGTGTCCCCCTCCTGAAACATGCGCCACAACTCCAATATGGACATACGTTTTGCCAATTTCTTCCCCTTATAAGCACCCTATGTGTTTGTCAATAGAGATTGCTGCACGTCCTTGGAGAAACTCCCACACTTTGTAAATTTACCTTCTGTACTTTTGGACCATTCCATACTATACTTACAAAGCTTTTCTTTATAAGGTGGTAACGTTTTACACAAGTGCTGAAGGGGTGGGGGGTTACTCACCTGCTAGTGCCCTGGTACATTTCAATACCTTATACCTGATCTCAAGTTGAGGATTTCGATAATCTGCTGTTCAAAAATAAAGGGGTTACAAGACACCAATTGTACTTTTCAATTTCTACAAGCCTTTCTGGCTCTGAACCTTATCAGGCGCGCACCGTCCCGCCTTTACAATCACTGCCTCCTCAGGCACACAACCACAATCTTGTGCATGCGCCTTCTGCGCACCGCCACTGGTTCACCTCATCTGCCAATCTCAAGTTCACAACACCAGCTCCTCATCGTCAAAACTCTCC
Organism: Ambystoma mexicanum; assembly: GCF_040938575.1. Taxonomy (NCBI): domain Eukaryota; kingdom Metazoa; phylum Chordata; class Amphibia; order Caudata; family Ambystomatidae; genus Ambystoma; species Ambystoma mexicanum. The sequence goes on from NC_090934.1 coordinate 1,339,620,673, forward strand.
ATCCTATGCACCAACCTAAGTGTGATCTCGCCAAGGTAAGTTTACAATACAGGTAAATGGACAATCATGCACGCAGAACAATAACCCATTACTCTGACCTCACACAAACCCCACAGCTGTCTTCCTGCTCTCCAGACAGAGAATACCGATATTCTCTTGTGATTGAACTGCAACCACTGTTTCGCCTAATGTGTGAAATGCATCTCTCCAGGAGACTTAACCAGTCAATTCAGCTTCCGCAATCTAGGATAGCTCCAGCTAACCCTCACGGGAATACCATCATCTATGACCCGAGCACAAATGCCTAATTCCCAAAAATACCTTAATTTACAAAACTTCTGTCATCCCCGGCTTTCGGGTTAATAGCATTATTAATCAAAACTCTTTTCCCAACGGCCAAATGTGCCCTAAACATAGAAAAGGGACTTTTACATCCGCTCCTTGTCCCTACTCACTAAACAATACTTTGACACTACCATGTGCGCTCCTTTTCCCTGCTCACTAAACAATACTTTGACACTACTAGACCATGCTCTGTCAATGCTCGATTCTGCTAAACAACACCCCACAATACGCAACGCCCGTCCTCACACCCACAATTGCTTTTCGTCTGGACCAATACTTATGTTCCGTGTTACGCTGACGCTGCTCGGCTGCCGACTCCCCATCAAAGCGCTTGCTTCCCCGTCCTGGTCTACCTGGACAACTCGCCGATCTTGGGCGGGATGATTTCCAAATGGATCCCAACTTCCTTAACACAGGCACGAGTATTCCCGACTTCTCAAAATATGCGATGGGTCCCACAGCCTCTCAGGTTCAGCGGCAAAGGCGTCAGCTTAGTGCCGGGTTGATGCAGGTAACCATCGTCTGACTAACAGCTTGTTTGGACAAACTCCCAGGTTGATTTGAGGGCTACTAGGAGTTTGCGGACTCTGAATTCATGGAAGGCCCAACACCTTCCCATCCCAAAACGAATGCAGGCCCAGACAGACTGCAAGTTGAACTGTGGTTTATTACAGTCAAAATCAACATGGATCAGTAGAAGGAAAGAAGGACAATCCGTGGACGTCTCGGTCTTCCCTGGCTTGCAGCCCAGTTTTGTGGGCTTGTTGCCTCATGCCGGCATCACAACCTGGGCCCTTCTCCAGCAAACCTATTGTCTCCTAGGATTTGGTGTTGAGTGATAGTCCACCGATAGTGGACCCTATACATGTTAGTTCACTCTGGCTGTCCTTGCCTTCCCCCAATTATCTAATTCTACACAATGTTGCAGTGTGAGGGTCTTACCATTGGTCCTTGCCCATTTCTACCCACCCGTAGGGTCCTGAAATGTGATTGGCTAGAGCTGCCGCCACCAGGCCTGGGATGGTATCCAGTCTTTCCATCAAAGGTTTTCCAATTAAAATGTTTCCATTGAATGCATATATGTGTGGGGTAAGGGGTTAATTTTGTTTGGGGTGGGTTTTTAAGGCTACAAAATGGGGATTTGGGGATGGACCCCCCAAAAATACTAAAAAATGCATTAGATGGAAAAAGAATTGTTGGAAAACATTTGATGCAATTTTCTTTCGTTGGAAAGTTTTTGATGCAAAGACTAGTAACCGCCTGGGATCTGAAATGGTTCTCAACCGAGGAGTACCTTTTCAAGTTAATAAGTATAACTATGTTTCTGCATTGTAACTTGTGTGCACCACCATAGTCTATGAGAGCGCCGTTCATATCATGCAACTCTTGTCTTCTTACTGTAACAACTTTGTTGCAAGCTTCTGTCTGGTGGCGTGAAATCACTTCTCTGCCCCGTGCTGGTTTTGATTCATCATCCAAGCTTGGCGAGTCACATGTCTAGAGACCTTGTTTGAGACCCTTCTCAGCTCTGAATTAGTCTGAATATTGGAGAGATATTCGTTTTACTGCAGCAGGTTGTACTGTCGTTCAGGGAATGGAATGTCACTCGTATCTCTGGTCTTGGTAGTAAGGGCTGTTTCACATGTTTGCTTTCCTGTGCTCCCTGAATTCAGCTCAGCTGTCGGTGAAGGTCTGTGGCCTGCTGTGATTTCCTAAGCCATATCATGGCTTCTGTACGTTTGTGCTACTCTAAACTTTCCATGTGTTAGTCACACTGGGCTGTCAGTTCCCATGTGTGGTCCTGCAGTTCCATATGGTTAATTTGCATATAACCATCTGCAAGCATTCAATCAGGATCTCTTGCTTTTTGTGGCTTCTGCATTGCTGCTTTAGTGGAGGAGCGAAGTACCCCCACCTCAACCACCTCACCTGTATTGCCTACATGTTGGGAGCCAGGATGTGAGACACGTGCGGTACCAGTGAAAATACTAAGAGAATCCTGGAAGCTAGGTTCCCATTGAGAAAACCGTACCTGCATACAAGAAAATATGATTGCCGTTTGAATGAAATCCCGGAAGAAGCAGAGCAAATGAATGGACACACATGGTAACGTCACACAGAGCAGAGTTGACGTAACTAGAACAGATGCAGAGACTAAAGAATGCAGATATTCTATAAGGCATCAATAAAGAATAAAGGATAAGTGACATCTTGGGATCAAGGTGAAGAAGCTTCTGCCATAAAACGGATGAAGAAATCCAGTTAGTTTACATGTGTACAGATGCAAAAGAAATGCAAGCAGACAAAGTATTCTTAATGCTGGCTTTATAGTGAATAGATTTCGGCATGCACCATTATATACATATATGCATTGAGGATAAACGATGGTTGTTTCCACTACGTCTTATAGCAGAGATGCACTGAAAATGGAAGGTCTCATCTTCAGTGTCGCGCACTAAGAAAACACATGAATTAAAAGTGAATCTCGGAAAGACAAGGCTGAATGAACCATGAAGTCAAGCCAAGAAGCCAAGATCTTATCAGGATGAAGTTAACTTGCAGTGGATACAAAATCATGTGAAAGAACAGCTCCTGTTCAGAAGGCATGAACAACACATGGAAGACGTCAGAGGTCTATTAAAAAATAGTATTTTAAAGATAGTAAGAGCTCGAAACCATGGTCTACAGTCACGAGGAAGGATGAAGTTGGACGAGCAAGATTTTCACAGCTATGCATGAGTGCAGAGTATGCCTTCACTCCACTGATTCTCCACAGTACAGAACAAACTCAAGGCCAAGCTTCAAAGCCTAATTGACTACGCTGACCACTCGGGTGATTATAGATTGATATGCTAATTGGTGGGACGCTGGGGAAAGATGAGCTCCACAGCACCTGGAAGTCTGATCCGATTTTTACCAACTAACTGAGTCATTTTGATTATGGATGTTGAGTAACTTCTGCATCCCCATCCATCTCCAGGGTAAGTGCTACTCATCTTAAAGGGCTGAGGTTATTCAGTTAACTTGTTAGCGGACAGGATGGTTTAAAATCCATCAACATAAGTAAACTTCGTAGTCCCAGCAATATCCCACAACCTGTGCCATTCAGCTAACAGGACGTGAAGCTCCCCATAGATAGTGGTTAGTTTAAATGATAAAATCTTGCAAATAGGGCTTGACGGGTCCCTCTGGTTTCAAACGGAATCCCCTCCCACGGTCTATGAGAAGCTGAACGAATGGGAAGTTGGACAGGCGCTAAAAGAGGCGTACAATCATGAGAATCTGAAGATGAACATGTGAATGGTGAGTAAGAACTGAGCGAGTTGGTAAAATGATGTACGGGTTATAAGTGACGAGAAGGGATAAGGGAAAGAAGTGTAACAGAGGGAGGTGGGGTAAATATAACTTGAGAATAAGAGTGTTAAATAGTGAATACCAATTGACTTGTGCAAGGACAAGCAATAGAGGTATCGTGAGGAGAGAGTGCCACAATAAGAGGCTATGCCCTGTTCCTACGTTTTAAAGAACGGATCAGAAGAAATCTTAAACCTAAAGTTCCATAAGTGCAGATGACGAGTTCTGGTTAAAGACAGACTTAAAGAGGATGATTTAAACTCTGTATGGGGTATTGATTAGAAGGCAAGACGAGTCTTAAAGAGAAAATTGTAAGAGATATATGTGAGCGGTCGAATGTGTCTGTTTGTCTGTTCATTTTATGTATTGGTGATGATGTAATAGTTCAAGAAATTGGTAAAAGGAGAAATGTGAGGTTGGAGAATTTAAGTGATTATGTACATTTGAGTTGATGGTGTTTTTTAGCAAGATTAAAGTAAAAAAACGTCAATTAGAGAAATTGGAGCTTGCGACGATTGGTGCACGCTCATATTATATTATTTTTCTGAAATGTAACATTTTTTCAAGTCTGTGACAAAAGCAAACGAGTATTGATAGTCAAGAGTGATCAGTTAAAAATGGAGGATGTTACTCCACTTATGCATCTCTGCAAGCAGTTGCCATAACATGCACCGAAGCTTAGACAGTATAGTGCGCAATGGGTTAAGGGAACCGCAGACAAAATGTTTAAGCTGTGGCCGCAAGGAGGGTCACTATCAAAGGTAGTCCTACAGCGTATGATGACATATTTGCATGCAGCGTACACAGGAAAAAAGCTATGACAAGCGACTAGCCAGCTTAGAACTTTGGAAAATGTACCTGGAGGGAAAGGAAGAGCCGCTTCATACAGATTAGATTCTTAATATATGCAAATAGGGGGATGAGGAGTCTTCTGCTCCCCCCCTGTTGGAAATAGATGGCAAAAGCAAGAAAGACGATGGGTTATACCCATTGAGGGAGCTTAAGGCAGCAACCGGGTATAGTAACCCAGTATATGAGTCACCTGCGCAAAGCAGTGACGAAGGCCCGAAGAACAATACGGAGAAAGATGTAATTCCTAAAGTCCTGAGGGACAAGGAGAGACGAGACAAAGAGAGAAGTGATCGAGCAAGCACATCTTTAGATATAGGATGAGAAATAAAGAGATAGAAGGGAGAAAGAGATAAAGCTGATGAGTTAGCACTTCTACAGAACGAATGGATGGGTGGACAGATTTTGCTCAAACTCTATGGTAAAGGCATTGATGATGTAAGACAAAGGGAATATCAAGATGGGCAAGATAAAAAGGATAAGGAAAAGGAGGAACGATCGAAAGACGAAGAGGTAAAAAGAAAAGATAGACAGACGAGAGCAGCTATATCGAGATGAACAGTTGAAAAAGCAGGAAAGAGCAGATGAGCAAAGAAAACAAGATAATAGACAAAGACAATCGATGAGAGGAAAAAGTTAGAAAGGAAAAGAACAGAGGATGAAGAACAGAAGTTAAGGGATAAGAGAATGGAAAGACGAAGGGATGAGGCGATACGAAGGGCAAACGAGAGAAGAGATATGAAGAAAAAGGAGGAAGACAGGGTAAGGGAGGAAGCAAGAAAGCACTAAGAGCTTGATGATGACATAGAACAAAAAAGAAGGCAGAGAGCACATGATCTCGATCGCCTTGAGAAGGAGGTAAAGGATCCTGAACCAGAAGTAGCATGGGAGGACACAGAGGAGTTCTTCCTTGAATATGAGTCATTACCCGGCTCATCTAGAGTAAATCTAGAGGACCTGTTTGACTCCAGGAGCATTGGGGAAGCGATCGATAAAGTTTATTATGATATGAAAGCCCACAAAGAATTGAATGGGAAGGGAAAAATGATCGACTTAAGAGTACACAGCTATACGATACAGCAGGAGCCTCGTGTAGCACGGGGCCCCAAAGAGTTGTCTTTTTATAGACTGACTCTACACAGAGATGAGGAGGAGAGAAGTTATACGAGTTGGGCACAGGAAATTTCAGATGAAGACAGAGACACCTTTTGACGAGAAGAGAGGGATGACGTATGTGGTCCTGAGGGTTGCTTTTCAATGGATAAGGAAGTGAGATGGTCATATTTAGACGCGCCTGTACCTAGGACATCAAAATCATTGTCTCAGTCAGAACAACCTAAAGGGCAACCTCATGGTGAGAGGGGGGAATTGCCACCATATGTGAGCTGATTAAGGTCACTACCGGGAAGATGGCGGTGCAGAAATATTGTCTCTGCCGTGAAAAGACAGACAATGGGAGATGAGAGTGAGTTTGGTGTTTCGCAGTTTCCCTTGCTAGAGAAAGGGGGAGCTAGACCACAGAATATACCTTGGCCCCAGATGGACAAGGATAATTTGAGGTGTAAACTTCTGAGTTTAACTTCTGGCGCTGGTATATGGATACATGAATTGGAAAATATGACAGGAGGGAAAATCTTGGCTATAGGGGATGTTAAAGGTCTCCTGATTGCCATTCTTGGAAAGAGAGCTGAAGACGTTTGATCCAGAGCAGGATATGCTAGTGTTACTACAGTTAACACTGCTCATGATGGAGCACTGTTTAATAATTGCATAGAGGCACTTTGGAAAGTGCTTAGAGTACTGTATCCAGACACGTCTGATATGAGAGCTATAATGACAAAAAATATAAAGCAAGGGGAAGACCTGCTTTCTTACATTCAGAATCTTCAAGAGCAGTGGAGCTTGGAGACACGCGAAGCGTGGGGAAAATATATACCTGTGTTCTATCATATACTTTGCCAAGGGCTTCCAGAACCAGTACAGAAGCAGCTTAAAAAGTTAGTGGGTATTGAGGCCAAACCAGGGTGGGAGATCCATTTGACCATCGCGCATTATTGCAGACTCTTGCAGGAAAAGAATCGCAAAAAAGATGATATCAGGAAAGAATCGCAAAAAAGATGATATCAGGAAAAGTGAAGAGGTGAAGTTAGTACAAAAGAAGTTATCTAAGTACGCTGTTGAAGGGGCGACGATAACTAGTGGAGACGGATCAAATTTACAACAGGTAGCGAACATGCCACAGGGAAATAATCAAAGGCAGTTTGATCAGGGCAATAATGGATTTGCTCCACGACGAAGAGGAGGATTTTGAGGTAGAAGTTTTCCATATAATCAAGGGAATTGGAAGAACAATCAGGTAAACTTTCAGAATAATCAAGGTGGGTTTCAGAATATGCAGAATGATAATCAAGGCATTCAGGGAGGACAGACGCGGAGACCGCCTCCTGCATGTTGGTTATGCGGAATGACAGGGCATTTAGTTTGCACTTCTAGAAGTCAAGGGTTTGTGCAGAATGGTCAATTTTCAAGAGGGGGGATTTTAAACCCGCATGCATATTCACAGCAGAGTGGAGATTGGTTTGCTCAGACTCAAACAGTGCAACAGGCAAAAGTGCTAAGAATGCAGCAAAGTTTGCAACCACAACAAGCAGCCATAAATCCGCCGCAAGGGGAGTCGCAGCACTCACCTATGCAGATACTGCAAAGCACAGGCACGGGACAGTTAATGACTCCTACGATAGGAGGGGATCACTGTGGAAGGAGGACATCCTTTTAAAAGTACAGAATGAGGCTGTATCCACAATAGGACAGCTCACTGGGAGGCTTGATGTGTTCAATACTATCTGTGACACGAAATCCTCATTAGGAACCGAGGGTAGACATCAGTATAGGAGGCAAACGTTTTTCATGTTTAGTAGACACAGGTGCAACACATTCGTGTATAAAAAAGGAAAAATATGTAATGTCTGGCAATACCATGAATACTCAAGGTTTCACTGGAGCTACAAGCAGAGTTCCTTTTACTGAAGTCTTACCAGTCTCTATAGGAGAATGTGACATGCCGGTGCCACTTCTGTATTCAAGGCAGACACCTGTCAATATATTAGGTCGAGATTTGATGACTAAGTTGAATATGACAATCTCGTTTGCTGATAAAGGTATAGTGTGTTCAACACCAGGAATGCATTATTTAAACGTGAATGCATTTATTATGGCATTTGCAGGACAAATGACCATGAGAGCTATCCCGTTAGAACCTGAAGTGTTTCATTATGGGGTACGCATATTATTGATGTGGTTGCCAGGCTTGGTAGGCAAAACTGTGAGAATACCTGATGAGTTTTTATTCAGGCCAAAGATACCTATGGATGAAGAGGAAGGGCAAATCTTTCCTCTTGAACTACAATCAGCCATAGTGCGAGGAAGGAAAAATGGCTTTGCTTGATGGGAATGATCATGATGGCAGACAATGGTGCACAGTGATCACCATTGCGGAAGATTACAGATTGACTGACGTCATTGATGAGGACATGTTTGGAGATCATCCATCAGATGATGAAGTAATATTTGAGATTAACATTACTTATTGGGTACAAGCCATTAAACGTGAGGTTCCCCAGAGAATGATAATAGTACAAAAGCAACCTCAATATTTTGAGGAAGACATGGCGAAAGTGCCAGTCTCATTTTGGACTACTTATGATGTAGGCCTATTAAAGGGGGTTGGAGAAGTGAAGATTAAATTGAAACCAGGAGCAGTTTTACCTCAAGCACGACAGTATCCTATGTCTTGAGATGCAGATGAAGGTATTTTTAAGACGATTTCTGCGGTGATGGGTCAGGGCATCTTGGTGACGTCACAGTCACTGTGTAACACGTCAGTGTACCCTATCAAGATATCTAAAGGGGGGTCATGGAGACTAATTCAAGATTTAAGACCGATAAACCAGATTGTAAAGGCCGAGTTCCCTCTAGTTCCTAATCCAGCTACAATCTTATGTAACATACCTGTTGAAGCACAATATCTCATGAACTTCAGATCACGCCCCTTTTGGACCTCCTGGTCCTTGTCTCAACGGGGCTTACATTCCGTACTACTTCCAACATGGCTGTTCAGAGCTGTAGCCCTTGCTCGCTCCATGCGCTGAGCGCGGCGTGATCTATTTATAGACCACACCTTCCGCGGCTCCCCGCGTCTCAATGCTATTGCAGAGTAGCCCAGACGTGTGTTCGTAGCTCGCGGTATTGTTTCCTTTGTCCCAGTGCTATTACCCACTCCTGTCCCTTTCCCCCTTCCTGGTTCCGGGCATTTCTAGCCTTTCCCAGTCTCCTGGATTCCTGGACTTCGCGATCCCGGAACTAAACGCAACCTGGAACCAGACGAGACTCGAGCAGCGCTGTTCAAGACCAGGAGCGTTCGCAAGAAGGCAGCGATTGAAGACACTGGCAAGCACCGGACCCAGGTGAGAAGAGGGGAACTACTTGACAGTTTGAGACGCCACCAGATCGAACCTAAAAACGAGATGGAAGCCGCCGTGCAGGACTTAATACAACGCATGCAAGAATTATCAACTGAGGTTCAAAATCTTAAGGCGCAAAACGCTGTGCTCAAACAATTGGTCTTGTCCCGGGATTCTGCTACAAAGGAGGGTGCCCTGTTGGGCGGTATTGTTGACAAGTATGATGGTTCGGCAAAAACACTTTGCGGATTCCTGGATTCATGCCTGGTCCACTTTACCTTTAAGCCCTATTATTTCTCGACTCCTAGGGCTAAGGTGGGTTTCATCATATCCCACCTTTCCGGCAACGCCTTAACTTGGGCAACACCCCTTGTTAACTCCGGCGATGCCCTCCTAGACGACTACGATGAGTTCATACATGCCCTTAAAGGCATGTTTGACCGTCCAGAGCAGGTCTATACTGCCCAAGAACGCTTGCTGGATTTTCAACAGGGCTCCCAAGATATGCTCACTTATATGACCAGATTTAAACAATTTGCTAAGGAAGCAAACTGGTCCTCTGAGGCTAGTTTTACCCTGTTCAGGAGAGGCCTAAACGATGAGATGAAGGATGAACTGGCCAGGGTGGCCAGACCAAATTCATTCCAAGCACTAATGGACCTGGCCTTGCAAATAGTCTTTGGCATCCAGGAAATGAAGGCTGAAAGGAAGAAATCCAAGGGAAACCCACCCAAGACGTCCTTTGAGAGCACAGCCAGAACGGACGCAAACCCAAGTCCAGTCCCAGAACCTGAAACCATGCAAATTGGAGCCTTTCGTGGACCCATATCACCTCGAGAAAGATTGAGAAGGATCCATACGGGTTTGTGTATGTATTGTGCTTCAGACAAACATTTGGTCAGGGAATGTCCTCTGGCACCTCCTCGGTGTTCGGGAAACGCCAGCTCCCGATCTTAAATGGAGCAGAGATTCGGGAGAGAGATGTTTGCTTCACATCAATTCTATCCTTGAACTCTCCTGAACAAAACAGTTTGGTGATACTACAGGCCTTCCTGTCACCCTCCAAAGACAAGACCTATCCCATCTGGCCTTGCTGGACTGCGGAGCTATGGGAATTTTCATTGATCTAGACTGGGTTGTTAGTCATCATATTCCGTACGAGACACGAAACACCATGCAGCCGGTGGAAGCAATTGACGGAAGACCCCTCTCTTCAGGACCCATAAGCCTGCTGACTAAAGAGATCCAACTTTCCATAAACCATCATCAAGAGCGGATTACATTCGACATCATTAAGTCAGCCCATTGCCCCATGGTTTTGGGTATGCCCTGGTTACAAAAGCACAATCCGTATATCAATTGGACAGCAGGATCATTATTCCTGGGCTCAGAGTTCTGTATGTCCCACTGTCTATTCCTGGATCCCTCCTCGGCAACTCCTAAAGAACTACCAAGAGACCAAGAAACACCACTCATGGTTTCCAATATCATACAAGTTCCAGAGGCCTATCAGGGATATGATGATGTATTTTTTACTGCCATAGTCCAGGCCTTACCCCCTCACAGGCCGAAGACTGTGCCATAGATACGGATCCCTCAGCGGTAATTCCTTTCGGCAGAATGTTCATTCTTTCCGAACCTGAGAAAAAGGCCCTTCGGGAATACCTAGACACTAATCTTGAAAACGGCATCATAAGACCCTCGAAATCTCCAGCGGGTGCTTCATTGTTCTTCGTTCCCAAGAAGGATACCAAGGAACTCCGACCTTGCCTCAACTATAGAGGCTTAAATCAATGCACCCTCAAGGATCGGTACCCACTGCCCCCTGATCTCGGATATCCTGGAAGCTGTGAGAGGAGATGTAATATTTACCAAATTGGATCTCAGGGGTGCCTACCATTTGATCCGTATCCGGGAAGGAGACGAGTGGAAGACCGCCTTTAGAACACCCTTTGGTCACTACGAGTACCTGGTCATGCCCTTTGGACTAGCCAATGCCCCAGCAGTATTCCAACGTTTTATGGATAGGGTGTTCTCTGATATGTTGTTTCTCTTCATCATTGTCTGTCTGGACGACATATTGATTTTTTCCAAAGACCCTCTGAAGCATGAAGGACATGTTATGGCAGTTCTACAAAGACTCTGGGAATATCACCTCTTAGCCAAGCGTGAAAAATGTTTGTTTCACGTTACCTCTGTGCACTATCTGGGATTTATCCTTAGTCCAGAGGGGATTGGCATGGACCCTTCAAAAGTAAAGGCCATTCTCACCTGGCCTACTCCCACGTCCGTGAAACAAATCCAATCCTTCCTAGGACTAGCCAATTTCTACCGGAAGTTCATAGCCACCTTTTCCGAGATTGTACAACCCATAGTGTCTCTGCTAAAGAAGGACACCCCATTTGTCTGGTCAACTTGACAAGAAACTGCATTTCAGCGTTTAAAGACTGAGTTCACACAAGCTCCCATTTTGGCTCAACCCGATACAAGTCGACCCTTTTTAGTGGAAACGGATGCCTCTAATTACACTATAGGAGCAGTGTTGAAGCAGAAGATGGAGGACGATTTGGAACACCCCGTTGCTTATCTGTCAAGAACCTTAACTCCTAGTGAAACGCACTACTGCGTGATAGAAAAGGAACTCTTAGCCATTCGCCAAGCCTTCACTGAATGGCGACACCTACTTCTGGGAGCCAGACATCCTGTCCAAGTCCGTACTGATCATCGAAACCTTCAGATTCTACAGTCACTGGAGTGCAGGAACAGTCGTCAGGCACGTTCGGCCTACTTTTTCGCCCAGTATCAGTACCACATTACCCATGTCCCTGGATCACAGAACCTGATCGCTGACGCCTTGTCTCGCCGTTCTGACTACGTGACCACTGCAGATAAGGCATTTCCTAAAATGTTCTCTCCCACGATCTTCGTAGCCCAAGCAGTTGATCTCCTGGAAGAAGTCTGATCGCAAACCCAATCCTCGGAATTATGGAAGGACATTTCAACATGAAATCTCTCGAAATTAAAAGCCAAGGAAGGCTACTTATTCAAGGACAATGCACTACTCATTCCTACACGGAAGTTACAGCAAAAAATAATAAACCTTTGTCATGACACACTCCATTCCGGGCACCGAGGTATCAACCAACACCCTCCGTCTTATACAGAGACAGTTCTGGTGGCCTAAAATGAAGTCTGACGTACAGCAATACATCCAGGCTTGTATAACCTGTGCCCAAAATAAACATGATAACAAAAGACCGGCGGGTCTTCTTCTGCAGCCCACTCTACCCTTTAAACCATGGGAAATCATCGCTACAGACTTCATAGTGGAGTTACCACCTTCCCGAGGATATACTACCATCATGGTCACCATAGATTTGTTTACCCATATGGCCCATTTTACGCCACTGTTGAAACTACCCTCCTCTTCAGAGCTAGCTGGAATATTTCTGGAACACATATTCCGACTACATGGGCTTCCTTCCAAGATCATATCTGACCGGGGTCCCCAATACATTTCACAATTCTGGAAACACCTCTGTCGGGTACTAGGAATCTAACGTGCCCTCTCTTCAGGATATCACCCCCAAACCAACAGAGCCACAGAACGTGCAAATCAGACCCTGGAACAATATCTCTGATGTTTCGCCACCAAGGTCCAGGATGACTGGTCTCTCCTGATACCCGTTGCGGAATTCGCTTACAACAACTCCGAACACTCAGCGCTACAGACCAGCCACTTTTATTGTAGCCAGGGGTTCCATCCATCGGTCTTACCCTCGGTTCTTCCTTACCCTACACCAGTACCTACTGTTGACTCCTGGTTCGAAACTCTTATCAAAATTCACCGGGAGGCTAAAGAACACTTAGAGAAAGCCAGATCACAGACCAAGAGGTATTCAGATTCCAAGAGAAGACCAGGTCATTCCTATACGGTCGGTGACCGAGTGTGGTTGTCATCAAAACTACTTCCCCGACACTTACGACCAAACAAGCTGGCTCCCCGCTACTATGGTCCATTTCTCATCAAGGAGATTATCAATCCTGTCGCATATCGAATCAAGCTACCTGACTCCTGGAAAATAATTCATCCAGTTTTTCACACATCCCTATTGAAACCCTACATCCAATCCTCTCAAAAATCCAGTAGACCACCGTCTCTACTGGTTGACAACCAACTGGAATATGAGGTGTCCCTGATTTGTGACTCCAGGTATAAGCGGGCCATCTTCAATACCTAGTGGAGTGGAAAGGATATCCTCCTAGCGAAAGGACCTGGGAACATATTTCAAATATCAAGGCTCCTCGGTTGCTCAGAAGATTTCACCTAATACACCCGGGCAAACCTGGAGGGAAAGGCCTTCGGAGGAGGCATGCTGTCATGAACTTCAGATCACACCCCTTTTGGACCTCCTGGTCCTTGTCTCAACGGGGCTTACATTCCGTAGTACTTCCAACATGGTTGTTCAGAGCTGTAGCCCTTGTTCGCTCCATGCGCTGAGCGCGGCGTGATCTATTTATAGACCACGCCTTCCGCGGCTCCGTGCATCTCAATGCTATTGCAGAGTAGCCCAGACGTGTGTTCGTAGCCCGCGGTATTGTTTCCTTTGTCCCAGTGCTATTACCCATTCCTGTCCCTTTCCCCCTTCCTGGTTCCAGGCATTTCTAGCCTTTCCCAGTCTCCCGGATTCCTGGACTCCGCGATCCCGGAACTAAACGCAACCTGGAGCCAGACGAGACTCGAGCAGCGCTGTTCAAGACTAGGAGCGTTCGGAATAAGGCAGCGATCGAAGACACCGGCAAACACCGGACCCAGGTGAGAAGGGGGGAACTCCTTGACACTATATTTTACGGTGATTTATTTGAAAAATGGATTTTTCTCAGTCCCCTTGCACAAAGAGTCGCAGGATCTGATGTCATTTACATTCAGACAAACTAAGTTAAAAAGCACAAGTTTACCTCAAGGGTATTGTGAGTCTCCATTGATTTTTTTTTAGAGTTCTCCAGATAGATTTAAGCAATATTGATTTGGAAGTGTTGTCTTGCAATATGTAGACAGTGGGCCTCATTAGGACCCTGGCGGTACCGTAATGAATGGTGCCTGTATGGGACCGGCACCGTTCATTATGGGATGCACTATTACAAGGCCTGCTAGCGGGTCCCGCTTTTCACATCTGGTCTGACCAGACGTGAAAAGCGGGACCTGCTAGCAGGCCAGGATGCTTATCAACGTGTCCGTCATTAACGGGCCCGTTGTTAGCATCCTCCCCATTCCCATTGAGCCCTATGTGGCTCAAATGGGAATAGGGATTGATTTTTACCGGGTCCAAGAAAAGGGCAATTACCGGATCCGCCAAGGTCAGCATAACCTGGTTATTGCCCTTTTCTTGGGCCTGGTAAAAAATAAATACATAGGGGCACAAGCCCCTTGCATATTACAGTGGGATTTTAGACCCAGTAATGAGGGGTCATTTTCCATGCAAACAATCTTTGGCTGACTCGTTCACAATTGACGTTGCTTGTTAAGCATGCATCATTTGCTATCTTGGAGAAACCAAAAGGAACATTGACTTCCCAAAGGGCTTCTGACTATGAAGTAATTAAATCAAACCCAGCGATCAAAATAGTCTGACGCAGAATAGTGAATCCTGCCAAGTTTGTAGCTGAACCATTGGCAGAGGATGAGCAAGCGCACAACTGTTCGAACTCTGAAGAGTTCTATGATGAGATCCCTAGGATAAAGGAAAATGCCTTGACTGGGGGAGAAATTGTTTTTATTGACGGTTCTTCAAGGATTGATCAAGATAATGGGCATAGATACACAGGTGCCACTGTGGTAAAACACACAGCCAATGTGGAGTTTCAGACATTGGTAAGTGCACGGCTCCCGTCTCACTATTCAGCACAGGCTGCAGAGTTAGTGGTGCTGATAGTCGTGCTCAAGAATCATGCACACCAGGAAGTAACAGTGTACAGTGACTCTACCTATGTGACATCGACAGTGCATGCAGGATTAGCACATTGGAAAAGGAGGGGCTACCTCTGAGCAGATGACACTCCAGTTCAACACGCTGCCTTATTGGACAGGCTTATCAGGGCACTACAACTCCCAGCAGCCATTGCAGTCGTTAAATGTGCAGCTCATACTAAAATAATAGATTTTATCTCTCTTGGAAATCAGGCAGCAGACGATGAAGCCAAGAGAGCTGCATGTTTAGAAGATGTAATGTCTTTTGATATGCCTAATGTAAATGAAAAAATTGTGGTGATGATGAGTGTGTCCCATATAGTAATCTTTCAAAGATGCAATTAATAGAGATTCAGGGAGAAGCATCCCAAAATGAGAAGGATCTGTGGACGCGAAGAGGGTGTTCTTTAAACCTCTCTGAAGCATTGTGGCGACAAGACAGCACTGATAAACTGGTGATGCCTGTAGCCTTATTAAGGGTGGCGCTGGAACAGCTACAGTACCCTGTGCACACAACTAGAGAAAACCTTGCTGCAACTATTGCAGAGGAATGGTTTGTACCAAATGTGTTAGAACACGTTGCATTCTATGTAGTGATTGCATCATTTGTCTAAAGTTCACTGCTGGGCACACACTCCGCACAGTTAGGAGTTATTCGGAGACCTACTGGCCCTTTTCAACATTTGCATGTCAATTATGTCAACATGCTTCAAGTATGTACTGAGTATAGATACATGATTGTAGTAGTCTGTCCCTTTTCACGATGGATTGAAGCTGGTCCATGTACGCATCCAGACTCTACCTGTGCAGCAAAATTCTTGGTGTGAGAAGCATTTCCTAAATGGGAAATATGTGAAGTATTAAGATCAGATAATGGTCCTCATTTTGGGAATCAGACTTTTGAACAGATTGGCTTGTTGCTTGGTATAAAGCACAAGTTTTCTTTGGCTTATCGTCCACAAGGGAATGGGATCGGTGAGCGGCTCAACGGCTTGCTTAAAGAAAGAATAGCCAAATTGAAGGTTACCTTGAAGAAAGGGTGTTTGCATTGCCTACCACTGGCATTATATGCATTGAGGAACCAATCAGGTTCAGACCTCCATCTCACCCCCACGAAATATTGACAGGGAGATGAATGAGGACACCCTTCACGCCTGCATCCAGAGTTAGAAGTGATGCTCAGCCAACGTCAGAACTGTTTGGAATGGAGTTACTTGATTATCTTACGGGTATGACCTCAAGAATCTGTCATTTCAGGTCAGCTACGGAGAAGAGGGTGTGGGGCAACGCAGAAGACAGAAGGAGATGCTTCAACAAGTGGACCTAAAGAAATATGTGTTCCTAAAGTGTTCCCTGGAAATGCAATCTTAATTCACAACCATACAAGGAAGAAGTGGGACAAGCCCCGCTTTAACAGTTCTTTTATTGGGAAATACATCACGCCTCTGCAGTCAGAGTGCAGGGCAGACACGCTTGGCCTTTTCTAGGTGACGTAAAGATTTATGCTGGAGAAACCCCTCTGCCTCCACCCCCATCGGAAGCAAGCGTCGGGGAAGAACCTCAGCACGTGCAGACAAGGTCTATGAGGAGGAAGAAGGACACAGAAGCTGTGTAAAAACAAAGAGTTCATAGGACTGTGGCTTGTTTTGGGACACTCTTTTTCAGTCACTTATAAAAGAGTTAAGGGAAGTTAATTTGAGCACTCTGTACAGTCATTTCAGGGTTAAGGGAAGATATTTGTTCTTGAGCCACAGGAGTTTGTGACATTGGACTGAGGCATGCTTAAACCTTGATAAGAAGAAAATATGGCAGATCTTGAGTTTGTCTTTGACAATTGGAAGATGGTACAGTACCCTGATTCATTTCTCACTGAGTTCTTGTTTGGATTTCCTTATGGTGATGCCTGATGGCAACATTACACGGATCATTCTAGCTTATTTTGAGTTGGTATTATGCGCATACCCTTCGATTGTGGGGTGAACTATTAGTATTCCTGTTTTCTTGAAAGATCCTAAAAATAGCCCAATTGTGAGAAGATAGCTTATAGTTATCATTGAACAAATTCTTCAGCTTCCTGAGTACAATGGAGAAAATACAAATGCCCCTATCAGCTGATAATGCACATAGACTGGTCGGTTTTTCTTCTATTATCTGGTTGAAGAGTGTCCACAACTTATCGGAATACACACGGATGTGCATACATTTCTAAGGGATCCAAGAAACAATGTAGCATTAAATGAGACACAGAGACATCATACTCCAAGTAAATGCTTATTAAACGAGAACTCTGAGATCTGAATCAGGTTTTTTCCTCGAGGGACAGATCGAGGAATTGCTGGATTAAAATTACTTTTGTTTCATGCTGAAAGAAGATCATCATGTCATCCAGCGAAAGGCTGATGCGAGGAGTTCACTGGGACTTTGTGTTCATTGTCATGTAAGTAGTCATCATGGTGTCACATTAAAGTTTTTTTTTCCTTCCTTAGGCAATAAAATGGGAAGTATTAGTAGCAACATGATCATGCCAGATCCAGAGAGACGCCCACGTTGTGTAAAAAGTAAAAAATCGATGCTGCACCCTGACATACCTCTGTGTTTTTTATTCTTACATCTTGTTCATAATAATATTGCTCTCACTCACTGTACGAACTTCCCATTACTTAGACCTAAATGGAGCAAACACTCATGAGAATCTTCCTAAGCAGAAGGAAGGTATAAATGTGGAAACTACTAGGCAAACAAGACTCTATGTTGTTATCCCCTTTTTAAAGAATAATGAGAAATCACCTAAATCTGAGGTAAATATTACTGGCAGTCAGTCACATGCTAAAGGCGTTTTAGAGGTTATTTTTGGATGCCAGAAACAGAATTTACAAAGAAGACAAAATAAATGGATGTTGAAAAATGAACCTACTCAGTTAATGCATGCAACTACACCCAGTCCACTTATAAGTGTTCCTAAGATTGTTCCAGTTAGAATGAGTTATGCTGACATGTTTTATGAGATAATCATGGCAGATCATGAGAGACGAATAAGACATAAAAGAGATACCGGGGTGGATGACTTTGAGCTAAATGATTACCTGGATAGTATAGCACATTTGAGAAACAACATATGGTAGGTATCAACATATGAGGGAAGTGGGAAGAAGAACCTCTAAGGAGGAATGCTTTGTATGTGCACTTCTGCCTTATATTATGGGGAAATCCAAGATTTTCATAGCTATTGAAATAGATTTGCAGACAGCACATTGGGGTCATGAGTATGGTGGTAAGGGGTTAACGGCTCCGGTAAAGGTGCCGGAGCCGACAACCCCTTACTGCCACATTACGAGTTCTGCTTGCGGGACCCGCTAAGGCCGCCCATGGTAAAACCTGTTATTAACGGGCCTGTTCTTAGCACCCTCCCCATTGAGCCCTATTGGGGCTCAAATGGGAATGGGGAGGTACCGGGTCCAGGTTCCTTGAATGAGGAATTACTGGGTCCTCCAAGGTTGGAATGGCCCGGTAATTCCTCTGTCGAGGAACCCGGACCCGGTACCCGGTAAGGGAGTAGCCATGCCGCTAATAGCGGCATGGTTACCTCCTTCATCGTAATGACCCCCATTGTCTTTCACACATAGCACTTTGTAGAACCAGAGGCCAGTTCATGGTTTGAGATGCTTATCTCAAATGGGCAACTGAATTGACAAATCCAGATGAAAATGACTATATCCAAGATACAAAGACAAGAAACATGTGATCAGATATGAGAAGCCTGGAGTGAAAGGAGCTGAAATCAGATGGGAAGTAAACAAAAAATTGGAGAGTCCAGGACAATCTGCAGAAGAAATCCATACATGGAAGAACAGAGGTCAAATGCAGATCTGGGGATCAGTGCTATTACCAGATGGATGGGAAAAAGGAGTGGTTATCTGCAGAGCCTGGGTGGTCATTGCTTGTTATAAACTTGCCAGTGACATTGTACAGAATGGATGCAAGCTACTATGGCCAAGACTTGCTAAAGCTACTGACTTGTGTCAAAGACAGAGGAGGACCCTTGCAAATAGTGCCTTTGGAAAGTGGAAAGCTGTGCTTCAGAAATAATGGCACAAGAAATGTTGGAGGGAATCAGAACTGTTGTTGCATCTTTGATGTACCAGGAATGATACATGGGACAGCAGTGATCATGGATCATTATTGGGCTTTTGGATCCAGAGCCTACATGAGGCTACCCAAGGATTGAGGAGGACAATCCTCACTAATGAATGTTTAAGTTCCAGCACTGGTGATTCCAAAAAGTGACTTAAACCTTGACAATTTCCCGAAAGCAGAGACTCACCTGAGGAAGAAGAGATCTGTAGAGCTGATAAGAAGAATGAAGAGAGAGAACTACTTCTCAGCAAAATATTTCAAAGCTTTTGATGCTATTCCTTACGAGCACAGACTATTTAGCCAGACAGCATCAGTGTTTTCGTTGATCTTCATGCCAAGTGTCCAGGTTTGACCAAATACCAAATGGCTACAGATTACCAAATGGGAATTGCTACAGACAATTAACACTACCCTAAATGGATTCAATGCTATCAGAGAAGAATTGAGAGCCATACAACTGATGTCTCTCCAGAATAAATATGTTTTGGACATGATCACAGCTATGGATGGAGGTGTTTGTGCAAAAATCAGAGAATCATGTTGCACCTTCATACTTTCTCATGATGACGGGAATGGAACTTTGACAGAGGCCATAGATATGCTGAAGAAACTTCATGGCCAGATGATTGATGAAGTAGAAGATATTATTGATGACAGCTGGTTTGGATCACTCTTCTCTTGGGTTCCACAATGGATGGCAGACATTTTTAAATTCCTTGGAGCCCTGATACTAATGATATTGCTTGGATTCTGTGTGATCAAGATAATAATCTCCCAATGTAAGAAAACAGCCAAGAAATCCATAGGGATGAAAATCATGACCGATGTTGAACCAGGTGTCACGGTTTGACCGTGGAAGTTGTGGCACAAATGGCGGCTTCACTGAGCCGTTGCGGGATCAGCAGCAGCGTTCTAGCCTCTCCGAGGCGTTGGTACTTAGGGCGACCACACCCCCTTCCTGACACGCTGCAACTCGTCCTGCCAGTTTCTGTCGGACTTGTACTAGCGTTTGCCATACCTTTGTTTTCCTCCTGCTTACCAGCCTTTTGCCTTCCTGACTAGTTTTCTTTTTCTCCCGACTTCAGAACCTCCACCTTGCTCCGGTATCCCTGTTATCTTGTTCCCTCCTGATGCTGCCTTTGTCTGTGCTATTTGCGTTCTCCTTATCTCTCCCTCTCTCTCTGTTCTGCCGCCCGCCTTGTCGGCTCCTGGCTCTTGTGCTTTTTCTCGGGTCTTGCTTCGGCTGTATTTCTTTGTCTTTTCCCTCTACCTTCGGTCTGCTTTATGCCTCTTCTGTTTCTTACTTACCTTTAGTCTGGCTGTCGCCGCTCTCACTCCTTTCTTTCTGCTCCACTCCTACTTCGGTAGGCTTTCACTCGCTCGCTTTCCTATTGCTTCTATTCTGTATTTATAGCCTCCTCTTTTCACATCCTTTTGGCCCCTCCTTCCTTTCGCACTCCTTCAGCAGTATTCAGTTCCTTTTCCCTTTCTTCCGGGGTTCTACCCTTCGGGATCCCTATGGTACAGCCTTCTACCCAGATTGCCTTCTCTCCTCCTTGCACCACGTGGGGTTTGTCCTCGCACTCTTCAGTGGCATCAGGAATCCGTCCACTGTTCCTACCCCCTACTCTGGAGACTAACTACACCATTACACCTCTCCATCTGCTGATCCCGCATAGAACACTGCAGGGTTTTTTGTGCCTTCATTGGCTTTTTCCCTGGACTTGGGGCTCGCTTCCTTGGGTCTTTCTGACGGTAGTTATAACCAGTCAAGGTGGCCTCAGGTGGAGAGCATCCTTATCTCTACGAACGGAAGAAGGGAAAGAAGGTCGTAGAGACAGAAGGAGATTGGAAGCTCTGAAAGAAGGGAAGAAGAAGAGGGAAAGAACCCACCAGAGCCTACACCCCAGATATCCTAGGTGAGGAGACACAGGGGGAGGTAACTGCAGAATTTGACACCAGGATGGAAAGCCAAAGACTTGACAGACAAAGAAATCGGAGACTTTGTGAAGGCTAGTATCCATGCACCTGAAGGGACAACGTTCCTGTACCTAAAGAATCATAAGAATTATTTGGGAAGATGGATCTATTGCAGTCCAAATGGACAGTGCAGTCTCATGACATGGAACCAGGATAGGCACGTGAAAACAGCAGTATGCTTGAAGGGAGTCATACAGATAGGGATACCGAAGAAGCTTTTCTTCAGACCAAGATGTCTGGCTGTGAATGATGAGAGAGTGATCGATTAATCGCCCAGAGGGGGGAGTGTAGAGGAGGAGCCAAGTACCCCCACCTTAACCACCTCTCCTGTATTGCGTATATGTTGGGTGCCAGGATGTGAGACACGTGCAGTACCAGTGAAAATACTGATACCTAAGAGAATCCTGGAAGCAAGGTTCCCATTGAGAAAACTGTACCTGCATACAAGAAAATATGATGGCCGTTTGAATGAAATCCCGGAAGAAGCAGAGCAAATGAATGGACAAGACGATTGGTAACATCACACAGAGCAGAGTTGACGTAACTAGAACAGATGCAGAGACTAGAGAATGCAGATATTCTATAAGGCATCAAGAAAGTATCAAGGATAAGTGACATCTTGGGATCAAGGTGAAGAAGCTTATGCCATAAAACCGATGAAGAAATCCAATTAGTTTACACGTGTACAGATGCAAAAGAAACGCAAGTACTCTTAAGGATGGCTTTATAGTGAATAGATTGTGGCATGCGCCATTATATACATATATGTATTAAGGATAAAAGATGGATGTTTCCACTACATCTTATAGCAGAGTTGGACTAAAAATGTAAGGCCTCATCTTCAGTGTGGTGCAGTAAGAAAACACATGAATTAAAAGTGAATCTCAGAAAGACGAGGCAGAATGAACCATGAAGTCAAACCAAGAAGCCAAGGTCTTATCAGGATGAAGTTAACTTACAGAGGATACAAAATTGTGTGAAAGAACAACTCCTGTTCAGAAAGCATGAACAACACACGAAAGATGTCAGAGGTCTATTAAAAAATAGTATTTTAAAGACAGTAAGAGCTCGAAATCATGGTCTACAGTCGAAGGGAAGAATGAAGTTGGACGAGCAAGATGCTCACACCTACACATGCGGGCAGAGCGTGCCTTCACTCCCCTGATTCTCCACAGTACAGAACAAAATCAAGGCCGAGCTTCAAAGCCTAATTGACTACGCTGACCACTGAGGTGATGATATATTTATATGCTAATTGGTGGGAAGCTGGGGTTAGACGAGCTCCCTAGCACCCGGAAGTCTGATCTGCGTGCTGCTAGACATAGGTGGAAAAGTACTGATGAAGTTTAGAGTGCCAACCAATTGTAGGGGACATCGTGATTAAGGGTCTTATTGTTTGTGTAGCCAATGGGACGTCATGTATTTAGTGACATTCATAGTGGCCATTTTTGAGGGAAGGTCTTTGTTGTCCCACCTGATGTTAAGAAACCTTTAACTTTCACTTACTATCCCATACTTGTATAGATCGCATATGTAGATGTTCACTCAGAGCCTATCATAGTTAGTAATAGGTTCTGTAGTTTGCCACGTAGGCTGACGTTGGTAGTGACGTGGGTCAACGTCAATGATGACAAGTTTTGAATATAAAAGTACAGTATTTTATGAATTTCGTTGAGTAAGAAGATCGAGCGAATTTGTTGATGTTCCTTATGCTTTCTGTTTTAGACAGTTGAAAATAAAACAGTTATCCTTTTTACCAACTAACTGAGTCATTTTGATTATGGATGTTGAGTAACTTCTGCATCCCCATCCATCTCCAGGGTAATTGCTACTCATTTTAAAGGGCTAAGGTTATTCAGTTCACCACATTTAAGCTAGTGACAAAATAATAAGCAATGACAAAATGTGTATGTGGCTGTCCTCTAACTATAGAGCTGCCCATCCGCGTTCTTCGTGTATTCGAGTGTGTGTATGTTTTATTGTGCGGACGGCACGTGTGCTTTTCATGTAATGCTGCTAAGTCGTGGTGTCTCTAATGACGTCAGTAACTTGGTCTCTTGGTGCTTTAGTCAATACAGTCAATTGAAGTTTCCTTAGTTACCGCCTGAGAGTCTTCATCCACTCTGGGTAGTGGCTGTGCGGCCCCTGTTCTGTAAGGTTGGCTGAGTGGGTACCTCTAGACATACTTGTCAAAGATTGGAGCAGTGGGGATTGGTGCAAAATAGTATGGACGGTCACGATATCTTAGGTTCCTCTTCCGCATCATATACTTCATCGGTGGGGGAAGAGGGGGTGATTTGCCCATCCCTCTTCACTCCGAAGATAGTAATGGGCAGAGTAGATTAACAAGCCTTATCAGACCTCTGCGAACAACGAAGGTAGGCAGTACCATTGGCATCTATCTCTACCAGGGCTATTTTCCCAGATGTACCCACCACTAACCGTTTTGATTGCCTAAGTACCTTGGAGGAAATAGATTGAGTAGGGTATAATCAATTGTCTGCAATGGCAGAGCCAGTCTTGAAGGTGGAGGAGAGAACCATGGAAGATGAGCTCCCCCTGAAACATGTCCCGCCCCTGGAGCAGGCAGTAACTATGGCAGTTGAAGCCCCAAATAATAACATTGTATCATTACTTTCTTGGAATATAACAGGGGCTAGGAGCAAATTCGAATGCCAAGATACAAGAAACTTAATGCAGAAATTTGATTGTATTTTTCTCCAAGAGACCTGGACTTGTGACAATCTTATTATAGATGGTTTTCTATTGTTTCAAATTCCTGCACAAAGCAAAACCAGGGGCAGATCATTTGGGGATGGCCATTTTTGAAAAATCCCTCTATGAATGTCGCCCCAGGAACTAGATGTGCTAACCTGTTATTTACAAGTAGTAAAGGTTATCATACACACTAACATGGACGTTATATTGGTGAATTTATATAACATCCCACAAACATCTAACAATGGGAACTGTTTGACCCAATTGAAGCAACTTTTTGATGACCATCTTTATAACTTTGACCAAGGATCATATATGTTGCTTTTGGCATGGGTTTTAATGTAAAATTTGGAAATGGCCCCCACCTGATCTGATGGATGATACAGAGGGTCTGTTGTTGGGAGATCCCAAGCCCGAGTTGATGTACTCTAGAATGTGTGGGGATGGGCTAAAGTTAACATCTTAGTTGTATGAATGGGGCCAGAGATCAACTAATTGTCGTGCCAAGGGTGATAGACCAGGATCATTGAACTTTAGAGGATTTCAGGGAAGCACACCAATTCATTATTGATGTTTTCCATCATCCATTGGTATTAGAATTTGTGAATAACATGGTGGAAGGAAATGGGGCCAATCCACATCTTGGTCTAAATGCTCTTCAAGATACCAAACAGTCACTCATTTCTTAGATGACTAAGTTGTCAGAAGGAGGTCACCAAGATTGCATCTGGGAAACAAGTCTGGTAAAAAAGTCTGTTGGTTTGATGAAAAGCATAAGAGAGCAAAAGAAATCCTGATTGAGTTATTTAAAAAAAATATATAAATAGAAACCTCATACAGATGGCTAGAGGAAGTTGATAAGCGACAGAATGATCTGGCTAAAGCAGCTTGGGATGATTTGGTTGTGGTTGCTGTGAGGAGCCAGGAATGAGACACAGAAACAGAGAAGTCATATTTGTGGTTATAAACATTTATTAAATAATAAGGGTTTGGGAAATGCCTCACTGCCCCCACTTCCAAGAGGTATTACCCTACCTCAAACAAAACAAAGGGTATGTCCAATGTCAAGATGTCAAAAGCAAAACTGTCCTGTGTCTGAAATCCAGTCCTTGCCCTCACATTCTGAAGTAGCTCTAATGTATGACAAGTTAATGCCTTTATTCTTGAAATGTGCACATATGTTCAAGTTGAAAGGAAATATAAAGGTACTCCAACACAAAGGTTCCCAATCGGTAAGGTTTACAGTTCCAGGGGATGGTTCCCTTCCACAGGTTGATGTTCAGGGTTTCTCACAAAAGAGTTATTCACACAACTCAATAAGGAAGAAAATCTCCTTGGAGATCTCTTAGTAAATAACAAAACACTTTGGCCCTCATTACGACCCTGGCGGATTTTTTCCGCCATCGACGGACTTTCCGGCCATGGCGCAAAGTCCCTTTACGCCATGGCGGATGGCGGACTTACCGCCCCATTCCGAGGTCGGCGGGGCGGTAAGTCCCCATTGACCCATTTACCCTTCCCCATTCCCATTTCGGCCCCATAGGGCTCAATGGGAGTGGGGAAGGAGTTAATTACGCCACCGTAAAATACGGTGGCGTAATTAACACCAAGGTCCCAGAGCGCCATGGATTTTTCCGCCCGCAAAAAGCGGGCGGAAAAATGACCATGGCGCTCCAGAAACTCGTAGTTGGCGGTAAGGGGTCCGCGCAGCTAACGCTGGCGCAGACCCCTTAGCGCCAGGGTCGTAATGAGGGCCTTTGTCTTCCAACACAGTTTTAGATATCAGTTCCAACTTTACATAATACCTGGTGTAGTCCCCTGCCAGGTTCTTTTACACTTCAATCTCTCCTTACTCTCTATTTTGGGTTCTATCTGGTATACTGCTTATGCTAGAACGTCTTTGGATGGCTTGTTTTCTACAATTTGCAAACTTGAGATTTTGCCTGGTATATTCTCCTGCCAGGGCTGTTAATGTGTTTCACCTTACACACACTTGTCGACTTGGGTTTGCATGGCATACTCTCCTGACAGGGCTTTTAATATGCACTTGCAGACTTGTGCTTGACTGGTATACTCTCCTGCCAGGGCTTTTAATGTGCACTTGCAGACTTGTGCTTGGCTGGCATACTCTCCTGCCAGGGCTTTTGACCTACTGCACTTTACACGCACTTGCAGACATATGCATTCATGAGGAGAGGGTTTTCTTTATGTTGCCTTACCCTCTTTTGGGCTTTACTCCCCTTGCTCATGGGTCCAAGACTCATAACTGTTACAGCTTTGCAAACGTTCATGAGGTGAGGGGGTTTCTTCCCATCCCTTGACCTCTTGCTGGGCTTTGCCTCCCAAAAAGTATTCTCTTACTACAACTTTGCAAAAGTTTACGAGGTGTTTTTTTTGTTTTCTCCTCCACCCCATGACCTCTATTGGGCATTGCCACAATTTGCATTCAATTCTCAATTATCATTCTTCGGTTTCGTTGGCAAATGGGCCCTAGTGTCCCTCTCTCTCTCTGGCTTCCTGAAGCACTCCTTAGGTCCCTCATGGCAAACCAGGGCCAGTGTCTCTGTGTACCACCTCCTGTTTGTGGTTCCAGCATCGTATCTCACCAGGCTCCAAGTCCTTCACGGCTCCCGCCTGGTGTACAAGCCTCTCTCTATGTTCCAGCGCTGAGGCACTCTTCTCCAGTTCCAGCAACTGTTGACCAGACTTGTCTTCTGTCGCTGACATGGACCCAGTGGGACACACCAGTTATTTCAGCCTTACTCCTTCTGCCTTGAGCCGGTGAGCTCCACAGACTTCTCTACAGCAGCTCACCAGTCCCGTGCTCGTCCTCGAGTGAACGTGAGTCACCCCAGTAGCTTCTTTCGAGGGGATTGTGTCCTCCGGCGTATTCCAAATTTATGACAGGTAATGTCTACAGCTGTGCTGCTTCAGAAAATTTACGGCAGAGGGCATCCTGCGTCGATGGCATCCCTCGCGGGCCCCCATCGAGGGTCGACATCACCGGATGTTATATATAGGACGCACGATGCCCGTAGCCTCAGTTGTAGTCTTTTCCCAGAACGTGTGGCACCAATCTCCTGCGGGTCGAAAATGTCCATCACGGACCCGCACGCCATCTGCCTCTGGTGCCTCTGCGAAAACCATGCCACCAACGACTGCGAGGCGTGCCAGTCCCTGACGTCTAAGGCCTTGCGAGAGTGTAAGGGGAAATTAAAGGTAGGTAGAGGGTCCAAGCCCCGTAAATCGAAGTCCGCTGGGCTTTCGACCAATGACTCGAGGGGCGGCTCTCTGCATTGGCAAAAATCCAGAGGGTCTCGGTCTAGGAGTGGTTCCCGCAATTCCTCTGCCTCGAGGCATTCTAGGAAGCGCCGTCACTGGTCACCTTCCCCGTCCTCGTCAGAGGAGGACTCTGCCAGACGGTTGACTTGTCCCATCAAGTCTTCGTGGCCAGCCGTATAGGATTCATTCCGTCAGCAGATGTTAGCGTTTTTTCAGTCGCAAGGCACAGTTCCATCCGCGCCTTCGAAAGAAGCCGGCTTAGAACGGGCTCGGTCCACCACTCACACGCATTCGGGCTCGGGAGGTTGGCGCGATCATCAGGAGCCGTCGAGGTCCCGATCAGACAAGGGAGCTCGCTGTAGCTGTGCTAGGTCCAGGTCCCGTTCCTCGACGCCATCGAGACCATCAAAAACTGTGAAGTCTTCTATGAAGGCGTCGGCGCTATCAGCGCCGTGTCCATCGAGGGACGATCTCGAAGCTCCGCCCTCGAAGAAGTCGTCAATGCCGTCAACGCCTTAGTCAACGTCGACACCGATCTCCTCTGCGCCCTCAACACCGTTTGTGGAGGATTTGCTGGAGGTGCTCCTGAGGGCTGTGGAACCTCTGAGGAAGGCTCCCAAGTAAGTCTGTGAGGCCTGTTTTTGAGCCCAGGTCTGTTCCTCCTCCTAGATTGGATTTTTTCCAACTGTTTCAAGAAATTTCAGAGGTTGATGAACTGTCTGATCAGGCGATGGGCTTGCCTGTGCATCCTGGCATAGCTAGATGGAGGAACTCCATCAGTCGTTGCATGATGCCAGTGGCCTCGACTCCTCTCCGGAGGTGGAGTTTGGCCAGCTGGAGCCTGGGGCGCATGCTGAATCTTCTTATTGGCATCTCATGTCGAGGTTGACCGAGTACTTGGGGTGGTCTGCCCCCCCTGTGGCGTTTGATCAGGATCACTTGACGGATATCCTGGATCAGGGTCTGTCCGCTGACCCAGTATTGCCGTTTCACATGGCTTTGCCAAGGAGGGTGGCAGCGGCTTGGACTGCTCCAGAGAATCTGCCGGCAGTTAACAAGTAATTTCAGAAAAAATACCGCCCATCCAGTAGTGACCCCTGCTACTTATCGTCGCACCCTACTCTGGAGAGTTTGGTGCTGCAGGCGGCTATGGCCACCTCGAAGCAGGCTGTGTACCCTACCATCGCTCCTGATAGGGACGACAAGCGCTTCGATGGTTGGGCAAGGAAGGTATTTTCTGCGGGGAGTATGGAGTTGAAGTTGGCCAACTCCACTTGTGCCTTGGCAAAGTTTACACACACTCTGTGGAACTGTGCGTCTTTGGCGGCTGAGCATATTCCCCAGGGGGAAGAAAGGGATGGCTTTCTGGCCCTCGTGCAACACGCCAAGGATGCTATGTGTGAATCCCTTCAATCGGGTTTGGACACGGCAGATATTGTCTGCCGGTCCATGGCTGTGAGCACCGTTATGCGCAGGTTTGCGTTGTTGCGGAAGTCGGGTTTGGCCCTGGATGTGCAATCCCGGCTTCTGAACATGCCCTTTGACGGCGTTCATTTGTTTGGCAGCAAGACAAGTCTTTGAGCGCTGCAGTGCGACAACCTCCGCCTTTTCGTCCTACGGGACAGCAATGGAGGGGAGGTTCCTTTCGGTACTACTCCTCTTTTGGTAGATCGAGAGGGGTTGCCAGTCAAAGGGGGCAGTGTAAAAGTACCCGTGGTGGTCGGGGAACTCGTGGTGCCAAAGCCGCTCGGTCAGTTGCCTCTTTGCCTTCAGGCACTGCCGCTGCATCTCAGTCATCTCAGGCCATGTCCCATAGTTCGCCGGTTGGAGGCAGGCTAGCACAGCATATCGGAGAATGGCGTGCCATTACTTCAGATGCGTGGGTTCTGGATACCATAGCCAACGGCAACTGCCTTCCCTTCCTTCAGCGGCCTCACGACAATCCACCGGGGAAGTTCTCTTTGAAGCGTCCGGATCCGCTCCTTGCGCAGGAAATCCTTTCCCTGCTGGAGAAAGGTGCCATAGAACTGGTGCCTGTGGCGGAGAGGAACAAGGGATGGTATTCCCCATATTTTTTGATTGCCAAGAAAGATGTAGGGTTGAGACCCATGATGGACTTGCGTTGGTTGAACAATCTTATCAGGAAGGACAAGTTCAAGACGGTTTCTCTTTCTCAGGTCCTCCAGGCCCTTCAGCTTCAGGATTGGTTGGTGTCTCTCGGCCTCAAGGACATGTACTTTCATGTGCTGATTCATCCCAAGCACAGGAAGAACCTGAGGTTTGCAGCTGGTGACTCGCACTTTCAGTTTCGGGTCCTGCCCTTCGGTTTGACCTCCGCCCGAGGGTCTTCACCAAGCTCATGGTGGTATTGGCAGTGTACCTCAGGCGAGGGGGGATTCACATCCACCCCTACCTGGACAACTGGCTGATCCGAGCATGCTCAACGAGCAAGTGTTGGATCATCTTGGTCTCACCTGCCGCACCCTCCACATGCTGGGCTTCACCCTGAATTTCAAGAAGTCGCATTTGACACCTTCCCAACTGCTCCAGTACATCGGTGCTGTGCTAGACACGTCCCTGGGGAAGTGTTCGCCTCCCTAGGACAGGGCTCATCACATTGTGTAGATGGTGGACAAGTTTCAAATGCCCAGTGTCTCCCGGCTTTCGACTTCCTAAGGTTGTTGGGCCTCATGGCATCCTGCATCTTTCTGGTGCCGGAGGCCAGACTGCGGATGAGATCTCTACAATGGCCTCTCAAACTGCAGTGGTCCCAGTTCTCAGGCAAGATGTCGGATCCCGTTCAGATTACGATCTCAGTCGCACAGGATCTTCTGTGGTGGGCCGACGAAGGAACCTGCTGAAAGGGGAACCGTTTCGGCAACCATGGCTGGAGGTGACGATTATGATAGCTGCTTCCCTCACAGGATGGGGTGCGCATGCCAATGAGCTGACCGTCAGAGGTTATTGGTCTCCATCAGAGTCCAGACTCCATATCAACCTGTTAGAGCTGAGAGCCATCAGGCTTGCCCTGAAGGCTTTTCTGCCGACTGTACGGGGGAAAAGTGTTCTGATCATGACGGACAACACAGTGGCCTTGCATTACCTCAACAAAAAAGGGGGGGCAGGTTCACTCCCGTTGTTCAGCAAGGCAATGCAGCTCTGGTTCGGGGCCACCGAACAAGGTATTTCGATCCCAGCAGTTAATCTGGCCAGAGACAAAAACGCGATGGCGGACACTCTGAGCAGGCAGAGCACAGTCTCTCACGAGTGGGAGTTGTCTCAGGAAGTCCTTCTGAAGATCTTCGCCCTTTCGGGAACCCTGCAAGTGGATCTCTTTGCCACCAGTGTCAACGGAAGTGCGAGAGATTCTGCTCAAGGGAATTTCCTCTGAGAGGAGCCTTAGGAGACGCGTTCGTGGTGGATTGGTCATTCCCGCTGCTGTACGCATTTCCTCCAGTCCCTGTCATTCCTCAAGTGTTGCGGAGGTTGCAGAGGTTTGCGACCCGCATGATCCTTGTGGCTCCGGATTGGGCCAGGAAAGCATGGTGCCTGGACCTTCTAGAAATGTCCATCTGCCCTCCATGACATCTTCCTTACTGAGAGGATCTGCTCTCGAGGGAGGGGGGTCAGGTTCTCCATCCAGAGGTCAGGACTCTCGACCTTCACGCTTGGTATCTGAAAGGTTGAGATACAAGGATTGAGACCTCCCGGATGATGTGATGGAGGTGTTGCTTTCGGCCAGGCGGCCAGCAACAAAGTCCCTGCAGCGTTGCCGTTGGCGTAAGTTCTGCGACAGGTGCAGGAGACAGAATGTTGATCCTTTCCAATGTTCCATTCCTATGGTTTTGTCTTTTCTGCTTTCTTTAGCCCACAAGGGCCTTCAAGTGGGTACCATTAAGGGTTACCCTGCGGCGCTGTCCATATTTAAGCGCTCGTCTGAAGAGTGTTCTTACTTTAAGATCCCTTTGATTTTGCAGTTTCTAAAAGGGCTGACTAATGTGTTTCCACCGTCCCCTTTCCAGGTGCCGGTTAGGAATTTGAATTTGGTTTTGAAGTTTCTGAAGGGTGCTCAGTTTGAGCCCTTGCACTCTTGTCCTTTGAGACTGTTGTCTTTCAAGATGGTGTTTTTAGTTGCGGTTACGTCCGCTCGCAGAGTGAGTGAGTTGCAGACACTTTCAGCCAAGCCACCCTTTACTGGTTTCCATAATGATAGGGTTGTCCTTCGGGTGCGGCCTTCTTTTCTGCCAAAAGTTGTGTCTGAATTTCATTTAAGCCAGAAGGTAGGTCTTCTGGCATTTTATCCTCCTCCACATCCTGGCAAGGAAGAGAAGAGGCTACATAGGTTGGATCCTAGGAGAGCTCTGAGTTTTTATATTTCACGGATGTCCCAGGTCAGAGTGGACAATCAGCTATTTATCGGTTATGCTGGACACCGTTTGTGACAGGCTGTTACCAAACAGACCTTGTCAAGGTGGATTATCCTCACAATTACTGAGTGTTACCGTCTGGCGGGTAAGGACCCTCCGTTAGGATTATCTGCTTACTCTACTAGAGGAGTGGCTACCTCCACTGCCCTTCAGCGGGGTGTTCCTACTCGGAACATTTGTGAAGCAGCCACATGGGCTTCTCTACATACTTTTGTCAAACATTAGGCCCTGGATTCAATCCATGGGCGGGATCTGGCCTTTGGTAAGGCGGTTCTTTATTCTGCCATTCGATTGGGTATTCTAAATTCTTTTCCCACCTCCATAGTCTGGTACTGCTTTGGGAGTCTGTCATAGATTTGGAATACGTAGCAGGACACAATCCCCTCGAAGAACAAGTTACTTACCAAATCTGTTAATGTTCTTTCGGTGGGATGTTCCTCCGATGTATTCTACATCACCCTCCCAACCTGCCCCTCTGGAGAATTTCCTAGGCGATTGCAGCTTACGTTTCCGCAAGGCTATCTGCAGTCATACTGGCAGGAGACTGGTGCCACATGTTCTGGGAAAAAACTACAACTGAGGCTACGGGCGTCGTGCGTCCTATATATAACATCCAGTGATGTCGACCCTTGACGGCGACCCGCGAGGTACATTGGATCGATGCCATCGATGCAGGATGCCCTCTGCCGAAAATGTTCCCAAGCAGCTGTGGACATTACCTGTCATAGATTTGGAATACGTCAGAGTTAAATCCCATCGAAAGAACGTTACCAGATTTGGTAAGTAACTTTTTCTTCTACTTCATTAAGGTTCCGCCTTTTAAATCTCCTGGCACCTATCAAACAGTTGTAACAAATAAAGCGCTTTCTGCAGTTTTTGGCATTGTGGATCTGCATTACTCCTTGTCTCAGTATCTTTAAATGTATGTAAATGCTCCACTTTCCTAGGTTTTCTTTCTACATAATACTGAAATTGGTCTTTAGCAGGTTTTGGGGATAATGGAAGGCAACTTTTATAATAAGTCAAAAAAGCTTTGAATAAAGAGGAAACATCCCTAAAAGGGAAAGGTGGGTATGTGCCTTTACCTGACAATGCCATGTTATCAGCGCAGGGTCACCTCCCGCCATGTGGTCGTCCCTCATATAGCCACCCCCAGGGTCAGGATCAAGTAGTTGCTGCCATCCGCTGGCCACATGGAAAAAAGTGAGGACATTGCCAGATTCATCACACCACTAAGACCAACAACATCAAAAGGTTCTGGGCCTTAGTATCACTGGGCACCATATATAAAACATCGGTCAATGGGCTAGAAACTAATGTCACTGATGGAAATAGGGTCTCTCATTTTGTAACTCTATAGAACCATTTTGACGATAGAACTGGTGTTGAGAATTTGACCCTCCTGGTGCACAAGACCTTAAATCTGGAGAGGAAATGCAATTGGTGCCATTTTCTCTGACAGAAGTAGTAGATGCAATTAGACATCAGAAGCTTGGTCGTTCCCCAGGCCCAGATAGTATTCCAGCAGACCTATTTAGAGAAAATTGAAGTTTTTTGGACACCGATATTGACAGCTTGTTTTAACGCGATATGTAAGAACGGGCACTTTCCGGCATCTTGGAAAAAAGCGATTATCCATCCAATCTATAACAAAGGTGCAAGAGATATCATTGCCTCTTATAGACCGATATCGCTTCTTGATTCCTTGTTCAAAATATTTGGAAAAGTGCTGTTGGGTAAAATTGAACTCTGGATTGATACGAAGAATACTCTTGTGGATATGCAGCTGTGGTTCCACACAGACTTGGGTACCAGTGAGCACATTTGAAACCTATATTTAATGTTGAAATGGAGCTTAAAGAAATTATTTGTTAGCAAGGTTAAATAGAAGAAAAATGTAATAGAATTTAGTGTACACAATACTAAGTGGAACTATTTGTTTATTTTTAGAAAAGAGTATAAAATCCTGACATCTTTACCTGAAGAAGGGCGAAGAAGGCCTGAGCACAAATTGTAACACTATCTATGTTTAGATGCAACATTGAAAATTGGAATAATATACATCTTTGTGTATATCTATTTGTGTATATATCTACTGTTGAAAATATATATTAAAAAAGGAATTTGACAGAAAACTACAGTGTTTGGTACAAATGTATTGATATCTAACAATTGTATTGGAAAAAATGTGCCCTTGTTTGCCCCCCGTTGTATCTCGAGGGACCCTTCATTTTTACTATTTTCGGACCTGGTAGCATAGATCCAACAAGGAGCACCTGAAAGTCATTGATATAACTAATTGAATCAAGTATAACTGTAATTACTCTAAGAACATTGAGTCCACCTCCACAACCCGACGTTCATACTATATTTAATGTTGGCCAACTCAATTTACTTAAGGCATGAACCAATATTTCTTGCTTTTATGGACCTGAGCACAGCCATTGTCAAGCTAAATAGAAAGAAGTTTATTTTCAAGAAAGACACCATACAAGATCGTGAAGCATATATTTATAAGCGAAGTCAAAACCTGGTATTGGGCTGGTAATTATGCACCTCTTGATACACTCCCTTCTTACACATATGTAAATGGTGTGTCACACAAGTATAGGCAGACCCCGCTCTACCCAAGGAAGTGTCCAAACCAAGCGGTGAGATCTTCTCGTTTGAGGATGCGCACCAACCAGCTACTATTACTTGCACTGGTTGGTGCATGCTTAAAGCTTGTACAGAATGAAAGGTTTTGCAGAATATGTCAGATTCCGAAAATGTTAGAGAGCCCTCGACATATATTCACTGAATGTCCAGCTCTGCAACCTGAATATATGAGGAGTCTGGGCCATCTTGTCTATGAGTATGATATGATTAAAAGCGATTCATTCTGGATATATTGTTTGAATTCAGAGTCAGGGAGTGCAAATTGCCTTATGCTAACGGTGGTCCTGTATTAAAAAAAAGCTTAAGAAAAATGTTAACGTGAGTGATTTAGCACTATAATTGAGTAGGTAAACAAATACAAAACCCTTAGCCGACACAGAAAATGGTAAAGAGAGACTAATACAGGCGATTTATGGTTTTAATCGGATTGGAGGTTTTAGCATAGGATTGGTTTAAGTGCTAATAATATTAAGTTATTTGTTTATATAATACACAGATGCAAACTTGTATTAGACAGCAGTAATGTGTTGTTGCACAGAACCGAACCATGTAACATGATGACAGATTTGTAATATGATACTATTAGATTAAGAGATATGAGGAAATAATAGTGAAAACACAAAATGACGTGTAGTGTTAATGAAACATATGAAATTTAAATGTGTAATGTCATTTTGATACGATTTTAGATGATACAATATACATTTGTAAAGTTTTTTTGGATGAAACTAAACAAATAAATTTAAATAAAAAATAAGAACGAAGCTTTGGGCTGTGCCCGGGTCTCAGTATTGTCCTGCAGGGATAGTCGATGTGTTAGCCTCTCTGCACAGAAATACCCAAGCTTGTGTGAGGAGTGGAACCGCTCATTGCACATCCTAATTTCGAGTTAAGGGTGGTGTATGCCAGCACTGTGCAATGGCCCTGTTTTGTTCTCTTTGTAAATTAATCGGTTATGTGATGCATTGATGCAGGCCACCCCCGATGTACCGAGATTGAATGGGAACTTTTACCAGGTTTTTGCATACGCCGTTTTCATGGTCCTGATTGCAAGTGGCGCAGCATCAAATGTGGGGGACCCCTCTGCGAGCCATGCTGAGGCCCCCCAAAATTCGGCAACAAATCAAGGGTTGTGCCATACTCTGGGCTGGCCTAGATTACTATGCTACTGAAGTGGTCTGCTGCACACTACGCTAGCAGAAAGATATAAATATGTGTTTAATGCAATATACAGATCACTTTCTGAGAAAAATTGGCTATAATGCTACAGTGTTTGCAATTGTTTTGTAGGGTAACACCTATCCAATACATGCAAGTCACCAACAGTGCACAGCAACATTAATGCTATGCTATTAAAAATGCCATGCCACAATGAAAACATGTCCCACCGGCTGCACAATGTAGACCAGTGTAGACACATAATAACATTACAGTAAAGCATGCCAAGTCACATGTAGACCTACCTAGACTGGTTGCACTAAAATGGCAGTCGAACCAATAACAGTCATCAAGAGGAGAGCACACATTAAAGCCTGCATCTCTTCGGCCTCTAACAAAATTCCCAAATTCTTTCAAATCTACAAGGAACTGGTCAATCCTGTTGTGGTTTCTACCTCTCCTGTTCCCTCCCAGACCCTCTGTATGGCTCTTGCCTCTCACTTCTCCTCTTCTTCTCTCGGCCCCCTTTGGCCATCTCTACCTCTCCTCCTCCTCCTTTTTCCTCTTTTTCTCTGACAACACCTGATGAGGTTTCTCGACAAGTCTGATCTATGAAAGTGTCGTCCAAACAGGTGCACCCCTGCTCCTCCAGAACCATCAAGGACCATATTGACACCCTCGCTCTAGCCTTGGCTGATTTCTGTAATCACGCTTTTGCCACTGGAACATTCTCCTCTCCCTTAAGCACTCCCTTGGGCAGTCACTCCTCAAGTAACCGTCTGCCGATCCTACCTGCCCGGCAAACTATCGCCCAAACTCCATCACCCCTTTCCTGGGAAAACTCTTGGAAAGGCTTGCCATCTCCCAGCTTACTCTCCACACTAAATCTTTTGGTTGTTTCCATGCCCATCAGTCTGGCTTGAGAGCTGCCAGAGGCATGGAACCTGCTCTCCTGAACACCAGTGTATATCTGCTCTCTAACCTTGATTCCAGCATTCCTTCTGTCCTCATCCTCCTTCTTTCATCTGCTTTCGACATAGTCAACCACACCATCCTGATGAATCGACTCTGTGAGATCCTGGGCATCACAGATCAGGCCCTGGAGAGACTGACCTCCTTCCTCTTGTACCACCCAAACCCTCCCAAGTACAACTTGGTCCTGTTCTCTTTGCCATCTCTCTCTACCTGTTGCGTTCCCCAGTGCTCTATCCTCTCACTCTGACTGTCTATCCGTGATTCAGGATTGGTGCACCTTCAACTATCTCTGCCTCAATACCAGTAAAATGGAGATCCTTCTCATTGGGGCCCCTGCCCCTGCTTTCCCTCTCTTCCTCTGGCTGCCCGCCTTGGGCCCTTTTCTTTCGCCTTCCTGTGAGGCAAAAAACTTTGGTGTCATCTTCGACACCACCCTCTCTTGCTCTTCTCACATCTCGGGCATCGCCAAGAAGTCCCACTACCAGCGCTTCTCCTCAAAGGGACTCTTCCCTTTCTCACTTTTCACCAGAAGCTCACTGTCTCCAGAGCCCTGGTTCTCTCTAGGCTGAAGTACTGCAACAGACTCTTTCTCAATCTGCCTACCTCTACTCTCCGCCATCTGCAACTTATCAAGAAGAGGACTGCAAGACTTATCATTGGCCTCAAGCCCAGGGATCGCATCTCTCCAGCCCTGAAATCTTTCCACTGGCTCCGGGTGGCTGCAAGGATCAAGTTCAAGAACCTTTGCATTGTCCACAAGGCTTTCTTGGGCCAGGGCCCGTACTACATCGAATGCTCTCTTCCAAAATACCATACTTTTTGAGCCCCTCGCTCAGCTACCTTCAATTCTGTAAAGATTAGACGCTTCTCCAGGCAGAGAGTGGGGGTTAGATCCCTCTCCTCTGCAGGAACCTCCTTCTGGAATGGCCTCCCTGCCCCTCTCAAACATGAGCCAGACCACCTGAAGTTTCGGAAGCCGCTCAAAACTTTCCTCTTCTCCTCTGCTTTCTCTCTTTCCCTCCTCTACTGACCTACCTGTCTGCTGTACCGAATGGTTGCTTGGCTACCCTCAGAGTCTCTCTGAGTCCAGGCTCTTTGTTGATCGGTCACTCTTGCACTGTCTCCAGGCCTACCATGCACTTAAGAGCTGTAACTGTAACCCTACAGTTGCTTGTTCTCCTTGCACTACCCAGAGCCATGCTGCCCTTGCTGAACTTACTCAGAGCATTGCTGCCCTGTTTCCCCCCCCCTCGCTTGCACTTCCACCCTCCTTTTCCCCTTGCACTTCTTGTTCTTGCACGTGCATGATTTGAATGACACAAAGCCTAGTAAGATTGTCTTGCCCTCCCTTTATCTTCCCTCCCTTGTCTTGTCGCGCCTAGAAACACTTGTGTACAGGAGCATTATAAATGACATATCATATCATACAATTTTATCACAGATGCTCAGAAAAATATACAATGCTGGAGTAAGAAATGGCTACACTGGCAGCATACAAATGCCAATCTAGCCAGGTAATTACACTTAGCAGGAATGCTTTATCAGAAATGCCCAGTTAAAAGAAAGTCATACCAAACTGAGGAATGACTAGACTGGCTGCACCAAAATGCCTCTCTAGCCACCAATACCACATATCATGTCTGCTTAGCCTGGACAACCATTATGATTTATCACACAATCCTGCCCGCCCACACATCCCCTCTCCCTCCCACACCCTACCCCAACGTTCAAAATCAGCTCCTTGACCCAGAATTACCTCCATGTCCCTCTTCCTTGTCCCAGAGCTTACATATGAGGCTCCTTGCCTCACAGGTAAGTACTGGGATGAGGAAAAGTGGCACTAGGAGTAATGAAGATCACATGTAGCTAAGTCAGGCATTACCTCCATGTACCTCTACCTCATCCTACTACTTGTGTATGAGTCAGAGTGCCTCATACACAAGTACTGCCTCATGCATAAGTACTGGGATAAGGAAGAATAGGGCCAGGAGTGATTAAGATTACCAATAAGTAATCAAGGCATTAAACACAAGTAGTGGCGCAACACCATTGATTTGACAGGGCTTCATCACGCCTCCCCCTGAAATTTTGGGCTGTATTGACTCAACCTGGCTGCCCTTTAGAGCAGTTGCCGGACAGAACAGAACACAGATGTTAAACGGCACCTGGGTTTCGCTGTTAACAAGGGCCCAGCAATTACCAACGTAAAGCATTTCACTGTTAGTACCTGCATTCCAATGCCACATTTTTTAGGCAATTGAAATTGTGATGTGGGCTTAGTACTTGCATGCCAGGGGAGTGATTGGAAGGGTAGAGAGGGAACTGGGGACCGCTCATTCTCACAGCAGTCCATAAGTGGGCACTTTCAGACTTAAAGGAGAGAATTAACTGCGTGTAACATTGAAGCTGCACTAGAATAGTCTCATTAAAATGCGTAAAGAAGTTAGATGCCCCCACACAAATAGGTTTGCCCCTCACCACTGCCGTGAAGTTAGTGCTCCACGCGGGAGATTGTAGAAGGACAGAACTCTTCAGGGGAAAAAGTGGAAGAGCAAAGGCTAAGACTGCAGTGTTTGGGACAGGGATTTATTAAGCAAGGGGAATTAAGGGCACCAAAATGGGACTGGTTTGGGAAACAGTCTGTAGGGGGACACTTTGTGCAGAGGCAATCACTGCATGCACACTAGATTTTACAGATGATAGTCAACACTGTTGGAATAGAGAGAGTGTGGTGCAAGACAGGCACTGTGGGTCAGAGGGCTGTAACCCTTGTTACTCTAAAATCACAGGAAATCCAGCACAAAACACCAATTGGTGCTTTGTTCCACTGTTTAACTGGCCATATACAGTGCAGGTTATATCTCTCTTACTTTGCCTATGGTAGTTACAGCCTTCTTTGTAGATCGCTCTCTTTGCACTTGGATAGCGACAGTTATCTACTTTCGCCTCCTGTTTCCTCTCAACACAAGTATAGGGTTACAGCCACTTCCGTTCCATAATTTGATATTCAAAATCTTTAATTGCAGCCAGCGGTTTACTATGGAACCCCCTGGGTCTCCTTTTCCAAGGCCAACTCGTTGGTCTCTCTCTCTGCATCCGCATCTCCCACTGTCACTTCTTTGCTAGCCGGTCTTGGATCATTTGACAGCTCCGCTTGCAGTCCCGTGACACGCGCCTTCTCTCATAGCGGGCCGCTCTGCTCCTTTCGCTTCCTGGTGCTTGCCAGCCACCAAAGCCAGACAGGAAATACAGGATGACCTGCAACAGCAGCGCTTCCCACTGTGCGTCCTCTGCAATGTGGGCTTCGTCTGCTTCTGACCCCTCCGCACCATCAACCAGTATAGATACCGCAGTGGTCCTGGCATCCTCAATCCGCTGCTCTGCTGCATACATGGCCACAAACACATTCTCCTGCTACTTCTACTGCCACTCCTCCTTGTTTGCACCTGAATGGGATTTTAAATAAAAATTCCCTCTCACTTGCAGGCTGTTAAAAACACTAGACGGCATGCTGCAGTTCTGTACCTGCAAACCCCTCTTCCTCGTCCCTTATCTCTGGCATTATGGGACATGAAGTCCCCAACAGTTTTATTCCTCTCATCTCATATTTCTGTTTGAACTTTACCTGATTCTTTCTGTTTATAAACCTTATCTTTAGATAAGGGTTTTAAAGATATCAATGGCTGATTCTTCCTTCCACAGTTGAAACCATAGGGAAAGCCACATTTTTCAGAAGTCTTTTTGGGTTGGCTCTTGAAAAGTGCATAAGGGAAAGAAGAGAAAGTGACTAAATGCAACAACAAGTGTTGTGAGAAGTTCAAGTGCTCTAACCACCAGCATAATCAAGTGGTCATTAAAAATGAGGGTCGATGCTAAGGGTAGTCACTCTGGCATTAAAAGTGTTTCGGCAAGCAGAGCTGCATCACCTTCCTCAGGACCAGTAGAGCCCTAGTAAATAAGGGTAATCACAATAAAAATCTATTAAATCCTAATTAATAGATGATGCCTACTAAGAGGATAAAGAACTGCAACTCAACAGGAGCTGATAAAAAGAGGTGTTCAGCTAGTCAGTGTGGTCTCAAATTGCTAGTCTGAGCTCTATGTACAATTGCGTGAATACAACACGGGCTATATGCCGAAGGCACTTCAGTTGCAATAACCTATATTGAATAAAGCAAAAATGTCAAAACATAACTAGTGTTTTGGTGCAGCCAGTCTAGCTATTTCTTACTATGACATTTCATTTTTAACTGTGCATCAATATTAAAGCAAGCGTGGGGTGGTGTTGTGTGGCTAGACTGGCACTTTGGTGCAGCCAGTTTGGACATGTTTTCAAATTGTGGTGTGGCTTTTTTAATGGCAAAGGAAAATGGAGTATGGTTGTGCATGGGGTTACTGCCATATATTGGCAGAACCAGTGTGGATATGGTTTCTCATAGTATCATTACTGCATTACAAACAAACCAAACACAAGTGTGTGGGAGTACAGGCATATGTTAGTGCAGCCATCGTAGAAATATATGGGCACAGCCAGTGTGAAAATGTTTCTATACTTGTATATATTGTGGGCAAAGACATCATGAAAATGGATTGGGAAATGTTCCCTAGCACTGTTGGTGACTTGCATTTATTGGATATTTTCATGAGTTACCCTACACAACCAATTGGAAATTGTGCGGCTTTTTACCAAATGTTTCACTTAAAGTGTGCTGTAACACACATTTCAACCGATCATTCAAAAAAATGTCTTGGTTGGTTCTGGCCCCATCGCTACGCTCAGCCACTCTGGCATATGTGGGGCAAATATTGACACCCCCAATTAATAAATTTTCCTGCCACCACTACCAATCCCCTATAAGTAGTTCTTGGTCATGTTACTGTGCCATTTTTCTGTGAGCGGTATAACTCAATTATCACGATTCCTTCTGCACTCTGCCCCTTCATGGCTGCTGCCCTTTGATTGTGTTTGTCTTTACTCTCCAGGGTGAGATCCCCAGGAGGGTTCTCTCTTTATTTTAGTCCTGCAGCAAGGTACACCACAAAAAAGAAAGCCCCAGAAAGATGACTTGGCTCCAAAAACAAATGTTCTTTCTTATTCCATCACTATGTTGTTCACAAAGAAGACTTGCATCCCAGGGTCTTTAACATTTGGCTCTGAACATGTTTTTCACTACAAAGCCTATGACCAACAACTGTTGACGATGCTGGCTAGGGCTGATGGAGTTGTAGTCCAAAACATCTTGCGAGCCAAAGGTTGCAGATCTTACGACTGACTATAGAATTCATTTGACAGTGACTGCACCCTGGATGTGAAATAGATTACATAGCATTGTCATTTATTAAGAAGCAAAAACTCAGCTGAAGCTGGTTATTGACCATGTTAATTAGCGCCTCCGAACCCTCCTAATAACCTCTCTAGCGAATTCATGAACGTTGCTGCTCTCTGCTTCCATTCTTGTGGAAAGCCTTGGGCACCAGCGTTGAGACCTCAGGGCAAAGCCGCCTCCCTTATTTCAAATTCCTCATCTACATTATCCTCTCCACAGTTCAGAATGAATCCCCTCCATCACAGTTGCATCATGGGGAATGTCCAGGAGCATCTTCTGGTGATGGACAGCATTTGTAAGTGATTATTCTATAATGTCAGGAAAATATGAGTGGACAGACATAACATTGGGTGACATCTCAAAATATGCTGACAACTCCAGCGGCACAAAACACAGCATGCCGAAAAAAACAGTCCAAAGAATGCATTGAGTATATTAAAATGGGGAAAGTGTCCATTTGTTTCATGCAATCAACACCTGATTTAAAGAGACAGGCTAGATGTATTCAAAACTTTGACATCTAATTGCATAGCAAGTATTTCTCGGAAACTGCGGTGTGCTGGGAGCAGAGGCCTCATGCTGTAATCAGGAGCAGAAATGAAAGGATACTAAAAATCTACCACCCCATTTTTCTGATATCGGACCTTTTAAAACGTGCTGCTCATACACATGGATGCATGCAAAACTCCCTGGCTATCAGTGCATCTTCTCACTTGTGCCAAAATAAGGAGATGTCCAGGGACCAGATTACAGAAAGTTTGCACCGGTGCAAGTGCAAAGTTTACACGGTATTAGCACTGGGGTAAAGTTTGCCCTATTTTAAAAAACACTGGGACATATTTAAAAAACATTGCACCTTGACAAGTGCTGTTTGGCATATTAAAAGCAGCAGGGCAAAAATTGGCCTATTGCAAAAAAGATGCATGTTCACTACATTTTTGCACCAGGGCACAGTTTGTCCTAGTGCTAATAGGGAATGGTGTTAGCACTAGTGCAAACTTTGTCCTGATGCAAAAATGCATAAGAAAATGTAGCTTTTTATCACTAGGGACATTTTAGCCCTGGTGTTTTTGATACAAACTGCACTTGTTGAGGTGCAATGTTTTTTTAATGTGTCCCAGTGTTTGTGTTGCCCTAGTGCTAATACCGTGCAAACTTTGCGTGTGCACCGGTACAAAGTTTCTGTAATCTGACCCCAAAGGGCATCTAAATGAGCACATCTTACATTCCCCCCTTTGTGCATTTGAATTCCCAAGCGACATACACTGTTAAATGCCCGGACAGGAGACCCCTCACCCCCGTGCCTTTTGAAACAAGCGCAGGGCGAGGTGCAAATCATGACAGTGTCCTTTCTGTCCCTGTCATGAATTTCTTTTGAAGTGTGGCAGCTGCGGTTTAAACCATGGCTGTCACGCTTGCATTTTCATCTCCTTAGGAAGGATGCAAATGATTTTTTTTAATTTTCTCTGGCATTTCCCCAAGAGGGGCACTTTACTGAACTGTCTGGGTGAGATGTGCTCCTTGTGACCACTTGGTTTCTGAGAGCCTGTCATACATCAGTGTTGGGTGCATGCTTTCACCACTAATGTATGCAAGGGGGGCTGGACAGGGCATCTTTCCACCTCTGTCCAGCCCCACTAGAAATACTTACTTCAGCATTGAGAATAAGGTGACCTGAGCATTTCAGCAAAGAGCGCAAATGAAGCACCCACATGTTCTGCCCTCCTTTCATCTGCACTCATATATGAGATTCTGGTCCACTATTTCTATTAATATAGAAAGTTATACTCCCCACTAAGTGTGGAGGCCGCCATCTTTCAGCCCACACGTATACACTGTTGAACGTGCTGCTAATAGAAGTCGGGTGGACTATAGCTGCTTTAGGAATCATCTGGAAACCTCTCTCTCTCTTACCCCAATACACTGCAACACTGGGGTTGTTGGTTGTGTTTTGCTTTTCAGCACCAAGAGGCCATGGCTCTGGTGAAAGTTGCACTCTTTAAGAATACACACCAGAATTAGAGGTATGTTTTCTTGTCACACTCCTTCGTTACACTGATTATAATTCGAAATTCAGTAGAAATTCAGTAGAAATTAGCATTTGCGTGGGAAGCAAACGGAAACTGTCCACGGCACTGATGCATGGATACACATATGCCAAGTATTATGAACATTCGCTTGCAAATTTGAAGCATCATGTTTCAAAATAGGCTAATGGAAAACACGTAGGTAAAACCAGTTGTGGTAGGATGACCAGATTTTATTTTTTTTAAAACGGCCAGTTAATAGAAGTAGGACTAAAGCAAATACAAATAAAACGTTTGTCCTACTTCTATGTCGCTGGCCTGTTTGGGGGGTGGGGAGGGGTTGTGCTCACAGGCACACTCCTCTCATTGTAGGAGAGCACCTGGGAGGGGAAGGGGGAGGAAATGGGGGCGTGAAAAGCATTTCATGCCCTGATTCGTGCAGGAAGAGTTGTGCTGTGACCCGATTTGGGGATTTTGAAATCAGGTCCAGGCAAAAACTGGGACCGTTGCCACCTGTGGTGTTGGCCCGCAAGGGCTACGCACGCGGCGGTGTGACGTTGCACGTCGCCGCGTGCAGCTTGAATAAATGGGGCGTTCCCGGAAGCCGGCAGAGCGACCGGGGAGCCCGAAGCCGACAGACGTGTGTGTGTGTGCTCTGTCGGGTTGGGGGCCCACGGGCACGCATGGGGGCCAATGATAGACCCCCAACAGTGGCGACGAGTGGTGACGGATGCCCGGGCCCGGCGGTGAAAGGCGTCCGGAATTTTTCTTCATAACGGAACGTTCACGGACGTTTCGTTTCACGCAATGGCTGCGGACCGCACACGCGGCTGGCGGCCATTTTGGACACAAGGCCGCGGAACTTCTCGGGGCTCCGGTTCGGAACGAGAAGGTGATCCGGGTCTAATTTTTGGATTTCATGGTAGCAGACTGCATAACCTGCACGCCCATACCTAATTTGTGTGTTTTACTCATATTTTGGGACTGTTACGTCGAGTGCAAGCTAGGACAAGGACTACTATGGCAGGGCCTGCTTAGTCCAGTCCACCCACATAGCTTAATTTTTGGGACCTCTACTTTGCGGTGCATTGCTGCAGGGTGGCGACAAGGCACTTCCT
Organism: Ambystoma mexicanum; assembly: GCF_040938575.1. Taxonomy (NCBI): domain Eukaryota; kingdom Metazoa; phylum Chordata; class Amphibia; order Caudata; family Ambystomatidae; genus Ambystoma; species Ambystoma mexicanum. The sequence continues at coordinate 1,339,665,453 of NC_090934.1, forward strand.
CACCCCTTCATCATCAGGACACATTCTCTTGATCCTCTTCATCATCACAAGGTAGTGGCAGTTGGTGCTTCACATTCTCTTGATCCTCTTCATCATCACAAGGTGGTGGCAGTTGGTGCTTCTTTGTGTGCAAGACTCTTTAGTGGTGCTCAGTGAAGGGGACACACCTCACCGTCGTCTCCGTTCTCCAAGTTGGACCATTGCTGTGCCTGGTGTGGGGGTGAATCCACCTGTATGGTGATGGTGGGAATCTGAGTTGCGGCCCCAGGACTTGAAGTGGGGGTGCCTGTGCGCTCAATCCCATGCACGACAGCGATCAGGACGTCGACGCTGCGGACCCTGTGGAAGACTCTCAGGACGAAGGTCAGGCGCCTGCACCCCAGGCACTACTAGGGGCGCAGCCAGCCGCTCCACAAGGGGCTCCCATCATGGCTCAAGCGAGAGCCCAGGCGGCCCTACAACCGATACCAGAATTTGATCCAACGGGCCCTCCGTCCAGCCTGGGGCCCCGATGGAAGAGGTGGGTGGCCCGCCTGGACATGTACTTTAGGGCTGCTCGGGTGACGGACGACGACAGCATGGTAGCCACCATGCTGTACTCGGCGGGAGCAGCGGTTCAGGAGATCTTCGAGTCGCTGACACCGGTTGACCAGACCTATGGTGAGGCCAAAGCGGCTCTCCTTGCACATTTCCTTCCCCTCGCCAACGTGGACTTCGAGAGGTTTGTCATGCTGTCGGCCAAACAAAAGGATGATGAGACCCTGGACACTTTTTACGGCCGCCCGCGCCGCCTTTCCCAAGGGTGTGCGTGGGGGGATGCGGATGATATGATACGAACAATGCTGATCCAAGCATGCTCCTCCGGCAAACTGAGGAGACAGGTCCTCAGAGAGCCGGGAATCACTCTCCCCCGCATACTGGAACTGGGTCGATGTCACGAAGTGGCTGAGGCACGGGCAAACAAAATGGAGGCGGGGTCACGCTCGATTAAGGCCGAAGAGGTGTGCGCTGTTTGGCGGGGTGGCCGAGGAATAAGAAGGCCTGGTGGAGGTCCCCGAGACAGAGCTGGAAGATCAGGGGAGTCATGTCAAAAGTGTGGCTATGACCTCTCCCACCCAACAGAGTGCCCAGCCGCAGGAAGAACATGTGGCCGATGTGGACTGCCTGATCACTTCTCAAGAGTGTGCAAGTCAGCTCTACCTGTCATGGTACCGAGAGGCCCTGCGCGGATCTGGACTCCGCACCAAAACCGGCCGTCCAACGTGGCCCAGGTAGATCAAGCGGAAGAGGAGACCCAGATGGAGGTGGCTGAGGAAGAAGAGGAGGAAAACATCTTTTTCGTCTCAAGCATGGGGGTCCTGAAAGGCAAAAGCAGGAGGCAGCCAAGGTGCGTGGTGGAGGTGAACCGCTCGCCTGTTCCCGTGTTGGTGGACACAGGGGCATCTGTCAATGTAATGGCGAGGGGACATTATGACGCTCTTGACCCGCCACCGAATCTGGCTGCGCCAAGAGCTCGCATATTCGCCTTTGGTGGACTTGAGCCTATACCGCTGGACGGGGCGTTCGTAGCGAAGGTGGAACATGAAGGCTCGATGATCAGGGCTCGGTTCTACGTGACCCCTATAAGCAACAACACCCTGCTGAGCTGTGCGGCTGCGGAGGCACTCGGGATAGTCAGTTTTGCGTACTCAGTGTACCTGGAGGACATTAACAATCTACTTGACAAGTACGCGGCCCTGTTCAACGGCATTGGGAGAATGACCGGTGATCCAGTCAGGCTGCACATTGACAATTCAGTACAACCCACTGCCTTGAAACACCGGAGAGTTCCCTTTCATCTGAGGGAGCAGGTCGACAAGGAGCTAGATAACCTGGTGGCCTTGGACATCATCGAGAAGGTGGAAGGCCCAACACCATGGGTGTCCCCCATTGTCGTGGCCAGAAAACCAAAACAGCCAGACTCAGTTTGTATATGTGTGGACATGAGGCTGCCCAACAAGGCCATCAAAAGGGAGCGACACCTGACTCCGACCATTGATGACATAATCGCTGAGGTACAAGGGGCCAGATTCTTCTCCAAGCTCGACCTCAGAGCAGGGTATCATCAAGTTGTCCTCCATCCGGAGTCCCGGTATATAACAACATTCACCACCCACCGGGGACTCTACAGATACAAGAGGTTAAGCTTCGGGGTGTCCTCGGCTGCGGAAGTGTTTCAGAACATCATCCGAGGTGCCCTTGCTGATCTTGAAGGGGTACTCAACATCAGTGACGATATTTTGGTGTTTGCCACCACGGAGGTGATCCACCTGAAACGCCTGGCCAAGACTTTCGAGAGACTGCAGTCATTGGGCCTTACCCTCCATAGGGACAAGTGTGAATTCCTGCGCCCCTCCATAGAATTCTTTGGGTTCGTGTTTAAGGAGTGAGGGGTGTCACCCGACCCGCGGAAAGTCCGGGACATAAAGGAGGCACAGCCCCCGGAATCGGTGTCGGAGGTGAGAAGTTTTCTGGGCATGGTGACCTACTGCGGTCGGTTTATCCAAAACCTGGCCTCAAGGTCTGAGCCGCTCAGAGCTCTCACTAAGAAAGAGACGGCCTGGCACTGGGGTCCACTGGAGCAGTCGGCGTTCGAAGACATCAAGAGCGCCTTAACAACAGAGGACACCATGGCGTTTTTCGACCCAGCGCTTCCCTCGGAGATTGTGGTCGATGCCAGTCCGTTTGGCCTGGGGGCGGTCTTGACTCAGGTGGACCGGGATGGAAGCCTCCGTCCCGTAGCGTATGCCAGCAAAGCACTCTCGGAAACGGAGCAGCGGTACTCCCAAATTGAGCGGGAGGCCCTGGCGGTCCTGTGGGGATGCAGACATTTTCGCCTTTATGTGCTGGGGCGCCCAGTGACTGTGGTGACTGACCACAAGCCCCTGCTCCCGATCCTGGCGGGCTCGTCCTCAAAGCCCCCGGCCAGAATTGAGAGATGGATGCTCGCATTGCTTGAGTACGGGGTCACGCTGGTGTACCGGCCAGGAGCTAACAATGCAGCGGACTACCTCTCCCGGCATCCCGGAGTGCGTGGGGGAGTGGTGGGAGACACCTGCGTGGAAGAGGCGGACGACCATATCCGGATGGTAGTGGAAGGAGCAACACCAAATGCGATGCCCCTGTCGGAGCTGGAGGCTGCAGCGGCCGAGGATGGGTGCTTCCAAATACTGAAGCAGTCGATGCAGAGCGGATCCTGGAAGTTCGTTTTGGAAGCTCTCGCGGGGCGGACCCTGGAGGCGAAGACCGCCCTTGAACAACTGTGGAAAGTGAAAGACGAACTGTCATTCTCGGAGTCGGGACTCCTACTCCGAGGGGATCGTATAGTGGTCCCCCACTCCAAAGTAGGTGATGTGATCACTCTGGCCCATCACGGGCATCAGGGTGCCGCCAAGACTAAGGCAAGGCTGCGGATGAAGGTCTGGTTCCCGGAGCTGGAGAAAAGGGTCGAAGACTTTGTGGCAGCGTGCGTGTGGTGTCAGGCAGCCTCCCCGGTGCAGAGAGAACCGGCCATCGAAGCCATGCCTCGGGGGACCAAGCCCTGGGAGGTCGTTCATGCGGACTTTGGGTCCACGTCCGTGGGCACCCACTTTCTGGCCATAGTTGATGAGTACTCCCGGTACCCCGAGGTGGAGTTTGTGGAGTCGGTGGCATTCGAGCATGTGGTAGTCGCCGTGGAAAAGATATTTGCAACCCATGATTTTCCCCTGATGCTATGCTCGGATAACGGGTCGCCGTTCCAAATCGAGCGGTTCTCAGAATTTCTAGCCAGCTGTGGAGTCAAACATCGGAAGATATCCCCAATGTGGCCCCGAGCCAACGGGGATGCAGAACGGCTGATGCGAACGCTGAACAAGACATTTCGGATTGCGCAGGGACAAGGTCAGCCTCTCCAACGGGCCTTGTATCAATTCCTGAGAGTGTATCGCACCACTCCACATGCATCCACTGGTGTTGCCCCGGCGGAGGCTTTATTCCGGCGATGCCCCCGGGGGCTACTGCCAGAGGTACAGGAGAAAGAACCCGGTGTGATCAACGACCAGCAGGTTGAGGCCGACCGACTGACCAGGATCAGCCAAGAGAACGTGCGCCGGGGTCTTCATCCCCAGCGGCTGGAACCCGGGGATGAGGTGCTCATCCGGAACCGACATCCACACGGGAAGCTGTCCCTCCCTTATGAACCAGAGCCCCTGGATGTGGTCGCCGTGAAGGGGTCGATGGTGACGGCCTCAGATGGGCGATCGGCTGTCACCCAAAACGTCAGCTTCTTCAAGAAGTTGGGGGACTCAAGAACGGAACCCCCTCTGGACCCTGGTGTCGCTGAGATACCGGAGGATGATGGGCCCACTCTCGGTGCCCTGGCCTCTCCGAGTCGAGGGGCTGCTGCTGATGGACTGCCGGTGCCGGAGGTGAGCGGGAGGTACCCCCAGAGGGCTGGGCGAGGGAAACCCGCTTACCTCAGCGAGTATGTGTTGGGACAGTTGGAGGGTCATCCGGAGTAATGGGACCCGGGTGGCTGACATTAAAGGGGCATGGGCTCAGGACAGGCAGTTTGTTTTTGTTGTGTGATGTGTCGTGTTTAACTAATGTTGCAATTGTGTTTCCTCCTGAAAAAGGAGGAGTGTGGTGTTGGCCCGCAAGGGCTACGCACGCGGCGGCGTGACGTTGCACGTCGCCGCGTGCAGCTTGAATAAACGGGGCGTTCCCGGAAGCCGGCAGAGCGACCGGGGAGCCCGAAGCCGACAGACGTGTGTGTGTTTGCTCTGTCTGGTTGGGGGCTCACGGGCACGCATGGGGGCCAATGATAGACCCCCAACACCACCCACCCTTGGAAACCCCGGACAGGGTTTATAAAATCCCAACACTCCCGGGACACAGAGTGTGATTTCCCTGCACTATCCCAGGAAAACCGGGACGCCTGGTCACCCTAAATTGAGGCTCAAAAATTTCACCTACCTATATATTAAATATATATTAAATAAAGAAATTGGAAGTGTCTGCAGAGTAGTCCTGGGTAAACTTAGTTTTTAGATAGTTAAAACACACCACCCTCCAAAGCCCTACTGGCGCTGGTAGATGCCCACAGGGAAGTGGGCATGTTACACATTTTTCTATTTCCAGCATACCTATAGCTTTGAAGCCGGTAAAATAGCTCAGCACGTTGAGTGCCTGTTGCTGCAATCTGTGTTTGATTTGCACGTCACAGGTTCAAATCGTGGCAAGGTCGACTCTGCCTTTCATCCTTCTAAGGTTGAAAAGGTGAGTACCAATTTTGATCGCGTAATAATAATGTTTGTAAATATGTCCTATGTGAAGAGAGTTGGATACAAGCACTACATAAATAAGTTATTATTATACTGGAAATAGAACATACATGTTTTCGTTTATAAGTGAACATTTTGAGGGGGACATGGGATTCTCCGGGGTGGTTGGCATGTGGGTGGCTTGTGGAAGCTTTGACTAGGTGATTTGCCCCAAAAGTGACTCACGAGTATTGGCAGCTCACTACATTTTGAAGTAGTGACCCGAGTATATTCGAGAGTCACTTTTGGAGGTTGCCTGTCGGCCACTGTTGCTCTGCCACCGTGCTGTGTAGGTATTTTTGTACCTTTTTCTGTCATACTTTTAATTTGTTTGTGTTATGTTTTTTCTTCATAACTTTGATGGCTAAATAAAGATTTGACTGACTGACATATTGCCTGAATGGGAACTGGGCCCCCTGACGCCTTTTCCTGCTAACGGCCTCTGACAGGCTGATCTTGGCACGTAGGGTTAATCACCATCAGCCTTCCTAAGAGAGCTTTCCCGCTGATGACGACCTGCAGCGGAACAGCCAACCTTTAACAGTTTATGCTATCTCAAGGCATGGTATGTCCTGTGGAATTGCTGCTGGGGTGAGTAGGTGAGAGATGGGAGGAAGGTGAGGTTAGGAGTCGGGCACAGGAGGTGGAGCTGGTTTAGGAGTGGATCAGGAAGTGGTATTCCTCACTTTATTTGACTATCAAAATGGCTGAATCATATTTTGCCACGTGTTTGTAACTTTATTAGTGCAACAACAAAAAAAGATGGCGAGTTGGGGTTAGGTATATAGAAAGTGGGTTGATGGAGGAGGTGCGGAAGCTTACAAGGCGTCTTCCTCCACATTATGCGGTCAGTTAAAAAATTGCAGAAAAATGTGATTCAACCAGCTAAAGTCGGTAACACGTCATAGTTACCAGGAAGCAGGCGGTAATGCTGAACCCATTGCATGGTGTAGTGTGTTTTCTGAATCTAGGGGGCCACAAATTGAGTAACCGGGCATAGCCGAGTTATGCTATGTTATATGGCATTTTAATAGCGCCCAATGAAATTGGTATGGGCTCAAAGCGCTGTGGGATGAACGTCCTTGCAGGAACAAAGTCCACTATGAGAATTGGAGGATTTTTTGAATACGTGTGTGCACTTTAGCTAAAACGAAGGTAGGGAGGGACGACTAAGTCCCTGCTAGCAACCCAAGGAGATCTGGCTAGTGGATGGGTGCTGTGATAGACTGTTAGGAGAGTAGACATGCCAATAACGCACTTAGTACCCAGAGGTTTCTAAGCACGGGCCCAGGGATCAAACCTGTGTTGCTCCATGTGGTCTTCCTTTCAAGGCGGTAGCTCAGGGGCAACGCGCTGGGCTTGGAAGCAAGATGACACGGAGCAACGCAGATTCGATCCCCGGGACCAACCTCTGGGTATTAAGCGCATTATAAACAACCAATTAGAAAAGGAGACTGATTATGAGCGAGAAGTTCTTGCACGGCATGGCTGCACAGGGGTTACAGGTATGGGGCGGTGGCAGAGGAAGAGTGTTTCCTTAGAAGGCTTCTGGCCCAGTCAGCAACGCCTTGGGGCAGGGGTCACATATGTGTTGTTTACCATCTTCTGTCCGCACTCACACATACCTGGCCTTGGCACAAGCTATGGCTGCGCATAGTTCTGTTTTTCCCAAATATTCTGGTCTTTGAACACCACAGATACATGTGTTAAGCATGTTTTCTGCTGCTCAGTACATGAGATATTTTGAACATTTTTTTCTCTGCAGTTGGAGCTGTATTTTCTCTAGTATATGAGAACCTGTGTCTGCCAATGGAGGCTTATATTAATGACAGAGACACCATGTTGAGGGAGCGCTAGAGTCACTCATTAGCTGCTAGGCGACCTTTGTGGCCGGTCTGCATATTGAATTTGCTGGTTGAAGAGTGCAGGTGGAGGGCAACTCCTTTATCTATAAAGGAATATTGGAGGTCATGACTGCGATGGCGTGATTAAGATTAAATGACACATGTAAGAAACTGCATCAATGGCAAGGCCACATGAAAGGAATACTCATTTCCGCGCACAGTGTATTCATGGATCCCAGCTACCAAAACCAGGCGTGGCGCACAGTGGCACAGCGACCCTGCAGCAGCGCCAGTTACGCCCCCAAGAACGCCTCTCGCGCAGGGAAAAGCCATCAAAATCCCCAATCCAGCGCAAAGGGCTGCGCTAACCCTGTACCAGCACGGCAAGCGGGCTACGTGTATCACTGGGGTGCGCGGGAAGTGCTTCACGTCATTTCAGCTGGGTACGTGTATTTCAGGGGTGCGCTTGAAGTTCCACACGCGATTCCATCAGGGTACGTGTATATCAGGGGTGCGCGGGAATTTTCACACGTGAATTCAGCAGGGTGCGTGTATATCAGGGGTGCGCGGGAAGTTCCACACGCGAATGTCCTGGCTACGTGTATTTCGGGGTGCGCGGGAAGTTCCACACGCGAATCTCCTGGCTGCGTGTATTTCGGCGTGCGCGGGAAGTTAAACACGCGAATGTCCTGGCTACGTGTATTTCGGGGTGCGCGGGAAGTTTCACACGCGAATCTCCTGGCTACGTGTATCTTGGGGTGCGTGGGAAGTTTCACACGCAAAGTCAGCAGGGTACATGTATATCAGGGGTGCGCGGGAAGTTCCACACGCGAATGTCCCGGCTACGTGTATTTCGGGGTGCGCGGGAAGTTTCACACGCGATATCAGCAGGGTACGTGTATTACTGGGGTGCGCGGGAAGTTCCACACGCGAATGTCCTGGCTACGTGTATCTTGGGGTGTGCGGGAAGTTTCACACGCGAAGTCAGCAGAGTACATGTATATCAGGGGTGCGCGGGAAGTTACACACGCGAATGTCCTGGCTACGTGTATTTCGGGGTGCGCGGGAAGTTTCACACGCGAAGTCAGCATGGTACATGTATATCAGGGGTGCGCGGGAAGTTCCACACGAGAATGTCCTGGCTACGTGTATCTTGGGGTGCGCGGGAAGTTTCACACGCAAAGTCAGCAGGATACATGTATATCAGGGGTGCGTGGGAAGTTCCACACGCGAATGTCCTGGCTACGTGTATTTTGGGGTGCGCGGGAAGTATCACACGCGATTCCATCAGGGTACGTGTATTCCAGGGGTGCGCGGGGAGCACCACACGTGAATTGCACGTGTGGGTCCTCCCAGGTGGTCCCTCTACACCCTCCACGGCCCCTGCAGGTGGCTCACACCACAGGGGCCTACCCTGCACATGTCCTGCAGGCACCCCATCCACCATGGCCATGCCCCCCAGCCAACCCACATGTCAACTTGAACTACTGCCCACCAACGCATGTCCCCCTGCACCCCCAGCCACTAGGGGCAGCCTCCACCAGGCCCCAACCCATGTCAAACTCATGTTCCCCACCACCCCACCCCCCAGCACTGTGGGGCACCTGCCAGCAGGCCCCCACCCATGTCCAACTCATGTTCCCCACCACCCCCACCCCCCAGCACTGTGGGGCACCTGCCAGCAGGCCCCCACCCATGTCCAACTCATGTTCCCCACCACCCCCACCCCCCAGCACTGTGGGGCACCTGCCAGCAGGCCCCCACCCATGTCCAACTCATGTTCCCCACCACCCCCACCCCCCAGCACTGTGGGGCACCTGCCAGCAGGCCCCCACCCATGTCTCCCACCACCCCCACCCCCCAGCAGTGCAAGGCCAGCCTCCACCAGGCCCCCACCCGTGTCTCCCATCACCCCCACCCCACAGCAGTGCAGGGGCAGCCTCCACCAGGCCCCCACCCATGTCCAACTCATGTTCCCCACCACCCCCACCCCCCAGCACTGTGGGGCACCTGCCAGCAGGCCCCCACCCATGTCCTACTCATGTTCCCCACCACCCCCACCCCCCAGCACTGTGGGGCACCTGCCAGCAGGCCCCCACCCATGTCCAACTCATGTTCCCCACCACCCCCACCCCCCAGCACTGTGGGGCACCTGCCAGCAGGCCCCCACCCAAGTCCAACTCATGTTCCCCACCACCCCCACCCCCCAGCACTGTGGGGCACCTGCCAGCAGGCCCCCACCCATGTCCAACTCATGTTCCCCACCACCCCCAACCCCCAGCACTGTGGGGCACCTGCCAGCAGGCCCACACCCATGTCCAACTCATGTTCCCCACCACCCCCACCCCCCAGCACTGTGGGGCACCTGCCAGCAGGCCCCCACCCATGTCCAACTCATGTTCCCCACCACCCCCACCCCCCAGCACTGTGGGGCACCTGCCAGCAGGCCCCCACCCATGTCTCCCATCACCCCCACCCCCCAGCAGTGCAGGGGCAGCCTCCACCAGGCCCCCACCCATGTCCAACTCATGTTCCCCACCACCCCCACCCCCCAGCACTGTGGGGCACCTGCCAGCAGGCCCCCACCCATGTCTCCCATCACCCCCACCCCCCAGCAGTGCAGGGGCAGCCTCCACCAGGCCCCCACCCATGTTCAACTCATGTTCCCCACCACCCCCACCCCCCAGCACTGTGGGGCACCTGCCAGCAGGCCCCCACCCATGTCCAACTCATGTTCCCCACCACCCGCACCCCCCAGCAGTGCAGGGGCAGCCTCCACCATGCCCCCACCCATGTCCAACTCATGTTCCCCACCACCCCCACCCCTCAGCACTGTGGGGCACCTGCCAGCAGGCCCCCACCCATGTCCAACTCATGTTCCCCAGCCAACATGCCATCACAATCTAGATCCCAGGTCCCTATGGTCAGCCTCCAAATGCAAAACACCCACCCGAGTATTGCATCCACCCAATCAGAAATGGCAATTACATGACAGAACACCAATTGCAAGTTTCGAAACAAACACATGTCCCTCACATACACCCAATCTCAAAACCCATATCATGATATGCATGAAACCAATGAGATGATACTACACATTGAAGTTCGATCAAAAAATATGTATTAAAGGAAACATAAATAGATTCAAAAATAAAGAAACAGAGATGGGAATGTACAAAAATGAAAAGAAGCATGTCCGTGAAAAATAGCAAAACCAAAAATCATAATCCAAAGGAATGGTGTCCAAAGTCACAGTCCACAAAAGAAAATCCAATGGAAAAAATAATTGAAAGCCATTGCTCCATGGGTAAATTGTGAAAGAAAAAGAAAATCCAACAGTGAACTATGTACAGACGAACAAGCCAGGGTCCATTATCCCAACAAAAGAAATGAAACCTATCTAACAACACTAACTAATAAAATAAACTATATACAAAAATGTGGCCCATTGTCCAAAAGGTCCAAAATAAATTCAAAAACAAAGGAAACCTAACACTCTAGTCTGACGGCTCACTTTTGGATGTCCCGGGCCAGGGCATCATCGAACTCCTGCTCAATGTCCCGGAGGCGGTCCTCCTCCATGGCCCCAAAGGTCCGCAGGGCCGTTGACGTGTCCACCTCCAACCCCCTGCGGATTGCCTCGAGGCACTCGGCCCACCTCAGGGCCCTCCACATGGAGTTCTCCGCCCTGACCATTGTGAGCCGTGCCTCTTCCGCCCGCTGCCGCTCCGCATCTATGGCGTGGCCCAACCGCTGCCACACGGAAGACACTCTCTGTCCTGGGTCCTCCTGCCCTCCGGCCGATGCCTGCCCCTCCGATGTTGATGGCCCCGAGCCTTCATGGCTCCCACCACGTTGCTGCTGCTGCTGTGCCTCTGCCCGTGCACTGCCTCCTGCTGCCTGCACATCCTCCACCGGCTGGGGTGCAGTCGTTGATGTGGCCACCCCTGCTGGACGTCCGACTCCCGACTGTGGCAGGGATGCCTCCTCCACCAGCCTGGCTGCACCGTCAGAGGCAGCTCCACAGGGCACCCAGGTGACTGATGGGTGGGAAGATGGCACGGAGGACGACTGGCGCGTAGGGGGTTCAGTTGAGGAGGGGGTCGTAGCAAGCCCCATCAAACGGAGGAATCCGGCCTAGGTGACCTGTCCCAGTAGGCTGACGTGGTCAACGAGCCATTCGAGATGACGTGCAGTCTCCTCATGAAAAGACTGCAGGTCACCTCGCATGGCCCGTTGACGCAACGCCACACCAGTCAGGACAGGCTCAACCCGGACCCGGATAGCCACGTCCGCAGGCAGAGGAAGGCCAGTTGTCGTTCGCTCATCCCCTGCCTGAAAACGGGTCTGGACGTAGGCATCCCTGCTGGTGCAAGATGATGCAGGGACAGGATCAGGGACAGGATTGCACACAGGCACCTCCGCGGCGGCCTGTGCTGCCTCCTGTCCCTGGTCCTGCACTGCACCACTAGCACCAGTGGGATCCCCACCTCCAGACCCCGTCTCTGTTGCTTGCACGGCCTCCTCCTCCACCAAACCCCCCACCAACCTGGATGACTCCGTGCCATCTTCCCCCGTTGGGCCCTGTGGGGTTCCAGCTGCCCCTTCTGCTGCCGAGGAGTCCAACTCCAACCTCCGACTCTTGGAACTCCCCCCGGCAGCTACGGCCTGGGACGCGGCACCGGACTCCTCACTCCCCGACGAGATGACAACATGGGAGGGGAGCCGGGCCTTGCATCTCCGGCTGGCGGTGGGATCCCCGCCGCTGTGCTCCACAGCACCTTCTCCGCCCTCTTCATCAGTTGACGCTGCAGACAGGGAGAAATAAAACACAGACATCAGGGCACTGTACAATGGACACATGCACACATGACAGTTGTACATGAATGGCATTGGCAAACCTCAGACATGCCATCACAATCCCCAACACACATGTCATTTCATCTCGCACACATGAGCCATACCACAGCCATATCGCAACTGCCAGCACCATCCATACACATACAACAGCATGAGCAGGCAAAGCTGAGCCAGACATCACATGCAACACAGGAAGTGCACTACACATGTACACACACCACCACACTTGCATGCATGTGTACACCTCTGCCAAGTGTTGCAGTGCTCAGATGGGCATCCATGTCACATCTGCCAATCAGGCTTCCACATCCCACTGTCACATGCATCCATGTTGCATCACTGTTGCACCCTTGTCAAATACACACAAATGCACATGTACACAGTGCTGATACATGCAGCTGAAAACAACATACATGCGTGACATCATGAACATGTCTACTTACATACACATTCATCCAAACATGTGTGCCCACACAACTGCATTTGGCATGCAAGCCTACACACACAAGCACCATCCATGTCTCACACATTACAGCCCTCGCATGTGTTAGCCTCATGGCCCTGTACACCCCCACTCATACTCGACCCCATACAAACAGATGTGCAACCTGCACACTACTGAAACATCACCACACGCACAGCTCAAAATCAGGATGCATGTTCACTTACTGCTCGACTCCAGACGGGTCTGCCTCTCAAGGACCTGGACGTGGAGCGCTGGGGATATGCGTTCCAGGACCCTCATCTGGTCTTCCGACAAGTGGCCCCGGCGCCCCTTGGCATCCGCTGCCTTCAAGAGGCGCCGGGCCTTGTTCAGGGTCCTGGACCTGAAGTCCTCCCAGCGCTTCTTGACATGTTGTAAGTCGCGGACTGCCACCCCCTCCGCGTTGATGGCAGTCACGATGTCAGTCCAGATCCGAGTCTGTCCTTCCTTGTCGGCGCGGGAACTTCCGAAGAGGGCATCATACTGCCCCAGGACTTGCTCCACCAGGTCACCAACTTCCCTGGCACTGAAGCTGGTGCCCCTCTGCCTCTCCGGCCGGGGGTTGTCAGTGGTGCCAGATGTTGCAGTGCCCAACATGACAACCCCAGAGGCAGGAGTGGGTGGGCAACTGGGTCCTGGGGCTGGGCTGTGGAGCGATGGAATCCCAGTCGGGAGTCTTCGGTTCCAGGAGGGGTGGTCACAGCAACAGCACCCCTGGCTGATGTGCAGGCAGCAAATGGCAGGGCACGCGGGCAGCACGCAGTCAGGCAGCAGCAGATGGCAGTTGGGAGCGTGCTCGGGGCTCTGGGGGGCAGTAATTCGGCCTTCTGGGCAGGAGCGTGGTCTTCCGTGTGCTTACGTGTGGCCAGCTTGATACGGAGTGATTTGGCACGTGAAAATTCGGCACGTCAGCGTGTAATTCGAGGAAAGGCCCTTAGCGCGTAAGTGCTTCTGCACGCGTACGCAATTTCATTGGGCAGAAGGCCCCTCAAGCGCAAGCGCCCCTGTGATGTGACGCGCACAGGCGTGCATGGGCATTTCAGCGCGTGTGAAAAACTGCACGTCCGCGTGTAATACGAGGAAAGGGCCCATGCGCGTAAGTGATGTGACGCGCGCGTGCGTTTCCCTCAGCACGGGTTAAAGGTGAGCGGGACCAGCAGTTCGCTGTACGTGCCTTTCGTGGAGACCGACGTGTGTTGCTGCTTCCTGTTGTTTCGCGCGCCATCACAACTTCACAGCTATCAAGGACGTATCTCTTCTTTTGGCGGGGGTATTGGCTATGCGTGTTTTTCTGCATCGCGCTAGTCAGACGGTGAGTCGCACACGCTCTTTTTCCCACTGCGGGTGCCCCTGTGTATCGCACCCATTTTCGATGTCATAGTAGCCTGCGTGTCCCACGCATACGCGTTATTCGTGTTACTGGGTGCCACCGCGTACTGCGGGAGGTTGAATCCACGCACGCAGGCTGCAGGGTTGCGTGCATGGTTTTACTGCAGTTTTGGGGTGCCTGAGCGTTGTGTGACCCGTCACTACATCACCGGGGTCACATACAGCCTTGCAGGTGCAGGGGGGCTGTTAACATCTTGCTTCCCACCCCCTTCACCCCAATTGCCCACGTCAATTGTGGTGTACACCTCCCATTGGCACCACTCCATCTGTGCCGGCACTACTACATCTGTGCCATGGTTGGGAGGCCACCAAAGGTGAGGGGCGCCTCAGCTGGGCGTACTCCTCGTGGCGGGCGTGGTCGGGGACGCGGCCGTGGTGACCAGGGAGTAGGGGGACTCCAGGGTGTCCAGGGCGGCCACAGAGGGGGAAGAGGCAGGGGTGCGCCACTTGAGCACAATGTTGTGCCATGTGTCGGTGCAGTCATGCCACCACCCCCTGTGGTTCCGGGGGATGCAGCTTCTGCATCTGGCACTGGCGCCCGTGTGACCCAGCAGTCCGTTCCATCGACTGCCACGGGCCCAAGGGTAGTGGTAGCTGCAGGTGCAGCTGTGGACACCGCCACCCAGGCTCGGGGTCTGCCAGCGCAGGCTGCGTTGGCACTTGAGGAGCCCTTGGTAGATCTCCAACAGGACAGGGGGGAAACCATAGGGGCAGGCCGGGCTGCTCAGACCAAGACACGTGTCCCTGGGGTAGTCATGTCATCTGCTGCCCCGAACAGCCGGGTGTTGGCAAGTGCAGGGGCAGATGCACCCAACAGCACCCCGGTTGTGAGTCTGCCAACCAGGACCGTTGCGGTCAATGACCCTGCCACAGCTGATGTTGCTGCGCAGGGTCCATTAGTGGGCACCCAGCTGCCACTGACACAAGTCAGGCCTTTGGTCATCCCTCCACCTGCCACTCCCTTGGCTCAATCCACCGAACCCACTGGCCATACTGGTCAGGGCGGCATTTGCCAGCCAGGGTCTGTGCCACAGTCCAAGAGGAGGAAGGTTGCACCTGCAGCACAGGCTGGGACCCCACACACAGCCACGACCTCCTGCACGTCGAGGAAGAAGCCTTTCTGTAAGCAGGAACTGGACTTCCTCGTGGACTACGTGCGGGGCCACAGCCGTGATATGCTAGTGGGTGCCAATAGTCAGACTACGGCTGCCCAACGTGACACCCACTGGAAGCATGTTGCGGAACATGTCAGTTCATTCGGCCATGAGGTGCGCACGGCGCAAGAGTGCAAAAAGTGTTGGAATGACATCAAACGCAGCACTAAGGCTAAGCGTGCCTCTAATTACAACTTGACTCTGGTGACGGGCGGTGGGCCTGCACCAGAGGAGGAAAAGCTCACTCCGCATGAGGCACTCGTTGCAGAGTTCATACCAACTGAATTGGTCGAAGGAGTGGGAGAGATGCTGGACTTTGATGCCCTGTCCAGTGAGTGTTGATGCGTGTTTGTTGAGGACGTGTGTGTTTCACTTGTGGGATGTGTTGTGCATGATTGCCGCTACATGTGACGTGTACATGGTTCTGATGTGTAAGTAATGCAATGCTTCCGTCATGCATGTCTCCTCTGCCTGCATGCGGGGACTCCATGTAGGCATGCTCCCTTGCCCCTCCTCCGCCACTCTGCACCCCAGTTCCACCTTTGCACTGGTGTTCTTCAATCTTGCCAATGTGTACTTTCTTGTTCATGCGTCCTGTGTAGATGCTCACTTCCAGAGTAGAATCTGCCAAACATATGCCGTGTGGTACAGCCTTAGTACTTGATGCAGGGTATCTCACTTTTACTGTGCATAGGTCAGATGTCCTGCAGGGACATGAGTGCCCATTCATGCTCCATGTTCATTGCACGCATGCCCCTGTGTCCTTGACTGGATGATCACTGTAATACAAGTCCTTGGTTACATACATTGCCTGCCATCTCATCAGCCTTCCCATGTCAACTGTGGCTCAGTCCTGCGTTGCACACATGTTTAGGGTCTGACAATCTGTGTGGCTCACAGGCCTCAGCCTGTACAATGTCCAATGACTCTGTCCAACTGTTGTTGTGTCTTCTTCACACATGGGCGGAATCCAGAGTTTTCATCTTGTGTCCTGCTTACTGTCCCAGCATCATTTGCAGTGTTGTCACTTTAATCACATTAAGCTTTTGATGCCAGTCAACACTGCCTGTCAATACACAGGTGTATGGTCAGCCTTTTGATACCATGCTAGGCATCCTTGCTTTGGTACTGGGGTGGAGGAGTGCTTGGCTTCTAGATATGGTACACATTGAATGCACAATGCACGTGATGTCTGAATTTGACATTGCACTGCCTTCACATTTCCTGGCACACACCATGGAGTCCTTGTACATGTAGGCTGTGAGTGGCGTACACATTTTCTGCACTGCATAGACCCACTTCCATGGAAACTGCCACCTTTCAACAGGTCTGATCACAGAAGCAATTCAAAGTCGACCCAGCATGCATGCTAGGTTATAGGTTGTGTGTCACATGTCTGCCTGATGCGTTTGCTGTTAGTGTGTGTGTGTGTTGTGTGCTTCTGACATGTGTAGTGACCTTTTTTCTCTCTATTTTTCAGGTGATGACGCAATGGAGGCGGAGGATGGTGTTGTCATGCCAGACACAGGGTTGTTACCACTACATCAACCCGGCACTAGTGGGGGTCGTGGGGTGGTAGGCCACGAAAACCCCCAAGTGCTACAGTCCATCTTGTCTCTGGCTGCCTATGAGTCCAGCCTTGATGACGACTCTGACGTCCATGTTGAGTTGGATGAGCATCAAGTCCATGTGTCAGGGGTGAGTGATTCTGATGTGGACACTCCTCTGTCTGCGACACCTGCACTGAGGGATCAGACAGTCTTGGTTCCTCCGCCCGTGGTGGATCGGAACGCAGGGTCACCCTCCACACCAGTCACTGATGTGCCTGGGACATCACGTCGACAGGGACATGTAGTCGTGCAGCTGCGGGCGGTGCCAACACAGCGAGGACCCCGGTCCTTGCGTCCCGCAGGGGTCAAGCCCGGCAACGCGGTCGCCGCGCGCAACCGCAGTATACTGAGTGGGAGCAAGACATGACTGCAAATTCAGAACGGCAGGGGGCAGCAATGGAAAACATCGCTGAGAGCATGGAGCGTGTGGCCCGATCTGTGCTCCCCCTGCTAGGCAGGTGCTTCTCCAGCAGTAGGCGGCGCGGTCCAGGGCCCGCTCGCTCAGGCTGGGCATGGCGGCCTCAGACAGGGCACGCCAGGCTGAAATGTCGTCTCTGCGTCAAGCAATTGCTGCTCATGCAGAGGCGCACATGGATGCCCTGAGGGAGGAGTATGCTTCCCTCAGATCCACTCTGGGTGTCCTTATGATGTCCCAGAGGCAGCAGGCAGAGGAGAGGTTTGCACAGCTTGAGCGTACCATCTCGGCTGAGCTACAGGCTTGCCGGGAGGTGCAGCGGTTGTCCAGCCAGGCCTTGCAGGAGGAACTCCGTGTTACACGTGCTACTTTGCAAGAGGAAGCACGTGTATCACGTGAGGTTCTGCATGCAGACCTACGTCACATCGCCACACAGAACCAGGCTCACCCGTCCGGCAGACTTGCTGCCGATGAGGGGCAAGCTGCGGCTAGGCGTGGCCAGGCTACTGTGCCACGTCCTCCTTTCCAGGATGAGCCAGACTCGGACGACCATCTATCTCCCACATAGGTCGGGCTGTGCAGGCGTTGAGCCCATGGAGGTTTTTTTTTTGGCTCAGCATCATCGCATGTGGATGTTGAGCAGCACCCTGTACCTCCCCCCTCCTGGGTGCCTCCCCTCCCCCCCGGGTCGTATGTGGCCATTTTTGATTTTTATTTTAGCTTAGTTAGTTAAGTTTCTGTTTGATAGTTAGTTTAATTAGGTAATGTAGGTTTTCCATAGTTAGTGTAATTAGTTAATATAGTTTAAAATTGCTTGTCTATTGTGCTTTCATGTGACGGTGCGGTGCTTTGTGGCTTTTGAAGGCATCCACTGTCTGTTCCAGCTGGGCCCTTCAGGCTTGTCTTGTGTATGTGTTTGGTGCTTGGGGTCCTTGACTCACATATGCCACTCCTGCCTCCCTTATCCATTGGCTCGCAAGGATGGTTCGGTGTCACAAACTTTTATACAAGGGCTTTGGACTGTCATATCTGTGGCATGTCTGGTGCTGTGTGACTTGTGTTTACACCCCTAGTGGGGATGATTTTGGTGTTATTGTCCACTGTTAAGCTTTTGCTAGATGGGGTGTTTCATGATTAATGTGTACATTAATTTCGATGCATTGTGTAGTATGTTTCTTATCTTTACTGTAAAAGTGCTTGTTGCAATTCATGCTGTAGATAGTGTTCCACACTTTGGATGTGAAAGACGGACTGATGGTGTGATTTATGCTGTGACTCTCTGACATGGTCAAGTAATGAGATGCCTGAAGAGACACACACAGATGACTTTGAAGCATTAATCATGTGTTGCATGCCCTTTCTGCAGGGGGAGGAGCCTCCAGAGCACCTTTGCCAGCAGACATGGCCCATTGGACAACAGAATTCTGGACACGTTTGTTGGTGCCCACATGCACATGTGTGCATAAGAAGAGGCACAGGGATTGCAGACCTACATCCTAGAACTGCTGACGTGTTCCAAGGAACTCCAGGCAAGGTGAGCAGCACAGGGGGGCCACAACACAGCAGAGCTTGCACCAGGCGAGTTGCACATGCATGCTTAGTCACAGCACTGAGGGTGAGCTTGGACGGATATTGGTGTTGAAGCACACAATGCAGCTCAGATGTGTTGGTGGACTGATGGCTGTTGATTGTAAGGTTGTCTGGGACACCTGCAGGGGCAGTGGCACATACCCTCCGGTACACCAAGGTCCATCGAGGCACTTGTGTCAACCATGTAGCCTTCCGAGACATGGAAAGGGGCAGCTCACAGGGACATACAGCAAGGGACATACTCGGGTGCAGTGCATTTCATTTCCATGTACTTTATGATGAATGCACTGCCAACTTTGTTTCGGTCATGGTGGTACGCAACTTGCTCTGAAGTCATGGCTTGCTATATGGGTCTGTCTGCTTACCCAGTGAACATTGCATGTTGTGTGAATTGTGACACATTGGTGGCATGTTTGGTGGTGTGTTTTTGTGTAATTGGCACGTACAGGTTGTTGACTGTGGCTCTCTTTGCAGCATTGCAGTGCTCCTGTAACCGGACCTGAGAGTGCGCAGGCAGGAGGCCAGCACTCAAAACCAGAGCTAAGTGTCTTGTTGTTATTCTTTCAAACTGCTCTGCATAAGCTTGCTGGGGGGTGCACTAATGCATGGATGTATGTGTGATTCAATTTGGTATGTTTTTTTCCCCCTAATCACCCTGAATCCTATGCAATTTTGAACCCTGTACCCTCTACCCGGTGTTCCTGCTTCCCGTACCTATCCAAGCAACGTTCCCTAACCCTCTTTCCCCGCTGGGGTTGCGGATGCCTGTGTAAGCCCCGAACTTGCAGGCGCCAAAACCCTAGAGGGGGTGGTTGGTTCGTACCACTCCTAAGCCTGGACTACAGAAGGCCATGACAATGATGTCCAAGTTTGTTTGGATTGTGTATGTGTTCATGCAGGTAGTACATTTTCGTGCATTCCCTACTTTCATCTGTCATTCCTCCTCCCCTCTCCTGCCACTCATTCCAGTTATCCAGTGTGCCAACACCTGTCCCGAATGCATATCCCTGACCCTCCTTCCCCACCAGGGTCTCAGGGGCCTGTGTGAGTTTGACCATGCAGGCACCCGGGACACAGTGGGGGTGGTTGTTTCGTGACACTCCTGCGCCTGTTCATGGGACCTGTGACAGTACACATCCGTTCATGGTGCATCATACTATGTTATGTACCACACATGGTTCACATCCTGTTGTGACATTGTTTTACTGTGCTACCTTGGTTGCTGCATCTTTGTGGTAGTACTTGGCCTTTGTGAGGTACTGCTACGTCAAGTCATCTACTGGAGGGTGTTCTGGTTTGTTTTTATGCCTTGGATTTTGTGATTTTGGAAATGAGTGTGGATTCTGAGGGTGCAGGCACCTTTTTACACACAAGTGACGAAGGGTAAAGGTGATCCTGTGGCCAGGTGGAATTGAGGGTTGAATGCTCCATGACCCAGGTGCAGTTGTTCAGTGGGTCTTGGTCATTTGTGAGGGAGGGGGGGTTGTTGTTGATAGTTTCCTTGCCCTGCAGTGTGATGGGAACTCTGACATTGTAATGGTGGTATCCTATGTACATGTTGTGTTCTGCTGATCAATGCCTGTTCATGTGTTGTGTTTAACTTTCAGGTGCGAGGGGATAGTTGTGGTTTGACATGCTGGGGTGTACACATGGTGAATGTTCACATGTGATGTGTAGAGAACACTGATGGTCACTTGATTGCACATGCATATGTTGAGTGCATGTCCTTGCAGACCCACACACTTGCACTCTGATGCACTACATGTACTCCCACCCTTGCATATCCACGTGTACACTGTTTGCCTTCTGGTGCCCACTGTGTCCCTGCAGCACATGTTCTGTGACCAATTATGGATCCTGTACATGCGTAATTTGCTTTTTGATGTGGTCTGTCGCTTAGATGTAATGCTCAGGGTGTGCATCACACACAATGGCTGTTCACTGTGCTGTGCGCTGAGCAGTGTGTTGCAGGAGTAGGACACAGCACACAGAAGCTGCCGTGTTGATTTTGCAATGCACAATGTGCATGTAGACAGGCATTCATTGTTATGTTACGTCTACAACTCTTGTAATGCATTTGGAAATGACTTATTTTGGGTGGGAGGTTGTTGGTCTGTCATTTCATCTGAT
Organism: Ambystoma mexicanum; assembly: GCF_040938575.1. NCBI lineage: Eukaryota > Metazoa > Chordata > Amphibia > Caudata > Ambystomatidae > Ambystoma > Ambystoma mexicanum. The sequence goes on from NC_090934.1 coordinate 1,339,686,271, forward strand.
TCCAGGTCAGGCATCATTGTCTGATGCCACTGTACATTTTGGACATGGCAATGTGTACCTTATTGTTACTGTGTTGGTGTATGGGTATTGCTTGCCATGTCATGTTGTGGTTTGGGAGGGTTTGAGTGACATAACAGTGACGGCCATGACCTGTTTTGCAGGTGTGTGTGATGCATACCTTGCATGTCAGGGTCATCTGCTTCTCAGAGCAACTAGCTGGGGGTAGATCTCTCTCTGCGGCAGGGCCCTCCCTCTGGAACAGCCTTCCTGCCTCACTTGAACTTGAGGGGAACCATCTCCGGTTTGGGAAGCACCTCAAGACCTTCCTCTTTGCTTCTGCTTTCTCTCTGCCTCTCCCTTGCAGAATTCTTCACTGGAACTGCACTGGATCTGCAACTGGGCCACTCTCACCGACCCCGGTCCCTGGCCCAGCCACTCTCCACTTGCACTGCCTCCCTGGCAACCCCTGCACTGCGGTACTGTCTCTCTATCCCTACAGCCCCCCCTTCCCAGCACTTGTCTGCACTTACCTTTGCAGTTGCCACCAGCTGACCTATGTATTTGTTTTTTGGTCTACTTCCCCTGTACTGCACTCCCCCCCTCCCCTTCCCCTTGCACTTTTCCCTTCCCCCTACCCCTGCACTTACACACTCTAAATGACACCTGGCCTAGTAGTACCGTTGTCTGTATTCCCTTGTTCCCCCCTCCCTGCCTCATTGCACCTTGAAATACTTGTGTATAGGCCATATCATGTCATATGTCATATGTGTGCCTTTTGGTCACACAGGATAGCTTGTGTTTAAGTAGCTAGGGATGCAGACAATGTGGCACTTCCATGGCAACTATCTCAGGGTGGTAGGGTTGTGACAGTTGACTGTCTCTTTGTCATCATCGATTGTCACCTGGTATGTGCCAGGCCTGTGTGCACTCCGCAGGGGTGGGAGTTTAGGTGAAAAATGTGGCCACAAGCTGGGTCCGGGCTTCCTCACCACGTGCCCTGTCCCCTCCCATGGGCAGCGCCTGTGCCTGTGGTTGGCGATGTGGGGGCACCACCATGTCCACCGGGACGCCCTGCCGTGTTGCAACATTGTGCAGGACACATGCTGCCACAATGATCCTGCACACTACTGGTGGTGCATAGAGTAGCTGCCCGCCAGAGCGGTCAAGGGAGCGGAAACGTGACTTGAGCACTCCGAATGTGCGCTCCACTATGGCCCTGGTTGCAATATGGGCGGCGTTGTATCTTACCTGGGGTGGTGTGGTGGGGTTCCGGATTGGCGTCATCATGTGGTTGCTCAGAGGGTAGGCACTGTCCCCTGGGGAGTTGATGATAGTTGAGATTATTAGGGTTTGGGTATTTGTCGGTGTGTGACTTGCATGCATCTGCAAGGGCATTTGTACTCACCTAGGAGCCAGGTGTCGCCATGCTGCCCAGCTTCCAGGGCCCGGCTCAGGGCGGACATTCTGTATATGAAACTGTCATGGGTGGAGCCAGGGTAGTTTGCATAGACAGAGGTGATGATTCCCTTTGCATCGCATACCACCTGTACATTGATGGAATGCCAGTGCTTGCGGTTTCGGTAGATGTGCTCAGTGGCCCTAGGTGGACGTAGGGCCACATGGGTGGAGTCTATGGCACCAAGCACTTTGGGGAAGTGTGTCACCCTGAAAAAATCCAGGACAACGGCCTGCCTTTCTCCGGGTGTTCTGGGCATGTATATGTGCCTGCGGACTGAGGGGCGCGCTGTCATGATTGCCAGTACCTGGTGTAGGCAGCGTGACTGCGTGGCCTGTGAGACCCCCCCCACTATGGCAGTAGTCCGCTGAAATGACCCAGTGGCCAAAAAATGCAGGACATTGAGCACCTTCTCCAAGAGGCTCAATGCTTGGGAGCAAAGGGTGGGGGATATTAAGGTCATCTTCCCACTCCCTGACCAGGTCTAGGATGATGTGGGGTGGAAACCTATACCTGCCATAGACCTGGTCGTCAGGCATCCCAAAAAGGCTTGTCCGTGGTGCGAAAATGCGTGCCTTGGCTATTCTCCTCCTCCTGCGGTGTCCCACGATCAGTGCTGCGACAAATGGGGCATTCATCGTAGCTGTATATGCGTGTTTGTTGTTTGCGCGCACATTTGTACTGTGTGCGGGGACGCTTCTGCCTGCCTTCGTGTGGCGGACGCGTTGACGCCTGTGTGCGTCTTTTGCAGTGCGCGGGTTTCCCGTATTCGGATCCATGAATACGGGTTGTTCGCGTGCGTGTGGGCGTTCCGTGTAGTTCCCTGCAGTACTTCCCCAGTTATGCCTTCTTTTTCACGCGTTATTCCCCATTCCGCATGTTACGCCCACTGTTCTGCCCACTTTGGTTGTGTGCGCCGCGCTATGTGCACTTTTGCTGCGCGCGTAGCGCACGCCGTGTATGCCTGCGTGCGCCATGGCTGGATTGGGCGCACGGACAGCGGGAAACACGCGCAGCGTCTTTCTTGAATCGCACACGTGCGCGTGCGCTGCGTTTCTCACGCTTGCGCTCCCTTGCGCCTGCTTGCGCATGGATTTTCGGCGCACGTTTGTTCCATGAATCGTCCCTAAATGTCTGGTTTTGGTACTGCAAGTCCCTGGGAAAATATTTGTATCGGTTCTTAAACATTCACACCTTTTAAAGTTTTCAAAAACACTATTAGAAAAAAATATCCTCTCTTGGTTTTGTGTTTGTGTTGATTTTATGAAAGGCAAATGCCATCCGTCCTGTGCAATTTGGGTGGTTATGCAAAGCCAATTTAATGAAATGTGCATATTTCACCTTGAAATTCTAATTCATGGTGACTTCACATCTCATTGCGTTTGTTGATGAGTCCCCCCACTTTAATTTTTAGGACTTGACCCCTGAATAAACGGGTGCAATTCATGATTTCAAAGAGGGAAGTCACGGGGTGAAGGGGGTGCCCTATTTCCAACTCTTGCTTAATGGAAAATAAAAGAATTAGCCTGCAGTACGAGTCCAATCATAAAGCGATCAGGTAATGAAGACATCGATTGTATATTTTAATATGTGCCATGCCATATGTTGTGGAATTATAGTCAGAAAATGTGCAAGCATTGAATCTGCACACTCATTAGTAATATGCAAATGCGGTTAGATGACATGTTTCATTCTGGATCCATGCACAGTCTGCCCTACAAATGTGTAGTTTGAGTAGCATTAATTTCCCTTTACGCAAACACTCATCCCTTTTCGATGTATTTAGATAGTTAAAGTTCGTACTTTTGTAATGTAGATCAACTTTTTACAGGAAGACCTCCTAAGGAGGGATGGTCCCGAAGTTACAGATTAACTAAAAAAGTGGGTTGAACAGTTTTATTCCTGTGCCTCTTTCAAAAAAGTTATTACAACAGCACTAGTTTGCTCCAAACAGTGGGTCTGCTTCAGGTTATTGACCATGACCTTCCACCAAAAGTCATTCAAATACAAACCAAACCAGTTTAAACTGGCCTCTTGCTAAGCACCCTTGGTAGGTTTAAGCTACTGTCTGCTGCTCGAGGAAAACCAATGAGTATAATTAATTCACATAAATAAATGGCTTCATTCAACGAGTTTGTACATAGGTACTTCATGTCATGATACTAACTCAATCGATGAACATGTTTATGGTGCATCAACTCAAATCTGCACTTGCCCGCTCAGAATGCTCACAATGCCTAGTAGGACCGCCTCTCTCTATCATTGTTATATTTGCCTTTCCCTCCCATGTTCCCTCCCTGTTGCTGTGTGGGCGCTTTGAAACACAATTTACTTGACGTATAAGCGCCTTAAATGCACAATAAATAAATAAATAAATAATCACATCAATGTATCACACAAGATATTTCCTAAGTAGTAGCCTGAACTGTGTACAGCATTATATACATCATTTCAGGTAATAGAATTTCCTTGAGGTTTTGATGGATTCTAAGGGTGCTCTACATCATCTACATTATCAATAAGCGAAGGCTATGTGTTTATCTCGAATCACCCTCTCCTTGTTCCAATGCAAGTTTGGAAGGATGGGTCTTCCGCAGGTCGCGTGATTATGCATTATAATGGGAGCTGATTCTCCCAGGCACTCGTATTACAAAAAGACATTTATCTCCATGCTTGTTGTGGTTTGTCAAGAGTTGTAGTATTATTTATCTCAAGGGTAGGGTTTCCCTTCCTACACTGAACTTCTGGGTCTGTCTCTGTAGCTTGAAAGCCTCCCTACAAGCATTCACATTCAGGGAAGAATTTTCTTAAAGGGTCTAGGGCTGCTTCCTTTTCTCTTTTCTGGTCACTAGTAATGAAGGAGGGGATGAAGGGAGTGTGGGTGTCACTGTGACTAACCACCTCATGAACCTGTCTTCCAATAGGGATGGGGACGCTTATTTGACTGCGACTGTACCCTTCCTAAATGTGGGGTACCAGTGGGGTGGTCAGGGGATCCACGTGTACCTCCTCTGGGCCCAGCATCCACTAGATTGGGGTGGCACAGGGCCTCATTGACCACCCCACTGTGAGCTTCCAAGGTAAGGCAAGGGACGTTGTCACAATGCCATTTGAGATTATTAATTTTAAATGTGTTTTTTGTCTCTTAAAGGAGGTCTTTTCAAAGGTCAAGGGGGGGGAGCGGTGCTCATCCATCTAGCATCCTAGAACCAGTATAGCCCTCTTATGGATAGTGTTGGACAATCTTTAAAATAGTATCCTAAAACTAAAAAAGCTACGCTGTTTAGGTATTTAATCTCAAAAGAAGAATTCAAGATCTGGGTGGCTTTGGTTCCAAAATTGTTTATGACTTGAATGCCTCGATAGAGGAAAACAAGTTTATCGGGATTAAGAAAATATAGTTTGTCTGGACTCACAGTTGAAAACATGAAAGAATCTCAAGTCAACTTTTGTGTCCCACTAATACTTTATTGATACCAGATATCAATTCGTTTTTTTGTCCATATTGATACATGTCAATGTGAACGGTGGACCAGATAGGGTGTAGGGATAACTGTCAAATAGTGAAATAGTTCATCAATATGATAAGATATGATGTGGCATTTATAACGCGCCTGTACACAAGTATTTCTAGGCGTGACAAGACAAGGAGGGGGAAACAAGGGAGGACAAAATAACGATCTTACTAGGCCTTGTGTCATTCAGATCGCACAAGTGCGGCAAAGAGGGTAGGGGAGAAGTGCCAGGGGGAGGGAAAGGGGGAAGTGGGAAGTGCAGTTAACTCACAAGTGCAGCCAGCGTGTGGCTCATAAGTGCAGAGAGAAGGGACTTTGGGGTTACACATACGGACCCTTAAGTGCTGGGGAGCCTGGAGGCAATGCGAAGGCAACTGGGTCCGAGTTCAGAGAGTGACTAGGTGATCAGTGCGCAGAGCAGTCAGGTGCATCAACAGGATAGAGGAAGAGAGAAAGCGGAAGCGAAAAGGAAGGTCTTGAGTTGCTTCCGGAACCAGAGGTGGTTCTGCTCAAGTATGAGAGAGGCAGGGAGGCTGTTCCAGGGGGAGGCCCCAGTCGAGGAGATAGATCTGCCTCCAACACTAGGCTTGGAGGAGCGTCTGACCCTCAGAGAGTTGGAGGTGGTTGAGCAGAAAGCTTGAGAAGGAAGTTGGAGGTAGAGCAGTCCCAGGCCCCAGAAATCCTTGTGGACAATACAGAGGGTCTTGACATTGATCCTTGCAGCCACGGGGAGCCAGTGAAGAGATTTCAGAGCTGGATAGATACGATCCCTGGGCTTGAGGCCACGGACAAGCCTTGCCATCCTGTTCTGGGTAAGTTGTAAAAGTCGAAGAGTAGAGGCAGGAAGATTAGGAAAGAGGCTGTTGCAATAGTTCAGCCATAGTTCAGCCTAGAGAGGACCAGAGCTCTGGAGACAGTGAGTTTCTGAAGAAAAGTGAGAAAAGGAAGAATAACTCTGAGGAGGTGCAGCTGATAGTTTGACTTCTTAGATACGTCAGAGATGTAAGCAGAGTAGGAAAGGGTGGAGTTGAAGATGACACCAAGGTTCTTAGCCTCATAGGAAGGAGCAGGAAGAGGGCCAAGAGTGGGCTGCAAGAGAGAGAGGGGAAAGGAGGGAACAGGTGTCCCAATGAGAAGGATCTCAATAGATTTTTCAACACAAAAGGAAAGAAAAACTCTTTTCCTGTCTCTCATCTTTGAAATGTTTTCAACTCTGTGGGCCTGATCACGACTTGGCCATTACTAGGCCTACCGCCGAACTCCCGGCGCTAATAGCGCCGGATCACGAGTTTGGCAGTAAAGTAATTCCCCATTCCCCATTGAGCCCATTCAGGAATGCCCCATATCCCTATTGGGCTCAATGGGTAATTTTCGTGCTCTTACCCCCGGCGGATTTCCCGCCGGCGGTAATAGCACGAATTTTCGGCGTATTTCCCCCCAGTTCAGAGCTGGGGCAAAATCCGCCAAAGCCCTGATTCGGCAGACCCTTAAATCTGGCGGTATTAGCGCTACTGCCGGATTTAAGGGTTACCGCCGAAGTCGTGATCAGGCCCTGTGACTTTAAGGCAGGAGTCTGCAACCTGTGGCCCTATATTTCTTTTGGCCTATGACTCCCATAATGCATCATCATTGAATATGCTGCCTAGGGTTCACTGCAGTTGTAGTCCAAAACATCTGGAAAGGTAAGGGAAGCTAAGCTAAATATATCTGCTTTAAGGTATGTCCACAGTTCTCAGTGTCTTTCTCACAATTCTGTGTCTGTATCTCACTCTCTCCCGTAGCTCTAACTCTCTCAAACATAAACCTGTGCCTCTGTTGCTCTATCTCTCTCTTTCACCTCTCTGTCATTGTGCTCACACTCATAGAGAGTTCAACCTTCTGTACAAGCACAGATAGAAAGATAGGATGTGAAGATACGAAGAGTACACGGTAAGGGAGAGCTCTGTTCCCCAACCACCATCAGGGAACAGTGGAGGTGACTGCTCTTTGACCCAAGGCCTTCTCCCTCTTCCAGTTGCACTGGAACCAGGCTCCTCATGCAAGGTGAAAGATCCTCTGTAGGTGCCAGCCAAGTTCTGAGGATAAGAACAGAATGACTAACCTTCTCCTGGAGCCCATGGAATTGGGACACCCAGTAACTAGAAAGTCCCTCACTTTTAAATTAATTTGAAACACTTTTGAACCCCATCCACCCGATACAGGAGCTGCAGTAGTGGTTTTGGCACTTTACAACTTTAAATTGCCCGCCTGTATCTTGGAACTGGCTCCAAACAGCTTGTAGCGTTCAACATTGCCTCAATTTGAGCATCGACTCACCGGTGAGGAAGAATTTGACTCATCAAGACTCATCAAGTCTATGAGCACTACATCGAGCCAACAGGACCTCTCCTCGACCATGCTTAAACACTGACTCAAAACCTTGAAGCCATTGGGGGTCATTACGACCAGGCGTTAAGGGGTTAACGGCGCCATAAAAGGTTGCGGCGCCGTTAACCCCTTAACGCCTTACTACGAGGTCCCTTTGCGGCTCCCGACCTTAACGGCTGGTCTGGACCAGCCTTTAAGGTAGGGACCCGCAAAGGGACCTTGAAGCTAATTACGGTACCGCAATTTGCGGTACTGTAATTACCGCCTTTCCCGTTCCCATTGAACCCTATAAGGCAAAAATGGGAATGGGGAAGGGCCAATGGTAAATGGGGAATTACCGCCCCGCCAACCTTGGAATGGGGTGGTAATTCCCCATTTGACCATGGCGGAATCAGTAAGTTACCGGCGTTAACCATGGCGCTAATAGCACCATTGGTTAACACCGTGGTCGTAATGAGAGCCATTGTGTCAAACGAACCAACAATAACATCATCTCAAAGTGATTCACCTGCCGAGCTGTATCTATTGGACCATCGAATTGCATCGCCTTGCGCAATGACTCAAACCTCACAGAGAGATTTGATGGCGACTCAATGGTGCATCAACGCTGCTTGCCACATCTCACACCTGGTTTGACTGCAAGGAAAGCTCAGAGAAGCTCAATTCAATGATGCAGAACCACCAAAACCAAGAATAAGGTACTGTCAAGAAGCAGGCCCTCTACCCTCTAGTCAACTCTCTTTGACCACAGTGAATTGTAAGCCCCCTTTTCCATCCTTTTCTTGGAAGACACATCCTTTTTGAACATTGACATTGCTGCAATTCCTATACAGAAGACCCCTGCTCAAGTACCTCAAGTGCCAATCATTACATCTGCAACTTCTGTGTTGTTTCGTTGCAAGGGTAGGATTTTTACTTGTGTTGGTGATAATTATTTGCACTTTTTTAAAGTCTAGATTTGTATAGCACCTTGATTGTACAGGGATCATTTAATCGCAAAAATGCTTAAGAAAAAGTTGGTCTATATGATACAGTGTCCGTGTACAATGATATAGGTAGGAGAAACAACTCATGATTGAATATAAATCAGATGTTTGGAATTGTTTGCCAAAATCATCAGTAGTCATTTTAATACTGGCAACCACACAGTAGTTCAACTAATGTGTAGAATGTTGTAGGGTTTGTTGGAATCTGCATGGAGCAGATTTAGTGAAATTGTTTGGCAAATGGAGAACCCTTTGGGAAGTGAATGATATTATGGAATGGCACCATCGTCTATAACAGTGTTGCCAAAGATGATGTACGTACGAATGGTATGGGACTAGATAGGCTTACATTTTGTACTACATATACCAGAAAGCTAGATGTGTATGTCAAAACGGTAGAGGCGGCTCCCCACTGCATACCACTAGGTGAAACCTATAAATGATGTTATTAACATTATTTGGAACGCCAAGTCATGTCCTTTGTTGTGTTATTGTGAACTGATTGATTGATGTTTGTTGAAATGACATGTTAGATGGCGTTTAACTGTTTACTTTTTTTGTTAATATATTAGGGCCACTTGATATGGGTCTGGACTGGTCCCGAAACATGTTGTGGCAGTATTAAATAGTCTGTGAAGTTTATTGGATTTACAGAGATGGTAGAATGTTGTGAAACAAACAAACTATCCTGTTGTTGAAAGAGTATGCCAGGAATATGTAGTATGAAGGATTGCGAGGAGGCAGCAGGTAAATGTAGGAAGAGTTTTATTACAACTAGGGATGGAACATAAGTTAAATAACATTAAGGGATAGCGAAGTCCATCAGACTTGCTCTACGCCACTTTCAACCACCGCCTCTGTTCGCACTATCACGTCACCGAGCTCCATGGCACGGGCTAGTCCTTGCAGCGAACAGAGCATCCCACATGGCGAGATGAGTCCGCTAGTACGCATCCTCCCTTCTTCAGAGTCCAACAAGAAGATGTTTTTCTTCCTCCTACACAAATCCCATCAGATGTTGAGGTCTCTTGTAGGTTCTTCCGCATCTTGACCGGCAAAGACATTCCGCAGTGTTGCTAGGCAAGGAAAAACTCAAAACCACCTCTCCCCACCTCTTCAGCATCAACTTCTCCATCCACACCCTTCACAACAGATACTCTCTCCACATTCCACACCCGTCCATCATACACTCTTATAGCACGTTTAATCACTTCAGTCACCACATTGGGCTTGGACCATTTGCAGGGCCCATTCCTGAGAATAGGGGGAATTTTGATCCTTACCGTGTCCCCTATGACAGGAAGAAAAACCTCAGCCCCTCCCACATCTGACTAGTCATGTGCCATTTTGTTCCTTAACTTACTACATTTGATGTTATCAAAAGCACTCTCCAATTTCTCTCCTATAGCAGTATCCCTGCCCATCCAAGTTGGCACTAGTTTCGTGTTGGCTTTTCTGCCTCTACTAAACTCAAAAGGAGAAACACTGTTGTGCAATGAGGGGTAAATCTGTGTGCCACAATCGCATCCCTCACTGCCTACTCCCAATCCAAACCATTAGACAGTGCCAACCTAATGGCTTCTTTGAGAACTTTGTTAAAACGTTCCACAACTCCATTCATCTGAGGGTGGTAAATGGCACTCCGCTTGTGCTCGATGGAGTTTTTTTCGACAATAGTCCTCCATATCCTTTGGGCAAAACTGTGACCCATTATCTGTCACAGTCACCCTCGTGAAACCTTCTTGCTCACTGATCTCTTCCAAAAATTAAATCTATAACAGACTTAGTAGTAATGCAAGGTCTAATTAGCACCTCCACCTACCTGGTGAACAAATCATTTATCACTAAACAGAAAGCTTGTCTCCCATTACTCCACACCGGGCCCAATGCATCCATTCCTAATTTGTCCCATGGCCATTCAGGGATATCCGTCACAACCATGGGATATTTCGTATTCACACATACTTTATCACTTCTGTTACAAAGGTTACATTCCTGAAAAGTACTTTCAATTTGAAGATCACACCCCAGCCACCAGTAGTTGCTCCTTGTCCTCTGCTTCTTCTTGACTATCCCCTGATGTCCTTCATGACCGAGGTCTGTGATTCTCTGATAAACACCAAATGGTGGGATGATCCTGTCACCACACTTCAACATATCACGCTGGTTACTTAAGTCATATATCACATTCCAGTACGTTAACAGACCCAAGTCTTCAAGTGACTCTTCCTCCGAGGATCATTTTCTGTCAATACTTGGCTGAGTCTGTTTAATGTATTGCTCCATTGCCTCTTCCCTTTCCTTCTGTGGCAAAGGTACCGAAGCTAAAGTAAAAACCACTTTTGAGTTTTTTTTTTCCTTATTTAGCTCTGTTACATTTGTGAGTCTAGTCAAACACCTGGCACATACTTTATTGTGCAATTATATTCCTGTAGCCTAGCTAACCATCTTCTGATGCGACCATAAGCTCTGTCCAATCCTTTTGACATAATTATCTCAACCAAGGGTTGATGGTCGGTGAAAAATTCTAAATCCATGCCCCAAATTAAGTTCTTAAAATTGTCTGCAGCCCATTTAATCACTAATGCTTCCTTTTCAATGGTGGATTTCTCTGCTCCTTTCAATAACCTGGAAGCAAACGTTATGAGGACTTCCCTTCCATTGTCCTCCTGAGTAACTACTGCACCCATACCTACATTGCTAGCATCCGTTGTTATAAGTGTAGAGGTGGAGCCAAGTGCCCCACTCAAAATTCCACCCCCATGATGCCTACATGTTGGGAGCCAGAGTGTGAGACACGTGCAGTGCCAGTGAGAACACCTGTACCAAAATGAATTCTGAAAGTAAGATACCCATTGAGAAAGCAATATATGCACTCCGGAGGTAGATTTACGAAGAGCTTAGCTGGCCCAGCAACAGGAAGTCAAGGCCTCCGTGAGACTGGATGTTCATTCAGAAGCTACAAAACATGTGAAAAGAACAAACTACTGATTACCTGGAGTGAAAGGAGCTGGAATTAGATGGAAAGTAAACAGACAACTTCAGAGTCCAGGTAAATCTGCAGAAGAAATTTGAAGATCGAAGAACAGAGGCAAAATGCAGATTTGGGGATCAGTGCTTTCTCTAGATGGAGGGGGGAAGGAGTAGTTATTGGCAGAGCATGGGTAGTAATTGGTTGCTATAAACTAACCATTGACATTGCGGAGAATAGATGTAAACCTTTATAGCCGAGACTTGCTAAACTACTAACGTGGGTCAAAGACAAAGGAGGACCCTTACAGATAGTGCCAATGGACAGATCAAAGCTGTGTTTCAGAAAAAATTACAATCAAAATTGTGGTTGAGTCTCCGATGTACCAGGAATGAAGGATGGGACAGCAGTGATAATGGATCACTACTGGGCCTGTGGATCCAGAGTTTATATGAATCTGCCCAGAGATTGGGGAGGATGATGTTCTATAATAAACATCCATGTTCTAGGTTTGGTAATCCTAAAAGTGACAATACCATTGGTGACTTTCCAAAGGCAGATGCTTACCTGCTGAGCTGATAAATCGAAGGAAGAGAGAGAACTATTTCTCAGCCAAGATAATAGAACCTTTTGATTCCATTCCATATGAACACATGTTATTCGGTCAGACCTCATCGATATTCACAATAATCTTCATGCCAAGGATCCAGACAGCAGAAAATACCAAGTGGTTACAGATAACCAGATGGGAATTGTTGCAAACGATTAACACTAACATAAATGGTTTAAATGCTATCAAGGTGGATCTGAGAGCCATACAGCTGATGACTCTTCAGAACAGATATGTCTTGGATATGATTACAGCTATGGATGGAGGTGTGTGTGCCAAAATTTGAGAATCATTTTGCACATTCATACCTTCTCATGATAACGAGAATGGCACCTTGACAGAGGCTATAACATTGCTGATGAAGTTACACATCCAGATGATAGATGAAGTGAAAGACATTGCTGATGATAGTTGGTTTGGATAAGTTTTCTCATGGGTTCCACAATGGATGGCAGACTTGTTCAAGTTCCTTGGAGCCCTGATAGTGATGGTTTTGCTTGGATTTTGTGTGATGAGGATATAAATCGCACAATGTAAGAAGAGTGCAAAGAAGGCAGTTGCAATGAAGATCATGATTGATGTCGAATCAGGATGGGAGATTAAGGAAATGACAGATGAAGAAATTAGAGACTACGTGACCGACAGCATCCATGCACTTGAAGGAACGAACTTCCTGTACCCAAAGAACCACAAGAAATATGTGGGGAGATGGATCTTGTGTAGTCCAAATGGAAAATGCATGCTTATGTCGTGGAATAAAGATGAGCATGTGAAATCAGCAGGATGCCTGAAAGGAGTCATAAAGATATGGGTCCCAAAGAAGCATTTCTTCAGATGAGGATGTCTAGATGTAAAGGATGATGGGAAAGTGGTCAATGAATCGCCCAGAGGGGGGAGTGTAGAGGTGGAGCCAAGTACGCCAACTCAAAGCTCCGCCCCATGATGCCTATAGCCAGAGTGTGAGACAGGTGCAGTGCCAGTTAGAGTACCTGTACCAAAAAGAATCCTGGAAGTAAGATACCCATTGAGAAAGCCTTATATGAACTCATGACAATACAATGGCAATTTGAATGAAATTCCAGAAGAAGTATGAAAAATTAGCAAAAGAGAAGATTGATGACATCATGCGAAGCAGAGCTGATGCATCCAGGAAGGAAACAAGAGGATGAAGAATGTAAGCATTCTATGAAGATCTAAGGAGGAGGTGTTAAAGATGAGCAATATTCAGGTTCGAGATGAAGATGCTCATGCTACACAATCAATGAAGAAAACTGTGGGACGTTTCAACCCACTAGTCCAGGCCCTGCAACATTACTGTGCATTGCTTGCAGCAGAAACATCAGAATGGCTGCCGGAAAGCATGCTGCTCGCTAAAAAAAATCACCAGAAAGTGTGCAGTAAAAATCTGAAAAATAGGCCACCATCCACTTTTGCCTATGTCAGTGGGAACACAGGAGACCACTGCCAAAACCCATCATTTGGCTGCCCACAGAGCAAAATCGTTGAAAAAGAAACACAGAGCTGTTTTAAAAATCTGTTTTTCCATGGCTGTCAAATTTGCAAAAATCATGGCTCACAAACCACCCAAAAAGTTCCAACCTCCTTGTTGGGTGGTGAACATCATTCTACTTCAAGAATCCACATAAATACAATGGCCCTCATTACGACCCTGGCGGAGGTCCATGGTGCAATTTGCACCATGGACCATGGCGCAGAGCTGCCAACTCCGCCATGGGGGTTGGCGGACTTACCACCCTATTCCGACCTTGGCGGGGCGGTAAGTCCCCAATCCCCATTTACCCTTCCCCATTCCCATTTTTGCCCCATAGGGTATAATGGGAGTGGGGAAGGCGTTAATTACGCCACCGTAAATTACGGTGGCGTAATTAACAACAGGTCCCGTAGCGCCATGGATTTTTCCGCCCGGAAAAACCAGGCGTGAAAACCGCCATGGCGCTACGGGAACTCGTAGTAAGGCGGAAGGGTACGCCATGCATTACGCTGGCGTAATACCCCTTCCGCCAGGGTCGTAATGAGGGCCAATGTCCACAGAAGTATATGCTATCTGAACGAAGTTAGGGTGACCAGATTTTCAAAACAAAAAACCGGGACAGCCAACAACATAAAAGAGGGACTACCCCATCGCAGCTCACCAATGACCGCCCCTCCCCAACACGCCCCCACAACCACCCCCAACCATATTTCCAGCACTTCTCCTTTCTATAAACTGTATATAATCTCATTTGTGCAGTTTTGTCTGTGAATCGTGGCATGTTAATTCAAAACGAGCTTTAGCTCTAATTGATATAACATGGCTTGCTGTACAATAACTTCCAAGCCAGTTTCTGTGGCACAGTCAGTAAGTGTTCTGACTTGTACCTGAGAGGTTGGGGGCTCGAGCCAAACCTCCAACTTCAAAATTCTGAAAGTGTTCTGAAAAATAATTACGGTTTTAATTACCGTGGCCTCCCAAACATGCAAACCCCAGCCATGGTTTCAAAAATTAAAAAACTCCCGGGACCCCGGGACTGAGGGTGATTTCCCCGGACTGTCCAGGGAAAACCCGGACGTCTGGTCCCCCTAAACAAAGTCCAATTTTGAGGATGGTTGCTGGAAGAAATCTGTCAAAAATGGGTGTAATACCGTTACCTCTGTCAGAAGCTGGCGATTTTAAAACCTGTCATGTGTAAAGTTGTACATTGAACTCAAACTATGCCAAAGAAAGACTTTCTATCAGAAGCCTAAGAGGTGATACAATTCAAAACTATATTCTAAAAAGGCTTGAAGTAAGAAATTGGTTGATGTATTTGTTAAAAATGTCAGTTATATTTTAAGACAATTTCAGACATTGTGTTTAAAAGTTAAAGTTTCCCACACTGGGCTTCAAACACATTCCATACCCCTCGCTAAAAGGAATCTTTTCTCCTGTGCTCTGCTAAAAAACTGGCAGGCTGGTGTGAAAAGGAATTGGGAGGGGCACCCTCGCCTGTTGCTCTGAGTGCAGACAAAGGGCTCCCTTGAGCTGAATGGAAATGCTAATTTGGGGCGTCAATAGAAACTGCCCTGGCAGGAAAAAGGCCATGTGACTCTCTGACTCAGCCAAGACCTTGGAGGCGGGCCAGACTGAAAATGTGTATTAAAACTGGACTAAATATATGTTTAAGGAAAAAACTTATAACAAATTGTATGGTACTGACAGAAATATGAAACTTAGAGATTATTAAAATGAAACATTTGCTCACAGTTTAAAACTAATCTGGAATCTGTGCGATGTTCTGAGACTGAACCACACAAGTTTTTAATATTGTAGCCATTGTTGTTGTGCTAGGAACATGAAACATCATGCTCTACCCCATCGCAGCTCACCAATGACCGCCCCTCCCCAACACGCCCCCACCAGATGGTATGTGCAAGTATATGTAAACAATTGTACAGATCCGAAAATGTGTAACCAACAAAAAGCGTGAAAAAAATGTCATTTGTGAACCGAAACTCGTAGGAACATGGGGCTTGAACAGAGAAGTGCCTTAATTAATCTGTGATGTGTATATGTAATATTAACACGTTGTGCATCTTGGAAATATGTTTTTTGGGAAAAATAGATTTTCTGGGTAAAAGCAAAGGGGAGGTTCTTCCCTAGATTGTAAATGGCAGCATCACTCTGACACATGATGACACAAAGTTCCTGTCTCAAAACAGGGGACAGGGAATTCTCTGACCTATCAGATCCTTAGAGGGCTGGGCATAGACAATCAGCCTCCCCACCCACTTTGGAAAATGGATAAATAGGGACTGTTGAGGACCCAGGAGGACACACACTTCCACTCATCAACTGATCCACTGGCGAAGCACCCTGCAGGAAGATCCAGACTCCAGACTCTAGAACCAGACCCAGAATCCAGACTCTAGAACTTGGAAGCAGAAAGGCCCAATCCAAAAAGCTGAACCCTTTTCAGCAGGCCTTTAAAATCTAGCAACCTGATTTTAACCCCTAAACTTCCAAGGGGCACCACAAAATCCAACAGCCTGGCTGAGCTGTTTTGCTGTTCTAGCTAAGAACCTCGTGCTAGAACCAAGATCCAGACCCATAGAGCAGAGCTGTACCCAGATCCAACCCTTCAGATACAGTCCAAGAGGCCGCACAGACCAGGGGGGCTTGCTGAGAGCAGAACCCAGTGCCTGAGACCTGTCCGGTGGCGAGAGAATCCCAGCCAAACCCTTGACCAGATTTTTGATGGGCCCATTCCATTCCAAAGCCATAGGAGTGAGTATTTAGTATAGAACTGTCCATAGTCATCTCTTAGTTTAAAGTAATCCTATTCAATCCATTTTAACCTATTCAGAACTGCATTATAGAATCTTGTGTCCATCCTAAATTCTTCTCATTATATAGTCTGTGATAATTGTAGCGATAATCATCTGTGCGCTGATGTTTTCTGAAGAAAGTCAAGTGTCCAGGCGCACAGCAATCAGAGCGGAAGGTGCCCTGTTCTGGTGGTTGTCCCGTTGGGCATCTTGTACTTTCATAGCTCCTTAGTATAAGTCCATCTTGGTTCCTAATCTTTAAAGCACATCTTTCATTTTGAATCTTGACTCTGTTTCTGAAAGATCTACCTTCACAAAAACCTTTGTAACTTTTGAACTATACGTCCTAGAAACTAAATTTAAATGTCATTTCGAAGCTAATGTCCTCAGCTTTCAAAAGAATCCATCCTTATAGTTTTTTCCGCAATCGCATTTCCCACACGCAGAAAAGTTGCCGCAATTTCGCATTTGGCTCAATTTCACCACCTGTAAAAACAGCTATTTCTTGCTTTCAAGTTCTGAATCTCGTTTTCCATCTTCTAATCATTCTACAATCATTGCTAGTGTTGACCTGAACCTATCCTAAGCCACTCTCACTACTTCTGAATCTTATTTAGCAAATTAAAATCATTTTTAGCATTTTTCCCATTCAATTGAAACCACATTTAAAAGCAATTGACCTGTTTAAAATCATACCTGTTCTCTCTAAGCTTGCTGGGGGAATGGGGATTGAACTGCATTGTTGACTGTTATTCCTGATACCTGTGTGCCCTCATTCCATATCTTCATATTGCATGTTGGGGGGAGTGAGTAGTAACAGGGGAAAGAGTGATCATGTGGTCTTTTGGTTGAAGTCATATCAAGTTTTATTTCTGTGTTGGATTTCTTCCTATCATTGCAATCTCTTGAACCCACACAAAGTATTCTCTGCTACATTAATCCTCCTATTCCTATTCCTAATTGATTAAAGAGATTGTTGATATTGTAAGATTACCCATTGCCGATCATTGTTCATATTCATAAGTGTGATATTCATATATTATCCATATTTATAAAAGTGTGATAAATATATATTGTTCAATTCTTCAAATAAATCTTTTAATTTGCCAAACAAACCTACTTCTTGGCTCAGTGAGGCCTTGGGGGATTCAAAGAGAGGGGCATTATATAAGGGTACATCATCCAGAATTAAATGAACTTTTGACATAAAAATATATAAGTAAGGGTTTCCATTGGGCATCCCATACTAGGCATTGACTTAGTTGGAGTGCTGGATTGAAATCACTTACAGATTGGGGGCTCATGGCTGGGATTTCTGGATTAGAACTACCACTTGTGCAGCTTAATACGGTGTGCTAACTGACAGGATACATAAATCCTGTTGGGCTAACACGCAGTGTTACACTGTAAAAGCACCCCTCAAAAGGGAACGTTCTAAGGAACCGGTCTGTTTTGCAAATATTAAATAAAAAACTTCTGTAAGTCGGGAAGGAAATTAATATTTCCAAAATGGCGACATTGGTAGACATCAAGATAGCTAGAGAACACCTTTTACATAAGTTATTTGTGAGAGTTGAGTGGACTGAGCAGGACCAGAATGTGTGGTTGCAGGCAATCACCCAACAGATCACTGCAACTTTGTTAGATATCTGGAGAGATCAGGGTCCCTTACATATGGCCCTGATTGAACTATATATGGCTCCTAAGGCCAAGGATGAGCAAAACAAGATTGCCAAGATAGCCGCATATTTATATTTATCTATGGAAGGCCAAGATCTGGCAAGTAGGCAACTGATGACATTAGAAAAGGCCAAATCTGATCTGGACTCGTCTGAGCAGCGGCTGCAGAGTAGCCAGGAGTCAGAAAATGAAAGCAGGCAGTATATAGTTAAAATAAAAGAGGATATGTGTATCCTGCAACAGGAAAAGGCCGACCAGGAAACCAGAATTCTGGCCTTGCAGAAGGAGTACCAAGAAAGTTTGGTCTCTCTACTGCAGAGCCAGAAAAAGCTGGAGCAACAAATACATTTCAACAGGGCATGCACAAAGCAGGTAGCCACCCTGCAAAGCCAATTAGATAGAGAAAAAGAGGAGAGCAATAAATTGATTTTGAAAGACTTGGATACCCAGGCAGAGCTTGATGAAGAGCGCCAGAAAGCTGGTGCTCTTCAAAGACAGAGGGATGACCTGGCGGCACAGAGGCAGGCTCTTGCTCAGGAAAGGGACACCTTAGGCCAGGAAGTCTGTCACCTAAAAGAGAAACTGGAAGAAAATCACCTGGCCCTCTAGGGACTGGGTGGCCTCCAAAAAGAGCATGATAGATTGTTAGAGCACACCAGGAGGGTGGAAGATGCTCTGGCAAGAAAGGAACAGGCCAGTATGGACAGGACTCAGGAGGTAACCCTCCTGCAGCAAAGACTGGCCCAGTACTCAAAAACAACCCAGGAAGCACAGAGAGAAAATGAGGCTCTCTGTGAGAATAATGACAAGCTCCAAAGGCAGGTAGCCATGCAAGAGAGACTGATAGAGACTAGTAAGGCCATGATTGAGGAACAGAAAGCTCAGGTTCTTGCATGGCAACAGGGAGCAGGGGCTGATAGAGATGAGGTTCGCTGGGAAAGGTAAACACCTGAGCATAACCTCAGGAACCCTAGTACCAGAGGCCGTTATCTCTCCCAGTCCCTGGACTTTGCCACCCCCATGACCACTGGCACACATGAGCCCAGGGCCACAGGGATGGCAGATTACTATCCAGTCAGAAGTATGGGGCTCATAGGCCAGTACCTCCCAGGAACGGATGGGCGGGCCCCTGGGTATGGGTACCCAAGTACTGTGAATTTTTAGTGGGGAACTCCAGGAGGGTAGGCCTACTAAGGGCATCCTAAAAACCTCTGCCCAGCTAGGACAGTGGGGGGGTACCCATCAAATCCTGGGAGCAAGGAGGAATCAGAAGACTCCTCTGACCACCCCAGGACATGCTAAGTATTCTGTTTGGGAGCACTTAGAGCTCTTTGAGCAGATAATGGAAACTTTCCATTTGAAAGACAGTAGTAGCTGCATTCAGTATGTGAAATGGACATTGTCACCAGAATACTCCAGTTTTTTTGTGGGGCTAGAGGACCACAGTCATTCTAGATGGTCCACCTATAGGGCGGCCATGTTGAAGCATTTTTCTGTACACAGAAATCCCCAAGAGGCTCGCAAGGCAGCCTACAACTTGCAATGTGGGGAGGATCAGGCCCCACAAGAATTTGTGCAGGAACTAAAGCGTGCCTTTGCACAGACTACCAGAAGGGTGCGCACAGACAGCAGAGAATTTGTTAATACTTTTTTCCACGCTCTACCAAAGTACATCATGACCCAGCTAGTGAGAGATTTTCATGAGAAAAAATCACTAGACTGGGTCATTGAACAGGCCACCCGGATCTATGAGGTGCAGAAGCCCATAGACAACAAGAATACTCAAAAAAGCCCCCAAAACAACCAACCCCACTGCTGCTGCTAAGGTGGCAGAGGTAAAGGTTGCCCCCATTTTAGATTTGGAGATGGGGGGGGCCTAAAAACTTGCCTGCACAACAGAATAATCCCAAGCCCAGAAGGCCCTCGGGCCACTCACAGACAGGGAGCCAAGGAGGTAGTCCCACAAATGGGATCCCTCACTCCCCTGACTCTGTAAATCCCCGCAACAAGGGGAACAGGCCCAACCTGCGTTATGTGTGGACTCCTCCAGCCCAGGGGGGGATCCAACCAGGCACCTAAACCAGGGAACTTCCCTCCTAACTTCCCCCAGGAGGGCAGAAACTCCCCAAATCCGGGACAGAACTTCTTCCCCAGGTATCCACAAAACGTTCAACCCCAAAATCATCCATCCTTCTTTCCCCAATTTCCTGAGCCCAGACAACCTAATCCGGGAGAGGGGAGGCCAAGGGTGGAGGGGTACCCAAATCTTCCCAACTAGGTGTACTACCAGAGAAGGGATAGCTACCCTTCCCGGGATCAGCCCAGGGGAGAAATGAGAAACCTGTATCAGCCTGAGCGGGTTTCATAGCTAGAGCGCCAGGTCCAAAATATGGCACAGGATCTGGGTCACATGCTGAGGGCACAACAGAACCCTCAGGTGGGCATGCCAGCACAGAATGCCGCAAACTCTGGACCTGGTGCTCCAGAACAATGACGGGGGCAACACCCTGACAACCCACCGGTTCCCAGGGAGGAGGCACAAGGGGAAGGGGTTGTAAAGCCTCGGAGGAAGCTTCCTTCCCCACTTGTAAAAAGCACCTGGAAACCCAGGAACCAGAACCAAAATCTCCTGCCCCTGAAAGTCTGCCACCCAAGAAGCAGAGAGGGGGTAGGAGAAACAAAGTACCCAAACAGACTCATTTTGTGGAGGAGGTACAGATCTTCCAATTTGAAGGAGAGGTCTCCTCAGAGGATCCTGGGAAATGGATCTTCTCCTTCAGAGAGGGGGAACTCCTCCCAAAGAAAAATGGGTCCCAAATGATTCAAATCCAGACTGGGTAGATGTGGGGACTGAGCTAGCGCCTCCCATCATCCAATCCCAGAACCAAGAACATGAACATCCTCAGGTTCAAACCCATTCTGGTGACTGCCTCCAAAAATGGGGGGCGGCCCAGAACCGGAACCAGGGGAACTCAAAACTTCTCCCATCTCTAGTTGCCACCTTTTTCTTTCAGATTCCCTAGGCTCCCCACAGAATTCTGTCCAAATCTCTTCTCTCTCAATGTCCAAAACTAAAAAACTAGCCCACCTGTTGTCCAGAAATGTGCATTATCTGTGGCCCCTTGCAGAGAAGGAGGGAAGATACTATGCCCCAGTTCAAGTACAGGGGCAGGGTACAATTTTGGCACTGGTGGACACTGGATCCCAAGCTACCCTTCTGTCCAAAAAGGTCTTTGATAAACTGATTCAGGAAGGGGGGAGAAATACCAAATTCCTCTCACCTCTCTTCCTGGACAACTTCAGAACTTTGACGGGAAGGAAATTCCCGTCGAGGGGACTGTGGATTTGGACATTAAAATTGGGCGACACAAGGTGAAGCACCCAGTCATATTTGTGACTCCAGAGGGCACCCCTTGTTTACTAGGAAACAACCTCCTGAGAAGGTTGTCACCCGTAATAGACAGTGTAAACAAGGTCCTCTGGACCCAGACTAGGCGACCAATAACATTGAAACAGAGCATCAACCATGTTAGTTTAAACGGCACCTGCCACATTGTTGAACAAAAATCTGACCAAGTAGAATTTCACTTCCAGAACAACCAAATTGCAGACGTGACAGTAATAGCAGTAGGACAACAGACTGGTGATGGGGGGTCCTCTCTATTTCTGAAAATCAACCTTCCTTCGAGTCTAAGGTGGCATGCCACACTGGAAGGAAACATTCTGAAATTCTTTACCAATCCACAATCAGACATTCCCACTCCTATAGTCCAGAAAGATGAGAAATCAGCTCAGAGCCTTGCTGATATTCAGCAAATTGGAGAGCAGTTGTTCATCCCTGTTCAGTTAAATAAAGGGAAGGACTCTGTTCTCGCCCGAGTGTGGGTGAACAACGGTAAGAGCTTCATCAGCGAAGCCATGTTCCGCCAACTCCCAAAAGATCCAGCCATTCCCACATTTACACTGATAGACAAATGGGAAATGGATCTGGAAACACCCAATTCCAAACATCTCCAGCCAAGCAGGTGTATGCTCAAAATCTCCATAGGCAACAAGAGCATAGTTCATAATTGTTGGGTAGTGCGAGACGTCACTGCCGCCTTTTACTTGGGCGGTGATATTCTCAATCGCTTTGCCATTAGTTTGGACCTAATAAACTTCAAAGCTTGGTCCCGATTGGCGGATAATCCCATGGGCTTTGATGAACCAGAGAAAGCATTTAGGTCAGCTCAACTGCTGCCTTATGCAGTTGAAATTCAGATTGGAGAGGAAGTCACCATCCCAGAAAGGACCCGACAATTCTCCCTGGAAGTGAAAGTTAAAAGAGGACAGAAATTGAAAAACCCTGATGCTTATATTCATCTAAATGCTTCTCTCCAACAGCAAGGGACGGGGGTAAACCCAACACCATTAGTCAAGATAGAACATGACACCATTCCAAATGACACCATTCAAATTCAGGTGGATAAGAGAGACTTAAAGAGTATCACTTTAGCCGCAGGCACCATTATTGGAATGGTGGTTGATGACCAACATTTTTCCAATGATTTAGGCAATTAACTGTTAGGACCAATACAAGCTGGCTTTTACCTTTGGGGGCCAGCAGTACACATGGACCCGGACTCCTTTCGGATACATCAACTCCGGCAATGTGTTCAAAATGTTTCTACATAAGGGCATGCCCGACCTGGGTGAAAGGGGTAACCTGGCTTATGTAGATGATGTCCTCATCAAAATTTCATCTGTGGAAGAACACATAGCAGAGATCCGTTATGTTCTGACACAGTTGAGGGCAGTCAGAGAAAAACTTTCCTTTCAAAAGGCACAGTGGTGTAGAACCGTGTCAATTTCTTGGGGCATGAGATTACTCCTCAGGGTCTCTGTCCCCAGGAAAAGAAAGTGGAAGCACTCGAGAAATTGAAAGACCCCACAACTCTGCGGGAACTCAGGAGCCTCCTTGGACTGACTAATTACAGTAGAAAGTTAATTGAGGGATACGCAGAGATCACAAGACCCCTGATTCATCTTTTGAAGGGGGGGGTCAAGTGGGAGTGGGATCCAGAACAAGCCGAGGCAGTAAGACAACTCAAAAGAAGCCTCTCACAAGCGCCTTGCCTAGCTTACCCTGTCAGAAACAAAGAGTTCTTCTTGGAGACAGGGTTCTCTAATACATGCTTGACTGCAGTATTATATCAAAAGCATGACAAGGTCAATAAAGTAATCTCCAATGCGAGAAAAACTGTATCCTCTGTGGAGGAAAAATTCAACGATTGTGAGAAGGCACTCCTGGTAACGGTATGGGCATTGAAGAATTACCGCCCGTTTATCCAGGGGGAACACATAGTGGACACTCCACACCAGCCTCTGTAATATCTCCAAAGTGACAGAATCCGGGCTGGAAATGTGAGTAATTCCCGAATTACTTCCTGGATTTTGTCAATGCAAGGGTTTCCTGTGGAGGTCAGATATGGCCAAAACAAGAAGAGTCCCCTCGCGCAAGGTCTGGCTGACTTGCATGATTGTGCCAGAGAAAACTGTCTCGAGGAATAAAGTCTAAAAATCAAGGACAACATGGAGGCATACCTCAATTCCCCACACAAAGTCTTTGAAGGAGACAAGTGTGAGGGAATGACCACTGTCTATGTGGATGGATGCTCTTACCATGTTGACAACAACGGGGAAAAAGAACTTGTGGCCGGCGTAGGGAATGCATGGGTGAATGAGTCCCCAGAACCCTCTGCTGGGTACAAGATTGGTCCCCGAAGTAGTCAAGTGGCAGAGTTGATGGCTGTGCATCAAGCCATCCTCACTGCTGTCCAACATCAACTCCACAAACTGGTCATAATCACTGATTCGGATTATGTACGGAACGGGTTCATGGAGCACCTGGTTAACTGGAAGACCAGAGGCATGTTATGTGCTAACAACAAACCATTGAAACATGGGGAATTAATTCAAAACATTGATGATCTGGTCACCTCAAATGGGATGACCATCTACTGGAAAAGATCAAGGGTCATTCCAAAGTAGAGGGACCAGACAAAACTGGAAATGACTTAGCTGATCAGTTGGCCAAAACCGGGGCCATCCAAGGGGATCTAATTGAGATTGAGTCCTTGTTGGGGGAAATCCAGGTCACTGCTATCACTAGGTCCCAGACAAATGCTCACAATGACCTCTCAACTGCACAATGGAGTAAGGAGACCCCAGATGCCGATTTAATTCCGGCTCAAAAAGGGGATCGAGTAATTGGTAAGTTTTATCAACACATTGAGGACCCTGATAACTTTCCCCTGACGGATACTGATTACATTGGGAAACATGACCTCAGAGTGTTTATGAAATGCCCAAAAATGTTCCGAATCCAAGGCGGTTTGTTGGTGAGGAGATCCCTAGCTGGCCATGATCAGTGGATGGTCCCTACCTCATTCCGAAGTCTGATGTTAAGTCACGCCCATGATGCAGCCACAGCCGTTCATAGGGGGTTTCATACAACACTTGAAATCTTAAGAGAGGTTGCATACTGGCCACACATGGGGTAGGACCTCGACCAATACTTGAAGGGGTGTCTTGTGTGTGCACAATTTCAGCCAACATCCCTCACACCGTGCGCCTCTCCAAAAGAGGGGGATGACACTGCCATGGTCAGATTTGCAAGTCAACTTTATCGGGCCTGTGATTCGCTCCTCTAGGGGAAACAAGTACATGTTGACCGTGACTTGCTTGTTTACGAAATGGGTGGAATGTCTCCCGGCCCCAAACTGCAAGGCAGAAACAGCAGCTGCCCTGATGATCAACCACATCTTTTCGCGTTTTGGACTACCCCAAAGGATCGAGGAAGACCGAGGTAGCCATTTCACCAGCAAAGTAATGACAAAGATGTGGGAGATACTTGGGGTTAAAAGGAAGCTACATATTGCTTACCGGCCAGCCTATAGTGGTGCTGTAGAGAGATATAATAGAACAATTGTGAGCATATTAAAAAGGTTTGTGGTAGATTGTGGGCCAAGTTGGGATATTCGATTACCTCTTGTCCTAATGGCCATCAGATCTACCCCTTCATCTGCAACTAAAATGTCACCGTTTGAGCTGATGACTGGACACAGGATGGTGCTTCCCCAGCATCTGCTCTACAGGACCCAAGAGCAGACATTGATCAATGCCTCCACAACTCATGAGTATGTTGAAAATCTAAGAAAACACCTTCAACATGCTTTTTCCTATGCTCAGCGAAATCTAGAGAGATCTGCAGACAGCATGAAGACCCACTATGAATTAAAGACTACCAGAAAAGAATATAATGTAGGAGACCGGGTCTACTTATTCAATTTCCAAAGGAACCAGGCCAAACAGCAAACATTTCTGCCTACCTGGAGGGGTCCTTTTGAAATTGTAGACAAAATCTCACCAGTCGCCTACAAAATCTGCATCCCCAAAGGTAGTTTGGCAGAGGGGTAAGATAAGTGGGTCCATATTAATCAGCTAAAGTGTTGCCATCCTAGGCACACTCTGCAGCAACTGGAAGAGTCTTCTGGAACCCCAGAGGGGGCCACTCCAGCTCCATAAAATTACAACACTAAAATATTCCATACATAGGCCCTCATTACAAGTCCGGCGCTGGACCATGGTGCTATTAGCACCATGGTCCATGCCGGAGTCCGGCATGGCGGATGGCGGAATTACCGCCCCATTCCAAGGTGAGTGGGGCGGTTATTCCCCATTCACCATTTGCCCTTCCCCATTCCCATTTTTGCCCCATAGGGCATAATGGGGATGGGGAAGGCGCTAATTACGGCTGCCGTAATTAGCACCAAGGTCGCTTAGCGCCTTGGACTTCAACGCCTGCAAAAAGCAGGCGTTAAAGTGTGAATCGGGCGTTAAGGGTTAACGGCGCTGACGGCGCCGTTAAACCCTTAACACCTGACTTGTAATGAGGGCCATAGTCTATAAAATATAATAATAAAAATGTCTCCTGATTATCAAAATGTATGTGTCCGCCCCTCTACAAAAATAGTGGTGGGGAAATGTCTACAAATATGTTTTTGTTTTGTCATCCTAGGAGAGATAACCTATAGTTGATTGGAAACCATGGAGACTAACCAAGGAGGACTACCCAGGGACCGGGAGCAAAGATCTGAGAGGCCCAGAGTATCGCTCAATACTCCCATCAGGACTGGCGAGGAGAACCGATCAATCCACCCCTGACGGAGGAAAAGATGATGAACTTTGCCATTTGTGGAATCAGAAGCGATGAAACTGACATCCCAGTCTTGTGAATTCCCATTGATGGTCGATCAACGCCAATCGCAAGAGGGAGGGCGTGTGGGATGTTTCAACCTACTAGTCAAGGCCCTGCAACATTACTGTGCATTCCTTGCAGCAGAAACATCAGAATGGCTGCCGGAAAGCATGCTGCTCGCTAAAAATCACCAGAAAGTGCGCAGTAAAAATCTGAAAAATAGGACACCATCCACTTTTACCTATGTCAGTGGGAACACAGGAGACCACTGCCAGCACCCATCATTTGGCTGCCCACAGAGCACAATCATTGCAAAAGAAACACAGAGCTGTTTTAAAAATCTGTTTTTCCCTCGCTGTCAAATTTGCAAAAATCATGGCTCACAAAACACCCAAAAAGATCCAACCTCCTTGTTGGGTGGCGAACATCATTCTACTTCAAGAATCCACATAAATACAATGGGCCTCATTCCAAGTACGGCGCTAACCAATGGCGCTATTAAGGCCTTGGTTGACGCCGTACCCGGACCGGCAGCGCCTTGGTGGATGGCAGAATTACCGCCCCATTCCAAGGTTGGCGGGGCGGTAATTCCCCAAACCCCATTTACCCTTCCCCATTCCCATTCTTGCCCCATAGGGCATAATGGGAGTGGGGAAGGCGTTAATTACGCCACCGTAAATTACGGTGGCGTAATTAACATCAAGGTCCCTTAGCGCCATTGTTATTAACACCTGCTAAAAGCAGGTGTTAAAACCTCCATGGCGCAAAGGGAACTCGGAGTATGGCGGTAAGGGATTACCGCCACCGCTCTCGTTAGCGGTGGCCGCTATCCCTTACCGCCATACTCGGAATGAGGCCCAATGTCCACAGAAGTATATGTTATCTGAACAAAGTCCACTTTTGAGGATGGTTGCTGGAAGAAATCTGTCAAAAATGGGTGTAATACCGTTACTCACTTCTGTCAGAAGCTGGCGATTTTAAAACTTGTCATGTGTAAAGTTGTACATTGAACTCAAACTATGCCAAAGAAAGACTTGCTATCAGAAGCCTAAGAGGTGGATACAATTCAAAACTATATTCTAAAAAGGCTTGAAGTAAGAAATTGGTTGATGTATTCATTAAAAATGTCAGTTATATTTTAAGACAAGACAATTTCAGACATTGTGTTTAAAAGTTAAAGTTTCCCACACTGGGCTTCAAACACATTCCACACCTCCTCCTTAAATAAAGGAATCTTTTCTCCTGTGCTCTGCTAAGAAACTGGCAGGCTGGTGTGAAAAGGAATTGGGAGGGACACCCTGGCCTGTGGCTCTGAGTGCAGACAAAGGGCTCCCTTGAGCTGAATGGAAATGCTAATTTGGGGCATCAATAGAAACTGCCCTGGCAGGAAGAAGGCCATGTGACTCTCCGACTCAGCCAAGACCTTGGAGGCGGGCCAGACTGAAAATGTGGATTAAGACTGGATTAAATATATGTTTAAGGAAAAGACCTATAAAAAATTGTACGGTACTGACAAAAATATGAAACTTAGAGATTATTAAAATGAAAAATGTGCTCACAGTTTAAAATTAATCTGGAATCTGTGCGATGTTCTGAGACTGAAACACAAAAGATTTTAATATTGTAGCTATTGTGGTTGTGCTAGGAACATGAAAAATTACAGAAGTATGACCAGATGGTATGTGCATGTATATGTAAAAAATTGTAAAGATCCGAAAATGTGTAACCAACCAAAAGCGCGAAAAAACTGTCATTTGTGAGCCGAAACTCGTAGGAACATGGGACTTGAATAGAGATGTGCCTTAATTAATCTGTGATGTGTATATGTAACATTAACAAGTTGTGCATCTTGGAAATATGTTTTTTTGGGAAAAATAGATTTTATGGGTAAAAGCAAAGGGGAGGTTCTTCCCTAGATTGTAAATGGCAGCATCACTCTGACACATGATGACACACAGTTCCTTTCTCAAATCAGGGGACAGGGAATTCTCTGACCTATCAATCCTTAGTGGGTTGGGCATAGACAATCAGCCTCCCCACCCACTTTGGAAAATGGATAAATAGGGACTGTTGAGGACCCAGGAGGACACACACTTCCACTCATCAACTGATCCACTGGCGATCCAGACTCCAGACTCTAGAACCAGACCCAGAATCCAGACTCTAGAACTTGGAAGCAGAAAGGCCCAATCCAAAAAGCTGCAACCTTTTCAGCAGGCCTTTAAAATTTAGAAAACTGATTTTAACCCCTAAACTTCCAAGGGGCACCACAAAATCCAACAGCTTGGCTGAGCTGTTTTACTATTCTAGCTAAGAACCTTGTGCTAGAACCAAGATCCAGACCCATAGAGCAGAGCTGTACCCAGAACCAACCGTCAGATCCAGTCCAAGAGGCCGCAGAGACCAGAGGGCCTTGCTGAGAGCAGAACCCAGTGCCTGAGACCTGTCCGGTGGTGAGAGAATCCCAGCCAATCCCTTGACCAGATCTTTGACGGGCCCATTCCATTCCAAAGCAATAGGAGTGAGTATTTAGTATAGAACTGTCCATAGTCATCTCTTAGTTTAAAGTAATCCTATTCAATCCATTTTAACCTATCCAGAACTGCATTATAGAATCTTGTGTCCATCCTGAATTCTTCTCATTATATAGTCTGTGATAATTGTAGCGATAATCATCTGTGTGCTGATATTTTCTGAGGAAAGTCAAGTGTCCTGGTGCACAGCAATCAGAGCAAAGGCGCCCTGTTCTGGTGGTTGTCCTGTTGGGTATCTTGTACTTTCATAGCTCCTTAGTATAAGTCCATCTTGGTTCCTAATCTTTAAAGCGCATCTTTCATTTTGAATCTTGACTCTGTGTCTGAAAGATCTACCTTCACAAAAACCTTCGTAACTTTTGAACCGTACGGCCTAGAAACGAAATTTAAAGGTAACATCCGCGGCTTTCAAACGAATCCATAACGACATTCCAATTCCTTATAGTTTTTCTGCAATCGCGTTTTCCCGCAAGCAGGAAAGTTGCTGCGATTTCGCATTTGGCTCAATTTCACCACCTGTAAAAACAGCTATTTCGTGCTTTCAACTTCTGAATCTCGTTTTCCATCTGCTAATCATTCTACAATCATTGCTAGTGTTGACCTGAACCTATCCCAAGCCACTCTCACTAGTTCTGAATCTCATTTAGCGAATTAAAATCATTTTTAGCATTTTTCCCATTCAATTCAAACCACATTTAAAAGCAACTGGCCTGTTTAAAATCATACCTGTTCTCTCTAAGCTTGCTGGGGGATGGGGATTGAATTGCATTGTTGACTGTTATTCCTGATTCCTGTGTGCCCTCATTCCATATCTTCATATTGCATGTTGGGGGGAGTAATTAGTAACAGGGGAAAGAGTGATCATATGGTCTTTTGATTGAAGTCATATCAAGTTTTATTTCTGTGTTGCATTTCTTCCTATCATTGCAAACTCTTGAACCCACACAAAGTATTCTCTGCTACATTAATCCTCCTATTCCTACTTCTAATTGATTAAAGAGATTGTTGATATTGTAAGATTACATATTGCCGATCATTGTTCATATTCATAAGTGTGATATTCAGATATTATCCATATTTATAAAAGTGTGATATATCTATTGTTCAATTCTTCAAATAAATCTTTTAATTTGCAAAACAAACCTACTTCTTGGCTCAGTGAGGCTGGGGGGATTCAAAGAAAGGGGCGTTATATAAGGTTACATCATCCAGAATTAAATTAACTATTGACATTAAAATATATAAATAAGTATATAAATAAGGGTTTCCATTGGGCATCCCATACTAGGCATTGAGTTAATTGGAGTGCTGGATTGAAATCACTTACAAAACACCAAGTCATTTTACAATTTTACAGACGAAGTAACGCACGTAGACAAGTATTCTAGAAGGTTGGCTATGTAGTGAATAGTTTGCAGCAATGTGCCAACATATATGCGTAGGAATGGCTAGACTATGGATGTTCCACAAGGCACGATTAGCAGAGTTTGGCCCCAGTAAATAGACAGGCTTTTTCAGTGTGGCGCAGTTGGAAAACGACTTAATAGCAGAGGTAGATTCAAGAAGAGCTTGGCTGGCCGAGCACCAGGAAGTCACAGCCACCGTGAGCTTGGATGTTCATTCAGATGCTACAAAACATGTGAAAAGAACAAACTCCTGTTTGAAGTGAGGAGCAAGAACATTGAAGACGTCAGAGGTTCATCATTTAATAGTATTTCAAATACTGTAAAGCTCTGAAACATGGTCTTTAGTCACGTGGATGGATGAAAATTGATACTGAGTTGGGCTGTATCGAAACAAAGAGACAGAGTATGCCTCTACTCCCTTTTATTCTCAGGCACAGAGAATATTTCCAAGGCCAATGTTCAAAGGTCTAATTGACTGGCAGACTGCAAGGTGATTATAGATGACAGGCTAATGAGGTGGGAAGCTATGGTTATGACCAGCCCACCAGCACCTGCTAGCATGTGCGGAATAGTACAGAGAGGTCCAAGGGTGCCAACCAATTGTAGAGGGACATGTAATAGAGAGCCCTATAGTTTGTATAACCAATGGGACATTGTATATTTGATGGCGTCCATAGTGACTTGCACAAGAGGAGGGCTTAGTTGCCCCACCTGATGATAGAGATCCAATCACCTTCCCAATAATTATGAAATGTATAGCTAGATGTTCCCGTTAAGCCAATCACGTTCCCAAGTAGGTTTTTGTAATTTGCCACATAGATTGACATCAATGATGACAAGTTTTAATTGTACATTTTGTGTTTTTTTTAATGAAATTTGTTGAGTTAGAAGATCAAGCAGATGTGTGTTGATGTTCGTTGTAACTCTCTGTTTTAGATAATTGATATTAAAACAGGCATACTTTGCCAACTTCCTGAGTCAGTCTATTTATTGATGTTTCAGTATATTCTGCATATCCATCCATCTCAAAGTTTTGCTACCTCATCTTGAAGGGTCTAGTGTTGGGTACACAGGTTCATTTTGGTCTTCACTCCTGAAATTTTGTAGAGCGGGAGCTCCTGACAACGCTAACAAATTCTTCTTCACATTCCTTGCTCCAATAAAAAAAAACACTCTTCCCGTTTTGAGTTAATGTAGAAACGCTGTGTGTCTTGCAAAATCATGGATAAGCTTTGAGTAATACTCTGCCATGCCTAGGAAGGTTCAAACCTCCTTCTGAGAGACTGGTCTGGGCATATTTTATATTGCATCAGCAAGTTGCTTTTTTGGATGTATGCCCTCAACCAAAATGATGTGACCCAAGTACTCTATTTCTCGTCTGTTGATCTTGCATTTTCCTTGCTCAGCGCCATCCCCGCCGCACATCATTTCTGGAATACATAGTCCAATCTTTCTTTGTGAAACTTCAAGGTATCCGCATATAACAATGTCATCCTGAACACATAGAATTCCTTAGTCTCCATTAAACAGCCTATGTATGTTCTTCTGAAACAGCCACAGAGACTAATCCAAATGGCACACTTTTGTACTGAAATAGTCCTTCGGGTGTAATGAAAGCTGTCAAACATTTTGATTCTTGATGCAGTTTAACTTGAAGATATGCTGATGCCAGATCCAGAGTGGATAAGAATTTAGCTGGGCCAATCGCAGATATCATTTCTTGTATATTGGGAAGTAGATGTCTATCATCCACATTTATTAAGTTCCATCATGTCCACACAGATCCTGAGCTTCCCATTTTCTTCCTCAGGACAACAGGAAGTCACACCCACTCACTCGCATCTATGCTTAACATAGTACCTTGATTTTCCAATTTCCTTGACTCCATCTTTACTTCATCCCTCACTGACAGAGGGATACTGTTCAACTTCTGTGCTGCCTGTTGATGATCCTTTTTCATTTTGATCTTATGCACAAATCCGCGTAGACAACCAACTCGTCACGAAAAACCTCCTTCATCACACCCTCCTCCATGTTGATGTTCCCTATGGAGAGTAACAATTGTTCTGCATTATGATCTAACCTCACTTTGTTTCCACTGATGCTTCCAATTCAACAGTGGGATACTTCATTTGTTTGTCACTTATATCGTTCCCTTAGCTGTTCTGTCTCTGAATCTTAGCATGCCCCAAAACCACTCAATTAATTTGATCTTAACTCCTCCATAAGCTTTTGGATTGATGTCAATTTCATTGAGAAATTCATGTTTTGATGTATCCCATTCATTTTGTGGCAGTAAAGTATATTTGGCACCTGAGTCAATCATCATGGACACTTATATATCGTCTATGAATATCAAGGCTTGGATATACATTCTATATGCCCGTGAAGGGAGGACCTACCCCTTCTGCAATCTCTCCTGGCAGACCTTTGTACTTTCTCTGACATCTTTCAACTTGACAGCATTATCATT
This sequence comes from Ambystoma mexicanum, assembly GCF_040938575.1. Lineage (NCBI taxonomy): Eukaryota > Metazoa > Chordata > Amphibia > Caudata > Ambystomatidae > Ambystoma > Ambystoma mexicanum. The sequence continues at coordinate 1,339,718,813 of NC_090934.1, forward strand.
GACTGACGCAATTGTGTCATTTGTTCTAGGTATCTTTAACGGTGGTGTAGTGACTTTGGTGACTTCTGTTTTTATATTCATCTTCTTCACGCAACCTTCCAACATTATGACACACTGGTCTGTGTGTTCCACTTCCTTTGCAACTCTCAGAACTGTGTCTAATGATGGATTATCCTCTGACCACAATTTCTCTCTGACCTTTGCCTTCTTGCAGTCTAGCATAAACTGATCTCTTAAACGCTTATCAAGTTGTTTATTGAAGTGGCACGTCTTTACTAACATCCTTATACTGGTAATGTACTGCTCCACACTCTCCCCTTCTTCTTGTGCTGTTTTCCCCAATTTGCAGTGTTCCAAAATCGTGCAGAGTTTTTTTTCATAATGTTTGCCAATCTTCTTAACTGTTCTCTCATATTCATTAAGGCTGTCATCTTCAATCTCCGGGAGATCATGCAAGTCTTCAAACTTTTCCTGACCAGCAGACTCAAAACAATGCAATCATAGAGATTTCCCTCTTTCGATGCTACAATTCTGACCACAAACGACATTAGCATAATGTTCAAACTATTTTATCCACCTTTTCCATGGTATGGCAGGTTCTCCTACTTCAGGCAAGAAAAACACAGGTGGAGGTACACTACTGAACGCCATGTTGTACAATTAGTTTAATAGTGCCTTAGTTGAATGTGCTTTTTCAATCCTTTTTTCTTTTAAGAAATGATGAATGGAGGTGAGATTGATTTGCCAATGAAGTTGCTGAAAATTGGGCTTGAGCAATACTGTGAGTTTTATTATTTTTCCATGTTGCAAATGGAGTTGTCGTTTGCTGAGCAATGCTTAAAAGTATTATTAGTTTTCCCTTTTTTCTTTATATGCAGTGCTCAAGGTTGTGGTGATAGCTATAAATGTCCCCTTAGTGCAGCGTTTGCTGTTGTGTCCACAGAACTACATGTCTTTTCTCCATACGTTATTAATTGAATTTGCAGTTGTGTAGTACACTAATTAAGTTTCTGTATTCTTTCCTCTCCCTTATTTTTCTCAGCCATTGACACGCCTGACCCTGAAATGGCAGTTCTCATGCAGAAACATAAATTGTCAGTAAGGTTGCCTGACTAAAAGATGGCGCTGCAAATCTCGCGAGCTTTCCTTGTTTCAAATGTGCCGTCATTGGTCATTGTTATGTAAGGCTTGCGTGTATCGAGTAATGCTGGGGTAAGGTCCTTTTCTCAGATAGGAAGTGGACAATAGATGCGAGAGGGAGAGAGCAGTGTTTCATCAGATGAGGAGGCAGACTCAGGCAGGGCGGAGAGGTGTCTGGGTGGAGGGTGCAGGGCTCGAGGAGGTGGAGCGGACTCTCTAGGCGGGTGAAGGGGGTGAGTGTGCTTGGAGGAGATGATAAGGATGGCAAAAGGGAGTGGGAAGGCTGAAAAGAAGGGGGGGTGCAGGAGGGGGCGAAGAGGAGGAGGACGCTGACTGTGAAATCTACATCTGTGGAGGGGGGAAGGAGGGAAGTGAGGGGCGGCATCGCAGCAGGTCTACACAGAGGGATGATGGAGGGGGGCTGGACCGGGGCAACTCTGGGTCGGAGACCCAGGAAAAGTGCATTTTGGAGGGGCTGGGGGCCTCAGGGAGCAGTGTGTCTGGGGTGGAGCAGATGCAGTGTGACAGTGTGTGGAAGGTGGTGTTGAAGCCTGATAGTCGTGTGAAGATGTTTCTGGGGGAGAATCCGATGGTGATTGCTGGATGGGTGAAGGAGGCTGTGGGGGATGTCACTCGGGTGCTAGTGGTGGCTGGGGGCCGGTTGTTGGTGGAGGGGACGGATGCTGGTAGTAAGGCTAAGATTCTGGAGGTGCGTTGTCTGGGTAGGCATGCAGTGCGAGTGTTTGATCAAAGTGGTGTGTCGTGTAAGGGGGTGCTGTATGAAGTGCCGGTGTCTGTGAATATGTCTGAGGTGGAGGAGCAGCTGGCAGATGTGGGGGTGGTAGAGGCGTGGAGGTTGGGGAGGAGAGATGCAAATGGGGATGTGGTGTCTACGACTGTGGCAGTGAGGTTTGCGAGGGCGGAGTGCCTGGAGGTGGTGGAGTTGGGTTATTAGAGGTTTTGTGTGAAAGTTTATGTAGCGTTGCCTTTGAGGTGTTATAAGTGTCAGCAGTTTGGACATGTGGCGAGAGTATGCAGGAATGAGAGGCATTGTGGGAGGTGTGGTGGAGATCACGATATTAAGGAATGCATGGTGGAGACCCTGCAGAAGTGTGTGAATTGTGGGGGGTGGTGCAGGTGAGAGCGGCGGAAGGTTTATCTTATGTGGAGGCTGTGGCAAAGGTGAAACCGGTACGGGTAGTGAGTGAGGTGTGTGGGAGAGAGCCGGTGGTGGATGAGGCTGTGGGAAGGAAGAGTATGGGGTGAGGTTAAAGGTGTAGACATGGTGGTTGTCCCGAAAACTGAGTTTATGTGCTTTATGGTGAGTGTGTTGGAGCTGGTTCAGGGGAATTTGTCTGTCAGTGTGTTGGATCTTACGAAAGGAGTGGTGGAAGCGGGGAGGAGGTTTTTGAGTGTTGTGGATGTGTTGAAACATGATGTGTTCAGGATGGTTGCTAAAGTACGGAAGCAGAGTGGGGTGTCGGCCTGAGGATTTTGCAGTGGAAGGCAAGGAGTTTGTTGAGGAATGGACAGGAGTTGAAAGCGGTGCTGTGTGGGGAATTGAATGTTGATGTGGTTTGTATCCAGGAGACGTGGTTAAGGGGTGATCTGAGGTTTTTGATTCCGGGTTTTGAGTTGTTTTGTAAGGATAGGCTGGGAGGGAGAGGGGGGTGTGGCTCTGGCAGTTCGGAAGGGGTTGGTTGCAAGGGAGATTGTGGTGGATGGAGCAGTGGAGGCTATCGGGGTGGGGATTCAGGTAGGGGGATCGGAAGTATTGGTGTTGAATTATTATAATCCGTGTGAGGTGGTGGAGGTGGGTGTGCTGTCTGGAGTGATAAGGGGACATGTGGGACCTTGCATTTTGTGTGGTGATTTCAAAAGTGCCAATACGTTGTGGGGTAGTGACCGGACGGATGCGAATGGAGAACTGTTGGAGGGCATGGCGAATGAATTGTGTCTGTTTTTGCTGAATGATGGTTCGGGCACGCAGTTGGATGTGAGGACTGGGAAGTTGTCGTGTTTGGATCTGACCTGGGTGTCTGCTGCGATTGCGGGTGAATGTGATTGGGAGGTGTGTGAGGATGGGGATATGGGGAGCGATCATTCTGGCATTTTGGTGACTGTGAGGGGTGAGGTAGGGCTCAGGTCCCGGATGCTTGGGAGTCAGTTGAATTTTAGGACGGCTGATTGGGAGTTGTATAAGGGATTGTGTCGGGAATTGATTGTTCCTCGAGGTAGGGATGGGGGGGTGGATGAATGGAATGAGCATCTGGTGCAGGGAATGAGAGTGGCGTCAGTGGCGGCCGTTCCGGAGATTGTGAAGGGTGGGAAGGTTGCGGTTCCTTGGTGGTCGGTGGAATGTTCACGGGCTGTGGCGGCACGTAAGAAGGCTAGGGCCAGGGCGGTGAGATCGGGAATGTTGGAGGATTTGTTGGCATATAAGAAGGCTAAGGCGGTGGTACAGAGGGTGATAAGGGAAAGGAAGCGTGGATATTGGAGGGGCTATTGTGGGTCCCTGGGGAGTAATTCTGGTGTGGGTGAGGTTTGGAAGCAGTTTAAGCGGATGTCCGGGTTGATGAGGCCTCCGGGTGGTATGTCTGTGTTGTTGAAAGGGGTGGAGGTGGTCAGTGAGGATGGGGAGAATGCGAATTTGTTGGGGGAGTATTTTGCGGGGGTGCACAGTTCAGGGAACTTCCCGGAGGCGGTGAGGCTAGGTATGGGTGTGGTTGAGGAGGAGATGCAGGAGTTGTTGGCGGATGTTGGGCCTTGGGAAGAACAGTATGAGGTTCCGTTTTCTATGGTGGAGTTGAATGGGGTGATTCGGAATGGGAAGTGGTCTAGTCCAGGGGTGGATGGGGTCATGTTTCTATTTTTGGAGAAGATGCCAGTGGAATGTAAGTTGGAGGTGTTGGCACTGTTCAATGAGATCTGGAAGAGTGGAGTTTTGCAGAGGTTGTGGAAGAGAGTGATTGTGGTGGCGATTTTGAAGGGTGGCAAGGTCCCTACGGAGTGTAAGTCGTATAGGCCGATTGCGCTGACTGTTGTGCTGTGTAAGGTTATGGAACGAATGGTGGTTGAGCGATTGGGGTTTTATTTGGAGTCGAATGGGTGTTTGAGTGATTTTCAGAGTGGGAGTGGGTTCAGGAGGAATCGGTCAGTGGCAGATCCGTTAGTGAGGTTGGTGACTGCTGTGGAGGAGGCGTTGTGTGATGGGGAGCTGGTGGGGGTGTTCTTTTTGGATTTGGAGAAGGCGTATGATATGGTGTGGAGGAGTGGGTTGTTGGTGAAACTGTTGGAGATGGTTGTGAAGGGGAGGATGTTTCAGTGGATTAGGGCGTTTTTGGCTGATAGGACCTTTCAGGTGAGAGTGAGGGGGGTGATGTCTGAGGTTTGGAAGATGGAGAATGGAGCGCCGCAGGGGAGTGTGATTAGTGCGATGCTGTTTAATGTGATGGTGGATGGGTTGATTCGGGCTTTGGTGGGTATCGGGTGTCAGGTGGATTTCTTCGCAGATGATGGTGTGGTATGGGTAATAGGGCGGAGTTTGTTGTTTGTGCAGAGTCGGCTGCAAGCTGCGATAGTGCGTATGGAGGAGTGGTGTGGGAAATGGGGCTTTTCAGTGTCTGTGGATAAAAGTGTGAGTATGGTTTTCTCGAGGAGAACAGTGCAGCAGGAGTTGGACTTGGATTTGAAAGGTGTGAGGGTGAAGAGCGTGGAAGAGTTTCGGTACTTGGGGGTGATTTTGGATAGGAAGTTGAACTGGAATTTGCAGGTGGATGGTGTGGTGGATAAGTGTAAACGTAGATTGAATTTGTTGCGGGCGGTGTCTGGGAAAGAGTGGGGTGCACAGCAGAAGTGTTTACGAATGTTGTATTTGAGTATGATGGATTTTGGATGTCAAGTGGCAGTGGGTTTGACAGCGAGTCAGAAGCTGCGGTTGGATAGGGTGCAGGCGAGGGCATTGAGGGTGTGTTCGGGTGTGATGAGGTCCTCTCCAGTGAATGCGGTTCAGGTGCTTTTGGGGGAAATGCTGTTGGGGTTGAGGAGGGATATGTTGAATATGAGGTGGTGGGTGAAGTGCAGTGCGAAGAGTGTGGCTCACCCGGTGCGTGAATGTTTGCTGTATAATTGGAGGTTTGACTATTATAGGGACCAGTGGAGGAGGAAGGGGGCACTTTGGGGTTACACATGTGGGAGAAGGGGGTGCAGTGGGGTGTGGGCGAGTTTTTGGCTGTGACGGGTACAGATTTGGTGAGATGGCCGATGTGGATGATGGGGTCTCCAAAGGTGTGTTTGGAGTTGGCGAGTGTGGTGTCGAAGAAGCGGGGTTTGCGGGGTGAGATCAAGGCTTTGGGTCAGGCGTATGTGGCAGGGAAGGGAGGGTGTAAGGTGTTCATGGATGGTTTGAAGGATCCTGTGTCTGGGAGAGTGAGTATGGCGTTTTATCTGGAAAGCACTGGGGAGTATAAAGTGGGGCGACTGACGAATGACGTGTTCATTTGTACGGCTGGGTTGGTGACGATTGCATTGGCGATTGATAGGGTGTGCGAGTTGGGGTTTGAGAAGGTGGTGGTGTTTTCGGATTCATTGAGTGGGTTGCAGGCGATTGTGGCAGGGGATGGTGATAGGAAGGATGTGATTTTGGACATCAGGAGGAAGATTGATCGGTGTGTGCGTGGGAGGATGGATCTGGAGTTGGCGTGGGTCCCCAGTCACAGTGGCATTTTGGGTAATGAGTTGGTGGATTTGGCGGCGGGTGCGGGTAGGAGGAGAGGAGTGGTTGATGTGAGGATACCTTTGGGTGTGGATGAGGTGAAGGCTGTGGTGGTGAAGCGGGTTATGGATGAGTGGCAGGAGAGGTGGGAGAATGAACATGGCCAAATTTCCTGTTCTTAGGGAAAGTGCCAATTCGGGAGGGATGATCCAAAAAAGACAGTAGGATGATACCTTAGTAAGGCTAGAAAAGTTAATTGTTTGCAAGTTTTTGTAATCTTCAGATTACTTTGGGAGTCACTTTTAGGGAGCTAACCAGCCACCGACATCACCCAAAAGCCCCCCTCTGCATTTGCCTCTTTCCACTGCACACCCAGCCCCTACGCCCCCCAAGCTCTCCAAAAAAGGCAAAAACATATTGGGTCTCATTACGAGTTTGGAGGTAGCCATGCTGCTATTAGCGCCATGGCTGCCTCCAAAATCGTGTTCGGGTCCGGGGTCTGTGAATGAGGAATTACCGGGTCATTCCAACCTTGGAGGACCCGGTAATTCCTCATTCATAAAACCCTTCCCCATTCCCATTCGAGCCCCCATAGGGCTCAATGGGAATGGGGATGGAGCTAATAATGGGCCCGTTAATAACAGGCCTGTTATTAGCTCCCTGGTCCCCTTGCGGGACCCGCAAAAGACGTCTGGTCTGACCAGATGTTCTGTGTGGGTCCCGCAAGGGAACCTCGTAATAGGGCGGAATGGGTTTACCGGCACCGGCACCATTACTGGCGCCAGTAAACGCATTCCGCCAACCTCGTAATGATGCCTATTGTCTATATCCAGCACAAGGGCCCTGTATATCGAACACGTTGTTTAACATGTCTTTCTGCCCTGTCTGGGCCTACTAAGCCCCAATGGGGCAGTTATGCCTGTTATTGTGCCCTGTTGAGGATGGAGGTAAACGGCCCCCTCTTGCAGGGTCCTAACTGCTAACCACTTAATGACCTTCGACCATTTCTGGATTGATTCCTGGAAAAGTTTAAAAATGTGCAGGATGTTAGACCACCCAAAACTGGGGTGGGGCAAGATATCCACATAGACTAGTTCAGCTAGACCTAGCATACAAGTAAAGGCACGTGCCTAGACCTGCTTCCCGGAATGACGTTATCTGACATTCAGAAATGCATCCATCTTGAGTGCTGAACTGAAGCAATTAGTTGCAAAGAGAGGGGTAATCAAGTTAGCAGTAAGGTAACCAAGGGCAGGGTCGGATTGGCCCATCCGAACCGAAATCATTTTTTTGTGCGCAAGTCACTGGGGCTGGTTTCTGCCCATGCCTGGGATGGTTTACGAGAAGAAGAAAAAAAATACTGCAACGGCATGGTACCGACTAATCGCTACCATGCTGTTGTGTTTTTTTTTTTTATTCCCATCCGAGAGTGTGGATTCTGGAGCTGCCGACGTTGTCACCATCACTATTGGTAAGTGGTAAGCAGTTTTCTTTTAATTCAGTTTTACTGTTCTGTTCCTATTCTTTTTTTTAAAGAAACCGCTCAAGAATGGTTTCGTTTTAAAATAAAAGTGTAGGAAGAAGTTGAAACTTGCACTGAACATTTCCCTAAAGAGCATGCACATGTGTTTTGGGGTTTGTATTGTGTGTAGGGGCAAAGGGGGCGATGGGGTTTGTGGGGAGCAGTGCAGGCAACTAGGGAACGTAGTTCCACTGCTTCTTTTCATGCACTTCAATCACTGATTGCTGGATGTTTTAAAGTCTGACAATACAAATAATGTTAGCCAGGCAGTCCAACTGGATGCAATAAAAAGAGGATTATTGAGTAGTTTGGTTTATTAACTAACTTTCAGTAAACCATTTTGACAAAACATCTTATGCATAGAGAAATTGTTTTCTGTCTTCCCAGGTATTGTTATCAAATGCCCAGGTGCTCACAGCACACGAAATATGGACAGTGTATGCTCTGCTAAGTACTCAAATCATGAGGCCCACCCCCTCTCGGCCACGTACACACAACCACACTCTCTCTCTGGTGGATCAGGGGCAACACCATTTTGCCTCAGGTTCCCCCTGGAGTTGTGGTGTGGCCCGAGTCCGGAAGGCAAATGCATTAATGCCCCCTTCCATGTATTGCACACCCATGGACACATTATGGCAAAACAAAACCATGAACAGACCTGAAACAGCCAGGCCTAAAATACATGTGACATACAAGAATGGCTAAGCATATAAAATAATGTGCACTAGGTGTGCAGTCATCAGTCAATGGTCGACTGCTCTGCACCCAGAAAGGACAGGACATTTAAACATCACAACAGTCAAATGTAAACAAAAGTATGCATATGTTGGTGCAAACAAATGATACTGTATAAAATCTTGCACGCTACAAACCATTTTTGAGCCTCTGTGCGTAGTGTCCTGTGAAGCCATTTTGAAAAGTTAGCCACCCTATTGCAAAGTGTAATTTATCCAGGTGTGAGTTTTTAGTATAGCATTTTCTGAAAATTCGTGAATTGACGCGATTCACGGATGATTTTTGAGGGCCTCTTTTTTTAGGCGAGGGGTGGGCCACGTTTTTTGGATGTTCAGGTCTATTTCTTGTCCCGGTCCGACCGTGTCCAAGGGAGAGAATTTGTGGTATTGGAGGGGAACACATTTTAATCTCAACTGCATTTTATGCTTATTTGGCAAGGATTGCACGATATGCGGAAAAGAGATGTCTACTGTTGGAAGGATGTGGATCTTAAGGTCTGTTTGACTTTCTTCAACTTCAGGAAAGAGAGAAACGCGAGTCGCCCTCTGCAGCTGGTTCTCTTAGATTTGTAATTAATAATGCATGGTCCAATGTGCTTCAGAAAGGCTGGCAGAAGGAAAACTGAAATGGGTTATACATCAGGCTGGTCCGAGGAAATAGAATGTTGCTACCAGTAATTTATTTGCTGAACCAGAGTAAAAATTGCTGTCAGTTGAACTGCGGCATGATCAAAGATCTCTCCTCAAAATTATACAGCTGATATTCAACATGGTATCATTGGAATACGTGCACTCGAGAATTAATAATTAAGCAAGACTATCAATGATGCGTTTGTGTTGACTGGGCGGCATGGAAGGAGTCATAATGACGTGAGAGCTTGTGTGTCTCACAACGCAATCATGATAGATTCTGGGATAGACCATCAAGCTGCGGCAGCCAGTGGACGCAATTTGTACGTCATTAGAATGCAACCTATTCTGTTCCATGGCTTGACAGGAGTAATATGATTTCTACGGGGGAACTCTATACCCGGTGACAGCCGAAGCAGTAAATGGGCTGTATAACCAATGTCTTTGCAACTCTATTACAAAGATGAACACATGAATAAGTCAACAATTTCTTCTTGCGATGCTCAGTTAACCATTCATTTTCAGGAAATAGTGTTCGTCTAGTTATTTCTTTTGAGCCTTAATGTCTTCTAACCAACAGGTGGCATAGAGTGTGTAATAATGATAGTAATAATAATAATAATGATAATAATAATATTAATAATATGTTATTGTAAATAGCTGTTGCTATCGCAGCTTTTCCTGTTTTGTGGTAGATTAAATAACATGCTTTAGTATAACTTGGCTTGGTGGAGCTCATTAACCGATATTATTTGTCTCTGCTTCTCCGCTACCAGTTCAATGGTTTTATGACATATGCCTATCGACAGTAGGTCTTTTGGTCAAAACCTTCAGCTAGGTTTGATGAAATGAATGTCTTGTTCTAGGTAGAGGTCCTTGTAGAGGTGGAGAAAGAGGCAAAGTAATGCTCCATAACAAACCTTCGAGAGGAACTGGTCTCAGATAGATTAATTACATTTTTCTTTAGCTATCTCGTTCTTGGCTCTTGGTAGCATGGCCAACCTCAAGGCTTACACAGTTCAAAACAACCCTAAAAGATAACTAATGTTAGGTTCAGAAAGATTAAAAAAATGTAAGAATGTATGTCATTGAAACTACTGAGCACCAGATGTAACCGACCACTCCATAATGATATCATTGCCCCTCAGATGATCTATAGAGAAAAAGCACCTTTGGGGGACACGTGCAAAATACCCACCCAACCTCCCTTCTTCACACTCTGAATCCATTGAAACCTCACATAAGCGTACCCAAAAACAAATCTATAAAAGACTATGGACCTCATTACGAGTGTAGACCGCCACACTACAAGCCTGCCTGCCGGGGCTGCTGCGCCTGGCAGGTCTGTCCCTGCTTGGCGCAGCGGCCCCGATAGGCAGAGTTGTCATCGAAGTACCAGCACCGTTATCAACGGTGCCGGTGCTTCTGAGTCCCCATTCCCGTGGAGTCCTATGCTACTCCACGGGAATGGGCATTTAATGAATCGCCAGCCTCACTTCCCGCTCCGCTGGGACTTGTAATGTTCCAGTGGCACCAGGAAGTCAGGTGGCAGATTTGGTTTGAAGGGTACAGCAGCAACCCGCCGGTAGCACCTGCGGGTTACCGCCGTATTCGTCATGAGGCCCAATATCTCTATTTATTATATCTCTATTTATTATTTGAATACACAAAAATATATATTTCTTAAAAACTTTAAAAGACTAGTAATTGATATTGATATTTTATTTATATCACGCTCGTACAGTGTTCCAGAGTGAGACAAGGCAAGGGAGGGGAACAAAGGAGAAACAAAATAACAATCTTACTGGGCCCAGTGACATTGAGAATGCACAAGTGCATGTAAGAGGGAAAGGGGAAAAGTGTATGGAAGGGGAGAGAAGTGGAAAGCGCGGAGAAAAGGAAAACATATAAATAATAAATAAATAAATAAAAATAGATTATAAAGGGAGCAAACCGTGGTAGTGCAGCCAGCAAGTGGCAAGTGCTGGGTTTAAGGCAGCAGACAGGGTGTGTCTGATAAGTGCAGGAGAAAAAGGAGAGGGGACTGTATGGGTACAGATACAGACCCCAGTGCAAGGGGGCCCGGAAAACAGTGCGGGTGGGTGGCAGGGTGAGTAGGTACCTGGGCCCGGGAGACAGAGGGTAGGCCAGGTGCATGGTGCTCAGAGAGAACAGATCAGCAGGGGAGAGGAGGGGCGGAGGCAGAAGCAAAGAGGAAGTCTTGAGGTGATTCCGGCACCAGAGATGGTTCTCCTCAAGTTTCAGAGTGGCAGGGAGGCAGTTCCAGAGGGAGGCCCTAGCTGAGGATAGAGATCTACCTCCAGCTCATTTCTTTGAAAAACGACTGACCCTGAGGGAGTTAGAACCGGAGGAGCGAAGAGCTTGAGAGGGGAGGTATTTGAGGAGGGATAGCTGAAGGTATTTTGGACCCAGGCCCCAGAAAGCCTTGTGGACAATGAAGAGAGTTTTGAATTTAATCCTTGCATCCACTGGGAGCCAATGGATAGAATTCAGGACTGGAGAGATATGATCCCAGGGCCTGAGGCAAGGAAATGTCTTGCAGTCCTGTTCTGGATTAGTTGCAAAGGGCGGAGAGTAGAGGCAGGAGATTTAGAAAGAGGCTGTTACAATAGTCCAGCCTACAGAGAACCAGGGCTTGGGAGACAGTGAGCTTCTGGACGAAGGAGAGGAAAGGCAGAGTACCTCTGAGGAAGTCAAGTAGGAAGTTTGACTTTTTTGAGACATCCGATATGTGGGCAGAGAAGGTGTGGAGTCAAAGATGACCCCAAGGTTCTTGGCCACACAGGTGGGGTAGGAGGAGGGACAAGGGAGGCCAGCCAGAGAGTGAGGGGAAAGGAGGGTGAAGGTGTGCTGATGAGGAAAATCTTCATCTTCCTGGCATTCGGGCAAAGATCATTGGTGGTACACCATTCCTGAATGGCTGTTAGGCAGTCAGAGATGAGAGAAGGAGAGGAGGTGGTCGAGGGAAGCCGAAATGAGTTGAGTGTCGTCATCATAGCACTGGAAATTGGAGCAGAAAATGGCAATGCAGTGGGCGAAAGTTGCCAGGTATTGGTTGAAAAGCCAGGGTGAGAGGTTAGACCCCTGGGGAACACCACAGGAAGAACGGGAGATAGATGATAGGAAGGACCCAATTTGGACCTGGGAGGGTCATTCTGAGAGGGAAGAGGTCAACCAGGCCAGAGCCTGATCGGTGATACCCAGGTTGTCACGGAGATGGTTGAGCAGGATGGTATGGTTGACCGTGCCTAAGGCAGAAGAGAGATCGAGTAGGATGAGGACAGAGGGAATATTAGAGTCAAGGTTGGAGAGCAGATCTTCATGGATGTTCAGGAGAGCAGTTTGAGTGCTTCTGGCAGCTCTGAAGCCAGACTGATGGTCGTGGAGACAGCCAACAGAATCAGAATGAAGGTTAAGCTGAGAGATGGTCAGTTTTTCCAGGAGTTTGCCCAGAAAAGGAGTAACAGGAATTGGGCAATAGTTAGCTGGACAGGAAAGATCAGCCGTGGGGTTCTTGAGAAGGGGATGCACACGGTAGTGCTTCAGAGTGGAGGGGAAGGCTCCTGAGGCAAATGAGAGGTTGCAGAAGTTGGCAAGGGCTGGAGTGAGGGTATCAATGTGGTCCTTGATGGTTTTGGAAGAACAGGGAGTAACCTGTTTTGACAAGGCTTTCATAGATCAGACTTGTCTGGCGATCTCGTCAGGGGAGAAAAAAGGAAAGGATGAGAAAGAGGGTGGGATGGCTAAAGGAGTGACAGCATGCACAGCAGAAGAAGGGAGAGGAGGGGTAAGAGAGGAGAGGGTGGACAGGATGTCCTGGGTTTTTGAGATGAAGTGAGAGGCAATGGAGTTGCAAAGAGCCTGGAAGGCAACAGCGGGGGAGGGGGAGACTGCAGCAGGGTTGGCCAGCCCCTTGCAGATTTTAAAGAGTTCGGCCAAGTTGTTAGCTGCCACAGAGACACTGGCTTGAATGTGGGCTCTCTTCTTGGTGAGGACAGAGAGTCGGTATTGCCTTTGGAGCAGGCGACAAGCCAGTTTGTCAGAGGAGGACCATTTCCTCTCAGCTGCCCTACACTTATGCTTAGGTGTAGCTAGATCAGAGTCATACCAAGGATTGAGGGTGAGATGAGAAGAGGGGAGGGAATAATCACTCCAGTAGATAGGAGTGGTCAGGGGGATGTAGAGGGGGGGCAGAGGAGATCAAGACATCAAGTGTTTGCCCTGCAGAGTGAGTTGGGCCTGAGGGGAGGATAGACAGGGAGAGGGAGAAGTAGACATCTCATAATAGTACAGAGGAAGAACATGGAGAGTCAAGATGGATATTGAGGTCACCAAGGAGGAGGAGTTGAGTGGTAGATGCCAAGAGGGAGGAGGAGAGGTCCGCCCCCTCAGAGATAAATGAGGTGATTTGACCAGGAGTACAGTAAATAGTAGTCACAGTAAGAGAATGTCTAGGAGAGAGAGATAGCCCGCAGACAAAGCATTCAAAAGAGAAGTAGGTCTGAGTGGGAATGATAGAGGTAGGAATCCACTCAGGAAAGATCTGGGCTACACAACCACTGGACCGGGAGGATCTGGGTGCAGAGAGGATCTTGTAGCCATCAAGGAGGAGAGTGTCAAAGCTTGTGACAGAGTTGGCTGCGAACCATGTCTCATTAAGACCAAGGATATTGAGGTCAAGTTCTTCAACGAGGTGGTAGATGTCAGAGGAATGTTTGACAGCAGAGCGAGAGTTGAGAGTGGCAAGATGAAGACGGTTGCCTTATGGGCAGGGGTACAGATCAGAGGTATGCCCTGTGGAGTAGAAGGAGCCCTAGGTGGTGCAGAGGAGGAGGAGGGAGGGCAATGTAGCCAAGGGGGAGAGGAGAGGACAGCAGGAGATGAAAGGAAATTGATGAGGCGGGGAAGCACCTATCAAAGAGGAGGAGATTGGCCCGAGGGCCTTGTACCATGACGGTGCCATTAAGATAGACATTTATGATGACTTTAGAGGAGACAAAGGAAAGCCGTAAGAACTTCCCAGCAAGTTCCTCCATTAATAAGAGAAGAGGAGACAGGGCAGAACACAGAGATCATATGAAGAGACCATAGATCTGGCGAAGGAGTGACAAAGAGGATGTCTGTGAGGGTCTGTCTGAAGAAAGCGTTGGAGTAGGTATCAGCGATAGGAAGACCAGGGTTGGAGGCCAGGATATCTTTTTTGAACTTCTTCCTACCAGACTTAGTGAGATGGGAAGGATATTCAATGGAAAAGCAGTTGGAAAAGATAGGAGAAACAGAAAGTGCCATGTGAGTGGTAGTGAGGAAAAGGAGGAAGGAAAAGAAGAGGTAAGCAAGGTAGGTATGTAACAAAAGAGTGGCAAAGTCACTGGACCGACATATACAGAAAGGCAGTAATTTACAAGCAAAGTAAAGAGAGTTTAGCAATGGACAGCAACATTTGACGTTCAACCTAAAGCAAAACATAGCACAATTTGACTTTCAAACCTATAGCAAAAAACAGCACACTTTGACTTTCAAACCTAAAGCAAAAAACAGCACAATATGACTTTCAAACCTAAAGCAAAAGACAGCACACTTTGACTTTCAAACCTAAAGCAACAAAAAAAAGCACACTTTGACTTTCAAACCTAAAGCAAAAGAGAGCACACTTTGACTTTCCAATTGGGTTCAGATGATAGCAAAGAATATACGAGGCAATGAGAATCAGAATGAAAACATGGGATAATCAGGCAGACAGAACAGTGAAAGTTAAGGGTGGTGGGAATGAGTCAAGAAGGAGGAGCTAGCCCACAATATGGAAGTGACAATGCCAAACTAGTTGGATTTCTTTGAGGAACGAGGTGACAGCATCATTGTAGTTAAGGTGCTCAGGAGTAGAGAGGGCCCCAAGAAGCATACAGGGAGCAGACAGGGGCCTTCGATGTGGGCCTAAGTGGCTGGCACTGGCTCCCACATCCCGGAGACCTCGATTGGGAAAAAAGAAAGTCACTGCCCAATCGAAATGGGCCAGGATGCAGGCACAGGTAAGAGCCAGCAGCTGATTAGAAAAGAGCAGCCATCGATGACATTTTAACAATAGAGAGCTCAAGAGTGGCTTGGAAGCCACCAAAGCACTGTGCAACACACAATGACACGAAGTCAAGGCTGTAATTGATCAGGGTGACACTGTAGCATGATGTAAAGGCACCACAGTGAATCCGGAAAACAAAATGGGCTGATTCGTGCACTCACATAATACATTTAAAAACTGCATCAAAGTACCTCCAGCGTGTCTGAGAAATGCAGACAGGGTGGCTAAAATAACAAACAGTGAGCTATGAGGCCCAAACTTTGGTGAAGCTGGTAAGAAGCCCCACACCTCTGCAGCTTCCTCGAGCTCAAAATCCTACTAACAGTAAGAGTTGAAAAGTAGTAACAGTTTCATCCACCACTGGTGGACTCTTTTTCTACAGATAAATTGTGCTGGGTTAGTAGAAGTGTGCCTCGGTATTCTCACAAACATATTATAGACAATAATGGCATTCTTCTATTTTACACAGAAACATGTCTGAAATTGACACCTAAACTTGTAGCATCTGGCGACACTGATTAATCATGAACATTTCAAACATTTCCTAAGAGAAAGACCTGCTAATCTGCTCCAAAGCAGCATGCACCATTTAGAGGCTGCACAGATTACATCTGGAAGAGGACCTTCCAGGGGAATTTTTCCATGTGAACACAACTCTGTGCATGAGAAACCAACACTCAAGAGGGCTGCATAACTTTAGAAGTGAGACATTACACCAGGATTAGGAGTTTTTTAAGGAAAGTTTCCACGTGAATACATCCACACGGCTGAAAAAGTTACACTCAGGAGTGCTACATAACTTCAGAAGGGAGACATTACAAAATATCAACAACAGCATTTGCTGGCTTTATCAATTAATAATTGTAAGAACGGCCAAAAACAAGGGGCTATAACATAATTCAATGAACGTCAAATATTACAGTTTCAACGTGGGGATTTTACTTTTCTCTTTGTCCTGATGAAGGCCTAAGAAAAACAGAGGGGCGCTCAAGTTTAGAGCAGACCCCACATTATTAAGGCCGAAACACTCATTTTCCGACTTTAGTTCAGTTAATATTTACATAGTGGATTAGTGAATTAATTCTTGTCTGAGACGGAGTACACAAAGTGTATTATTTCTTTGCTTTTGTTTTTTGCGATGTCATTTGGACAGATGCTAGAAGTTTAGGCGTCAAGTCCAGACTTATTACTGTGTAAAATAGAAGGACATTTTGCCATTACTGTCTGTAATATGTTAATGAGAATATTTAAGCACACTTCTACTAATCACAGCAAAATGTACCTGTAGAAAAGAGTACACCAGTGGTGGATGAGAGACTGTTTCTTGGTTTTTTAAGTTTTTAAGAAATATATACTTTTGGGTATTGAAATAATAAATAGAGATATATTCTGTTACAGATGAGTGTTTGGGTACACTTTTGTGAGATTTGAATGTATTCCGAGCATAAAGAACTGAGGATGAGAGCGTAACACGCGGAGTCACTTAATTTGCACGTGTCTCCCACAGGTGCTTTTTCTCTACTGACGTCTATACTGGTTGAGGGAGACATTAGTCCGGGCCCCACCTTTTTTCAGGTCTTCAGAAGATCTGACTGTTTCTATTCCAATAGGGCCAAAATGCTTAAACGTGGTTGTAATAGCACAGCACAGATGGAGTTAAAAAGACACAATGTCCTTTTTTCTCCTTTCTTCCTGCCTTAGCTGCCTTTCATGAATTGAGGTCATGAGAGATCGGAGCGTGGAATGTGGTGTGAGTGCTGACTGCTGAATGTTCTATGGATGACAGTTGGGGAGAGGCTGGCTGTGAGCAATGGTGTGCTGGTGGATGTCCCTTAATGTTCCGGAGCCTTGTTTCATGGAATCTCTGGTGCTGAACTATCCTGTACTGCAACAATAAAGAAGCTTTCCTTTTGTGTTCAAAGAAATGTCTCAAAAAAACAAGCTGGGGGCAGATATCTGTCTTCGACTGGGACCTCCCTCTGGAACAGCCTCCCTGCCACGCTGAAACTTGAGGAGAACCATCTCCGGTTCCGGAAGCCCCTGAAGACCTTCCTCTTTGCTTCTGCCTTCTCTCCTCCTCTCCCCTGCTGATCTGTTCTGCTTCAGCATTTTGCACCTGGTTACCCTCTGATTTGGGCCCAGGTACTTTCCCCTTTGCCACTCACCCACACTGCCTCCTGGCAACCCTTGCACTTGGGTCTGTATATGTAACCCTACAGTCCCCCCCTCTTTCTCTGCAGTTCCCAGACACCCCATGTCTGAGCCTTAAACCTAGCACTTGCCAATTTTTGGTTGCAGTTCCACTTGTTGTTTTTATTAATTTGTTTAGCACTTTCATTTCTCCCCCCCTGAACTTTTCCCCTTCCCCCTCCCCTGCACTTGCCGTTCTCAATGTCACTGGGCCTAGTAAGATTGTTGTTTTTGTTCTCCCTTGTTCCCCTCCCTTGCCTCATCACGCTCTGAAACACTTGTGTATGAGTGCGATACAAATAAAATATCAATATCAATACCAATACTAGTGTCTCCTGGTCATCTGTGGGAAAGGCCACTACACAACATTGGTGACGAGTTGCATCTACTGCCTTACCTGTTGTCCGGAGTACCTGTGCTGAGCTGGGGTGTGGGTGGTGGGCAGCCTGAGGACATCCAACGCCCTCAAACACAACTAAGAAAAAGATAAGTACATTCTCTCTTCTGAAGTTAAATGAATCAGCCTCTCAAGGAAGTAGCATTTTCATTGCCTGTTTTGTGCAACAGCTCCCTTCCCGCTATACAGAATAGTGGAAGAATATGTCTTGCTGCCAGTATTTGAGTGCACCTAATATGCTGCCTGTGCAAGACTGAATTGCTCTACTGCACCTGCCAATGTCAGGCTGCAACTGCCTGCACCAGTTATTCAGTGCTTATTTCCCCCAGAGGTAGTGGAGCGGATCTGCAAAAATGCCAAAGCCCTCCTACAATTGGGTTTCGAAATTAGGGTATTCCATCCAGCTAAACAACCTTTACAATCCCAGACCCCCACTCAAAGCCTGGCCCCATCACAAGGGCCAAACGAAAAGGCCAACCTCTTGGGCTCCTCCCTTCTGAGACAGCAGGGCCAATGACTCCAGGTGGGTGGGTCCTGCCCTTGACACCCTTTTGGATTATTATCTTGGAATTCAAGGGGATATAGCTTTTTTCTATACAACTCTTCATCTATGACAGATTTAATGAGAGCAGAATGTTTCTGCCTTCAAGAGACTTGGCTATGCTCGTTCTTCGATCTAGATGGTTCCTCAATCTTCTTCCGACTATTAAACCTTCCGGAGAGGGGCCTCCTTAAAGGAGGCCCCTGTTTAGGAGTTAATGCTTGTTTTGACTCTGTGGAGTTCATTCCCCACAGACGGCATGAAAAGTAGTTGGCAGTCCAGATAACAAATATTTGGCCCGGCAAGAAGATTTTGATAGCAACATTATACAATCCTCCTGGGGGCGATCTATTGGCTGCCCTGATTGATGTAATGGCCGATACGTTTCGTGATTGGTGCTCCCAACATCCAGAGGCCCAATCATACTGACGTGGTACTTCAATGCTGATTATAGAAAGTCTTCATCAGTGGATGAGAAGATGGGAAATTAAGTCTCAGGGGTGGGACCTTGGTGGACTGCCTTGGCTGGGTTTGAGCTATCGCCTTGAGTACTGCTAAGGCCCAAATACAATATACATGAACCAATTGAAAGCTACCATGAGACTAAACTTTAGGTCTGAGGAAAGAGCGGGATTTGTGGGTTGAATTTCTAAAGGACATTAATAATGATGTGATGATCTTCCTTATTGTTTTTAATGATAAAGTATCAGAACTGTTAAAGGTTTGTTATAAACTAAATAAAGCACTATAAATAAAATATATATATACGTGGACCAATGGTCTGTCTACCAGTTACATAGAGTTATCTTCACCAACCCCATTCTTGCTCCCTGCGCCCCTTCAATCTCCCTGAAACCTTCTCCGGTGAGCGATCATGCAATGTTTCTTGCCCAGCCTCGAACCCTGTGTCTAGATTACCATACAACCCATCTGTGAATATTCAAGTAAACAGGCTGCAGTGGACAGTGGATCGAAAGACTCAATGAGGCTCTAGCGCACTATAGTCATGATAATGCTGAAATATTGTCATCTTGTAAGGGCAACTTAGGGGAACTACGACCCGTGTTCTGTCCCCCCAACTCTAGACACAGTGAGTCGAGGGTCCCAACACCCTCTCTGGGCTTCTGTCACCCCTGGATGAGGGAAGGCATGCTGGAGACCAAAAAGGGAGGCATCAATATACTCAAACTGAATTTCAAAGACATCTCTTTAATTCTTCTCAGGACACAGCAGAGAGCATACAGCAGAAAAATCAGCAACTCCCTCCCCTCTCCTGACTTCATTGCCTTTTATACATTTTCAAAAATGATGTAATTTATTAATTAATACAAAACATTCTGATTGGCTTAGGCAACTAAAGATAACCCATTCTCCAGTCCAGGGTTGGTTGCCTTAACTGCCACTCATCAGGCCCCTCTGTCATACCTACCCATGCAAACTAATTTGTTTTGTCTTGACCTTTATCGTATCCTTTGATGCTTTGAGAATGGGCAATCTTGGCAGGTTTCTCGAGGTGTTTTTGGCAAAGCAGCACCATGTCTTCCTGTCAAAGGAGTCCAAATATGGGCATCAGCTGTGTGCACTGCCTGTTGCTATCTGACCAGCTGTCTGTACGAATTGCTGAAATGTTGTCATCTTGTAAGGGCAACTTGGGGGACTACGGCCCCTGTTCTGTCACCCTCTGACTCTAGACACAGTGAGTAGAGGGTCCCAACACCCTCTCTTGGCTTCTGGCACCCCTGGATCAGGGAAGGCATGCTGGAGACCAAACAGGGAGGCATCAAGAGACTCAGGCTGAATTTCAAAGACATCTCTTTAATTCTTCTCAGGACACCGCAGACAGCATGCAGCAGACAAATCAGCAACTCCCTCCCCTCTCCTAACGTCATTCCCTTTTATACATTTTCAAAGATTATGTAATTTAACAATTAATACAAGCATTCTGATTGGCTTTGGCAACTAAAGACAACCCCTTCTCTAGTCCAGGATTAGTTGCCTTAACTGCCACTCATTAGGTCCCTATGTCATACTTATGCATGCAAACTAATTAGTTTTGTCCTGACTTTTATCGTATGCTTTGATGCTTTGAGAATGGCCAATCTTGGCAGGCTTCTTGAGGTCTTTTTTGGCAAGCAGCACCATGTCTTCCTGTCAAAGGAGTCCAAATATGGGCATCAGCTGTGTGCACTGCCCATGAACCCAACTGTTGCTAGCTGACCAGCTGTCTGTACTAGTTGCTACCTTCCTGGTCCGTCACTTGTCAGAATTGCTGCCAAGAAGTACAAGCATTGTGTCCCAGCCATGTCCCAGTTAAATGAACCTTTTATTAACTGTATGATGGAATTATGTAATTATTTCTGTATAACTTGCAGAATTCCACCATTTTGTGTTTTAAGTATCCATCTTAGAGTTTGCCTGACCTCATCTAAACCAAAATGGCTGATCAAATTACACAATGATTGACCAATCTATCTTTAATCAGTGCTTAGTTTCTGTTCAGTTTTAAACCTAGAATTTTGGTAAATGTATGCTACCCAACATGCCCTTCCCTGCGCAAGAAATTCTAAGCCCAAACATATATGTCGTCCTACAATGTGCTTGTTTGGCCTTTTAAGCACTACAATTCTGATTTTCGCACACTGGAACTATTAATAATAATTAGGCATTTATATAGCGCTATGAACCTTCAGGTATCTGAGCGCGGCTTATTATTACTCACGGTGTGTGGGATTCGAACCTGCATTTACAGGCTGTGCACAGATGTCAAAGCGAGCGCTCTACTCGCTGTGCCACTTGACCGGCTAACTTGATAGTTGTCTGCATTCAGTTTGAGGCGGTGTGGGGTCTAGTATCTTTAGTATCACCTCTACAACACTCTCAATCACAACAATGGAGGTAGACCTGGCAGTGTTTTTGACTGGGACATCTCGCAAAGAAAAAGGGAGCTAAACGGGTTAGTACGTAGGTAAGTCCCGATTGAAAATGCCATTCCCCATTCCCTTTTGAGCCCCCATAGGGCTCAATGGGAATAGGGAGGGCGCTAATAACAGGCTCGCGACTTGCAAGCCCATTATTTGCCCCCTGGTCCCTTAGCGGGTCCCGTCCACAATGGCTGGTCAGACCAGCCGTTAATGGTGGGACCTGATAAGGGACCTTGCAGTAGTGCAGTAAGGGATTACCGTCACCGGTCACCTTACCGGTGCCCGGTATCCCTTGCCGCCCACCTTGGAATGAGGGCCAATGTCATTTTGAATGTCACTAAACTTTATATGTACCAAACTAATAAAGTAATACTAAATTCAGTGTTGGTATGGATATTTTTAATATAACAACAGTTAATGTGATGGTAAAGTAACAGACAGTAAATACATAGGGCCTCATTACGACCCCGGCGCTAAACCATGGTGCTATTAGCACCATGGTCCATGCCGGGGTCCGCCATGGTGAATGGCGGAATTACCGCCCCATTACAAGGTTGGCGGGGCGGTAATTCCCCATTCCCCAAATTGCGGCACTGTACTTAGCACCAAGGTGCCTTTGCGGCACCCTACTTTAACGCCTGCTAAAAGCAGGCGTTAAGGTCGGGTCCCGCAAAGGGAACTCGTAATGAGGCGTTAAGGGTTTAACGGCGCCGACACCTTTTACGGCGCCGTTAAACCCTTAACGCCAGGGTCGTAATGAGGCCCATATACACATCATAATTCTTCAAAGGAAATAAACTGACACATACAGCATTAGGTAAATACTTCTCATATGACAACAGTTAATATGATATTGCACTGATGGATATGAATGCTAATGCGGTCATGTGGGCGTGTCCTTGGATGGCTTGCAAGGACGTCCTGAGGGTGGCAGCCTCTGGGTGGTGTGACGCTCAGGCTGTGAAATGTGTCACCCAATCGCAGAGTGTTTTTCTAATACCCCTGGAGTGACTGGTGGTGATTATTACGCACTTAGGAGGTAATATGGGGACCTAGGGATTTTGGTTTGATAGGTTGTTGGGTGATCATTGTTTTCTGGTTCTACCTCTTGATGCATAAGTCTCTTTTAATTATGATTAGATTTCTTATAAGGGGGGAGACGTGTTGTGATATCCTTTCTTCCTGTCTTGTCTGCTTTGAATGGATGTGGTGCCATGATAGTTCTGAGAGTGGAATGTGGTGTGAGTGTGGTCTACTGAATGTTCTATGGATGATAGCTGGAGAGAGGGTGTGCCGGTGGATGTTCCCTAATGTACCTGAGTCTTGTGTCCTGGGATCTTCGGTGCCGAGCTCCCCTGTACTGCAACAATAAAGAAGCTTTCCTTTCGTATGGGATTTCCTCGTCGTCTGTGGGAAAGGAAGCTACGCAACACTCCTCATCCCACTTTTGTGGTGCAACCTGAGGCTGTAGTATCAGAAAAATGACCTGCTTATAAACTGTACTTGCTGCTTTTTTATCTTGACGGGGAGAAGGTTGGTATTCCAAAAGTGGCAACAACCCCCGTCTGTAATATAAAATGGCTCCCACTATTGTTACAGGTGTAAATTGAATTGGGGACTTTTTTTCCTTTGCGTGGAGGCGTTCCTCCATGCAAATTAAGGAATCCCATACTGAACACTGTGTACAGCCAAAGATGCCCTCAGTGTATGCACCCAGAAGGTGGAAGTTATCTAGAGGGCACCCTGGAGTAGCCTTTCAGAAACAGGTATGTGGTCCCCGTGGAAGTTGCAATGTGCATTGCCAGAATTCCCCACCCCTCTCTTTCACAGGGAGCCTGACTTTCAGTGCATCAAATGCCACATAACACAGTATTTCACCGAGGACACCTTCATGCTGACACAAGGTTAGCTGCATTCTGGGACTGAGCAGACCCCTGTAGGGTCCATTGGCCCCCTCACACCTTAAGAATGGGCACTCACAGTTGTATTCCTTTTTGAACGTGCAGGAACTCACAACTGTGATTATGGTTATTTTGGATGCTGCCATTTTTGATAATGCGTCACCTTTGCTAATGTACAACCAAATTCCAAAGTATGTCCTTGGAAAACATTGCTAATGTAACATCTGATACAATGTACTAAAGGCACCAGCTGCCTCTAGTGTGATCTCTGATCTAGGAAACACATTGTCATTTGTGACTTTGGGCCAATTTTTCAATGGTACCTGAGCTCATGTTATGCCCTAGTCCGGCCGAGATCTACAGCAAAGATTCTCAGCCCACAATTTCTAGTAGCAAGCATTTTAACAAAGTTTACTACTGCAAAGCTTCCATGGATCTGAAATTACACCTGAGAGGGCCAAGTTACTCATGAATTGTTCAGTACAAGAATCAGATGCTGCAAAAAGAAGTAGCGATAATAAATGTTTTTCTTGGCTTTATCACACTTTTGCTTTCTTTATCGGACACCAATCAATACTGATTTAATTAAGATGAAATAGTCTTCTTTGATTTTTGAACGTTCTGCTGAAAGCATCCAGCTTGTCTAATAAATCAGCTGCAGTCATGAAGCAGGAAAAGGTTATTCCTTTGGCATTGTAATGCCGTCTGCTTGGGCTATTTGCATTCAGGGAGTTGCTGCCAGCTACTCACAGTGTGCTTGCATTATCTTGTCATTGATTTCTCTTCCCCGCATTGGTATATTGCGTGATAGGTCAGCTAACATTTTTTGTACGTTTTGAATAAAATGAGACTTGCTCAAGCATATTAAGTAAAACCAAATCATGCCTTAGTCAAGGCAGTGGCCATCACTATGTAACCACTTCATAACAGGTTACAAAGTAAATCCTGTCCCCGAAGTAAACATGCAATGTGACTTTTCATGTTCCTTGCAGGTTTGCAAGGAACATGAAAAGTCACATCGAAACTGCAACACTGCTTTACACTAGCCATAGGTCGAAACCGCGCGAGATTTTCTGGGGAATACGTTGAGAAATACTAATAAATTAAATTAGGTTCTTATATCATGCTTTCATGCAGGACTGCAACTGCTACGCGTGTGACTGGGTATAAAACCTGTACTGCTCAGCGTAGTCTTGTTTCCAATGCTTGGGTGTTGCCCCTGAGTCATTCTCCCAAACCCTGAAGTGTACCTCCTCTGATATTAGGATTCTCATGAATATTCACAGGCCTCTCAGGGAGGATGAACTCTAGGAATAGACCATTCTCAGGTTCCCCTTGAGCTCCAACTACCCGACTTACTTAATGTACCCTCTGGTGGATATGTGGCATGCTGCAGCAGCAAGGGGATGGTATCCTATTATTGGCACCTTGCTGAGCAGTGATCAAGCTGTGATAGGGCTGATGCGTAATAGCCATCTGGGTTGGGTGTTTCCACAACAGACATGTCGGGCAAAGCCCAGGAAGCTGCTTCGTTCATCTCCTAGAGGAAGGAAATACCTTTTCCCCATGAGACAGGAAACCTTCCAGAGAGGTCCCTGGGGAATGAGTGCTTCAAAGGAATCCTGATATAACAAAGCTACTCTCACGCCAGGAAACTGATCACTGGAGACTCTTTGAAGTCAAAAGACATGTAAATGAGGTGGAGATAGAGTAGGTCAGAAGAGGGGTTCCATCATTCCTTATTCTGCAAAGGCGCTCTACAACTTTCCGACCCTTCTCACTTCCTGCACTGGGTATGATGTCAGAAGACAAATTACAATAGCTACAGCAGCCTGGGTTGAACCCTTGACAACAGGCTTTCTTTGCATCCATCCCCTATACCATTTTACCTATATAAGCGAAGGGAACCATGTCTTAGATGATTCATCTTTAGTCTCTTAGAAGAAGAAGGATTCACTGGAGCTCTGTTAGGGAAACAGTCTATTCCAAAGGCCTGTGCCATAGATATGAATAGAGAAGACTCTGAGGCAGAGGCAAGCTCTGCTCTCTAACCTTCACATGGACATGTTTGACATTACACTGCTGTGGACCAAGCCGCTCTGCTGCTTATGCACTGGAACCAGGATTCTTCTCACTGGATATTAAGGGCTCCATTTAGGTGATAGACATCCTTTTGGACTGGAAGTGAAGAATTAAGAACTCACCTTGTCTCTTGAGGACCTACAATTGGACTCCCAGCAATAGGGAAATCCAGAAGCAGCTTGGACCCAGTTGAATCACCATGAGACATCTTCGAGCCAGCTTGACCATAGTCTACTCACTTGAAGCAGCTACAGGAACCATGGTGCTGCTTTTTGCACTGTACATTCTTCCGACTGATTAACTGCTCTTTAACGCATCTAGCTACTGGATTGATGCACTGAAGTGAACCACCTCATCCTGACCCAAACACTCGACTGAATTTGAGGCCTCAACTCAAACTGACTTGATGCTGACCTGGCAGTGGGAGGGTATGATTTAAATGTCTTGAAACCAGCTCAACTTCAGTAAATTGCCTACAATCCCTGCTTGAGCCCCATAGCCAAGATAAAATGGTATTTAAAGAGATCCTGCCCACCTGGTCAACCTTAAAGGACCATAGTGACGTTTAAGCCACCCTTCTGAAAATGTAAAGTCATATTCTTGAAACATATGACATTTCTGCTGAAATTTCTTGCCTGAAACCCCCCTTCTCATCAAAGTCTGCATTCTCTGTGTTTCTCTTACAGCATTGGGTCTTTAGTGTTTTTAATTAATTGTGGCAATTACTGTTTTTATTAAAGTCCCTATTTGTACAGAACTTTAATTTGATATTCCTTTATTTTGAAACCTCTGTACTATTGTTGTTTGTGTTGCAACTGTATAAGCTCACCACACCCCACCCCTTGAGGATATAGCTTGCCTTTGGTCCCTGTTATCAAAAGAGGCGAAGGAGGTACACCTGTCAGACTGTGCATGTTCCAACTTTATGATTGGCATCACTGCTAGTTTAGCCGTAGTTTGGGGCTGAGTATGCAGTGGCTGCTACTCCTCTCTGTACTCCTGCAGAATATCCCATTGTTTGGAGGTCCCGATAACTGTGGAAAAAAAATGAAGTTCATATTAATAGACAGGTGTCTGTCCTATAACAAGACACACTTGTTAGAAAAATATGTGAAAAAAGAGTTGATGTTGACATCTTTTGTGAATCTTTGCGGCCTGTCCAGAACTCATGCAGTACCCCCGGAAAGCCATATGCAAGGCCATATTTGGACCTAAAAATGTATTCCAGTGAGACACACTGGTGTGGCACAGGATCTTCCTAAGAGTAGGAGAAAACCAAAAAATGTATTTGCCTTTCATTTGTCCTGAGAGCAGAGGGAAAGCAAGGATTCTTTGCATGCATGGAAAGGAGATGTCGAGAATCTGTGATCTGCCTCCACAAGTTGCTGATCAGTAGGAAAACACTATGTGTTGAGCCTGACCCTCACATGAAGAAACAGTCAATCTCATCTCATCCCATTCTCCTCATTCAAAGGAATGATACTATAAGAAAAGATGGGTGACCAAAGTAGTTGCTCAGTTCAGAACCACCATTGGAATAACCATGATGACCACTAAAGGGGCTACAGCTTCTGACTCTTGGGATAAATTAAAGAAGCAATACTGGCCCTTAAGTCTTCCACATAATTCCAAAGCATAGTTTAGTTGTTGCTGTAAGGGTGCTTCTAGTCTAAATCACCATGGCCATCATAAATTCTGACAATATACAATATTTTCCGCTCCTTAATAGAAGAAAAGCTGCAGCAGGCCCCCTCAAATCTTCCCCGGCCCATGAAGATAGGCACTTCCAATCGCAATGCAGGAGAAGCAACACTATTGTAATGAAACCCATGACAGAGCAGGAGACGGCCAACAGTGTTTAAGACCATGGATTTGTGTTCATATGGACATTGAGAATACAAGAAGCAACAGTGAACCATCACCAACCAAGTATCTAGTATCTGTGGTGTGAAGAAATAGAAGACACATTCGGGAGTCAAATTAAAAGTGACTACATAGGCAAAGAAGAAGTGTAAAGAAAATGTGGGTATTTCATTTGTGGTCTGCGGTCAAGATGGTGCCCACCAGCGTTCACGTCAAACCACAGACACCATCTCCATCAACAACCATGAAGAACGGGTGTTGCTTTGCATGGAACAACATACATTTATAGTGTCGTAGTCTTACAGAAGGACACTCTCAATGCTGGCTTCTGCTCAGAGTGATCACTGGAACCACTGCAAGAAACATTCAAGTACAATCATGAAATACAACAATTGAATTATGCATTATTATCATTAATAACATTGTTATATATTAATATGTGATCACCTGTATATACTCTACATAACAATGATGTGTTCAGTCTGTGCTGTCCTCTGTCTATGTAGGTTCTCATTACAACCCTCCCCCTCCACAACCTGGACCTTCATCTATGTATTCTCAAAGCTGGTATGTGATCCTTATCAGTGCTTGGTGATTTGTATGTTTTGTGCTCGGATTGAGCATTTGGGAAGTTTGTTGCACACAATACTTGGCTCCTGGCTTTTGGTTTCCCCTTGTTCTCACCTCCCTAGTTAGTGATTGGACAAGCAGGCCGGCCCACATGACTGGAACACCCTTTTTCAAGGACCCTCTCAGGGCAGCCTTGCCCAGGCAGCCAGTGAAGTGCCAGAGGCAAAGGGCAGCTCCCCGCAGGGCAGCTCCCATCCCTGTTTACTCCTGTTTGCCCATGAAAGCCTGATGATAGACCCAACAGAGACAACCTGCTAAGGTGGAAAAGGGAGCACAGCCATTACTGGGCTCCAGAATACCTCTGCACTATTACATTACTCCCCAACTAATATATGGCACACAGTGTACGTCTTTGTTTTTAAATATACGTTAAACGCAGGGTACATTCTCAATCCAGGTCTCTTAACTCACAGTATATGTTTTGAATCTAGGTGTGTTTCACTCACAGTGTATGTTTTGGATCTAGGTGTGCTTTGATCATAATATATGTTTTGAATCTAGGTGTGTATCGCTCACAATGTATGTTTTGAATCTAGCTGTGTTTCGCTCACAGTGTGTGTTTTGGATCTAGGTGTGTTTCGTTCAAGTGCATGTTTTAAATCAGGGTGTGTTATGATCACTGTTATATTGTTTGAAACTAGGTGTGCTTCCTCCCTGTGTACTTTCTGAATCCAGGCTGTTCTGTCCACGTGACCAACATTGGACAAGGAGGTTTATAATTGACTTCTGTTTCCAATCTGACAGATCTCTTCTGGTGTACTAGAGGTGTGGGGCTAATTGATGGTTTAGAAACCAATATTCATCCCTGGACCACTGGTG
Source organism: Ambystoma mexicanum (assembly GCF_040938575.1). Taxonomy (NCBI): domain Eukaryota; kingdom Metazoa; phylum Chordata; class Amphibia; order Caudata; family Ambystomatidae; genus Ambystoma; species Ambystoma mexicanum. The sequence continues at coordinate 1,339,746,991 of NC_090934.1, forward strand.
TCCCGAAAGTTGATATGTCACAGCTACCCAGCCGCACAGAGAGTAATGCAGCAACAACTATGACAACATTCGGTCTTGCTGGACACAGATCGCTCACCCCATGCTTAATCACAGTTCACAACACATCTTTCCATTAGAATGCAGCAACGACGTACAACAAATTTGGTCTTCATGTGTCCTCTTATTACCACACACACTCCCTGTCTCAGTACCCATTCATATGCCTGATCGAATCAGTAGCTTTTTGGAGCCCAGTCAGCCATCATAACTCCTATCCTGGCCAAATGCGTACACGAATTCCAGCCTTCACACAATTTCCACATCCTGGACTTCGGCCCCCGACAGCGTTCCCCCAAATGCACATTGAGGCCATATTAATGGGATAAAGATGCTATAGAAATGACTACTATTGCTACTTCTTCACAATTATTCCTGTCAAGCACACTGTAAAGGTATTGGTCCACAAGTTCCTAGTGACTTTTTCAAATGCAATATAAATTGCAGAAGAAATGTTTTTTCAAATGTTTTTTTTTTTTTTTAAATGGGGGGGTTCCCTCAACTCCCCTTTTTTATATAAACACTTTTCTTTTACCCGCGAAACCCAAAAAAAACATATAAAATAAAAAAACAAATGTGGATTAATTTTTTCCGGCTATTTGTTTTAGACAAAATGGCATGTCGAAAATATTTTTCCGATAATTTAACTAGATACCTGGTCCACACTCTGTTATTGTCCTGTTGCCGAACATTTCTGGTGTAAACCATCACCTTTGTGTTCAATAAATAAAACCCCCAAATCTGGTGTTCATTTGTTCATGATGATCAAGTGCACCACATTTGAGGTTGATCACTCGGCCATCCAAAATTGTTGGTGTTGTTTATCGGGGGGATTGTGTGTAGCCACACTAGGCTACAGAAAGGTGTAGGCAGTCAAGTGGAAACACTTTATATACACCTCTATTTAGCACCCGTAATTTGCTCCTTACCTGTGTTGCTCTGCATTGTAAAGGGGTAAGACGTTCAAGAAGAAGAATGTCAGGTAGCAAAGGAAGGTCCCCCAGGATGAAAAGACTGGGTTATGACACTTTGACACTATAAACAGTTCACAGGGTGACACACGAATGCTCTGACAACAAGAGTGCTGGTGCATGGTTTCTTAAGTAGTTTATTTATTTATTTTAACATTTATAGCAGCGCACCTAGCCATCAGGCATCTGGGCGCTAGTTGCATAGGTGGGTACTGTTGCATGGTAGGAATAGTTCAAGCCACTGGTGGACGCTATTAGTTAAACAAGAGAGTCTTTAGTTTTTTTTTCTGAAGAGTTGGTGGCACGTCTCTGAGAACAAAGGTATAGCGGGAGATTGTTCCAGAGGTTAGCTACCACAATGGGGAAACTTGAGTCACCTGCTCGTATCCTTCTGAATCTGGTGGTGAGTAGATGCTGGCTGTTGGAGGATCTGAGTGGTCTGGCTGGTGAGTATTTCTGAATCCTCTCTGCAAGGTAATTCATGGCTTTGTTTGGGAGGCACCGGTGTGCAATCATGAGAATTTTGAATTGTATTCTTTCCCAGATGGGGAGCCAGTGAACTGAATGCCTTAGCTCGGAAATGTGGTCAGATTTGGTCAGGTCCAATGCTGCTGCTCTGTGGGCATGGTTTTGGATGATCTGGAGCCTGTTCAGGGTTTTTTTGTAGGTCCCACAGAGTAAGGCATCGCAAAAGTCTAGCTTGGACAGTACCGAGGAGGATGGGGGGGGCAGGCAACTGAAAGGCGGTTTGTAATGGATATAAATGGTCTGCTTGCACATATGGGTTTGGCTGTATGGGCTGTTGAAGAGGCAATGTTTTTGATTTGGTGGGTCATGTTGCGGGAGGCATTGAGATAGACATCCTATGTTTTGATAAATGAGGAGACAGGGATGTTGTGGCCATCTACGGGGAATCGGTGATCAGTGATATGCCGGATCAAAGTCAGAGAGATGGGTTGAGGGACCAATCAGGAGCAGCACAGTCTTCTCGTTGTAGAGATACAGGCCGTGTTGGGCCATCCAGATTTGGATGGTTCCATATATGGTGTTTACCATGATGCAGTCCAGGTTTTAAGAACCTGTCAAGGGGATGAGTATTTGCCTATTGTCAGCATAGTAGATTACTAGGGAGTCTAGGTGGTCAAAAAGAGGTTTTGTATATATATTGTAAAGGGTAGGGGACAGGCATGAGCCTTGCAAGACACCACATGGCATTGGGGTGGGTGGAACGGCGGCTCACCAGCGAAGACTCGTGGGGTTCTGTTTTTGAGGAATGTGGTGACCCAACTGGCTGCTTCTGGAGCAAAGTGTGCAACTAATATCAGGAGGTGGCAGAGGGTATTGTGGTCCACCAGATAAAATACTGCAGAGAGGTCGAGTAGCATAAGGATACAGAGTTTTCCAGCATCGTTGGCATCATCCAATTGATTTTTGAGGTTGAGGAGGGATGATTCTGTTTTATGACCAGGGGGCGAAAGCCGGGTTGGCGGGGGTTTAGAATAGAGTGAGTTTCCTGAAAGGCCTGTATTTGAGTGTAGGCGATTGTGTCTAGAATTTTCAGAAGGAATGGGACGGTGGTGATGGGCCAGTAGGTGGTGGGTATGCTAGGGCCAAGAGCTGTTTTTATTAGTAGGGGAGTGATCCAGGATTCTTTAAGGCAGGAAGGGGTGATATTGGAGGAGAAAGAGGCATTGACAATGGTGGTAATGAGGAGTGTGAGACATTGTTTGACAATGGTGGCAGGGCAGGTATCTCCTTTTCATTGTGAGTGCTTGAGGACTTTCACTAAGTTGGGCAGGTTGTGTTCAGTGATCAGAGAGAACTGGAGGAGCTGTAAGTGTGCAGGAGGTGCATCAGTTATGTCATGCAGTGGGCTGATGGCAAGGTTGTGTGCTTTGGAATCAATTTTCATGTGTAATTGTGAAATTATTCCTGTTAGGGTGTCCTAGATGTTGCTGCCCAAATGTCATCTTTGTTAACGGTCGAAGGAGGTGAAGTGGGTTTTTCGAGTTCGAGCAAAATGATGAACAATTCATGTGGGCTCGTGGTGGCTTCTGATATTCTGCTGTTGTAGGAGACTGGCTTGGTGATGAGGACGGATTGATTATATATGTTAGACTATTCTAAAAATAGTGCTTTATTGGAAGCACTTGGGTTCTTCTTCCATGTGGCTTTGACAGCTCTTTTTTCTGCTCGTAAGGAGTGGAGTTGCATGGTGAACCATGTGTTTTTGTGGTTGGTATTCTTTTCTTTGCGCAGCTTGAGTGTGGCTAAGGATTCCACTGTGCTTGAGAGTAGAGAATTGTACAGGTTCACTAAGGAATCAACGTTGCGGTCTGCCGGTGCAGTGGTCATGAGTAGCGGGAGTAGTCATTCACATGTAAGGTTACGTGTTCTTCGTGCGAGAGTGGTGGATAGACAGGGGCTTGTTAGATGTGTCTTTGTGCAATGGGTAGGAGGAAGGTTACAGCATGGTGGTCTGTCCACAGGAAGGTGACATTGGAGGTGATGGATGTGGTACAGTTATGGCCAAGTAGCCTGTAAGAACACAGTTGACAGGATATGGCCTTGAAACAAAGGTAGTCTTTATTGACTATAAAACTGCAAAAATAAAAATATATCAGGATAATGTCCTCCTTAAAGGTAGTCAAAATACAGGTTTGGTCTGGGGCTCCTTCAAGGATAAGGGCAGAACCTGGTTTTAGTCCTCTTAAGCCCAACACATTTCTGAAGCTCCTTCTTTGCATCTGAGTCTGTTCTGAAACAGAAGGTAGAATAACTTGTTAGTCCTTTCTTGCTGTCTAGTTCAAATAGGGGCTGGAGACTCCTAGACCAATCAGGATCCACCATACTGTGGATATGGAGCTTTGAGAAGCCCCCCCAAGCCCCACCCCCTTCTTTCCAGAACATAGGTTGCCATAATGGATACTGCACTGCTGCCACGCGTATACTGCTTTTGGAACTTCCCTGAACCAGAGTCTTAGGTAAGTGAAATCCAGCGTTCCCTAACTCTGCTTTGTTTTCTAAACTCGGTGTCCTCTTTGATGTATGAAACCCCCAATCCATTGCTTCTGGGTTCCTTACATGGAAGATTTCCTTGCTTCCCATTGTGTCAGTGTGTTTGGGTAGACATGTGCGTTTACCCCCAACATTCTCTCCTGGTCCTGGTGTTCTTAGGCTTCCTTTTTCCACAACTGTGGCCGCTGTAGGGACATTCAAGTTTCTTAGCGTCTGCCCCTCAGCCTTTACCTGAATGACTGCGGTTCGTTTGCTACCGACAATACAGTGCTCTCTGTTCACCACATCAGTTTTTATTGGGAAGGCTGTCCTGGGTATGTCCCTTCCCCCCCAGGCATTTTCCACAGTGTCTTCGACCTCCCTCTCGGTGTTCGGGTTGAGCTGTGATCCTTGGGCAGGACTTTGGGCGGGAGTCGTTCGGGCTGGCAAAGGGGCTTACATAGCCAATCGAAAAACAGCCTTGGGTGTGTGTGTGAGGTATGTGATTCATTGGATGCAGCCTAGGCCTGGAGCTGGTCGGGCCGATACAAGACGTCTTGATAAATAATCTGGCACAACCTGAAATGATGCTGGTTTGTGTACGGTCTTGAAACAAAATGCTTGTAAAGTAAGAAAACACCTCAAAACTCTATGGTTGGAGTCTTTGTGTATCGCCAACCATTGTAGGGGAGCATGGTCAGTAAAAACCGTGAAGGCCCTACCCAATAAGTAGTACCTGAGGGTTTCAATGGCCCACTTTATTGCTAGACACTCTTTTTCCTAGGGTTTAATACAACATCTCGTGTGGTAAGAGTTTGCGGCTTATGAACGCCACTGGATATATATCTTTGTCTTTACCTTGTGACAGGACCGCACCTAAAGCTGTCCCAGATGCGTCTGTTAGTACAAAGAAAGGCTTCTCAAAATCAGGGCACTGTAGTTCCGAGTAGGGCTGCGATATGTGGTTTTTGAGAGTCTGGAATGCCGCTAGGGCAGCAGTGTCTTGTAAGATATCTCCTTTGTAAGAAGTCCTAAGGGCTTCGGTGAAAGGGCTGTCAATACTGGAAAACAGAGGTATAAACCGCCTGTAGTATCCTACAAAGCCTAAGAATGCCTGTATCTGTTTTTTGTTACTGGGCATGGGCAACCGTATGATTGCCTCCACTTTGTCCAATTGTGGTTTAATGACCACTGCGCCAACCTGTAACCCATATACCTAGACTCTCATGCAGCTAAGATGGTTTTCTTCAGGTTGATGTGTAGACCGGTTTCCCAAGGGTGGAAACCACTTGCTGTAGATGGTTTAGGTGTTCCTTCCATGATCGGCTGAATACAACAATGTCATCCAGATAGGCTAAACTATAGGGCTTGTGTGGGGCTAGGACTTCGTTCATTAAGGCCTGAAAAGTTGCTGGTGTGCCATGTAAACCAAAGGGTAGTACGGTAAATTGGTACAAACCAGATGGTGTTGAAAAAGCAGTCTTTAGCTTATCCTCTTTCCGTAGAGGAATCTGCCAATATCCTTTAATTAGATCGATTGTGCTTATGTATTGAGCTGTACCCAGTCGTTCTAACAGTTCATCAATCCTTGCCATTGGGTGTGCTTGATATGTAGAGATTTCATTTAACTTTCTGTAATCCATACAGAACCTGGAGGAACCGTCTGGTTTCAGTACTAATACGATGGGCGATGACCAGTCACTAGCCGATGGCTCTATAGCTCCCAGACGTAGCATCTCTTCTACATCTGTTTGAATGGCATCTCTTTTTGATTCCGCTAGTCTGTAAGGTCGTACCCTTACCGTTTGAGTCGGTCAGTGTTATTTTCGTGTTACACAAGAGTTGTCCTTCCGGGGAAGAAGGAAAGCATGTGTCTCAGCGAGTGGAGGTTACTCTCCAGTTCCTTTTGTTCTTTAAGGCTGATTTGTGTGCCCCACTGAACCGCACTGAAGTCTCAATCTGAGCAGTCCACCTGTAAGTGACTTATACCTGGGGTATCTGTCATGGCTTCTTTCCATTCCTTCAATAGGTTGATATGGCAGTTCTCAGACTTTACTTTTCTATCCAGTTGTTCCACCAGATTATTCATTGGGCTGGGCCTAATATGGCTGTGATCTTGTAGGGCCCTCACCATTGTGCCAACATTTTGTTTTGGGACGTGGGCAACACAACAAGTACCTTATCGCCCACATGAAATGTCCGAACTCTGGTGTTCTTGTTGTAATATTTCTCCTGAGAGGTTTGTGCTCTCCCCAGGTTTTCTCACGCCATTTCCCTCAAGTTGGTAAGATGAGTTCTTATTACATAGTCCGTGAGGTGGGTCTCTTCCTCGTGTTCTTCCCACTTACCTTTGGCTATGTCAAGAATGGTTTTTGGCTGATTCCCGAATAATAACTCAAAAGAAGAGAACCCTGTGGAGGACTGTGGTGTGTCCCTCAATACCATCAGTACCCAAAGTAACACTCTGTCCCAGTCTTTGCCTGTGGGTGTGGTGACCCTCTTCAGCATCATTTTGATTGTTTCATATATCGCTCTACTAGCCCATTGGTCTGAGGGTGATAAATGGATTAACGTATTTGCTTAATTCGTAGTTGTTGGCAAACTTTTTTCATCAAAACACCTTCCCTGGTCAGTCACGATCTATGTTGGTAACCGTACGCATGACAAAAATGGAACCAGTTGGTTACATATTTGCATGGAACTTATACCACTCATGGGAAAAGCCTCAGGGTATCTAGTGGCATAGTTGACTATGACCACTATATACTGGTGCCCATGGCTTCTAGGCTATAGAGGTCCCACAAGGTCCACACCAATCCTAGAAAAAGGTTCTTTTATAAGCAGAATAGGATGTAGCAGTGCTTTTTGGTGTTTGTTAGGACTGGTCTTTTGACAAACCGGGCACTCCTCACAGTACTTCGCCATTTCCCTATATATACCTGGCCAGAAAGAATGTTTTAACAGTTTGTCTTGAGTTTTTCCCTTGCTGAGATGACCCCCTACTACATCGTCATGTGACAATCTTAACACTGTGGGTCTGAAGCTTGTTGGGACCAGTTGTTAAACAGGAAAACATATCGTGCCTCCTTCTGATATATATTGGCCTAAGCATAGTCGCTCTGCGAAGAAAACCGTGTTACAAAGTTCTGATTTTAGATCAACTTCGCCGCCATTTTAGGATCATCCGCCATTTTGATTTCTGTTCATATGTGATTCTGTGTTCTAAAATGGTGGACTGTGTTTCCAACTTGTAACCAAGCCTTCCCGACCTTTGTGCCTAGTTAATGTTTAGACAATCCGAGGGCTGAATGTTTAGACTACGTAATGAGACCTTGTCCCAAGCATGACTTGTGGTTGGAGGAGTGTCTGCACTAACAAGTCTCATCCACGAACACACATTGAGGACGATGTAATGCAAATGTTGAGCGTGGACACTGGCCAAACTACATTGTGAAGGGATATGTGCTAAGACTTACTGCTAAATCTAGGAATACACTTTGCCATTGTAGCTTGTTAGAAATGTAAACCGAAGTAATCCATGTGCATATTATTGTATGAGCCATAAGTGAACTCGGCACGAACTCTAGACCACAGATTATTAACCTGTAGAGGGGCTGGACATTATTATTGAAATGTATAAATATGTGAATGTCTAGATGTCTAGCACTCTCTCTCCTCACTCTGACGGGCTAGTACTCATTGTGATGTATTGAGAGCCAGATAGCTATCTGTATTTCTGTTTCTTTGTAACTGTACAGTAGATTAAAGATCTGTGAATCTTTATAGCCCATGTTTGGAGTATTTCCTTTTATGGTACTCAGCTTCGATATTTCCTTGCTTTTACAAATGGCGCCCAAATAGGGACCCTCAAGATTGATGCCACCTCGTTGAAGTGTTGACGCGACTATCCTACCGAGATCGGACGGTGAAAAAAGGGGGCCCCTTTTTTGGATGAGACGTGATACCTCAACAGTACTGCACGATCCGATCCCTGGACGGTGAGCCCGCGGTCCGAGACGGCATCTTGACGAGGGTCCATATATCGAGGCGGGCAGTTTTGCTGAAATCACCAACCACGAGGGTCCTAAGCTGTCCTTAGTTATCCGATCGGACCTCCTTTAGTTCTTTGATCAGGTGAGTCGTGACCCGATTCTTAAGTATCCTGATCATTTGTTTTGGCGCATTGTTCTCGCGAGTACAATTATTGACCATGTAACACCAGGAATCTGATATGCCTGAGAAATAGTCTGCCTGCTTCAGGGCATTATTCCACAAGGACAGACAATCTTTGGAATGTGGCCATCCGGTGCCACAGGAGGGGTCGCCGGCATGTACTATGTACTGTAAGCATGGCATTGGTAGTATAGTGTTTAATGGTATTTGACACAGACAAACCAGACATGCTTCCGAACTTCAGTGGCCAACCAATGTTAGCTTTGAGATTCCTCGTATACAATATTTAGAGTCTATATTGTTGAAGAAAAAAACGAGTCCTGCAGCATTTCATGTATTACAAAATTGGAAGAAAGAAGCTATGCAGCAACTTAAAAGTAGAGAGAAACATGCACGCCAGCATATGTCCAACGCCGAAAAAGTGTTGTTGTATGATCAAAATAAACAATCAGAGTCAGTTAGAAGTATGGATAGGGCCTTTCAACTTGGTATTCAGAAAATAATTCTGTCTAAAGATGTTCATGTGTCTGATGAATTAATTAACAAACTTCTAAATGAATGAAGGCCGGGTGCCACAGCGCCACCTCCGTATGTACCTATTCCTGCTGTTTTACCTCTTCCAGCTGTCGTTCCTCCTCCCGTAGTAATGCATGTTCCTCCTATTGCTCCTCTTCCTCTGTTTGTTGTTCCTCCTCCTATCGTTGCTCCTCCACCTGTACTTCCACCTTTGCCTACTGTTACGGGTCTGGTAGATTTGTCTTCTGCATCAGTGATAGCTCCTTTGTTTCTGATTGTACAAGATTTGTCTACTCTTCCTCTTCCGACTGGTTCCGTCCCACTTGTAGTTGATAAGGGAGCAGAATCAAAGATTGTAACTGTGTCTAAAGAGAGAAAGTGCGACTTGACTACATGGGCTAGACAGTGCATTTAGAAGGATGAACAATCTGACGTTTTTGCCACACTCTCTAATCTAGAAATTTTTCCTGAGAAAAATGTTTTTATCGAAGGGCTGGGAATTCATTTATCTGTAATGTGGAACAGACTGGATGATGTAGATCTCCCACAAAGGTTGAGGGATTTGAATGTTTTAGCATATTCAAGAGATACTGCGGAGAAAGTATATGAACATGTCAAAAGGGTTTTTGAGTTAGAAGGGAGTTGGAAAGGTTACGGAATGAAGAAACTGATGGTGATAATTTGAGCGCTATTTTTGTACAGAAATGGTTCCTTCCTCTTTGTAAGTCAATGAGTGAGGAAACACGAATTTGCATAAAGGATGCAATTAGATGGAATGCAGACATGTCGATATCTCCTGTAGAAGTATACGTATAGTCAGTATACGGCAGAAATGCAGAGGAAAGTGATACAGGTTATGGTAGAATACCTGCAGGATGAATGTTTAAAAAGAAAGATTTGTTGTCCCGCAGAATTATTGAATATCTGCAAGAGAGCTTTTTCGTCCGACACTCCTTCAGCTGCTTTAGCACTCGATTTAGCTCGGTTGCTCAGTAAGCTTTCGGAGTTTCCTATCTCTCAGTTGCCTATGAGAGAGGTTCCTCCGACATTTGTCCCAAAAGTTGAGGTTCCAGCTAACGTTACAGAAGGTACTGCTGCTTAAGATATTCCTGCACATTACGTATCACAGTTTGTTCATGTTCCGTTCTCAAGACAGGAAGTGAACACCATCAGACAATCCATCCCAGATATTAGAAAGAATCCGACAGGGTTCTATAAAGAGATAGAATCTGTCTTGCACTCGTCAGTATTTACTCTGAGCGATATAGGGCCTCATTACACGTTGTGCGCTAAAAATCTCAAATTACCGGCATGGCGCTCTTAACGTGTCCGCCCTCACAAGAGGGCGCTAATAGCGTACCATTACGAGTACGCGGACACGAGCATAGTCCCATGCCGGTAATGACCCTACCGCCATGCCGCTAAAGACCCCAAAAAGTCTCTTACCGCCTTCGACGAAAGTACTGATAGCACCTCTGCCATCACGCTGCATGCAAATAGTGGTCACCGCTGCTAGCGGTGACCGTTAAATTGCGGAACGGGATATAGCGTCATCGCACAGGAACAGGAAAGAGCACGACGGCCATCTTTAAAAACACAATCCATTGCCATCCTCTGCCCCCTGGACCTGTTTGGAGTAGCTTGCAGTTGGAAATCATCAGGGACACCCTCAACATGCCCAAGGCATTGAAAAAAAACACCGACCAGCAGCGGAAAGAAAAATTTACCTCAGAGGAGCTAATAATGCTGACCCAGACCCTAGCTGACAATGCCGCCGTGGTCTTTGCCAGCGACATGCGGCGGAAGACACTCATGAAAAAAAAGGCAATCTGGGCTTAGGTTGCATTGAAAGTCAGTGCCGTGGGCACCACCACCCGCAATGTGCGTGAGTGCCGAAAGAGGTGGGATGACCTGAGACTCCGGGTGAGAAGCATCCTTGCCGAAAACCACAACATTGCCACAGCAGGTGGATCTGGGTCGCCCATAAAACTTAAAGAATGGGAGGAGACATGCGCCAACCTCATTGGAGTGGAATCCATAGAGGGAGTCGGCACGATGGAGCATGGCATGGCAACCACTTCAGATGGAGGTGAGTGTACACATGAAAGCATGCAATGTGAATCTACTGGTCCCCCCAAATGTGAGCCCAGAATCACCTCATGGATGGCCAAACATCCACACATGCATCACACCCTGGCCATGTCAGTGTCAGACCCAAACACACACACATGCACACATCACCAGAGACAAGTGCCACACACAACCATGCATGGATGAGCCACTGAACTGACACATCACCTGCATCCTTTACAATGTAGTCAAAATGGCCACAACTGCATTATTGATGTATACTGCATTAAGTACATCGAACCGTAACCAATGACATCCCCCTTCTTGTCCCCGACAGGCTCACATAAAGACAGTGAGGATGCTGGCAATGCATCTCAGGCACCCCCTGCGCATAAGAAACAAAGGGCTTTGGACACAGAGGACTCCCCCACAACATCAAGGGGCAAAGGCAGAAGGGTCCAGATGCAGAGTGCGAAACATCAGTGGAACGCCACTTCCAAGACACAAGTTGCCACACCACCAACAACTGCCCCACCTCCGGAGGTTAACCCACCACCACCGATCCCAGCCACAGAGGGCCCACCCTCAGCTCCAGCTAGTTCTGCAGGAGAGGCGGCAGGCACTGCCCCACTATCATATGTGGAGGACCCAACCGTCTTCCACATGGAGATGCACACCCCAACACCCCCTGGAAACCCCGAGCCATCACCACAGCACACACCTGGGTCCAATGTCACTGGCGATGAGAACTTGGGAGCTTTTAGTAGCCCCCTGGTGGCTTCATCTGTTGACCTGGTACCATCACAGGCCACAGCAGCCACACCACCAGAACCCAACACTGCCCACGACCTGGCCAGCATCAGCCAGCGGCAACAAGAAATAACTGTGCTGGTTGGGCAGCATGTGGAGGAGGCTGCCCGTCTCAGGGCAGAGATTACGTAGACAGCAAGGCACTCCAGGGAGGGGATGGAGGCATGTACAGACAGGCTGTGAGGGGAGGTCATCCGAGTCAGGAAGGTCCTCACACGGATAGCGGATGCATTGGACCGCCAATTCCCACCATCTTCACCACCAGGACAGTCTGCCACATTCTCATCTGCCAGTTCGAGGCAGACAAGCCCCCTCCGCCGCTCCTCATGCACCACCAGGTGCACGTCTACGCAGCCTCCCAATGATGGTGTTGGCAATGGCCAATAGGGAGTGCATGGTGAAGACTCCGCGTGCATGGCTGGAGGGAAACATTGTGGCAGACACATGTGGAACTGTTGTGGGGGGTGGGGGAAAGGTGTTATGGGAATGTTGTGGGGGGTGGGGGAAGGGTGTTATGGGACTGTTGTGGGGGTTTGGGGGAAGGGTGTTATGGGACTGTTGTGAGGGGGTGGTGGGAAGGGTGGTGGGATGTTTGGGGACATGCACATTTTCTTCTTTACGTTCCTTAATACACTGGTGTTTGAACAAAACACAGGCTTGGACTTCTTCATTGTGTATGTGTACTTTATTGACGCCATGGTCCATTGTGCGCTTCCAAACAGACACCAGTGCATTACTACCCATATCCATGTGACAGTACGAAACCATGTTACTCATAATATTTGGTTGATCAGATGCTGTCTCACAGCACGTCCCTCCTGGCCATCCCCTCTTGCATGACCTGCATCCCCTTCACCTCCGTCCTCATCACCATCATCATCCTCATCAGGTGCTTCTATTTCAACGTCAGGGGGCAGTGGCACATTCCGTCTGATACACATATTGTGCAGCATGACACATGCCATGGTGATCTTGGCCACCTTCTCATGGCCATACAACAGAGTGCCACCAGACCTGCTAATGCACCTAAACCGTGTGTTCAAAAGGCCAAAAGTCTGCTTGATCACAATGCGAGTACGGGTATGTGCACGATTGTATTCCTCTTCGTGCCTGATCTGTGGGTTCCGAACACGGATGAGGAGCCACCTCTTCACGGGATAGCCGGCATCACCTGTATGGGGGGAAGAATGGGGTCCTGTTACTTTTCACCACAAGAGCGGCCTGTTCATTTCACACAAATTGACTTTGCATTGTGATTGAAGTACACAATTAACAGCATAAGTGCAGATGGTCTGTGTGACTGCAATGTGCAAAGGTGAGCTCGACCCTGCAAGTAGACATGCCCCATTAATGCCTCCAACAGTAATTGACATGTCCTGGGTGAGGCCAGGTCTTAGGTGTCCCTGGGCCCAGGCAGATTTGGTACCACACTGCTGGTGTTATGCCATTCCAACATTGATGTTCCCACGCTGAGAGGCATCACTTCATTGGTGCTATAGGTGCGTGGTGCAATGCTATGGCTAGGGGTGATCCCTTTGCATGCTTTCAAGGGCACATTGCAATATTGTTGTTGTGCTGGACTAATTCTGTATGACTATCTTGACGGCATGTATGACATTTGTGTATTTTGTGGCGTGGAATGTTGTGCAATGTGGATGTGGATGGATGTTTAAGGTTTCTAGACCTGGATTGTCATCTATGTTGTGTAGCTTATACTTGCATGTCTGTTCATCTCAAGTAGGTTGCGGGCTTCCCAGATGGACATTGGCATACATCGGTATGTGCATTCGTCCGACGGACGACAAGCTACACCCATTTCGAGTATGTATCTCTCCCCCCCCAATCACACCCAGTTGGAGTATGTATCTCCCCCCCATCACAGTGCCATGTCCTTGCCCTGCAACTCACCAAGTAGCCACGAATGTTGTCCGGCTGGTCGCTCCATGTAGCGTGGGATAGTTGAGTTCCGCAGGACCATGGAATCATGGGTTGATCCGGGGAAACGGGCACAAGAATGTGTGATTACCTTGTTGGCGTTACATACCATTTGGACATCGATGGAGTTGAATTGCTTCCTGTTTCGGTAGACTACTTCATTGTGATGTGGTACAACCAATTCCACATGGGTACAGTCGATGGCCCTGATTCAACTTGGGATGCCTGCCAGTGAATAGAAGCCAACTTTGGTGTTTGCAATCTCCTGGGCAGTCCGTGGCATGAATATGTGTTCAGATGCATGCTTCAGGAGGGAATCAAGTGCCTGGTTCAGCGTGTGTGAGAATACTGGTTGTGAGATGCCATGCATCTGGCCCACTGTATGCTGGTAGGTGCCTGTGGCCAGGAAGTGGAGCACAGTCACCATCTTGAGTAGAGGGGGGATGGCAGTTGGGATGTCCATGAGGCTCACAATGTCGTTGTGTATCATGTCCACGATGCTGGTGATGGTATCCCGGTCCAGACGTTACAGGGTGTGTATCTGCTCTGGGGTTAGGTTAAATGGACTGGCTCTGATCCTGGGGATTGGTGGGTGCCTCTGTGGTATTAGTAGGTGCCGTGGTGGTGCTTGCTGTGCCTGTCTTGCCCTCCTCCTCCTCCTCCTGCGTCTCCTCTGTGCTGCCTGTTGTTGCTGCTGCGCTGCAATCATGTCCTCCAGTCCATGTAATGCTGCAAGTATTGGAACCATCTTGGTGTGGGAAGGGGTGTGGGAAGGGTTGTGGTGTGCTCCTTTTGATCTGCCACAGTCTCCATTGCCTCCACCTGTGCTGATTGTGTCCACCTGTGGCAGGTGGGAACACTGCTCAGTTCTCTTAACGGGTGGTTCGCGATGGTGGTATTAGCGCTATGGCGGTAAGGGGTTTTGGGGGCTTTACCATGCGCTATTGGCATGTCTGCTCGCCTTGTGATGCTGTGCTATTAGCGGCATGGCGTTATTTATAGGATGGAGGGTCGCGCGCACGCGGACTGCCCGCTATTAGTGGCACTGTACTTAGCGGTGCCGCTAATAGCGATGAGCCGGGTCGTAATTAGCATGGGGATTTAATGTTACCGGTATTCCATTACCGGTAATGTTAAATCCCTACCGCCTACCGTGTAATGAGGCCCATAGATTTGTTATTCCCCGTGCTCCTACCTATTGATTTGTGGAAACAGATGAGGACTAAAGATGATGTGGCAGGGTTAGGGGACACATTGGATAATATGATAAGACAAGATAGAGATAGGCCAGCTTGTGAAAGACCGCCACAGGTAATACTGACTTTGCCTGATAGAATAGTGACAAAACTAAAAGCCATAATTCCTGAGAGAAGGATTGTTTGGGACAAACTTACTACTTGTGTCCAAGGGAAATCTGAGGGTGCTACCGAATTCTTTAATTGGTTTGAACTCATATTTTCAGATTTCAGTGGACAAGATTTGAGCACAGAGTCTGGAAAACGATTATTTGTAGACAAATTTGTGTGTGGATTGTTGCCTGACATCCAGTCGGAAAAATTATGACTTTTGAGAGCGCTTGGCAGTCTAAGTCTCAGTCTGAAGTATTGCATATGGCTCAGTACTATGAAAACTGAGTCAATAATGAAAAAGAGAGGATCGAAAAGAGAAAGGGTGACCGGAAAACTAAAGTTCTATTGCAACAGATTGTTAGAGGTCTTAGAGGGGTTAGTACACAGTTTAGGAGACAGTATGCCCCACAGGGTAATGTGCCGTTGGGTCCTGTACACGCGAACCAATGTGCTTATTGCAGACAAGAGGGTCATTGGTGAGCACAATGCCCGATCCTCCAGCAGAGGTCGAATAACACATTTGGTACCATGGGTAGACGATCCAGAGGCCACCCTGGGACAGGGGGTCCTGGTAGAAGCCAGTTTTCTCAACATTCGCAATCTTTTTCACAAGACAATCAGTCACCGAGTGTGGATAATAGAAACATTTTTGATCATCCTTCTACTGCATATCTCTCTGAAGACCTTCCTTTTGGCGATATATTGTTTCAATAGGATTGCCTGAAGCAGAGTTTGGAACTGACGCCTATTCCCGTTAATCAGAAAGGTCCCTACGTTGAAATGATAGTGGGAAAAAGGAAACATCTATTCTTGATAGATACAGGCGCGCAGAAGTGTTCCATTGATCATTCATGGGTTCCAAACATTCCACTGTCAGGACAAACTAATGTTTCTGTAGGGTTTTCTGGTACAGCAGTGGTTAGTCCGGTTTCTTCGCCGGTACCGATTACACTAGGTCCATTCATGGATCACTGTCCATTTCTTTTAACAACGAACTGTGGAGAGAATTTGTTGGGGTTGAATCTGTTGAAAGAATTAAATGCGGTAATTCATTGTTCTTCGGATGGAGTCCATTTGACGATTTCACCACAGCAACTTTCTGTCTCTCTAGACCTTTGGCGCCAGAATTTAGTGATGTTCCGGAGTGTTTATGGGCTATTGATGACAATGATGTCGGTGTTCTACAAATTGAGCCTGGTAAGATCATTTTAAAACAAGGAATAAAGTTGCCACGTATTCCTCAGTATAAGATTTCAGTTGATGGTGAGCAAGCTTTGATGTGTATAGTCTCTGATTTTGTACATCGCGGTTTAATTGAAGAAATTGCAGGTAGTTTGTGCAATAGTCCGATTTTGCCTGTGTACAAGAAAGGCGATAACACAATTCCTTTTCGTTTCATCATTGACTTACGCGCTATCAATAAGATTGTTGCTCCACAATTACCTATTTTACCTGATGTAACGACAATACTAACTATCATCCCAGCCTTTTCTACTCACTTTAGTGTTGTGGACCTTAAGAATGCTTTCTTTAGCATTCCTATCCACAAGGATAGCAGATACCTGTTCGCGTTCACCCAAGAGGAACGCTCGTTTACATTCACCTGTGCGCCACAGGGGTACACAGAAAGTCCCAGCATTTATAGTAGGGCTTTGAAAGAGCAGCTTGATACACTCGAGTTGCCTACCACTTGTACATTGCTTCAATACGTAGATGATCTTCTTTTAGCTGATGATTCAAAAAGTGCCTGTAAGGAGGGCACCATGTTGTTGCTTATTCACCTGGCAAAACGTGGACATAAAGCTTAATTAAAAAAGTTTCAATATTGTCGACAGGAGGTCGCCTATTTAGGCTATCTCCTGTTAAAGGAGGGAAGAAAGTTGACGCCTGAACGGATTAAAATCATTTCTAGCATGTCTGTCCCAAATACACAGAAGGAACTCAGAGCCTTGATTGGAATGGCTTCTTACTGTAGGCAGTGGATCCCAAACTTTTCGTTAACGATTAAGCCAATGTTGGCTTTGACAAAGAAGGGCATTTCTTTGCCATTGCTGTGGAACTTGGAACACCAGAAAGCGTTTGATCTGCTCAAGACTGCACTGTGTTCAGCACCAGTTTTGGGCACACCAAATTATGAAAAGGCCTTTGAGTTGTATGTGCATGAACGTAATGGATGTTCTTTGGCTGTATTAACGCAGGAAAACAAAAGATGTTTGAGAGTTGTCGCTGCTGCGTCTGTAAAACAGAGCGAGGGTATGGTCCTAAGCCATGCTTTAACCTTGTTGGTACCTCACTCTGTAGATATTCTATTAAACAGAACACAAACGCAACACCTCACCTCCACACGATTAACGCGATACGAATTGATCTTGTTCCCACCGCACATTAAAATTCAGAGCTGTTGTGTATTGAATCTGGCTGAGCTATTGCCTTTCCCGCAAGATACTGCTTGCAGTGACGAAGTGTCACATGACTGCCTCTACACCACAGAGCAAGAGACTAAATGCAGGATCGACCTGAAAGATACTCCTTTGAACGACCCACAGGGGGAGCTGTTTTGTGATAGCTCCTGTTTCAAACTTTCGGATGGTACATCCACAGCTGCTTATGCCATCACCACACTAAGCACGATTGTGGAAACCAAGGGAATCACGAATAACTCCGTGCAGGCCGCAGAGATTATTGCATTGACTTGAGCTTGTGAACTTTCGGAAGGGCTTAGAGTAAACATATATACTGATAGCCAGTATGCCTTTGGGGTAGTTCACATCTTCAGTAGACTTTGGGCAGAACGAGGTTTCTTGACTTCACATGGAACAAAGATCCAATATGGCTCCTTGATAGGGCGGTTACTTTCAGCGCTTGCACTCCCCACTCAGTTAGCGATCATGAAATGCGCAGCGCATCAGAAAATCATAAATGATGTAGGAAAAGGGAACGCTTTTGCTGACCAGATAGACAAACAGACTGCCATTGATCTCTATTCAGAGATGTACACTGGAAGGGAAGCCATGAATGCTTGTACCTTAGATGAAGGTATTGAATCTGTAAAGAACATCCAAGCCGATGCCACGTTAAGAGAAACTAAGCAATGGGCTGAGGGTTTGGCAAAATTGGATGATGACGTGTGTTGGGTGGATAAGTTAGAGGGAAAATGGATGCTGCCAGACGCGTACATTACAATGATGGTCACAATGGCCCATGGGCCCACCCACAACTGTGCAAGGAAAGTGTGTAAAATGTTAGAAAATGTCTGGGTGAACGATAAAATCTCGAAAACAGCTGAACGTTTTGTCCAGAGTTGCATGATCTGTCTACAGCATAATATGAGAAAGGGCACATTGACACCAAGGGGTAGTTTTGGTCCACCTTCTGTCCCCTTTGAAGTTATATGCTTTTATTTCATTGAAATGGAGCGCTGTAATAATTTAAAGTATGTCTTGTTTGTTATTTGCGCCTTTAGTAAATGGGTGTTTCCTGTGAAAGATGCTACAACAATGACAACGGCAAAAACCATGCTTAAGGAATATTTTCCTAGGTTTTGTTTGCCAAGGTTCATCTGGTCGGACAATGGTCCACATTTTATCGCTGCTGTAATTCTACTGATATGTGGAGGATTACAGATCGATAAACAGTTCCATTCGGCTAGACATGCTCAGAGTGCTGGATTGGTAGAGAGACATAATGGAATTTTGAAAAACAAGTTTGCTAAGACATGTGCCGGCACCAAATTGAAATGGCCACTCGCCCTACCGATAGTGCACCACCCCACAGACCAAGACTGGGCTCTCCCCATACCAGGTGATTATGGGTAGGCCAGCTAACATTTGGAATGTCCCCAAGCACAGGGCCCTGAAGGATATTGAACATGTACTTCTTTCCGATTACTGTGACCGGTTAACTAAAAATCTGTATTTGACTTACCACCAGGTGCGAGAAGCCCTTTCAGTAAAATACAAGGGGCCAGGTCACAGCATCCGACCTGGGCAGTGGGTGCTCGTAAAAGCATTTGAACAAGCATCCTGTCTTGCACCCTCCTGGAGAGGCCTGCACCAAGTTCTCCTGGCCACACAGACTGCGATCAGGCTGGAAGGAAAAAGTCACTGGATTCATGCGTCGCATGCCAAGAGGATTCCCTTCCCTTTGCCACACGATACAGAAGATATGGAAAATCTTACCCGTTCTGCTCCCAACGATCACTCAGCATTGAGCAGTATTCAGAGTGCTTCGGAGACACTCCCTGAGCCTATGGGGTCTGGGGAAACAGCTGCTTCATCTCCACACTCTACTACAGATCCCTTTTCACCATTGTTAGTTTTTTTTTGCGAATCCACCACATCCATCAGGAAGCAACAACATGTTGTTCGAAGATCACACCGTACCACGAGCCACAAGGTACAATCTGCGTCCACGGAGCTAGACTTACTGCACAGTTCGGCTGTGCCACCAGGAAAATCACAATAGGGCTTGTCTTTTTGCCCTATCTTTTGCATACATAGGAAAGCTGTTGTCTACGGATAGGGAAGGACTAAGAAAAAGCGCAATCAGGAGATCGCCAGCAAAAGAACTCCAGAGCTTTTTCGTTTTGAAGAAACAATGCCTGCTACCGCCTCCACCCGTAGGGAACAAACAAATGATAGTGTGGCGAATTTAGACAATGGACAATCGAATGCATGGTCTTTTAAATCATATTGGGCCTCATTACACGGTAGGCAGTAGGGGTTTACCGGTACTGGCAAGGGCACCGGTACCGGTAAACCCCTACCGCTTTACTACGAGTTCCCTTTGCGGGACCCGACTTTAACGGCTGGTTTCACCAGCCGTTAAAGTAGGGTGCCGCAAAGGGACCTCGGAGCTAATTACGGTACCGCAATTTGCGGTACCGTAATTAGCACCTTCCCCATTCCCATTATGCCCTATGGGGGCAAAAATGGGAATGGGGAAGAGCCTTGGTGAATGGGGAATTACCGCCCCGCTCACCTTGGAGTAGGGCGGTAATTCCACCATCCACCAAGGCAGACACGGTAAAATACCGGCGGCAACCATGGCTACTGTGTAATGATGGTCATTGTTTCCTTGTAATCATGTTAACCGCTTTCACAATAGTAATTGCTTTAGGATTTTGGTACATGGAAGAAATACGTCCTCTTGAAACTCTTTTGCCCACTGAAAATGTACCCACTGTATCTACACCTTTTGTGCATCTGCACACTCTGTCTCATAGAGACTCTCAACACAGAGAGAGTTATTATAATAACACACTAATGCTTATTATGAATGCGACACATGCCATTTTGAACAAATCTAATTTCTCGGTCTGCTCTCATATACCGCAACATGGAGACAAGGGGTTGGGCTGGTATATTCATCCTTTGCCTTTGACTACTGCATGTTATGCTTCTTTAAGGGCACTATTCTTTGGCAGATGGAATGATAGCATATCGGGGAATTTTGATGGAACAAATTTGAATGAATTTGAAAAACGAGTTCTAATGCCCCTGGGATGCTCACTTTTTGCAAATAGGAGCAAGCTTAATGTTGCTTCCATTAGGCCTTCTGATAGACTGTCTCAACCTTTTCAATCTCTGATCTCTTTCAAGATGGCTCCTATAGGCAATAGGGATGCCCTTCCTACATTGCTAACCACAGCCCCGATTCAGTTTCTTTCTGCATACAGAGGAATGGTACTCAGTCAATGGGTAATTTCAAGGGTTGCACCAACGTTGCGAACTTGACCAGTGAGGACAGACCTTTGTATGCAGGAGAACCTGTCTACTTCATTTGTGGTAATGAAGCTTTCCCATGGCTACCTAGGGATTGGCAGGGAACCTGTCATTTAGGGATTCTGTTACCTGGGGTATTCATAGCAAGTACTATAGAAGTCTCTAAGGCTTGTCCAAGGCGGGATGAGAATGGCGATACTTCATCACAAGTTCTGGGTGACTAGGCAAAATCCTTTGTACCTTTTTGGGGACAAATACTGAATTCTAAGGATATCAGAAGACTAGCGAGAGTACTGAAGAGAACTATCAACCGGACCACTGACATACTCTATAACATGACTTTAGAACAGAAAGCGATAAGGTTAGTTGCACTACAGAACCGGATGGCATTAGACGTCACCCTGGCTGAGCTTGGTGGAGTACGTAAATTAGTGGGGTCCGCTTGTTGCGTTTTCGTTACCGGATTCCTCCTCAACCATCTTTAAGGATATACAAAATCTGCACGTCGTTAGTTCAGAAGTGCATGTTCCCGAGGAAAATTGGGATCTTGGCGCTTGGTTCTGGGACTTCTTACGATCTTGGGGATGGAAGCTACTTTCGGTCTTATTGATTATTCTGGGTATTCTGTTGTTCTGCTGTTGCTGTATACAATGTCTTCCTGTCATATGTTCAGTGTTAGGAGGATATTGTGCACAGACGATTAGAACATTAGGACAAAAGGTAAAGGCCCCAGAGAGAATGACCAATGAGTTTGTGTTGAAGGAAATTTCTGTCATAGACCTTATGGCGATCGATATCTCTGATGATTGTGATTCAGGTTGTATGGACATTGAGACATGGAGTTACTCGTAAAGTGACTAAAAGTAGTTTAGCGCTTGGCTTAGGCCAAAATGAGGGTTTGTTAAACGGGAAATCATATCGTACTTACTACTGATATATATTGGCTTAAGCCTAGTCGCTCTGTGAAAAAAACTGCGTTGCAAAGTTCCGATTTTAGATCGACTTTGCTGCCATTTTTGGATCATCCCCCATTTTGATTTCTGTTCATATGTGATTCTGTGTTCTAAAATGGTGGACTGTGTTTCCAACTTGTAACCGAGTCTTCCCGACCTTTGTGCCTAGTTAATGTTTAGACAGTCCGAGGGCCGAATGTTTAGACTAGGTAATGAGACCTTGTCCCAAGCATGACTTGTGGTCAGAGGATTGTCTGCACTAACAAATTTCATCAACAAACACACATTGAGGACAATGTAATGCAAATATTGAGCATGGACTCTGGCCGAACTACATAGTGAAGGGATATGTGCTAAGGCTCACTGCTAAATCCAGGAATACACTTTGCCATTGTAGCTTGTTAGAAATGTAAACCGAAGTAATCCATGTGCATATTATTGTATGAGCCATAAGTGAATTCGGCACAAACTCTAGACCATGGATTATTAACCTGTAGAGGGGCTGGACATTATTATTGAAATGTATAAATGTGCGAATGTCTAGATGTCTAGCACTCTATCTCCTCACTCTGACGGGCTGGTAATCATTGTGACGTACTGAGAGCCAGATAGCTATCTGTATTTCTGTTTCTTGGTAACTGTACAGTAGATTAAAAATCTGTGAATCTTTATAGCCCGTGTTTGGTGTATTTCCTTTTATGGTACTCAGCCTCGATATTTCCTTGCTTTTACACATTAATTGCTCTGTTTCTCTCTTTTGTGGGTCTACTGTGATTTGGTAAATAAGGCCCCTCCTCGCCTTGAACCAGGGGTATCCAGTTCCTCTCCCAGGGCTGGGTACCGCTTGCTCCCTTGCAGTTCTCAATGTTGGATCCGTAAATAGTTCATTTCGGTAGGTTTTCTTCCGGTCTTCCGATAACCAATCTATTAGCCCCACATACCAATTTGGTGCAGTCCATTTTCTCTTGGCTTACCTCGCCTCTCTCCTGGTTTTCTTTCGGGTTTTATTATCCAATGGTTCAATCTCAGAATTGTAATAAGCGGCAGTTTTGAGCCAATCAGTATCGTTCATGCATTCCTGAAATGATGGTAGGTGAGTTCCCACTAACACCGGTGCTGGCAAGTGTGGCATTATGGCGACCCTCATTCTGGAATGCACCCCATTGACTTCTAAGTCTTCCTCCTTTGACGGGTATGTTTTTGTGTCTCCATGCACGCACTTTATCGGTATCATATGTTCCCCAGCCATTCTATCCCCACTTACTTCTGGTTGTATGGCTAACTGTTTGCTTCCGGTGTCGAGAAGCCCTTGGCGTGCTGTTCAGTCCACTCTGACTTCCACCAGATAAGGCTTCCTTCTTCGTCGGAACTCTTTTGGTTGAGCCCACCTGATCTCCATTGGTTCTGGTTTTGGTTTCTTTGGGCAAAATCAAGCCATATGCCCCCATTCCCCACAATCAAAACATTGTGGCTGTCGATTGATGGTTGGCCAACCTGTTCCCCTTGCCTCAGGCTGCATGGTTTTAGTTTCTCCGGTGCCTGTTTCTTGGGGTACTACATTCGGTTAGTCCATAGGGGCTATAGGTGAGGGCACCGCTTTCTGAAAGGCAGATGCTATGTCAATGGCTTCAGCCAACGTAGGTCGGTGGTGTTGGCAAACCCATTGTTGCATTGCTGCTGGTAAGGCTTCTATAAACTGTTCTAGTTTGATTTTGTCAATTTTTTCTTGCACCGATCCTGAGGCAGGTTTCAGCCATTTGTCACTGAGATCGTGGATTCTATAGTAGAGTTGTCTTGCCGTCTCCCCATTACGTAGTATGGTTTCTCTCAGCCTTGCCCTGTAGGCCTCTTCGTCGACCCCCATCCTTTCCAAGATGGTTTTTCTTAATGTCTGCATAGGTTGAGTCACCCGCTAGATTGGCAGCCTGGTAAGCACCTTGCATGGGACCTGTCACCAAGGGAGCAATGAAGTGTCCCCGTTTTTACACTGGCCATTGGGAATTCCTGGCCACTCTTTCGAAATTTGTGAAGAAATATCCTGGATCTTCTCCTTGTTGAAATTTCTGTAGTACATTGGTCGGGGCTATGCTTGTAGCCCTTGAAGCTGCCATGGCTTTGGTGACTTGTTTTAAGGCATCTTGGTTTGACGCCTGCAGCTGTAAGTCCTTTTGTAATGCCTGCCTATCTGCACGTGATGGGTCTGGACCTACATAAGTTGTTGCAGCTGTTGTTGACTGTCGGTTAGGGCCTTGATGATAGCTTCCATGGCGCATACCAGGATCCCACCGTTGCCACCAAAAATGTGTAAGAACATACTTCACAGGATATGCTTTGAAACAAAAGTAGTCTTTATTGACTATAAAACTGCAAAAATAAAAATATCAGGATAATGTTCTCCTTAAAGGTAGTCCAAATACAATTTTGGTCTGGGGCTCCTACGTGGATAAGGGCAGAACCTGGTTTTAGTCCTCATATGCCCAACGCAGTTCTGAAGCTCCTTCTTCGCCTCCATGTCTGTTCTGAAACAGAAGGGAGAATAACTTGTTAGACCTTTCTTGCTTTCTAGTTTATATAGGGGCTGGAGATTCCTATGACCAATCAGGATCCACCATACTGTGGAGCTTTGATAAGCCCCCCAAGCCCCACCCCTTCTTTCCAGAATGTAGGTTGCCATAATGGATACTGCACTGCTACCGCGTGTATACTGCTTTTGGAACTTCCCAGCATTGGAGTTTTAGGTAAGTGAAACCCAGCGTTACCTAACTCTGCTTTGTTTTCTAAACTCTGTGTCCTCTTTGATATATGCGACCCCCAATCCGTTGCTTCCGGGGTCCTTACATGGAGGATTTCCTTGCTTACCATCATGTCGGTGTGTTTGGGGAGACACGTGCATTTACCCCCAACGTTCTCTCCTGGTCCTGGTGTTCTTAGGCTTCCTTTTTTCGCGACCATGGCTTCTGTAGGGACGTTCACGTTTCTTAGCATCTGCTCCTCAGCCTTTACCTGAATGACCGCAGTTCGTTTGCTACCAACAATACAGTGCTCTCTGTTCACCGCATCATTTTTTTTTTTTTGGGTAGGCTGTCCTGGTGATGTCCCTTCCCCACCAGGCATTTTCTGCAGCGTCTTCAACCTCCCTCTCGGTGTTCAGGGTTGAGCCGTGATCCTTGGGTAGGACTTTGGGCGGGAGTCCTTCGGGCTGGCTAAGGGGCTTACATAGCCAATCGAAATACAGCCTTGGGTGTGTGTGTGAGGTATGTGATTCATTGGATGCAGCCTAGGCCATTGCAGGCTTTGGCTTAGGATGAGGCATAAGTATCTGAGGGATCGTTGTAACTGAGATTGAAGTCTCTCAGATTTAAGGGCTGGGTATTAGGTTTGAGGGTGGCACTTATGGCTTGGACAAGATTCTCTTCGAAGGTGGATGGGGATCTGGGGGGCAGTACAAGAGGTACAGCACTATAGAGTGGTTGGGTGAGGCAGTTAGCTTAATAACTAGGGTTTCACAGGAGGGAAAAGAGGTGATGGCGATCTGGCGAAGTAGGATAGAGTCCTTGTATACAAGTGCAACCCCCCCATCTATGCTGTATAGTCTATCCTCTCTGAGTAGGGCATAGCCTGGGGGATGGTGTTGGATAGTGCTGGGCCGGCAGAGGGGCAGAGATGGCCAAGATGTCGATATCGTTGGAGGCTATTAGTTCATGAATGCTGAGTGCCTATTTCTCTCATACAACCTCTATGAAAACCAGTGGTTAATAGAGGCACCAATACACACACTAAACATGTCTCTTCCACCATTCAAAAAGACCATGAAGAGTATATTAGCAAGACATGATTTGACATAAGCCATGGAGTAATTTGCATGCCAAAGATCCTGCTAAGGAATTTGTGTTTTACATCTCCAATAGATGCGAGACCCCCTCCTATGTAAAACAGTTCCTTGGTAACTACTTGATATGGGAATATTTGCACCTAAAATTGAACACAGCTAAAACCGGGGAGATTATGGGTGCTTGGCATCGACGCATTACAGTCAACAGGGCCTGTCAACTATGTGGGTCTTAGCTACTAGAAACAGACACAAGCATTTTCTAGTGTTTTTATTAAAAAAAGTTTTAAAAACACAAATATTAAACCCTAACTATCCCTACTTTATTAACGAACCCTAACTAAGCACCTTTAAAAGTAATCCTTAAAAATCTATAAACTACAGTAGATATATAAAAATATATGTATAAAGAGTCCTAACTTGTGGCCGGCAACCTGGCAAAGACTGCCTGGCTATGTCCCACTTGGCTGTCTTCCTCTTTTTCTTGTCCTGGACGCCTCGGCCACGTGTGCTTGGTGACCAGGGGCGCATATACAAGGACTGGTTCGGGGTTTGTCCTGGCGACATAGGGGCCCGTGGGGCCTTCGTAGCTGGGCCTTGATTATCGGAAGTTGTCTTGTTTATTAGTCGCAGCAGGGGGGCTCTGGGAGGTGTACCCAGAGAGGACCGCAGAAGGAGGACGGACCCGCCAGTGTGAGAAGGCAGGCCCAGAGTTATCTGTATGGAGCTCCCGCTCTTACGAGTCCCCAGGCCACTGCAGTAAAGTGTTGCGCAGCGCCCCTCCTGGTGGCTCGCCTCATGGCAACAGGGCACCGCAGATAAACAGCAGCACCAACCATGCATTTCATATCTGTCTGTGGAACCGGCCCGGGGAGCGGGGCACCAGCGCAACCTTCTGAAGCGTGGGTCGGGCTAAACTGCTTTAATTGCTCTCGGTTCATGACCTATTTAATACTCTGCATTGGTTTGATTTGAAGTGTCCCTCGCATAGCAAATGTGGGGGCCGGGATGTGCCATCTGCTTTTGATAACAGCCCATGCTTCACACGAATGCCCCCTCCCGCCCTTTTTAGGGGCGGCAGAGTAGAGTGGAGGTTACGTTCGCCATGAAAAAAGTCCTACTACTTTTCCCCCTAAATGCACCTTGGAAAATGAACGCTAAACTGATATACAATCATCTCTGCGACCCCCCCCGCCAACCTCGCCCCCATATGATGCTGGGCGGCGCATGTGCTGCAGCTAGAACGTTTCTTTCTTAAAGCCCTGCGTGTATTCAGTGGTCCGACTTCAGAAAGAAGCCAGGTCGTTTCTTGACTCCAGAAAGAAATTACCTGATTTTTTTTAAAGCCAGACTAGTGAATGCCCGCAGGACGGGAGCTGGAGGCAGAGCACACTGCACTATCTGGTGTACTTTTCCCCGCACCACTCCAGGCTGCCGTGGGACAGAGATGGGTGGGAAATGAACACCTGTTTCCCGTGTACTGCTTGAATAGCAGCAGCCTCGTTGTTAGGGTTTTGCCGGACACTTTGTACCTGGTTGTGCATCAGAATCTTCACAGCAGTGCATACGGTTCCATACGGTATCGTTCACACCCTCCATCAGTGGCAGATGGCATTTTAATACATACACAGAACAACACAAATAAAACTGCAGGACCATTACAGATGCAGGAAACACATCTATTAGAGCCTGTCGAGACTCGGTGTGGCAAAGCACATGCAAACCTCCTAATTTGCATATGTATTGCACCAACAGAAGTGACTTGATAGAAAAGGACATTGCAAGGAGCATCATCAGTCTTTGATTCTTGGAGGCACCATGGAAGTGACTTTAGAATAAGTTGCCATAAGGAAGCCAAGTGGCAAATAACTTTGTGGTGCAAAATACCGGTACTGCACTATTATTATATATGGAGCAGGTCTATAGTCATGAGGCTATTTTTATAATAGCATGATACATTAAGATATGTTAGAAGTGAATCGCTTACGGAGCTGCAGATAAGACACAGAGGGCATCATTACCGGTCCGGCGGTAGCTGTGCTGGTAAAACCGGCAGGTAGTCGCCGGACCCATAATGAATTACCGGCGCCTGACTTCCCGGTGCCACCGGGCTATTCCATGTCCGGTATCAGGGAAGTCAGGCGCAAGTAATTTTGTTAGTCTCCATGGAGTCCCACAGGACTCCATAGGAATGGGGACATGGGAGCACCGGCTCCCGTGAGAACTTGCAAGCGGGTGCCTTCCTACCCGGCAGGTCTGAGCCTGGCGGGCGGGACAGCACCGCCCGCAGAGTTGTATTGTGCCAGACCAGTAACACTGGTGCCGGCAGGCTTAACAGCACCCCGGACCGGCACAGTTATAATGAGGCCCAGTGTGGTTAAATGATTTGCCCAGGATCACACACTTTGGTTAAACGATGAAACAGGGATATGGGCAATTTAAGCAATGGAACACATCTTCCCAGGTCTAGTTGATATAGATATTAATTAAGGTTTTGCTTTGCATTTCATGTGCTCAAAGAATACTTTATAGCAATGCATTTGAAGCAAACCACATTACATGATGAACTAGCTTCCCTTAATTAACTTTACACTATATACATCTTCATAGAAATATTTTGAGCAATAAGAGTATGGCTTTAGTTTTACTGTCCCCATGCAAAATGTCAATAGCATCATGCAGATTAATGTGAGCCTAACACATACTCCTTGGGTTTTAAAGCAATAGTCATTATTTCATAAAGCATGCAGCATTATGCAGCCTTCTCACTTCTGATCACCCCGTTGACATTTCTTATGGGAAAAAGGTCCATGCTGGTAGGACCCCCTCCCAGCCATCAGTGCATAATGGCTCTCGTTGTAATGCTCTGCTGACACAGAGCGACGTGTCAGGCACCTGGGAAACCTGCTCTGCTGCCCAGAGCTCGAACAATGAGAGTGCCAAACGGGAGGTGTCCTGTTGCCAGGACAATGAAGGTGATGAGCAGCAGGAACTCCTGCTTGGCACCCCCACTGTCCTGGCAATGTCCCAGTCTGGCTCTGAAAAGAGTCTCTGGTACAAGGTGCCCCTCCACCCCTAAAACCCTCCTCCCTCCAACACAGTATGCCACTCCCAGGCAGCTGCGCATCAGAGAGAAGATTCTCCCTAGCAAGGCACAGTCTATGCAATCATCTTAGAGAGCACACATAACATAGTTGGCAACAGGGCTTTAAGTGGGGGAGGAAATCGAGGGGGGCCTTCATTTGGGGCATGGCTTGTGGGAGGGGCGTGGCCTAAAAAGTACACAAATCTTAGGGTATACACACAAATATATATAAATGTTATATATTTGTGTGCATAACTTACTATGGTTGGTGTACTATGCAAGCCATCTTTTCTAAACATAGAAATATGTAACATATTTCTAGGTTTATAAAAGATGGCTTGCAAAGTACACAAACCATAGTAAGGTACGCACACAAATATATAACATTTATATATATTTGTGTGCATACCCTACGGTGTGCCTAGTTTTCAGGCCATCTTTTTTAAACATTTCAGGTTTATAAAAGATGGCTTTGAAAGTACACAATTCAAGCCATCTTTTATAAAGCTTTGACTACGGACAAAATTGCCTGTCGGCAAAGCTTTATAAAAGATGGCTTGAAATGTGTACTTTCAAAGCCATCTTTTATAAACCTCGAAAATGTTGAGGAATCCTCAGGTTCGCCGAGGGTTAAAGACGCCTTGGCGACCTGGGGAAACAGAGGGACAGTAACTGCCTCTGGTGACCTCTCGCGCGAGGGGTCACCAGATGCAGTTACTATGACTGACGGAAGTGGTAGCCAGTCACAGCGTCATTGTGGCTGGCTGCCATTTCTGTCAGCTTGCCTGACTTCATTGCAGGCGCATAATGCATCCCGCCAATGTTGTGGTAGGACGGGGGACCCAGCAGGGCCCCGGCTCAGTCCCACTTTTTGGAGACTGCCGGGGCCCGGCCCCGGCAGGCCCCGGCCCACTTTAAGCACTAGTTGGCAACATGTTCCATTCCAATCTGGAGGTGCTTCTTCAGTCCTGTTTCTTTGGATTCTGGGACTTGTAGTCAGAGTTTCATAATGGGAACAGAGAACTACAGGTCCCAGAATTCAAAGGGAAACAATCAGAACTGGCCTATTTTTTTTTTTTTATTGTATATGGTTTACAAAAAGAAACCTTTACAAGTACATTGAGTAACAAACAATTCATAGATATTGCACAAAAAAAAATACTTAAGGACCCAATTATCCCTTTTAAGATTAGGAAACACATAACAAATCTTTTAAATAAAAGAATTCAGTGCAAGTTAAAATGCGAAACGATTTGCAGTTTCCTTTTACATAACAACACTTTTAAAGAAATGGCAGTAGAATTACAACAATTTCATGATACAGATTATCAAAGAGTTTAATCAAAGGGCAGGTGCATACAAGTCTAAAAATTTAATAAATCCAGCCACAGCAAGACCATCTTTAACATTAGAGATAGCAAGACACCTAGACCATATGAGATTTTCTGCCCCTTAAATACCCAGGGTATTGAATCTTCCTAGGTAAAGTTCCCTAGGACCTTTCAAAGCTGTACAATCTAGAAAGAGATGTCGAGTAGATTCAATTACCCTAGGAGTATGACAAAACCGACATAAAAAATCTGAATGACTAATCTCCTTCCTTCTATAAATAACTTCCCTAGTAGGGAGGAGATTCCATCTCAGCTTGAGAAGAAGTAAGCGATAATGACGGTTAGGGAATTTGGTCAATATGAAAGACAGGCTACCTCTCTTCTTATGGTCAAATTGTAAGTCATTAAGAGAAGGATAAGCATGCAATTTTTTAAGCGTGTGACTCCAATCAGCACTAAAAAGAGATTCCTTGACTTTATTGGGATTTGTTAACAGGGTATCCCTATCTGTGGAAAGGTCTGATAACGTCCTATGACAGACATCACAGAAACTACAAAGGTATGGATTACGGTCTGAGGATCCCTTTACAAAGAGGGCATTTCCCAAGTCAGCATAAAGGGTGTCCTGTTTTGGAGAGAGCAGAGTGAAAAAAAGGGTTAAGACTCTCCAGAGGATTGTAACTCGCAGAGAGACCAAACCCAATTTGTATTTTATAGCCACTATTGGGACACTATTAGGTAATTTCAGAATTTTCCTCCAGTAGATACCCTCAAGAGTATCCCAGAAAGTCAAAAGGGCTAGATAGTGCAGTTCCATACCATAGGGGTCACCTTACCCTTAAAAAAGTCGACAATAGGCTTAAATGAAAACATACCATACTTGTTGTCAAGCTTAATCGATTGGGAAATAAGCGGGAGCATTTTATGTCTAAGGGAACGCCTTAGTTCAAAGACTGGTGGCTGAGCCAGAATAAGGAATCCCAAATACACAATTTTGTGTGCTCTAATAATTTTTTCCCCGCCAATTTTCCAGATTTTTTTATTCCCCTCTCTCCCCCTTGAGAAGACAATTGTACAAGTTTTACACAGGTTGATTTTTAAACCGTTAAGGGTGGCATATTCTTCAAATTTGCAAATAAGCCTCTGAAGGCCGACTTTAGTATGATCGAAAAGAAGAAAATCGTCGGCATATGCCAACCATGAGAGCCTGAGATCACCCAATTTAGCATTAACCATGCCTGAATTTCCGAGAAATTCCTCAACATCTGCAATATAAAGAATAAAAAGGCATGGGGCTAAAGAACAGCCCTGTCTAACCCCGATACAAGTCCTAATCCTTCTGGAAAGAGTTCCTTCAAGATCAATCCTGATCTGGACCCCTGAGTTCTCATACATTGCCATTATTAGGGATAAAAGACCTGGGGGAATCCCCCACTTAGACAATTTTCCCCAAAGCCTTGACCTAAAGCATTTGACAGGTCGATTGAGGAAACATATAGAGAAGCACCATATTTTCCCCAGGTTGAGCTTTGGAGGGCAGACAGAATAAAACCATTAAGATTGGTAGAATGTACTGCCCTGAACCCTGTTTGTTGCTTCGGGAGAATATGGTTTTCATTAACCCAAACAGTCTGATGGGAGAGGAGCATAGAGGCGAAGAGTTTACAGTCTGCATCAATAAGAGAGATTGGTCTATAATTTTTGACCAAAGATCGCTGGCCTCTCTTAAAGATGGGAACAATATGTGCCGACTTCCAACTTGTTGTAACATTGCCAGAGACAACAATATCTTGGAATAACAGACATAAGAGTTTTGCTCAAATTTCTGGTTCCGCTTTGAAAGTATTATTTGTGGGCCCTGAATTCTTGGCTCTGGCAATCAGACCAAGTATTATCTCACAGCCAATGAGAGGGACCCAAGGAACAGTTAAATCGTTCTGCCCCGTTGTACATGGTTTATGCCCATCTCCCCCTGTGCCATAGAGTTCAGTATAATGGTCGACCCATTGATCCTCAGGGATAGCGTTCAACTGGTTAGCCACCATCACATCATCTTCGCTAGAGAAAAGGGCCCAAAAAGCCCTAAGATCTCTTTTAACAAGTACTCTAAGCATAGACTCTGCATCATTTTGTAACAGACTAGATTTCCTAGATTTACAGTAATTTTTGTATTTTTGGCGGATTGTTTTAATTTTGGCTTTTTTATTATCCCAGTCAATGTTGAGAACTTGAACCTCTCTAATTAGTTTCCGAGTATATGCCTTTACATTGGCCAACTCCTGATCAAACCTATGAGAATGGGATTTTTTAGGGAAACCCTTCCTAAGAGAACCTGAGATACTACCATGCAGAGCACCAAGAAAACTGTCAAAGATTAAAGTGTTAAACACAGCCAATTTCCACGAGAGAGAAGTATGATTAAACAAGGAGATCAATTTACAATTAAGGAGATTAATATTGGCAGGTGACCAACGTATCCCTGTCCCTTGTCCAACTGATCTAAGATGCCAAGGGCCCCCAATGGGCAATAACTTCATGGGAAAGGGAGATGGAAAAGTAACTACCAAAGACCCATGGGTTAAAAGAAACCTCAACCTTGGGCAGAAGAGAAGACAAGGAATGATCTACAAAGACATAGTCTATAGTAGAGACGGAGAGACCTCTGTGCCAAGTGGGACGTGACTGAAGAGTGGCATCATAGAAACCATTAAGGCAAGTTAGCCCAGCCGAGTCCAAGGCTAAATTCCAACGTTTGTCCCAATCAAATTTCTGTCCTTGCCGGTTATCGTCCTCCCAAATCAAGGCCAGATCCTCATATCTGGACTCGGATGAAATATAACAGTCAGAGTTAAGATCTCCGGCCAAGATCAACTTCCCCATTGGATATAAAGATCTCCATGTAAATACTATATCCGTTAGACTTTCCAGAAAAGACTCAAGTACAGCAATGCCCTTATGCCAATATACATTAATGAGAAGAATATTAACCAGTCCATCAAGGGAAGTGACATCTAAAGCCAACATACCAAAAGGGTTATGCGCTACAACCTTGCTCCTAAAGCCAAAAGAGGCTGTAGTTCCAATAAGAAGGCCCCCAGAGGCCCTCCCTCTGGAACTCGATTTAGCACTTTGGGAATGGATAACAAATCCATCAACAACAGGTGGAGAGAGCAGCCAAGTTTCCTGTAGGAAGAAACAGTGTGAAGCCGTAATCATACATACTGTATCAGTATTAGTAAAAAGATGAATACTTCCCCTAGAATTCCAGGAGAGAAAAATAAATGTATTCAGGGCCGGAGCATGTATAGATGTAACAGGGCACTTAGGGGAAAGATCATTTCCACAGACCTGAGGTAACCTGAGCCCAGCTTCTAGCGTTTCCATTGAATCTGGGCGTAAATTGCCTCCGCTGATATTGTGGAACTCTTTCTGGATGGTACACCATTGTAAGGTTTCCCCTATACTCTTCACCCCCTTCATATTTACCAGGCGGATGATTAGTTTGCAATAAATTTACTGCAAAACCAAGCTGCCTTAAACCATCCCTTTGGCCCATTATTAGTTCTAAAACCAATCTATATTTCAAAACAATATTGCTCAAATCTACGCGACCCTTAATGGGAAAGAAAATCCTCTCCAAGTCACAACAAGAAATGAGTGAAAGAGAGGGAAGTTAATGGAATATTTTTAATATATTTCCACGATTGAGACAGATAGGCGTATCTTGACCCCAAAGGCTAGTAAGCTGCAAAATATCAAGGGGATCTTTAGCCTCCACTGTATGAGGTAAAGAGTCAGTTGTACGTTTAGTAAACTGACTTAGCGAATCAGCTTCCAGATAAGTGCCCCTAGCACCCCTTAATATAGACCCATTTTGAGAGGCATATGGTCCCAACAGAAATCTTTGAGACAAATGAGAAAAGTTTAATTTTGAGAGAGTTCGGGGCTGGTGGCAGAGATTTGATGACCATTAATTAAAGCTCCATTTGACACCTTAAACTGAGTTAAGTTAAGGGAGTTAGGGACATAGAGGCCCTCCACTGGTCTAAATCCAGTAACACTCGCCCCCATTATAGGCTCTACATTGGTCAGAGGCCCGTCGGAATGACTGGAAGGAAGGCTATCTATTAGAGCAGAGATGATATTCGGTGCCCCATCCTTGGGCAAGCACGTAACTGGAATGGGACCCCCCCCCCAGTAAGTGGGTTTGTGGTAAATAACTCCTGAAATAGTTGTTTTACCATATTAAGATTGACTAAATTCACTGATAACGGAGTAATGATAGGCTCAGGATCCATAGGAACTGATGTAGATGAAGCATTGCAAGGAGTGGTTAGGGGAATTGCATCAGGGACAGGTTCTGTCTACTTACATACAGTTTGGGGATCCAATATGACTGGAGCGATATTATTTATAGGCTCTGGTTGAGATAGAACTATTTTTGGAGGACAGGTAACAAAAGTTTCCTCGACCCGCCCAGATGAGGGGGCCTCCACCCCAGGAATATTATCCCCTAATATAGGACTAAGTACCAACGGATCAGGTTGACTAGGTATAACCGAAACAGACGGTAATGGAGTTAGTCCCGCAGGAACAGTAGCTACAATAGAAGTAGCAGTCACAAGTACTGCTAATTCCACCTGGTTCGTAAGCCCTTTAGAAGGGGCGGGGATAGTTGCACACACAGGGGCACTTGCCAAAAAAAGGTTTTTAAAGAATTGATAAGTATATGAATTTATTTGTTTCATATTCTTCTGATTTTTTGTTTTCTTTGTTTGTTGGTTATGCTTTTTTTAACTGTATGAGCAAAGCCCTTTGACTGAACCAAAGCCTTAGTGAGGTCAATAATATCAGCCTGTTTTTCCACATTAGACTCAGGGTTAGAATCCAATAATGGGACAGTATTATTTCCCTTAAGTGACTCAGCCTTTACTTGAATAATAGGTCCAGACGATATACCCTTAGAAAGCGGGCTTAAAGATTTAGGGGTCGACTCCTCTAAGACTTTCTCTACTAGTAATTTAGTAGTTACTTTTGTGGAGGTAGTAACAGGATCTACATCAGGGATAAGACCTGCTTGAATAGCCTCATCTTTCATAGGGGAATTCAGGGGGGGATGATAAGAGATTCCCCCGTCCAAACCTTGGGAAGAAGTCCCTGTGACCCTATTGTTCGGGTCCCCTAGAAGAGTAGCCGTATGGACACTTAAGGCTATATTGGCCGAAGGTACTTCCGTAGTCGGATGGGTAGATAAAACAGAATCTGCGGACTTTTTTATCAAGGGATATTCTTCCTTAATAATTTTAACCAATTCTTCAAATCTATCCAGACCTTCCAACCTGTTATAGATTTCAGAAAGTAAGAGAGAATGTGATCTGACCTCGGACCATATGTTGTCATAAAGACTCACAAAAGAACTAAGCACCATATTCAATGCAGATAAGGTAGGTTGAGTTAATTTTATTCTGTCATCTGCCTCTTTAAGAGTATGGTGCATAACAGACTGGCTAGCATGATCTTTTTGTAAGTCTAGAGGTAAACCCCTTTCTCGAAGCCAATTTTGCTTCTCAGTATACTCATCAATAAAATCAGTGAGTTCCGAAGGAGAGCCCACATAAGAGGCATCACAGGTTTGCTGAGTGACATTATTTCTATTAATGGAATTAAGATCCAAATGACTCTCAGCTATTGCCTTGTCTGCACACTCTATGATACTAATATCATCAATATCGTTATCACCGGGGTCTTCAGTGTCCAACTTCTTAACTACATCCACCAAATGTGTATGATCCAAAGTGGCCACTGATAGGACTGAAAGCGGAGGTTTGATAAGGGTACTAGTGGCTAACCTTTTTCCACAAAAATTAGAAAAAGTTTTCCCTTGGATAGGTTTGCTCTGAGAACCTGTGTGAGATATCCTTTTAGGGGAATTAATCAAAGGTCTTGTAAGTGGAGTTTTAAAGACTATAAGTTTCACCATGGGAATGTTGGCAATGCCCACAGGTGTAGCAGAGAGAGTAACATGAATAAAGGACGTATGGTTAACCTCCTTATCAGAGGGAAATGTCTCAGTTGATAAATTAATACCAGAAGTACCAAAATTCCTATCAACCTATGGTGGAGGCAATTGTTGCACATTAGACTCTTTGGACAGAGCAGAAGATACATTGGCATTCATAACAGAATCATCTGACAATAATGCAGGTAAGGGCAGCCGAGATTGCAATGGAACGGAGGTAGGGTGCACAGAGTTCCCCTTGCTAACATTCAGATGATCAGTGTGCATCTTT
Source organism: Ambystoma mexicanum (assembly GCF_040938575.1). NCBI lineage: Eukaryota > Metazoa > Chordata > Amphibia > Caudata > Ambystomatidae > Ambystoma > Ambystoma mexicanum. The sequence continues at coordinate 1,339,783,080 of NC_090934.1, forward strand.
GCCTTAAAAAGGCTGCCCCCTTCCTCCAAATTTGAAGCTATAGTAGCCGCCAAACGATCCTTCTGTGCCTCTATTGAGAAAGCTTGGTTACCAGTAAAGATGCAGCTATTATTGGCTGGGTGCGTGGAGTAATACCCATAAGGTTAAGTAAATCTATCTTTTCCTGTGAATGAATTTGGGCATGAGTCATAGATTTTTTGGGAACAGAATATTCCAAAGTGTCTACTATTGTATGTTGTGATTTACACAAAGAAATAGGTTTTCCTGATGGAGTGCCATCCATTGGGGAAGGAGAGCGAGCCATCACTACAGGGAGAGTAGAGACCAGAGAGGCCTCCAAAACTACCTGGCTCCTCAATCCCTTACGTGACATTCAAACCAGTGTAGGTCACTAGAGGACAAAGACAGGAAACCGTAGGAATGAACGGTTAAGAAAAATCTATTAATAATAGAGTAGAGGAGCTTCTAAAGATACAATCTTTGGCCGATACAATAGTAAACAATATATAAAATGCACTGAATACAAGAATTAGTAAAAATACATGAAATAGCACAACAAATACGGTTTAAAACGCTGTAATAAAATATAATAGATATGGATCTCCTTTAGAAAATAGGGATAATAATCCCAACTGAGTATAGCAGCAAGTATATAAGTTAATAAATCTGTTTGAAGGGTCAGTCAATAAAAGAGAACCAATAGGCAGCGAAGATCTTAGGGAGCTCCCAGTAATAGGGTAAGGAACGCCCGACTGCTCAAGGATCGGCCAGAGTCCGACTCTCCCCCTTTACCCTGATTACTATTGAATATTATGCAGCTGGAGGTGCGCGGGACCTTAGTCTAGAGTACTCACGGGGTCGTTGGACAAGGACAAGGCACAACCAAACAGCAAAACAGCGGCTCCAGCCCTTACTGCCTCCAGGGTTTAACGCCGCAAGGGTGGTTGGGTTGGCACAAAATGCGGGCTGAGAATCACGTGATTCGTCACGTGACCGCGACGAAGTCCGCCTCCTCCAGGAAGCGAGATGAAACCCAGCAAGAGCTCCGCTCGCAGTGCTGGTAAAACAATAAGTGCTGCAGGCAGTGTGAGTAAGTACACAGAAATGCACTCCTTTCCAAACAAAATGAATAACCTAAGCACCTATAGATCGGAATGGATCACGTTGGCAACTATGGCATAACATGTTTCCTTGGTGCTGCGCCTGCCTTTCTTGGCTGACCTAATCCTGCTACTGGACTTATTGCTGCCAATATGCGAATCAAACCAGACAATATTATATTACCCCAGAGCCTCTCCGGGGCCTGAGTTCCATTGTGAGCTTGTCAGCCCATCGCTCTCCATTCGCAGTTCCGGCTTTTCATTTTGTTTAATCCCCACCATGGTCCAGTATAGACACAATGAAGTCGTTCTAGAATGTTAGGGCACCTGAACCCTGCAAACGGCTATCCAGGATCTCCATGGTAGTAACACCAGGCATGGGGGCTGTACGAGTTTGCAGATACGATGAGCACATGCATGCCAACAATATCCATTCTGTTCGGGAGATGCTAGTCCAGTGCGGGGTTAATGTTGCATTCTGGGGCATGTAGTCATACATCTCGCCATTATAAATCCAGTACTACAAGTCCCAGAATGCGAAGTAAATCAACGAGTAGACTAAAGTCTCCCGAACGGAATGGGTGATGTTGGTATGTAGGGGAGCAACAGGGGGCTACCCACCTTTGCACAAGAAGACTGCGGTTTAAAATATTCCTAAGCAAACACATCGCTGTTCTTCCTTTGTTCATTTTCAAGCTTGAAGACACATTTATTTTCCTATTTTGCACTGGCAACACACATCTCGGTTTTCAACAAAACCGTGGCATCTGAAACTGAAACAGGAGGCGGCCAGTTTAAACGAATACAATCCCTGGCAGGTAAGGCGCGCGGATCCAAATTCCCCGTGTCAGCCCTGATTTATGCACGTCTGAAATGTGGTGGCATTTCCCAAATGAACCCTGCACGAGGCGGCCGGGCGATGCATAGCGCGGCGGTGGCTTGAATCCGCTAATGAGGCTGCAGCAGAGGGAGGTGGCGTGAAAAGGAAAGGACAAGAAAAACACACCTTCCTATCCTGACTTGCAGAAAGAATAACGTTTATATCCTACACACGCGGCCGGTGTAACGTCACTTCACATCTTTGATCTGTAGGCACATACACTGCCTCATTAGCCTATTTTAGTAATTTGTGTCATGTTCACTCCTTTCATTACCACTCTGATGGCACAGAAAGTCATTTGTTTAAATTCTCTTTGGTTCTACCCATGAGGGAACGTCAGTGTGACAGAAGGTGATTTCCCGTGCTATCTGGCTGCTGTCGCGTTCACTGACACCCGACGGATTGAAAGAGATATTTGTATCGCGCTATGAGCCATGGAGAGCAGCCTCTGCACATCGGCCTTTATTCCGTGAGCAGAGCCCCTTTCTACGGATTGTCCATGACATCCAGACATATCGAGGCGTTCCAGAAGCAGTCAAGGCTTTTACTGTCTTGTTCGGTGCAAAGCGAAGACTCGCGCGTATCAAACCCGCAGGATCTGTTAATGTTATTGCATAACATATTATATACGAACACTATCACAATTAAAAAAAAAAAAAAAAACGCTACCGACAGGATTTTGTTGAATGATTATTTCTTAATGTGTTGATTGCGTAATATTAACTACCACTCGAATGGGAGTGACTTGAGAGAACATATTAATGCTGTACAAACGAAGAAGAGAGGAGTGTCCATGTATGATGGAGGACTGGTTCTTGCCTAAAGGTAAAAGACTTTTTGCATAAACTTTGAAGAATAGCGGATCCAAAGGCAATAAACAACACGCACTGGCAATGCCAACAGGTTGGGCTTTTGTGTAGGCATGGCAAAGGCATTTGCCAGGCACTGCGGTAGTGGTATTAACTGGCAATTGATGGTAGTAGGTGCAACATGGTGCGAGTACCCGGGAATCTACCAGCAGTGCCGGGCAACGATTTAATACTTATACACAAGCCAAAACTGTTGGCTTTGCCAATGCTGGTTTTTAACAGGACTTCAGTGAAGGACATGCTTAGTGCTTATAAATCAAGTGGCTGAAGCCAGACCTGGTTAAGAAATGTTTATCACACCAGTAGCGCATTTACAACTCCAATTAAGCCATTAACTCTCAGAAGGCTTCTTTGAAAACACACTGGCAGGCACTTCCAGTGCAAAGTCTGATGGTAAGGCTTGATTAAAGAGAGCACAACTAGTTCCCATGAGGTGGTGTTTTGGGCGGGGAGGGGCAGCAATTTAGGTGGGAATGGCCATTATGGATTAGCATGGCCAAAGGCAGTTAATGGGTAGGCAAATAACCAAATAACACCTTCAAGCTTTGTGTCCCTCCTCATATGTCATTCCTCCCTATCTGTACTCTAATACAATAGTTTTGGCGTATAGGTGTTGCAAACAACACCTATAGCCCAAACTAAAAATCAAAATATAATGACAATTTTGATCATCTGTGGAGGGCCTGTTTATGACATAATAGCCTGGCATCGATAGGCCCTACCCCCACTGATGAGGCAGCATCAAGTTCATACCTGCGAACAGTAGATGACCATGATCTGCAGAACTACTCTGTGCCTGGTACTTTTCTATTAACCAGCTGCATACTGTTAGATATTGCAAGCTGTGTAGACCAGCGTCATCATATAAACTAGAGTGCAATTAAGCCGAGGTAGGTGGCCTGATGTAGCACTCTTTTGCTAACAATACTGGCCTTAGTGAGCGTAAGTGAGCGACACAAGTGATCGTAAGTGAGCGGTTTTGCAGTGGATTTCTGGTTCCCAGCCTCATCTTTACAAATACTGAATCGGGCACTACAGAGGATACCCTGCCTGGACTTCCTAAGTAATCTGGTGCCCAGTGCTCAAGCGCGCGCATGCACGCTCACAGCACAAGTGAGTGGTTTTGCAGTGTATTTCTGCTTCCAGCCTCATCTTTGTAAATCCTGAATCAGGCACTACGGAGGACACCTTGCCTGGACTTCCTATTTAATCTGACACCCCATGCTCATGTGCGCGCGCTCACAGTACAAGTGAGCGCAAGGGAGTGGTTTTGTGGTGGATATCTGCTTCCCAGCCTCATCTTTGCAAATACCGAATCAGGCAGTACAGAGGACACACTGCCTAGACTTCCTATTTACTCTGCATCCCATACTCATGCGCGCGTACTCACAGCACAAGTGAGCGTAAGTGAGCAGTTTTGCAGTGGATTTCTGCTTCCCAGACTCATCTTTGCAAATACTGAATCAGGCACTACAGAGGACACCGTGCCTGGACTTCCTATTTAATCTGCTGTCTTGCGCTCATGCGTGCGCACTCACAGCACAAGTGAGCGTAAGTGAGCAGTTTTGCAGTTCGGCGGGCAGCGTTCGACTGGCCAGCGGTAAGGTGGACCTCTAAACTACTAAATATATTTTTCTTTGAATGCACATCTGAAGTAACTGTGAACTGAAATAAGGACGCCGTGAGTACTGACACTTGACTCAGCCCCTCCAGCTTATAGCGATTTTGAGATCCTGCAAAATGCCACGAAAATTGCCGTTTTGCGCAAAATGCCGCAAAAACGGCCATTTTGTGCAAAAATTGCATCTTTAAAAAAATATATATATTTTTTTAAACATTTTTTTAAAAGTAATCTGCAAAAATTACTGTTTTAAAAAAATAATACTCACGGTGACAGGTTCTCAACTTTTTTTTATACAAGTAATGAAATGCGCTAACACATCTCATCACTTGCGCACCAAAAAAGTGCAGCCCAATCCACAAGGGACACATGAATGGGCACATTTTATATGCATGCCCATTCAGATGGCCTTTTTCACCTCCTTGATCAAATAAAGTGGCGTTTCTGTCAATTTAAAAGGGCATCCCTCATTTCCAAGCAAGATGCACTTTTAAATGTGCAGAAATTGTAGGCAACCCTATGCGCACGGGATGTGGGGCTGCCACTGCTTGACAGGGTCTTTCCTGACCCTGTCATGCATTTCTTTTAATTTATGAACCGCTGCTGTGCCGCTTGCATTTCTGTTCCTCAAACAGGATAAAAATGCATTTTTTGGGTCGCATTTTACAGCGGCAGGCACCTGGAGGGCCTGTCCCTGTGAAAGGCACTAGGAGCTTGCAGAACACTGTCGGGAGAGCGATTCTATTCAAAGTACTGCCCATTTTGATGACAAAAATCTATTGAATGTTACAATTTGACCTATTTCATTCAGTACTATTCGATCAATTTTTATAAATACTGAACATGTGTTCCGGGGTGTCACCCGCTCCTCATGTTCAGTATTTTTGGTCTAGGGTGGTTGCAGAAGTGTTTTCCCCTTTTTCCTCAAAATTGGAGCCGGGGACAAAAAAAAAAGAAAATAATGAAAAAGGGACCCCGCGGAGTCGGATCTGACCCACGTTAGAGGGACGGATCTGGCACCACAGGGTTGCAGGGGAAGTGGCAGCGACCAAGCAGTTAAGTAGGGGAGGGGGTGGTGTGGTGGTGAAAGGTACATTTTGGGTTGTTTGGCTGAAGTGCAAATCAATTCGCAGCGAAATTGACTCCGGTCAATTCTGCCGCAAATAATTACACTTCGGTCAAACAACCCAGAACACCATTCAAGGCAGCTGACCAGCGCACAATTTGCGCTACAGCTCAAGCCTGTGGAAATGCGGGGGTCACCTTTCAGAATAAGGTGACCTGCTCATTTTCAAAAATGGGTTGTCTAAAAATAGCATATCCTCTGTTCTTTCTTTAAATGCCCCATTATTTGAGGAACTGGGTCAAAATCTACATTTAAAAAAATGAAAAAATGGTTACACTATGAAAGAGGGAGAGTGATGGGTGAGATGTTAAGTGATAGGCAAGAAAGCAAAGGGAGAGCAGTGGGTCAGAGGAGGAAGCGCTGCACAAGAGAGCAGAGGAAGCAGTGATGCGGTGGGCCAGAAATCTGAGAGCGAGCAGAGGTACAGAAAGTAGAGGGAGCATGTGGTCAGTGAGCCAGAAAGCAGAGAGGAAGCGGTTGGCCAGAAAGAGGCAGTGAGCTGCAGATTGGGAAAAAGGATGAGGGAAGAGTGTGATAAAATGGGAGAAAGGATGCAAGATGCAGAAGCAGCACAAAAGAATGAAAGACTGTATATTGCGGGAGGAATTGTAGAGTGTAAGGTGTGAGTTGGGAGTATGATTTGGAATGTGGCAGTGGCTGGGCAGTGCAAATTGTGACTTGACAGTGTGACATAGCACGTGAGTATTTGTATGACAGAGTGAGAGGTTAAGGAATGTAAGTTGTGATGGAGAGTTGGTGAGATGTGTGTTGGTGAGAGAGGTGTGTGGGTGTTTGGGGGATTGGAGAAGATAGAAGGGGAATATTTTCAGCATTACAATTGATAATGATCAATTTAGTTAATATTATTAAATAGTTCAAAGAAGGTAGCAGGCGCTCCTCTCCAGAAAGAACATGGCTTGATAACACGTGTATGGGGTTGCTTTTGGTACTCTTGTTCAGAGAGGAATTGCCATAGCGTTTTGGTGCTGGACTGCCCATGTGGGCGGGACCAAGACTGATATGCAAATGGACATTTCCCATCTGTGAAAGGTACAGTGAGCAAAAAGCATGTGCTGCAAACTCTCATCTCAGAACAGGTTATCATGTCATGTTCTTTCTGGAGAGGAGCACCTGCTACCTTTTTTGAAATACTATTAAATAGGCATGAACATTAAACAAGAAATGTAGCCAAATCAAACACTGTTCTGCCAAGCCAGAGACATCTGGGACTCTTCCTATTAAATTAATACAAAAGATACATAATAATGATACCCTGGCTCTCTTGTAGCCTTGCACTCTGCCTATTTCCTGCAATGTGGCAATCTTACACCCTCCAGTTAATACAAAATGTCCCGCAAAAATGCCGCAATAAATAAAGGGTTGTGCTGCAAAATTTGCCATTTCATGCCACAAAATTTGCCATTTCATGCCGCAAAATCCTGGAAGGTTCTTTGCGACTGGAAAAAACACTGTAAACTTAAGCACAAAACAAAAACAGAAGAGAAGTGAAGCCACTCCTCTGACCTGCCCCTATCCTCTCTCCCCGCCCTCTGACTGTTCCCTCGTCATGCAATATGGAATTAGTGGCATGCTGTAGGTGTTCAGGGTCAAGGGTGCCAGTGTTGGGCATTGATATAGGGCACCTTCCAACTCCTCTTCTCATCTCAAAACACCCGAGTTAGATGCAACAACACAGACAACTAACAATGAAAAGGCTGATTAAAATAGACAAATGAAGAGCAGAACCATCAATCATGTAACCCAAGATGATTTAGTAGTACCTCAAATGACTTCGATTGTCAAAGACACACAAGTGCTATCTACTTCAGGGTTAACCAATCGGGTCGAGGGTCTACATCAATCAATGCCAAACTTCAAAAATCCTAAAGACACACAGCCCAAGATTGCAGACTATACATTCACAGCAATGACCATAAAAAGAACAATAATGACATTTTTTCAAAAACGCAGAAGCTGCAGCTTAATTGATGCAGATCTACTAGAGAAGATTGAAGGATCCATGCCAATGGAAGCAACATCAACAATCACGATAGGTTACCCCACTCAAACAAAAAATGCACACAAATTGGCACAGTCCAATTCTGCCAATGCACATATTTCGATTGATTCATCTTATGAACTAAATGCAATTTCTCAATCGGAAATAGAGTCACAACTGTTCCAACACAGATACAACTTAGTTCAACACACAATCAAACAAACAATTGACTGTCAAAACAACAACATAAAGGAGGCAGAAGATACAACCTTGGCTGCTCTAAACTTTATATTAAGTTCTCTGGTCAATGTTTTTGAAATGCTAAAAAGGGAGGTACAACACATACACTGGAATTCTCATGGAACTTACCAAGGAAAAAGAGGAAAATCACAGTTCGCTAGTAGGACTAAAAGCAGCTGCAAATTCATTGATAAAAGAGGAATTAATCAAAATGCAAACCGAAATAGCAATACAGTCCTCAGCTGTAAAATAATTAATCATTAGTTGGACAAGCTCCAACCAACAACTGGAAGCCCTAAACAACAACATTATTTATTTAGGAAAGGAAATACAACAACAGAACATACTACACAACATAAGAGAAAAATCTGTTGAGGATAACAACATGCGTGATGATACACCCTCTGAGCCAATGATCGAAGAAATGATATACCTCGCGCAAAGTGCTGAGGAAGGCTTCTTCCAAACGGAAATATATGTTTCCAAAAAAAAGACAATGAACAAAATACTGATGATGAAGAATATAAATTAAAAGGAAAGTGACAGAGGAAACAAAGAAAAATGAAAAAGAAACAAATACACAAAACAGAAAGAACTCAAAGGGCACAAAGGAACAGAAAACAAAAAAATCAGAAAAAAAGAATACTATGTAATACTGTTACAACAGCATTTATTAAAACACTTAAAATACCATCAACAAAAGGTTTCCTACAATGGGGCTCTTGAGGCAAGATCTGGAATATAAATTACTGAATTTGGGAGAACAAATGAAAACAATTCTGAACTCATACTGCACATTTTCTTTGACTCCATTGGTGAAATTCTACACAGGAAAGTTCATGCCTTCTGTTACTTATGGAATTGACATAAACCATATGAAAGAGAGTACTGACTGGAATAGATTAGAGGGTAAACTGTGAAAAGTAGTCCTCAATTTGGCCGAGTCACTACTAAGCACAACATTGTGCTATGAGATGGGTTTAGAGTCACTGAACTCAAAGATTGAGTGGAAAGTGTTGTCCCTCTACAGACAGATAGCAGATCCACAGAAAAACTCTCTGTTTGAGAACATCAATGAAATGCTAACAAATTGTGACAACCCATTTCTCAGCATGTGCAAGTTTCCTCAATCCTCCTAAAATGTGAACGAGATGTCATGGATTTGATACAAAAACCTCTGTACATTAAAGAAGCCCATACAAGGTACGATTGGATCAAAACAGTTGACATGGTGAGAGGAATTAATCTATATCAGCCTTTATCTTCTCAGGATAAGCCCAGAGGCTGGCGTGCCATGTATTTGAGACAATTCCCCAAACCACAATGGAGAAGGGACTTCCTAAGATTCCACCTTAACTTCCTATCAATGAGAGAAATACTACACATAAGGCATAAGGATGACTATCAGATAACATCTGTCCCTGGTGCAGCATACAAGGAGTCCAAAATCTCAAACATGTATTGGTGAAGTGTTCAGGAACAGCAACACTCAGAACTTTGAGGTTGACCAGATTTGTGCATAGCAGTTGGTCTCTGACAACTCACTGACAACTCACTCCTTCTGGGAAACTGTGAAGATTCTCAGAGAATTGAAACTATTTCCTGAAAAAAAATAAACATGAGAAGAGTCAAAAATAAATTCCTCATGAAGTTAAATGTGCTGGTCCACTGCCTGATTACATTTTATTTAAATTGTAAACTTAAAATTGAGACATGGACAATAATGGTCTATCAAGCAAAAGGATAAATTAACTTAAATAATAATGTAATGAATTTTAATAATGAATTCCCTTTTTGTCTTCTTAAAATTTGTAATAGATGTGTATTAAATGATGTGTTATGTGATTGTAAGCTGAAGAATATAGTGTGTCTCCTCTGAGCAGCTAAAGAGACCAAACGTTTGTTTTCTCAGCAACCCGCGGGCGGCACCCATGGGAAACCCTCTGGGAATAAAACCCGTAGTCCAAATGTGCAGTATGGTGTGATCCGTCCGTTATGATGAAGCAGGGACAGTCCTCTTGGAACGAAGGGCACCGTGCTATGGAAGAGCCAAGGTGCAGAGAATCCTCCAAGGACGAAGGGCATCGTGCTCGAGAGGAGCGAAGGTACGTAGAACGATCACTGGCAATCCCGCAGAGAAACAGGCAAGTTACGCAGAACAGAATGAGGACCCTTAAGGGCAGAGATGGCAGTAAGTAGTGGATAGCTGCCGAACAGAGGAACCGCAAAGAAAGAAAGGAGAAAGTAGGATGTATCAGAGGATAAGATTAGTATGGAGCGAGTCTGAGGGAGGACAAAAGAAGAAAACTTACAATTTAAAAGAGCGTAGCGAAATAGCACACAAGGGAGCAAAGTAGCGATGCACCTACCCGTTGTCTTATGATCCCAATATAGGATCGGGTAGGTGTCAGTCGCCATCTTGAAAAGAACTAGACCTAGACACTTGTGGTAGAAAAACAGAACTAAACAGCAGCCATCTTGGTTTCTGTTGAAGGTATCGGGGATGGTGCCTGCTCCATTGAAGCCATAGAGACCTTTGGGGTCTTCTAACAGTATGCCCTCCCCGTGGGGTAATTGGTCCTGGTTTCCAAGGATGCGTGTGATGGAACTTCTGTACCAGACCGGGTGCATGTACCGATGAGGCGGGTTCCCAGGAGCGATCAGAAGGTTCATAGGCTTTCCAGTCAAAAAGGTACTGTAAAGAGCTTCTATAGTATCTAGAGTCACATATGGCTGTTACTCCGTATTCAGGTCCTTCGGAGGTTGAAATCAGAACAGGACAGGTAATTTGGTTTCTTAGGAATCTGTCTGCTATGTTTTCCTTGAGTTGAGAAGCGTGCAATACGTTGTGTATCCTATGCCAGGTCTTAGGAAGTTGTATCTGATAAGCGACTTTTGCTACTGCTTTGATAACAGAAAAAGGACCGAAATATCTCGGTGACAGTTTTGTGGGTATGAGATGTTTCGTTAGGTACTTTGATGAAAGCCTGATGAGATCTCCGGGTTTAAAGACGATTTCTTGGGAACGTCTTTTATCGGCTTGTTGTTTAACTCTGGCACTGGTGTCGTTAAGCGTAGTAAGAGCCTTAACGTGCTTTTCTTGGATTTCTTTCACAAGGGTATCTACCGAAGGAACCTTGGATGAAGGAGGAGCAGCAGTTTGTAATACCATTGGATTGAAGCCATAAGTACAATAGAAAGGAAACATTTGGATAGCCGCTTGCAGAGTGTTGTTGTATGCACATTTTGCGTAAGGTAGTAAAGAGCTCAAATCGTCTTCAGAAGCTGAGACAAAACAGTAAAGATATTGTTCCAGGGACTGATTGAGCTTCTCTGTCGGCCCCTTAGATTGGGGGTGGGATCCTGAAGTAAGGTCACGCTGTATACATAAGGAGTTGCAGAGATGTTTCCAAAAGGTGGATATATATTGAGGTCCGCGGTCTGATAAAATACTCTTAGGAAGTCTCTGTAGCCGAAAAATGCTTTGCAGAAAAAAAGAGACCATTTGAGCTGCTGATGGTAATTTAGTTAAAGGAATGAAATGCGCTAGTTTGGTCATAGAGTCTATCATCACCATTATGGTGATGTAATGGGAAGAGGGAGTAAGCTCAACAACGAAATCTGTGGAGATCTTTTCCCAAGGTTGCGAAGGCAACGTGGGTTGAGCAAGTTTTCCCACTGGCAGTCTACAAGGATTATTGGATCAAAGGCAGGTGGTGCAAGAAGTGATGTAATCTTTGATATCGTCTTTCATATGAGGCCACCAGAAATGGCGGTGGATCAACTCATAGGTGGTGGAGTTTTCGCGATGTCCTGCAGTTTTGTGGTCATGACAGAGATGGAGTATTTGCTTTCTTAGGGCAATCAAAGGGATGTATAGTTGATCAGAATGATAAAAAAGTTCTCTTTCCTGCATCAGCTGGAACTGATGTATTTCCTGTTGAGTGATGCTCTTACTGTGTTCTCGGACTTCTTGTAGTGAGGAGGAAACAAAGAAAACAAACGTGGATTGAGGTAACATTCTTTCCTGTTTGGTGGGAATCTTGTCTTCGTAGGAACTGTGCGACAAGGCATCCGCAAACCGGTTATTGTTTCTGGAGATGTACGTAACAATCATATCATAGTATGAGAATAAATGGGCCCAGAGAGCCTGTCGAGAGTTCTGGCATTCAAAGTTCTGGAGAGATTTCAGGTTTCAAAGTTCTGGAGAGATTTCAGGTTTCTATGATCTGTTCGGACCAAAACAGGATATTGGACCCCCAGAAGTAGGTGTCTCCACTCTTGGCAAGTACTTTCATGGTTAATGGTTCCTTTTCCAGTACGGTATAGTTACATTCGGATGGAGTGAGGGTTTTAGACATGTAAACTAAAGGATGTTCGGTACCGGTAGAGGAGACTTGTTTGAGCACCCCTCCTATCGCAGAATAGGAGACATCTGTTTCCACTATAAACGGTCAGGTTTGGTCCGGTAGTCTTAGGATTGGAGCCATAGAGAAAGCGGCCTTGAGTGTATCAAAGACGTGTTGTGTTGCCTGATTCCAACAATACTTTTTGCGTTTTTGTAGGAAAGTGGTAAGAGGTTTGATCACAGAGGAAAAGTTTGGAATGAACTTGCGGTAGAAGTTAGAAAACCCCAAGAATCTTTGTACCTCTTTGACATTATGTGGAGGTTTCCAATTGGTGACAGCCTTGACTTTCCTGGGGTCCATTGCAGCTCCTTCAGCAGAGAGGATATATCTAAGATAAGCAAAACAGAGGGGGGTCTGGGAAACTCCCTACTAGCACAAACACAGCCCATTGACTTGTTCTAGGGTGGATGGCCCTGGGAGGGTCTCAACCAAATCTTCAGCTCACTGTCCTTTTCACAGAGAAGACATTTCCCTGCATATCAGTCTTTGTCCTACGCAGGGGCAGTCCAGCACCGAAATGCTAGGCAATTCTACTCTGAATAATAGTACCACAGCAACCCCATACACATGTTTCAGCCTGGTTGGGCATCATCAGTGAGGTGAAGCTGTACCTCTCTAAGAGCAGTGAGCAAGGGGTCCATGTCTGGATTCCCCTGGTAATTTAGGGTGAGACCCTACATTACTTGGTATGCAAAACAGAGGGGAGTCTGGGAAACTCTCTACCAGCACAAACACAGCCCATTGACTAGTTCTTGGGTGTATGGCCCCTGGGAGAGTCTCAACCAAGTCTTTAACTCACTGTTGTTTTCACAGAAAAGACATTTCCCCGCATATCAGACTTTGTCCTGCCCAGGGGCAGTCCAGCACCAACATTCTAGGCAATTCTCCTCTGAACAAGAGTACCACAGCAACCTCATATGCATGTTTCAGCCTAGTTGGGCATTATCAGTGAGGTGAAGCTGTGCCTCTATAAGAGCAGTGAGCAAGGAGTCCACGTCTGGATTCCCCTGGTAACTTAGGGTGAGACCCAAAGTTACTTTGTATGCAAAACAGAGGGGAGTCTGGGAAACTCTCTACCAGCCCGAACACAGCCCATTGACTTGTTCTTGGGTGCATGGCCCCTGGGAGAGTCTCAACCAAGTCTTTAGGTCATTGTTCTTTTCACAGAGAACACATTTCCCCCCATATCAGTCTTTGTCCTGCCCAAGGGCAGTCCAGCACCAAAATGCTAAGCAATTCTCCTCTGAACAAGAGTACCAAGGCAACCCCATACACGTGTTTCAGCCTAGTTGGACATCATCAGTGAGATGAAGTTGTGCCTCTCTAAGAGCAGTGAGCATGGGCTCCACATCTGGATTCCCCTCGCAGCTTAGGGTGAGACCCAAAGTTACTTGGTATGCAAAACAGAGGGGAGTCTGGGAAACTCTCTACCAGCACGAACACAGCCAATTGACTTGTTCTTGGGTGTATGGCCCCTCAGAGAGTCTCAACCACGTCTTTAACTCACTGTTCTTTTCACAGAGAAGACATGTCCATGCATATCAGTCTTTGTCCTGCCCAGGGGCAGTCCAGCACCGAAATGCTAGGCAATTCTCCTCTGAACAAGAGTACCACAGCAACCCTATACACATGTTTCAGCCTAGTTGGGCATCATCAGTGAGGTGAAGCTGTGCCTCTCTAAAAGCAGTGAGCAAGGGGACCACATCTGGATTCCCCTGGTAACTTAGGGTGATACCCAAAGTTACTTGGTATGCAAAACAGAGGAGGTTTTAGGAAACTCTCTACCAGCATGAACAAAGCCCATTGACTTATTCTTTGGTGGATGGCCCCTGGGAGAGTCTCAACAAGTCTTGAGCTCACTGTTCTTTTCACAGAGAAGAAATGTCCCAATACCAGTCTTTGCCCTGCCCAGGGGCAGTCCAGCACCGAAATTCTAGGCAATTCTCCTCTGAACAAGAGTACCACAGCAACCCCATACACGTGCTTCAGCCTAGTTGTGCTTCATCAGTGAGGTGAAGCTGTGCTCTCTAAGAGCAGTGAGCAAGGGGCCACGTCTGGATTCCCCTGGTAACTTAGGGTGAGACCCAAAGTTACTTGGTATGCAAAACAGAGGGGGGTCTGGGAAACTCTCTCCAGCACGAACACAGCCCATTAACCTGTTCTTGGGTGGATGGCCCCTGGGACAGTATCAACCAAGTTTTTAGCTCACTTTTCTTTTCACAGAGAAGAAATGACCCCGCATATCAGTCTTTATCCTGCCCAGGGGCAGTCCAGCACTGAAATGCTAGGCAATTCCCCTCTGAACAAAAGTACCACAGCAACCCCATACACATGTTTCAGCTTAGTTGGGCATCATCAGTGAAGTGAAGCTGTGCCTCTATAAAAGCAGTGAGCAAGGGGTCCACATCTGGATTCCCCTGGTACCTTAGGGTGAGACCCAAAGTTACTTGGTATGCAAAACAGAGGGGGTTCTGGGAAACTCTCTACCAGCATGAACACAGCCCATTGACTTGTTCTTGGGTGGATGGTCCCTGGGAGAGTCTCAACCAAGTCTTTAGCTCACTGTTCTTTTCACAGAGAAGAAATGACCCCTCACTTCAGTCTTTGTCCAGCCCAGGGGCAGTCCAGCACCGAAATGATAGGCAATTCTTCTCTGAACAAGAGTACCACAACAACCCCATAAACGTGTTTCAGCCTAGTTGGGCATCATCAGTGAGGTGAAGTTGTGCCTCTATAAAAGCAGTGAGCAAGGGGTCCACATCTGGATTCCCCTGGTACCTTAGGGTGAGACCCAAAGTTACTTGGTATGCAAAACAGAGGGGGTTCTGGGAAACTCTCTACCAGCATGAACACAGCCCATTTAGTTGTTCTTGGGTGGATGGCCCCTGGGAGAGTCTCAACCAAGTCTTTAGCTCACTGTTCTTTTCACAGAGAACACATTTCCCCCCATATCTGTCTTTGTCCTGCCCAGGGGCAGTCCAGCACCGAAATGCTAGGCAATTCTCCTCTGAACAAGAGTACCAAAGCAACCCCATACACGTGTTTCAGCCTAGTTGGGCATCATCAGTGAGGTGAAGTTGTGCCTCTCTAAGAGCAGTGAGCAAGGGGTCCACATCTGGATTCCCCTGGTAACTTAGGGTGAGACCCAAAGTTACTTGGTATGCAAAACAGAGGGGGGTCTGGGAAACTCTCTACCAGCACGAACACAGCCCAATGACTTGTTCTTTGGTGTTTGGCCCCTAGGAGAGTCAAAACCAAGTCTTCATCTCACTGTTCTTTTCACAGAGAAGACATTTCCCCGCATATCAGTCTTTGTCCTGCCCAGGGGCAGTCCAGCACCGACATGCTAGGCAATTCTCCTCTGAAGAAGAGTACCACTGCAACCCCATACACATGTTTCAGCCTAGTTGGGCATCATCAGTGAGTTGAAGCTTTGCCTCTCTAAGAGCAGTGAGCAAAGGGTCCACGTCTGGATTCTCCCTTTAACTTAGTGTGAGACCCAAAGTTATTTGGTATGCAAAGCAGAGGGAGGTTTGGGAAACACTCCACCAGCACAAAAACAGCCCTTTGACTTGTTCTTGGGTGGATGGCCCCTGGGAGAGTGTCAACAAAGTCTTTAGCACATAGATTTTTTCACAGAGAAGAAATTTCCCAACATATCAGTCTTTGTCCTGCCCTGGGGCAGTCCAGCACCGAAATGCTAGGCAATTCTACTCTGAACAAGAGTACCACAGCAACCCCATACATGTGTTCTCCCAAGTTGTGCATCATCAGTGACGTAAAACTGTACCTCTCTAAGAGCAGTGAGCAAGGGGTCCACGTCTGGATTCCCCTGGTAACTTAGGGTGAGACCCAAAGTTACTTGGTTAGCAAAAAAGAGGGGGATCTGGGAAACTCTCTACCAGCACGGACACAGCCCATTGACTTGTTCTTGGGAGGATGGCCCCTGGGCTGGGACAGTCTCAACGAAATCTTTAGCTCACTTTTCTTTTCACAGAGAAGACATTTCCCTGCATAACAGTCTTTGTCCTGCCCAGGGGCAGTCCAGCACCAAATGGTAGGAAATTGTCCTTTGAAAAAGAGTACCACAACAATCGCATACATGTGTTTCAGCTTAGTGGGGCATCATCAGTGAGGTGAATCTGTGCCTCTCTAAGAGCAGTGAGCAAGGGGTCCACGTCTGGATTCCCCTGGTAACTGAGGGTGAGACCAAAGTTACTTTGTATGCAAAACAGAATGGGGTCTGGGAAACTCTCTACCAGCATGAACACAGCCCATTAACTTGTTCTTGGGTGTATGGCCCCTGGAAGAGTCTCAACTAAGTCTTTAGATCACTGTTCTTTTCACAGAGAAGAAATTTCCCTGCATATCAGTCTTTTTCCTGCCCAGGTGCAGTCCAGCACCGAAATGCTAGGCAATTCTCCTCTGAACAAGAATACCACTGCAACCCCATACACATGTTTCATCCTAGTTGGGCATCATCAGTGAGGTGCAGCTGTGCCTCTCTAAGAGCAGTGAGCAAGGGGTCCACGTCTGGATTCCCCTGGTAACTTAGGGTGAGACCCAAAGATACTTGGTATGGAAAACAGAGGTGGGGTCGGGGAAACTCTCTTCATGCTGGTAGAGAGTTTTTGATGGGGCCGGATAGGAGTGGTGTTCTGTCGACTCCCTCTACGGGAACAGCCACAGACTTGGTTAATCTAGGAATTTTGTTTTGTGAAGCCAATTCGGAGTCCATAATGACCCCTGCGGCTCCACAATCGATTAGAGCGGGTACTCCCGTAAGGGATTTGCCATGGAGTACCAAAGTGACTGGGAGTACCACCATGTTTTGTGACGTTGGCAGACATTCCAGGGAACTCCTTACACAATACCCGTTCATGGTCCCTTTCATGGATGGGTGGCGGCATTTCCTGAACGTCTTGTGGGTACAAGAGTACACTCAGGTAAGACGTGTTTGTCGGATCCACAATACATACAAAGTCCTAGCGTCTTACACCTGAGTCTTTCTTCGGGTGTCAACGGCCCTCTAGTTGTTCCCAGCCGCATGGGTTCGCTCTCTTCCATGCTTCAAAGAGGTCTTTCAGGGTGGTTCACAGGAGGCGGTAGACAACTTTAGTTTTTGCATTTCTTTTGACGTCTCTCCTGTATCCTGTAATCCATCTGCAGGACCAGAGATTTAATTTCTGCTAGGTTCTGAGGTTGTGGCACCCTGGCTATTTCGTCCTTGATTTCCTCACATAATATCCTCCTGAATATCGTAACAAGTGCGTCATCTGACCAGGCCGTTTCTACGGCCAATTGTTTGAACTGGGTTATGAACGAGAGTATATCTGTGTTACCTTGCCATAAATCCAATAGGTGTTCTTGAGCCGTAACTACTAACTGCTGTCTACCAAACACAGCCTGAACACTTTTAATACACCCAGCAGCAGAGTCCATTAGCTCGTTGTTGGTAGTGACAAGGGGAGGGGCCCAAGCTAAAGCATTGCCAGACATGTTGGATATCATGTAACTGACCTTTGCTCCATTAGTTGAGAAAAAGGTGGGCTTCAAGGTAAACTGCACAGTACAGGAGTCTAGATATTCTTTAAGTTTCTTCTGGTTGCCATCAAACTTCCCCATGTGTAGAGCTCTGGGAGGCAATTCAGCCTGTGAGTTCACCATCTGACACAGAACTTGATTTTCATTTCTCAGCGTCTGTACTTCTGTATTTAGGTTCTAGACTGCTGTAATGAGCTGCTGAACTTGCTGCTCCATTTTCTTTCAGGCGTCGCTATCTTTCACACCTTAACAACAATATCCATGGATGGTACTCACGTAGCAGTAATGGTAGGTATGATCCGATGTCAGAAGTTCGTGGAGCTGAAGGATATGGTGTGTCTCCCACAAGCAGCTAAAGAGACCAATCGTTTGGGTTCTCAGCAACCTGTGTTCGGCACCCATGGGAAGCCCTCTGGGGAATAAAACCTGGAGTCCAGATGTGCAGTATGGAGTGATCCATCCATTCCGATGAAGCAGGGAAAGTCCTCTTGGAACGAAGAGCACCATGCTATGGAAGAGCCAAGGTGCAGATAATCCTCCAAGGACGAAGGGCACCATGCTCGAGAGGAGCGAAGGTGCGGAGAGCGATCACTGGCAATCCCACGGAGAAACAGGAAAGTTGCACGAACAGAAAGAGGACCCTTAGGGGCAGAGATGGCAGTAAGGAGTGGATAGCTGCCGAATGGAGGAACCGCAAAGAAAGGAAGGAGAAAGTAGGATGTAACGGAGGATAGGATTAGTATGGAGTGAGTCCGAGGAAGGACGAAAGAAGAAAGTTGGCAATTCAGAAGAGCGTTGTGAAATAGCACACAAGGGAGCAAAGTAGCGATGCACCTACCCGTTGTCTTATGATCCCAATATAGGATCGGGTAGGTGTCGGTTGCCATCTTGAAAATAACTAGACCTAGACACTTGTGGTAGAAAAACAGAACCAAACAGCCACCATCTTGGTTTCTGTTGAAGGTATCCGATTTGGTGCCTTCTCCATTGAAACCATAGAGACCTTTGGGGTATTCTAACACTAGAATTAGGGCTAAGTACTAAGTATCTTCAAGTTCCCATGCCCCCTGTTCCCACTTACCCACTTTCCCACTTACCCAACACTATTGAGGATGCCAATCCTCTGAAAGCGATGGTCCATCCATTGCAGTCTGCCATTCCGTGGTTGGCCCCTGTACTCACAATGACGCCCAACTGGTCGAACGTCAGGCAGAATGCTAAAGGCGATGACCCCGGAGTATATACATTCTAATTCCGGATCACATGATATTTAACATTGGAAGATGCTGAGAGCCGCATCCTTGCATCAGCTGACTGGCAAGTTACCAGACAGAATCACAGTCTTAGACACCAGGTGTTCACAAAAATAGGGGCATTTAGAAAGATTAGGATCTTCATAGTTAGGGTATCAACCTACATAAATCATTTTAGGCACTGAGACTATATGATAATATGATGTACCCTTCCAAGTACACCCAATGTTTGATGACATCCAGGAACTTCAAACTACCTAATAAAGGGATGTAGCGAAGCATTAATGCCCGGTCTGACTCAGCCTGGTAAGCTATTATCTGTATTCTTTTCAAATGTGGTGTCTCTTACATCCCAACATACTCTCTGATTAAATTGTCACACTTGTACTTCCTAATAGAATATACCCACACATGGAGAATCCTACACTATCACCAAACTCCCGAACAACCCACCATAGAGTTAAACTGCACCCTCGACTACAGGTGAACACACCAGAGATGATCCTTGAGCTGTGTACTACTCTCCCATGTCAGATACCATTTTGGGTTTTTCCTGGGTGGTTGAGCCATTCTCATCCTTCAACTACCTGAAATCCAAGGGCTTCCGAGCCACTTGATCTGGGCAGGTACTGGCCCCTAGACCCTTTTCTAGATGATACATAAGGGACCAATTTTTCCTGCTGTGTTAAACTTGGTTTGTTGCTGTTTATCCATTTCACTAAATTGAAGAGCCATGTCGTGAGCTGTTTTTTGATCATCAGCTGGAAGTGAACCACCTGTGAAGATGCTTAGGTAGGGAGTTCCATAGTTGTGTAGCCACTAAGGAGCCTCCTTTTCCATTCCAGTTGAAGTTGTGAACTAGGACGTTGCTATTGGAGCTCATTGTCCTGGAAGTTGAATAATGCTGGACTCAAATATTCTCAGCCCAGAGTGCATAAGGATTGCACCTAGATATTGATTTTCTATGGAATGCTGTTTATTACAAGATGTTAATTGCCTTCTCTTGTGTCAGTTGTAGTGACTAACACTAAAGGGAATGTTTTTAATCGTTTGTGAACTGCCAATAATAATCTATCTGTCATCTACTGTTACTAGGATGGCGTTTAAGGTCACCTTTAAGGAACCCAATGGCACTACCTGTGTGAAATCTCGTTTAGTGGTATATAAGGTTTTTACTTTCTGCCATAGCCAGCCATTTCTCCTCCCCTTCCTACTCGGGAGCTTCCTAAGGACCGCTGGGCTGCTGTAGGATACCCCACGGGTCAGAACGACTCTCCCCACCCCGCAATGCATCAGCGTGTAGTTGACAACATGGCGGAAGAAGGAAGACGAGAGAGTGGGCAGAGAAGAAGCTGAGGCAGAACTGGAGGTGCGAGTTTCTCGGAGTAGAGTCAGATTCACAGGCCGAAGCCAGCCAGTCCTCCATCGGGGTACATTGAACCCCTGCACGGTGTCACATGCTCATGTGAATCTCTTCTGGACTGCCCCACCTGCCCAGATGTTGGGTCTGGTGCTCGTGCAGTTTGCGTAGTCAAGAGGGCGAGCGGCAGAATGGACAGTTATGTCGGTGTAATGTGAGTGCCTGGACATGTGTGGATGCGTTGAACATATCATGGGTACACCTAGCTTTTGATGCTTTACCTGTCATAGAATGAGATTAGTTTGACATATGAGGCTGGGCTTGTCTTGTGATGTCACCACCTGCAAAAGTGCAGCTGTACCTTACCTGAAATAACTGTACCTGACTTATGCAGTATTGTCGGGCATAAAAAGACAGTACTGTGGCATTTGTGGAAATACTTGCCAAATTTTGCCAACACCTAAACATGTGAGGCTGTACCTTACACATGGTGGCAATGCAGGTATATGAGGCATTATCTGGCATATGATGATGGTATTCGAACATTTTTGAGTTCACTTGCCATATGGAGGCAACATCTGGAAAGGTCGTGACTATATTAGTCATATGATATATCCCAAAATATTTTGTGGGATGAAGATTATGAATTAATTTTAAACACACAATCCTCTGAGCAACCTTTCACGTCATAATTATTTCTGTGCATCTTCGCCATTGCAGGAAGAGACCAGCCATATGCAAATCATTCTTGGTCCCACCACCAGTGGCAGCAAATTCAGCACAAACGTTTAGTCCACATCCCCTTTACGCAGACAAAGAAGCAACCCCATGCATGTTTCGGCCTTGTTGGGCCTTATCAGTGATGTGCAGCTTGGTCTCCCTATGGTGCAGCAGGCAAGGGACCAACGTTTGTGCATCCCCTCTGTCACTTGGGGAGACAAACTATAAACACAAATGTGATAGGTGGAAGGTTAGGAATTCATCTTAACCACTGGCTTAACTCTCGGCAACCTTCCACACACTCCTTTATTATCGAGTATGTGTCAGTGCACAAGGGACCATCCATGCACCAATCAGTCTTGGTAACGTTCGGCCATATTCTCTCTGCAGAAAAACACAAGCAGAACCAAAAGCAACCACAGCCATCAATACGCATCAAACAATTGATGCGATGCTCAGATTGGGCAGAAACAATGGAGCTTGTTACCAAGACCAAACTATATAATCAGTTGGTGTTTCATTTTAAGAAGTCAGGTACTTTGGAATCCTACTTAGATCGTTTTCCAGACCCATTATGGCGGAATGTATATATGAGATTTCGTTTTAATGTTTTATTAACTAGGGAAATAATAGAGATCCGAGTTGGCACACAGAGTGGCTGCTATTTGTGTAGATGTTGTAATAGCGATAATGTCAAAGAAACTCTCAAACACCTGTTATTAGAATACACTGTACTAAGCTCTCAACGTACTGCAAGTTTTGTGAAATTTGGATCAGATCCAGGGAGCGTTTACCTAGATTCAGTGTGGTGGGAAATGCTTCATGGTACCACTACGTGGCTTAAGATTGCAGTTCGATTCCTGTTAGATACATGTGGTCTAGTACAACTTAAACCAAATTTGAATCCAGGTTACTGTAGGAATGTTAGTATACTGATGTTGATGCAGAAATATACGCACCACTCATAAATAAATAAAAAATAAATTAAAAAAAACATAGCCATCACCATCACATTTCTTTTTTTTTTTTTGGGAAAATTCTTTATTGGTTTTTCGATAACGAGTAACAAACAGCTCATTTGCAGAGCAATGCAGTATGTATAATAATAGAACATCAACCTTAACATTCCCTTTCCACCCACTCCCCCCTGCCCCCGAGACCGCAGTAAAAACCTCAGTCTTCAATAGGCACACGTGCCGAGCAGGGTCTGCCGGAACTGTTCGATGTGCTGTCCGGCGTCGCTGGACGGAGAAGTGGCTCTGTCAGCTCTACCCAGCGGAGAAGATCTGCACTGGAGTCCAGCTTTTGTACCTGGATTGCCATTTCCCAAGCCGCCGTCTCTGCTGCAATCCATCTCTTGAGGTCATACCACCAAAGGGCCTCGCTTGGACCCCGTACGCTCTTCCAGCCCATGGCTATGCGCCTTTTCGCTGTTATGTAAATCAAGTCTAGGAGTCTAGTTAGGGGCTTGTTCTTGCTGCTTCGCTTGTATGTCCCCAATATGCAAGCTGCTGGTTCATGAGTTTCCACCTCAATCCCGGCCGACGCCACCCTCTCTTTCACCTGGGCCCAGAACCTCTGGACCGCGGGGCAGCTCCAGAACATATGGGTCATGCCTGCCCGCGGCACGTGGCACTTGGGACATGTCTGTGGCGTGGCCCCTTTGAACTTTGATATGGCTTCAGGCGTAAGGTAGGCCCTGTTTGTAATGTATAGCTGTATTAATTGGAGGCGAGCATTCCTGGAGGTCTTTTTATGGTAGTGGGTTATTTTCTCCCATGTATTGTCCTCAAATTCAAGGCCCATTTCACACTCCCATCTCCTTTTGCATTTTAGTTCGTTCGTTGTCGTGGCCAGTAATAGGGCCTCGTATATTCTGGAGGTTTTGTGGCCTCCTTCGGCAGTGTCTAGCAATGTTTCGATGGTTTCGTTCTCAATGAATTGGTTGTCTGCCTCCGGCCATCTTTTCCTTAAGGCCAGTGTTACTGCCCTGTGGAGCAAGAACTGTCCGGTGGGCAGGCCCGTCAACTCGCAGAGGTCGGGGAATGTCAGAAATTCGTGTTCGTGCATGAGGTCGCCCAGTACTGCCACACCTTAAGGCTCCCACACAGAGCGAGTTTCAGTGTGCCCCCAAGAGGGTCTCGCCATGACTGCAGCGATGGGGATCTGTGGGGAGTATGGGTCCTTCAACCCCATAGCTTTGCAGGCCCGCTTCCAGAGCTGAGTTCCAAGCTTGGCCAGGTATGGGTGACGTTGTAGAGCCCCTTTCTCGACCCATAATAAGTCTCAGAGTAGCAGTCGCGGCAGGGCCGGTTGAAGAAGTCTGGTGTCAGTGGTGGTTTCATCTGCCATCCAGTGCGTTACATGCTTCAGTTGGCTGGCCAGGTAGTATAGTTCGAAATTGGGGACTTTCAGTCCGCCCTTCTCGTAGGGCCTTTGAAGGATGTCAAGCGCCACCCTATGCCTGCCTCCCTGCCACAGGAATCCTCTGCAGAGTTTGTTCAGGTCTCTGAAAAAGGCGGGGGGGATGTTGTAGGGGACATTGGTAAAGCAGTGCAGTAAGCGTGGGAGCGCTACCATTTTGAGGAGTCCTGCCCTTCCTGCCACTGAGAGAGGGAGTTTCCCCCAAAAAGCCATGGAGTTAGCGAGTGCATCCCTTGCTCTGACTGTGTTGAGAATATGTTCTGTATCCGGGTTACGGTGTATGGTAATACCCAAGTATTTGAAGGATGTCACCTGCCACTGGAGAGCTAGTGGGGGCAGGGATCCATGCTCATTGCTATATAGTGCTGCGAGGGGGTAGAGACAAGACTTGTCTTTGTTTATCTGGATGCCTGTATGTTTTTGGAAGCAGTCTAATGTCTCCAAGATGTAGGGCAGAAGGTGCTCAGGGTTATGTAGGTAAAGAAGTGTGTCATCCGCATACATGGAGATGAGGTGAGTCACTCCATCTAGTATGATGCCTCCCCCACCATATTCCTGACGGATGTACGCGGCCACTGGCTCTACAGCAATGATGTATAACATGGGGGATAAGGGACATCCCTGTCGTGTGCCTCTGTAGAGGGGCCATTTGTCAGAGTACGTCTTGTTGGTGCGCACTCTAGCCAGGGGGTGAGTGTAGAGCAATTGGGTCCATTTAAGGAAGGCGGGTCCAATGCCCATCCTGACCATGGTGGCGTATAACCATTCCCAATTAACCGAATCAAAGGCCTTGGTTTCTGGGTATCTCGCTCTGTGCAGTATATGATGTGGTGCAACCTGCGTAAGTTTTCGGTGATAGAGCGCCCAGGTACATAGCCAGTTTGGTCTTGGTGAATTAGCAGGGGAATCACTATACGTAATCTATTGGCGAGGAGTGCCGACAGTATTTTGCAGTCGACATTTAGCATAGAAAGAGGTCTATATGAACCGCAATCCGTCCCATCTTTGCCAGGCTTAAGCAAGGGGATTATTATTGCTTCCCTCATGGAGTCAGGGAGTGAGCCGCGTTCAAAAGCCTCGTTGTATACTTGTGCCAGCAGTGGGGCAAGGGTCTCCTCATATGTCTTATAGAATTCCCCAGGAAGGCCATCCATACCTGGCGCTTTCCCAGAGGGTAATGATCTAATGGTTGCCTTGACTTCATCCGGGGTAATCGGGTCTTCTAAGGCTACGGCCAACTGTGGGTCTAGCTTGGGTAACTCTTTGCAGTCTAGAGCGTCCTCGATCCCGGTATCTGACGAGGACGGGGTTTTGGAGTATAGGTCCTGGTGGTACTTGGTGAAAACCGTGTTAATCTCGGCCTGGGTGTGCACCGTGGTACCATCTGATCTACGAATGTGGCAGATGGGGGTCCTAGGGGTTTCTCTCTTGTACAGCCAGGCCAAGAGTTTGCCAGGCTTGTCTCCCAGGGCGTGTGTCCTTTCAGTGTGTTTGGCGTAGCTTAGTTTCCCCAGGGACTCCCAGTGCGACAGACAGGCTTGTCGCTGTGTTATTATTTCCCGTATATGCTCAGGAGTCGAATCTGCCTTGTTCTCCAGCTCCCCCAGCTTCCTTTCTGCTCCCGCCAGAGCATTCATAATGGACCTTTGGGCCCCCCCACTGCAGCTAGCATGTCCCCTCTCATAACCACCTTATATGCCTCCCATGCGGTGCTGATGCATTCCACACTGCCTAGGTTGTTTAGCCAGTATTCATCTGTACTGTCTTGTACGTGGTCCCTGAAGGCTGCGTCCAGCAGTGCCTCTGCTCGCAGTCTCCACGTGGGAACCGGGGGTCTGGGCGGGTACACCTCCCAGGTGACCGACAAGGGTGAGTGGTCTGATAATACTCTGGGTAAATACTGTGCCTCGCTGAAAGCGGCTTGCTGCTCCTGACTGACCAGCATGTAATCCAACCTGGTGTGGACGCCATGTGGCGGGGAGAAGAAGGAGTACTCACGTCGCTCCGGGCTCAGTTCCCTCCACAGATCGCAAAGGTACAACTGAGTAATCAGTTTGGATAGTATCTTGGCTGGGGGGGATGGGCGGGAGTGTTTGGTGTCAGACCTATCTTTGAGAGGGTCTAAGGTGCAGTTGTGGTCCCCACCCCATATCATGATGCTATTTACGTAGGGGCCTAGTCTAGAGTACAGGTAGTGGAAGAAAGGCGTGGTGTCGTGGTTAGGTGCATAAGTGCTAATCAGGCACAGGTCTCTTCCCTCCATGGTACCCTGCACCAGTGCCATCCTGCCCTCGTCATCCGTCTTGGTGTCCATTACTTTAAAGGGGACTGTCGGGATGATCCATATCAGAACCCCTCTAGCATATGAGGAGTAGGAGGATCCTACCAAGGTCCCGCGCCAAGTTTTGGCTAGCGCCGTCAGTTTTACCTATGTTAGATGTGTCTCCTGGAGCATGGCAATCCCTACCTTGCAGCGTCGCAGGTATGCCTGGATCCGTCGTTGTTTCACATAGCTATTCATGCCTCTGACGTTCCACGTCATCACTTTTATTTTCTCAGCCATAGGCATGATGGTGTTCTCTCTCCTGCCTCGGTCTTGGTCGAGGTCCCGTTAGAGGTGCTGCTGTAATGAGGATATCCTGCGGTCTCGGTATTTCAACTTTAGAGTTCCCAACTAGGGTGCAGGTTCCCGGCTTCCCTTTCCCTAAGAAAAAACTTCCCCAACAAATAACTGGTCTGACAAGATACTCCTCGTCGTGACTGTCCCGTTTCCGCTCCTTAGGACCAGGCATGGTCTTCGGGTGCCCTACGGGCGGGTAAACGTACCCTAAAAACAGAAAAACAAGCTCCAGGGGGTTGAGGGAGCTGAAACTTCGGTGTTCCGCGTAATAGGATCATCTCAGCTGCTCTTGGGGTTAGGTGTATCTGTTACTATGCTCTTGAGGTATAATTCGCTCCTGCTGTCTCTGGTAGGTGTATCAGTGCGGCTTACGCCTCGTGCCATCAATGTCCGGTAGTTGCTGCTCATCCATCCAGTCCCGGGCTTGTTCCGGGGTGTCGAATAGGTGGGCTCTGTTCTTGTGTATTACTTTTAGCCTTGCGGGGTATAGGAGCATGTATTTCAATCCAGCGGCCTTCGACCTGGCTTTAGTGTGACTGAACTGAGCTCTGTTCATCTGCACCTGAAAGGTGTAGTCAGGGTAAATTGCGATCTTGGCTGAATTTCTCAGTATCTGGCCCCCTGATCGTGAGTACGCCAGGACGACCTCGCGGTCTCTGTAGTTTAATATCTTTGCTATCATAGGCCTGGGTGGGCCTCCTGGCGGGGGCCTCTTGGCGAGCGACCTATGAGCCCTTTCGATGGAGAACCCCTGCGATAGTTTCTCTGCGCCAATCTCCTGCAGCAGGAGGTTCTCAACGTAGTTGGTGGGGTTCGAGCCTTTGATGCCCTCCGGTAATCTGAGCAGCCGGATGTTGTTCCGGCGGGCCCTACCTTCGGCCTCCTCCACCCTGTCCTCCAAGTTCTTGACCCTTTGCTGAAGGCCGTCCATGTTGTGCAGAAGCTGGGTCTTCGCTTCGGTATTCTCACGTACTTGGGTCTCGAGCGCGTCAGTTCTGCCAGCCAAGGAGCGGACGTCCTGGCGAAGGAGTCCCAGATCTATGGCCACAGCGTCGATTTTATTCACCATAGTTGTTTGGATTAACGTGATGGCCTCCAAGAGTTGGGAGTTGGTGGGTTCAGACGTCGCTGGTGTGGGGCTTATGTCTTTTCCGGCAGTTGCCATGGTTGGGCACTCTGGGTTGGGGGGCTCATTGGCTGTGTAGGCGTCTAGGGTGGTCTGTCGCTGCTTGGACCTAGCCCCTCTCCCCGTAGACTTATCCAGGCTGGACATCCTCCCAGCTCTGCGGGTTTCAAGCGCCGCAATCGGGTGCCACGGCCAGGGTCCTTTAGTTGTGGCCCCCGTAGAAAATAGCAGTTAACGGCCCACGATTCTCCCAGCACACTTAGGGCTGTAGTCCGCCGCGCTCTGGGCCCTCTAGCGGGGCGTTAAGTGCTCCAGCACCGCGGGGGGCCGGTCACCCAGGTCCCCGAGGCTCCACGAGGTGCAATAGGTCTGCCTTTATGCCACCTCAGGCAGTGTAAAGAAGAGAGGTGCGTCCCGCTGGGGGGGGGGTGTGTAGATTGGTCCGGCCCCCAGCGGTGCCCCCGCTGCTCGCAGGAAGTCTCTCCCCAGGGTCGCGCGGTCGCGGGCCGTGCCATGCAGCTAGGCCCCCACACACACTGCCAGATAAAGGCCGTTCTCTCGCCTGTGGTTGTGGCTCCCCGTGGGCCCTCAGTAAGGGGGGGGCAAGGGCCTCTCTTGATTACCTGCCCGCTCCGAGTGTCACGGTCCGCAGTCTCCTTCTAGTCTCAGCAACCCACTTCCAGGGCGCAGGGAGCCGGGGCCACATCGGCCGTGCCCGCGGCGCGATTCAGGCAGGGGGGATGGTGTACGTGACTCCCGCAGCAGGGCCAACTAGGGGCAGCGCGAGGCAGCTGGCGTTCGCACTCGATATAGTACGCGTTCCCCAGGCCTTGCTTCCGGCACTCCTTTCTCCTCGCGGGTGGGTCCGGCCGGTCCTCAATCTCCCTCGATCCTCGCCGCAGGGCCGGCAGGCACTTTCGGTTGTTCCGGCCGTCCTCGCGTCTTCGAGTCTGGAGTACTCTTAGGCTTATCGCAGTGATTGATTTCCGAGCACGGAGGGGTCAGCTGGGGCACTGTTCACACCTGCTCATTTCCGCAGCGTAGGGCGGCCTTCTCCATGGAACGCTAGGCTGACGCCAGGCTCTCCGGGCTCAGCGAATGGAGGCCGCCATCTTGGCTGCCCACTCCGTCAAGTGCGCGATCCTCGCAGCGCGGCTTCTGGGCTTCCACCCTCGTGTGTAGGGAGTCCAGGAGGCTCCCGCCGCAGCCAGCAGCTCTCGGGGTGGTTTGCAGGCACCAAAGACGATTTACGATGTTAGAGAACAGCGTATCAATAGCTCATCATGCGGAGCTTGCCGAAGTCGCGTCCGCTCTACATGGCGGTTGGCCACGCCCTCCCACCATCACATTTCTGTTCTTGCAAATGTCTCTCTGAGCGGGGCCTGCCTGATGTGCTAGATGCTGAAGATACACCTCACTGGTGATGCCCGATGAGGCAGAGTCAGGTGGGTTGTGGCCTGATCCCTTCTTGGCCTTTTAGATGGCATCAAGTACAGTGTCTACACCGCTGTCTGGCTTGACCGGGCATGTGATAGCCACTGGTTAGAGCTGAAACGTCACTCTGCCATGCATGCCTGGCATATTCGGACATTGTGGTGGATAGAGTGGCTTAAACTGGCCTTTGCTGATGGAAGGAGAGGTGATCTGGGAGTCGTTGTATTGCATGTTTTAAAGGGTACCAGTGAGTTGAAACGGTACCAGTGAGAGGAAGCCAGTAATTGAGGACAGAAGATGTCCACCCTTCCCCCCCTATCGGCTTCTCCAGGCACTGGGACTCGGGGAGGCACAGGGGTCACTTGAATTGGAAAGTCTGTGTTTCTTTCTGGGGCAGTCTGGTCTTCTGCTATGTTTTTCTTTGTATTACTTTGTGTTTGTCTCTTGAAAGTCCTTAGTGTTTTGGTGGAAGAATGGTGTCTCCAATGATGGGGAGAGAGCAGAAGACATGTTGTGTTATATTTCCGTTAAAAAGTAGTTTCTGAAAGTTGATAAGAAGATTAAGATGAATCGATGAGATTTATGCAGAATGCAATTGCCGAATTCACTGAAAAGTGGTGCAGAAGACATGTAGGTTATTCGCGCTTTGCCCACTGGAAATGAATGGGAAACTGGTATCCATAGACTTTAAGAAATAAACCATTTTTGGGCTACATACCAAAAGCGAAACGAGGACTTGCCAGTACATACATTTGCAGTGTGGCCCTTACAGATACAAGCGTAAAGAGTTATTATAAAGATATATAATGAGACCGTTTCTGAAATGGATTTAAAGATATGGTTAAACATTCACAGTACTGAAGTTTTTCATGTTTAGGAGCTCAGGGGTACTGATGGAATTTGGATTGGTTTATGGAAAGCTTTTGTAAAATTAGGTTTAGACCCAGAGGGACCACTGGGGCTAAAGCATTTAGCACCTACTTTTTTTGTTAGAAATTAAAAGACGATTTGTATATCACAGTGGACAGCCACAGGCACATGTAGGGTGTGGTGAGGAGTGAAGAGGGACATTTGAATTCTGATCTTATGAAAAATAATTGGTTCTTACTGTAAAATGAATGGTCATGCAAGAATTTCAAGAGCAGAAAAGATGCAATTTTTGTGAAAAGTTTGGTTTGGAAAGATTGTCCCCAATTGTACTTCAATGTATTGAAGAACAAGAGTGATAAAAAGAGTGATAACGTGAGTTTCAACAACCGGCTAAGGAGTTTGCTATAGCTGAAGAGAATCCGAGGAAAGAGTTGCTAAGAGCAGTGTTGGATTGTTGGATTGTATTGTATTTGTATTGTATTTGGTTATTTATATAGCACTCTTTCCCCATTTGTATGGTCTCAATGCACTGTGAAGGAACAACTGAGAAAGACAAAGTGGTGTTACAATGAGAAGAAGCAACATTGGTTTTAGAAGAGGGAATTAAAGGGGAAAGCTTGGCATACACTAGTGTTGAAGTCGACAATGCCAGAGGCAAATCAAATGAGGAGGAAAAGAAGACCGGATGGAGAAATAGAATCTAAAGAGTCTATATAGGTTCTACCAGTAAGACCACACATCATGGAAATCATTGAATAGCTTGAGGATAGGGATCTGGAGAAATGGTTCTTATCTCAGGTACGGATGAGCATGAAAGTCATCAGGTGGAACCTAGACATAAAGAAGAACTGGGATGAGGAAACATTGGTTTTCAGAATCCAATGTGAGGGAAGGCAAACATGAAATATCACATATTTAGAAGCAGAGTGCTCATGAATGGCATGCAACTTTAGGACCTTCAGTAACGCCATTAAGTCCAAATCAATTAGAGGTTTAGAAAAGCTGGAAGACTAGAGTGAGCCTGTCGTTAGCAGAACACTTTGTCAAACGTCTTGAGGCAGCTTTGTAGATAGATGTGGATTTTCCAATGGAGTGGGAATATGGAGGTTTATAGTGTTAGTATTAGCGGTAGTTTCTTTAAATGTCAGGAGCGTATGCAGTAGGTTTAAATGTGACACTGTTCTAAATATCCTTGAGCCTATACAACAGACATTTAAACCCTGATTCATGGAAGTGTTTTATAATTCCATAGGAAAAAGTTTCATAAATCAGGCCCTTATTGTCTGACAGAAATAGGGTTTTCTTTTAAGTATAATTACACAGAGTGGAGTACACAATGGAAGTATGGTTTGTCTCTTTGATTAGGTGATAACTGGAATACAGGTAGTGGAGTAGCCATTTTTTTTTAGTTTTAAAACAAACTCTGCATTATAGGGTATCATTTAAAGTTGTTGTTGAAGATGGATAGCTATGGGTTTGAAATTTTCAACTGATGCAAATGAGTGTTTTCTCATGAATAGTTATGCATCGCCATCACAAAGGGGAGCTGAGAGTTGTTTTTAAAGTTAGCAGAATGTTTCTTAACCAGAAATATGGTTTATTACAGAAGATTGTAATGGCATTTACAGAAGACAAATAGGACTTGTTAGGTACAATTCGATGCAACATATTGTGTCGCATAATTTCATTGGCGGATAGATTGCTTTCTAAAGGTTTGTTTTAATTTGCAGAGTTTTACATGCCATTCAGCAACAGATATGACAAAATCTTGCATTACCTAAATGTTTGTGAATAGGAACATTTCATGCGAAAGATGCGAGCATGATCCTGTGTTTGTTCAGACCATTGTTTTGTAAAGCATGGTTATATTGCCATAGAATATAACTTATGGGGCAGGGTGGTGGAAATGGTACAGTTCTCTGTTGGAGGATGAGAAGATGTGGGATGGAGTTATGGATTGCTTTAAATGTCGCGGAGCGCTGCTAGGCTTTAATAACTCTAAATATGATTGGTGGGTAGCAATGACTCAAAAAATATACTTTTTGTAATCATGTCGGGAAATGGAAAGGGATAAGATAATAACAGAAATGTGACAAATGGCAGAAATAACTGCAGATATTATATGTGTTGTGACATGTGGGTTTTGAGGTACAAGTGGACATGTGTTACATTAGAGGTAAAATGCAGAAAGTATTTTTAGAAAAATAGGAAGCAGTTCACTTTGGAAATAAAATGGAAAAGTAGAGAAAGGTGAAAAGTGCACAAGAGTCATTTTTTAAATAGATTGCAGTCAAACAAAAGGTGGTGGAAGTTTGTTTGGATGTGGATGGGTAAAGACAATGTGAAGTCCAAACAATGTGTAAAGTGGTTCAAAATGTAAACAGAGTTTAGTTTCGTAAAAATGTAGTGGATGAAAGGAGAATGGAGAAAATATTGATAAAAGTATGTCATGGTTTGACAGAATTAACTACTGAAGTTATATTCCCATGGAAGAACTTGATGGAGTGGTACCTTCCAATACAAGTAATAAAACATCAGCGCAAGATGTTCAGCGTAAGGAATTCTATGTAGCATTTTGGAAAGTACTCCATCAAGATTTCTTAGACATTTTCAGAGACATTTCAGAGACATTTTCAGAGAAGTTTCATTCATTTAGTGAGTAAGAAGGGTGATAACATGCACTTGAGAAATGGGAGTCTTTTAACACTCTGGAACACAATTTATACATTTTATACCACAATGTTGGCAAAAAAATGGAGTGAAGTGATGCCAAGTATTGTATATTCAGAGCACGTCTGTGCAGTGCCAAAAAGAAAAATGTCACCGTTTATTTTTAGCTGGGGATGCTCTTTGTTATATAAAAAGAAAGGGACTTGCCCTTATGTGTTTTCCATTTGGATCTTGAAAATGCTTAACGATACGATCAGATTGATCATATGTTTCTATGGAAGGTATTCGAATATATACGAATACTGAAGATGTATTTATTTATTTATTTATTTATTACGTTTATATAGCACACCTAACCCTTTGGCATCTGGGCGGGTATGCTTAAGAATACGGTTACATTGCATATTAGTAAATTTGCTTTGCTGACAATTTCAATGCATATTTGTTAGGTTACAATGCAGTTTAAGGATGCGGTTACATTTCACGCTTAGTCAGTTCTCTTACTTTTAACCTTTGCAGAGTACATTTCCAAGTTCCAGTGTTCATACTATACCTGCAAAGTATGTGCAGGATTTTAGGATGGGTCCTAGTGCTCGATGATGGGCTCAGGGTCAATTCTTCATGTCTTGGATGAAGAGCCAAGTTTTACGTTTTTTGCGGAAGGACCAAAGTGATGGGTCTGTCCTTAGCTCCAATGGCATAGCATTCCAGCAGTTAGCTGTGATTACAGGGAAACTAGATCCTCCTGCCTTTTGCCTTTTGAATCTTTGCTTAGACAGTTGCCCAACATAAACAGAGCAGGTTGGTCTGGTGGATTGTACGTTAGAGATGTTTGTAGAAAGAGTAAAAGGTATATATACAAATATTGAAAGGAGACCCCTACTGAATGGTTCCTGACAAAAAGTTGGGTGCGTCAAGGCTGGTCATTGTCAGCTAATCCTTTTGTCTGCCACATGGAACATCTAGCAACCTGATTATCGAAGATGGAGCTGTTGAAGGAGTCCGCATTCTTTGAAGCTCTAAATAAGTGAAACGTGTCATGTATATGTGTGGCATGAATGTCTTTTGTAGGACAACACATGGAACCAGAAAGACAATGATACACACTTAAATGTTTTGCAGGGTTACTGGCTCATAATTAAATAAGAAGAAATGCATTTGGATCTTATGTGGACAATGTGTAGAAGAACCAGTTGTGCACACGCAGTTAAATTTATAAGGATTTTAGGGAATACATTTGATAGCATGGGTTGTGGTACATTCACTTGGAATATCATCATTCTAGTGGTCTCAAAGAATCTCGGATAATGGTCATTAAGAGTTTTGATGATGGGGGCAATGGAGTTGATTGTCAAAGCAGTTATACTTCCCCTTTTACTACACTTTGAGGTAGTATTTCCACCACCCAGAACTTTATTACAAGCATTGTAAAGAAGATCATGGATGTCTCCTGAAAAGGTCAGCTTGAAAAACTGAGAAGAGAGTTGATATTTAAACCAAAGACTCATAGAGGACATCTATTGCCGAAAAAATATCATTGGTTTTGAGGCTGCTTTTTGTTGTATCATTTATACTAGTTTTCTGCCTGTAATACAGCTCTGAGGGCTGTACGGTATTATTTGTCAATGAATTAGGAATTTTTGAAGAATCGGCAACTGACATTATTGAAGCCAATAGGTTTTAACTTTCCAAAAAGATATTCCTTATGGTAAACTGTTTTATATTTTGTTCCTGAAAGAACCAATATCACCACGGTGATGGGGGGTGGATCCTGATACTAGAAGAAGTTGAAATATGTTGGATAGTTGTGTCTCATATCAGTCTTCTACATCAGCACAGTGACCCTTATTGGCAAAGTGTACATGACATTTTACCAGTAAGACGACCAGTATTTTCATGATCCCTTGCATGACATCCGTTCTATCCACAGGAAGGATTTAGTGAATCACTGTCCACATGTTGTTAGATTGTGCATTTGCGAAAGCAGGCCAGAATGAAGAGAACGTTTTTCCACAGAACAACTTGACTTTGGCCATTTACCATCTGCATATCTAGTGTTGGCCAAAAGGGGAGAGATTGTAATCTGGAGATTGCTTCCTTGTGTTAAAATGAGCATTTGGAAAGCAAGGCACATTTCAGTATTGTCAAATGTATTGCTGTCAACAGGAGCCTTTAGGAAAGTACCATAAGCTGAAACACAAGGCTATGTTAATCGAGATGTGAAGCTATATAGCCACTCATAGGAATGCACTAACTGCTAAAGGGGGGTCAGATGCTGGTAAATCGTGGGTGCAAGGATGCCACACACAATACCTAGGCTATAACTTTGCACTATGCTAAAACCTTTGAAAGAATTGCTTACTTTGACTGGATTATGATCCGTTTTATGAGAAAAGGATGCCATGATTCAAGCAACAGAAAAAAGGCAACTTTTTTCAATACCGTTTCCCTGATGAGGTGGAGGTGAAGATGTAATGGACTTTTTTGGGGATTTAAGGTGTTTTTAAATGTTAGTGTTGGCTACACATTTTGATGTTTTTTTAGGTATGTTATTTATGGCATCTTATATTTTTGTAGCATTTTTAGAACATACTTATTTTCATTTACCTATTTAGAACATGCTGCATTTTAGAATTTGCAATGCCATATCAAACATTGTGGATTTTATGTTTCTCAAACTCTCAAAATCTTAATGCATTTATGTATTTAAAATCCGACCTATTTTTACAATAAACAGCTCCTGGGGTTGCTTGGGGTCTCGTGCATAAGGGATCAGACCTAGCAGTGTAGGCTGAACTACCCCTTTTTGGGTAGGGCTAACCCTGATTTGCATATGGTCTTTCTCCTTATGTAATGGCATGGCAGACTGATAATCGTTGGCCTGAAGGGTTGCCCAGAGCAATGCCAGCAGTTCCGATTAAATCAAAACCTTCCAGCCAACGCATTACTGCTTTTGCATAATCCAGGCATATGAGACATTAACAGGCCTACAATGCCAGTCCTGGGAATTTGAGGCTGCGCTTGGCATATGATGCTAATACATGGACATGTGAGATTGCCGCTTACATGTCATGACTCTACCGGCCACGTGGGGCATTGGCTGGCAAAAGACAGCAGTTCTGGAACTTTTCAGGGTGCGAATGATTGAAGGAACTGTCCTTTTCAAGTTGTACCTCACATGGTGACTTAGCAGACATATGCAGCATCAGAGGGCATAAAACATCTGCAATCAGGAATGTGTTACAGTATTTGGCATATGATGGCAGCAATGCATGGCAGAGGAGTATGCCAGTGCTGGGACATGTGAAGCTGTACCTCACGCAGTATGACTAAATCAAGGACGGGAGGCATTAACGGGAATATTACAGCAGTAACACCCTCCTTGGCACATGATGACAACACATATGGGATACCTGTAATAAGGGTTGTCACTTAACATACGATGAAAATACTCAGGCATTTGTACAGGTCAAATGATGGCAGCACGGCTCTGACTCAAATTCCGTCTGCCTGATGGATCAATGGCGAACAAGAGTGCAAGAATGGGTCGATGCTGCAGCAATCAGTAGTTATGACTTGTTCACTAGGCCACAACACGCTAAAAGAAAATTTGAGGCGTGGGCTTGGATTGTCAATTTAGAAAAACGTGACAAGATGGCCTCAACCAACTGGCTGGGCAACGGCCAAAAAAAACTAAATTCCCAGCCTTCTTGTTTGATTCGATGTTACTCTTGTTACTATCGTGAGCAATTTCTAAGATTTTGATTAAATATCCTGAGATCTAAAGAAATCTTATGGCAAAGAAAATATCTGCTCACAAAAGACAACCAATGCCGCTTTTGCTTAGATTCATTTGAATCATTGAAATATCTCATCGTGGACTGCCAGGCAACCTGTGACCTACGCTCTATACATCTTGGTCAATTTGCTCCCCTTGATGGGGACATGGTGGCCTGGTGGTGTTTGATTTCCTCCAGCAATAATGTCAAACATATCTGCGCCATTGTAAATTATCCAAAAGCGCTTTTGAAGTCTCCTCTGTAATTTATGACAACAGAGTAGACAGCATGTGGTTTCATTAATTTGGCGGAGCACTTTCTCCATCTAACTGTTGTGCGAAATATGGTCGTTTGGGTAACTGAGCTTGCGCACCCTTTGTCTTTCTTCTGCTTGCCTTGCTCTGCTTTGGTTTCCTTTTCCTTATTTTTTTTATTTTTTGTTTTTGCTTTTCTGTCCTTAGAAACTTGTCTGAAAAATGTCCTTTTCTCTAGACTATAAATCTGTGCAACTCTGAGACATAGTTTTTCTTTTCGTGCACCTGTCTTTCTTGGTTACTCAGAAGTGGGAACAGTGTGTTGATTGCTGATTACGCAATGATGGAATGAGATGTTCAAACAAAAGTTTTTTCTTAATGTAGAAAACTGTAGTTTTTTTCAAATAAAAAAAATGATGGCAGCACCTGGACCTATGAACCTGCACCTTAAATATTATGAGAATAACTGGTATTTGAGATCATAGTTCACATGTCAGGGCAGTACCTAGAAACGCAGCACTCTTTTTAGCATATGATGGCTAGTCCCGAGGTGTGAGACTTAGGGCCTCATTACACGGATGGCGGAGAACCATGGCGCTATTAGCGCCATGGTTCATGCCGGTAAAATACTGGCACCGCCTTGGCGGAAAGGGGAATTACCGCCCCATTCCAAGTTTGGCGGGCGGTAATTCCCCCTTCCACCATTGCCTTTCCCCATTCCCATTTTTGCCCCATAGGGCTCAATGGGAATGGGGAAGGTGCTAATTACGGTACCGCAAATTGCGGTACCGTAATTAGCTCCCTGGGTCCCTTTGCGGGTTGGTTTTTAATGGCTGCAAAAAGCAGGGGTTAAATCCACCAACCCGCAAAGGGACCTCGTAGTAAGGTGGGAAGGATTTACCGGTACCGGTATTTTACCAGTACCGGTAAATCCTTACCGCCATCCGTGTAATGAGGCCCTTAAACTGTAATAAATTGCAGCTATTGGACATGCGAGGCTGTTTTGGGGAAGGAGTCCAGGGCCCCTGGCCTCGTTTTGCTAAGTCTACCCCGGTAT
The DNA here is from genome assembly GCF_040938575.1 of Ambystoma mexicanum. Taxonomy (NCBI): domain Eukaryota; kingdom Metazoa; phylum Chordata; class Amphibia; order Caudata; family Ambystomatidae; genus Ambystoma; species Ambystoma mexicanum. The sequence goes on from NC_090934.1 coordinate 1,339,820,435, forward strand.
GTCTTGTCCACTAACCAGGGCATATTAAGGTGGCACGACAGTCAAAATATGAGCTGTACCTAAAATGTAATTCTGTGTACTGTAGTCTCTTTTTGATATTTTTGAGCTTATTATAGGTGTTTTTCACCCGTTTAATTTTATGTGGATATCTTTTCTACTGTGCTGTCGTTTATTCGTAGTGTTGGGTGTTTGCACTTAAAATATGGCAACTGTCTTTTTCCCATCATCGTTCCCTACTTACCCCAAATTCTACTCATCTATTTTTGGTGTATATTTGGGTTCCAATTTTAAATGTCTTCTGGTGCAAAGCTCGGAATGCAAAGCTAGGCCAGTGAGCTAATGTAACAGACACTTCGCTGTGTATTCTGATCGGCAGCTTGATATTCAGATTTTGAAGCCAGCACTGTCAAGAAGAAAATAAATTCTCTGTGGTGAAGATCTCCTCTGGGGTTCGAGGTCATGAAAAACATATGTCCTTCACACTTTGAGATGATGGAAAGAAATACATGCACTTTGTGTTTCTCCAGTAAGGAAACACGGTGGGCGCTTTAAGTTTCTTACGAGAGCCTGTGGCCCTTGGGTCTATCCCGGATGGTGGCTGCAGGCTTCAGCTCTTCAAACAGGATTCTTTCAGGATACCCACATGCTGCATTGTGTGTGCTTCTCCCTTTGTGAGCTTGGGAGAGAGGTTGAACACCAGGCTAGTCTACCTGCCCCCTTTACACAAAACAGAAGTGGTCCTAGGGTACAGCACACAGAGCGTCCATGAACTATGATGGTCTCCACCAACCCCCAGAGATGCTCCAGAACTCGGGCCTAATTTGCTTCACTCTGTCCCCATAGATTTGGAAACATTTCATCTGGCATGTTTCCAGAGCTAGGGAATCCTTGAAGGAAGAAACATTCTCTACTCACAATTCTGGAGATAGGCTGCCCTACCGTGGGTTCTCAGGAGCACTTAGCAGCACTTCATAGCTTTGTTTGCCAAAAGCTGTTAGACCTCAAGAAGATTATCAATAAGTGACGTAGCACTTTGGCCCACATCTAAACATCAATATTTTGTATATGAAGGATTTCAAACCTGTAACATGGCCAATGGGAAGTTCCTAAAAATTGAACCTCACATATTTATTTCCAACATTTCACGATCAGGCTAAATATGTTACTATTTTCCTAAATGTATCGCGGACGTCAGGCACTGCGCTCTCCTGTAGAAACATGACTACATAAAGGTCATCTGCTGCTTACAAACATAGGGCCTCATTACGACCCAGGCGGTAAGTTACCGCCTGGGCCGTGACTTTACCACCATGGCTTAAACTACGTTTACGCCATGGTGGTTGGCGGACTTATCGCCCCATTCCGACCTTGGCGGGGCGGTAAGTCCCCAATCCCCATTTACCCTTCCCCATTCCCATTTTTGCCCCATAGGGCATAATGGGAGTGGGGAAGGCGTTAATTACGCCACCGTAAATTACGGTGGCGTAATTAACTCCATGGTCCCTTAGCGCCATGGATTTTAACACCTGCTAAAAGCAGGTGTTAAAAGCGCCATGGCGCTAAGGGACCTCGTACTCAGGCGGTAAGGGTCGGCGCTGTTAACGCTGCCGTAAACCCCTTACCGCCTGGGTCGTAATGAGGCCCATAGCCTCCTTGGTGCTTCTAAGGGTTTTTAATCATCTTCAGGAAGACACCCAGCCCATGTGCCACATATCAGGTGCTACACTGGGATGGGGTTCGTACTATAAAATATGTTATTTTTGGTAATATCTGCTCATTGGCAGGACAATGGGCCTAATTACGAGTTTGGAGGTAGACATGTCGTCATTACTGGCATGGCTACCTCCAAACTCGTGTCTGGGTCCCTAAAAAAAGGGAATTACCGGGCCATTCCGACTTTTGCGTGCCCGGTAATTCCCATTTCCGGGACCCGGACCCGGTACGTCCCCATTCCCATTTGAGCCCCCATAGGGCTCAAAGGGAATGGGGAGGATGCTAACAACGGACCCGTTAATGAGGGGCCCGTTGTTAGCATCCTGGTGTGCTCGCGGGTGCAGGTATGCACATCTGGCCAGACCAGACGTGCATACCGCCACCAGCGAGCAAACTCGTAATGTGGCGGCCCGGTATGAACGATGCTGGTACCTTACCGCACCATTCATACCGCGGCCGCCAGGGTCGTAATCAGGCTCAATGCATTGTTTTTTCACTCAATGATGGAAAAAGGTATATTGCAAAGTAATGTTCTACCATCATGGTGGAGTGAAACGTTTGCTAAACAAATTTACTTTGCTCCGGCTTGGTTGACGCGAATAAAGGTACTAACAATGAAAATAAACACATATTGCAAAATGTTTGAATTAACGCATAAGTTTGAGATACAAAATATATTTTCCCTGTATTCATATGCGCCAGAAGCTCTATTTTATAGTATTTTCAAAATCAGGTATTCTCAAAAACAGTAGGGGTTTACAGACTGGGAGTTATAGAAGACATGGGTCAGATTACGAGTTTGGCGGTGCGGGTTAAATGCAGCAGTATTACCATATATCCGCATAACCGTGTGTTGGGTGGAGAGTTGGAGGATGGACTTCTGGCTATGAGCTGCAGGTAAATCTGACAACTTTCTGCCTGATTTTGGCAGAATTATAGCTAGCGGATTTACCACAGACCTATTAAATGGGGACTAACCCTTCCACCGCCACTTGCAATCAAGCAGTAATAATAGCAGACCAGGTAGTGGTAACACTAACTCATTTGGTGGTATCTCAGCAGATTTACCATCAAGATACCACCAAACCTATAATTTACATCTTTGAATGAATAAAAAGAAGAAATATAAAATTTCACTGCCTGTTTTCTTTGGATATAATACAGTTCTGAGGAAGGTCTTTCTGACTGTTGTATGAATGTGACAAGTGTTAGAAATATAACAATCAATTCATCTTCTGAGTGATTGATATTTATTAATAGTCATGAACCAGAGATGTACAGGTACACCCTAAATGCTTTACATTTTTGAACATTCTGGTGTGACATTGTGGAGCCAAGCACCATAGCAGGATTGCATGTTGAGCTGCAATTACCTAGCAGCCTATCACTGTTTGTTTTGAGTACAATGATGGCTGCTCGAATTTCAAGAGAATAAAAATGGAATACAAATAATAAGCTGTTCAAATATATAATATAGCCTGGGATACAGTATTAGGTCATAGTGATGAAAGTTATACAAGAGCCACGAGTGGCATGTATGTGCAACAATCAATTCCTACAGCAATAACTCTGTTATCCGTGTTCACATTTACAATGCAGTCCCTGCATATGAACATCATCCAACAATGATGAGTCAAAAGGTTCATGGTCCTGCATGCTCGGACTGTGAATCAGCACCACCTCAAATACTCTGACATTACACATGTTGCAACAGAGCCATCATGCGACATCTGAGTGGGAGATGTAGCTGGCATGCCTGACCTTATCAGACAGATGACGCGAATATGGGGAACTGTGCATGCATTGATTTCACAGACATGCTAAAGTCTGTACAGCTGCACAGCACAATGATGGAAGTGACATGTGCCTGTCAAGTATCAACTGACGGACACAAAAAGGGCTTTGACGTCAGACAGGTGCTGGCAATTTGAAGTTGGTTGATATGTTTGAACAACTACCATGCACATACGTAGAATGGAATGTAGCCAGGCACACTCATTGACATTCATGCTGCCCATGGCCTTCCACTCGGTCCTTCTATGGCCATGTGATTGTCTTATTGCAAGGATGGCAACCTCTGCATGACACCCCACCATCATCTATTTTTCACCATGTAGTGAATGGCGTAACCCCTTACTACATCTATTTGTTATATCACCAACATCATGCCTGAAACTCAGGCTGTGGTATGTGGTCACTTATGCACCTTCACTCTGGACACACCACAAGGCATGGTGACAGACAGCTCAGATATGCATCATGACCATAGGGGCAGTTGACAAATGGAACATGCAACTCTTAATGAGATGATGTGATTGATCAACATCTATTGCATGATATGATATGATATGGCATTTATAAGGCGCCTATACACAAGTGTTTCAAGGCGTGACAAGGCAAAGGTGGGGGAACAAAGGGAAGACAGAGACAGCAATCTTACTAGGCCAGGTGACATTGAGATTGCGCAAGTGCAAGGGAGGGAGGAAAGGGGAGAAGTGCAGGGGGGAAAGAGGGAGGGGGCAGTGCAGCACATAAGGTAACCGTAAAAATAAATAAATAAGATAAATAAAATAAATAAAGATAATAAATGCAATAAATAAAAGTGCAGCCAACTGGTAGTAATTGCAGGGTAAGGGCAGACATCAGTAGTCAAGTGCTGGTAGGGGGCTGTAAGGATACAGAAACAGTACCCAAGTGCAAGGATTTCCAGGGGGACAGTGCAGGTGTGCAACTAGCAGGGAGGGGACCAGGGCCTGAGATCAGGGGGTAGCCAGGTAAGCCAGTGCAGTTTCAGTTAAACCAGGAGATCAGCAGGGGAGCAAAGGAGAGAAAGCAGAAGCAAAGAGGAAGGTCTTGAGGTGCTTCCGGAACCAGAAATGGTTCCCCTCAAGTTTCAGAGAGGCAGGGAGGCTGTTCCAGAGGGAGGCCCCAGCAAATGAAAGAGATCTACCACCAACATGTTGCTTGGAGAAGCAACTAACCTTGAGGGCGTTGGAGGCGGATGAGTGAAGAGCTTGAGAAGGAAAATATTTAGGAAGAGAGAGTTTAAGGTATTGAGGACCCAGGCCCCAGAAGGCCTTATGGACAATGCAGAGGGTTTTGCAATTAATCCTCGCCACCACTGGGAGCCAGTGCAGAGATTTCAGTCCTGGAGAGATACGATCCCTGGGCTTGAGGCCAAGGACAAGTCTTGCAGTCCTGTTTTGGATGAGTTGCAGAGGGCGGAGTGTAGAGGCAGGCAGATTAAGAAAGAGGCTGTTGCAGTAGTCCTGCCTAGAGAGAACCAGAGCTCTGTAGACAGTGAGCTTTTGCGGAAGGAGAGGAAATGAAGAATACCTCTGAGGAGGTGCAGCTTGTTGTATGACTTCTTAGATACGTCAGAGATGTGAGGAGAGAAGGAGAGTGTTGAGTCAAAGATGACCCCAAGGTTTTTAGCCTCACAGGTGGGAACAGGAGGAGGGCCAAGAGAGGCCGGCCAAAGAGTGACAGGAAAGGAGGGTGCAGGTGTGCTGATGAGGAGAATCTCAGTCTTACTAGCATTAAGGCAGAGATCATTGGTGGCACACCACTCCTGGATAGCACACAGTCAGAGATGACAGAAGGAGAAGAAGTGGCGGAAGGGAGCCTGAAAAAGAGTTGAGTGTCATCCGCATAGCACTGAAATCTGGGGCAGAGAGCAGCATTGTGGTGGGCAAGAAGTGCCAGGTATTGGTTGAACAAACAGGGAGAGAGGCTAGACCTCTGGGGATCACCACAGGTAGAGATAGAGATAGAGGAGAGGAAGGACCCAAGTTGGACCTGGGATGGAGGAAGAGCAGGGAGGCCAGGGAGGAGGAGGTGAGGAAGAGAGAGAGGACAAGATGTCTTGAGTTTTAGAGATTAAATGAGAAGCCAGGGCCTTGTAAAGGGCTGGGAGGGGATAGGAGAGGTAGGGACTGCAGCAGGGTTGGCCAGCTCCTTGCAGAGTTCAGCCGAGTTGTTAGATGCCGCAGAGATGCAGACTTGGATGTATGCTCTCTTCTTGGTATGGACAGAGAGCCTGTATTGCCTTTGGAGCAGCCCTAGGGCCAGTTTGTCAGAGGATGTACCAGAATTCCGCCATTTTCCTTTCTGCCACCCTGCACTTGCGCTTAAAGGTGACGAGATCAGAATCATACCAAGAGTTGCACTTGTCTTTGGGCTTCATGCGGATCCTCATGACAGGGGAAAGATCATGAAGAGTATCAGATATAGCAGAGTGGAGCAAGGAGAGGGCTGTGACAGGGTGTGAGACATCCGAAGGGGGAGGCGGGAGGGAGAAAGTGGTGGCAAAAGCCTCAACTGACACACACTTCATGGGTCGGATGACCGAGAAGGTAGGTGGCAGTGCTGGAGTTGGCTTGGCCTGAGGGATGGAGAAGGTGAGCTGGGAGGAAAGGAGTGGTGAGAGTGATGAGAGGGATAGAAAGGGGAAGGTCTGAAGAGATGAGAACATCCAGGGTGTGCCCTGCCAAGTGAATCAGGACAGAGGGGAGAATAGAGAGTGAGAGAGAATCACAGAGGTCGCGAAAGAGTCCAGAGGAAGGACAGGAAGCATCCAGGTGGATGGTAAAGTCTCCAAGAAGGAGGGGTTGAGTGCTTGAGGACAGGAGGGAAGAGGAGAGGTCACCCACTCAGAGAGGAAGGAGGAGATCTGACCAGGTGGCCCATAGATGGTAGCCATAGTGATGGAATGGCCAGGAGAGAGAGAGAGAGTCCCTGCAGGCGAGGCATTCGAAAGATGAGTAGGCTTGCATAGGAATGACAGAGGCAGGACTCCACTCATGGAAGTTCAGGGATACACCCCCTCGTGAATGGGTGGATCTGGTCACGTAGAGGATCCTGTAGCCTTCAGGGAGGAGAGTGTCAAAGCTCATGACAGAGCTGGCTGTGAACCATGTCTCGGTGAGACCGAGGACATCGAGGTCAAGTTCCTCCAGGAGGCGGCAGATGTCAGAGGAGTGTTTGACAGCTGAGCGAGAGAGTTTAGAGTAGCAATATAGAGAAGGTTGCCATCCTTGAAAGACTTCTCGGGGGGTACAAATCAGAGGTACGACCTGAGGAGGTGTAGATGGAGCCCGAGGGGGGCAGAAGAATAAGGAGTAGAGAGCAAGGTAGCCAATGGGTAGACACCGGTGGAGGCAAGGAAGCCAAGGAAGGTAGAGAATGGACATCAGTAGAAGACACCTGTACCTGTTTAGCAGTGTAGAGTGACATGTGTAGAGTGACACGCCATACAATTGTAGCAGACAACAGCACATGTAGGTGTCTCCTTTCCTGCCCATGGAACAGGGGAGTACCCTATGGGTGATCTGTACTGTTAAATGGATATGTGCCACATATGTCGACCACATAGGATACTTCCAGAACGATGGCTATGTGGAATGAGTCAGAATGTCAGCAAACATGCATTAACCAGGGATGTCATTCAACTGCAGCCATATGTACCACTACCCTGATATGGTGGGTCATGCATGACTGGCAAATCATATGATGCACAATGATGGCCACTCACCAGATGTGTTTTCATAGATCTCCAGGCTTCCCACACCTTGCACCTGCTTAAGGAGGATGAATTGGCTCGTGGCCTCTTCATGCCGTGTCAGCTGCTCCTCCTATGGTGTCCCCCTCCAGTTGGCAGTGCAGAGGCCAGTTTGAAATTGAGCTTGTGCTCTTTGCGACGTGTGAGATCACTCCAGCACTTTTGAACCTGTTCAGCATTGCACCTCTCCACACCTAAGGCGTTGATCTGGTCCGTGACCCACTGCCAATGCACCATCTGTTGTGTGGGCATATGGGTGTTCCCCACATAAACGCACATGCCACGATGGTGATCGGTCAGGTAGTCAATGAGGATCTGGAGCTCCTCATTAGTGAAGCACTTCTTCCTCTGCGGGATATTGTCCTGTGCCGTGTCTTGGGGCAGAGCCTCTTCCTGCTATGTAGGGTGTTGTCTTGACCCGAGTGGCACAAGGTGTTGGTGCTGCCCCGGTCTGGCTGGGACCACGTTGGCGTCCAGGTTCCAGGCCACCTGTGGACTGGGCCTGCCACATCCTCCTGGGGCTGGGGCTGGGGAGATGTCTCTACACCACCTCCCCAAACACCTAGGGCTGATGCAGATGTGTCCTCACCAGGTCACTGACCCTGACCCCGTCTGCTTTCTTTCCCTCTTGTGGCCTTTCCACTCATGTCACAGGTATAAGGGATGAATGGAAGGCACATCAAGTTCTTGTCCTGGGCAATATGAGTAAGGGAACAGTCTACGTGATGTGCGATGTAGATGCATGGTCCAGCAAGGCTCCAATGTACACCAAAGGAAAGAAATATTGTATGCGATATGCAGAGGCACACAGGGACTCATAAATTGCATATGTGATTCCCTGAAAGCTTCCAATAAGTCAATAAACCAGTATGTGATACACAGAGGCACCCAGAGATCCAATAATTGCAAACGTGATACACCGTAGGCCTCAAAAGGTTCACAAAAACATGCGCGTATGTGTAGAGGCAAAACCCCACAAAACAGAATGCAGTACATGTTACCTGAAGGGAAGAATTGCGTAGCACCCCAAAATACATCTGCAAAATACATCAGGATCGTAACCTCCATGCGCGCAACCAGTGATGCGCTTTGTGTGCCCTATATCACCCCGTCATTGCAGTGAGCCGTGTAGGTGTGCTGAGTCACTTTGCGCAGGACGAAACTTACACATTAAGGCCTCTACTCAGTTATCACCTGCTGCGTATGCAAGACGCACACCACTGTTTCTCCTGCCTACATACTGCTTTATTATCCTCCTCTAGCCCCGCTTTGCCTCACTCAGTCCTATGCTGCTGCTGCCTGCTCGATAGTGAGTACCTGCCTGCAACCAGCACTGTCTTGGTGTGCCAGATGTCCCACGTTTGCCTGCACTCCTGTGTTGGGCCTGCAACCACCTCTTCTGTACTTGGTGGGCTTCCACCTCTGCCAACACCACCAAATCTCTACAACACCTACCCAGGACCCAGGACGCCCATACCTGCCTCGGGATGTTAGGGCCATCTACGTCATCTGAGTAGTGCAGCACCCCCACGTAAAGGCAGAGGGCTGCCAATTTCACCTGCACGGAAGTTGGCTTCCTGTTGGATCAAGTCCTGGGTGCCTATGATGCCCTCTTCAACCCAAATGGGCAACGATGCAAGGCTGAGAATCCTGGATGAGATCATGGCTGCTATCAACGTGGAGGGGGTCGTAGTCCGCCCCAGGAACACAGTCCGGATGACCTCGAGACACGTAGCCTTTCCAAGGTGGTGGCAGTCCTCGACATGAATCCCACTGTGGAGGTGTACCATGCTGCCTGCCACCTGTTCACCCAGATAGAGCTGTGGGTACTTGAGAGGTTCTTGGCCAGGAGAAGTCGTCTGATGCCTCTGGTGAGTACCCATGTGGGATAATGCTGTATGGCGTATTAGTGGCATGCATGTTTGCTGATGCCAGATCCTGTTTGCGGCTTGTGTGTGGCGTGAGATGCAGCTGATTGCCGCCTCATGCCAATGCAGGCTATTTGTGGTGTAGGGCATTGTATACTGGCATTTGCGTGTTTATTGGAAGATCGTGCATTACTGGCTTGTTGTACTAGGGCAAGTGCAGTGTGTGAGCCTGGAGCTAGTGCTCAGACATGATAGATGTGGACATGCTATCCTGTTGGCATGTGAGTGACATGCATGATGTACGAGTCCACATGTGGCACACCTGGCAGTGCATTCATGCAGACACATCTGCTGAGAGTGACACATGTGCATTGATGCCTGCGTATGTGGAGTTGTTGCATTGACATCCCCCGGACTGGGATGTGACCTCGCATCCCACTGCATTTGTAGCACAAGTGTATGTGTGTACATACAATATTTGTATGCTTGGCCACCTGGCATGTGCAATTTGTACACAGATATGTGTGCCGGTTCATGTTGCTTGCTTGCAGGTAATGCTGTTGCATGTGCACATTGGTGACTGTGTTTGTGGGCAGGTGCCCTGGTAATGTTCCCATGCACATGGCTGCATGTCATTCTTGTGTTTGTTGTTCCTTGGTATGGTGGTGTTGCCTGTTTTTGCAGATGTGTTGTTGGCCGCTGTACAATGTGGTTTGTTGACATGTGCATGTGTACTGAATGTGATTGGGCCTTCACACTATACTCATTCAGCATTTGCATTGTAATTTGCCAGGATATGTAAATGTGTGTGTGTATTGTGTGTATCAGTTCATGGTTGCTACATGCTGCATGATTAGTCATGTTTATTTTGTGTATGGCACACATCCATTGACAGAAGTTACTGATGTCAATGCATTTTTGTCCCAATTTTCAACAGTTGCTGCAGCTCATGAAGAGGGCGGAGACATTGCTGTGGAGCATAAGGGCAGGGATAGAACCAGCAGACCAAAGCACACACCCTGGCCAGCCCGACTTAAGTCCACATCATCTAAGGGTGAGTTGGCTGGGGGAGCGCAGGTTCCATCGGGCAGAGCTGCTGGGGGTACGTCCCAGGAAGTTGATGTGGTGGGGGACTCCTCAGTGGCTGTGGGCCAGGGAATGGAAATGGAGGGGCCATCCAGGGAGGAAGGCTCTATGGAGTCATCCAGAGGGATGGAGGGGTGATGGAGGAGGAGGCAGGTGAAGCCCAGTGCACAGGGTCGGCTGGGGGCATCCAGGAGGGTGTTCAGGCTGTAGCCCTGGGCCAGGAACAGGAGGATGTGCAGTACGCGGTGGAGGGTGCTGCCCAACCTCCTGTCCCTGCTATATCTGATGCAGCAAAGACCACGGTTGTGGATGTCCCCACCCCCGTGGTGCCATGGAGATCACCCCTGAGATGACGCATGCCCTGCTGGCTGGGATTGCATGGCGGAAGGCCCTGATTTGTGATGATTTGAGAGCTCTGCGTTCCAAGCACTCACATCATCACAAATTGATGGCTCTCTACCTGGGCTAGCTGGCACGTGCACTGCTCTCGGGCGGTTTCTGCGCACTGGCACATTCAGAGGCCCCCTCCTCCAATGCCTCCTCTGTGCCCCAGTTGACCTTCCTTACCAGTTTCTATCACAGCCCCCTCAACTCCAATCCCACCCACACCACCCAGTCTGGTGGTCAGCACATCCCTGCCTCAGGTGGAAGTACAGAGGTGGAAGTCGCTGTCCCTGACCAGGCACCTGCACAGGAACAGGAATCAGTGGGACAGCTGGCACATCAGGACAGTGCTGGTACTGTACCCCCCGTGTTTCAACATCCAGACGGCAGGGGTACTTGCACAGTGTGTGCTTGGCCAGGCAGCGGCAGCATAGAAGTGACCAGGGGCAATCCTCACAGGGCCCATAAACATTGAGGAGGGAAGCGGGGCAGCAACCTATATTGGTGTGCGTCCAGATGGAATTTAGGATGCAGCTGATGGCAGAGAGGTAGCGGGCGAGGATAGCACGTATTGCTAGGGCAAGGGCAGAGGTGATGGCGGGAAGGACACTGAGGCGGGTTGCCATACTGGAGGAGGCTTGCAGGGATATGTTGGAGGAGGTGTGGAGGTTGAGGGAGAGCCTGCAAGTCGTCCAGGACCGGACGGCGTCCCGCCTCCAAGTGGAGGATGATGAATGTGACTCTGTCCTGGAGGAGGACATGAGAAACTATTGAGCCAGCTGCCTGTGTATATAGTTCATTGTGCTGTTTAGATTTTTTTGACTTTTTAAAATGTTTACCATTTGACATTTACCCCTTCGACCTAGTTTGTTATCATAGTGTGCATATTGCTAATACAGTTGTGTCTTTGTTCATCACATAGTTGTTGTCTGTTTGTTCATGTGCTGTTCTGTTTCATTTCATTTTGTTATGTATTTGTTCTGTGACTGTCACGTGGGTTGGGGGCCTAACTATGGATGTGTGTCATACACTCATCAATTGTGCAGGTCAGGGGGTTACCTCCCAATGCATGGCCACCCACCTACACACATCAGGTACCAGCCAGTGGGTGCTCTCATGTCATGCTGCACATCTGCCTACCTGCACTTGAGTTTAAGGGCGGCGAGACCGGAATCATACCAAGAGTTGCACGTTGAGGTAGGCTTCAGACAGATTCTCATGACAGGGGCAAGGATGCCCAGAGTGTTAGAGATAGAAAGATGCAGGTTAGAGAGGGATGTGTCAGAATGTGAGTCAGCCACTGGGGTAGGAGGAGCAGAGAAAGTACAGGCAAAGGCATCGACTGACGCTTCATGACCCGAATGACTGAGGAGATAGGTGGCAGTGGGGCGGGCTTTCCCTGGGGGACAGAGAGTTTCAGGTGAGCGGAAAGCAGAAAGTGGTCAGTCCAAGATAGAGAAGTGGTGAGAGAGTTAGAGCGGGGGATGTAAGAGGAGATGAGAACATCCAAGTGTGTCCGGCAGAGTTTGTCGGACCAGAGGGTAGAATGTAAAGAGAGAGTGTTGCAGAGGTTGCAGTAGAGCCCAGAGAAGGGATTAGAAGCATCCAGGTGGATGTTGAGGTCTCTGAGGAGGTGAAGTTAAGAGCTACAGGCATGGACAGAGGAGGAGCGGTCAGCCCACTCTGAGAGGAAGAGGGAAACCAGCCTGCAGGCCAGACATTCAAAGGGGGAGTAAGTTTGCGTAGGAATGACAAAAGCAGGGACTCACTCCCGAAAGATCAGAGCTACTCCACCTCCAGGTTGGTTAGTTCTGGGCTTGGAGAGGATCTTGTAGAGCTGGTCATGAACCATGTCTCGGTGAGAATGAGGACATCCAGGTCAAGTTATTAGAGGAGGTGGCAGCTGTCAGAGGAGTGGATGACAGCAGAGCGAGAGTTGAGAGTAGTGACATGGAGCAGGTTGCCACATTTGAAAGTCTTCCGGGGAGGGGTACAGGCTTGAGGTACACCCAGCAGAAGTAGTAGAGGGTTCAGAATGTGGGCAGAGGCAGTAGCAGGAGGTGAAGTAGTAGCCAGAGAGGAGGAGATATGTGCCTGAGTGGTGGCAGAGGCAGGAGGTGGCAGAGGAGCCAGAGAGGTGCCAGTAGGAGTAGCAGGAGAGGGCAGGAAGTTGATAAGATGTGGGAAAGGAGGAGATTGGACTGAGGGTCCTGGACCAGGATGGTGCCATTCAGATAGACATTAACGATGGTCTTAGAGGAGTGGAAGGAGGCCAATAGGACCTCCTACCGAGTGCCAACATTAATGGGAGAGGAAGAGATAGGAGAGAGAACCAAGACCATATAAGGGGTCATAGGTCTGGTGAGGGAATGACAAAGAGTATGAGAGTCAGAGTCTGTCTGGAGGAAGCACTGATGTAAGTATCAGCAATAGGGAGGCCTGGGTTGGATACCATACTTAGTGTGAGGTATAGGATAGGACAGAGTAGCAGTTAAAGGAGATGGGAGGGAGAGCACCATAGAGGGTGTGAGGAGGGAAGTGGAGGAGCGAGCAAAGGAGAGGAGAGGCACAGCTCAGCGCCACATAACGCAGGAAGCGCAGAGAGGGGATGGAGGTCACACAGTAGGGAACACACAAGAGGAGCAGACAGAAGACACACAGCAGTACAACGTTATCCCCAGCAGGGTTGGGGACCTAAAGAGTGGGTGAGAGCCTAATGGGACACAGATCACTGTACAACGGTAACCACAATGCAAAACCACCCAGATTTGACTTTCCTAAAAAGATGGAAAAAGGCCTAGTTACAAACACAACAAAAATGCAAAAACCACCCAGATTCAACTTTCCTAAAAAAAAGAGGGAACAATGGCCTAATTATAAACACAGCAGCAATGCAAATGCCACATTCCTGAGGACATGTGAGGGTTGGCTAAACAAATACAATTAACTGAGTTGCTAAAGGTTGGTGCAGTAGCAGAATAGGAATAAATTGAGGGGTGGGTCAGTTTAGTGGAGTGCAGTGACTTCTGCCCCCACCTGACCGAACTGCATCTACCTCATTGGTAGCAACAGGTTGTTTGCTGCAGGCCTCTTGCTTCCCAGGCTAACACTGGCCAACACGGTCTGGAGCTGTTTCCTCTGGAGCTGTCCTTTGCATCATGGTCCTTGCCCGCAATAGTCTGCAACGAGCCCTACATTGTGGTCCTTGCCCTACTGTGCTCACATAAGTGGGGAGGAGCAACCAATCAGGGGTCTGGGCAGGCTGGGGATGGCGAGTACATGGAGAAACAAAGAAGTTGCTGATTAAAGGGGCGGGCGCACAACAGAGCGCAGAAAACCTGGATTTAACTATTTCAGTATAAATACTAATTATAGCGGCGGATGCCTGTTGGGGATCTTACCTCAGAGATAGATGCAGTGGATGGTGGCAAGGGTACAGAGCCCGAGGCAGGAACCTCACAGTTTAGTGGGTTCAGCCTACTAGGCCAATCAGGGGTCAGGAGGGCTGAGGAGGGCGAGTCCGTGAAGAAACAAGGAAGTGGCTGGGTGTAGGGGCTACCGCACAATGGAGCAGAGTAAACATGGATTTAAATATTTTAGCCCAAATACAAATTACGGTGCAGATGCCTTCTGGGAACCTTACCTCCAATTGGTAAGGGTGCTGCCATTACTCACGGGGGAGCTTGCGCAGGTTCATAGGGATGCAGCCGTTACTTACTTGGGGCGTCATGCAGATTGGCTGTGGTGCTGCCATTTCTTATGGGGTTGCTTGTGCAGATTCTCAGGGGTGCTGCTATTACTTACGTGGGGCCTTGCACAGATTGGCTGGGGTGCTGCTGTTATGGGGGAGCTTGTGCAGGTTCTCAGGGATGCAGCCGTAATGTATTGGGGATCTTGTGCAGGTTCACAGGGGTGCTAGGTGTTGAGTCAATGGTGGACGCGCAGGTTTGTGGAATGGTTGGTCTATGGTTCTGTTTTTGGTTTACATGGGGCCGTGTCATGGACATTCCTCGTACAGCTCGATTTTCTTTGTGGGTTAGGTAGGAATGAATGTTTTAATCCATGAAGCGCACATTGGAAACATTGCGCGTAGGGCCGCGCAGAGCCATTCTCTACAAGCATGCTTTGCGGGATCAATGCACACTTTTCCATGAATTGGAGCACTCAGTCTGCTGTTATAAGCACATTCTAAAAAATGCAAAAAAATAAATGTAGGGTGGCGCTGTTGAGCAGCCTACAAGATGGCTGCCTGAACGTACAGCTACGCTCCTCAACTAAAGATCCTGTGAAAGTGATCCGTCACCACATCTGCCCAATTGAATTTGAACAGATGATAAGGTGCAAGAAGCAAGTGTGAGTACCAATACCAAAAACCAAGAAGATCCCGCTGCTGCAGATCCAGATATCCTGAGCTGAAAACTGAGCAGATTCAATGCTGTTGGAAGCGTATGCATGCAGGAGGAGGTGCCCTTGCCTTCCCGGGGCTCGGCATCCCAGCCGTAATGGACCCGGGCAACGGCGCCATAGATCATACCCCTCCTGATTACCACCAGCGCTGCCGGGGTGAGCTGTCACCCCCCCACGAACGCAGCTGGATGGAGAGTCGGCAAACCTTGGGTCCGACACCGTCAGATGAGAGGATTTGGCAGTTGGCATGCCGCTCCCCCAAGTAGGTGACAATACGTGTGCTGGATGCTATATGTGTGGCCGTGCTGGAGTAGAGGACCGGGCGCCCCTGCCCACTGACCCACGCAGAGCCAGTTCTTCTACTGTGCTGTGGAGGGCTCCCTGGCCCCTGGGACTCGACGCGAGGCCACGGCATGGTCCAGGAGAAGCGCGGTGGGGCCTGCACACCCGGGTGTCGTACGCAGCGCTGGACGAGACCCCCGGCCCCCGGGTCATTACAAGGTAGGACTTGCAGCAATATCCTACCTTTAGAAGCGCCCTAGGTCCTGATATTTAAACACGGTGTGTGGCCAACTGTTGAGAGTGGGTGCCAAAGCTAGCACTACCTAGTACCACAGAGGCCAGAAAAAAAACAGCATCTGGCAGGCATAATCCTTTCCATTACCAGCTACTTTGGGCATAGACTGCCTTACAATCCTGACCCCCAGTCTCGGGGAGGCGCAACGGAGAGCAGGCACAGACGGCACTCTGCCGGACCCCCCAACACTTATGCAATGAGCACCGCTTATGCTGCACAAGAGCCGTAGAACTGCAATATAACGTGAACCCATTAACTAATCCTAGGAATAACGTGTTGCTGCATCTTTTAAGTGACATTTTCAACATAACTTCACGGCACATGTTGCTGCATGCAAACTGAAATACCATCCCACATGAGGTGCAGCCTCTTTGCAGCTAATTAGCGCTGCAACGTCCAAAGACCAGGGAAATGGGGGAAAGGCACTAGCGGTTTAGATGGAACTGTATTGTTGGCGCTGCGACCCCAGGCTACAAAACACCCCCCCGCACTGCGCCGTGCTGAGGCTAACTGCCCCCATGAAAAACAATGATTTAAAGCACTAAATAGTCGACATTGTGCCAGCGTTCCTAAAGCAGCTACAAACACTGGAAAGAAACATACAAGGCTCGCTGTGCTTGTACCATTAAAAGACTACCAAGACCAAAGGTGGCAACAAAAAAAAGGCCCAATGGATTCATTCATGGGACTGAGACCCACACCCTCTGAACCGCCACCCCCGGCAACTCGCAAACGTTAATAGGGGAGGAGAACACAGGGGACGATCAGCTGCTGCAAACCATGCAAAATGTTTTTTGGCAATTACTGTGAAGCTGGACGATATCGTTGGCACAATAGGGTCGTTGAAAGCAAAGATCGAAAAAGAAAGTGGCCGCATCACAGAGGTGGAGGTGCGCATCAACACGAATGAGGACAGCCTATCGCGCCACAATCACACATTGAATACCATCCAAACAGAGCTAAAGAAAATGGTAAATAAATGCAATGATTTGGAGTCAAGGTCCCAGCGCAACAATATTGTCGGGATACTAGAGGCAGCAACAAAGGGTCCCATGGAAATCTTCATGGAGAATCTCCACAAATCATTTTCCGACCCCTCAAAATTCTCACCGTAGTTGAACACTTGCTCCCCCCATGCCCTGGAGCCCCCCCATGCCCTGGAGCCCCCCCAGGACAGTCATTGTCAGACTGTTATATTACCAAGACAGGGACATGTTACTCCGGCTCGCCAGGGAAAAGGGCACACTGCAGTTTGAATCCATCAGAATACATATATATCCAGACTTCACAACTGGGATACAAATGCAAAGATGATCCTATGATAATGTGAAATGCCTCCTCTGAGCCAGAAAGTGTCCATATTCTCTAATATTCCCAGCCAAGCTGTGAATACAACACGATGGAAAGGCCCATTTCTTCGAGGACCCCATCCAAGCAATGGCCTATGTGGAATCACACATACTTATGCCCCAACGGCAACCATGCATAGAGGCCAATACACCATGCAACAACAAGGAAGAACGTTCAGAGGAAAATAATTGAGAATTTCGAACAACAACACAACTAGCTTTAAAGATCCAGCACCAGACGAAACTGGCGACGGATGAAAAGCTCAGACAGACCTGAGGAGCACCGAGCTGAACATAAGGCAATGCTGCTGACATGGCCCCCAAGGGATTATCCTCAAGTTTGAAATGGTCACATCATCAAGTTGGGGTAGATGGTGAGGGTGGGGGGTTGGATAGGGACGGTTGGGGGAGAACAAATATGTTCAATGTTCAGAGTATCCGGGGTGTCACCAGCCGGTAGTTTTGGGAAGTAACATTCATAAAAGTTGTGGCAATGGTTATACAATCAGTATCATGCTTACAAATAATCCGACTGTAACACTGTGGAAGACAGGGATAATGAATTCAGCGATACACCATGGCTCTCCAGTTGAAGCTGATCTCTTGGAACGTGAGAGGTCTAAACAACCCAATTAAGGCAAGAATGATCTGGGCGTACCTGGACCGTCACTCTCCTAACATTGTAATGCTCCAAGAAATGCATGCCCTTGAGTCTACTCACAAACAGATGGCGCAGAGATGGGAAAAGAACATATTTTATACAAATTACTCTTCACAAGCGAGAGGAGTAATAACGCTGATACACAAAAATATTAACTTCAGAGTGAGAACAAAAACTATAGACCCCGATGGCAGATTTGTTGTGTTATCCGGCGCCGTCAATAACAGACTGTTAATCCTTGTGAACACTTACGGCCCTAACTCCGATGACCCAACATTCTACATTAAGGTAGCAACACTAATAGATCATACCCCCGATGTCCCCATTATTTGGGAAGGGATTTCAACACAATACTAGACCTCTCTATGGACAGATCGAGCACCAAACAGAGAAATATAACCAAAACATCTGGTACGATAGACCAGATTTTGGACCTCATTATAAGTTTGGCTGTAGCCTTGCCGGTAAAACCGGCAGGTTGCCGCAAAACTTGCAAACATTTCCAGTGCCCGTGAATGAGCAATTACCGGGTCATTATGGCTCTGCCGGACTCCATAATTGGCCATTCACGGGCGCCGGAATGAAATGCTCCCCATTCCCATTTGAGCCCACCTAGGGCTCAATGGGAATGGGGAGGATGGATGCACCGGCACTATTCAGAATGGTGCCAGTGCATCCGACATGCTCTGTTCGCGGGTGCTGGTACTCCTACCGGGTCAGACCTGGTGGGCAGAATGGCACCCGCAAGCAGAACTTGTACATTGCCGGTCTGGTAACTACGGTACCAGCAAGCTTACCGGTACTGTAGTTACCGGACCGGCAAACTTATAATGAGGCCCTATGTCTCAGTACAGCTTAATAGACACCTGGAGATCAGAACATCCAACCCAAAAGGAATACATATACTACTCTACCGTGCATGATGCCCGCTCCTGGATAGACATCTGGCTGGTATCTGAGTCCTGGACGAGCGGAAAACGCAAAGCCACAATTTTACCATGCACATGGTCGGATCATTCACCCATAGCACTTGAAATACGTCAGGATAATATAAATATACCAAGATCTGCATGGAGAATGCCTTCACCCGCATTGCTTGATGATTCCATGGTGGAGACACCGAGGATCGACATTGAAACGTTCTTCACAGAAAATGAGAACTCAGTGCACAGTGTCTCCACGGTTTGGGAGACAATCAAGGAATGGTTACAAGGGATGATGATAGCTGCCAAATCTGGAATTTTAAAAACCACTATAATAGAGCTAAGGGAGACTGAAGAGAACCTTAGGAAACTTGAAAATGAATACAGCAGCACACACGATAGGGCATTGCTAGGACTCATCAAGGGCAACAGACAAAAGTTCTGTTAACTGGCTGACCGTGAAACCCGATTCCTGGCCAAGAAAGTACAATCAAAGCGGTATGGCGAGGCAGACCGCCCTGGGAGGCTGTCAGCTGGAATAATCAAGGTGGAACGCGAGGCACAACACATAAGTGGGATCACTAAATCTAATGGGTAGACAACCATTAAGCATGAAGAAGTAAACTACATGTTTAGGGATTACTATCGGTCACTTTACTCCAACAGCGACAATGTCACGATTGATGAAGTAGACGGATACCTGGCACAAACTAAATTACCCACACTGGATAATATATCCAGCGCCAGATTAGACAGTCCAATCACAACAGAAGAAATAACTGACACCATATCCTCACTAGCATCAAGCAAAGCCCTGGACCCTGACAGCATAGGCATAGAACTGTATAAATCCTATAAAAACATTCTTGCTCGAAAGCTACTTAAAGTGTGGGAGGAGGCATGTAATATAGGGAAATTGCCACTCTCTCTCACTAAGGCGGTAATAACAGTTCTTGTAAAACCAGGGAAATACACAAACGAAATTACTTCATAAAGCCCACTCTCTCTGATTAATTCTGATGCACAAATCTTCGCCAAAACGCTTTCCAACAGATTATTACCACATATGCCTGATCTGGTGCACCCGGACCAGTCAGGATTTATTCCAGGGAGATCAACAGCCCTAAATCTGAGGCGATTATTTGGAACCATGGCAAAATTAATCCAGAACTCCCAAAAGCTGCAATGATTCTAGATGCAGAAAAAGCTTTCAACTCTGTTTCATGGAACTTTTTGTTTGGGGTCCTGAGACGCATGGGATTAGGGGAAGAATTCTGTAAATTTGTAAGACTACTATAGATTGACCCAGGGGCCAAAGTGCGTACCAACCCAAACTACTCCAAAACTATAAAGCTCTCCAGTGGGACCAGGCAAGGGTGTTCATTCTCCCCAATGCTGTTCGCATTAACAATAGAACCCTTTGCAAGTAGAATCTGCAAATTCCATGGTCACAGAGGAATTCACATACAGGGACCCCCAACAAATGGTATCTTTATTCACTGCCAAAAATCGTTGTTAACGGGACGTTATGGTTCAGTTGCCCTAACAAAAACCTATGAAATTCAGTGCAGCAACCATTTGAAAGGGACATTATAGTTAATTTGCACTAACAACAACCTATCCATATTATGGTTACAAGTAAAACCGAAAAATCAGAGAAGTTTGCCAGTAATGGTAAGCTAAGCAACCATAACTCCCTCCACCAGTGTGCACTGCTAAGACTAACCCATGATATGAAAGATAACATCACAAATGGGACAATGGCAATGTGTCTCGCTTTCTCCATTTCCGGACAAAATCAAGAAGATAGCCACCAGTCGTACCTGTGTAAACGTACAAAAAATGATGCAGTAGTTTGGAGACGTACGCATGACCTGCCCAAGTTAGCCCTTTATCGCAAACTGCAAAGAAATTCCAGTAATATGTCCAAAACCTTTCCCTTCACAATAAAAAAATGTATTGTGTGGATGATTGTGCGTCAACAAAATGCCACAAAGAGGACCCACACTCAGCCACTTTATTGCAGGTACTCCATACCAATGCGCATCCACATGATAGAAATGAAAAATGAACAGCCACTGCACAGTGTTTTACATTCACTGGCAACCAATTTATGTAGGACTCCCCCAAAATGCATGCAGTCTGACGCCTGCGACACACAGCCACAACCGTACGCTTCAGCCTCCCTCTCTACAGTTACACCTTCTACCACAGTATATGGATACACACCACACCCAGAAACCTTACTGAGCTTTCCCTTAGCCTCCACTGTCCCGTTTCCATGCCTGCCATCCTCAAAAGCCCCAGATGTAACACGTGTAATCCTGGACCTGCCGCAATGTCTGCTGACTTTTCCTGCTGTGTGCGTGCATGAGTGGGTGATTAAATTTCAACCACGGTAGGGGATTTCGTTTGTAGTGGTGGCTCTGAGAAGAGCCTTTTTTTATTCTTGCAAAAAAGCTCCTTTTTTGTTTGGTGTTTATACAGATGTTTATTTTCTTCTTCTCCTCACATTCTTACAATAGCGTCTTCATTGCAGCCTGTAGATGGTAAAACAGAGTAACAGTGACCAGTGCCGTCGATGGACAAAGAAATCCCATTTGCATTGAAAAGATGCACATTTCAAGGACCAATAATGTCATTGTCACAGGAAAACATCCCTACAGCACTCATGAAATCACACATGCTTCTGTTGATAAGACACCTTCCGAGCTCTGGCTGGCGGCAAAAAGCATTTAAATAGTCCCACACTTTTCTTGGTGGGATGCATGAGAAAAGCACCTTCTCAGTGTGAAAAATACACTTCACTGCTTTCATTAACTTCTTCAATTGATGGAACACATGTGCACAAGTCATGAAACCCAAATAGTACGCTCCATAATGCACAGCCACTACGTCAACAGTAGCAAAAGTGGCCATGTCTCTACAATGTGCAAGCACATTGACGAAACTGCACACGTTGACACGGCACACAAAGCCTCCACTCCCTCCAAATCAAAATTGCAATGAAAGCCTCTCTGTACAACATACACATGCAGATCTTGCACAAACGCACCACCAACGAACAACACTGTGCATCTCTCCATGTCTGCCGGCTTCACTATGCAGAGTAATACATTTTTTTTACTGCCCCTTCCTGTGAAGCACATCTACAGCACCTGATTGGATCATCCCCACAGTCCCATTCCCAACATGCTGAAAAGGGCAGGATGTGGCATGTCCGCTTCCCCAACTACTGCGAGGGCCACGGCATAGTAAAGCAGGACCAGTCCCTCTTACCTTTCCACTATTTTTTGTCCAGCTATACCTCATTGTGTACTGTTAAATAGTCACACATGCATCCATAAATCACATAAAAGACGTCAGCATGTAATACTGTCAATTCTGTACAACACTTCATGTGTACCATTACATATTCAGAGTGCAAGTGGCGTGTGATTCGAAAGCACCTCCAGTAGAAAGTTCTGTAAAGCTATCCAAGATTTCTGCTTGCACATTCATCCACATGGCCACCCATCACCGCAAAGTACAGTTAAAAATATTTTCTGTACACTATTTTTACAACTCTGTTAAAAGTGCCTCTGTGCAGGTTGTCTGCCACTGAACATCCACAACATACTTACTAGACGTACTGTTCTTTCTCCCATCACCTATAATGTAGTGCCACTGCAATGGAATATGCTGTCAACATTTTCATTTACCCATATTAGCCATTCTAAAATTCAAACAGTAACTGTCTTCTTTCCTTCCGACAATGCTACAAATTTTGTTCCTCACTTGTCCATCTCCTACAAAATTCGTAAAAATACTGCATAAAAGCAGCATTCAATGTTTCTTAGCAACGCACAACAAGTACATACAGTGCATGCATAAAAACAAGTTGCCTTCCCCTTACCTTGCACACTTCAACCATAGCCTTCTGCAGTTCTCTGTACAAATAGCCCTTCTGCCACAGATTCTGCATACACACTACAACCAGAAACCTTATTGAGCAATGCGTTAGCCTCCAAAGTTCGATTTCCATGCCTCCCATCCTGAAAAGGCTCAGATGTGGCACGTGTAATCCTGAAACTACAGCGAATCCGCAAAGTTATCATGCTAGGAAGGAGAGGGGGGAAAGAAATTTGAAACAGGGTAGGGGATTGGGTCTGTAGAGTTGGCTCTGAAAAGATTATTTGCTTTTTTTTGTTTCCTGTTTTTTTTACATGCTTGAAAACAACCTTTTTTGCCCCACTTTATATAACTGTCTGAATGCTTCTCCTCCTCATATTTTTACTAAATTCTGGTCAATGCTTCTTGCACAGTGTAAAAGAAAATGGCATTGCCAATGGCAGTCAAATAAATGCCATTTCTATGGAACCACTGCATATTTTGCGCCCTCATGATCTCAAAGTGGGTGGAGAACATCCCAGCAGTGCGCATAAATTCACACGTGCTTCTGTTTATAAGACACCTTCTGAGCTCTTGCTTGGGAAAAATTACACCGGCATGGTCCCATACTCCTCTTGGTGTTATGCATGAGGAAATGACCTTGGCAGTGGAAAAATCTGAAACACTGCATTCAGCGACTTCTTCAGGTGACGAAGCAAACGCCCAAATGATATGTAACCCAAATATAGACTTCTATAATGCACCATCACAACATTAATGGTAGCCACAGAGGCCACATATCTGCAAAGGCAAACCCTCCAGCGGAAACTGCACTCATAGAGACAGCCCCACAAAGCTGTGCAGATGTTGCACAAAGGTATCACCCACGATCAGCACAGTGCATCTCTCCATCTCTACCAACCTCACTACACAGAGCATTGGGAAAAAATAAAACTGCCCCTTCCTATTAACCACACCCTGAAAACCTGATTGGATAATCCCCACAGTTCCATTTCAGCGAGGGCCATGCCCCAGTAAAGCAGGGACTGTACTTCTTCCCTTTCCACTGTTCTTTTTCCAGCACTCCCTCATTGGGTACTGTGAAATATTCAGACACACATGCACCATTGACATCCAAGGCCTCTGCATCCAACACTATCATTTCTGTACATCACTCCATATTTACCGTTAAACACTTCGAGTGCCCGTCGCGTGCGCTTCCAAAGCACCTCCAGTAGAAAGTTCTGCAAAAGTATCCACTATTTCACCATCCAAAATCATCCAGAGCAGCACCCATCATGACTTTGGCCATGCACACAAGAGTCTAGGCTTTACCCACACCCAGCACAACATAATGGAGCCATGCATGCGAACATGTGCCCAGATACCACCCTCCTCAAATGTTACATAGTCAGCAGCCCTTCTACCCAACCCCTGCACCATAACACAGCGATGCATGAAAACAACATGTAACAGGTAGCAGAATCCACAAACATACCACAGCCTCCGGCACCACTACCCACTTACAGTCACTAAGTATTGTGTCACTGCCAACCAAACCACAAAACCTTGACAACATTGGCCCTACACCCACCAATCTGCACAAACCATAGTCTCCATGCACATAGAAGATCCACTTCAACCTTACCCTCTTCTACACTGACAGTACGCCAACACTGCACCCAGTGGCCACACTGCAGGACTTGAACCATTTCCAGCCATACACTGAAAACTGTAGGATGTTCTAACAATGACCACACCATGGAACCAACAATTTACGGAGGTCAGCTCACTTCCGTTGCTCTATCAAGTCTACAATCTGCTCCACAACCATTCTTTACAGTCATCACCCTCTGACTGATGCAGAGTCCAAACTACATTGCTGCGGTGGGTGTGGTCAAGTCCTTGGCTCTTGGGTGCATGGCCTACAGCCTACGGTCTTTGGCCATGCACCCAATAGTCTAGGCCTTGGACACACCCACCGCAGTGTAATGCAACCATGCATGCCAACATGTGACCAAGTACCACAATCCACAAACTTTCCACAGCCATAGGCACTCCTTCCCAACCTCTGCACTGTGATATGTTATACTTAGAAACATGCAACTGTTAGCAGAATCTACAAACATAACACAGTCTCCAGCACCCCTATCCACTTTCATTCACATTCTATGGTGTTACTACCAACCGAACTGAAAAATTGTTCACAACAGTGGCCCTGCTACCAACACTCTATTCAGTGCACAAAACCAATACTTCACAGTGCAGTACAGTAGTCAGCACTCTTCACAATGGGCACTACCCAAACCCATAAAATATGCACTTCAACCCTATCCACTTCTATGCACACACTATTAGAACATTGCACCCAGTTGACACACTTCAGTATCGAAGCACATAGAAGATGCACTTTAACCCTACCCTCTTCTACACTGACAGTATTCCAACTCTGCACCAAGTGTGCACACTTCAGGACTTGGCACTGCACCATCTCCAGCCATACACCGAAACTGTAGGATGTTCTAACAATGACCACACCCGTGGAACCAACAACATACGTATGTCAGCTCACTTCTTTTGCTCCCATCGAACCAATAATGTATGCAATGTTGACAAACCACACACACAAGGCGACAGTGTCAAACCTATTTGCAACCAGGGCCCATAGTTGTCAGTCAAGGCCTCCAACCATGCATGGAAGGGGCTAAAGGCTTATCACACGCAACACAGCATAGCATGCGCTATGTTACAATGTTTATGTCATGTGCAATGCACTCACCTTCTGCAATTCAGCTGCCACCAGTCACCATGGTAAGAGGTTGTGGCACGAGCTCCTGTGCCATAACAAAGGCTGCCTGCATTCCCCACACATGGTAGTCGCCTGTGGAGGGGCCCACGAATTGGTGCAGTACACATGGATACTGCAGGCATACTTCCACCTAATAACATATCTCAGATGAACCACTTCTCATTCCCCCACCCTTTCCATCCCTTTCTAACCACTGCCACATGGCGTAAAGTATGTTTGCCAGGCCCTTTCAGCACTGCACTGTCCTCGGATACACCATGGCGGTGTTTCCCAAAACATGTTGACACACAGCATGCTTCCCTTCAGCCAACCACCGGCAGTGTGCTGTAAGCCAATAAGACTTTTGTCCGCAGAGCAAACAGGGAAATGGGTCCGTGGAGCGGAGCCAGATATCACTAATTTTTTTAGACGTACATATCAGTTCTTTTCAAGAAAGGTATTGGGCAGGTTTCCACCAAACACACAAAAGCACGCTTTTGTAACTAAGCCCCTGGTCCTGGCAAAAATGTGTTTAAAATCCATCCAGTCGTTCAGCCTGTAGGCGTGTGCAAAGGTTTTGCCCATTCAGTTTATGGAAAAAAAAGAATGTTGGGACCCCCACTATAACTTTGCCCACCCTACACGAAACGTCACCCAACTTTCCGAAAGAATTCAGCGGGACCATATACCTTTTTGACAAAGTTTTAGCCACATTCGTCCACGGGGAGCATCCTATGGATTTATCAACTTAATCATAACTACACGCCCGCTACCGTGGGCCATGTAATATGCTGACAATACTCTAATATATCTGAAACATCCAGAGGAAAATATTTCACCAATCCTAACTGAGGTCGACAAGTTTACACTGTATTCTGGTTATAAAATAAACACCACAAAATCTTAACTGTTTCCCCTTAACGACAAAACCACTAAGCCTACACAGCTACATTGTATGAAATGGGCAGGAGAAACGGTGAAATATCTAGGGGTCCAAGTGGCACAGACACTGAAATGCCTATATGAACACAATCATGCAAACTATCTCAATGCACTGGAGCATAAACTCCCTCTATGGGATAAGCTCCTGCTATCATTGATAGGCTTAGTCGCCGTCCTGAAAATGATTGTAGCACCAAAACTACTATATTTTTTTAATACCATCCCGATCTGGCCAGGTCGACAATTCTTCAATTCGCTCCGTAGACTGGTGCGGGGATTTGTATGGGGCAGAAACACTACCTGTTGAAAATGGGAATCACTCACTGAACCATACCATCGAGGGGGTCTAGCAGCCCCGATTTTGAATTGTACTATTTGGCTGCACAAGCCCACTATGATGCGCCATGGTATAATCCCAACATCAAATACTCACATATTGAAATAGAAAACCACCCCGCTGCACCTAATGGCATAAAATCCACACTAATATGCTCAACCAAGACGGACTCCTGCCTGTTTGACCCACTGCACACTACACTAGATGCCTAGAGACGCATTATGTCGAGGCTAAACATAACAAAGACATACAATCGGAACATCCTTCTATGGTATACACCAGATCTACCCCCAACGATGGATGCAGATATCCAGGCTGCATGGGACCCAGACAGAACGATGAAATTGGGAGATCCATTCCCAGAAGGCAGGTTTGTGACTATAACCGAATTTAAAGAAAAATTAGGGGATAACCCGGTGAAAACACTGCAGTATTATCGAGTAAGATCTGCAGTACGACGTAAATGGCCATCCTGCCCAAACAAGCCTGGAACTAATGAGTGCATGGAACTGGTAATACAGAAAAATAATAGGAAAGGACTGATAGCAAGACTGTACTCTAAGATACAAGATGAAATCCGATTAAAGTCCAAACTTAGAGAACAGTGGGAAAGAGATACGGAATCAGTGATTGATGAAGTCAAATGGCAAAAGATGTGGACCCTGAACAGGGAAATGTCACTCAATTCACGTCTACGGTTGATTCAATATGAACTACTAAATAGACTTCACTACACCCCTGAACATATCACAAGATTTAACCCTCAAAATAGCCAATACCGAAGATGCAGATACAATACACATGTTCTGGCACTGCCTGCCGATCGCGACTTTTGAAAACGAATAGCACAAATGCTATATGAAATGCTGGGAATTTCACTGACACCTCATCCGTTGAAATACTTACTAGGCGACATTGACAAAACCGTCATAAACCCTGAAGACTATTTAACATTGGATGCATACTCGCCGGAAAATGCATACTGCTGAAATGGAAAGCAAAAGAGGCGGAGACACAAAAACAATGGCTCACCGAAATAGCACGAGTCAATTAAAATGAGGAAGGATGCGTGCAAACCATAGTAGCAATGTCGCGACCAAAAGACATATGGGCACCATATCGTGCATACATGGAAAAGAAAACGTGAAATTAGGCATCAACCCGAAACATCACAATAGACTTCTGAACTGTACATTGGGTGGGATGGTCGTTATAACACAGCTGTGCACTGTGTATCTATTTGCTGTAACTTGTAACTGACCCTTAAACATGTGCCTAGATGCCCCGGGGCAAGGTGCACACTACAAATAAAACAAATACAAATACAAATACAAATACAAAAATAATGTATATGCATAAAAGCCCTAATGACTTTGAGATGTGACTCATTGTACCTATTGTATGCTAATACCATATATTGTATGACGCTGCCACATGTCAAAACAACTTTTAAAAAAACATATTGACATCGCCATGTATGTGCGTGTGTGTGTGTAATGCAATTTCACTTTATAGGTGTTAAGCCTCATTTGCATTCAGTTTTCCCTCACATAAATGATCAGTATACATGTGATTCAAAACTCCTTTCTCTGACTGGTTGCTATCAGATGGCTCATTGTATTTTTTTTTCCTCTTGAGCCATTGTCAGCAGCAACAAATAAATCCAAGTTAAAAAAACATCCAATGTGATGTGAACCAGTGCAGTGCTTCACTCTTCAGCTCATTAAGAACCGCGTCTTGGGTAAAATCTGTTTGAGAATAGCACACAGTATGAGCAGTCATCTTCCTTCGGCAGCACTTTGTCATCATTACTGAAGGAGCGTCTGCTTCATACACGGGCGCTGCAAATTCATTACAAGCGATGTCTTATAGATCTTGGCAAGATGCCAGAAAGACAAGTATTCATTTTTCCAGTGCAGCATCATTCCTTCTGTGTAAGCAAAGGCCTGGCAAAACAGTTCAACTGTGTGTGACATACAGTTAGAGGTCAAAATCCCAACAGACCTTTATCCTTCTGAGGTTCACAAATCAAGAACAATTACATTGGATAATAATTGTTACAATGGGTAGAAATGGGAGGAATCCAGCTCTACATAAACACATAGCTGATATTATTATTGATGGGTGTTCTTCCACCATCAATTATTGAACTCATTCAATATATTTCTCACAACCTCTTTTTCATGAGTGGCTAGAGATCATGAAGGGTACACTCCCTCATGTGCGCCCCAAGGTCTCTTGGCACTTGAGAGACTTGGTTACACCATGTATCCATGCTTCTAGAGGAGGGTAACCTTCTGAGGCTCACTGTGAGTTTCTATCAAGTTCATTGGGTACTACAGGTGTAGTCTGATGGAGTAGTTGTCAGGCCCTTTCCAAATGACGACCTGACCTTGGATATTATACTTACCAGTGCGCATGCACCAGAGAAGTGGCCACACATAGTAGTGATCTTCCTGCTGTTACGCTCACCTGGTTCCCACAGGGGCGTCGATCGGACCCGGACAGCTGCGGTCTCCCCCAATGTGAAGCGTAGTGCAGAGATGACAGTCTGGACTGGCCCGCCTAATCTCGTCTGCTTGACCCGTAGACGTATTCTCCTGCAAGTGGAGAAAAGGATTTAGCCCCATGGATTTTAGTGATGGTCTCTCCCCACTGTTCTCATTCTCCCCATTAGTCACCTCCGATATTCCAATTAGTATCCTCACCTTATGTTTTTAAATATGAGCTCTCCATCCTGCGTGGCATGCAGGGGCGCGTAGATACCAGTTACTTCACTGGTTTGGGGTACTGGAAGAGTTCCAGAGGAATACTGACTCCGGGGTTTATAAAGTTCAAAGAGTTCAATATGTCCGATGTTCACTCTTGCATCCCCATGGTGAATTGCAGCTAAAAAATATTGTCTGGAGGCTGCTGATGGCGTTCAGGTAAGAGTCTGTATTACCCAACACTGTCTGGTACAAGTTGCGTCAGTTTAACTTGTTGTTTTCTCTCCCTTTATAGATGCGGCATAAGAAGATGTGGCGTATTGAAGGGTAATGCCTCCGGTGGTAAATCAGGTAAGCCTGGTGGTAAAAGTGATTGTATTTGTCGGCTCTCTAGGCTCACCTTGTTATTCCTTTGTTTTCCCCCAGGTATTGGAGTTCGCCGAAGAAAATGATGGAGGCAGCGCCAAGTCGAAAGATGCTGTGGACTGGTGAGTTTGGCGCTGCAGCTGGCGTTGCACCACATGCTGAAGTAATGTCCTTTCAGGCTCGGAGTCGTGCAAGATCCAGAAGCAGGTAAGGAATTAAAATAATGTCTGTGATTTAACCTTTTCTCCTTCTTTTCCCTTTTTCTAGGAGCTCCGGATTCGAGGCGGGCGTGGCAGAAGACTGGATGCTGGCTTGCAGGCACGGTGAGCGTTACAATGCAGAATGCAGAATAACATGAAGCGTGTGTTGCTGGTCAGGCGTGGTTTAAATAGCCTCAAAAGTAGTCCCAGGTAAGAAGTCCCTAGAACAACACCCGAAAAAAAAATAGTCCCTGTAGTAAAATAGTCCCCTCCAGGCTTCACGTTGGCCTGGATTCATTTGCAGCATGGTCTGCCTGAGGTAAGTAATGACTATGAGCCTGGCGTCTTAGGCGCCAGGACTGATTTCTATTATGAGCCTGGCGCCTAAGGCGCCAAGACTGAACCCAGATAGCCCCTAGCTGGGGCTGCTGAGGTTTTTTTTTTTTAAACTTCAGTTTTAATTCAGGTTTACAAAAGAGTATTTAAACGTTCCCAAACCCCCCCACCCCCCTGCCCCACCACCCCAACTTGTGCCCACCCCCGACCCCGTGTCCAAACCAAGTCTGTTGTTCCATGAGACTCTTAACGTACTCTCCCTCTCTTCGGATGTGATGCAGCTAGTGCCCGTACCTCGGATAGGCCTGAAGCTGCCTTGACCCGGGTACCGGCATCCCTGTCCTTTGTAGCACAGCTCTCAGTCTCATTCGCCCCGTTGAGTCTGAGTTCCCCACCCAGGATTCAACGGACCTCCCATCCCCAGGATTTTTGTACTCCGTACTAGTTCGTGAGGAATGAGCCAGTGTCATTGTTCACCATGGCAGTCAGTTTGTCCATCACAAACATGTTTTTTACCTTTTCATCCAATCTTCCTTGGAAGGGGGCTCCAGGCTTTTCCATTTTTGTGCGAGGGCTACTCTACCCACCCGTAACATTGTCTCCCACATCCTTGGGTATCGGTGTACTTCCTTTTCCTCCGGGGGGAGGCCCAGTAGCATCGTCAGGGGATTTAGAGGTAAGAGTTCCTCTATCACTTCCGCCATCCAGTCCCTCACTAACCCCCAGTACACTTGAGCCTTTGGACAGGGCCACCACATATGGCTCCTGGAGCCTGCTTGACCACATCCCCTCGGGTACAACGGGGACACTGCCGGGAACATCTTAGATAATTTCACTGGGTCCCTATGCCACCCCTGCAGTACCTTGAAGTTGTGTTCCATATCGGCGATGAATAGGTTCCCATGGAAGGCAATTTTGAATATTCTGGACCAGGAGTCCTCTGAAATCTCCTCTCCCGCCAGATCATTCCAGAACTTGCGAAAGTTTCTCCTTCCCTGGAGGTCGTACATGTTGAGGATTTTATACATGCAAGATACCGCCCCCTTCCTCGAGGTCGCCGTATCTATGAGCTTCTCAAAAGGAGTTAACTGTCTACTCAGATTGGGACCCCATGACTGGTCACATAGAATGCCCTTTAGGTGGAGGTACTCAAAGATGGATAGGAATCCCTGGCCGAGCGCGCCCCTTAGTTCCTCATAAGGCAGGAATTCACCCTCCCTGAACATCTGCCCCCCCCACTCCAATCCCTTATCCGACCAGGCTTCGGAGGACCTAAACCCTTTACTACCCAGGTTGAGGGGGTGGCCCCAGAGGTAGATCATCAGGGACGGCCATGTAGTGAGGTACGCTGTCTGAGGTCCTTCCTTCCAAATGTCCCAGAGAACCCCGAAGGTCGGGTGGGTTTTCAAATGACTCGGGATTGTTCTTTGAGGAGCCCACAAAAGGTCGCGGACCTTCAGGGGGTGAGTGTCCATATCCTCCAGGTACGACCAGTACGTCCCCATTCCTTCCTTCATGTGTTCAAGAGTACCCGCAGCTGGGCGGCACGGAAATACAGGTGGAAGTCCAGCGACCCAAATCCTCCCTCCTCCCTTGGCAACGTCAGCGTGGCCTTCCTGGTCCTCAGGGTTTTCCCCTGCCATATGAAGTCCTGGATAGCGTTCCGTAGAACCCTGAAAGCCTGCTCTGGGACGTTGGTTGGAAGGGCTGTAAAAAGGTATAAGAGCCGTGGCAATACATTCATTTTAACCGCCGTCATCCTGCCATACCAAGAGAGGATCATTCCACCCCACCTCCTCAGATCTGATGTGATCCCTGTTATTATGGGGTCGTAGTTCGCAGTGGCCAGTTTAGTTAGGTCCCGTGTGAGGAGAACCCTCAGGTATCGTATTTCAGCCTTCCCCATTTCAATCCCGTGAAGACTGTCTAAGGGGTCTAGCACCGGGTCCCGGGGTCTCATAGGGAGCAGGACCGATTTCGAAGCGTTGACTTTCAGGCCCGAGAAGCATCCAAACTCAGTCACCAGGTCCAATAGAGGGGGGAGCGAGGAGCTAGGGTCTACCAGGTAGACCAGAATGTCATCTGCAAATAGGGAGAGTTTAAATTCCACGTCCCCCCTGCTGATCCCCTTAATTCCTGGATGTGTTCTGATCGCTATGGCCAAGGCTTCTATCGTGAGGACGTATATCAGAGGGGAGAGGGGGCACCCCTGTCTTGTCCCTCGAGAGAGGGGGAAGGCATCGGTCAACTCCCCATTCACTTGGACCCTTGCCGTGGGAGCTCTGTAAAGGGCCGTTACCCAGCTCATAATGTGGGCCCCGAATCCCATCTTCCTCAGGAGGAGATCCATATACCGCCATTCGACCCTGTCGAACGCTTTCTCTGAATCTAAGGAGAGGACACTTGCGTTAAGCTCCGACTGTTGCGCAAAGTGGAATAGATCTATGGTCTTACCTATGTTATCCGAACCCTGCCTCCCCCTGATGAAGCCCAGCTGATCCCCATGGACTAACTTCGGCAGTATTCCCTCCATCCACCTCCCCACCAGATTGGCCATAATCTTAACGTCGATATTTAGCAATGATATGTGGCGGTAAGATGCACACTCTGCGGGGTCCCTCCCCTCCTTAGGTAACACCGCGATGATAGCCCCCATCATGGATTCGGGGAGAGTTTCCCCCTCTAGCACAGAGTTGAAAACCCTCACTAAGTAGGGGATTAAGGAGGATCGGAATCTTTTGTAAAAATAAACAGAAAACACGTCATCCCCAGTTGAGGTTCCCACTTTCATCCCACCTATCGCCTTGTCCACCTCTTCCTCGGTCACTGGCCCCTCCCAACCCTTGGACATCTCCCTAGACAAAGCAGGGAGTTGGATTGAGTTCAAGAAATCTTCTATCGGTGCAGTTCCCCCGTCATATTCGGATGAATACAGGGTCTCATAATATCGGCGAAAGGCCTCTCCAATATGGGAAGACTCGCAACCCAGAGTTCCCTGAGCGTCCCTCACTTCCCTCACCATTCTGCTCCTCTGGATCTCCCTCAGCTTCCAGGCCAGGATCCTGTCCACTTTGTCCCCTTTTTCATAATACTTTTGCGTGACCATCTGAAGACTTCTCTCCGTTTTGTGGAGAAGTAAGTCCTTTAGCTGGAACCTGTAATCCTCCAGGGCGGCCACACGGTCGCGCTCCGGCTCCCGGTCCGGGGAGCCCCCCGGCTGGAGTCGGGTGATTCTTTCCCGCAAGGTCTTCTCCTGTGCCTCTCTCACCCTTTTTACCAATGCACCCTTTTGGATAAGAACAACCCGTAGAGTCGCCTTAAAGGCATCCCAGAGCATGTGTGTGCCCACTTCCCCATTGTCGTTTAGCTCAAAGAATTCTTTCATGGCGTCAGCAATCTCTTGGGCGTGAACCTCGTCCTTTAATAAGGCATCATTGCATTTCCAACGGCCTCTGCATTCTTTACGCCATCCCCCCGATATTGTGACCCACACCATATCATGGTCCGACCAGGGTACGGGATCGACC
This sequence comes from Ambystoma mexicanum, assembly GCF_040938575.1. Lineage (NCBI taxonomy): Eukaryota > Metazoa > Chordata > Amphibia > Caudata > Ambystomatidae > Ambystoma > Ambystoma mexicanum. The sequence goes on from NC_090934.1 coordinate 1,339,854,037, forward strand.
CTGTAGCGTGCAGCATACGGGCGAAGGGTTTCGTCCACCAAAATATAATCTATCCTTGAAAATGAGGCATGGATGGCCGAGTAGTATGAAAAAGAGGGGATTCCTGTTCTGGGGGACGGAATTAAGTCTACCAGGCCCAGCTCTTCATTCACCCTCCGAAAGGTTCGCACCATGGACTCATCCGCAGGTCTGGGGTTCTGGGGGCCCACCCGCTTCCTATCCAAAGATGGGTCCAGCACCATGTTGAAATCTCCCCCTACCACCAACATGCCCCGTACAAATAGCTTAAGCTTCTCCTTTACCTCCTCCCAGAATTGGGCCTGGCCATCATTCGGACCATACACCACTGCCAGGGGGGATCCTTGTAAGGTGCCCCTCACCAATAGAAATCGGCCCTCGGGGTCCTGGAGGGTGGCTTCGCTAGTGAAGCGGACACCCCTGGTGACCAGGATAGCCACCCCTCTTTTCTTCCCCTTGTGGGATGCATTGAAAACCTCCCCTATGCCCCCCCTCTCATTTTGGGTTCCTTCCCCCGCGCCCAGTGTGTCTCTTGCAAAAACAGCAGGTCCAACTTTGCCCTCCTGAATTCTCGGCAAACGAGGGACCTCTTGGTGGGGGTGTTCAAGCCCCGCACATTCAGGGTGCCCACTCCCAGGGCCGGTTGGCAATCAGCCATAATCTAGGTCGCCAGATCTGTTGGGCACCTGCTTAGCATCACTATTCCCTTTTCGCTCCCTTAGTCTCACTGTTTGAAGATTGTTTGGACCTTCCCCCAACTCTTCCCCAAACCCCTTCCCCAACCAGAAACCCCCAACTTACTTCGTCACCCCCTCCCCGCTCTCCGGCGTCCAGCCAATTAGTTCCGCCATTCCTGGCATTAGGCCGGACCACCAGACTGCCCTTCCCGACCGGGCACTCATATCCAAGCTCTTTGTTATGAGCCCCCCACCCCTCTGTTTCTTCCTCACTGTCGCCCCCATCTTACTTGCTGTCCTGGGGGAATCTTTATTCATCCGGACCATCATTGCGTTGGATCCCGCCCCTCGAGTGGACGAGTCACCCCGACCCTCAGTCCTCTGAGTCATTGCGCTCCCCCTCCCTCACAGACAGTGGGGTGTTTAGCTTCCTGTATTTTCTCGAGCGGTTTTCCTCCTCCTAACCCAGGACAGTCCGAGGCCCCCTCCCCGATTGCTGCTGGGCCCACTGGGCCTCTTCTGGCGGTAGGCTCCGTCACATAATCCTGAATGGCCCCTTTTATATCCTCTTCTGTGATTAACAACGTCTGTTGGCCCATTTATTCGAAAGTCAAGGAGAATAGGTACCCCCATCTGTAGCGCACCCCTTTATCCCTCAACAGCTGCGTGAGGGGGCGGCACATTCTCCGCTTCGCCAAGGTGTAGGCGGAGAGGTCTTGAAATATTGAGATCTCTGCGTTGTTGTAGGAAATCACCCCGCTTTCCTTGCCTCCTCCAGGACCTTTGCCTTGTCTGTATAATAGTGAAATCGCACGAGGATCGAGCGGGGGCCCCCCGCCCTTCCGCCCGCTCTGTGCACACGATCAAATGTCAGCTACGTGGTCATCTCTTCAGCAAAAAGGAGGGTGATTATGTCTCGCACCACACGGGTTAAGTCTCTCTCCGTTTCCCCCTCCACCTCGGGAACCCCAAAAAATCTAAGATTGTTCCTCCTTTCCCTATTTTCGTAGTCGTCCATTAGTCTGGCCCTTTCCTCATCCCTCTTTTCCAGGGCCGCCAGCTGCATATCCATTTGCACCTCCTGCGTAGCTGAGGTCGACTGATTGGTCTCCAATTGCAAGAGCCTGTCCTCCACCTTGTCCACCCTGTTGTCCATTTTTTCCAGTTTCTGCGCAATGTCTGATCGCATATCCCGGATCTCCTGGAGTATGGATCTGAATCCACTCTCCATAGCTGCTGAGGAATGCGTCGGGGCTTCCGAATGGGCCATGCTCCCGTGGTTTATAGGGTCCTCGTTGTTGTCACCAGCCCCCTCGTAGCAAAAGGTTTGCAGGGTCTCCCGCCAGTTCATACAGGCATTTCACGTACCTGCTTCGTTGTCCACCACTGGCTCAGGGCCTAAGGGATTGCCCCCGGGGCCAAGTGGCGGGAGCCGGAGTAAGACCCGCAGATGGGCCCGCACGGTGGGAGGGGACCTTCAGGTGGGCACACGCCCCACCAGGACCGTGTGGGGGCCTCACACCCGGGTCTATCTCCTTGTCCTGTTAAATCCTGGGGGACTGCAGGCGGGCACACGCCCTGCAAGCTAACGCACGGGCCTCCACCTACCAGAAGTGAGCGCCAGATGATTCTGTTGGCGTGGCGGTGTTGCTCCTCAGTTTCTCGGGTGGAGGGGTCGTGGGGTGGAAGCCTCTCTCCCTGGGCGTCGCCTCGTCTCTGGCCCCGCCGCACCACACCGGCCCAGGGCGGGCCTCCCACGGCACCCGCCGCGGCCGCTCAGGGTACGGGGGTCACCGTTGCTGGGCTGCTCTGGATTCCCCTCCACTGGGCTGCGGGTTCCACCCCAGGCTCGTCCCACCGCCACCAGTTCTCCTCACCGGAGGGGTTTGTGGGACACGCACCCAGGCTCTACCGCTACGGGAGCCCCGTCCGCAGTGCTTCTGTCTGCTCATGAGCCCGCCCGGAGGCAGGGCAGCCCGCGTCCTCATCCTGCTTCGGGACCGATGTCCCAGGTCTCCATGTCTTCGCGAGGTGGCGGGCGGAGGGCTCTCCGCGTGGGCCCAACACTCCGATGGGAGTCCCCCGACTTGCCGGGTAACGCCCACGCTTGCGGGTCCGCGGCCGAGGGGATCACCCTTCCAGGCCCTCCCTTCGCTCCGTTACTTTGGGCCGTGAAGCCCGTTCTCCGGCTTCCCGCTGCCCCCAAGTCTGCTCTTTCGAGCAAAGGCGGCACGGGGGGGTCCAGCAGCCGATCCGGCACTGCGTTGCTGGCAGTGGGGTCCGGGGGGGCTCAATCCCCTTCAACGGCCCGAGTACGGCGGGAGAGCAACGCTCAGGCTGCCATCACCTGCGCGCCCCCTGGTGGCTACCCTGAGGTTTTAATAAATGTCTGGATGCCTGCTTCCGGGGCTGATGGGCTTGGTCCAGATGCCCGGGGGTAGCCATCATGACACCTGCCTGTCATTTTCAGAGGCAGGACCAATTCTGGTCACAGTGACGGGGATGTCTGTAAACATGAATTAATACACAGGACTTCAATATTGGGTGACCATTAAACTGTTTGAACAGATCTAAACCTGTGATTGGGTCTTGAACCTGTTACCCTTCATCCACTTTCCCAAATTATCGAAGACTTGCTCCACTTACCTGTAAATGACAGAAAAGCCATATAAGAGAAGCCCTGTTAAGCATCCTGCAAGCCCTCCAGGACCACCTGAAAGAACAGCTTTGCCTAATACCTTTGGGTTTCTGGCTTCCTACCTTCCATGGTGAGACCATGACAAGTGTTCATCTCCCTTGTCTCAGCCGTACCAGCATGAACAGTGTCTCAGCTTCTGCCTCTTCCCCAGCATGATTGGCTCCACCAAGAACATTAGATGACTCCTTGAAGGCATGAATTGTGTGCACCAAGACACCCTGTTTCCAGCAGAACCAGAGGCCTGGAGTGTAAAAGCCAAACAAGAGCCAAGCATGTGCGCTCAACAGAGTGCAACATCTTCTCCTCCCTTCATCCAAAAGAACTGTGTCTTAACTGGTTCCACGATGATATGAATTTTATGTTTTATATAGACAAATTCCATTGGAAGTGCATGGAAATTTTGAACATGTTATCTAATGATGTGCTATATTGAACCAAATAATTGGATATGTAGATTGTTAAGATCTATTGGTTTTGATTTTAATCTCAGAATAGTAATTTACAGGTCCTGTCTGCACTGTTTTATTGTTTCATTGTGTTTTAATATTTTTTATGTTAATATGTGATTTTTTATCTTGTATATGCAAAGCCATGCAGCTATAAGTATATTATACTAAATAAATAGATAACTCTTTATCAACTGCTGCTCACTACAAAAGGAGAACAGAATCTCATTAATGTACCCCCTGAGGCTTGACTGGAGGAGGGGAGGAGGCCAAAACTGTTTGCCCAGTGTAGGAATATCAGGGGATCCTATAGCAGAATGTTGCAAAGGCAACTCATCAAGTTAGGTGATAGTTGCTGAGATGTTATATGTTTATACCTTCCTGTAATTCATATGGATTTTTTCCTATTCCTGCTGCAACATGTGCTTTAAAATTTGCTGTTTTGACTGGGGATAAGCATGGCTCTCTTGCTTCACTCTGTTTGGGTACCTTTGTCCCCACAGCAAACATCAAAAGTGGGCACCCATGAATATACACACGGTAAGTGAACATATCCTAAAGAGAAATATGCAATTGTGTTCAATTGACCTCCCCCTTAGAAGAATGTGTGCAAGACAAAAGAGCACTGGACTTTTTAAAAAAGTAATGAACACCAGAAAATAACCTGAGAGAGGAAATGTTTCAATAAATATGTTGGCAAATTATAAAAGGTGCTCACCTTTTAAACCCATCAATCTGCAGTGAAATATTCCCAGGAAAACAAAATCCCAATACGAGTGCGAGTTTTCTTGTGCGTACTCATCTGCATTGTGAACATGACAACCTGGGTAAAATCCTGGTAGCCAAACACTTGAACAAGCTTGCCAACCTAAAAAAAAAATAAGAATGGGTTGCATCCTCCCTCTGAAAAAAAGGTATGCTGTCCACCGACATGTATCCTTTACTTGTGCCCTGAAAAGTAGCCACAATCACGGAAAAATAACGGCACCAGTATCCAGGATTGCAACTCAGCAAAAGGCAACAAATGGCCTTTGAGTTTTGAAAGGCTTATAACAAAATGCAATGTACGAAAGAGTTACCTGTTTGTCTTTGACAAATTCAGGGTTCATCTATGATGTGATGAAAATATTACATTCTGCCAAAAATAAACACATTTTGATATTAAATATGAGCACCTGAAAAAAATGTAGTTAATTTAAAACTGTTCTGCATGATATTGGCCTGATAGGCAGCGTAGATTTAGGCAACTAACTTGTGTTTTCTGTGTGCTTTCAGAATGAAATTCTAATTTGCATTTCTTCACACAGAAAGGTTAAGAGCGTCTTGTTCAAAACAATGGTCCCTTAAATGAGCCATAATTTATAAATCACTCCTAATCTTTGAAGAAAGAAAGTGCTCAGCAGCAATAACGGTGTCTGCACCTTCTGATGGGCCACTGGGTGCGGTGCGTGTGCTCTAGAGAGCCACAGGAGGTTGGGAGCTGACCTTGACACTGTGGCCTCACTCAAGCCTCATACATGAAAGCCTCACACAGCTTTCCTATTAAAGCAGACAGGCAGCTGAAACCTTTCGTCTCTCCTCCTGACAGATACACATACACAGAGGATCTCTGGCCACAAACAGACACTGAAAAATCCATGTTAAACCATTCATATTTGTAAATACAAATATGTCAGTGGTCAAGGGCTGTTTTGAGGAATTTTAGCTAATTTTAAGACGTAAATAGGCAACCCACAAAAATGGCTCAAATTTGTATAGAATTCCTCAAAATAACTCTGACCCCATTCACATACAAATATTTTCTTTTACAAAGAAAATAAAGTAGCACTGAATGTGCAGTGTTTTTAATAAGGTCAGGGGACAGGAAGGGAAGCAATGGGAGAAAGCAAAAACACATACATGGTGGGAGTAGAGCACTTTTCTTTAGCCCCCTCTCAAGCCACCCCTTCACACCCAAACTTCCCCCCACTCCTGGTCACAGTAAGGCACCATTGGGATAGAGGAAACTGTGTTTTTCAGTTTAAACCTAGGAGGCACTTTTTCTTCTGGGGAAGTTTTTCCGGTGTTTATCAGATTTCCGTAAAAACAGGAAAGCCTAATTATGTAATTAAAAACTCTGTCTTCATAGCCCAGAAGAGATCATTGCAACTTCACACTCTGTACTCCCAGGCCCATACAGGACCCTGCTGGTGGGTCTGTGCTCTGTTTGCTGCAATTGTGAATCACAACATCTTATACCGCCACCTTGACAGCAATGCCCAGTTCTCCAATAACGCAGTAGAATGGATTAAATCATTCTTGTCAAACCGAACGATGAGTGTCTTCTCCTCACCAGGAGCAGCTAACCCTACCCCAGTCATTAGCGGAGTACCTCAGGAATCATGCGTGTCACCGACCATGTATAACGCATTCACTAAACAAACCTCTTTTTGATAAATTAGACAATTTGGGTGTGAAATACACAAATTATGCTGACGATACCCAAATACTAATTTATATCACGGGGGACTACAATACAGATGCCAAAGCACTAAATGCTATCTACCATACTATTTAAGCCTGGATGGCGCAGAACAAATTATGTCTTAATGACGACAAGATGGAGATCCTCATCCTGGGCAGCCAGCAAAACTTAAGAACCTCTCTCCATCCTACCAATCTTTTGACATAGACGGAAACCGCCTAATGACCGCAAAAGAGGTCAAGACCTTAGGAGCCTATCTTGACTCATCATTCACCCTCTCTCGGCAAGTTAATGCCATCACCTTGGCATCTTCGTATACTGCCAAACTCATTACAGCTTGTAGACCGTATCTCACAGAAGAGAACCGTATCACCTTGGCAAGAGCACTAATCCTCTCAAGGATTGACTAGTGCAATCCCATCTTTGCAGGCTCCTCGTCAAAAAACATCAAGAAACTCCAAATTGTGGAGAATAACGCCATCAGAGCAGCACTCAACAACCCCAAGACAGAACACATTACTACCTTCAGGAGAAACATTCATTGGTTACCTGTGAGAGATCAAATTAAATTTAAAGCGCTCATGCTCGCGCACAAATGCCTTGCTAACACTTCCCCTCGTTACTTGTCCAGCTTAATAACCAAAAACCAGTCTGCCAGACTCACACGAGCTGCGTATCTTGGGCAATTTACTAAGCCTAGATATAAAAGACAAAGAGCAGGTGGCTCTAGAGTCCCCACCATGACAGCCAAATACTGGAACACCTTGCCACTGGATTTAAGGATGGATCCCTCCCTACTTTCCTTCAGGTAAAAATATAAAACATGGCTCTTTATACAGGAAACCAAACTGTACTGCTCGCACCTGTAAGTAACCTGACCTCTTTAATGGACGGACCACAACTACCTGACATTACAATCTGCTACCTAACTACTAGGTACTACTTATTGCGGTACCGCATAACACTATGATTTTTGAAAATGTCACTGTCTACTCTCACTTTGTACTGTACAATGCTCCTATGTACATTTCAAATTGTATATCCAAGTTTTCATTGCAACAACATCATCAAGCTTGTCAACTATATCTAAGTACATCTACGTTTGCATTGTAAAAACATCCTCAAGCTTGCACGGCCTGTAACCATATTCCTAAGCCTGCATGACTTGCAACCCACAGCATAAGTATATATACCTTGTAACCATATGCTTTAAGTCTGCACCACTTGTAACCAATCTCTTAAGCCTGCACAATGTGTAACTATACTCTTAAGCAATGTAACCATCTCTTAAGCCAGTACAATCTGTAACCATAGTGTTAAGCAATGCGCCTAGATGCCTGAGGGTTAGGTGCGCAGTACAAATGTAATAATAAATAAATAAATAAATACAATGTGTACCTTTTGCTTGCATAAATAACAACTGCAGCTTCCCTGGGACTCTCAATCCATCCCCACCACGAACCTCACCTGCTCCAGATTGATGTTTTTTTTTAATTCACAAAAACTGAAACAGTTTCTTTTGTTCATAACCCAAAAGAGCACTTTACGGCACTCTCCATGCTCTCAGGCGGTTCTCTTTCTGCGGCCCTTAATACTTTTTACTTTTGCTAGCAAATATAACAATGTTCAGTAGATAAACTCCATTTTGTGCTCTCCTTGCATCCTCTCCCAAAACCCGCCTTAATCCTGTACTATCTGGCTGCCAATTGATGCTTCCCGCAGTCACGTGACCCAGAAGCCTTTGCTTTGCTCATAGCCCCTGAAGAACATTTGCCTGCCCCACGTTCTGCACTCATATACCCATACAGGACCCTGCTGGTGAGTCTGTGTGTCTTGTGCCGCACTTAGTACTTTCCAATGCAAATTAAATAAGACAAAGGAAATAGCCTCCATTTCAGAACCTCGACCCCTCTCTGCAATAACCCCTCCCTCCCCAGCCACCGCTTAGTGTTTTCTGCTGTCAGGTGACCCAGAATATATTGTTTTGCTCATAGCCCCCAAAGAGCACCTTCCTTATTTACCAGTCACCCCAGAAGACACAGAATTAATATAAATGCAGATGATGTCAGTATGTACTCATCTAACTCACCACAGGTTTTCCTCCTATTTTATTACTTGCTGAAAGGGTTTCTTAGTTATGAAATAGGTATCTCCAAGACAAAGAAGTACATTTGTCCGGATATTTTATGGATGTTTTTTATAACCAAATCTTTTGGTGAAATCCTTAAACTTATATAGGAAGGGTTACTAATGAAATTAAAATAATTGTCTTGTTGGTTGGTTCTATTGCTTTTGGTATTTGGTTGTATTAATCACCCAAAGTTGGTTATTAGGTTGTGCTTTCTTGCCTTATTTTGAGCTCATGAAATTTTAGTTGTAGCTTCTACTCTGACTCGATATTTAAGGCATATCCATCGACGTAGTTGGCAGAAATCGCATTATAGCACTCAGTCAGAATGGAGGGTGGCCTTACTTTTTGTTTGAAAAAATGTCTGCTCCTGGCTCACAAATATATCCATGGAAAGGCACCACCGTATCTATCCTCATCTACCCAACTCGTAATCTCCACTCTGCTGCCTTGACTACCATTTTGGCTCCTCGCCCTCACTGGGCTTCCTTTTGCTTCCGCTCCTTCTTGCTCCACTTGCATGGAATTCTCTTTCCCGGACATCACAGAAACAGTCTACCTCCTAGCCTCCGAGTTGCTCTCTTAACTTACCTCTCATCTACCTTCTAGCTAATATTTTTCCTTCGTCTCTACCCTCTCGCTCACTTTCTACTGCCTCCACTATGGCACTTCATTCATTATGGTTACATCCCTAACACAGCTGGCCTACTTGCACTTAAACATTTCTAATGTTGGCTGTCATTAATCTATGTATGTCCACCCATGTGTTGTCCCTGGTGACCGTTCCATTTACTCACCCCCAGAACCTGGTCAGAATGCCCCTTGAACTCACCCCATTGTAAGAAGCTCACTGCTTGCCATCATATCTGATTTCTTATCTATTGTACGTTCTTTTCTTATTAAAAGAGTATTGTTCCTCCAAGTATAAATACATAATTATGTTTTGCAATAGGGGCTCCATATCAAGTTGAATAAAATGCCTCGTTAGTCAAATGGAGCAGTCAACTTGCTTTGCATTATCTTAATAAACTGTGAAACACTACATTTCACAGTCATATAAAGACATTTTCAAATCTGATGAGAACTGAGAGAGAGAGAGGCAGTGGGAGCAGGAAAGGAATTAGAGGAAGAGGGACAGAGAGCGAGGAAGAGGGAAAGTGACACAGAGACAGAGATAGAGACAGAGAGAGAGAAAGAGAGGGAGAGACAAAGAGAGAGAATGGAGAGAAAGCTACATTTATTGCAATGTACTTTCCTTCATTCTAAAGCCGATCATTATTACATTTTTGGTTGGGACTAACAAAACATGGAAGAAAATATCTTTGACCTGTATGGGTTTGCTTTATCATCAGTCATTTATGGCCTTTTTTGCAACTCCTTTTGCCTACTTTCCCTCACCGCTTATTTTGTATTCAAATATTTACATAGTAGCAATTTCCTTAAGAAGGTAAATATTTAAATGCCTTCCTTGAAGCCAAGACTACTCAATGTGGCAACATTTCAAAATATTACCACCTGCTTATAAACAAGAGGGCAATTGAAATGCACATGTATTTTGAAAAATCCAATTTCTCTCTTCCTAGTGTTAAAGTATATGGCGACATCTGAGACTTTAAAAATAAAGTAAAAATGTACTTTTTGCTATAAATCAACATTTGCATGTGCATAAAGAATTATTTCATGTGCATTGCACACTGGTTGAAATTAATAAATGGTTCCCCAATGCTAATGATATTTGTTCTAGGTGCAGAATAATTGGGGTACATCTGGAGTGCATGTTACGAATTCAAGATAACTGTGATAAAGTGCAGATAGTAGTAAAATGTGGCCACACGTTAAACGTATCAGTCAAGTTAGTCCTCTTCAAGCTTCCAGAAGATGTGCAAGCTGTTCCCGGATATAGGCAATGTATCTATAAAACTATGACCAAGGCAATTTGGCTTGTAGCCCAAGACATGGAACTGAAACAGCCCTCCTGGACCTTAAGAACCAATATGATGATGTAATTGATCCCGAAAATCTCTCCCTCCTCCTCGACCTCTCCACTGTCTTCCACTGCATTCTAACTCCTCGACCACCAGACGCTGTACCACCATTTCACATCATCTGCTCACTTCTCCCTGATGCCGCCAACTGGCTCTCATCCTTCTTGACAAACAGAACCTCCTGAGTCTTCGTCGGAGATGCTGCCTCCCCACCCCGATCTCCTGCAGCGTACCTCAAGGCTCCTGCATTTCACCGACCCTCTACAACGTCTACACCAGGCCCCTATTCGATCACCTGGACTCTCCCGGCATCCCCTACACTAATTATGCCAACAATACCCAAATCCTCATCCCCTCTCTCGTGACCAGTCTCGGCACTCCCTCAAAGTGAACTCCATCTTCAAAACGATCCAAGCATGGATGGCCTTGCAATGCCTCTGTCTAAATGATGAGAAAACAGAGACATTTCTTATCAGCTATATAGTCCGCCATGCCAAACTTGACAACGCTTTCAATCACTTTCTCATTGATGGCCACAGAATCCCTGTCGCCTCCTCTATAAAAACCCTGGGTGTATGCCTAAACACCATACTCAATATGTCACGGAAAGTCACTCACATGATCTCTACTTCAGCATATGCCACAAAGCTCACCAAGGCAAACAAACCTCTCCAGAGAAAACCTCCTAGCCATCGCCCGGTCTCTCATCAGATCAAAACTGGATTACTGCAATGCACTACTTTGTGGCACTAACAAAAAAAATTTAAACAAACTTCAGTTAACTCAAAACAATGCCCTCAATGTGGCCCTGGATTTAGGAAAACATTACCATATCTCTGATGCCAGAAGATCTTCTCACTGGCTCCCTGTTAGAGAATTAATCAAGTTCAAAACTCTTTCAATCACCCACTGATGCCTGTCAAACAATGCACCATCATATTTGATACTGAGACTTAGTAGGCATGCACCGGCCAGGGCCCTTTGATCTGCTCACAGCCACTGCCCCAACATCCCGAGATTCAACTGCAAAACAGCTGGTGGCTCTAGGTTCCCAGTTCATGTTGCAGCCCTTTGGAACAAACCCCCCCTGCGGGCTAAACCCTCCTACCACTTGTTCAGGAGAAAACTCAAGACTCACTTTTTCAACTGATTTTCAAATCTCATTTCTATCACCCATGCTCTTTGTAACTAGCGCCTAGATACCCACGGGTTTAGCACGCTGCCGTAAATGTTAGCATACATAAACAAATAGAATGCACTGACATAGGAAAGACCGCATCCCGCCCCATGTGCTTCATGATTTATTACCCAAGTCCTATTTAGAAAATAAAATGTTGCTTCATTGTACCTGCTCAAATGTCAGCTTTTGGAAATCATTAAGAAAGGGCACATTTTGAAGACACATTGATTTAAGCTGGTCTTTCCAGCATGTCCTATTTGAAAAGAAAATATATTAATGATTATGATTAATGTATACTATGATGAAGTTTGATGGTCTAGTTAAATGTATAATTTTAGACGGACCTATTGGTAGATCATTTTCTATTTAATTATGTGTTATTTTCTAATATGTTTTAGTTTCCGTTTATGAAATATTAAGTAAAAGAAAATGGTCTTTAGCAGCTTCCTATATGTATTAATTTGATATTTCTGAAATGATTAGAACATTCGCATTTCTTTACCCAGATTACTCTGACTGACGAATGTCATAGCTCCCCCTTTAGTGGATATCAAACGTCATGTTATGTTATGTTGTGTTATTTGGCATTTGTATAGTGCCTGGTATGGCCTCGAAGCGCTATGAGGATGAACGCCCTTTGGAAGACCATAGTCTAAGTTGTGAGAGGAGTGGTAAAATGCGTGTGTTCATTTATAGCCTGATCGAAGGTTGGTAGGCAATGGTTGGTCCTCTAACAACAGCCCATATTATCTGTGTGGGACGGGTGCTGTGACAAAATGTCAAGAGAGTCAAGCTATCTGAACAGCTGTATCGAATTTTGCGTGGGTCTCAGCTGTATTATATGGGTACTGGCGCTTGGGCCGAGGGTAATGCATGGCTAGTGTAGGGTATAGTTAAGTAGTGTGCATGTTAAATGTGTGCAGCTATGTGAACAGCTGTAACCAGTGGACCCATATGCAGGCTGAGTGGTAACATGACCTGGGTGACAATGCTCCCCATGTCCCCGCCCCCAGGTAGTACGCAAGCCATTGGGTAAGTGTCGGCAATAAAGGGGCGTGGGATTTTATTGCATAGTTATGGTCATAACAAACATAATCATAATTACAGTAACCATAATATGCTGTACTTTTGGGCATCGGGTCGCGAGGTTACCCCCTCTGGCCCATGCCCCACGACCTGGATGGGTTACCGGCTGTCCAGGTTCCCCCAAAAGTTGTTGCTCGTTTTTCGCCCTAGCTGAATTGTCTGTTCCCAATAGTTTGGGCTAGTCCCTTGACCGTGCCTGGTACTAGCCCCTGTAAGGGTTTTTTCATTACCTGGTCTTATCCTTAACAGGGTGCGTTAGTGCTGCCAAACCGCTCTCCCGCTATTTGCCCGCAAATTGCTGGCTTGTAGTTATGTGCAGCCCAACATCTTGTGCTGACCTCTTATTTCCCCTTGTACGGCTGTTTAAGTTTGTTTCTTTTTAGTAAAACAATCAAAACCAGATTGTTTAAGAAAATTAGACCTTGGCTATCCCTTGGGTGGGATGGTTCCTGTTCGGACTGCTTGCAGTCTTAAATGGTTCTAAGCCCCCTTCTATTTCATCTACTTGCTGTATTTCTTACGTATAGCCCTGCTCAGAGGGGCCTTCTGGCCCATCTGCTGAGGTGTGGGTTTATTACCCTGTATTCGCTGCGGGGTTGATTTCGCGTTATTACTTCAGTTGCCTTGTGCTAGTGTTTGCGCATGATCCTGGGCAGCCCCTTGCGCTACCCCTGCTTATCAGTATTTCTCATATTCCCAAACTATGTTTCGGTTATCATGCAATTAGCTGCTTTCTGGCCCCGGTCCTTGCGGCGTTGGCCTGTTTGTCTATTTCAGCAAATATTGTTTTTTATGCTTTTAAAAGCTTTAGGCCCCGTCCCTTTGCGGCGTTGGCCTGATTTCTTATGCTGCGTGGTGTTTTACCACCCGGGATGGACTGTGAAGATAGATTGGGAGCCCTGGAGGTAATTGTTCAAAATGGGCCCTGGTACATATTTCCAGCAAACCAAAAAACCTTTTGCGCACCTGTTGTAAAATTCTTTGGGTTTTCCATGGGACGGTCCACCCCTGAACTTCTATTTGCTTGTTAACATTTTTAGCACCTGCATTCAGGTTCAGTGCTAAGTTGTAGCTCCCTGGCCCCTGGCCCCAGCCCTCGGGCGTTGTTGGCCTGTTATATTGTGCTGTGTGGTGCTTTTCACCATTGCTTATTAAATTGTCGAACCCGTTTCCATGTTCTGTGCTACTTGTAGCTCTCTGGCCCCGGCCCTCGGGCGTTGGCCTGTTATGTTGTGCTGTGTGGTGTTTATTCCCCATTGCTTATTATTTTTGTAGAATACGTTTTCAGATTCAACGCTACTTATAGTTTTCTGGCCCCAGCCCTCGGTTGTTGGCCTTTTGTTTAATTTATTTCTTGGTTGTATTTTCCTCAAGTATTTTTGCTGCCTTGTGAGCTGTGTCACCCTATTCTCTAGCATCCTGATGTAATATCTACCTGCTTGCGATTTTTCACGTGTTATGCCTCTCTTTGTGTTTAAATACTTACACCTTATTCTCTTATATGTTCCGATACCTATTTTTGTTTTCCCCCTCTATTCTGTTCTGTACCGTTTGGGAGGGTGGTGACTATGTTTTGCGATATATCACCCTTTCCCTTGGCTGCCCTTTGTGGCAAGCCTGGGCCTATATTCTGGCCCCTAGTTTGTGCTCATTTGTCCTGCTTTCTTGAGATGATGCTGCTTCTTCCTCCATCTCGGTTAGATAGGCTCATATCTGTGGCCCTGTTTTTAATCAGCTGCCAGGAAAACGTGCTTCCGTGTTTTCCTTGCGTGCCTCAAAACTGTTCCGCCCTTGCTGTGGTCTGCCATCTCTATCCGCAGGAAATAACTGGTCATCCACTTGTATGCTACCTGCATGTTGAGGGAAATCCCAACGGTCTGAAACGCTTCTTGGTTGTTGAAACCACATTTCAGGGTTGTTATAATTTTGTCTTTACACTCTGGTATGTGTGCTGTTGGTGCGAGCACCTTAGGCAACTGCTGGGTCTTGGTTGTTGAAACCACATTTCAGGGTTGTTATAATTTTGTCTTTACACTCTGGTATGTGTGCTGTTGGTGCGAGCACCTTAGGCAACTGCTGGGTCTTGGTCCTGCTAAACTTTAAATTGTGTCCCTTGAATCTGTGAGTGCTGTATTGTTATTACCCCTGATGCGTGGTGCTGATTTTTCACCGTCGGAGAGGTTAAAAAGGCTGTCCCTGCCGGGACTTGAAAACTGTGTCGGCGGCTCTGGACCCGGCTCTGTATTTGTGTGCGGTTTACAATATGATATGAACATATTTTGATTTTTAACGGCTCTTGGGCTGTGTTTGGTACTGCCCAGACTGGACACTGGAAACACCGTTTCTGAGCGGATGTACAAATGCCAAACACTCAGAGTGCTGTGCTACCTAACTGTTTCGTTGGTGTGTTTTTTGGGTCCCTGGGATGGCTGCGGGCCCGTCTGTGGGTCTGCGAAATTGTGTGTCTTCTGGTGCCCCTTGTGAGTTCTGTCTTACCTACCTTGAAGTGGGTTTTCATTGGTGTCGTCTCCCCTTCTTCACATGGCTCCTTACCGCTGGCTCCCGATGTCCCGAACGCTTCTGTGCTCTTTTGCCGTATTGTCGTCACCCCATTCTGTGTCTGTGGAAAATTCTGTTGCACTACCTCAGTAGTGTTGTTGCAACTGGATCCCCCAGGTACTGGTTTTCCTCAGTTGTGAGGTGGTGTTTTGAACCCTGTTTCAGGGTTCTGTTGTTTATTCTGCATAGACAGAAATGTTTGGCAAGCTGCGTTTGGATAGCTGCTTGTAGTTGGAGATCCCTTTTATGGGTTCTCCTTTTCATGGCCTTCTGTTTCTGGTCGGTGCTTATTCGCATATGGCTTGTGTGCTTGCTCTGCCTGGTTTGGAAACACTGCATCACCAGGTTCTATCCGGATGTACAAAAATTGAGCTCTTCTGCTAGCTGAGCTGACTGTTTGGTGTTCTTATAAGTGCTGCGTGACCGCCGGGACTTTCTCCTTTGTTCTTGGGGTCCCTTTTGTTTGTCCTGAGAGGAGGCTTGTGCCTAGTTTGGTCCCTCTTCCAATTGCGCCCCGTCCGGGTACTGCTTTTTGGTGCAACAAAAGTGTCTAAACCTGCATTCTTACCATTTAATTGGAAATTGTGATGTTTAATTTCGATACTTGCGTGCTGCTTGTTGTGCAAAATAAATTTGGCGATTTGGAAAACTGCAATGTTTGAGGTTATTTGACTTGTTTCGTGCTGTCCATGGTCTACCCCTGTTTGTTGGGTGAGCCTGTTCTATGTCTTGTTGTCCCCTGTGTCAGGGTTCTGGTTTGTAGCTACAAAAACGTCTCCATGGGCATGGTTGAACAACATTGTTGTGCTCGTGAAAAGCAAAACTTGACTCATGTATGATTTGGCTTGGTTTAAATAAATTGATTTGTACTCAAACTGCCATTTGCTTATCCGTGTGCTAAAAGGTTTTTAGTGAGCTTGTTTTGTTTTTGCTTTCGTATGTCTGCGAGGTGGCTTGCAACATGTATGTTGTTACTGATCGACCCATGCTCTAACTGTTGAGTTTGTTGGGAAACCCCCTAGCGCTTTTAATTGAAAGTTTAGGGAGCTTGCTTGTTTGATGACGCTGGTTATGCTTCCAGATTGCTCAAATGGGCGCACTGTAGATGGTGTTGCCCCCCGTTGAAGTGAAGTTTGTGCACCACCCTGTGCCTGATAAACTGTTGTTGCTATTTTTTCCCATATAAAACCAGGCAGACAGTTTTTTATGGACGCTTGCCCATATGGGTGGCTCCGTGGTCCGCCAGAGAAATGGTCAAAGTAGCACTCACCAGATGGCTCTGGGCTGGCAGGGGGCCGCAGATAATATAATCTAATTTACATTTATCTGGCACTACGAACCTCAGGCATCTGAGCGCTGCTTATCATTACCCACGGTGTGTAGTGCTCATTTATTGACCTCAGAATGATGAAAGGCTGAGTTTGGCCCTGCAGAGATTCGAAACTGCAACGGCAGGTTCTGTACTGATGTCAAAATGAGCGCTATAATTGCTGTACTATCTGACTGGCAGATCAGAAATATATTTGTCACCCGTGTCCGGTATTGATGTGCTGCACCCCGTATCAAGGTACTGTCTAAATTGTAGTGCACCCCGTATCAGGATACTGTCCAAATTGTAGTGAGTTTATACAAAAGGAGTTTTTGTTGCGAGCAATTGCCGTTGTTTATGTCTAGAACGTGTTCTGCTATCATGGGGTGCTGCACGTGATTCCAAGCTTAAGCCTGTGCTTATATTTCTGAGAGACATGGGTAAATGTTTCCCCCTTACTCTCTAACTGATGTGCCTGTTGGTAACCTTGTTTTGCACACATAGGCCCTCATTACGACCCTGGCGGAAAGTGACTGACCTGACCGCCACAGCGTAAATAGCGTTTCCGCCATTGCACGACGGAGCAAAGTGCGGCTAATTCCGACCCATCGGGCACGAGCACTACTCCATGGCGGAAGTGCAATGTCCGCGATGGCGGAAATGTCCCCAAAACGCCCCCCACCGCCGTCGTACGGCGCCCTAGGTGCAATTCCGCCAACCATCTTAGCGGACACCGTAATGAGCGGCAATCGGAAAGTACGGTGACCGTAAATATACGGAAACGGAAGTAAAAACATGGTCCCGGAACGGGAAACAGCACGCCGTACACCTATAAAATCAGAATTCCCACACAACCATTAAAAATACTACCCTGAGACACATCCCAACCCGTCATCCACCCTAGTGAAACCAAGAAAAATGGGAAAAGTAGCGAAGAAAGCGTGCGACCGCAAGCGGCAGGTCCACTTCTCCCGTGAGGAACTCACCGTGCTCACAGAGACCCTCCAGGAGAATGCTGCCGTCGTCTTCTCGACGCAAATGACCAGGACGGCACTTGCGAACAAGAAGGCCATATGGGCCTTGGTGGCACAGCGGGTAAGTGCGGTGGGGACCGCACCCCGCAACCCACAGCAATGCAGAAAGCGATGGGACGACCTGCGGATACGCGTCCGGAGCATACTTTCTGCCAACCGAAACATTGCCACAGCTACCGGGGAGGATCGGAATCACCCATCAAGTTGACCCCCTGGGAAGAAATCTGTGCCTCCACCATTGGAATGGAGAGTATAGAGGGAGTCGGAGGGATGGAGAAAGGAGTGCAGACATCCGAAGAATCAGGTAGGTGGGCCAAATAAAACAATGCTAAATCCACAATGTCCAATCATGTGAAGTACCATGTGTCCACATAGTGCAACAGTAACACATGTCCAGGAGAACGTCCACATACATTGGCCTGATAGCGCACTTTAAAACTCACAATAAATACATAAATAATTAAAAACCCTAAAAACACCCTCTACACGTGCAGCATGCACACCCTAACTGCAGGCTGCAAAACAACTGCATCCTCAATCCACACAAAAATGAAACCACCTCCAAGGCCCCGACCCAAATCACCCTCAGGTACCACCCCAATGCATGTGATACATTGCCATTCCTATTTCAACAGACCCATTAATAACGCTCGCCCTCCTTTACTCCACCACAGGGTCCGATTCAAACGACGAGCTCCAGGACACCCCTACCAGCACACCTGCAAAGAGGGCCGAGACCAACGGCCAAAGACCCTCCACCTCAGCTGCACGCATCAAGACACGGCAGCAGCACAAATCAAGTGACAGCACACAGGAGGGAACTTCAACAGGCACCCCAGCAGCCAGCATGCCCACAACAGCACCACCACAGGTCCCCCCAATGGATGCCACAGAAGGCACTGCTTCTGGTGGCAGCAGCACCATAGGTGACACTGCATTAATGGCAGCATGCTCCGACTCAGAAAACGGGGATGTCGAAGTAAGATCCATCCATGACCTGTCTCAATCCCCCTGTTTGTTCCATCCCGTACACCATGAGGATACCACGCAGGGGCACCCACAAGACGACGACTGGCCATCCCCCACAAGCCCTGTGGCAAGGCAACATGAGGTGACCAGCCCCTCTGTGACACCACCGCAAATGGCCATGGCCCAGCAGAGGCAACAGTCCCTCGACCAGGTGATCGTGCAACAGCAGCAACTGGCCACGCTCCTCAAGGACCATGCTGATGAATGTGGGGGTACTAAGTCAGCCATAGAAACATCTACTGAGACACTTAGGGCAGAAATGGAGAGAAGTACAGAGACACTAAGGGCACAAATGGAGAGAAGCACCGAGAGCCTGAGAGTACAAATGGAGAGAAGCACCGAGAGCCTGAGGGGGGAACTGCATGCGACGTCCAAAGACGTATGTGCTGAACTTGCCGCTGTGCGCCGTGTGCTCACTGAGCTCTCACAAACCCTTAGGGACATGCATGGACGTGAGCAGGCAGAGACATCATCCGTTGCAAGTTCCGTCCAGGGCAGCCCCCAACGTAGATCTGGGAGGAACCTGCGCTCCACAGGCAGGGGTGCCCCTGATACCCGCAGAGGGGGCTTGCAATAGCGTCTGCCCACTGACAATGAGCATCTTTGGACACTGGTGTTCGGGGGGGAGGTAGGAGGGTGGAGGGGGTGTGTTGGGCTCACTTGGGTGGCGGGTCGATGGGGTGTGTAACATAATTTCACATATGCGATAAACATTTCACTATCATCCAATGAGATGTGTGGACATTGATCTTTGTGTACGAGGCCATTATAGGTGTACAGTCCATATTGTGCATGTTCCAGACACACACATTGCCACAAGTCCCGTGTCCATGTATCAGCCACCAGGCGTGATTGCTAGAAGCATGAATATATGAGAATCTGACGAATGTCTCGGCCCTCCTGTGCCTCGCGGACTCCTTGAGGTGCTGCCACATCCCCACCCTCATCATGACCATCTTCAGGTGCTTGCAGTTCTGCGTCAGGGGGCATGGGCACATTTCTACGTATGCACATGTTGTGTAGCATGACACATGCCATGACCATCTTTGCCACCTTCACATGGCGGTACAGGAGTGCCCCGCCAGACCTGCTGAGGCAGCGGAAACGAGTCTTCAGTAGGCCGACTGCCTGTTCTATGACTACACGGGTACGTGAGTGGGCATGGTTGTAGTCCTCCTCATGCTGGTTCTGTGGGTTCCGGAGTGGTGTAAGGAGCCATCTCTTCAGTGGATACCCGGCATCACCTGTATGTGGACAATAAAGGATGTTTGTGGAATGACATTGCTACGTACGGCCCCCCCCCCTTCCTGCCAGGTCATTGCCGCATCACATACCCCACATTATCATGCATGAAATGAGACTCACCGAGTAGCCAGGATCTGTTCCCTGCGTGTCGCTCCATGTAGCGTGGTATTGTAGAGTTCCTCAAAACCATAGAATCATGGGTTGATCCAGGAAATCGGGCACAACAATGTGTAATGATCCTGTTGGAGTCACACACCATTTGTACATTCAGAGAATGAAATTGTTTTCGGTTGCGGTACTGGGCCACCATGGCATGCGGGACGACCAATTCCACATGGGTGCAGTCGATGGCACCAATGCAACCCGGTATGCCGCCAAGTTCATGGAATCCCACTTTTGTGTTCGTAATTTCCTGCTCCGAGCGTGGTAGAGAGATGTAGTCGTCTGCGTGCTTCAGGAGGTCATCGAGCACTTGCAATAGTGTCCGTGAGAACACTGGCTGTGAAATGCCATGCAACTGTCCGACTGTGTGCTGGTAGGTGCCTGTGGCCAGGAAGTGGAGTACAGACACCACCTTCAGTAGGGGTGGAATGGCGGTTGGGCTATCTATCATGCTGACAAGCTCAGCCTGTGTCATCTCCACAATGGCGGTTATGGTGTCCCGGTCCAAACGGTAGAGGGTGTGGATCTGCTCATCCGTGAGGTCGAACGGATGTGCTCGGAGGCGTGGGATTGCGGGCTGCCTGCGTGGTGGTAGTGGCTGTGCTGGCGGGCCTTGCTGGCCCTGCCTTGCCCTCCTCCTCCTCCTCCTGCGTCTCCTCTGTGCGGCCGGTTGTTGTAGTAGTTGCTGTTCCTCTTCTTCTTGAAGTTGGAGTACTTGCAGTGCAATCAGGTCCCCCAGGGCCAACATCGCTAGTCCTGCCGGTAGCATTTTGGTGTGGGTGTGGGAGGGGGTTGGGTGTGCAATTCATGTGTTTTCAAGCTGTATTGCCTCCACCTGTGGTGATTCATTCCACCTGTGGAAGCTGCAATCCCCTTTGGGCGAGCACGTCCCGCACACAACGCTGCAATTCGACGCATGGCATCTTGCTATTACAATCATGTATATGATCCCGATGGCAGTGAAATATTGGTTCATATGTTCATTCTGCTATGGTCCCATTGTTTCACATACTATCTTTTCAGTCGAGAACAAACTTGTGAAGGGTCAGTGGAATGTAGTACTCGATTAACGGTGGACCCTCATGCAGCACTGTACCGCGGTTCACCGACGGGCGGGCCGTCCCATTTGTGAGTGAAGCCAGTTTGCATTTACACACAATGCCGCACTACATGGATGAATTTGTGATTTCAAGCGGTCACAGATGCCTTTTCGACGTGATGTTGCAAATGAGGTATTCGAAGGACGGCGCTTTCGGTCTTCAGCTAGCGGCGAGGAGACGCCCACAGGTCTGACTGCAAATATAACGTTCTATTGTTTAGTGTCCTTGGGACAGGGGCCATGGCGAGAATGCAATGATTGATATGAATAGTATGGGATGCGCAATAGCGTAGTGGACGATGAGGCAGGACGTTCCCAAATACATCTTACTTCACAACGCTGGAATCCCGGCCTGGAGCACAGTGCATTTTGCAGACTGCATTACGCACAGACTCAATGGAAATTTCACATGTGATGTGAGTAAATAATCATGCGTTTTCATACCGGGATGAGGAAATGATGTATGGATGCATGGACAGATGATTTAATGGAGAGTTTGCCATGTACAGGGCTTTTTGGAATCTATCCACCTCCCCTGCGCTATGTGATGCAGAGCTGCCATAGTGGGACCATCGTCTATCTGCCCTTGTTGTACCCTCCGTGTCTCGACGCGCCTTCATACACTTGTGTCTATGCACGTTACTAATCCCATCGAATGGATTCTGTTTTGACGGACGCATGCACACAAGCACTCGTGTGTAATAGTGTTCCCAGCTCGATTTTTATAGTTATGATTCGCAAGTGATTTTTGGGTGGGAATAATCCTTTGGAGTGGGCTAGCATGCATATGGCTGTAGATTTAGTGTGATCATTGAAGTGAGTAATTCAAATGAAGTTCTGATGCCCATACTATTCTTTTTCATTTCATTTGGGTGACAGGTATCTCCTCCCCTTTTGCCGCTGCCATCTGTATGCCACTCCTGCAGATGGCTTTTACTCCCGGCACCTGCTGCTTCGAGTTAATCAGTGGAGCACCATTACGATCTTATGGGACGATCGCCAATGGGCCACATGCCCTTACGCAGTACTAGTGGCTAGGAGCAACATTTCGAGCTTTCAGCTGGACTAGTGCCTACCTAATGGGACGGCCCTGCGGTTCTAGGCGCTTCCATGTTGCCTTTTTGAACGTGAATGTAGCCCCTGTGTACCATGAAGGAACAGGGCGTCACACAAGAAGAAGCTGGTCATTTATTGCGGATGCAGCCCACAATGATGAAATGTATTTTGGGGTTCATGACCTAATGGCTGTATGGGCTTGGTGATTTTGTGGTGCATTAAATGTCTATTCTGATTTTAACCGTGTAGCGTTCTTCTTTGCAAGTAATGTAGCATATTCCTATTTGTGGTGCGATGTTTTGTGAGAAGATCTGCATTGGGTTCCGGCTTCTGAGTATAGTTGCGTGGTACTGTACTGGCCGCGTTTGCCTACGAAGCCCAGTGTGGTCAGGGATAGGGGCTACCATTGTGACTGTTTTAATGATGTCCTGCTCATGGGCGGGGGATTTGCTTTTGTGTAACAGATGCCGGTCAGCCAGGTGGATTGGTGGAATGATGTGATTATCAGAATATGGCTGGTCACAGGTGCCTGTGTTTGCGTGCGTTTCTTGGAGGGAGACTGAGGTCATGTCCATTGGAATAGCTTCTGTATTCGTGCCATCTGTGCCCTGCAGCTCCCATTGGCCCCTCTTGAGATGAGCCTGGCTGCTCAGTCACTCTGCCAACTTGTGTGGTACATGCTTATGCTGATGGTTGGTTGGTTTACTGGCAGGAGTACAGGGCTGGTGCAGTCTCCCTCAGGATACTGCTTTGTATGTTGCCTTACACTGGTGTCAGTCGATGGGGGGGCCTGTTTTTGTTTGTCTCATTTTTCTGCTCATGTTGCTGTACTTGAACCTTCACATGCCTGTGCTGCATCAGTGCGGCAATGGTGCCATGGCATAAATGGATGGCCACTCACAAGGCACTTGGAGCACCTAGATTCATTTGTTCGTTGGCATGCATGGGTGGCTTGTACATTTCACTGGTTGCATTTGTGTCTTCATTGCACCTACGAGGAGTTGTGCAATGTGGCCAGGGAGTGGTGTACAGGCACTCAGTAGGGCCGTTTACGGTTGATTCGCGAAGCCGTACTTCTCACCATGGCGGAATGGTACTTTCCGCCATGCTTGATGGCGTTAGGTACATGTCCGCTTGGATCGGAATTCGTGTACCATTACGCCATGGTGGTAATTACGGTTTGGCATGGCGCGCGTGCGCGAACTTGGTGCAGTTAGCGTTGGCGTTCACTACGGTGTCGCTAATGGCATCGTACTTTACGGTGACGGCTCATAATCGCACCGAGCGCTATTCGATGGCGGTATTGCATTTCCGCCATCGTTTTTCGATTTCCGCCAGGGTCGTAATGAGGGCCATAGTCGTAATCTTTAGCTGCTCGTGTTTCAACATGTGACGCTAAACCTACTTATAGAATAAATATTTTTTACGTTTGTGCGGTCGGGTGTGTTTCAATTCAACATTTTGTTGTTTTCACCGTGGAGTGTAGCCGTGCTACGGTTCAAAGAATATATTGTCCGAGCAAGGTTCTATTCCTTAATACTGTTCGTAAAAAATTGTCTTCCAAATGCTGTTATTTTTAGTCATTCGTAAACAAACTGTCTTTAGTTGCGGAAAATGTCTTTGCCCCCTGCTTCGCGTTGGCTTGCTTCCAACTCATGAGCTTTAACAAGTCGAGTGTGGCCTGTTGCCTGGTAACCCCAACCACGGCAGACTTACTTGGTAACAACGTAACATGGCCAGCCGCGACGGGTTCTTGCATCGTGTTTCTCCTTCGCTGGGCTGTTCTGATGCTCAACTTTCCAGCGCCCTCCAGCTACTCCTCTGATCCTTGGATGCAGCCTGCATGTTTTCTTTATCTCTGGCGACGAGTCCCCGACACCGTAGAGTCGGTTCTTTCTCCAGCCTCGTGGACTGCAGAGCTACGAGTTTCGCCTTCTCAGCAAACCCGCCGCATTTTCCTCCGATGCACCAATACCATTACAGCTTGGAGCGGAGTAAGTACAAACCCCAACTTATAGGACCCAGGGGCTGTCATCTGGGTCTTCTGTGTGGTGGGGGGGTGTGGTGACCTGCGCCCCCGCTTACTTCCTGTCTTTGGGGGCCCTGATGCTTTGCATCCATGAGGGAGCAGGGCAAGTTGTTGATTAACACCTTGCCCTTCCTTCTGTGTTTCCTGGTTCGGAGACTGAATGTCGCCTTTGTAGTTTGGTGGGGGTGAGGGGGAGCACTGGCCCATTTATTGGGATGCTGCTGCTCCCCCCCCTCCCTGCCTGGCTGCCATGGGGCACAGGTTACCAGGCCTTGCCTGGTGCCTGTGGCATTGCCTAGAACCACCCCTCGTGGGACTCAACTTTGTTCTGAGGGATGCAGCACACGAGTGCCAGCAAAATACCGAAGTGGGGAGACTCACAGCAGCAAATAAGATAGCCATCTTGCTTAGTTACTATTCTTATACTTCATTGGCCAAAGACATTGAATCATTTTCAGGCTATTACATTTTCTGCTTGTGACCTGAGCATTGTCTCCCTCGCATCAATTCTTCACCATGAGCAACCGCTGATCAAATCTGTAGTCATAGAAATCTATCTTGCAGAAGCCTGAATCTCACGCCTGAGCATTAAAACTTTGTTCTGTTGAAAATCCATTTAGGGCTTAGATTCCACTGTTCAGGTGATTCTGGCCACATGGTAGTTTTCAGAATTAAAAGCCACATGTCTTCATTTGCTGAAGAAAAGGTCTATACACGCATGTATTATTGTCCGCCCAATGCTTCTCACAGAATGGATCCTGTTTGCCCATTGCAACTGGCAGAAAAGGACAGGTCTGGCTCCATTACCATCTTTACCACAAGGATGCAATGAGCCGCTGCTGCTGCTGCTAGCACACATTTGGCAAGAGATGCACCATCTTTAAATCTCTCCCTGGGTGAGTGGCTTCAGGATCTGATCTTTGTTCTCAGTCCCCCATTGAACCAGCAGGGCGGCAGTGCTTCGTGAAAGAGCCTGACTTTCTGGATATTCTCTAAGAAACTCACCTTCAGAATCCTTTTTTTCTCTTTTATGAACATTATCCTGCTAACAACCACCAAAGCCTCCTCTCTGCCACTGCCCAATCCTCTAAATCTGCCAGGAGATCCAGGCATCTGCTCCAAAACGCACATTGATGGGGTGCATGACTGACCCCAACAAGACAAGCCTTAGTAAGTGTCATCACTTAAATTTAATTTGATGTTATCATGTTAACTCGAAGTTATCATGTTAACAGCTTCCCTGTTCAAGCTGCCAACCTTTGGAACTCCCTACCACCTACCATTAGATTAGAACCGTCATTCAAGGCCTTCAAATCCAGCGTCAAACTTTGGTTAAGCAACAATACCACTAAACAATGAGTCCAAACTAACATGCATCATTACCACTTTGTTTGCTTAGTATTGCTTAGTATTCCACAGCTCTTTCAGCCTATCTGCTCTTTCAGCCTATGTGTACTCACCTGATGGCCAGACCAATGTAACCCAGGTCGACCCTCGCTCACTTCCATGTATATTATGTATATAATATTCCATTGTATTATTTATTTATTCCTTGTCTGTAGCATTTCCTAGGTTCTCGCTGCAGCCAGCACTAGCCACAGATTTACACGAACACAATACACTAGAACACAACACACAGCTTCGGTCTGGAGTCTATTGCTGAAATTATTGGCAGCCTTTGGACTATCTCTCAATATTGTAACTACTATATCACAGTGAATACAAGGTATGTAAAGTTCCAAACTATGGTCTACCAGAGTCCACTGCAATCCACTAGTGCAGAATCCACAGGGAGTTTAGCACTTGGCAAATACCCAAAGTAACATAACAGAGAGGCTAAGTGCAGAAACCGCATTTTTAACCAGGGAATCTCTCCAATGCATGCTAGCCCGAGCCTTGTCCACTTAAAAATACCTTTTATTGTTTTATTGGCTTTTTAGGTTTTTAATAAACGTCCTGCTTGCTCCCCTATTGTAGTAAGTAGTTAATGCATCTTTTCTATTTTCATAAATAGATTTGCTGATGCTATGTTCTTTCTCTATTATTCAATGTGATTCCTGTATCTTCTCATACCTCCTTCCGTATTAAGCCTTGAGCTTGACAAAGCTACCAACAAGAGAGCTAGAAATACTATGGGGTGAATTTAGCTCCGACCTATTTATGAGTAGCTGAATTTCGTTCTTGACAAAGCTTGAGCAAAGAATGCGACTCAACCTTCAATTCCAAATGTTCCCTACTCATATCTTATTCACAGATATGCCTCCTTAATAAATACACACATTTATTGTTTTTTTTCTTGTCGTAAAAAACTATTAAAACAGCCAGTTAAATCATATTGTTGTATAATGTGACATACACGACCAATGCTCCACTGAGAAACATATATATGAATGGCAACATTTATAACTGCTGGAAACACTCTTGAGCCTGTGACCTGTGTAGCAGCAGCCTTCATTTTTACCCGTTCTCTACCTGAAAAACGAGCCGCCTGAGGCTCCTGCAGCCACGGACTTTCGACACGCTTCCTGGAGGAGGCGTGTCCTACATCACGTGGCTGTATCACGTGACTCGACAACACTTGAAAGGCCGGAGGCTACCACCCTTGTGGCTGTAAGCCCGGTGGAAATAAGCCCATTGGCTGTTATACGGCTGTTGTGCGTAAGTGGGTGGGAGACTGCGGAGGCATTCGCCTCTTTGATCCCGGCCCGTGGCAAGCCCTGTCCGCACCGGGACCCGCATTGACGCTCCAGCATCCCGGAGGACCAACTTCAGTTTAGCACCGCCCAGCACCAAATGACGCTAACAGCTGAAGGACCACAGACTAGAAAGAAAACTCTCCAACACCGTCGCATGCTCAACCCTTGGACAGGGATGAAATCAACAACCAGCACAAAGGTAAGCAAAACTGCTGGCCGAGTTCTGCTTGCATCTCTTACCCTACCAGCTGCGATATCCGTAGACCATTTGGAACAGCCCTCTGTCTGTCAACTACCTAACACAAGTAAAGCGGCATTGAGTCACGAATGCACAAACGAAGATCAACCCTCTAGGCGCTCTTGTTCCAAAGACCTCATCTCAAATACCAACTTAGCCACTGCCACTGCAGTAAACCTACTTGTGAAGCAGACTCATCAGGGAACGCACGGGCAACTAGCACATTCATTGAGTCAAGAGCATCTTGACGCCATTAGCAACGATGTTCTAGAAATCCCTGCGCCGGCTACTTCTTCTTCCGTCCCTGCTGCTACTCTACTGCCTCTGCAACTAACCAACAACAGGAGCGAAGATACGCCAACTCAGCGTGCCAGTGCTCATCTTGTTGCGACAGCGCATCACAAGCTGAGCTTGGCTACGGCCACTGAATACTTAACCTCGGACACGATCTGTGATCCTCTGATCCATCTAGCTCCTACAGCGCCTGACGCATCAGTATTCCAACCCCAGCAGCACTTTATGGTGAGCGACGACGAACTTTTAAATTTGCCAAACGTTGAGGTAGCGACTCGCTCTTCATCCTGCACACACGCTGTGAATTTAACTGACTTATCTATACAGGAGAAATCTATGACAACGGTCTCTACAAAAAACCAGCTTCAAACTCTACACCCCTCAAGACCTGCACCCAGCCCTTTTATCTCCTTGCCCTCATCCAACGTGGCAGTTATACCTGCTAAACGCTCATCAGAGCACCTGGGCCAAGGAAACTGTAGTAGCTATGCATGCCAAGCCCCTGAAGATCCAGCAACGCTGAGACCTCCGAATGGACTTCACCCTACCTCGTCCGCACCAGTAACAACACAAAAGCCATCCGGCTTGGAGTGTAGTTCGCTCGCTAGAGCAAGACGCCTACAACGAATTGCAGAATTAAAGGCAAACCTTCAACAACTGTCACCATTACAAGACCAACAAACTGCCCAAGTAAGCACTCCATTCTCTACAAACAAGTCTTCCCATGGCGAAACTTTACAATCTACTCTACCTCGAACTTTGTCACCTATTAATTCGAAGTTTCATCTGGATTGTTCCATTTCATCTTCAATTGAACAAGACGCCACCTCAGCAAACACTTTGCACGCAAGCATTCTATCCGAAGCCATTATGCAAATCCACAACAACGTCCTTGCGGCATCTGCTGTTGCGTTGGCGCCCTTTACCAAACTATATGAAACTCTACAAACCCAAATATCTGATCAAGGTGCAATGATTCAGAATCTGGTAAAACAAGTAGACAAATTCGATCACTTTACAGGCTTTCTCCAAACGCAAATGGAGAAAAACGTTGACCAGACAACAAGATGGCAAGAACGGCTCGGCGATTTGGCCGCCAGACACCACTGTCAAAACGACACACTTACAGAAGGCCTGCTAGACGCAGTGAAATGGATGAGGAAAAACGTCAACTCGAACTCCACACCGCATACAACATCATCGTGTTTAAAATGTTCCTCTACGGCCTCAAAGGATCTCAGATATCAGCCCAACGAGCCAATCCTTGTGACAACCAATGCAAACGCCCCTTTAAAAACTGACGTCTCTGTCGTTGCTCAAACTCCACTGGCGCAACTTACGCATGAACAACAGAGCGATCAACTAAGAAACACTTGTCTTACAAACCCCCAAGGAAAAGGCGCCTCTCTCCTGACGAGTCGTGCAGCAAACCCTGCGGAATCACTTGCTCCAGTGAGCTTTCAACCTTCCTCATTTAACATTTTTAGCGCTTCCGCTAAAACAATTACTATAGCGAATTCAATCAAGAAAAGCCTAACTACCGATAAACAGAAACGTTCTGAAGGTGGTCAAAAGGAATCCCAACAAAAAAAAAAAAAAAGTCAGAATGTAAAAAAATTCATAAGAACTCTGACCACTCCGAAAAAAACTGGTTTGTTTGAACGCAAAAACGATCATCAACAACCAACTTCTTCACAAACTCAAGCGCCGGCCCGGCAAAAAGAACAGAACAAAGTCATGCCTAAACAAACAGCAAAACGACGACGCATAGACTCGATTACTGAGAGTCCGGTTCATTCAGCAAATGAATCTTTGGTAGACCTATGTGATCTCTCTACATATTTAACTGGAAGTGAAACAAACAATTTTTCCTCTTATGAAACCACGCCAGTAAAGGTCGCCAACAACCTGGCGCCGAAACAAACTTCAGTGAACGAAAAACTGCATAATCAACGTCTTTGCGAAATTCCAAAAAAGCATCCCCCAAACGTTGGAAAGACTTTGCCTTTATCTGTCAGCCAAAGACTAAATCCAAAGCTAACAACAAACCAAAGAAAAATTGATTTACACTTTCGCTCTAGAGTCCATAGTGACACGTCAAAACTTGCAGCAACCCCATGGAAACTCCGCCTTCAAAACATTCTATCTGACGAACACGAATTAAACTTAAATAGAGCTAACGTTCTAAAACTGTTCGCTTGTGTTCCTCAACTTCGGTCCATAAAGACTGATGACATCAAAATCGTTGAATATGCAACAGAAAAATCTACTGACCAAGTGATCTTACATATAACCTCGTGCTCTGCAAAAAACATCTTACTGCAAGCTGCCGAAGAGTTACTAGCCTTTGGTTTTGACATTACCTTGGAACCAGATCTGATAAACCAAACTAAAAACCCGATCGGGAAGAACAACGTAAAGAAACCTGAAAGAAACATCAGTCGAACGCCCTTACGGAAATCACTATCGCTTCCATTTAGATCTCGACAAGAGTTGGCTTTCAAAACAAGAAACGACGGAGGCAGACAAGAATTCAGCAGAAGAAACGATCAAAACCAATGACAATGATCGACACAGACACTCCTCTGTCTGATCTCATGGAACACCCGCGGTTTTATGCATCTGTTCAACGATTCTGTAGAACCCTCAGATGAGGTTTTCATGATCTGCCTCCAAGAAACATGGCTCCGCGAAGCACCAACCAAAGATGGATTCAGTATCTTTTTGAACCCTGCGAAAAAAAACTCCAAAGGCCGTCCTTTTTCAGGACTACTAACTATGGTGAAAATCTACAACTGGATGACCCCAATTGTTACAATAAATCCGAACCCCTTTGTGCAAGGAACGATTATCCGATATGATACGAAAACTCCAAAGACCTATAGCCATTTACTTGCAATCAACAGCTATTGGAACCCAGCAAAGATCTCCACTACAAACTTTATTGACTCAGTCACAACCCTAATTGACGATGCCTTTCTTAATTTTACTGACCTATCGGTAATTATATGCGGTGACTTGAACTGCAGTTGGTTTCAATTCAACCCTCATAACATGGAGAACAACCCCATACCTGAAATCGAAGTATGTGAACGAGGCAAACTATGGTCTCGAGCACTTGCCTCACGAAATTGTCAAATGGTCAACGGAAACACAAAGGGCGATCAACCTTGCAGCACAACCTGGAAGCGACTCCAATGCAGGAAAACACTGGACTATATTTGGGCCTCTCGAAATATATTCGAAAGGGTGGAATCACTCGAGGTAATCCCGAAGGCCGCTAGTGACCACGATATGTTATGTCTAGTATTACAGCACGAGACTCCCTTTCTGGTTGAGACTTACGACTTACCTCTATCGATAAACGCTGCTGGAAATCGGCTTAAAACCAATGGCCCAAAAATCCTGAAACTAGTCTCCGACCTTGATGACTCTAACAACGTCGAATATGTTCCCCTGCTGGCCGCGTTCTTACCAAAACACTCAAATTCAAGAATCTATGGCAACATTACAAAACATCTTTACAGCAACAAAATAGCTGCAGCAAAAAAATCATTAAGGAAAGATATTCGACTGATAAGAAAGTCAAAACACGATCTAAACGACCTACAAAAGGAGATAAAAACGCGTCGCCAGGCCTACAGAAACTGGCTTAAATCTCACTCTGTAATTATCGAACAAGACAGAGCCGAAATCATGTTAAAACTAATAATCACTAAAAATTCTCGCGACATATGGGCTATACTAAACAAAGGAACCACAAAAACTAACCCAAACATGTCAAATGAAATTTCCAGCGCAAAGTGGGTCGATTATTTTACAAAGGTATATGAACAGCCGCTCCAAGACACCCAAGACCTTATCGCTGCCACTTCTGAAGCCTGGGAAATAACACCTTCACAGGAAGACCTAGAATTAGCAATTGGAAACCTAAAGAATTCAAGTGCTGCTGGCCCAGACCACATCTCCAACATTACATTAAAAAAACATAAACATCATTGGGCCAAATTTATGGAAACTTTATTTCGACAAATTTCCAAATCTAGAAAAACGCCTGCATCATGGGCCAAGGCCATAGTTGTCCCAATCTATAAGAAAGGCAGTCGAGATGAGCCCTCAAACTATCGGCCCATTGCCCTACTAGACACGATGGGGAAAATATTCGGATCGTTTCTTCGTTTGAAACTGACGGCCTGGGCTACCAAAGAAAAACAAACAGATTGTCGACAAACAGGTTTTGTCGAACAAGTTGGTGTTGATGTAAATCTCACCCTGTTATCCATTTTAAAACTAGAAGCCCTAAAAGCGAAAAAAAAAATCTTTTTTGCATTTGTTGACCTCAGACAAGCGTTTGATGCAATAAATCGCAGCAAACTTTGGTCTAAATTACGAGGGTGGAACTGCCCAGCACAACTTCTTGACCCCCTCATAGCGTTGCATACTAATACAACAATACAAGTGAAGGTGAACTCTCAAGGTACACTCACAGAGCCGATTCCAACGCATAAAGGGGTCAAGCAAGGCTGTCCCCTTGCTGCCGAACTATTCAAACTCTTTATCTCTGATTTACCGCACTGGCTTGAAACTGTCCATTGTTTCTCTCCAAAAATAAATGGATCCCCTATTAAATGTCTTGTATATGCCGACGACATTGTATTGATCGACCTAACCCAGATTGGCCTACAACATCTATTACTTAGTTTGAACATGTATTTAGAAGCCAACGACCTGCAACTAAACACAGACAAAACAAAGATCATGTGTATTGGAAAAAGTCTATCGAGGAAAGACAAAAACTTTAACTGGGTAATCGAAAAAGCAGAACTAAAAATCGTATCATCTATAAGATACCTGGGCATCCTGGTTAACAATTCCATCTGCGAATCTGCATGGACAAGCGATCTCTTAGAAAGAGCAGACAAACTAGGTCGCCAAGGAGCCAAAATCAACAAAGACTTTGGGAAATTCTCAATAGCTCCACTACTAACATTTTATTCGCAAAAATTTATCCCCACCATAACTTTTGGCGGGGCGACAGGCTGGAACATCGACCATTCTCTGTGGCAACAACTCGAAGGGAGGTTTTGGAGACGAGCTTTGAGTCTTCCAAAACACATTTCAACTGTAGCTCTGAGATACGAACTGACACAGAACTCTCTCTACATGACAATACTATGGCAATCCCTATCATTTATGAGGAAAACACTACTTGGTTCACAAATTCCAGCTTATGGAATTTTTGCAAAGGAGTCTGAATATTCACAATCAAACATATTTCAAACATGGAAGTGTAAAATAAAAACCATCATGGAAGCCGCCAACATCTCTATAGACGAGCTGATCAATCGACCTCAGCACGCAAAAAGAAAACTTGAAACCTGGGATTGGATATCAACTTATGAGCTTCGTGCAACTCGAAAAGCCACCCTCCCAGACTTGACGAGCACGTTGAAACTACACTCCCCTCCGATGTATCTTACAACATGTCCATCTCGCTACCACAGGAATCAATTCCTGAAATTTAGACTGAATGTTCTGAACACCAGAGAATCATTATGTCAACGTCGATCTAAAGTCACTCCCTCAGATAAATGCCGGTTTTGCAACTCAGGTGAAGTGGAATCATTGAAACATCTAATAACATCATGCACAGAGCTGACCATTACCCGAGAACTACATCTGCACTTCTACAAACCCATCTTTTATGACCCAGACGAGTGGTGGGAAACAGTTGCCGCCGGCCAAAACATCAAACTCACATGCAGTATAATAAACTTCCTAGACGCAATCCTGAACACCGATCAAACCTGAGGTCAAGAGACAAGAGTTCATTATGCGTGAAGAAAAAGGATAAAGAAACAAAGGAAGCGGAAATGACAACATCAACTTAAGCTTTAATTGGCACATAACAGCTAAAAGGAGACACTCTTGTAACAAAAGTTTGATACATGTATTAAACTGTAGTTTTACAATAAAATAAAAAAAAAAAAAAAAAAAAAAAATAGAAGCAAGTTACTCCAGAATACTAATTTGTCCAGTACACCAAAAACACATTGATGTTACATTTAATGGGCAGCGTATTCTTTTTACCTCTTACAAGTAATAGCATACCGGCCAGATAAGGAGAGCTTAACATATATATTGACTTTGAATTGAGGAATTGTTACAATTAGAACATATTGAAAAATCAGAATGATGACATAATGTAGTTCTTCAACAAATAGTCCTGATTCATGGAATATGTTGTGCGGCAAATAGGGACTGTGCGTGCCAAACCGCGCAAAACCTGTTTGTCGATTCAATGAATCATCTGCACGGCACTTATCTGTACTTTGCGCAGACTTTGCCCAGGCTCGACACGGCTCTGCAATCAGCATAATGCCTTGCTCGAGACTTCATGCAAGGGGTGGGAGTGGCCTGCGCTGGGACTGGAGTAGGGGGCGGAACATGCAAAATGAGAAAGAACAAGGGAAAAAGTGGGTGTTACGAGGGACCGGCCACAGGCAATCCATATCACACCCACAAACGGCATCATTAAATACAGGTATGACCCTTACACATCATTGTATGTTAAAGGAGTTTAACAAACAATTAGAGAGCATTGGTTGAAACCTGTTGGCTAAATGAGCATAGCATTCGCCCAAGACCTCTGGTACTTCTACTAAACGCGTATTTAGCAATAAACATCCAAATCTACCCACATTCCAATGACAAATGTGCAGTACTCTGACTGTGATTCGATTTTAAATATGTATATATTCAAAAAACATATGACCCTGTTTCATAACAAAACAAATCTCTTGGGCTATATGAGCATCACCTATGAAGACAGCCAGTCAATCGGCCTCATTACCGGCAAGGCTACCTCCATACCGTCAAGAAAATCCGGCACCTGCTGGTAGATCCCCATTCCCATTTCAGCCCCATAGGGCTCAATGGGAATAGGGATGCCTGTAGCACCGGCACCGTTCATAACGTTGCCGGCGCTACAGGCTTGCTGGGCTCGCGGGTGCCTTTCATTCCGCCAGGCCAGGTCTGGCGGAATGAAAGGCACCGGTGAGCACAATTTGGAGTTTGCCGGTCCGGTAACAACGGTACCGGCAAGCATACCGGTACCATTGTTACCGGACTAGCAACCTCGTAATGAGGCCCATTGTCTTACACACTTATGTGTGAAAATGACTCCTTCAAAAAAATTATCTTGTAAAGATATTGCTTCTATCAAATGTCACCAAAGTATTAATGTCTGCAGAGCACAGTGTCTCCACACACACCCTGCTTTCATAGCCAATTGTTACGCTCACCTGGTATCCACAGGGACGCCACCTAGCCGGGTTACTCGTTGGTATGCTTCTCAGCTTTGCCTTGATGTGGTCTGCGGGGAAGGTTCTGCCTGAAAATACAGGAGGACTGTGTTCAAGACTGACCGACTGGGGTAAGTATCCTCCCTCCACCCCTGTATGAATTCAGTCCTTCTGGCACCCTCTACTCACCTTGTGGTAGAATTAGGCGTGCTATCCGTCCTGCCTTCTTTGCAGGGGCACGTTGTCTTTCATGGGCAAGTGCAGTCCAGTTACTTCACTGACGCCGGCCCGTTTGATATTGTTCAGGTAGTTCTTATTGCTGTTCTTTAGTTTTGTTGCTATCCTGCATGCCTTTCTTTGTTTAAAATGTCTCTTTTTTCTCCCTTAGGTATGCAGAGCTTCAGCGCGGCGAACTGGCTTGGTTGAGCCCCGCTGGTAAATGATGGCACACTAAGAGCGCTATGATGCGGTAAGTAAGCGCTATGCGCAGCGTTGCAAAGTCTTGCCTTTGCTAACCTGTGTTTTCCTTCCTTGTAGGTCGCGGTGTTCTTCAGCGCGAGTGGAATGTCCGGAGTGGTGCCAGCCGAGAGGCGACCAGCCAGGTAAGCCTTTTGAGCAGTTCGTAATTTGTAAATGTCTCTACTGCTTTCTTTAATGTTGCCTCTATCTTCCTCTTTCAGGTCGTTCTGTCCGGAAGGCGTGCAGATTCGAGGAAGCTGTTCTCAGTAGCTGCGAGTGTTTAAAGATGAAGACTGCAGGTAAGATGCTGCTGCTAATGATGTTCCTTTTGTCTCCTTGCACGTTCTGCTTCTCCGAGGTTTGAGGGAATAGCTGGACACGGTGAGCGTCACATTGCAAGCTGCAAAGTAACACGAAGTGTGTTGTCTTGCTCGGGTGTAGTTTAAATAGCCCCGACAAAATAGTCCAGGTAAAGTAGTCCCTAGGCTACCACACCCAAAACACTAGACCGCATAGCTTGGTTCTAAGGAACCAAGCTATGTGGATGCCTCCATGTTGGCTGACAATAAAATAAAGTAGTTCCCAAGCACATTGTTTTTCATGGTGTATGAACCTGGCGCCATAGGCACCAGGACTGGCCCCATGTGGGCTTTTTTTAAGAGGATGCCAGGCTCTAGAGTCCCGAGTCCTGACTCCACCTGGCCAATGGGTTTGCCAGAGGGTGTTTTGGGCGAGGGTCGTGACACCAATACGCAATTTCCACTGCATGGGCCAAGCACACCCTCTTGAACCTTCCTGCTCTTACTAGCACCAGCTGTGCTATTTCTTTGCAACGTCTCCTCTGAGTTCACATCTACCTCTTTTTGGCATATATCTCCTACCTCCTCATGGCATTCTCCTGGCACCACCTCCTGATATTTTTCTACTGTCACCTTCTCAAACTCTGCCACTTCCTTGTGTTCTCCTCCTGCCCCCTCTTGTTGTTGACCTGCTGTATCCATCTGATATTTACCTCCTTCCACCTTTTGATACGCTCCTGGTGCTGCTCTACTTTCCTTTACCACCCCCTCCTCATTTCCACCAACCAGCTCCTTAATCTATCCTTTCACCAGATGCTTATCTTCTTTAATCCCTCTTTTCAACTTCTTCTCGTGTTTATACTTCTCCATTCTAATCTTTTCCTTCCCCTGTTGGCCCTTTGCCTCCTTAACTCCTCCTTCCACTCTTGACACTTTTCTTCCTTAATCCCTCCTTCAACCGCCTGCTGATGTTGACACTTTTTCTCCTTAGTCTACTTTTATATCTCCCTCTCCCGTATAAACTTCTCCTCTCAAACTATTTCTTTTTACCCTCCAAACTCCTCTTCCTTCCAAGATCTTTCTCTCCAAACTCTAAAATCTCTCCAGTTATTCCTCTGCCAAACACTCGTACTGAATGATGGGTGCTTTCGGTTTTTAATGTGGCATTATGTACCCGTTCCACTGGCAACACCGGTGGGTAACGGCCCGTGGCCCCAGTTAACGGCCCGAGCAAAGCGAGGGCCTTTGAGGTGGGCCCAAGGCCATTACCCCTGGTGTTGCCTGTGGATCGGGTACATAACGCCATTAGCACCCCAAGGTTAGCAAAGCAGCAACCCGGGGTGCTAAATAAAAGATTTTCCTTCCTACACGGGATGCTGCACGTGTCCCTTTGTAGGAAGCAAAATCCTTTACCAACATGGCCACCATGGAAAGGGAAGGCGGGGCTCCATGCAGAGCCCCTCTTCCATTTCCATGGCGGCCGAGCTGAGAGGAAGGTGCAGCTGCTGTGGCAAGGACCGCCGCAGCCGAAATAAGGTAAGTGGGGGGGGGGCAGGAGTTAATAAAGAAAAAGAAAGGAGGACAGAAGATGGCGGTAGGGAGAGCCTGCCATCAGTCAGCTTGGAATGTGGGCTTGTACCAGTGGTTCAAGCCTACATTCCTAGCCATCTGATTGGCTGGCTCTCCCACCCGGGGTGCTAATGTGTGGTAACTCCTTCCTTAGGGTTTGGTTTCCTGAAACAGTCTGTAGCTGTGTGAATGAATCAGATAGGGTTTTGCTATCATTTCTAATTATAATTGTTCTTTTATAACGCAATTAATACCAGAGATTGGTTTCTAAGCATGGGATCAAGATTCAAACCTGTGTTGCACTTTGTTGTCTTGCTTCCAAGACAAACACGTTGCCCCTGAGCTATCCCCCCTCACCATATGAATCCAGAGGAACAACACCTTTCAATTGGCAGAGCATGGCATGGTAAAGAGTGTCAGAAAAGCATTCTAACTTTATTTCTGTGTAGACTATTTTAAAGGCTTTAGTTGGAGTAGATAATGGATGTCAGGTGGACAATAGTCAAGGAGGAAGGATTGAGGGTAAATGTGCAAAAAGGCCCAATGCTATGAAAGGTATTTGCAGCCAGAGAGCAGATCCTGTAACACTCTTAAACTATTAGGGCCTAATTCACAGGAGCGTTTTATAATGGCAAATCCCCATTGGAAAGCACTATGGGCCTCATTACGAGGCTGGCGGAATGGGTTTAACGGCGCCGGTAATGGTGCCGGTGCCGTTAAACCCACTCCGCCCCATTACGAGGTTCCCTCGCGGGACCCGGAAAGGACGTCTGGTAAAACCAGACATCCTTTCCGGGTCTCGCGAGGGGACCAGGGAGCTAACAACGGGCCTGTTATTAGCTCCCTCCCCATTCCCATTGAGCCCTATGGAGCTCGAATGGGAATGGGGATCAATTTTTACCGGGGCCATGGAATGGGCAATTACCGGGTTCACAAAGGTCGGCATGACCCGGTAATTGCCATTCCATGGGCCCGGTAAAATTTCATTACTGATGCGAGCCGTGCCCTTAAAAAGGGCACGGCTACCGCCAGCCTCGTAATGATGCATTCTGTGAATTAAGCCCTTAGAGCAGTGGTATTCAAACTGTGGGTCGCGACCCCCTAGGGGTCCGCGGGTGCATCCCAGGGGGGCCCTGAGAGCTCAGCATGAAAAAAGATTTTTTTTTTTTTTTTTTTTTTTTTTTTTTTTTTTTAGATTGGAAGAAATGGGCAGGGGTGGCCCACATGGGCGGGCTGAAGCATGAAACTGTCTCAGGCAACAATGAAAAAGTGGCCCACAGTTGTAAATGGATATTCATTCCTTTAGTCACAGACTGGGCCTCATTACTACTATGGCGGACCAGTAACAACGGTGCTGGTAAGCTACCGGCACCGTTGCTACCGTTCCGCCATAGTAAGAGTTGTGCTCGTGGGTGCTTGACAGCCCCCGCCAGGTCTGACCTCAGCTCGTCGGATGCACCAGCACCGTTATTAACGGTGCCGGTGCATCCGAGCTCCCCCTTCCCATTTGAGCCATATGGGGCTCAAATGGGAATGGGGATCTACCGGCACCTTCGAAAGGGCAATTATCCTGTCCGCCTAACTCGGCATGACCTAGTAATTGCCCATTCGCGGGTGCCAGACCCGGATGCAACTCCAGTGGCAGCCGTGCCGGTTTTACCGGCACAGCTACCGCCAGAGTAGTTATGAAGCCCACTGTTTCAATAGTACCCAAAGGGGTGCTTTGTGTTAAAATGTAAGTAAATTGTGATATATTCAGCAACAATGGTCAACATTACTAACTGCATAGTGGCCCCTCACCCATTATGGAGGAGCTAAGGAGCCAGCCCAGTGAAACAGTGAGCACTCCCTCAGCTGCTTTATCCAGCTAATGGAGTGCTCCTGGGCTGGCTGAACTGTCAAAGGGAAACGCTGTTTCCCTTTGACAGTTCAGTTTAGTTCCCCAGCCGCACATGCTCACTGAGCCATGCAAGTGCTGGGGCGTTTTGCTTCGCCAGCATTGCATAGCTCATTGGAAATGCTGGCTGGGGCACTGCATGTCTGTATGTCCGAGGGGGAGCTCCTGCGCCTCCTCGCACATACGGACAGAGCAGCTGGAGCAGCACCCACACACAGGCCAATGCAGAAGGTACGTTTATGTTCATTGTTTTTATTTAAACATGTGTATGGATGCGTTATGAGTGAGTGTATGGTGATGGATGCTCATGTGAATGATAGAGTGATTGCTGTATGAATGTGCAGCGCCTTGCATATACACATAATCATGTTCATTGTGTTAGGACCAGTGGGGCCCAGGGGACAGGGATGGTATCTTTTTACCGGACATCTATCATTCAAAACCCTCTGCCTTGTCCACAAGGCTTTCTGGGGCCTCGGTCCAAAATACCTTCAGCTATTCCTCCGCAAATACCTCCCCTCTCGAGCTCTTCACTCCTCTACCTCCAACTCCCTCAGGGTCAGTCGTTTATCAAAGAAACGAGCTGGGGGTAGATCTCCGTCTTCGGCTGGGGCCTCCCTCTGGAACAGCGCCCTGCCACTCTAAAACTTGAGGAGAACCATCTTTCTTCCTGCACTTATTAGACCTACCCTGTCTGCTGCCTTAAACGTAGCACTTGCAAATTGCTGGCTGCACTACCACTGTTTGTTGCCTTTATTATTTATTTATTGTTATTTATCTGTTTCTCCTCTGCTTCGCACTTTCCACTTCTCCCCCCTTCCATGCACTTTTCCCCTCACACTTGCGCGTTCTCAATGTCACTGGGCCTAGTAAGATCGCTGTTTTATTCTCCTCTGTTCCCCTCCCTTGCCTTGTCACGCTCTGAAACACTTGTGTACGAGCGCGATAGAAATAAAATATCAATGCCTGCCCCCTGGACTCCCAGCAACAATTGCAAACTGTTTGGCTATTTACCCATTTTTTGTTAAAAGTATGCTCTACAATGCAACATTTTAACCTATTATTTTAAAAAAAATTCACAGGGGGAAACCCCCCCGAACCTCCCCTTAATGCCCCTCCACTTAAAAAAGATTCACCAGCCGCCACTGGCCCTCAGACTGTGTTGGGAACGGGATGGGGGAACCGAGGGACTATGGTGGGAGCACAATGGGCGGGAACCATGGGATAGGGATGGGAGCAGAGTGGGGAGAGCCCTGGGTGTGTGATGGGGTGGGGAGAGACCAGCGACTGGGTAGGAGTGGGATGAGGGAGCCCAGCGACTTTGATGGGAGCAGGTGACGGCGCGCAATATATACTGTCCATTTGGCATTTCTGGGGGGTCCCGACCTGCCCAAATTTTGCTCAGGGGGGCCCTGGCCAAAAAAGTTTGAAGACCACTGCCTTAGAGTCTCTATGTATATGACTAGGCAATCTGCCACATGGCACGCACCCATCCCTA
This sequence comes from Ambystoma mexicanum, assembly GCF_040938575.1. Taxonomy (NCBI): domain Eukaryota; kingdom Metazoa; phylum Chordata; class Amphibia; order Caudata; family Ambystomatidae; genus Ambystoma; species Ambystoma mexicanum. Next base: position 1,339,894,495 of record NC_090934.1, read on the forward strand.
GGGGGCATCTTGTCACTGATGGAGGGAAGAAAGGTACGGGCCCCTAGTTCATGTTTATGTTACAAAGATTACATCAGATGCGTCAATGGCAGGGAAACTGACAGATAACGTATAGTTGTCTAGCCAAGGTTCTGGTGTTTAGTGTGGTAACGATTTGGTGTTGTCAATGCACTCTAGTGTTAAAACAATGAAGGCAGTGGTGATCAGGTGGTGCTGACAATGCCTGGTAAACAAATAATGCTATTCCTTAATTCAGTAATTGTTTCATTTGTTGTAGTGCCTTTCACCATAATTATGGTGCCAAAGCGTTTTGGTTGAACATCCTCGGAGGGACCGGAGTCAAAAAATGTGCGAGTATTTGGGAGGTGCTATATGTGTGTGTGTATTTCAACCATTAAAGTTATGCAAGGGTGGCCAAGGCCCTGCTAGTCACCAATGTCTAAATGGAGTGCGTATTGGGCACAACAAAGGTATACATAGACTAAATGGGGGCTGTGTTTAACGAGATAAAGAGTTATGCGGGATGCTACATTTATAATTATTGTCATTAAAAGTAGCTTCATTCTTATGGCGGGGGTGATACGCAATCATGTGTGTGTTATATGTGACAGCAGGGTGTGTGGAAGTGTGCCTTCAGGAGATGGGGTCTGAAGACTGACGGAGGAGGCAGCTGGGCTGTGTCAGGCTGGGGGCAGGTGGAGCGCAACGGTGAATGGGTGTAGCGGTAAAAGGGCATGGGGGATCCTCCAAAACAAACTGGGATAAGGCGGCCGGAACACAAGACACCCACTGTAGGAGTACCCTCATGGACTGGATCCCTCAAAGTCGGTCTTTTGTTGCCGGTCTTCGAACCCCGATCCATGAGTTCACGTGCTGTCCTGCACTAGAGCAGACATCATTGAAATCTTCATAATTGCATGCTTTAGGTGGACATTTTGAGGTTGTACAATGCGATTCTATTTAGTTTATTTGTGCAGCATATATATGTCTGGTAACAGACAAAAAGATGTGAAAACGAAAGTTCTGATTTACAAAGCGTGTTTCAATGCGATTTTTCCCATTGAAAAAGGCTTTTGTAAATCAGGCCCTTAATCTCCAACAATTAAACGGACTATCAAAACCAGATATCGGTATTTATTCCTCTGTTGTTTCACCTGAAAGAAAGGGGAAAGTGGAAAGAAACATGAAGAAAGGAACACAGCAGTATTCTTTTCCAGTAGTCGATTAATCCCAAAAGCTTGTTAAAATAAAACACATAAACTAATTAAGCTTTTTCTTGACAGCCTTTGAGCTTAATATAGCAGAACCATCCACATGCAAAATATGACTGCATTAACACAGTATTCTGTTGCACAGATGGTGCGTGTGGAGGGGGGTGATGGCTCACCCGATGCTCTACTGAAAATGCTTACTGTGTTATCTCTATTCCCTAATCTCTTCCTGTACAGACTCGTGCACCACTGCTAAGCTCTTGTGGTATGTGATGCCACATAAAATCATTACACACATATAATATAAGATTGATTGCACTGTACACTTAGACAGAACTGAAGGAGAGATGGGTAGTACTAGCGATTGAAGTAGCAAGGGAGGGGTAAGAGATGAAGGAGAGGGAGAAACAATGACATTGGGTCTCATTCTAAATCTGGCGCTGTGGGAAAAAAGTGCAGGTAATTCCGTTACCACCACTTTTTTGGCAGTAACGGAATTATTGTTGTTTTACCGGCACCACAAAATTATAATATTTGCTGAATTTACCACCGGTGGTATTACTGCACAGTAAATCTGCTGATTTTCAGCAGAAAATTGGCAGATCCATCTCCAGCGATTGCTAGAGGTAAACCCTCAACTTTGCTGCTAAAATGTCACGGATTTAGCATGCAGTTATTCTGCCAAAATGTGTATCAACAAAAAGCCCCACAGAGTCCCATGGACTCCAAAAATCGGGAATGACACCGCCCTACCACCACTTGTAACCCATGATGAACTCACAGGATCAAATGGCGGTAACAGAGATGGATTGTGGCAGTATTTCAGCAGATTTACCACCATATTACCACCAAACTGGGAATGGGGCCCATAGAGGTAGCTGGTGCTCTTAGAAGAGAAATGCACAATGGGCCTCATTACACGGTAGGCGGTAAGGGTTTACCAGTACCGGTATTTTACCGGTACTGGTAAATCCTTACCGCCTTACTACGAGGTCCCTTTGCGGGTTGGGGAATTTAACGCCTGCTTTTTGCAGGCGTTAAAAACCAACCCGCAAAGGGACCAGTGGAGCTATTTACGGTACCGCAATTTGCGGTACCGTAATTAGCGCCTTCCCCATTCCCTTAGAGCCCTATGGGGCAAAAATGGGAATGGGGAAGGGCAATGGTGGAAGGGGGAATTACCGCCCCACCAACCTTGGAATGGGGCGATAATTCCCCTTTCCACCAAGGCGGTGCCGGTATTTTACCGGCATGAACCATGACGCTAATAGCGCCATGGTTCACCGCCTTCCGTGTAGTGACTAAAGACACAGGGCCTCATTACGAGTGTGGCGGTAAGGGGTTAACAGCACCGGTAAGGATACCGGTGCCGGTAACCCCTTACCACCTCATTCTGAGGTCCCTTAGCGGGTCCCACTAGGGCCGGCTGGTTTTACCAGCCGCCCTTAGCGGGAGCCGCTAAGGGACCATGGAGCTAATAACGGACCCGCTATTTGCAGGCCTGTTATTAGCTCCTTCCCCATTCCTAGGAGCCCTATGGGCGCTCGAATGGGAATGGGCAATGATTTTCAGAACAGGGACTTACCGAGTCCGCCAAGGTTGGAATCACCCGGCAAGTCTCCATTCTGAGAACCCGGACACGAGTTTGGAGGCAGCCATGGCGCTAATAGCGCCATGACTACCTCCAAACTCGTAATTACCCCCACAATCTTTAGTATCTAGGTTATGCTTCTAGTCACTCTAGGTTATCCCAGTCATCAGTGGCAGAGGCACGTTTTGGGGACATATTACAGAAACGTTGAATTCAGTGCATATGCAGTTAGCACTACAGTAAAAAATGCCCTAGTGAGAAAAAAAAATGTTCATTGCATTTTTGCAGCTGGGCAAAGAACTAGGAATAGAGAAAAAAAAGGACCTGTGCAAAAAACCTTTGAAAGAATATGTTTTTGCAATAAGCAAGTGATAGCCTCGTGCTAATTGCCCCTGCACCGGTGAAAACAATGATTTAATAGCACCCTTGGTATAGGAGAAGTGGGGGCGCATCCTGGGGCAGCAGTCAATACCTTTTCACTACTTTGCAGGGAGCAGAGTGGGTGGCATTGAGATCAGAACCATGGTTCTGGCCCCACCATGCCAGCCCTTCTCCTAGCTGCACAACTGACACAAATATTGCACCTCATTATGTGTACAATGATATGGGAAAAAACGGCAGTAAAATGGCAGTAATGGCATTGCCGTCACTTTATCACCACTTTGCTATACCGCCGTGCTATGAGACACTATTAACCTCCAGCAATCCCCTACTTTACCTAGAGAAAATAGGGTAATTTACTGCAGCAGTACTACCAGTCGCAGAAATTCTGAAGACATCCCTGCAGAGTCCTATGGACTCCAGAAATGGGGAATAACACCACTTTACCACCACTCGTAATCCTGTGGTAAATCCATGGGACCGAGTGGCGCTAACAGTAAATGAATTTGGAAGGATCAACCACCAAACCTGAAATGAGGCCCATTGCACTGTTTTTTTTTTTTTTTTTTAATGAAGCCTTTTTATTTCTAAGATAACACAGGCATAACAACTGCATTTACGCAGACGCCACACGGAAGTGTACACATCTAGGTCAGACGCTAAAGGTATGGGATCCATTACACTGGGAGCCTGGGCATAAGCTCCGGTTCTGAATAAGTAGGTCACGGAGCCGTGCTTTAGTCTATTAGAATGCACACATGAATGCTAATGGCATGCAGCACTGCTTGCTGCCGGGGTAAGAAGATTAAGCAGACGCAGGCCAGCTCTCTGAATGCTTTTTCTCCAGCCAGCTGTGCAGTGTCTATTTTTGAGAGAGAATCTATTTTCGGAAACAGTCGGTGTGCAATTTTTAACCATTGCATTCATGTGAAGTCTGGTGAAAGGCCTCGTATAATGGCACAGCTCCTGTCCTTCATGAAGCGCAGTGGACCAGGTGGGGATTGAGCGAGTTCGCCCGGAAATGATTTAACATTGAAAATCAATAGGAAAAGTCTCCTGGGAAATAATCAATCGTGCCCTGATCCTACTAGTGCTCCAATCCCTGCTACGGTCTTCATCCTTAAATGCAGTAAACAGAACGCATGTAGGTTTCTTGTGAGATATCTGTGCACATGTAATATGATTCAAAACACTTATTATGAGGCAAATTACTGGAAATTTAACACACCTGCATTTATTAAGGGTCACTAAATAGTAGTGTTTCCCTCCGTGGAAGTGGTCAGGCTAAGACTTTGGGCCTCATCACATGTTGGGCAGTACACAAGGCCGAGTACAAAGGATAGCGAAGGCCTCATCGCCTCGGAATGACTAAGAGTATGCTTTGACTGGAATTATGGCAGACCATGGAAGTCTCTTCCCCCACTTATGTCTCGCTCATATCTTGACACTTTGCCAAGGTGTCCAAGGTTGGAAAGCTAGATGCCAACCAATGAGAAGTCTCCTTGCCACACAGCCTATGGTGGATGGCACCAACCAATTAACTGTCGTTGTAATGATGTTTTAGATGTAGTATCAATAGTGGGACATGCCCAGACGGAGCCATCAGATAGGTATCTACCAATAGAGTGAATAACACACATGTACATCCTATATGTAGTTCAAGCCATTAACCAACCCCACTTCCCCGTAGGTTTTGTAAACTGATAATGTAATGAGACGCATTGTTGGCATAGTTTTTGTACAAAACCTGCTTGCAATCATTGAAAATATGAGAGCTATGGGAATTAAATGCTTGTATGCTGTCCCGTCTTTGATTTGCTGTTTGAATAAAGCAATGGGTTTTGACGTGCACCTGAATCTTCCATCATTGAATATTATTCTGACGATTTGTTTGATCCTGGGTACACCTTAACAGTTGCAATTATATAATAGATGTCTGTAGATAAGCATAGGAGGTCTTCCTTGGCATACAATCAATGGATAATTCCATCATGGAAGTGGATATTAGATGGAGAATGACACGACCGATATGATGTGGATGACATCAGTTGCTGTATTTTTAGGAGGTATATGCTGTTACCTGGGCAGTTTTACTTTTGTGAATTCAAAATGCTGGCAAGGGTGGCACTGACATAGATCAAAGCTTCAGACTGGCAGATCTTTTGCCTGTGCCCGCTATGCCCTGTTTCCCAGCTGAAGGAGAAAGCTTAATATTGACAGGTGTCTAAAGATATCCTTTGCAGCATTGATCTGCCCCCTAATAAATGCTCCCGCTTTACATGGACAGTATTTTATTTTTTACATTTTCACTCTACCAACATAGGTGAACATGTGATATAATGAATTTGGATTGACAAGATCATTTAGGGCTTTACCTGAAAATTTGCCAACTAACCCCACTTGGTTCGAAGGCTAACCCTTGACCCCTACCCTAACCCTCCAATCACACAGGTTCACACACCCAGGTTGTTTTCAAATGTCAGTAATGCCACAGACTGTTGAATATGCATGGAGGGAAGCCACTCCTTCTCCTCACAAGAACCCCCAAACAGTGTTCTAGATAAGATTTCAAAGTCAAAGTATTTTACTTCCTATTTTTTAAAGTTGGGAGTAAAATGATTTTATTAAGTCCAATTGCCAATGGGAGCATTGTCTAAGCAAGTAAAACTGTTGCAACTGTAAAACAGAAATGTGTATTCCTTTTCACCTAGCTTTCAGCATATTATGAATAGATTTGTTTCTCTTCGGATCAGGCAGTGTTGATAGAGTTTCTTCCTGTGTCTTCCTGTATCTTCCTGTGTCTTCCTGTGTCTCTCTTCATGTATTATTGGTCCAAATATATCAATGGAGCTATGTGGGTGAAAACAGGGGGACAGGCATCAAAGTGTCTGTTCCCTATTTTTTGTTGGGAGTATTTTTCCCGCCACAATTTTCTTTTTTAGGTGCATTTTCCTATTTTTAAGGAGTAAAAGTGGCTGCTGCACCCCTTATCTGTAGGGCTGCACCTAGACTAATGAGGGACTTGTCGGATTACATCTGCAGGCACATAGGAACAAGGGAAAAGTGTCCTTATATCTTGTGGCCACAGAACTTAGTGACGTTTCCCCATTGTGCCCATTATTTCCTTGCCACACTGTTTCCATGATATACAGAATTCCCCAAGCAGCCTATCGACTCCTCTATACATTAGCAAGTCCAAAGGTATAGGTAACAAGAAGACTACCACCATAAAAGGAGATGAAAATCTCAGAGGGCACCGATGCCTCAGTCTAGGAGGTGTACATAATAATGCAGACATGTGACTACAAACTATATGTAACACAATTATCACTTGATAACAATGCGCTTTTAGTTGAATCGCAGTCCTAGTTTAACTGAGGTACATCCATGTCCTCGAGACAGGCACCCTGTTGCCTAACCTTTTTCCACCGCTACATCGATAAATTCACAAAGCGAGTTAAACCCTGACCTCTGCTGTGTGTCACCATTTGAAATGATGAAACGGCCGCCTCAGCCCTTTAAGGTCGCTACATTGACTGCTATTAAGTTAAGCCCTTTTGCCTGGCCTTGCCCCACTGGTGGTGCTGCTGGCTGAGGATTGTCCTGCATTTGTCTTCGCCATGCTGGGTCGCCGCTCTGCCATGCTAATTGCAATGCCAACTGTGCCGCACTGATGGTGATCATGTGCTCAGGGAGCTGGCAACCTGGCATTTGCATTCTTCTTGCACCCGTGGCTGGATACATGGCAGAAGAATAAAGGGAAGTGCCCAGCTTAAAAAGGCACTGCATGTTCCCACTGAGTACCCCTGTATGCACGGGCACAGGAAAGCTAGTGTCATGCTCATGCCGACACCACACACCCATGCCACCTACTCTGTTGTGGCAGTGCTGCCAGTTATTACAACAGTGGAGCAATGCTGATACCAAGGAGGCTTACGAGCAAAGTGTGCTGGCATGACCAGCATGAGAAGCTAGTGCTATTATTAGAGGGGTAAGGATGTGAGCAAACCTGAGACTGCACCATGCCTTCACATGGGGTCTCAGGGACTCTGAGGATCCCCTCTATACCACCTCAAGGTTCAGCATTCAATAGCTGGCGTTGAGCCCTAGTACCTTAGACCACCCCACTGTCAGTACTCAAGTTCAGGAAGGGGGCTCATAGCTCTTTTTGTTCCTTGTACACTCTCTTCTGGTCTGGGTTGGGGTGCACTGGATGAGGGTTTGGCTTAATACAGACATATCGCCTCAGAAAAATGTCTGAAGGATGTTGGGATCTGGGTAGATGACTTTATTTGGCTGAGAAATGTTTTCGAGGGGCTTATCAGCCATCCTATATACCCATCATCCATTACTCCCTTGGCATTGACCTTATAGCTGGGGTGGAATTGTGGTTGGTTGATTTGGTCTTCTGGCCAGGGAAGGAGATTGTCCAATTCCTTTATAAACTCTTGAACCATTCCAGGTACCCAGGTGAGTCTTTTGACTGACCAGCAAGGACAGATTATTTCTTCAGAAACGTCTGGTTCTGGGCCATCTGTATCCACTTCTCAAAGTCGAGACAGTCTATTCCATGGTCTATTCCAATGATGACTTGTTATTTTTTTAAACTTTTATTTTTTATTGATTTTAAGCCTGTAAAAAACAGGAACACTAACCCACCCTCCCCAGTGCCCTTCCTCCCGCTTGGTCTCCCCCTTTCCTCCCCTCCCCTCCCCTCTCCCCTACCTCTGCCCTTGGCAAAAGCCGGCAACTGTTCGGAAGCGTTCATCACACAGCGATCCAACTCATATAGGTCTAACAGCTTTAATCTTTGGAGGCACCATTGGACTCTGTACTCCTCCTTTAGGAAAGACAAAACCTCACTTCAGTCTTTAGCAAAGTGCAATAAATTATTGTTCATCACGTAAGTGGCCCATTCTAGAGCCACAAAGTCCCATACTTTACGGAACCAGTCCTGCACGGTGGGAATGGACGCTCCCTTCCACCGCTGCGCGATGAGCAGCATTGCTGCAATAGTAAGCATTGTTCGAGCTTTCTGTCTTCCTCCAGTTCTAGCCAGAGGACCTCCCTCAGGTCGTGTTCTGCCACTGCTCTGTCCATTGCTACCCACTGCTTCCCCTTATGTCGCGTGAACCATTCCTGCATAATCCGCATCTGTAATGCATCATAATACAGTTGAAAGTTCAGGAGACCCATCCTTCCCACTTTCCTTGGGGACATCAGCAGCATGCTGATCCTTGGCCTCCTACCTTCCCATACAAAGTTGCCCATGACTTTTCCTAACTCCTTGAAGAAGTGCTTTTGGACCGCCAGCGGGATCGCCTCAAGGAGGTAGAGTAGTCTGGGGAGCGTTACCATTTTCACCGCTGCTATCCTGACCACCCACGAGATATGGAGATTCCTCGACTTCTGGAGGTCCACTTTTGTAGCTAACAACATGGGCAGATAATTTGCAGTGTACCAGCCAGTGAGGAGGGGAGTTACACAAATTACCAGATACTTAATCCTCTTGGGGCTCCATATGAATGGCAATGATGCTTTCAGTTCTGTTACTTCCCTGTCCTTAACCTCTTCAAATTCTGCCAATGTCCCCCTACAAGCTTTCAATGACTCTTCCGGCTTTGTAAGGTTGAGGAGCATGTCGTCCACGAAGACTAGTATTTTGTGTTGGACTTCGCTGAATGGGATGCAATGCACTTCTCCTGAGTCACGCATAGAATGCAGCAACGACTCAGGTATATTGCATACAGCAGGGGGGACAGGTGGCATCCCTGCTTGGTCCCTCTCTGTAGCCTGCTTGCCCAGGTCTTGGACCCATTGATGAAGAGGCGCGCTGCGGGCATGTTAAAATTTGCCCTGGTCATTTGCAAAAAGTCTCCCTCCCCGAACCACCCCGGAACTCACCCCCCACAATTCCCCCCTCCTTTTGTTTTTTTTGTGTTTTTTGTGTGTCCTTTTTACCATAGTTAAGGCATGTTCTCTTTTTCTTGTTCACCATGTTTCGCTCAAAAGCATGTCACAAAGAATAATGAAGCCTCTGTTGTTTATAAATGCCAATAAAATGTTTTATTGAAAAGAAAAAAAAAGTCTCCCTAGCCCCATCTTTTCCATCACCTTAAATAGGAAGGACCATTCCACTCGGTCAAATGCCTGCTCGGTATCTAGTGATAGTAGGAGCAAGGGAGTTGATGTTTTGTGCGCTTTCTCTATCAGGTGAGCAACGCGCCTGATATTATCGAACATCTGCCTCCCCTGCACAAATCCCACCTGATCTGGGTGTATCAACCCTAGAAGATGTTTCTCTAGCCTATTGGCCAGGATCTTGGTATACATTTTGGCATCCACGTTTATCAATGCTATTGTCCTATATGCTCTGCATTTAGTGTGATTTTTGTTGCGCTTGGGGAGGAGAATACATTTTGCCTCTTCCATTGACGCTGAGATTCTGCCTATTTCTCGGAAGAAGTTAAATAGGATGGTCAGGTGTGGGACTAGTATCCCTCCTAATGCCTTATAGAATGCACCTGCAAAGCCACCCGGCCCTGGCGGTTTGGTCGGGGGAATGGCTGCTATTACCCTCCTTACCTCCTCACCCGTTATTTCTTGTCCTAACTCATTCCCCGCCTCCACTCCCACCGAAGGTAGATCTATCCCTTCCAAAAGGCTGTCTCCCTATGATCCGTTGGATCCTGGGATGAATATAGGCTTGTGTAATAGGCTGCAAAGCAGTCTTGTATTTCCTCAGTGAGGGAATGGCATTAGCCCTAGTGGTCTGTTATGGCCTCAATAGTCTTGTTTCCCGCCTCTCCTCTCAACAGCCTAGCAAGGAGTGAGTCTGCGTTGTTGGCTTTTGAATAGTACCTTTGGCGGACAGATAGCATTGCCCTCTCCACCCTCTTAGTTCTGAAGACGTTGAGCTGACCCACCACCTGGTGGTAATCCTTCATTGCTCCCCTCGAGGGCTGCTTGCTTCCTGTTCTCCTCCACCTCTGTCTTCAATCGGGACTCAAGCCATCTCAGCAGCCTTTCCCTTTGGGCCTTCACTGCTATGACCTCCCCCTTTATTGTAGCCTCAAACATGTCCCACCAGAGACTCTTACCTGTATCCTCCATCTAGTTTGTCTCATAAAAGGCCTTGATTTTCCTCTCCAAATCCCCCTTCACTCCCGGATCCTGCAATAGCTCTCAGAGCATTCGCCAGCCCAGATTCCCGGTTTACGACACGGTGTAAATATTGCGTGGTCTACGATTCTGAGTGAGCCCACTTCAATTCCCTCCACCCTTCCCAGATGGGGGGAGGGGCTGAACCCACACATAGTCAATACAGGACTGAGTTCCGTGAACACTGCAGAAGAATGTAAATCTCTCCTTTCCCTCCCTTCACTCATCTCCAAACATCCTGCAGACCCATCCCTTGAAACCTCTCCTGTAATGATGCCGAGGCCACTGCTCCCCCATAGGAATTGCCCCCCAAGCATCTTTGCAGTCCCTGGGAACAGGCCAGATTGAGGTCGCCCATTAGTATTAAGTGGCCCTTCTCAATCCCCTCTAATGTGTGCAGTAGTTCTCTCAAGAAGGCTTCCTGTCCTACACTGGGAGCAGAAATTGCAGCCAGGATATAGGTGACTCCCATATATTCTCCCACTACTATTATAAATCTCCCCCACTTGTCCACCTTAAGGTCTTTTATCTTTCTATCCAACCCATTGCGAATGGTTAGGGCCACTTCACCTTTCTTTGTCGGGCTGGAGACTTGACATACACATGAGTAGTCCTGTCGCTTAAGTATTGTCTGATCTTTCCTCAGGAGATGGGTCTCTAGCAGTGCAAAGATGTCCAGGCCTATTTGTTGAGTAATTATTCCAAATTTGGGGTATTAAAGAGATTATTAAACCGAGCTCCCCTGAAACCCAAAGGAAACTCGATGACCAATACAACGCCCTCACCATCGCAATGTTCAAATTTCTGTCTCCCAAGCCGTCAAAACACTTGGAGTCTACCTGGATTCCAGCCTATCCATGTCAAGAAAGGTCAACGCCATAGCATCCACAGTGGCCTACCACTAAGTGCAGCCAGACCCTTCCTCTCTGAGCAAAACTGCCTAACCATAGCCAGAGCCATAATTGGATCCTTCCTTGATTATTGTAACACCCTCCTTGATGGCACTTCCGCCAAAAACATTGAAAACCTCCATGTTGTCCAAAACAACATGCACAAGGCGACCATGGGCATCCTCAAAAGACTCCCAGGACCCCCTTGTTAATTTGCATAATGTATGTAACTTTAGGTTTCACCCTGAGTTACTAGGGAAACCAGACGTGGACCCCTTGCTCACTATTCTTAGAGATGCACAGCTCCACCCTACTGATGAGGTCCAACCAGACCGAAACACGTGTCTGGGGTTGCTTTTGGTACTCTTGTTCAGAGCAGAAATGCCTAGCATTTCGGTGTTAGACTGCCCCAGGGAAGGACAAAGACCGATATGTTTGGGATATTTCCCCTCTGTGAAAGATAGCAAGCTAAAGAATCTGGGTAAGGATCTCTTAAACAGGACTAATGTCACTTGTGTATATTACACAAACACTTGTGTCTAGGCGTGTTATAAATGCCATATCATATCATATCAGATGGACTCCCAGGACGCCCTCTTGTTAATCCCCAAAAGAGACCACATAACAGCCGCTAGGGAACAAGCCCACTAGCTCCCTGTCAAAGAAAGGGTCATCTTCAAAATGTTGGCCCTCACACACAAATGCCTACACAACACAGCCCCCCCGTATCTCTCTCAAAGAATCTCAAGACCACACACTACCAAACCCACCAGAACCCCTTACACCAACCGAATCACAGTACCTAAGGTCTTGAGAACACGCACCGGAGGCTCCAGCTATCCCTTCATTGCTGCCTCCCACTGGAACTTGCTACCACCTCACCTCAGAGGAATAACCTCCCACCTAAAAGCGATCAAGGCCATGCTTTTCGTATGAACCTGCCATCACCCCTAAGGAACGGGTGCTCATTGTTCGCTAACTGTATCCATAAATAACTCATGTAACTAAAACAACATTTTGTATTGTCTGCTCTTAACTGCTATTTTTATTGTAAACTGTAGCAATCTTTGTACCATGTAACTAAGACATATCCTTGTATCAGCGCCTCGATGCCTCTGGGCTGCTAGTGCACTTCGTAAATTTTAAAAAAATAAAATAAAAAATAAAATAGTGTCACAACGCTGTAGGTTCTGATGTTTATAGAGTGATCTCTTTGCACCTGGAATCACCTAGAAGTTATTCCCCTTCACTGCTGTAATTGAAGAAAGTCAGTTTCGTTTTTCCAAAGAGCACTGAGCAAAAAGTTCAATCTGTTTTTTTTTTATTTAACCATAGGTAAACATGTCAAATGTGTAGTTATTCACATTAGTTCAAACATTTTTGATTGCATATGTTCTTGATTATTGTTGTTCACACTAGTTCATAATTTCGTTATATATGTCCTCTCATTTCCACTTCAGTTCAGAATTAGTTCACTCAAGTCCACTGGTTTTTCACAATAGTTCCAAATTAAATAAAAAAATGTCTCTTGGTTAATAATTTCAAATTAATTCAAAAAGTGTCACACGTGTTTCGGCCCCTGGCCCTTTTCAAAACATGGACGTTAAATAATGCATTCCCATTGGTTGCTTAACACACTTCATCAAAGTCAAAATATCAGTCATGGTTGTTCCCTGATTGCTCAGTTTCGTGGAGATAACCTCCCTTGCATCAGAATTCCAGCATTCTAAAGCCTTTCTTAGTAAGCTGTTCTAGTTTTCAGAATTAAGACCGCTTACATTATGTGTGGCCCACTTGAATTGTTGTCCTGCTTTCATACTCCATCCACTCCCCGCCATGCTTTCCCCTTCACTCTCTATCCTAATGCCCTCCACTCTATTCCTCTCATCTCGTTCCTCCCACTTCCTCTTCCACCCAGCCTCATTCTTGGCCATTACCCCCCTCTCAGCCTGGTCCTCAACGTCCATAGCCCCCACTCCCTGACACCCGCAAACCCCCCTTCCCCTGCCCATCCCTCTCCCAACTGCCCCTTCTCTTCTCTCCTCCCTAAGCCCCCGATCTGGCTTTTTTACCCTAACCGATACCAATATGGAGCATCACTCTGCGCTCCAGTTGCCCTATGACGTGCAAACATATTCCATCACCCCTAGAGCCTACTTGCCAGTGTGTGATTCTGGGCTTCATGTTAGCCCTCAGCCAATGTGTCCCCCCTCTCTCTCCCCCACCAGTGGGCAAGGGACCAACAAAGTGGGCCTTCTCCGGCACCCTTCTCCTGCTGTTGTCGATTCCCATGGTCTGGGCCTTGTGCGGGTCTCCTCCTGGGCAGTGGGATTACCTTAATTGCTCTGAGTGTCCTCCAGTTGCAGGAGGTTGATCCCCTCCTGGGTTTTCTTGATGTGCTTTTGTGCCCCTTCCCATTTCAGTCCAAAGGTAAACATTAATTTATATCGGATGCCCCTACGGGCCACCTCCCTCACCACCACTGGGCCCATCTGCCGTCTCTTAATTAGTGCACTTGCTGCCAAATCCCAGTACAAACAAATTGTCGAGCCTTGATATTGCACTAGTTTGATTGCCCTTGCAGCCCTCAATACTGCCTCTTTCTGCGCATAACAGGGGAAGGCCACCAGAACGTCTCTCAGCCTTCTTCATGTGGCCTTAGGCGTTATTCCTGTGATATGGATCCTGTCAATTTCTTCTGGGGTCGCATTCCCCAGAATGTCTGCAAAGATCTTCCTGGCCTCCCCCCAAAGGTTCTTGTCTGTGATAGTCTCTGGTAGGTTTTTTATCCACATATTGATCCTCCTTGATCTGTTCTCCATATCCTCCATCTGGAATTCTAAGTTGTTCGTGGCCACATTCATGCACTCTATAGCCTCGCCTTGTGCTGTTGTGTGCTTGTCCACCTCATGAGGCCCCTTCTGAAGAGGTCCGTCCTTTCCCCCAACTGGCCTACCCCCTGCCTAATTTCTGCCAAAGCCATGTTAAAGTCCTTTCTCATCAGTTGGAATTGTTCCTGGAAGATCTTTGTGAGTCAGGTTTGGAGGTTCATTAAGTCGTCGTAGAGGAGCAGCCGTGAGAGAGTCTGTCCCCATGGCCCCCGTCTGGTCCTTTTGTGCCTCCATGTCCATGGCCGTTTTCAGGGACCCTCTTGCTTCACTCAGTGTGGCCCATAGGGTGGGGATGGTACCTCTCATGTCCCCCGCCCGGTGCCTGCTTCGAGGCCTTCGTTTTAAACTGACATCCGTTCTGATCCTCCCTGCCCAAACCTCGTGTGGCCTTATCTTGTGTAGGGTCCTCGGGGGATGCTGCTCTGGCAATTGAGTTCCTTCCTTCTGTCGCTGCCTGCACTCTGATCTCACTCCCACTGGTTCTGGAGCCTGCTAGAGGGGTGCCTGTCCCATGATCTGTGCTGTGCTGCTCTTCTCACTCCTTCGCACAGTTCATGCCTCATTCCCCTTCCTGCTCTGCTGATTTTGGGGCTTCCAAGATGCGCTACAGGCCGTTGGTCTCCTGAATTGCTGAAGCCTCTGGCAGGGTCCCTTGGTTCATCCCCCTGGCCCCGTGGCCTGCCTGTCCCCTACTCCAATCCTCCTTAACTGCCTAGTTCCTTTCCCTATAAAAGCAGCACCAGGGGGCCCATTAACATAGCATTCTGGCTCTCTTCCTCCTTCCTTCCTCCTTGGGGCCCCTGCCCTTCACCTGGATCCCGCTTGGAATTCAGAGTGCCGCTGCCTTGTCTCTACGTGCTGTTTTGCTGGGTGGTGGGGTGTCTCATGGGGGTTTTTCAGAGTTCCGCCAACCCCCACCCCCTCAGCTGACATTTGAATCTGGCCTCTGGCCCCCCCTTCATCACTCCTCCCTCTCCGATATATGCTGCCTGGGCCAGGTGGAAATGGCGCTCCTGTCTGTTGCCACGTTAGTGCAAGGTATGAGGCCTCATCCCCATCAGTGCCCACATGTAGGGGGACCCTTCTGGGCTGTCATGTTGGTAAATCTGAGGATTTTTCCCCTTAATGTCTGTGTTGAGGTTGGAAGCTGCCACCCAATGTCTTTACTCGGCCAGGGCTTCTCAACCTTTCTCCATGCCGGTCCAGCCCCCAATGGAGTGCTGCTACCCCGATCATCACCTGGTCATACTCGGGCGGGCTATGCTTCTCCTTTGGCATTGTCTGTGGCTCACTGAGCTTGCCCTGGCCGCCGCTCCTACTCACCTGCAGGGGGCCATCAGGCAGCCCTGGGTCTACCTGGTGGGTCGCTGCACTGGTGCTACTCACATGGAGGCCCTGGCTGCCCAAGCTGGGCCTGCATTAGGCGCTTCTCCCAGTGCCCCACCCATGGGTAAGGCACTCCTCTTCTCCTTCTGCTGGTGTGCCACACCCACCACACAGCCAGCTCACCAGAGGGTTGTCACTGCAGGAGACCCAAGTGCCCACTTGCCCGCTTCCTTTCTCTCCTCTGCGAGATCATCGGCAGACCTCGCTGTTCCCGCCCGCTCCATCACTCTTGCTGGAAATCTGGTCTCTCGTTCCTGGACCACTCACTTGAGTTTTCCCAGTGCTACACCCAGTTTTTTGGGTCCTGGTTGGGGCTCCTTGCGGCTCTGGGGTGGTGGAGAGCCGTGAAATTGCACCGGGTTTCGGCTGCGGCTGCTGACACATCTTTCTGGTGTCGGTGGCCATCTTGGAAAAATGACTTGGTTTTATACGCCAGACAACACTGCTAGTTCCGCTGCATGATCTTTGTCCAGACCATAAAATCAAATCCAGGCAGTTAGATAAACATCCTGGTCACCATGGATTCATTTAATAGGCACTACCTTGCTGGGGTTGTGATTGCAGAATGCTAACTACTCGAATCAGGAAGGGGCAACATTGATTCACCCATAATCTACATGTGCATATGTTAAACCTTTGCAAATGTCCCCTGGGCCAGCATCTCAGTATCCTCAGCAGCCTGAAATCCTGGGTCCAACCATAATTTTTGGTATTTCCACCTCTACCTGCATGAGGTTGATGTATTTAGTGTCCATGTATTCAAGAAGTACAGATTTGGACATGAATGAATTAAGTGTCCCAGCATTCCACAGGTGTAGCCTTGTTCTGTTGGTCACTCTGGCAGACTGAGGCCCGGTTTTCCTGTCTCTGCTGTAGGAGCTTTGTTCAGCCTAGTGGACACTGAATGGGCAGGATGATCCTCACAGGTTTTCCAGGGTTTCTCTACTATGATTCTCTTTCCAACTTGTGTGACAAGGTCAGTATTGTGGAGATAGGGACTCTGCTCATCCTGAGGTGGGGGACTACCAGAGTGAAGACTTTTCCATTCCTGCCCCAGAGGAGGTAGATGGCAGCTGAGAGGGCCCCAGTTACTATGACTGCCCCAAATGCCTTATGTTTCTTGCCACTACTACTTTGGAACACCAAGTACCTGTTTACAAACATGCTGCCCAGTATCTTTCTCTTTCTTGTAGATGCATAAAAGAGGCAGCCGAGGTCTGAGCAGAACACCCACAAAAGAGCAACCCACCTGTACCTCATGTTAAAGGACTCCAGTCATCCAGTGATGGGACGAACAAGGAAAGAGAGCGATGACGAATGAAGCAATGGAGAGCCAAAGGAGCCACCAAGGATGTCGCACATTGCTCACCAACATTGACACATGCAGTGTGCTAACAGAATCGCTGGACATGACACAAACAATACAACCTGGAATTGCTCAAGACTTCCACTGCAAATCAAGTACAATTACTTGCCCTCTTTTCAGTTCACTGCAACACGGCCCCCTAATATGATCTGGGATACTCTGCAATGCGGTCTGGTATTGATACAGCATGGCAGAACCTAGTCCCCTATTTGCACCTACTGAATGTTGTAACAAATCCTGGGAAGAGAAGACAGCTCCAGATTGATCAGGGGCAGAAGTCCAATGGGAGAAGAAGTGGGGAGCAGAAGAGGGACAGGAAGCAAGAAGGTGGGGTTTGTTTGGGTGAGGTTAGAGGAGGAGATGGTGGCATATCAAGAAACCAGAAGGAGGAAGAACAGTGCACTGGAGTGTAGAGGCATTTGAAAGAAACAGTGAGGTATTGGTTGGTGAGAACAAGTGGTACTGTATGGTTGAATTAGCTTATAAGATAAGTGAGTGAGAGTGTAAGAAAGAGTATATAGAGTGAGCGATAACTGCTTGACAGAGTGAATGGTCTGTCACTGAGTAAAAGGTGGCATGTAGCAGTGGAGTGTAGGAGTAGTAGTGTGGCTGAGGGAATAGAAGTGTGGGGGCATGCCTAGTAGTGTACAGGAAGGAGTAGTATTGGGGATGAAGGAGTAGTAGTCTGGAGGAGAAAACAGTAGTGTGAATGAGGGTTAGTAGTGTGGAGAGAAAGGAAATAATAGTGGTTTTGAAAAAGAGTAGTGGTTTGGAGAGGAGAAAATGATAAGACCGAGAAAGTAGGATGGAGTAACATTGGACGGTGGAGGTCAGAGTTAGAAGGAGAGTGAGAGACACTGGAGGGTAAGACAGAGGAAGTATTGGGAGAGAAGGATGGGCAAAATTGGAAGGAGGAGAATAGTGAGAGGAGGGTGAGCAACAGGGAAGGGAACATTAGCACATAAAACAAAGGAGAAGAAGTGGGGCTTGATTGTCTTTAAGGCACAAGCCTACAATCATTTTAGAAGTAATATCTTTGCTAGTGTAGGCCCAGAATAGGACGTCCCTGAGGGAGCTTATATAGGTATGGTTGTTGCCTTTAGGACCTCATTGGTAGAAAGATAGAACATTGATTCCCCCACGGGTCACTAGTTTCTATATATTAACCTGGACAATAGGGACACCTTGGCTAGGGAAGAAAATGCTTCAACTAGATGGGAGAGTGACTGACAGCCCTTGCGCCTTGCATAATAATTAAATGCAAAACCCATAACCTATCTCTAGGAGTTGAAGTGTTCTTTTGACCATCTATGGTACCTCCTTGATTCACCTTATTCAACCTTCAATTTTGTCTCCCATATAACACTCTGATCCAAACGCCTCCAGACTCTACTTCCAACTTCCAGACTTCTCTCAGGGGTCAAGTCCTAACAATAAAAGTGGGGGTACTCATTAACGTACCAATTGAATGTAGCATCACCAGAAAATCAGCACTGTAGACCAAAATACTTCCTCCAAATCCCCAATCTGCCAGATGAACTGGTGGCCTTTTCTCTTATAGTTCCCCCTCCCCTTTGATGGTGCTATTCTGTGATTGAGCCATGAGTTGATAGTTATATTGATTGGAATGGAGCTGACGTGAGGTTACATAAAGGCCTATCGCCATCTTGGATTTCAGTGAGGCCATGGAAAGCTTGTGAATCCCGGCTGCCTTTGACTATGTAAATCTAGGTCCCTCTGCACTCTCAGCCTGTGAGTTTGGAGTATGAAAATGTTATGCTAAGTGGGGACACTGCCTGATTTCTTTAAAATGTTTTTATTTTGTGTGATTCCCACGACCGTAGGGAAGTTGAGGGATGAGGGTTTGTTTACCTTTTCATTCACGTAGTCTGCACAAATCAGTACTTTTGATTGTTTTGATGAAAATGTTCAATAGCAATACTACTGTGGGCTGCAGAAGTGTGAGGTCGCACTGTGAATTGTTTCCCTCGCCCTCGGTGCACATATTTCTGATCCCTGGAATGCTTGTGCGGCAGAGAGTCAATCAATTGTTTAATGTTCTGGTATAATTTTGTAACTGCAAAACTTCCATGGGCTGTGTAAGTGTGAATCACACTGTGAATTGTTTTTCTCGTGCTGAGGGAAAAATGTATTTGCTTAATTTTCAGGTCCTTTGAATTGTTGCAGCATTATTCTATGCTGGGTGTTTGTCTCTTGCTAGGGGCTCAAAGGGTTCTCCTGGTATGTCAACTTCACGAGGAGTCTCCTAAAGGGTCTGTGCCTCCCCTTTTTTTGTGGTTGTCTCTGGCATGGGTGGGCATGGTGGGGGTGTGAAAGGCCCTCTTTGTACCCTTGTATATTATACTAGTGTACAGGTCCGTGTATGCAGTCCAACATGCAGGTTTTCATTAACACAATACGACCACTATATATCCTAAGCCTACAGCTCCCTCTAGTGCTGACAATAGGCAAAGCTGTTCGAATTGGAATCATCTCTATCTATCCTAAGGCAACAGCTCCCTCTAGCGGTGACAACAGGCAAAGCTACTGCATCACACAAACTTACAGGGACAAACATACATCTGGCCTTTTATTATATTGTTATATTTTTGTATGCTTGCTAGGGCGTAGGTGGTACTGGAACTCCACATGACGTGGTTATGGATGTCTGTCAGGAGGAAAGAATGTGAATGATATGGGACTGCCTCTTAAGTGGTCTTGGGTGTCTGTTGGAGGGTCAAGGATGTGAACACCACTGTATCTGCCCTTTAGAGAGTCTTGGATGTCTGTCATAGGGGTAAGGTAGGGAGTTCTCCTGTGACAGCCCCTTGCCTTACAGTGGAGCTCGGTTGTGGTGATCTGGGGAGCCCTGTATACCTCTTGGAGGTCCAGCATCCATGTGTTTGGGGCAGCCTCTCGCCCTTTTGTCTGCCATATGTCAATTCAGAATGTCAAGCAAGGGACCCCAGCACACAGGTAAATAGCAAACACACCACCAATGTGTGCATTTTGGTAACCTGAAAATACAACGCTTGTGCAAAATCAATCTGAACGTTTAGCTCAAATCCAGACTGAACTGGAATTAGCGGAACAAAAATTGAAAAAGAGCCAAAGGTTTGAGGCAGAATCTGGAGATTACATTAAAAAGCTGAAAGAGGACTTGATTCTCCAACAGCAGAATAATGCAGATCAAGAGACCCAATTAGAGGCATTGAAAGAGGAGTGTAGAGAAAAGGTTGACTCTTTGCAAGAGAGTCACCAGAAGTTAAATCAACAAATAAAATATAATAGGGTCTGCACAGAGGAGATAGTTAATCTACAAGATCAGATATAGAAATTGGAAGAGGAAAATCATAAATTAATTATGAGAGACCTCCACTCTCAATAAGAATTTGATGAGGAGCGCCAGAAATTAGGTGCCATAACATAACAAAAAGATGACCTGGCTGAACAAAGGGGCACCCTGTATCAGGAGAAAGAGGCCCCATACCAGGAAATGTGCAGTTTAAAAATCAATCTGGAGAAAAAGGAGTCAGACCTTCAGGTACTGACTGGTATAAAAGAAGAATGCAATAAAATAATGGGACATAGGAGACAAATGGAACTTGAGTTAAAGCAGGCCTTATAGGCTCTAAATGGGCAGAAAAAGGAGGTTCACCTCCTGCAACAGAAATGGTCTCATTGTTCCCAAACCATACAGGAAGCGCAGAGAGACAATGAGGCCCTCTGTGAGGAGAAAGAGGGGCTAAACCAGCAGATGGCAGCTCAAGAGCGGGTCATAGAGGCCAGTAAAGCCTTGATAGCTGAGCAAAAGGCTCAGATCTTTGCTTATTATCAAGAAATAGGGACTAAAAAAGAGAAACTAGCGAGCTTGGAGAAAGAGGGTGCTAGATTTAATAAAAACTGGAGGGACCCCAAACAGGTAGAGAGGGACAGGGTAACCCCTGATCATAGTATGATGGCTTCTGTACTAAGGGACTCAAACCCATTTAATGCATTGAACACTGCTGACTTGCTGTCTACTGGTGCGCATGGACCAGAAACCCTGGCAGAATTCAATAGGTTTAGTAAGATGGATCTGATAGGTCAGTGCACCCCAGAAATAGATGGAGATCCAGAAATCGATTAAGGCTGATGTCTCTGTCAAGGAAGTCTCCTATGAGGGGAGAGCCTGGGAATTAAATCCACAGAAATACTACCTTCCAAGGATCCAATCGGTTCAATTTGATGAAAAACCGAATGAAATTAGGCCAAAAAAGAGCATTCTGAAGACCTCCACCCAATTAGGGCAGTGGGGGGGGGGGCTACTCTGCCAACTATGGAAGCATGGAGGAGTCAGAAGACTACTCTCCTGTGTGCCACAGGAGTGAAGAAACTAGGTCCCACCATTCTGCGAGCCCCTCTTAAGCTCACAGCATCAGGGAGCGGCTAGAATATCAGGAGGGGTCCTCCAACAGTAGCGCCTCTGAGTCTGAGGGGGAGGGGACTCGGGTGACTAGGCCAAAGAAGGCAAATAAACTAAGAAAGTTATGGCAAAACACCCCATTAGGCAGATTAAGGTCATTAGGAGTTTCATAACATCATACCACAAAAACGCCAAATATTCTGTCTGGAAACATTTGGAACTTTACGAGCAAAGATGGACACTTTTCACCTTAAAGTCTACCAGAACTGCATAGAGTATGTTAAATGGACGTTCTCTCCAGAGCACTCCAGCTTCTTTGCTGGACTGGAGGAACAGAACCATCCAAGATGGTCCACCTACAGGGCGGCCATCTTGAAACACTTTTCTGCCCACAGAAACCCCGAAGAGGCTCGTAAAGCGGCCTACAATTTGCAGTGCTGGGAAGATCAGGCCCCATGAGAATTTGTGCAGGAACTAAAATGCGCCTTTGCATAAACCCCTAGGGGGGTGCGCACAGATAGCAGGTAGTTCATAACTACCTTCATTCATGCACCCCCAAAGTATATTATGACCCAGCTGGTGAGGAATTTCCACAATAAAAGATCTCTGGACTGGGTCATAGAGCAGGCGACCCACATTTATGAAGTCAAAAAACCTGCAGAAAACAAAAATCAGACTTAAAATCACAAGCCAGACAAAATCCCTGCTACTGCTAAGGTAGAGGAGGTGAAGCTTGCCCCCATTTTAGACCTAGAAATGGGGGAGCCCAAAAAATACACCAACACCAAATCAGCAAAACCAGAGCCCAAGAAGGCCTTCAGGCCAATCACAAACAGGTGGCAGTGAGGGAGGTAATCCCACTAATGGGACCCCTAATTCTCCTGAGTATATCATTCCCAGGTACAAGGGCAACCAGCTTATCTGGGGGAATGTATGGACTCCTCCCGCCTAAGGGTGGGGGTCCTGCCAGGTAAGTACTTCCCCTGGAAACTTCCCTCCTAAATTCCTGCAGGAGGCCAGTAATCCCCCAAATCCAGGGTTAAGTTTCTTTCCACAGTACCCTCAAAACCCCAACCTGCAGGGCAACTCTCCTTTCTTGCCCTGGTTTCTGGAGCCCAGACAACCCAATCAGGGAGAGGGGAGGCTTAGGGGGGAAGGGGTACCAAAATCCACCATCTCCAGGGTACTACGGGAGAAGGGAAAGTTACCCTTCCCGTGAACAACTCAGGTATGAGCAAAGACTCCTGTACCAGCTGGAACGGGTGTCCCAACTGGAGCGCCAGGTCCAGAACCTTACCCAGGATCTGGGTCACATGTTGAGGGCTCAACAGACGCCTCAGATGAACATGGCGGTTCAGAACCCCATCAACCAAGGGTCTGGCACCCCAGAACAGTGACAGAGAGAAAACCCATCAACTCACCGGTTCCAGAGGAGTAGGCGCAGGGGAAAGGGGTGTGTAAAGCCCTAAAGGAAGCGTCCTGCCTCACCCATGAAAAGCCCCTGGAAACCCTGGAACCGGAACAAAAATCTCCCGACACTGAAAATCTGCAACCCAGGGAACAGAGGGTGGGTAGGAGAAATAAAGACCTTAAAAAGGCCCATTCTGTGGAGGAAGTTTGTGTCCTCCAGTTTGAAGGGGAGGAATCCTCTTCTCCTTCAGGGACATGGGACCTCCTACCAAAGAAAAATGGGTCCCAAGAGATCTAAATGAAGATTGGGTGGATGTGGGGACTGGTTCAGAATCGCCCATCCTTGAACCCCCGGAATGAGCATCCAGAGAATCAAATATTAAAAGAGGATTCCCATACTTCCCAAATCAATTCTGGTGACTGCTTTCAAAAGGGGATGGGGGGGGGGAGCAGCCCAGAATCAGAAAAGAAGGAGCCCAAAACTCCCCAAATATCAGAATGTCAAATTTTGCATTCAGATTCCCAAACTCCAACACAGAATTATGCCCAAACTACCTGTGTCGGAGTCGAAAATAAAGAAATTGACCACCCAGATTGCCTGGAATGCCCATTTCCTTTTCCCATTAGAGGAGAAAAAGGGTAGATTTTATGCCCCGGTCCAAGTGCAAGGGCAATGTACATTTTCAGCTCTGGTGGACACTGGATCCCAAGCCAGTCTTCTGTCAAAAAGGGCCTTTGATCAGCTAAATTCAGGAAGGGGAGAGAGATACCAGATCCCTCTCACCCCTCTTCCTGGACAACTCCAGAACTTCAACGGGAATGAAATTCCAGTCGAGGGGAGAGCGGATTTGGAAATAAAAATTGGGTGACACAAAGTGAAACACCTGGTCATAGTCATGACTCAAGAGGGCACACCCTGTCTACTAGGGAATGACATCCTGCGCAGGTTGTCCCCCCTAATAGACTTTTTGAACAAGGTGCTCTGGACTCAGACTAACAGGCCAATAAAATTAAAACAGAGTGTCAACCACGTTAGTTTAAATGGCACATGCCACATGGTTGAACAAAAACCTGATCATATTGAGTTTAATTTCCAGAACAATCAAATACCTGACGTGACAGTAATTGCTGTAGGACAACAGACTGGTGATGTGAACTCCTCTCCATTCCTGAAAATCAACCTTCCTTCCAGTCTCAAGTGGCATTCCACATTCGAAGGAAATACTTTGAAATTTTATACTGATTCACAATCTGAAAATCCCAATTCTATAGTCAAAAGTGATGAGAAACCAGCTCAAAGTTTAGCTGACATTCAGAAATTTAGAGAACAGTTGTTCATCCCTATTCAGTTAAATGAGGGGAAGAAGTCTGTTCTCACCCGAGTGTACGTCAACAACAGTAAGAGCTTCATCAGCGAAGCCACTTTCAGGCAGCTCCCAAAAGATCCAGCCGTTCCCACATTTAAATTGATCGATAATTGGGAAATGGGCCTGGAAACTCCCGATTCCAAACATCTCCTGCGTAGCATGTGCATGCTCAAAATTTATATAGGTAAAAGCGCAGAACATAATTGTTGGGTCGTGCGAGATGTCCCTGCTACATTCTATTTAGGCAGTGACATTCTCAATCGTTTTGCCATTAATTTGGACCTGATAAATTACAAAGCCTGGTCCTGACTAGGGGGCAAGCCCATGGACTTTGATGATTCAGAAAAAGCATTTCGGTCAGCCCAGCTGCTGCCGTATGCAGTTGAAGTTCAAATTGGGGAGGAGGACACCATCCCAGGATGGACACGACTATTCCCACTTGAACTAAAAATTAAACGAGGACAGAAACTGCAAAATCCTGACACATATGTACACATCAATGCCCATCTCCAACAGCAAAGTTTGGGGTTAAACTCAACTCCATTAGTCCATGTAGAACACAACACCATTCCACTCGTGATGGATAACAGCGACACTAGGAGTATCACTCTGGGCGTAGGTACCATTATTGGAATGGTGGTTGATGACCGGCATTTTTCCATGGATCTAGGTAATGAACTGATAGGACCAATCCCCAATGATTGTTTTGACAATGATAGTGACAATGACCTACTAGCAGACAGGATCTTCACCTGGCAAGGGGGGAATTTCCTGGTGTACTCTTCCGGCCCTTACAGTGAGGAAGAGGTGACCTGTGAAATCAGGCAGGATGAGGTGATCTTCCAGGTCCACAATGACAGCCTCCCCTACCTGAAACCCTCTGTCGAGGTCAATACTCTAACCATTTACCTCTCCACCCAGCTGGAGCAGGCCTCTGAGATAGTAAAACCGGGAGTCTTTCCAGCCTTTCGGCAAATGGTTGAAGAGCGAGTCAACCTAGCTGATGCCTGTGAGACTCCGGAGCAAAAGCAAAAGTTGAAACAGGTGTTCTTAGATTTTCAAGATCTCTTTGCAGTGAACTCATATGACTGTGGTTGCACCGAAATCCACACCACAACAATTCCAACGGACCCTGGAATGACTCCAGTGTTTGTGAAGCAATACCACTTGCCTCTCGCATCCATGGAGTCCCTGACGGAAATCATCAAAAACCTTGAGTCCCGTGGGATTATTCGTCCAGTCAACAGCACCTTTAATAATCCGGTGGTGGGGATTTTAAAACCGAACGGCCAGTGGAGACTATGTGCTGACCTTAGGGAGCTAAACAAAACGGGTCCCCATGGATTCTCCCATACATGGCCCAGATCCAGGGGTCAAAGGTATACACTGCCATTGATCTGACCAATGGGTACTGGACCTAGCCTGTCAGTAGGGAGGACCAATACAAGCTGGACTTTACCTTCGGGGGACAGCAGTTGTTAAGACGGATTTCTGAACTCTGACCTGGAGGGGCAGAGGTTCAGAAGGCCAACCTAGTTTCTTGGAACAGGGTAACCTCTGGACAAGCCATACCAATCAGGGTAGCTATGGCGGGCGGTCAAGACTAAGGGCCTCATCATGAGTTAAATCCGGCGGTCGCGCTATTACCGCCGGATTTAAGGATCCACCAAATCAGGGCTTCGGCGGATTTCTCCCCAGCTCCGAGCTGGGGGAAATCCGCCGAAAATTTGTGCCATTACCGCCGGTGGGAAATCCGCCGGCGGTAATAGCGCATCTTTTTCCCATTGGGCCCAATGGGGAATGAGGAATTCCCGAATGGGCCCAATGAGGAATGGGCAATATCCCTTCTGCCAAACCCGTGATCCGGCGCTAATAGCGCCGGCGTTACCGCCCAACTCGTGATGAGGCCCTAAGTCTCAAGAGGGGTGAGGGTAACTGAAAGACCTCAATGAGCACACAAAGCAAGGACACTTACAAATTACTCCAGACAGGTGTTATATTAAAAATATAGACACATTTATTACAAGACCTTTGTAACATAGACCATAGTAAAGAATCACAGTAACACTAGATTAAACCAATACATCACAATCCATACAATATATAAACAAGACCGATGGGGTCTAAGGGGTTAAAAGCATAAAATATGTAGACCACCAAATGGGGAGGAAAACAGGCAGTGCAAGTAATCTTTAGACCCAGTTCAACACCAAGAATACACCTAACTAAGAGGCAGTCCAAACCCTATGAAGAAAGGAGCCTTATGCTCAATAGTACATGCACGAGCTTGTGCCAATGGACAAAATAGGGTCTCTTCAAGGGTCTCTAGCAGCTCAGGAAGGTAGATAAGGCGATGAAGAACAAGTTTCCACTATTCAAGCAGGACCTCCACTTGAGGGCAGAGGCAGTTTTAGAGTGTGGGATGGAGTTGCTAGTTCACAATAGCTGTGGAAAGGAAAGGGGCCCTCAGAGGCCACTTTGTGCGTAAAAATGGGCTGCTGTGCTAGGGGCCAACAGATGGGGTAAGAACTACTCACTGGTCCCCGACGCAGGCAGACCCAAACTTAGCCAGTACAGTCCACTTCGCTGGCAGGTTCAAATGCGACAATCAGGACGTCTCGACACTGTGTAGTTTCCGAGATACAGTGAGGATTCCCAAGCGGGACAGTGGTAATTTCTCCACTCTGGGTGGAGGAATCAGCCCAATTCCACTGTAGCAGGCTTCAGGGTCAAGGGGGTCACAAATGCAGTGAACTTGCACAGGTCGTTGCCACAGCAGGGCAACACGGTAACCGCGTTTACTCCGGTCCGGGCGCACTCGTCTCACTTCAGACCTGGGAATGCCAAGTGTACGAAATTCGGTGTGAGGGTGCTGTGGATACAGAGCAAGCAGTATACCAAGTTTCCTGGGCCTCCTCAAAACAGCGGCGGTAACAGAGAAAACATTCTGTGTAAACTGGCCAGCCCACTGGTTGGCCCAGGGACACTTCTGAAGAGGTTTACTTGCAGGGTTTGATGAAGATGCCGAGAATAGTTGATCCCACTATTCCACTGGGTCGGAGCGTCTTCGCAGACCTTCTAGGACGATCAAATGCAGAGGTGTCCCAGAAGACGACAGCGGGCTCAGGGTGCCAAACCTTCCAGCGGATCAACAGCAGTTCCTCGACTCGGCTTCTTGTTGCAGGATACTTGGCTCCTGATCCTTTGTTCGTGTGAACTCAGGAGATCGACCTGGTAGTGGTGCTTTCAGCCTCCTCTTATCGAAAGTTCCCTTTGCGCCAAAACGGAGAGGACCCAATGGGAGATCTGCTCACAAACACTCACTCCATACGTGGACCAATCACGGACCACTGTGGTCCCAGGCATTCAGGACTCTCCAGACTCTCTGGCACCCAGGATGTGTATTGGGAACATACATCCCAGTCTACATCCTGGAGGCACACACACAAGGTATGCAGAAGCTTGCGAAAGCATTGGGTTTCGCAGGAAAGTGCATCAGCAAATAAGGACTGACCTGGGTCGACTCGACCTGGGGAAGGTGAAGGGGCAAGATGGCCAAACGACAGGACGAAGAACCTCGTGGCATGGCCATTTTGGTGCCAGGCCACCTATTCGTGCCAAACGTGGTAAGCGCGGTTAACATGGAAGGAAAGGGTTAAAAATATGAGAAAACGATAGCTGCCACCAGTCCTGTCCGTGACACATCTGCACAGTTCAGAAAAAGTCCAGTGAGAGTTTCTAGGGCCTTTGGAATGACTAGAGACCCAAGTGTACTGTAAGGTAGGTTACATTGCACACTTGTTACATGTTGCACAAAAGTTGCAACATGAGGAATGGACTAAGGGAAACAAAGTCTCCCAGTACTGACTGCCTTAGGGGCATGTCAGTTTCCCCATAAAAAGTGAGTGAAAGCCCAGAGGAGTGCAGCTGAGTGCTTTGCTTCTCTGGCAAAGTTTAGTTCAGGGTGTTACAACAGCTGCAAAAAGTTTGGGGGTTGACACATGGAGGAAAAATTACTTTCAATTATGAAATCCTTCCTAACACTCGCCCTTCCCAGACTAAATACAGGGGGAACTAATCCACCCCTGGATGAGTTTCTTGTTCAGGTCGGTTAAACATTCTGGACAACCCATCAGCATTGCTATTTTAGACATCTGGCTATGCTCAATAGTGAAGTCAAAGCCTTGCAGACTTATGGATCACCTAAGCAACTTTGGATTCTCTCCCTTCATGTTCATTAGCCACTTTAAGGGCTTACGGTCAGTTTGCACAGTGAAGTGGGTCCCATAGAGGTTGGGCCTCAGCTTCCTAAGGGCCCACACAATATTCTTTCTCTACGGTGGACCATCTGAGCTCTCTGTCCATAAACTGGCAACTAATTAAGCCAATAGGGTGTTCCTTACCCTTCTCATCTACTTGTGATAGTACAGCTCCTATCCCAGTGTCAGAGGCATCTGTCTGCACAACAAAAGGTCTTTGGTAATCAGGGGCCCTGAGGACAGGGGCCTGGCACAAGGAGTCTTTTAAGCCATTGAAAGCCTTCTTACACTCTTCAGTCCAAGTTACCTTCTTGGGTTTCTTTGGAGCAGTGAGAGCAGTCAGAGGGGCAGCTATGGTGCCATAGTCTGCCATGAAATGTCTGTAGTACCCAGTGAGTCCTAAGAAGGCTCTCACTTGGGTCTGTGTAGTGGGGGTAGGCCAGTCTTGTACTGTGTGACCTTTACTGGGTAGATGCTGTATCCTCCCTCTACCAACGTCATGTCCAAGGTAAACCACTGAGCCTTGTCCAATCTGGTACTTACTGACCTTTATGGTCAAGTGGGCCTTCTGACGAGCCTGTAACATGATCCCAAGGTGTTTCACATGGTCTTCCTAGGTGGCACTCAAAACGGCTATATCATCCAGATATGCAAGACAGAATTCATCCAACCCATTCAACAGATGATTCACAAACCTCTGGAAAGTGGCAGGTGCATTCTTCAACCCAAAAGGCATTACCCTGAACTGGTAAAGGCCCTCTGGAGTTGAGAAAGCTGTCTTCTCCTTGATATGTTCTCAAGGGCTATTTGCCAATAGCCTGCAGTGAGGTCAAACGTGCTGAGGTACTTGGAGGCGCCCATGGTATCCACCAGCTCATCTTTTCTAGGCAAGGGGTGTGCATCTGTCTTGGTGACAGCATTCAGAGCCCTGTAATCCACACAGATACTCAATTCAGAAGTACCTGCTTTTGGAACCAAAACCACAGGGCTGGACCAAGGACTACTAGGTAGTTCAATCACCCCAAGATCCAACATTTTGTTGACCTCTGTCTTAATGTAAGACCTTACTTTGTCTGACATTCTGTATCTCCTACTTTTGGTAGACACACTGTCTCCTGCTTCTATGTTATGTTTGCACCAAGGTGTCAAACCAGGGGACTGTGAAAACAGGGGGAGAAATTGCCTAAGCAAACTTTTCACCTCATCCTGCTGATCAGAAGTCAGGTGAGGGGCCACTCGGACACCCTCAATGGAGCTATCTGAAGGACTACTTTGGAATAGGTCAGGGAGAGGTTCAGACTCCTCTTCCTCAACATCTGAAGCCAATAGCAGTGCTTTGATTTCAACTCTTGGGATGAAAGCCTTCAGCCTATTTACAAGGAACACTTTGGAGCCTGTCCAGGCCTTCCCAGGTCCACTAAATAGTTGACCTCACCCAGTGACTCCACCACTGTGTAAGGGCCTGAACATTTATCCTGTAAAGCTGTAGGCCTTATGGGATTCATGATCAGGACTTTCTGACCAGGTGCGAAGTTGATGAGGGAAGCTTTCTGGTCATACAAATGTTTCAACAGAGCTTGTCCTGCCTTCAAATTGTCACTAGCCAGACCATCAGGAGTACCATCCTTTTTCTGAGCCCTAGCACATAGTCTACTACATTGGTAGTAATCAGGGGAGTGGCCATCTCCCATCTCTCCTTGACTATGGCTAAGGGTCCCCTTACAGGGTGACCAAACAGAAGTTCAAAGGGGCTGAAGCCAACACCCTCTTGCGGTACCTCTCTGTAGGCAAACAGTAAGCATGGTAATAGAAGATCCCATTTTCTTCTTTGAGGTTCTTCTAGAGCCCCAATCATACTTTTCAAGGTCCTGTTAAACCTTTCCACCAGACCATTGGTCTGGGGGTGGTATGCAAAAGAGAACTTATAGGTGACCCCACATTCCTTCCACATAGCCTGAATATACTTTGACATAAAGTTGCTGCCTCTGTCAGACACAACTTCTTTAGGGAAGCCAACCCTAGTAAAGATGCCAAGTAAAGCTTGTGCAACTGACTTGGCAGTCACCGTTTTTAATGGGATGGCCTCAGGATACCTGGTGGCATGGTCGACCAGCACCAGGATAAACCTATTGCCTGAGGATGTTTGGGGTCAAGGGGACCAACAATGTCGATCCCTACCCTCTAAAATGGTACCCCCACAACTGGGAGTGGTACCAACGGAGCTTGGATTGTTGAGCCACTCTTACCAGATAACTGGCAGGAGGCACAACTCCTGCAGTGACTTTCTACTTGCACCCCCATCTTGGGCCATTAGAAGTGCATGGATAACCTTTGCTTGGTCCTCTTAATACCAAGGTGACCAGCAAGGGGCACTTCATGTGCCAGCTGCAGGAGGAATGGTCTTACAGCAAGGGGAACCACCAACCTCCGATGGTCTCCTTCTGTAGACTCTGTAGGCTCACTATAAAGGAGCCCAACTTCCAGATAAATCCAATGCTTCCCAGGAGGTTCACCCTCAAGCTGGGAGCAGGCCTGTCTCCTTAGGCCTTCCAGAGATGGGCACTCACTTTGGCCTTTACTAAATTCTTCTATGTCAGGACCACCTTCTACTAACAAATCTTTTAGTTCAGGATGGTCATTGGGGTCGAAGGCTTCAGGCATCACCACCTCCTCGTCAGGTCCTGGTGATTGACCAACTACCTCCACCTCAGTGGTAGGTGAGTTAGGGGGAATATTTTCTTTCCCTCTTTTTGATTTTCGGACTTTAGCCTTGGGTTTCCCATTGGCTGGGGCAGGGCATTGGTCTTGGCCAGTGCTTCCCTTTTGAGACCTTGTGCAGGGTCTGTCAGCAGTGTCTCCCACAAGCCCTAAAGCTCTAAGATCATTGCCCAAAAAGACTTTTCCTGGGACACTCGTCTGAATGCTCACTGGAATCCTGACTGCTGTACCATTGATAGTAAGATTTACAGGTATTACTGGGAACATGAGAGGTGGGCCATCAGCCAACTTAGTGGGCATCAGAGGAGCTCTGGCAACTTCCTCTGGGTCTATCAAAGTAGAATCCACTACAGTTCGACTGCACCCACTATCCCTAAGACCTGGAGTATCTACTCCATTGATCAGCACACTGTCTTTAAAGTAGTGCTTGGTGTTATCTGGAATCATAGCATAAACCTCTGAGACTTTAGGCACACAGGAACCCAGGGAAACTAAAACTACCTCAGCTTCTATCCCACTGGGGAAGGAGTCTGAGGAGAAGGATGCTCCTGTAATCTCTTCTTCCTCATAGAAGGAGAAGGCTAGATTAGCAGAGTGGACCCCCAAGGTTTTGACCTTACATCTGGGATCCCCCTTCACGTGGTCAGTTGCTCCACAAGCAAAACAAGATCCGTTGGGTCTGTTTACATGGGGAGGCTTACTATAACCAGAGTTCTGTTTTGGAGGCTGACCTCCACTACCGTGTGAGTTCTCTTGTGTCTTACCCTTATTTTTCTTTTTGTGGCCCTTGTGGGAGGAAGATTTATTAGTTTCCACACCCTCCTTATCTTTGGACTTTTCCCTTCCTCCTGCTTACCAAGATGAGTCTTGTCCTTATGGGACACTCGATGTGATACCCATAAATCTGCTGCAATGGCAAGCTTCTTAGGATCTATCTCCTTTGAATCTGCCAAATGCTGCTTAAGATCAGGGGAAGAAGATGCAAAAATATGTTCCACCATGACAAGACTTATCATACCTTCAAAGGTAGAAACCATATAACCTTCAACCCAGCCAGTCAAGCTTTTTAAGGATTCAGTTACATAAGATACCCAAGTACCGCCTTCTTTCTTCTTGTACTCTCTGAATCTTTTTAATTATTGGGCAGGAGTCTTTCCAAACTTTAAGATGAGAGTCTGCTTCTACATTGCAAAATCTGCTCTCTCAGCTTTTGACATGTCAATAATGGCACTGCAGCCAGAATGGGGCACTCTGCTAAGTAACCAGGCAATTTTATCAGCATTGTCAACTTGTTGAACTTCACATGCATACTCAAATGTATTCAGCCAATCCATAATGTCATTATTTTCCTCATACACACTGAGCAGATCTTTTGGAAACCTTGGATGAGAGGAGGCCCCAGGCCCATGTCCAGGACCCTTGGGTCCATTGGCAACTTGAAGCTTGGCCAGTTCCAACTGGTGATCCCTGTCTTTTTGTTTTTCTGCCTGCTCTATTTTTAGTTTGGCCATATTGAACTCAAGCTCCTTCTGCCTAAACAGCAGCTCTTTCTTCTTGAATTCAAGTATGGTCTCCCCATCAGCACTGGCAGAGGAAACATTCGACATTACATCCTCCATGTCCTCATGGTTGCTGTGAATCAGTGCAGCGGCAGAACAATCAGTTCTACCAGTGAGAGCAGCCCAACCTCCTTCTGCACTGTCATCAGAATCTATAGCTCTAAACTGAGCTTCTTGCCAGTCCATGATTCTCTGGATCATTTCTACTTGTGTGCCTTGAGAGGAGGCACCTCTTTCAGCACACATCTTTCTTAATGTGTCAGATTTAGAAGCATTTAAAGTTAACAAGGTAGTTGTTTCCATACTGTTAGAGAGGACTATGGCCTTTTAAAAGTCATACTCCAACAATTCACTACGTGTCCTCATGAAATAACTTGAAATGCCTTCACTAGTGTGTAACACTGGATACCTTCAGTCCTATCCCACCGCTGCCACCAATTTGGTAAGACGGATTTCTGAACTCTGACCTGGAGGGGCAGAGGTTCAGAAGGCCAACATAGTTTCTTGGAACAGGGTAACCTCTGGACAAGCCAGACCAATCAGGGTAGCTATGGCAGGCGGTCAAGACTAAATCTCAAGAGGGGTGAGGGTGACTTAAAGACCTCAATGAGCACACAAAGCAAGGACACTTAGAAATTACTCCAGACAGGTTTTATATTAAAAATAGAGACACATTTATTAC
This sequence comes from Ambystoma mexicanum, assembly GCF_040938575.1. Lineage (NCBI taxonomy): Eukaryota > Metazoa > Chordata > Amphibia > Caudata > Ambystomatidae > Ambystoma > Ambystoma mexicanum. The sequence goes on from NC_090934.1 coordinate 1,339,927,772, forward strand.
AAGGCCTTTGTAACATAGACCATAGCAAAGAATCACAGTAACACTAGATTAAACCAATACATCACAATCCATAAAATATATATACAAGACCGATGGGGTCTAAGGGGTTAGATGGGGAGGAAAACAGGCAGTGCAAGCAATCTTTAGACCCAGTTCAACATCAAGAATACACCTAACTAAGAGGCAGTCCAAACCCTACGAAGAGAGGAGCCTTATGCTCTTCAAGGGTCTCTATCAGCTCAGGAAGGTGGATGAGGCAATGAAGAACAAGTTCCCACTATTCAAGCAGGACCTCCACTTGAGGGCAGAGGCAGTTTGAGAGTGCGGGATGGAGTCGCTATTTCGCAATAGCTTTGGAAAGGAAAGGGGCCGTCAGGGGCCTCTTTGTGCGTAAAAATGGGACGCTGCGCTAGGGGCCAACAGTTGGGTTAAGAACTACTCACCGGTCCCCGATGCAGGCAGACCCAAACTTCGCCAGTACAGTCCACTTCGCTGGCAGGTTCAAATGCGACAATCAGGACGTCTCGACTCTGTGTAGTTTCTGAGATACAGCGAGGATTCCCAAACGGGACAGTGACGATTTCTCCGCTCCAGGTGGAGGAATCAGCCTAATTCAACTGCAGCAGGCTTCAGGATCAAGGGGGTCACTAATGCTGCGAACTTGCACAGTCGTTGCCACAGCAGGGCAACTCGGTAACCGCGTTTACTCCGGTCCGGGCGCACTCGTCTCACTTCAGACCTGGGAATGCGAAGTGTACGAAATTCGGTGTGAGGGCGCCGTGGACAATGAGCAAGCAGTATACCAAGTTTCGAGGGCCTCCTTGAAACAGTAGCGGTAACAGAGCAAATGTCCCATGTAATCTGGTCAGCCCACTGGTTGGCCCAGGGACACTTCCGAAGTGGCTTACTTGCAGGGTATGATGAAGATGCCGAGCATAGTTGATCCCACTATTCCAATGGGTCGAAGCGTCTTCGCAGACCTTCTAGGACGATCAGATGCAGAAGGGTCCCACAGGACGACAGCGGGCTCAGGGTGCCAAACCTTCCAGCGGATCACCAGCGGTTCCTCGACTCGGCTTCTTGTTGCAGGATACTTGGCTTCTGATCCTTTGTTCGTGTGAACTCAGGAGATCGACCTGGTAGTGGTGCTTTCAGCCTCATCTTATCCAAAGTTCCCTTTGCGCCAAAACGGAGAGGACCCAATGGGAGATCTGCTCTCAAACACTCACTCCATATGTGGACCAATCACGGACCACTGTGGTCCCAGGCATTCAGGACACTCCAGACTCTCTGGCACCCAGGATGTGGATTGGGAACAGACATCCCATCCCACACCCTGGAGGCACACACACAAGGCATGCTGAAGCCCGCGAAAGCATTGGCTTTCGCGGGAAAGTGCATGACCAAATAAGGACTGACCCGGGTTGACGCGACCTGGGGAAGGTGAAGGGGTAAGATGGCCAAAGGACAGGACAAAGAACCTCATGGCATGGCCATTTTGGAGCTAGGCCACCTATTTGTGCCAAACGCAGTAAGCGTGGTTAAAATGGCAAGAAAGGGTTAAAAATATGAGAAAACGATAGCTGCCACCAGTCCTGTCCGTGACATATCTGCACAGTCCATAAAAAGTCCAGCAAGAGTTTCTAGGGCCTTTGGAATGACTAGAGACCCAAGTGTACTGTAAGGTAGGTTACATTGCACACTTGTTACATGTTGCACAAAAGTTGCAACATGAGGAATGGACTAAGGGAAACAAAGTCTCCCAGTCCTGACTGTCTTAAGGGCATGTCATTTTCCCCATAAAAAGTGAGCGAAAGCCCAGAGGAGTGCAGCTGAGGGCTGTGCTTCACTGGCAAAGTTTAGTTCAGGGTGTTACAACAACAGCAAAAAGTTTGGGGGTTGACACATGGAGGGAAAATTACATTCAAATATGCAATCTTTCCTAACAGCAGTAGATGTGGACCCGGACTCCCTTCGGATACATCAACTCCGGCAATGAATTCAACAGCTTCCAAAATAAGGCCATGCCCGACTTGGGTGAAAGGGGTAACCTGGCCTATGTGGATAATGTCCTGATAGCAAGCTCAACTGTGGAGGAACATATTGTGGAAACACACTATGTTCTGACCCAGTTCAGGGTTGCTGGAGCAAAACTGTCCTTTCAAAAGGCACAAGGGTGTAGGACCCGTGTCAACCTCTTGGGGCATGAGATAACTCCTGAGGGTCTCTGTCCCCAGGAAAAGAAAGTGGAAGCACTCCTAAAACTGAAAACCCCCACAACTCTGTGTGAGCTAAGAAGCCTCTTTGGACTGACTAATTATAGTAGGAAGTGCATTGAGGATTACGCAGAGGTCACAAGACCCCTGATCCGTCTGTTGAAGGGGGGGTCAAGTGGCAGTGGGGCCCAGAACAAGCCGAGGCAGTGAATCAACTCAAAATAAGCCTCTCACAAGCACCTTGTCTAGCTTACCCTGTCAAAAACAAGGTGTTCTTCTTGGAGACAGGGTTCTCAAATATATGCTTGACGGCAGTATTATATCAAAGCATGACACAGTAAATAAAGTCATCTCCTATGCAAGTAAGACGTTATCCTCTGTGGAGGAAAAATGCAATGATTATGAGAGGGCACTCCTGACAACGGCGTGGGCATTGAAGAACTACCGCCTGTTCATCCAAGGGGAACACATCATAGTGGAGACTCCACACCAGCCTTTGCAATACCTCCAAAGTGACAGAATCCGGGCGGAAAATGTGAGTAATTACAGAATTACTTCCTGGATTCTGTCAATGCAAGGCTTTCCTTTGGAGGTCACATATGGCCAAAACAAGGAGAGTCCCCTCGCGGAAAGTCTGGTTGACCTGCATGATTGTGCCAGAGAAAACTGTCTTGAGGATGAAAGTCTGAAAACCCAAGACAACATGGAGGCGTTCCTGAATTCCCGGCACAAAGTCTATGAAGAAGACAAGTGCAAGGGAATGCCCACGGTTTATGTGGACGGGTGCTCCTACCATGTTGACAACGGGGAAAAGGAACTGGTGGCCGGCGTTGGGAATGGCTGGGTAAATGATGCCCCACAACCCTCCGCTTGGTACAAAATTGGTCCCCATAGTAGTCAGGTGGCACAGTTGATGGCAGTGCTCCAGACCATCCTCACTGCCATCCAACACCAACTCCACAAACTGGTCATAATCACTGATTCAGATTATGTCCGGAACGGCTTTGTGGAGCACCTGGTTGATTGGAAAACCAGAGGCATGCTATGTGATAACAACAAACCACTTAAACATGGCAAGCTAATCCAAAATATTGAGTGGGATGAGCATCTATTGGAAGAAAATCAAGGGTCCTTCCAGAATAGAGGGGCCACACAATACTGGAAACGACCTAGCTGATCATCTGGCCAACACTGGAGCCATACAAGGGGATCTCCTTGAGCTCGAGTCCCTGTTGTTGGAAATCCAGGTCACTGCTATCACTAGGTCCGAGACAAATGCTCACAATGAACTCTCAACTGCCCAGTGGAGTAAGGAGACCCCAGATGCTGATTTACTCATGACACAAAAAGGGGATCCGATTATTGGAAAATGTTATGAACACATTGAGGACCTTGAGAACTTTCCCCTGACGGATACTGATTACATTCAGAAAGAGGACCTCAGAGTGTTGATGAAGTGTCCCAAAATGTTCAGAATCCAAGACGGTTTGTTGGTAAGGAGATCATATTTGGCTGTGACCAGTGGGTGGTCCCTACCTTATTCCAAAGCCTGATGCTTATTCACGCCCATGATGCGGCCACAGCCGTTCATTGGGGGTTTCACACTACTTTAGAAATCTTGTGTGAAGTTGCATACTGGCCACACATGGGGCAGGACCAAGACCAATACTTGAAGGGGTGTCTTGTGTGTGCACAATTTCAGCCAACTTCACTCACACACCGAGCTCTCCTCCAGAAGAGGTTGATGACACTGCCTTGGTCAGTTTTACAAACAGATTTCATTGGGCCCATGATTCGCTCCTCTCGGGGGAACAAGTAAATCTTAACCGTACCATGCTTGTTCACCATATGGGTGTAATGTCTCCCGGCCCCAAATTGCAAGGCAGAAACAGCAGCTGCCCTGATGATGAACCACATCTTCTTGCGTTTTGTCCTACCCCAAAGGCTTGAGTCAGACCAAGGTAGTCACTTCACCAGCGAAGTGATGACAAAGATGTGGGAGATAATAATAAATAAATAATAATATAATATAATAATAATCGCCCTCACACCGATACTTGGGGTAAAAAGGCAACTTCACATTGTATACCACTGTCCTCTAGTGGTGGATTTGAGAGGTACAATAAAACCATTGTGAGCATTCTAAAAAAGTTTGTGGCAGATTCTGGGCAAAGTTGGGACATCTGATTACTGCTTGTCCTGATGGCCATCAGATCTACACCTACTTCTGCAACCAAGATGTCTCCATTTGAGCTGATGAATGGACGAAGGATGGTGCTACCACAGCATCTGCTCCATAGAACACAAGAGCAAACACTGATAAACGCCTACACAACTCATGAGTATGTTGAGAACCTAAGAAAACACCTTCAACATGCTTTTGCGTACACTCAGCAGAACCTAGAAAAATATGCAGAAGGTATGAAGACTCAATATGATTTAAAAACAACCAAAAGGAATACCAAGTAGGAGACAGGGTCTACTTGTACAATTTCCAAAGGAATCAGACCAAAGAGCGTCCATTTCTACCAAGCTGGCGAGGACCTTTTGAAAATGTAGATAAAATTTCACCTGTCGCCTACAGAAGCTGCATCCCCAAAGGAGAACTGACAGAAGAGAAATGGGTCCATATTAATCAGCTAAAGAGTTGTCACCCTATGCATACATTGCACCAAATTGAGGAGCAAAGAGAAAACTAAATCAAGGGGACATCTGAAGCATAAGAACAAGAAAGAGATAGATTTATAGGAATAATTATTGAACAGGGAGTATTGTTCATAATTTGTCTTGTTATCTAAAATGCTGTCATTATTAATTGTATGTGTGTCCCACTTCTGTCAACCTTCTTGGAGGGCAGTTAGTGAGAAAATGTAGTAACCGGTTCTTTTTTTATAGATTCATACTGGTTGCACCCTTTAAAGACCAAGGAGGTCCTCCCTGGGGACGTGGAAAGGAGAAATCAAAGGAAATCTGGGGTTGTAGCTGAACACAATAATGGAAGATCCAAGAGAAAGCCGTTGGTGTTTCTCCATACTTCAATGAGAGACAACAGGAAGATCGTGGAGTACCGCTCCCTGATGATGGACTACACCTGATGGACTCTGTTTTGCCCACCTGATGAACCCTGTTTTGCCCCATTGATGAATCCCACTTTCACCTACTCTCCTTCGACAAGGAATGTCAGTAGAGATGAGGGGAATTTGTCAGATATATTTACCCACTCAGCAGTACTTCCCAACATCACTAAGCTGTGCATCTGCAGTCAACAGCAAAAATGGCTGCGCTGGCTCCTGTGGGCACCATGGCCTCAAAACTGTGCTCTGCCGCAACAAAGGATTGTCTGCACCACCTTGCCAAACACTAAATGGGTGAGTTGGAACAAGGATCACACCAAGAAAGGTGCCTTTGTGTGTTCTCGTGTGCACCCAAAAATAAGTAAATCAAAGCTGCCCTGCTCTACTGTTTGCAAAAAGTCCCCATTGAAAATTGGATATTTTACCTTGAAGCAAATGCTGCTCTGATGTTAGTTTTATCTGTTCTTCATCAAACTACTGTTAATAAGAAAAGAAGGTCCTGCCATGCCCATTCATACCCCATTGTGCTTCTGCAAAAGAAAGCATGACCCAGGATTGACATGCTTTGTCAAGCTAAATCTGAAAAAAGGCAGAAGAAACTTCACCTTTACCTGCATGGGAAACACTGTACTTTTTGAACTACAAAGTGTCAAGGATCAATAATTCAAAGAAATTCCAGCCCAGTGCGTCTGTGTTTCAAACAAACTGCTGCCTACCAGAAACTAACTATGGCTGCAAAAACAATATTGGAAAGGTAGATGGAAAAACCGAATTTGAAAGGAAAGTGCTAGCAGCTTGCAAAACATGTGTCAAAATGGGCCTTTACAAACTCAAGAAGAAAATGCCTGTTTTAAAAAGTACAATGTTGAATGAAAGCTTGTCCATGTCTAGCAATGTGAAAGGGGATTGTGCTGTGAAAATACATGTATGAGATGGTTTTATTCAGCAAGTTGTCTTCCAATTAGTGCAGTGGCTATATGGGGGGGAAAAACCCAAACAGGTCTGCTGGGAGGATGCTAGCAACAGAAGGACCTCCACAGTAGATCCTCGAACACACAAGTGATAATTACTAGGTTGGACAGACTGTTGTCTGTGCTCCAGCCTCTTTCAATAGAAGTTCTGGGACACCAAAGTGTGAAGTGAATAAGGGGCAATACACCTTCAATCAAGCTGGGAAAGCCCCATCCTTACACTGGAGGAAATGACAGTTGGTGGTAGCTGAAGAGAAGAAAATGGTCCAGAGAAGGTCAAAGGCCAGCCCATTTGTTTCCAGAGACTATTTTATAAACAAACTTTGAAGACTTTCATCTTTGCCATAGGACTTGCAAAAATGTGAAAATGTAACAGTTTAAATATGATTTTATGGGCTTTTATTTAAGCCGTCATAAACTTCGTTGCTGCATGAGGAACAGAAGTGGCAGAGAATTGGAGATTATAAGGAAAGGATCCATGATGCCATTGCACATTTCCATACTTACATCCCTTATGATAATCCACACATATGTATACATTTATGGAATTTTAGGCCGAATATTTCTCACTAAAAACAATGAAAAACTGTTAAACAGATGAAACAATGGTTCACTGACTATAGAATTGGACTGCTATGCTCTACATAAAATATATAATCTGCCCACGTGATTTGTTACCGTTCCACAACTGTACAAATGTGTAAATTCTGTTATGGCTGATTTTTGGCAAAAAGGACTGCATGAAGGCTTTGTACATCATAAAGTACAACCCCTAAACTGAGCCACATCCTAGAGGAGGCAACCAACATTGATTGTCCAATCCAGTTGTTTAGAGGCGTGCTTAGCTAAGCCTGCCCACCATATAGTCTATGATGTCACTATGCATTATAAATCAGAGCCCCTAGCAGAACTCGAGACGCTCTCTCCTGAATTCTTGCACTGCGTTCCTGTTCTGCTACATTCATCTTCCTGATTCCAGATTGTACTACAAAGCCAAAGCATAGCTGAGTCCTAATCCAGCAAGGCCAAAGCAGAGCTGATTTTCTCCCAGAAAGGCCATTGATCCAGAAAAACCAATTGAATCCCATTAAAAAGGGGAAAGCTGTGGTACCTTAAGCATCCTGAAACCAACCGGCCTGGTTCATGGTCCATTGTGGCCCGGGGTATTTGTAAAAGGGGGTGTGAGACGGGTCGGATAATGACTCAATTTGAATTCTATTAAATTAAAGAAAAAACATTCCTATTGAGCACCACATCTCAAGTCAAGACCAAGTTTCCTCGTCCAGTGTGTGAAGCCCAATTGGAATCCTTAACATTATCAATCAATGTGGTGTGATATGCAGCAATGGCATGTGGCTCAAAGAAGAAAGGACAAGCATGTAGTGTCAGGGGGTGTAGCTCCAAGACTCGACAGGGTTTAGATGAAAGGAAAACAGTGATTTGGCTTGACTGGATCCAACAAAGCAGTACGGTTAGAAAAGCAAAAATAAGCTTGGGACAGGCATGCAAAGTTGAGATGGTGTAGCTCGAAGTCTTGACAGGGGGCCTCATTACGAGCCAGGCATTAACCATGGCGCTCTTAGCTCCATGGTTGACGCCAGTATTTTACCGATTGCGCCATGGTGGATGGCGGAATTACCGCCCCATTCCAAGGTTGGCGGGGCGGTAATTCCCCATTCACCATTGGCCCTTCCCCATTCCCATTTTTGCCCCCATAGGGCTCAATGGGAATGGGGAAGGCAGTAATTACGGTACCGCAAATTGCGGTACCGTAATTACCTCGAAAGTCCCATTGCGGGTTCCTTCCTTAACGGCTGGTAAAACCAGCCGTTAGCCGTTAAGGTGGGGACCCGCAAAGGGACCTCATAATTAGGCGGTAAGGGGTTAACAGCGCCGCTACCTTTTACGGCGCTGTTAACCCCTTACCACCTGGGTCGTAATGAGGCCCAGGGTCTTCATGAAAGTAAAGCAGAGATTTGGCTTGACAGATCCAAAAAAGCAGCGCAGTGGCTAGTGGATGAAAGATGCTTGGAAACGTCAAGCAATGCTCGGGTGAGCGCAGCTCCAAGGCACCCGAATCGGCTCAAGTTGAGTGTCAAAGGCAGAAGTGTAGGGTGTTTGCAGCAGCTTGAAGTAGTTCTGATCGCAAAAGACAGGCCCAAGCAGTTCAAAGTCGCAGAGAGCCATAGGCAGCTTCTTCTGTTCTCAATTCTATCTTTGATCACATTCATCCATGCAACCACCTTCATTCTCTCCAATTCGAGGCAGAGGACAGTCTGTGAACACAGTACTGTTCTAAACAGAGGACACAGTAGCGCCCTTGTACAATGATCTGCATGCTGAGAAGGAGGGTGTGTGGCCCAAACCAGATATTGGGAGTGGCAGGGGACTGATGGATGGAACAAAACATGGGTGTCACAGTGACACAGGGTCAAGTGATCATCCTCATTTGACACAGGGAACTCTTCCTGACCAAAATACAAGTGGTCATTCTAACACGAGTGCTACGGGTTTGGGGGGTGCACTGGATGGAAACAATAATCCAATCACATGTGGGTACACAGGACCAGCAATCAACATGCTTACAGTGCCCAGGACCAGCTCCCGCCCGCACCTTAGGCCACATTCAAACTTCAATTCACCCCCATGGATACCCCCAGGAGTTTGAACCAAGGGCACAATTGATGTGCTTTTGTCCACTATTGGAACTTATGAAGAGGCTTGGCCTTCATATCTTCCCGCCCTTCATGCCCGAGAACCCCCTGCGACCAGCAATTATTGGAGTGGCACATCAAGGACGGCATGACCAGACCTAAGTTCCAAAGCGAGAGTGTATCTTGGCATTTTCCCGTTCACCATCGATGCATCTGGTGAGGATTACCCTTTCATTCTGTTTGCCCCGATGCACCCTAGAAGACACTGTGATTGAGATGATGGAGAAGAACACCACGGGCACGTGACATGCCCCTCTATCCCAAAACTGACTCCACAGGGGCAGCTTCCTCTGGACTGCTAGTAAATGTAAAAGGACACCATCTGTTTTCCTATTAACTTGCTTGCCCTGCCTTCACCTACACCATTCTGTAGTAAAACTAGACCAGGTGGTGGGCTTTCTCCATCAGCTCAGTCTGCTATGAGTACCACTACAACTGTTATACCATAGAGACTCTTCCTTAATGTCACTCCCTTACTCAGAGGATTGTTTGTGTACATTGAAACATTGATTCCCCTAAGCTATCAGGCCTTCATTATGGGTGAGCCAGTCCGGTAAAAATGTCGTAATAAATGCTAGTACTACCGGCTCTGGCATTTTTACCAGACCAACTCACTCTAAGTATGCTGGTAGAGGCAATTGACTACTGGCAGGCTTGACCTGCTTGGTGTCCAGGCCACTCCCGGCAGAGAAATGACTGAATCACTGGCACAGTTAACACTGGTGCCAGTGATTCAGACGTTCCAATCCCATGGAGTCCTATAGAACTCCATGGCATGGGAACTTACTGCCGTAGCTGGCAACCGTAATATCCTGGTAACACCAGGACATCGGGTGCTGGTAACAGTAAAGTGAGTTTGCTGCTAACCAGCCAATAGTAGCAGCGCTTAACCGGGAAACATATAATGAGGGTCTACGTGTTTCTTAGGATCATTCCTACTACCCATTAAATCCATGGACTTCGATTCTGATCCATGAATCAACACATGAACATGGTAAAACACTTGGGTATGGATAGGGGTTTTCTAGACTGCTACATCCACAAAAGGCATCCTGGTGAACATACTAGTACTAACTGAAGGAAAGGGCACTACAGAAGAAAGCACCTCAGGGAAACAGAAAGGTCTTAAGAGAGTGGCGAAAATAACAAAAAGCTATGAATAGACTGAAGAAAAAGTGAAACAATATGTCAAAGGGATGGGACACACACAGAACAGAATCTACCTCCTTTCCCAACCCAATAAAAGCATTGAACATCCATCAGAAAATGGGATGCTAATTGTTGGTAAAGGCCGGGTTTGTAGATGCACAGTTCGATCATCAGAGAAGACAGACTGTTGAGCTGAAGAGCATTGTTTATGGGTCACAGGACCCTGGACTAAACTCTCTGGCATATGGGGAGCCATTGAAGATTAGACAGCATGGCGCTGACAATTGCATGGTGATTGGCAGCAATGGCTAGGCGGGACATATAGATATAAAAAAAAGTGGGGCTGTCCAAGTTAAGAACATTGCCATAGTCCAGGTGAGACAAAATCAGTACAGAAACGGCACATGCTTTCAAGGCAGGGCTTGAATGCTGTAGAGTAAACCCCTCAATGCTCACACCAGAAACCCATTAGGGAAAAAGTCCCAGCACACCTCTGGCAAGGATTCTCATAAATATATAAATGCGTACCAGCAAAGAACTCTGCTGCCATGAAGCGCTCTGACAAATACAGCACACACAGTGGGTTATAAAGGCACACAGCGTCACAAGTGACATACATTACATAGGTTACAAATCTGTGTCGCTGGTTGGTGCAACCCTATACACATATAACCTGCTCCATACAGGATGCCAGGCGATTGGTCCCAGGATCTTCTGTCCATCTTCTTCCATGTGGGGATCTTCTTCTTCCGTCATCGGGTACAAGGGCTCTAATTGGCAAGTTAGTTATACAATTCATTATTTTCATAGCTCTACAGTGCACGTGGTACCAATGACATGACTGAGGTGGATACTTTTGACGTTGTAATAACTTCTTCAGAGCTACGTGAATCACCACCTCTACAATTTTACCACCCGCGACATAAATTTGTTACATTTTCCCCTGGCACCTAGCAGCACAAATTACATGGCCTGATAGTGTGGGCAGGGCACCCCTGATCTCTGATCTTCCTGATTGATTGGTCATTTTACAGTTTTATGGCCAGGGGTCTTGGGCCGGTCGGTGTACTCAGATGTTTGTGTCCGGGACATGGGGGTCTCGGACTGCTATAACTTATAGATCTGGACGGTGGAGGCCTAGAGCCCTTTCTCCCCTTTCTCATGGAATAAGTTCTTCAAACACCCATTCTGTCCCTTTCTTGGCCTTGCAGGGTGCATTCCTTCTGGGTTGCATGCACTTCTGCTAAGACACAATAAAGAACTGTGTGTGTGTGTTCAAGAAATTAACCTTCTGCAAAGCTACCAGGGCTGTGAGCAACAAATGCACACACACCCTTCTAACCTTCGGGGTAGCAATAAGCATACTATCATAGTTATAACACTAGGCCTCAATTTCAAGATGGCTTCTACCTTCTAATATTAAGTCTCATTACATCTGTGATACTAACACCAAAATTCAATGTTTCCAACACAATCCAACTGCTATGGGTGACCCCCCTGTCCCGTCTGTTCTCCCGGCTCCCTTGCAGTACCTCCTTTCTCAAATCGCTTTTTCTTAAAGTGCTAAGGGACCTGGGACCTCGACCCTTGCTCCCCAACAATGATAAAGAAACAGTCACTTACCCCTGCTTTCACCTGTTAACCTGTAGGACACTGAAAGTCCAGATTCTGAACATAGGATACAAGGATTGGGGCAGAATTTACATGGGCCAGAAGTGGGGGCCTGATGAAGATAGAAGCTGATTGGTTGTCAGTTTATGCAGGGCTGTGCCACTGAAACCTTCATATATCAAAATAAGTATATTCATATATTTCTTGAATAAGAGATGTGGCTGCATTTAAGGACATTGATTATATGGGGGGCTGATGGTCTACATCCCCGTCCACAACAAGCACCTCAGTTACGTCTGGGCATCCAGGTGTCAATGGTGTGCATACATGTCCTAAAACGATGGAAGAGAAAATATTGCAAAGGAAGGGGGATAAATCATACCCATGTGGGACACAGCAGACAAGTAGGAAAGGGCAGGAGGTGAACTGAGCTAAGAATGCAGATTGTGTGCAACCTGCTAGAAAAGCCCTAAATCTGTACAACACAGGGATTATAATACCAATACATCACCATGGGTCTTAGGGGGATGGTCTGGTCAACAGTGACAAAGGTGGCAGACACAATAGAGAACACTCAGAGCTGTGATTCTGCTAAAATCAGAGGCAAGCCCTATGTCATCTAGGGCAGATAGCAACAGAGACTCCACATTCAGGCCACAGTAGAAGCCACCCCAAAAGGGGGCCTAACACTTCTGTGTTTTTTAGTTAATCTTGACCCACAGCTTAATGACAAATTGAAGACTTTTGGTGAATTCCGGTAAAAAAGGACTCAGCCCAAGGTTGACCGAAATAGATGGGTTTGAAGAGGGCTTTTTCAGAATAAGGACCACAGAATCTGGCGTTAATGTAGTGGGTTTTTCAGGCGTGGAAGTCAACTCGGGCCCTCAATACGTATGCTGGCACAAGGATTTAGAGATCTGGGCTGAGTCAGAAACCAGAGTGTGGGTAGGTTCGGTGCACAGTCTAGAGGTGACCACCAGCGCAACCTATGAGTCCTGGAAAATGTTAGTCTGGGGCATGTTTCACCCTTCAGCGACAGGCCACCGTGAAGGCACTGCCCCATACACTATTACAGGCGATACTCTAAATGTAAAAAGAGTTGGGCCCAAATAGACACCTAAGACTGAGCCTCCGGAGGCACCTTTTTGAACGCCACACCCCAATGATTGAAAGTGCTGCCTGTAGAGAGTCCCCACACACCCGGCCTGACTATGGGATCAATATATGAGGTACCCATTCAAATGCGTGTTGAAAATTGTAACGTTGTTGTTATTTTTAATTCTTCTTGTAAAACTGCATCAATCTACCATGTAAGCGTATTGTGCTTGCAACAGCAGATGGGACTGTACTGTGAGATTGTAAGTTAATAAATGCTAATAAAAAGATTTTAAAATAAAGTAGTGGGTGTTTTCTGGTCCTGTAGGGATGCAATCTGCAGGGCTGTCCGCGGGTAGGGCAATGCAATCAGAGAAGATCTTTAAAGCTTGAACAGCATCAGATCCTTGCGGGTCAGATCAGAGGGAGATGCAGAAATAGATTCAGAAAGAAGGGCCAACGCAGGCACTTAAGAACTGTCACTCAATCCTACTCATATTGGTATTTCCTGGCAATTCTCTTCCTGCCTCTGCTTCTTCTCTCTTTCCCTCTAGCATGCTAGGGTAGGCTGGCCAAGCACCAGTCTTAACTGTAAACTTCCCTGACCCCAACGGTCACCAGTATACCTACTCCCCCTCTTCTATTTTCCCTGCTCAATCAGGAACTGGCATTTGGCTCTTGGGGTTAACTGGGAGCATCCCCTGTCCCTCCTCCCCTACTTTCCCTCTTTGTCTCTCTCTTCCACAATCATTAACTGGAACAAGTCTTCTGGTTTAGCTGTGAATGTCCACTGCCCGCCCCTCCCCCCCAGTCTCTGTACTCTCCACCTGCATTTTCTCTATCTTCCTGTGTCAGTAACCAGAAATCAAACTTTGGGCCACTTCCCTTGTCCTCCTCTCTATCACACGCTAGCATTTTGAAGAAATTATCATATAACGCCAATGAATATACATAGTCCTCCCATGCATCCAGCCCAGAGGATGCCATCTTTCCACAAGGGCAGCTGGGTTGTCCATGCCACCACCCTCCAGTCCTGAGCTCAGGGAAAAATAATGTCACTGATTCGGCAAAGAGGTTCCAGGCACATCTCCACAGGACTGTTGGAGTGATGGCAGGGGTTCACAGTCTCTATTGTCGCCTTGTGCTTTAGGTGTTTCACATCAGAGCTCTACATTCGATAACATTATTGGGCATGTGTTCTTTTATCAGTGTGTACCCACTGAACCAGGTTGTCTTTGCTGTGGTACTTGGGTATTGCCTTTGTCATCATTGCTTTGTTCCTCGGCCACCTATCTGGTACTCACTGCCATACTATGTAATTTGCAAAACATGCACACAAAAAACAGTCTTGCCTAATGTCTGAAGAGAATGCTGCATGCCACCTAACTGATAAAGGAACCTGAATCCACACTCTGTAAACCCACACAGATACTACACAATGGGCCTCATTACGAGGTAGGAGGTCGCCGTAGTGCTACTAGCACCATGGCTACCCCTTACTGCATTCCGGGTCCGGGTTCCCGGAAAAGGGACTTACCGGGTCATTCCACCCTTGGAGGACTCAGTAAGTCCGCATTCCGGGAACCATGCCCCATTCCCATTCGAGCCCCCATAGGGCTCAATGGGAATGGGGATGGAGTTAATAACGGTACTGCAATTTGCGGTTATTAGCTCTAATGTCCCTTAACGGGTACCATCCTTAACACCTGGTCAGACCAGGCATTAAGGAAGGGACCCGCTAAGGGACCTCGGAATAGGGTGGTAAGGGATTACCAGCACCGGTGTCCTTACCGGTGCCGGTAATCCCTTACCACCTACCTCGTAATGAGGCCCAATGTTACGTGCCCAGAAGTGTGCATTGCTGTACCTCTCAAGTTACGGCACAGGATTTTGTATAGGAGTGAGTGTCCAAGGTGGTAGGGCATACTTCTAATTACTTGAAATGATTGTTGTTCAATAAATAAATAGCAAGGTGGTCAAATAAGAACGATGATGCTGAACTGTCATTCATTTTTACGCAGGTGCTTATAGACCATCCAGTTCTCCTCGGATACAGTAGATTTAACCAAATGCAATTTTACCTAAGGAGAAGTGACCGAAAATGGTAGGTCATGTTTTATATGTGTAGTGCATAATAGGTGGGGTGTGGGGTAAGGGTAAAAGTTAGGGTAGGCATAGGGTGAGGGGCATATGTATGGGGTCACCCCCCGCATTGAAACAACAAGAACAGTTTAAAAAGTAAAAAAATAATTTCGATTTTCTGTAAAATAGATTTCGTCACTTCTCCATTAGGTAGGATCAAATCTACCCCATCCTTACTTCTTTGTTGTGTTATTGAAATTTAATTTTGGTTTCTCTATTATGAATTGAGTAGAAGTTCCAAAGTGCAAGAAAGCGCCAAGTCAGCTTCCATCGTACTTGCGACAAGATGAGTTTCATGCAAAATGTTTTATGTGCAGCACAACTAGTCAGCATTGGAAGGATATCTTTATGCAATACAGGGGCTAAGCAGTTCACATAAATGCCCGGTTTCCTGTTTTACAGGCAGATATGTAATGGAAGTATTGATGTGGTGGTGTTATTGGGTGTAATTGGCAACTCAGCTGGTGTGTCCAACGGAGCATAGATGGAACGGAGGCTAATGGGTGGAAGCCTTTAACAGAACATTATCTTGGATGTGGCATTGATGTGTTGTATCAATCATGCCTCATACCCACATGTAGTGTCCATGGTGCGTCGCCAAGAAAATTAATAGTCTTTTTTCTGCATTAATATTCAGTCATGGGTAAACCCTGGGAAAGGGGGCAGAAGGTTTTTAATAAGGTTCACTTCACAAGATATTTCAAGCTCGTTGTGTGCTCCATTCCCCAATTGCTGAAGACATGTTCTCTTGCTTGTGGGGAGGCCCACATGTGCAGCATACTCTAGTCACTAGATCAGGAACCCATCAATGACATGTACTATGTAATTAAATTCCATGCATTCTTTGCTGCTCAGTGGAGACGGAAATGTTTGGGTAAAGAAATGCAACATATAATTCACTACATATGTCATCCCCTCTAAAACGTTTGGCTGTAACATGCCATGGGCCATGCTCACTGGTGTAAAGGTGCGCCCGGGATCACACAATTAGAATAATACTCATCGATGAAGGACTCAGGTGCACATCAAAACCCAGCTTTATTCAAATAATGATTCCTAACGTTTTTGGCTTTACTGGTCTCATGCACATGGACATCAATGTTTGGTTTGTGCTCTTATTAAATTAATTAGCTCGGGAGTCTACCACTTCTTGTTCTGGGAACTGTTATAGTGTGCCTGTGTTCCTATTCATCTATTACTCTCTTCCTTATTTCTAAGCTTGGCTCGGGTGTGAGCTACTGTCTGGGCTCTGCACGAGTTTCTAGAATACATGTGTTCTTGTAAATTCAGCATCTTGGGTCTTGAGGCCTTGCTAATTCTGAGACCTGCTGCAGCCTTTGCGTTAGGAAATTGTTTACACTCCTGTCTTCCTGTTTCCATTCTGGTGACCCATAGCCATGTCTATTCGTCTAATATGTCTGCCATACGATGATGTCCCTGCCTGTGTATTCTGCATCTTATCTATCTATAATCCAACTACCCTATCAGTTTAGTGAGTCCCTTTCTTGGTACACAGCAACCTCCCATCCCATTCTACTGTGTTGCACTATTTATATCGCACACTATTTGTGCAATGTACAACTTTAAATCCTTATTTGTGTCATGCAACCTAACTAACTCTTTATGGCAGATTGCATGCACACTCACTTTCATTAAGCATATTGGGCCTCATTACACGGTAGGCGGTAAGGGAAAAACGATGCCGGTAAAGGATTACCGGCATCGCTAAACGCTCCTGTCTATTACGACACGTTTACCCGCTATTAGCGGCACCGCTAAGAACGGTGCTTCTAATAGGGGCACGGTCGCGGGCGCGCGACCCCTCATGGTGGCAATAGCGGCATGGCAGAAACAGGAGTTCATCACAAGTCATGTGGACATGTACATAGCGGCATGGAGCAGGCCCAAAAAGCCCATACCGGCATGGCGGAAATACCGGCATCGCAAACCACCCGTAAAGGGCCATGTGCAGTGTTCCCAACTGCCACAGGTGCACACAATCAGCACAGGTGGAGGCAATGGAGACTGGGCCAGCACAAAAGGAGCACACCACACCCCTTCCCACACCCATTCACACACCAAAATGATTCCAATACTAGTAGCATTACATGGGCTGGAGGACATGATTGCATTGCAACAACGACAACAACAGGCAGCACAGAGGAGATGCAGGAGGAGGAGGAGGGCGAGACAGGCACAGCAAGCCCCACCAGTGCAGCTAGTTGTACCACAGAGGCAGCCACCAATCCCCAGAATCAGAGCCAGTCCATTCAACTTAAGACCTGAGCAGATACACACCCTGTACCGTGTGGACCGGGATACCATCACCACCATCAATCGTCAGCCTCATAGACATCCATGCTGCCATCCCCCCTCTACTGAAGGTGGTCTCTGTGCTCCACTTCCTGGCCACAGGCACCTACCAGCACGTGGTAGGGCAGATGCATGGCATATCGCAACTGGTATTCTCGCGCACGCTGAACCAGGTGCTCGATGCCCTCCTGAAGCACACAAGTGAACACATATCATTGCTACGGACTGCCCAAGAGATCTCCAACACTAAAGTTGGCTTCCATTCACTGGCAGGCATCCCAAGTTGCATCAGGGCCCTCAATTGTACCCATGTGGAATTGATGGTCCCACATGCCATTGAGGCAGTGTACCGAAACAGAAAGCAATATCACTCCATCAACGTCCAAATGTTATGTGACTCTAACAAGATCATCACACATTGTTGTGCCCGATATCCCGGATCAACCCATGATTCAATGGTCCTGCGGAACTCAACGATACCACGCTACATGGAGCGATATGCTGGACAACGTTCATGGCTACTTGGTGAGTAGCATGGCAAGCACATGGCAGTGTGATGTGGGGAGTACATTTGGGGGGGGATGCATACTTCTACTGGGTGTGATTGGGTCGGAGAAAGATGCATATTCCAACTGGGTGTGATTGGGGGGGAGAGAGATGCATACTCCAACTGGGTGTGATTGGGGGGGAGATGCGTACTCCAACTGGGTGTGATTGGGGGGGAGAGAGATGCATATTCCAACTGGGTGTGATTGGGGGGGATGCATCCTCTAACTGGGTGTGATTGGGGTGGAGATGCATACTCCAACTGTTTGAGATTAGTTGACAGAATGAACAATGCCCATACAGAAATACACCACTGTCCCCCAAGGCAGGTCAGACTGGACCTGACACATGAAAACCACATGCAAGACGTAAGCTGCACAACAGTGAAATGTAGCAATTACCACAAACATGCCATAGCCATCCACATGCACACTGCACATCATCAGACCGTACCCTCTACAACACAAAGCAGCAACATGCAGCCGATATGGACAATGGAAATGTACACTGAACAGCATCACAACGGAAATGCAACCTTGATTGAATACAAAGGGATCACCTTTAGCTATTAAACTGAATCACGCGCGTACACCACAACAGAAGTGCTGCATGCCAGCATGGGGACATCGAGTTAGGAATGGCAGTTCACTAGGAGTGTGGTTCAACCGGTGACAGGACCAAAGGATACGAATGACTGGACATCACCTAGTACATGGCAACAACTGGCGTAGGAATGCACAGTGCATGAACACTTGCAAGGACTACATCACCTTCCCACATAGCAGTTACTTTGATTACCTCCATTCATGTAGGGATACGTGGATGTCATTCACAAATCAAAGTTGACTTGTGTGATAAGTACTGTTTCCATTTGATGCAATCACTTACACATACCCATTTTTGCACCCATGCAGGTGATGCTGGCTATCCCTTGAAGAGGTGGCTCCTTACCCCTGTACGGAACCCACAAAACAGGCACGAAGAGGACTACAATCGTGCACATACCCGTACCCATGTGGTAATTGAGCAGACATTTGGCCTTTTGAAGACACGGTTTCGGTGCCTCAGCAGGTCGGGTGGGGCACTCCTGTACGGCCATGAGAAGGTGGCCAAGAACACCATGGCATGTGTCATGCTGCATAATATATGCATCAGGCGGACTGTGTCTCTGCCCCCTGACATTGAAATGCAACCACCTGGTGAGGATGAAGATGAGGATGAGGAGGTAGAAGATTGGGCTGCACGTCATGCAGGTGACGATGCACAGGAGGGACGTGCTGTGCGCCAGCATCTGATAGACCAATATTTCTAATACACATGGATGAAGAGGGTGCAATGGATGTGGGTATTGGGGCACTGAATTATGTGGGGAAATGTACACTGTGCACTGTCCACCAGTAAAGCACATATACACAATGAAAAATGTCCACTCATTTAATTCGTCATTTCACCAGTGTGTATTAAGTTTCGTAAGTAAATGAAGTGCATGGACCCTACATCACAAACACCCTTTACCCCCTCCCCCCACAACTCTCCCAAACACCCTTTACCCCCTGCCCCCACAACTCTCCCAAACACCCTTTAGCCCCTTCGCCCACAACTCTCCCAAACACCCTTTACCCCCTCCCCCCACAACTCTCCCAAACACCCTTTACCCCCTCCCCCCACAACTCTCCCAAACACCCTTAACCCCCTTCCCCCACAATTCCCCCAAACATGGCTTGCACATCAGTGCAGTATTACAGTACACGAGTCACCAACATCAAGCTGGCGCTACTTCCCACCCCCTCTGCCAGCATTGGGTGGTTGCGAGTTGGTGCGCCGCATAGCCCGCATGGACCTGTGCAGGGGGCTGGTTTGCCTTGAGCTGGCAGAGGAGGAGGTGCTTGGTTGGTCCGGACCTGGGGGGGCGGGGTTCTGCCTATCCATAACGTCTGCGATGCGTGTGAGGACCTGCCTCACAGCTGATATTTCCTCACAAGTGCAGTTGGTGCTGGCTTCAATGGCTTGTTAATGCCCTTGGCATGTTCCCTGCACTCTTCCCTCACCAGGGCAGCCTCGCCCACATGCTGGCGAACCAGCACAGTGATGTCTTCCTGGGGCTGTCGGATGATGCTCATGTCATGGCCTCTGTGTCTGCGTTCGATGGTGCCTGACACAGCTTGTGGCATGTGTCCAGCATCAGGTGATGTCACCGTGGGGCTCAAGCACCCTGCCACAAATTCATCCACAGACAGCTCATGGCTGCTGGCATGTGATGTGGGGCGTGGGCTCTGTTGTGGTGACTGCTGGGGCTGGGTATGTGGTGTTCAGTGGGTGAAATACACCTTTCTTCCACATCGGACATGGGTGCCGTGGCAGCTGCCTCGCCGATGGAGCTATTTGCGGCAGACAGTGATCCTTCCGCAGGTGGATCCTGCGTGGTGGGAATTGCTGCAGTGGGTGCTGCAATATTGTCAGATGGACCTTCACGCCTTGGTGACGTGGGTGGCTGTGTGGGTTTGGCCCTCTGCGGCAGTGCAGACTTTCCAGTGCCCCTCGATGTGCTGGCCATGGTGCCTGCTTCCATTCCCTTGCCCTGTTTCTTTGGAGGTGGGGCCTGCGTCCCAGAGTCCTGCTCCTCACTGTCAGATTGTGAGCCTGTGGGGGACAAAGAGAGGGATGGCATTGGTGATGGGTCAATGTGAATCATGCAGATGTTGTTGTTGCTGCACTTTCATGCATTTGGACTTCATGTTTGGGCAGACAGGTCGTTAGCCAGATGGGTGGGTCATACATGCATGATTCTGGGTGACACGTGTCTGAGGTGCTGCATGCATGTGGTTGTGTGGGGATGTGCACAGCATATGGGAAGGGTTGTGTACTTGGATGTTTGATGGCCACATCCATGAGCTGATTTCAAGGTCACATTTTGGGGATTACCTCATGCTTTGCATTGCAGTGTTTTGTGTGGACACTCACCTCCATCTGACGATGACAGCACACCACGCTCCATTTCACCAACTCCCTCAATTGATTCGACGCCAATGGTGCTGGCACATGTCTCCTCCCACTCTTGCAGCTTCATTGGGGATTCTCCTCCGCCTCCTGTGCCCATTGCCAGGCTCCTGTTGGCTGCTAGAATGCTCCGTACACGGAGGCGCAGATCGTCCCACCGCTTGTGTACGTCCTTCACAGTGCGGGGGTGGAGCCCACCACACTGACTTTACGGGCCAGCTCTGCCCAGATCTCCTTTTTCTTGATGAGTGCGGGACGCCGCATGTCGTTTGCAAACACGACCTCAGCGTTGGCAAGTGTGTCTGATAGCATTATCAGTTCTTCATTGGAAAAGCGTTCCTTGCGCAGCCACGCTGCTCCTTTTTTTAAGGCCATGGGCATTCTCAGGGATTGTAGGGATGATTTTGCCAAGCCGTGGTGTAGCTGCAGGTCCTGGGGGCAGACGATGGCAATGGATTGTGTTTTTCAAGATGGCCGCCTTGCTCTTTCCCGTTCCTGTGCGATGACGCTACTTCCGGTTCCGCTTATTTACAGTCACCGATTTTAGCGATCACCACTTTTAGCGGTGACCGCTAATGCAGGATTCATGGACGGCGGAAGTGCTATCAGTGCTTTCGTTGGTGCCGCTAAGGGACTTTTTAGGGCCTTTAATGGCATGGCGGTAATGTCCTTACCGGCATGGCGCAAAGCTCGTGCCTGCGTACTCGTAATGCCACGCAATTAGCAGGCTGCTTCCTACACGGACACAGTATTAGCGCCATACCGGTAAGGACGGTTACTTACCGCCTACCATGTAATGAGGCCCATTGTCTCATTGCGCTCAGTTTAACTCATATTATCAACCACCCCTAGGTTCATGGGGTGGTAAAGCTGTCTTAGTTTGTAAGGTCTCTTTCCTTTGCAGTATTGGGGCGGGACCGGAGAAAAGGTATTACTTGCATATGCAACTGCGTCAACATAGTGGGGGTCAATTTGTAAGCTCCGTGGATCATTGAAAATGGAGGTAAAAGTTTTGGTATGCTTTTAATGCCATTTCTACCGATACGTGAAATTTTCACGTGACATTTTCATCAATTCATCTGGCAGAGCCTGGTGGGCAATATAAACCTGCAAGCCTTTTCCATCTCCACCTAACGAATCCATCAAGTTTTTTGCCAACATGTCTTTATCATGCTCGTAGGAAAAGAATAGGTTCCTATGGAATCTATCTGAAATGATTACCTGGTAAATGCAGGCAGATTCCATAGGAATCCATTGTAAATGCCTCTTGCAATCATTAATTGTGGGAGACATTTACAATTTTCCACCAGTATGGTGGAAAATGGTAGATTAAAGTCTATTTTGTCTTTGTTTTACTATTCGCTTTTTCATTATGTGATGGAAATGAGTAAAATTCCATGGCGAGGATCTTTTGCACTTAAGTACAAACAGAGGTGGTCCCTTCCATTCAATTTACTCCCCAATGAAAATGAGCAAAACTGTGTCCTAGAATGTATCTCTGGAAGAAACGTGCAGCACAAGCAAGCACTTATGTAGTCAGATTATTTCAGTCTAGAAGCTCACAGAGCTCATTATGCTAATTTGATGTGCTTCGGGGTAGACATGGTGGCTATATTAAATCCATTTGGGTTCAGCAGATAGCTCAGGGGCAACACGTTTGTCTTGAAAGCAAGACAACGCATAGCAGGCTCGCATTTAGAAAACTGGTCCCTGGTATTAAGCGCGTTATAAAAGAACAGTTATATAATTAGGATTAAGGTGAAAGGTAAGTACATTGATAGGAGTTAAGTGTTTCATACCATCCTTGATTCATCAAAGGGGTGTGTATCAACCCAATTACTGTATTTCCTGAGTCGGAAATCCTTTTGAAAATTCTGGAATGTTAGTCTGTGTTAATAAAAGTTCAGTGCGGTGTTAGTCCAGTTTTAAAATTGAAAACATTATAGGTTTT
The DNA here is from genome assembly GCF_040938575.1 of Ambystoma mexicanum. Lineage (NCBI taxonomy): Eukaryota > Metazoa > Chordata > Amphibia > Caudata > Ambystomatidae > Ambystoma > Ambystoma mexicanum. The sequence continues at coordinate 1,339,950,551 of NC_090934.1, forward strand.
GATACCCTTTATTGGACTAACTAAAAATACTAAGCCGAGATAGAACAATTTATTAGCTTTTGAAGTCCCACAGACCTCTTCATCAGATAGTGCAAAGTGAAATTATTGGAAAAGAAAACAGTTCCTAATGATCATATTTTCTCTGCTGCTGCCCTGCTTTGCAATGGTATTTGGCATGAAGGTGCCCTGCTGATCATTTAACTGAGTAGGTGGTGTGTCCACAACTCAATACAATTATCTGACACTCAGCACTGGGGATTATCTTGGGAAAAGCAGGGAATCAGTAATAATACCTCAGGTGATTGGTGGAGCCTCTTTTCAAACATGACTATAGCTAAGAAACTGATGTGAGTACAACATGTTATGTTTTAGTTACTTGTTTATCTAGACAACGGGGTTTAGCAACCTCATTGTAACCCAGGGTTCAAATTACTCCACTCTGTTGCCCGGGTTACTAGGTCCTTACTTAATAAAATTCACATACATCTAATACTACTCGGACACCTTTTTTTTCAGGGACAAGCTTTTATTTATGTGAACAAACAGATTGTAGCTCACAGAGTCTCAACACATTCCCATTATTCAAACCGCTTTATACCTGATTGTACGTCAGCTATGATGTCATCCTACGTGGTAAATATTAAAACCTATTGGGTGGAGTGATTGGTTAAAGGAACATATACAGCTATATCTCGTATAAGTTCTAGTATAATCATTGGCTGCCCCTTATCTGTTAGGCCTGCCTTGAACACCCTCTAACTACGTAACATACAGATAGTAGCATAATACCAGCACCGGATAGGCGTCTGCAACCATTTATATAGTTCATTATCACTTGTGCCTTCATCATTGGTTGGCACTTTCTTCCAACCTTGGACATTTGGCTTGTTAGCAGTGCGTAAGCAACGTAACCCAGGTGCAGGGAAACAACGTCAGACAACTGACTTTCTGAGCTAATTAGCCTACAATCTCTCATCAGTTTGTTTGTTTGTTTGTTTGTTTATTTATTTGGTGATGCGCATTGAACCCTTAGGTAGATGGGCGCAAACAGGACAAGTAAACTTAAAGCTTGGTTACAGCAAATACAATGAGTACAGGCATACAGAGTTAACTTGCTACCACTTGCAGGTTACAGTGAGGGCGTGATGCAATAGGTCACATGTACATAATGCAGTCAAGTAGTGCAATAGGTAAAAGGTAAAGTGTGGTAAAACCGTAGGTCGAGACTGCCAGGAGGCCACCAGATAGCAGTGGAACAGAGACAGGTGGCAGGTATCTAGAGCAGTACTAGTGAGGTGGGTTAGTGTTAGCAGTCATTTGTATGTAACCAGTTCAACATCTTTCATCTGAATTTAGGGCAAGGTTGTTCAGTTCTAATGTCTAGAAGTAGTGAATTCCATGATAGGGCTGCCTTGATCGGGAAGCTAGAACCACCAGCTGTGGTTTGTTTGAATTTAGGAATCTCTAGGAGGTGGGCATTGGTGGATCTAGTCGGTCATGTTGAGGTTCTCCTGATTATTCTTTCTGAGCGATATGGTGGTGCTATATTGTTCAGACACTTGGATGTAAGTGAATCTGTTTGAGAAGGATCCTATTCCTTATATTTAACCAGTGGGCATTTCTTCTGAATTTGGTAGTGTGCTCTCTATTGGGGATATTTAGGGCAGCTCTTAGGGCATTGTTTTGCAGCCTTTGGATTTTGTCAGTGATGTATTTGTTAGCGCCTGAGTATAAAGCGTTACAATAATCCAGTCTAGACATTATGAGTGCATTAGCCAGGGTGATGCAGCTGGTTTCAGAGAGAAAGGGTCTGCAGGCCCGGATAAGCTTGCAGGTGTAAGCAGTTGAGGAGGCTAGTGAGTTAACTTGTTTCCTAAGGGTTAATGTGTAGTTAAGGTAGAAGCCTAACGTTTTAACTATGGGCGTCACCTTGATAGATTTGCAGTCAATATTGAAGGAGGCATAACTGGGGCTGAGCTTTTTTAGGATCAGTATCTCAGTTTTATCGTCATTCAGGCAGAGGCCATGGGATGCCATCCATGTCGGAATGAGGAGGTATAACTTGTTTACCAAGGCCATGTCCTCGAGGAAGTTGCCCAAAAGGGGAATGAGAATCTGGGTGTCATCTGCATAATTTGTGTAGGTGCCACCCAGTCTGTCCAACTTGTTGAATAGGGGCTTAGTAAAGATGTTATACATAGTAGGTGAGACACAGGATCCTTGTGGTATGCTGCATGATGTTTGTATGGGGTCAGCGGATGCTGAGGGGGAAATGACTTTCATTGTGCGGTTTGCTTGGAAGGACTGGATCCAGATTATGGCATCACTTGAGAAATGGGCAGCTGACCTGAGGTAATTGCATAAGACTGCATGATCCACCAGGTCGAAGGCTGCAGATAGGTCAAGGAGGAGTAGCATAGCTGTCTTCCCATTATCCTTCAACGTGTTGATTTGGGTCTTAAGGTCTATTAGGCTGTTTCCGTTCCATGTAGAGGGCGGAAGCCAAATTGACGTGATCCTAATAAGTGTTTTGTTTCAAGGTAATCCTGGATTTGAAGGTAAACTATTCTACCGATTATTTTTAGTAAGAAGGGGACAGTGGTGATGGGTCTGTAGTTGGTCAGGATAGAGGGGTCCAGTGTTTGTTTTTTTAGCAGTGGCAGAACCCAGGATTCTTTAAGGTTGTTGGGCACTGTGTTAGTCTTGAAGGAGGCATTAATAAGCTTTGAGGTGAAAGGGGCTAGGACTCTAGCTGTATCCTTTATAATTTGGGACGGGCAACTATCTCCCTTGCAATTTGACGGTTTTAGGGAGAGAATGATTTTCTCCATCTCAAGGATAGAGATTTTAGTGAATCTGAAGGGTGCGTTAGTTCTAACCGGTGTAGATTGGTTGGTGGGTTGCTGCTCAGATGGGAGCAGTGAAACTCTTTGATTCGCTATTTTTAATCGAATGGAAGTGATTTTATTTGACAAAGCATTTTATAAGTCATGCACCATTGCTTGTCTTTCGGGTGTTGTCAATGGGAGGGATAGGTGCTTCCATTTCCCGAAGGATAGTGAATAATTCCTTCATGTTAGACTTAGCCTTCGAGATTCTATCGTTGAAGGTATTCTTTTTTGTGCTAATTATTTTTTTTTGTAAAGTTTGGAGTGGTCAGTTAGCTTAGCTTTGTTCTCATCAGTGGCAGAGTGACGCCAGGTGGATTGAAGCTTTCTTTTTTGGAGCCTTAAATCTTTAAGTTGGGGTAAACCAGGCATTAAGGTGTGCTTTTTATCTACCTTTGCAAAGTTTGATAGGTGCAATAATGTCCAAGGCCTTAGTCATGGAGTTGTTGAAAACCTCCACTAATAGGTTCGGGTCTGCATTGCTGCCGAGGTTGTAAATGGGGGGAAGGAGAAGAGGGAGTCATTTTTCTGCTGTAATATCCTTTTTGCTTCTAGTTGGGAGTGGTGGTGCCATGACAATCGTTTTAGGGCTAAGGAGATCTAGTATGGCGTAGAAGGAGATTAGATGATGGTCCATCCAAGATTGCGGGGCAGTGTTAGGGATAGCAATGTTGCAATTCAGATCGGCCACCAAGTCGAGAGTCCTTCCTTTGATATGGGTAGGGGTAAGGACTTTTTGTGTGAGCCCATGATCCGTCAGTATGGCTGCTACTGATTGGGCATGTTTGTTATCAAGATCATTGAAGCCCAAGTTAAAGTCCCCCATCAGTAAAGTCTGAGAGGAGTCTTTTGTGTGGTTGGCTAGTAGGCTAGTTAAGTCCTCCTCGAAAGTTCCCAGTGGGCCTGGAGGTCTGTATACCAAATGGATGGTTAAAGTGTGGTTACTTGATAAGGGAAGTTTGGCTGTGAGTATCTCGCATGAATGGCATGATGGTGGAGTGGCCAATATCATGGAAAGGCTAATTTTGGAAATGATAGCTAGGTTGCCGCCTCTGGCATTGGGTCTGTCAACTCTGAGTATGTGTTAGCCATCAGGTATGGCTAGTATAAGGGCGGGGCCTGATGCCTCATGAAGCCAAGACTTGGTTATGTCAAGCAGATCCAACTCCCCATTCGTTAGGATGTCTGCGATTTCAGTGGCATGTGCCACAAGTGATCTAGAGTTGATGAGCGAACCAGATAAGGTGGTAGTGCCATTAGCTTTGAGGGTAGGTGGATGTTTAATTACAGGGGTGTGAGTTTTCTTAAGAATTGTTGGAGTGGGGGCATGTTGAGTGTTAAGGTTGTTCTGCCTGTCCTCCTGCCCTGGCTTAGTTGAAGGTGCACAGGATTGGGTGGTGGCTTGGGTGGGTTTGAAGTTTGTTTTAGGCTCATAGAGACGGGGCAGTCTTGCTCTAAATCTCATGTTTCTGTCCTAGGGTGGGCATGATGGGATAGTAATGGTGGCCATAGTTACGTAGCGGCCTAATAATAGTAGGAGTGACTGGTTCCTCTGAGTTTTGCTCATATTCAGGGGGTAGTCTAGGTCAGAGTTTTCGCAAAGTATACTGCTCAAGTTGTCGCAGAATAGGCTGGTTATAGTTATCGCAGAGCAGTCTAGTTCCAATTATCACAGATTGAGCTAAATCCAAATATCACAGAGTAGGCTAAATCCAAATATCAAAGGATGGGTTAAATCCAAATATCACAGAATAGGCTAATTTCAGTTGTCACAGGATGGGCTAAATCTAAATATCACAGATTAAAATAATTTCAATTATCAAAGATTAGGCTAAATCCAAATATCACAGAATAGGCTAATTTCAATTATCACAGATTGGGCTAAATCCAAATATCACAGACTAGGCTAAAACCAAATGTTACAGGATGGGCTGAATCCAAATATCACAGAATAGGCTCATTTCAGTTGTCAAGGGATGGGCTAAATCTAAATACCACACGGTAAGCTAATTTCAATGATCACAGATTAGGGTAAATCCAAATATCACAGAATAGGCTAATTTCAATTATCACAGATTGGGCTAAATCCAAATATCACAGACTAGGCTAAAACCAAATATCACAGGATGGGCTGAATCCAAATATCACAGAATAGGCTCATTTCAATTATCACAGATAGGGCTAAATCCAAATATCACAGAGTAGGCTGAAACCAACAATCACAGGATGGGCTAAATACAAATATCACAGAATAGGCTGATTTCAGTTGACATGAGGTGGTAGTAACAAGTTTGTTTAAATTACACAGGCTAGTGCGGGTAATACAGTGTCTAGACCAGATGGCAGAGGATGGTACAGAGCAAGGGACACAGAGTTACATTGGGCTGTGTCTTGTAATATTTTGATTCATACAGCACACTGACGGTTGCTCCATGCAAGGGATAGTTAGCTTTTGATACTGACACATAGAAGAGACATATATAGACAAAGGTGCAAGTGTCAGTGACGGTCCCACCAATGCTGTGGGATGGTCCATGGTGTATGAAGGAATGCTAATTAGCAGACAGAGAAATGCAGTATGCAGTTGTTCTTACTATGAGTCAATTGAGAAGCACTAGGTTTGGGTTTTGCTACGGGAAGGTGGTAATTACATCAGACAGGTACTGAAACGCGCCTCGCAGCAATATGGTGAATTCTCTTATATCTAGGTCCGGGTAGTTTCCTCCTCGCGCGTCACCCAGCGGCGAACAGGGGCAAACAGGGCCTTTTTCTGGCCTTCCTCGGACCGCCGGCTCCTTACGCCTGCCGGTGGATGTTTGTGGAAATGAATACAAATTCAAATATGTTGATAGGCAACATGACGCTGGGGAGCCTCGGTATGGTGCCGTAAAGCGCCCGCCATTTTGGAAAGGCAGAAAGAATTCAAAATGAAAATAAAGCTGCGGGAGACTTCAATAAGCAGCGAAAATAATGTGAATCACCTCAGCAGCAGCAGGTGATTGCAGATTGATGCAGATGACCTGGAAGTGAGCAAAGCCTCACCATTGAAGATCGTAGGCTGCTGTTAGTTTCTCAGCATTCATACGGGCAGCGTGTCATCTGGTCTGTTGCTGTGGCTGGGCTAGATGGTGCGATGGGAGGTGGGGGCTCCACCTTCTGAGGGGATTGAACCCTAAGCCAAGGCTTCTTCTTTGTAGTTGACCGTGCTGGCCATTCTCTTCCCCAGAACTTTAAAGGTAGTGAAGGTACATTACTATCTTCATCTTGAGGTTTAAGAATAGATCTTGTTTTCGGGTCTTACACCACGTGTGAGGAGACCATGATTTTGTACATTCTGTCCTTTTATTAAATGCTATTTAATTCAATTATATTGGGTGCTATTACTCCTCTTCGCCTCTGGAGACTTTGTTGCTCCGTCCTGCATATGCTTTCTGCATCTTTGATTATTCAATACTTGGCACTCATAATTATTCCCTCCTTTACTTAATCTGAGAGAAATATGTCTTATGTACATTGCTTATCCTCTTCAACTCCTTTTGTTCCTTGTAGTTTCTTCTTGCTGTGTCATCCTTGATCCTGAGTGTGATCCTGAGCTAAGCAAATAGCCTTTGTTCTCGCACAAAGCTGTAATCTCCCTTATCTTCTCTAATTGCTATTCTATCACCAATCCTATCCCTCTGATGAAGTCTGAAAGGAAAAAGTACAAGAAGGATCTCCTGATCTCCAATCCTGGACTGCCCATCACTTACAGCTATGTCAATACTTCTTCCTTGCAGATTTTCACCGACATCCTCTTTGTCATTCTTTCTCCGGACCTTTGGATTCCCCTTATGGTCTCTGTGCCCTCCCCTTTCTCTTCCTCTACCATTAATGGTGGCATCCATTGGGAGGTACTCTTGGCTTCCTTCCTGTCCTCTAGGGTCATCATTAATGTCTACGTTAATGGCACTGTCATGGTCCAGGGCTCTCAGGCCAACCTCCTCCTTCTTAATAGGCGTGTTCCATCTCTCATCAACTTCCGCCCCTCTCCTGCCAACCCTCTTTCTGCCACCCCTTTGGCCACTCTGCTACCTCTGATGAGTGTACCACACTCCTGTAGCCCTCCTCGGAAGACCTTCAAAAGTGGAAACCTGCTCCACTTATCTACTCTCAACTCTTGCTCTGCCATCATACACTCATATCACATCTGCTATTTCCCTGAAGACCTCAAACTAGACATCCTTGCAATCACCGAGATGTGGTTGACTGCCAGCTCTGTCACGGGTTTGAAACTCTCCTCCCTGAGGGATACAAGATTCTCTATAAACCCATGCCTGACCGGATCAGGCGGTGTTCCCTTGATCTTCCCTGAGTGTGTCCCTGCTACTATCATACCCACTCAGACCTACTCTTCTTTTGAATGCCTTGTCTGCAGGCTTGTGTCTCTCCTGGACTTTCTCTGGCCGCCATCTACATGCCCCCTGGTCAGGTCTCCCACTTCCTCTCAGACTGACCGAGCCTGTTCTCTCCTGGCTGCTTTCTCCAAGCTCCTCCTCCTCAGAGACTTTGATATTCACCTCAACATCACTGATGCAGCCTCCGGGCTCTCCGCAACCTCTCGGACTCTCGTTCCCTCTCCATTTTTCCATCCGGGCTGACGTACTCAGTCGGAACCACCTTTAATGCTCTTATATCTTGGGACATCCCCATCTCCAACCCTCTCATTACTCCATTCTTCTAGTTTGGTCATGCTCTTCTGTCCTCTCACCTGGATCTTCTGTGTCCATCTGCTAACCTCCACCTACACTGCCAGCCTTCTTCTCCATCATTCAACCTATGAAGCGAATGTCATTTGCTGCTTTTGCCACCACGTTCACTCCCCCTCCTACTCCGGCCATGGACTCTCACTCTGACACAGCACTTAATAACCTTCAATTCTCCATCTCCAACACTCTGGACATCCTTACCCCTGTTATGATGCTCTACATAAAACCGGCCTCCAAGTGCAACTCTTGGTATGACTCTGACCTGGCTGCTCTGAAATGCAAGTGCAGAGCAGCTGAGCGGAAGTTGCAGGCTTTGAGCAAATCTTCTGACGCACTGGCCTGCTGCCTGCTCCAAAAGCATCACAGACTCTCCATCTGCTCGAAGAAAAGGGCCTATATCGAAGCACACATCTCTGCAGCCACTAACACCATGGCTGAACTTTTCAAAATCTGCAAGGAACCCACCAACCCTTCTGCAGTCTCCACCTCTCCTCTACCTTCCGTGGCCCTTTGCACTTCTCTGGCCTCTCACTTCATTTCTAAAATTCAGGACATCTTGTCCTCACTCCTCATCCTTCTCCCTCACCTACTCTCAGACCTCCCTTGGCCCACCCTCTCTGTTCCCCTCCTACTCTCCTCTTTTTCTCCCACTACACCTGATGAGGTTTTGAGACAAGTGATCTTTATAAAAGTCTCATCCATACGGGTGCTCTCTGCTCCTCCAGAACTATCAATGACAACATTGTCTCCATTACTCCAGCCTTGGCCAATTTCTTCAATTTCTCCTTTGCCACTATATTCTTCCCCTCACTCCTCAAGCACTCGTTGTGCACCCTATCCTCAAAAAGCCTTCAGGCGAACCTTCCTGTCCGGCAAACTACCACCCTATCTCCATTACCCCCTTCCTAGGCAAACCCTTGGAGAAGATGGCCATCTCCCAGCTTATCCAACACACTGAAACTATTGGCTATCTCCATGACCACCAGTCTTGCTTCAGGGCTGACAGATGCATGGAAACTGCTCTCCTGAACACCCATCAAGGCTTGCTCTCTAATCTCAATTCTAGGTCTCCTTCCATTCTCATTCTCCTTGAACATTCCTCTGCCTTTGATAAAGTGAATCATGCCATCCTGATAAATCTGCTCTGGCTCTGGACTGGTTGACCTCCTTCCTCTCAGACCGACATCAGAGGCATTCTCCCTTTCCTCACCTTCTCCCAGAAACTCATTATCTCCAGAGCGCTGGTTTTCTCCAGGCTGGGCCACTGCAACAGCCTCTCCCTCAATCTTCCTAATTCCTCCCTTTGCCCCCTTCAACTAATCCAGAACAGGACTGCAAGGCTTATCCTTGGCCTCAGGCCCAGTGACCACATCTCTCCAGCCCTAAAATCTCTCCACTGGTTCCTAGTTGTTGCGATGATCAAGTTCATCATCTACCAGGATTTATGATGCCAGGGACCCCTCTTCATCCAACTCTCTCTCCCTAAATACCTTCCTGCTAGAGCCCTTCAGTTGTCAAGCTCTAACTCTCTCCAGATCAGACGCTTTTCCAAGCAGATATTGGGAGGTAGATCTCTTGCCTCCGCAGGTGCCTCTCTCTGGAATGGCCTCCCTGCCCTTCTAAGACTTGAGCTGGATCGCCTTAAGTTTCAGAAGCTGCTCAAGACCTTCATTTTATCCTCTTCCTTCCCTCTCCCCCTCCCCTGCTAATGTCCCCGCCTGCCTCTTGACTGGCTCCCTAGTTTCTTCAGAGTCTTACAGGGCACCCCTCCCAATCCAGTCTACCCCTGCACTTGGTCTCTCCTGACCCTCTGACCACCCTCAGCCTGCACTTGCCATTCCAGGCCCCTCCACCCGCATTAGCCTGGCTGGGCCTGCACCCTTGTAGTGCTTCCAGCCCCTTCCTCGCACTTAGCTATGGACCTTCTTTCTCCTGCACACTCTGCTTTCCCTTTGCTCTGTCCACCTGGTACTCGCTTTTTTTTCCCACAGGCCCTTCCACCCTGACCCACATTTCTTCTCCTCCCCTCTCCCCTGCAATTCTTGTTACTACACTTGCATGATATAAATGTCACAAGGACTAGTAGGATCATTTGTTTTTTCTCCCTGTATCCGCACCCTCTTGTTTTGTTGCACCTCAAAACACATTGTGTAAAGGCGCATTATAAATGCACAATAAATAAAATAAATAAATAAATAAGATACCCTTTCATTAAAGCCAGTCATGCCTAGCGGGTGTCCGAAACATGAAATGTTCAATAATGTTGACATCTCCCACTCAGGGAGTCATGCCTCTTTGTCCTCCCTCAAGAGGGCATGAGAGGTTACACTCTCATCAGAGTCACCCGTGGCAGAGCAGGTGCAAAGAAAGTGTTCATCAAAAGAAGCATTCAGTGACTGATTGGTTTTTCTTCAGGCCCAAAATTGTTTTATATTTTGGCAGACTGCAGCTGCCATAGGCTTGTTGCAAAATAAATGGGATAATGCTCACCTTATGCTTTCAATTCAATAAGTATAAATGGTTGTAAAGGTTGTATATTCAATATAGATTTCTTTTCATAGAAAGGGCCTCCTTACATGTTTGGTGTTATCCCAGTGGTAAATCCGCTGAGATACCACCAAACGGATTTACCGTTGCCACCTCTTGACCTGACGGTATTACCGCTGGATTACAAGGCGCAGTCTTGTGGTGTTGGTCCCCATAGATGGAGTCCATAGGACTCCGTAGGACTCCATGGGTGATTTCTGCGGTATTCTGAAATGAGCGCATTTAGGCGATAAGGCGGCTGAATAACTTCCAGCATTTTGCTGGAGGCTCTTCCTCCACTTCACCACCAAACTCGTAGCTGGGCCGGTTTGGTAATGCGGCGGTAATGGTATTAATGCTGCATCTTTACTGCACCGCCCAACTTATAATGATGCCCTTAGTACATTATTACTGGGGGGTTGTTAGGGAAAGTTAATTATGATGAAGATAGTGTTTTTTTGATGTGAATGTTCCTGTTTAAGGTCTAATACTGTTGATTTACATGCTAAATGCAAAGGATCCCCTTTATGGGGTTGTTCAAATCTGCATATTCTGTTAGTATTATTTGCAACAGATTCTCTGCCTTCCTGTTGGTGTAATATTTCCTTGTCAGGTGGAGCTGAAGAAATCTAAGTTTATATTTGCATCAAATATTTTAAGGTTTTATTATCGCAGGATGTTGCCTTTCTTTAGTTGCTGCATGTTGCCCAGGGTCACACAAGTGACAGCCACTCCTATAGAAATAACTCAGGTACGCCACTACAGTGGCCGTGTAGTCGTCTCCTGCATATCGTACAGGTGCTTTAAAAAAGGTGTCTACCACATGAGTTTCCTTGAGTCTGTAACTCTGCATTAGCGCTTAATAGTACCTAGGGTTTCTCACATCAATCTTCAACTTCTATGCGCCCATCCATATCTTTAGAGCACGCTATGCAGCAAGCTAAGTGAGAAAAGGCGTACATGTTTCTAGCCAGATGTTTTGGACTATGATTCCCATGGTCCCTCACCATTGACTACGCTGACTAGGGCTATTGGGAGATGCAGTCCAAACATCTGGAGAGCCAAAGGTTGCAGACCCCTGCAGGACCTCTTATGTATAAATGTGTTTATGTTTTTGGGAATGGCAGTCAGTAGCTCTCTAGCTATATGTCCTAGGAGAAAAGACCATTCCTGTGCTAAAGGCTGTGCAGAACAGTTCAGTTTGTTTGTCATCAGAAAAAAATCTATCATATATATATGGCCATCTGAATAGCTCAGGGCGGTGTGTGTTACTTATCGGTGTCATTATCGGTTGGGAGCCTGTGGCTGATCTATTTTCCTCCTCTGATTCTCCTGCCAGACCAATTCTTCTCCCTGAACGGCTCCATTCTGTCTTTACCAGGCGATGCTGCTAGCAAAGCAATGTCCGGCCAGCAGCATGCAACAGAAGTAAAAATGCAGTACTTCAGCTGTTAAAAAAAGTCCGCTTTTTAAAGTTAGATATTGGAACGTAGTCTCACTTGTTGCAAACATGAAAACTTCCTGGAACATATGTGCAAATAATTAACAGGTGTGGCTGTAACATGCAAGAACGTAACACAAGAAAAAAGGAGGAGCTCAGGCTGCCCCGCCCTTGCACGCATAGATAGGTGAACCAAGAACTTACGTCAAAACATTGTAGGAAAAAAAGAATAGCCTTTTTTTGTGTACCACCGTCTCTCTAGTCTTCGTTGTCTAGATGTCCTTTTATTTTGTATGTGACACTGTTATGTTTCTGAATAACATCATTTTAATGTGCTCTGGTGACATTTACTGTTGAGCAATGTCCTACAGTGTTTTGACCTAAGTTCTTAGTTCACCGATCTATGCGTGCAAGGGCGGAGTAGCCTGTGCTCCTCCTTTTTTCTTATGTTACATTTGGCTCCCTCAAGAATCAGGCGCCCCATACAACAAAAAGAGAGGATTGACCCACTGTACACTATAGATGCAAGAATGTGTCTCCACAATCAAGTGAAATATTGTGATAAATGGCCAGCATGCACTCCTTTCAGAGGCTAAAACGGTGCACTGATCAGCAAATGAATTGCTCACAATGGATTCTGTTTTGCGTGCCACTATTTTAAAAAAAAACCTGTATTTATTGTTACATACAGGTAGGACACATACACATTATGTAACGATCACTGAACATATACATATCTGCATATGGTAATACATGCTAACTCGTTTCTTCAGCTTCAGCTTTGTCAGCTAGGTATTGTTTGTATCTGGCCCATATATTTCTGGGTTTGGTAGCAACCTGCAGCGAGTCAATGTAAATGTACTCATTATCGTTAGTCCAGATCATATCTCGGTCCCAGTCTCCCTTCGTTGGCGGGGTGCCGCTTTTCCACTTCAACGGTATCACCCTTTTGGCTACTAATAAACTCACATTCAGTAGTTTCAGCCAAGTTGGGTTCATCTTCCACGTGGCCCCCAGTAAACAAAGCATCAGAGACCATTCAACCGGCTGATCAGCCATCTCATCTAATGCTTTACAGATCTCTGCCCAATAATCTTTCAATTATATACATGACCAAAACATGTGGAAGGTGTACGCATCCTCGGAATGACATCTCGGACATGTACTTTCTGCTGTGGGATATATGCGTTTCAGTTTGGCTGGAGTGTAATGTGCCCTATGAACAATTTTATAGTGAATTTATATCTAGTGTTGCATGATATATGTTTGGTCAGGGTGCATATTTGTAGCCATTGGTTATTGCCGATCGGATGTCACAGGTCTTGTTCCCACTTGATTTTGGCATTATGTGTCACTGGAGGGCGGGTCTGAGTGATGGTTTTATACAGTGTTGATGCCAATATCTTCCCCTTTCCCGCTGTGAGCAAGTACCCCAGTCCCAGGTTTATCGTTGGCTCTGCAGGAAATTCCCGCCATAGGTTCGCTGTGACACACCTTATGCGCATATAGTGCATCTTGTGTTTGGTCGTGTCGCCTACTATATCTTTAAGGGTTTCCCATGTCACGAAAAATGTGTCTGGGAACAGTTGACCCCATTAGACGATTCCCTTAGCGCCCCAATGTGTCGCTGCCTCTTTGGTATACAATGGAGGAGTATCAATATAGGAGGTATACAATGTGCACCCCCAGATTGGCATGCTTGGGTGGCATAGCGTATCTGTACCATATATATCAGCAATTTTGGCCCATGCTGTGGCTGTGACTTGTGCAGGGTCCATGGAGTTGTGGCGTTTGGGGCGTGACATCGTCAGACTGTGGAGTAGTGTGGCGGATTTCGGTATAAGGGGTTCATTCTGTGTTTCTTTGAGATTGAGGAAGTCTGTTGCCCAATGGGCAACGTATTGTGCTTGTGCCGCCAGGTAGTATAGTTCAAAGTCTGGTGCCTCTAAGCCCCCCTGTGGATATCGGTCAGTTAGTAGCCTCCAGCGCAATGTGGAATGTCTGCCCCATGTGAATGTAGTGCAAGCACTCTTTATTTTCACAAATAGTGCTCGACCTGGCCATACCGGGACAGTGCTAAATAGGTAAAAGAGTTTAGGAAGAATTATCATTCTAATGACGGCAATTCCCCCATCATTGATATTGGCAGGGCGATCCAGCGTGCCATTTTGGCACAAAGGGCATCAGCTAGGGTGTCGTAGTTCAGCGCGCGGGACATTTGGGCTGTCCTGGCCACCTTCACCCCCAGATATTTGATGTGTACCAGACTCCAAATAAGGCCTTGAAGGTCAGTCGGTGGAACCGTCACTTCCGTAAGCAGAAACATTTCCGATTTTTTTGCGTTAAGTTTTAGGCTGGAGTACTCGCCAAAAGTCTTGACTTCTGACAGGACCTTCCCAAGTGTGCGGTCTGGGTTTTTTAAATATAATAAAATGTCGTCGGCATATAAAGTAAAATATCCAGCCTGCCCTCGAGCCACAATCCGTATGTGCTGTACCGGGCCCTAGGGATTCTATCACCAGTGCGAATAGGAGGGGTGAAAGTGGGCAGCCCTGACAGGTCCCCCACAATAACTCCAATAAATCAGACAAAGTGCCGTTGATACTTATCCTTCCGGCGGTTTCCCCTGCTTGAGGAGCAGAGTATTGACCGCTTCTCTGGTGGTTTTGTGTAGTTCCCTTTTTTCTAAAGCCTCTGTCCATATGGCATATAGCTTGGGTACGAGGAGCTGGTTGAATTCTTTGTAGAATTTGGCCCCAAGGCCATCAGTGCCCGGCACTTTCCTGATTGGGTAGCGCTTTTATGGCTTCTGATATCTCGGCCTCAGTGATCGGGGTCTCGAAGTTCTCCTTCATGCGAAGTTCTCCTTCATGGCGTCTGCCAACAGTGTTGTTAGTATGTGTGATAGGTAGTGGTCTTTATCTGCATCAGTGGCGTTTCTCTGTGGGGAGTATAGTTGTTTATAGAAGTGGTAGAATGCCTATATAACCTCTTGACTGTTCATGGTGACAGTACCGTCAGTACATTTTATGCATGGGATGCTCATCGGACCACGTTTGCCTTGCATCATCCTGGCCAGCAGTCTCCCAGGGCACTCGTGCTCCCAGTATCGTCGTGCTGCTGCGGGCCTGTCGAAGTAGCGGATCTCTCGATCAGCCGCTTCTTTGAATTCGTCAAGCTTGGTCTTGATGTCCAGCCCTAGTTGAGAAGATGGTGATTGTGCATATAGGTTCTGTTTATTGGCAAATTCTGTTTTACAGCACGCAAGATCCCTGCGGATGCCCTTGAGGACTCTGAATTCAGTGGCCATAGCGGTGCCTCTGATGTACACTTTGAATGCTTGCCATAACACTGCTTGACTTGTCAATGAACCTTCATTGATGTCGAAGTATTCCCAAATGTGTTGTGTTAATGCTGTCCAGGTCCTGAGGGGCGACTGGTTTAAACCTCCAAGTAGGCCTGTTTATTTTTATCTCGGGGATACGTAATGATAACTGTATGGGTGAGTGGTCTGAAAATGTACTGTGTCCTCCGTAGTGGAGATTCGGGTCTTGGCTTCTGTGATGTGGTTTGTGGTCTTATCCAGTTGAGATTTAATTGAGGCGATGTTGGCAGTGATCCCATCCAATTTCTCATTGAGGGGGGAAAATCCTTGATGCATAGCTGAGAAGACTGCTTGCGGGTCCATCGCTGGTGCCGTTGTGGCTGGTTGTGTTTGCAGTAATAATTCTGTGGACATTGTGGACTCTGTGCCCTTCTTAGTCACTGTTGTATATTTCTCTATATCTCCTTTCCCCTTCTTTGGACCAAGGCCCTTGGGGATAGTCTTCGTAGGTGTTTGTCATCTGGTTAGTTTGGTTGTGCTGCACCAGGGTCTCGCTACATGTATTGGATCTCACAACGTGCTTGCTGAGACGGGATGTTAGGGATGGGGAGGTAAAAACACCGCACAGTCTGGAGCAACTTTATGTTTACTGTTTCACAGTCGAGTCTGCTGTGCCTGTACTTACACGTCGTTCGTTGTAGCCCTCCGTCGCACTGTGGATGCTTATAGTGTATTGTGGATAGAGATCGATGAGTTGTGGGTCTTATCTGATTGCGAGAAGCACCCCTTTTATGACACCACATGTGGACCTCTGTTTGCCTTGTTGGTAGTGTGGGTATGTCAAAGCCCAACAATATAAGGCAGTGATTGATTGCACCTTGGTGTTGTTCCCTTTCCCTGTGCTTGTGATCTGTCCTGAAGATGTAACTACCAGCACCTAAGGGGGATGGGAGTCTTTGGTTGGACCAGGCTGAGAGGGCCGCTGTGGTTGTCTAGCTTTTGTAGCTGCTGAGTTGGCTCTGTAATGGCTTGTTCCCGGGGCTTCAGTAGATGAGCCTATCCTTCTATTGTGGTCAGCGCGAAAGGCGTAAGGTTATGTTTGGGGGTGCCCCTTTGTAGGTATGGGATGACTCCCCTTGTGGCCTTGAAGAACTTCAGGCGGTAGTTGTTGCCGGTGAGCTTTAGTTACTTAGGACCCAGATTCGAGGGCCGGGTGCAGCAGGCACTAAGCGAGTTGCAGTAGCTATGTTGAGCATCGTATTGGGATGTAATGGAACGTTTTGTTTGATTGTTCCTTTTTAAAGTGTTTTCTTTCCTAAGTTTTGGGCATGAGTAGTCCACAAGAGGTGGAGGGCATGAGAAGAGGACGGGCCGCACCCCTTCTGCTGCCGCCCGCGCCCGATGCGTGTACGGGCAGGCTCACGGTGCCGGCTACGCCTTAATGCTGGCAGTGTGGCAGGCTGAACCAAGGTCCTCCGAGAGTGGCCGACTGGTTCCCGGGACTGCCCCTGGTCCCAACAAAGTACTATGGGCTGATGGAGGGGGGGCAGCGTACAGAGCAGTGTAGGACTTGGAGGGGCCCCGGGACAAGATGGGCTGGGACGGGCAGATCACACCCACCGCACGCTCCCCCTCTCCTCACCGCTCTTGCTGTCGTTTCTGGACGTAGTGGTGCTGCAATTCCGTTTCCACCTTCGTCTGGGAGGCGAATGTGTTGGATCTGCGGGCACTCGAAGAATCTCGGAGCACCTGTGACCTTCAGGCGTCTGGAAGCAGGCCACAGTGTTCTGGCTTCCCGACCTCGAGCCCGTCCACGGCTGAGCTCCTCCCCTGGAGCCATGGTGAGCACGTGCTGGCCACCCACGCTATACACACACGTGTGCTTACACGGTGCAACTCAGGCCCTGTGGTGCGGTTTCACACCAAATATTATGGTCTGAAGTGTCTCAGGAGCACACATGGAAGTGGCCTTCTCTCCGTGTGCACAACAGCGCTCCCATCACGTGCCACTATTTGAGCAAAAGCTGCTTTCTCTGATACCAGTCAGCCATTTAAGGGGTCTGCAATCTTTGACGCTACAGATGTGTTGGACTACAATTCCCATAATTCCTAGCCTGCATGGGCGGTGATGAGACATCATGGGAGTCGTAGTCCAAAACTGCTGGAGAGCCAAAGGTGACAGACCCCTGTGGGCTTAGGTCCTTATTATGAGCATGGTGATGAAGGTAAATATACGGTATGTTAAAACCCTCCTGTTTTTTAAAAATCCTTAATTATGGGTTGGGATTGCATTGGATAGTGAATGCATTGGATCCCATAGAACCTACAGCATGGATGGGGCAACTAACCCATATTTATTGCATGAACATCTTTGTACACACCCCCATTTTCATAAAATAATTAGGTGGTATTTTAAAATAAGTGGCACTTAAAATACTACATGTTTTTACCGTGACCACCAGACTTACAAAAGGGTCTTAGTGCTCATCTGAAAAAAGACAGTTCTGTGGCTTGAAGTATATCCCATCATAATACGGTGAGGGAAAAGGACTTCCTTTAGAAAAATAAATGGTAAAATCCAAACTTGAATATCAATATTTTTATTTATTAATTTAATTTGTTCATTTGTGAACCGCTGGGACCTGTCAGTCATCTAAAGACTGGCCCAGTCAAAAGAGAAAAGAAAGAGAATCCTAAAAAGAGAACATTTTGTATTCTCTTTCTAAAAGGAAGACATTAATGAATTCACCCCACAGCCGATGGAGGAGAATCCACCGCTTGGCAGCCCAGCCTTGATATGACCTTCCCATGACTTTGGACCTGTCAAAACGTGCAATGGTGGCCAGCCATGTATGCCCAGGGCAAAGGTTTCCCTTGAAGGACAGCGCCATCTCTTTTTCTCTTTTATATTTTGGGATGCTGGGCCTAATAAAGGGACGTGATGGGAATGTGAGGTTCCAATGTATTGTTAGCAGAACGGGGAAGATGTAAGCTCGGCCTCTGAATCGGACCATTCATTTTTGAGCGTGACAACTAGTATATGCTGCAAGCCGGGGGCGTTGCCTCTTTTTGGTCTTGTAAGAGCAGTAAGGATTCAAACGTTGGACAAAAGAAATGCTCCACAGCCTTAAAGAGCGTCCGTGGTATAGTTCTCTACTACACTTTCACAATCGTAATTTCGCATCTCATTGTAAAGATTTGCTAAATGTTCCTGCCAACTTCACAAGATATGTCTGCATAAGGGGCCCCTTGTCCAATATTTTCCCTTGCAGGACTATTTGCCAGAAGGCACCATTATTTTTCAAGGAGTCCCACCTCCTACATCCCCACAAAAAGAGTGGGACCCCCTTGAAAAATTCCTCATCAAGGATTAATAGTTACTTCTCAGAATGCAGTAGCTGCTTGGTCTCTCACACCTGCAGTGCTTCTTTGGCCTTTTCAGCTGGCTTTAGCCATGTACTGGTTTTTCTTCAGCTGTTCTGTATTCTTTGATTCTTTGTCAACCAGATATTTAACTTTATATTTGCCTTTTTTTTTTAGTTCTCGCTGGGTTTTCACCACATGCGGGTTTCCCATAGACACTAACCGAGCATAAATATGAACAGGGACTATGTCAGCTTGATCTAACAAGAAATTACTAATAAATCGTTATAAATCATTATATATTGGTGATATTTACCTCTGAACTCAGATTTAACCAATATATTCAGCATTGATCATTAGTAGCAGCTACCACTGAATCATGCCGATTTACAGTGCCTAGAAAAGGCTCACCTGGAGGAAACCAAAGATGCCAAGCTGGAGGGCCATGGTCACTATCTAAGCATGGGGCAACTCTAAAGCCCTTAACAGCCCGCCAGCTCGCAATATTTATCAGTATGTAGTTGATGTGGGTACCATACATGCCAGTTCTAAATGTTGGATGTGCAGGGGAATCACCTAGGAAACAACTCTTACTCGCTCCTTAGTCCCTATATTTCATGAGATATGGGGCTTCCATTTAGTATGAGACGATTTGTCAATCGACAAAGTTAATAACACCCAAACCCCATTCTCCTTTGGGCACCTCAATGGGTTATATCTGTTGGTTCAAGTCACCTAACAATATTACTTGCAAACATTCAGTTCCAGGGCTTATGTCTTCTATGACAATAGACCCTCCTCCAGACCAGCAATTACAACTTGTTCAGGTCTTAAATGTTCATAAAGTATTATGAAATTGGCACGGTCTTTTAAGTCACCCTTGACTGCGAGAATGTCCTTTGTGCTTAGTTCCAAAAGTGTGACCCTGCCCATGAGTTCATGGGAAATCCATATTAATAACTGCCCCAGCTCCGCACAGATGACCACGTGAACCCTTCGAAACAGGTGGGTAATGTGTAGTGCATTCCTGGATGTGCTTGTGTTCCAGCAGCCAGCCATCCGGTTGACAAACAACAAGGTATTTCACCAAAATTCAGGGCTAATTGGGGGTCACTCAAGTTGCTCTGAATGCCTGCAACATTCCATGTAATCAAATAGACGTTATCCCAGGGTTATTTTGCCTGTCATCCAAGCTATCTAGTGCATGTTTCTGGCAGACTAAAGGGGGTCATATAGTGGTCTATTTTATCATACCAAGATTTCTTCACACTAAATAGTGTCTGTTGTTTGAAGCCACATTGTTTGTGACATACAATGAAGGCTTTTGACAGTCACTGTAAGTGTTTTTGGCAACCAAAACAACTATTATTTTTCAACCTGCGATGCAACTGCAGAACACGAAAGATCATAAAAAAACTGACATGCTCCCAATCCAAAAAGGGCAGTGCAGCCTGGAATGCTCGGTCACTCCCATTCTGCACAATAGCACAAGCAAGCCCAGAGATGCATGGGGTCTTTTCTCTTCTCTGAGTTCACGGTAGACGGGGTGCCAAGACCAATGGCAGTGGTTCTGATGTAGTCAGCACCCACCATCCATCACTCATACGTTTTCTTTGAGTAACCCTAATTGGGACCAAAATACCCTGGTGTGCATGCTGCATATAAATACCCAAGAACCATCAACCCATCACTGACGTCACCCATTGAGTCCCAATAATGTTGGGGGTTGCTCGTGGTCTGATACAGGAAGAATGCAATCTACCAGTTCGGGATGGGCTGCCCTTTTTGACCTGAGACCAAGCTTGATTGGCATATGGTCTTTCCCCATCTGAAATGGGTACAACGTCCTTTCATCAACAGACTTTTTTCCGATGGGTTTTTTCACGAAGATTTGTCAATGATAAAACTCATCAAAAAATATAGGGGGGGTGGGAAAGTGCTTATAAGAGATGGACAGGGGGGTCGGGAATAGAGAAAAAACAATAGGGAATCAGGGGAGTTGGGGAACCCTCAAAAAATAAAACAAAATCAAATTTGATGAGTTTTTTCATTGAAAAATATTCGTAAAAGAATCCATCGAAAAATAAATCTGTCGATGAAATGACAAAGAACACTGAAATAAAAAGGCAGGTCTAAAATCTATTGCGTGTAAAGGTGCCCAGAACAATGCCATTGGTTAATGATTTATTAAATGCCCTTAGTCCATCACTGTTTATTTTTTTTTCATACCATCACATTGTTTATTTATTTTATTTATTTTGTATATTTGTTACACGCCCAGACCCTCAGGTGTCACGGCGAGGTTATAAGATAGCTTAGGAATTAGTCACAATCAAAACATTACAGAGGGTTCAATACAAGATATAGGTTACAACATATTCACAAAAAATATACAGTGGCCTAAGTATTTACAACAGTGTCCGATGGAGGGGTCCTATTTTAGGGTGCTAATATTGGTTGAATAACCAGGTTTTTAGCTGTTTCTTAAAGAGCTTGAAGGAGGATGCTGTTTTGGTGGTGATGGGTAGGGTGTTCCAGTGTTTGGGGGCTAAAGTGGTGAAGCTGCTGCCCCCTGCTCTAGTGGTTTTGAATCGAGGGGGGTCCAGGAGGAGTTTGTCGTTGGATATCAGTAATCTTATGTTAGTTTTAGGATGCAGAGTGTTATTGAGGTAGGTAGGTCCTTTTTTAGTAATGCATTTGTGGGTGATGCAAAGTGTTTTGAAAATGATGCGGGCTTTGATGGGGAGCCAGTGGGCATCTTTCCTGGTCTTGGATATATGGTCTGATTTTTTTATGCCTAGTGCTGCCCTCAGGACTTTGTTTTGCAAAAGTTGCATTTTGGCTAGGTTGGTGTTGGATGTGCCCAGTAGTAATACGTTGCAGTAGTCCAATTTCGATAGGACCAGTGCTCTGGCCAGGGTGAGGCAGTTTGCTGGGGTCAGAAATTGTCGGCTGAGTGCGATTAATTTGGAAGTGTAGGCCGTGGAGGAGGAAAGTGCATTGATTTGTTTGGTCATGGTCAGGCTAGCATCTAAGTACACGCCCAGTGTTTTTACTTGTTTTGACACTGGGATATTGGTGCCGTCGATGTTGATAGTTGAATATTCTGGCTGAAGGGTTGCTAACTTGGCTGGCGCTCCTACGATGAGGACTTCCGTCTTCTCATCGTTAAGACATAGGCTGTTCAAAGCCATCCAGTTTTGTATGATGACATACATTTTATTGATAGCTAAAGTGTCCTGGTCATAGTTGCCTGTAAGAGGTATGAGGATCTGGGTGTCATCCGCAAAATTAGTGTAGATGACACCCATATCGTCAAGTGCAGAGAACAGGAGCTTGGTATATGCGTTATACAGCGTGGGAGAAAGGCAGGAGCCTTGGGGCACTCCTATGGGGACTGGGATGGGGTTGGCTGCTTCTTTGCCTATGGACATAGGCAACCACATTTGTATTGTACATATTTGTTTAAAGTGCATGAACGGCTTAATGTTTAGTCATTGTAATATGGTTTGTTTAGTGTAAATTGGCTAATTACTTTGCAGAACATCCAGGACATGTACCATAGGCACAAGCAAAAAAAGAATTGGATCTGATAGAGCAAATCATGTAATGAAGGCAGAGTGAATCACAGCGCCAAGTGACATTATAGAGGCAATGAGAGCATGCGACACAGCATCCAACAATGAAATTGAATGACACACTTATCACAGTAAATCTGAATTGATGGGCATGGAGCCAGCTACTCCAATGAAGTATTTATAACCAGCAAATGGATCATCCGATACAAGAACTAAGCATGATGTGGATTTTATTTTCAGTGCATAACTTTCAGGAGCTGAAGAATAGAAGGCAGAATTAATTGCAGAACGCAGGGAGAAATATTATGCTGTAAAATTCAATGTAGCCGCTGATATCTGAAGACCGGCATGAGACTCACAGATATTCATTGCTTTGAACTTAATAAATCTGGTGTACTTAAAAGATAAAGAACATTGATGCTTTGAGAAGTTAGTAGCTGTCAATAGAGATGAGCTTCAGGTCTTTGGCAGTGCTGGAAAGAGCATCATAGGGCGCTAGAGCCCGACGTTAGCATGCCAATGTATCCGGTAAGAAAAACATAATAATATATAGAAAAAGGGAGAAAGGTGCCAAATATAAATTCGTTATTTCGCATAAAGGTCGACCATCATACGTTTTCGAGGCGCTGCAGTGGAGTGGGGAGAATATTCACAGATATTGAAGTGGGGAGGGAAAATGGAGATCGTATGATGCCATCAAAATCACAGTATAAAATTAATTTGAAAACTGAAACTTTTTTAAAGAATTTCACTTGCAATTATTTGGTTAAAATTTTAAAAACATGCATATGTAAATATATTTCTAAGGACATGCTTATCAGACAGTCAATATAGCCTTACAGCCAGCAGCTTTAGGCTACACCAGTGGTTACAGCCTGGAGGCCTAAATTATCAGCCGGAGCACAGGGTGAGCACAATGACAGGGACTGCCACAGCTAGGGGGTCAGCCTAGATTCCCAAAGCAATGCAGAGTGGCGAAGAGTGGCAGTCTTGCTGCTTATCCGTTGACTGTGCTGAATCTGAGTCTGTTTCCTGTGTTCACGCCTGGAGGGGTGTCTCTACAGCTGCTCTACCTCCCTACAAAACGCCATCTCCTCCGCGGAGCGGACGGGGAGTGGCGAAGAGTGGCAGTCTTGCAGT
This sequence comes from Ambystoma mexicanum, assembly GCF_040938575.1. NCBI lineage: Eukaryota > Metazoa > Chordata > Amphibia > Caudata > Ambystomatidae > Ambystoma > Ambystoma mexicanum. Next base: position 1,339,973,557 of record NC_090934.1, read on the forward strand.
CATGTCAGTCATGGCTGTCAAGACTGCCGACTTGTCCAAACACTTGCAACAAGAGGTACAGGCTCATGATTTGGAAGAAGGAGGTTTCCTGCACAGTGCTCGCCTGCGCGCACCACCAATCAATTCCAAACTGGGAATGCGCCCACTCGAAAAGGTTTGCTTCTCCCAACCTCTGAAAACCATTGAGGCTGTGCTTCCCCAGAAACATGTTCTTAGTTCGAGAGTCGAAACCAAAACAACCAAATTGACCTTACCGCCTTTTGAACCTGTTGTTCCAGAGGAGCAGTAAGCCAGGGACTGCGGAAGTTCAGGGGAGGACCTTCGAACCCCAGAGCGATCTTCCCAATTCACAGTAACATCAACAAACGGCTCGTCGGCGGCCACTGCTCCCTCCACCCTGCTCCAGCTCCCTAGTCCCTCGGAGGGAGGGGCGGGCGCAGTGAGCCAGAGGGGCAGGCCACGGGTCTACCGACTCCGAGCAGCGAAAACCGGGCTGACCCTGAAGCCGAAGCGACTGACGACCTGCAACGCGGGGAGGCGGTGCCGAGGATCGATCGAGCCCGACTGTATCAGTGCTCTGTGATCCCATGACAGCGCCGCCCAGACGAATGTCCAACACTGTGCCCGAAATCATAGCAGAGTCGACACCTGCCTTACCATCAAACAAAGTGCCTCAGACATCAAATGAAGAAAGAAACAAAGTGCAAATTACTGCCATCATTCACACGCATCTAGAAAACCAAACGCGTGAAAAGATGCTAGCAAAGGAAAAAGTTCTGAGAAAACTATCTCTGCTTCATGAGGCCGATGCGTTCTTTTCACATCAGGAAGAGGTCCAAGAAACCGAAACTTCAAACACTCCAGTGCTGGAAACCACGAGTAACAAAAAGAAACAACGCTTGAGTCAGACAGCGTCCCCAAAGAAGGGGGAAAAACATTGTCAAAAAGCAAAAGTGACCACAAAGTCAAACACACAGAAAAAGAAAATGCCCATTCATAAACAGACCCGGAACAATGCAAACCCAGGAGTAAGAACGATAAAAAAACTATGGGCACTGGAATCTGGCAGAACCCCAGATGTAAGTCTAGTAACTGACTTCTTCAATGCTTTTGCCCCACAGGCCAGGGGTCCCCAAGATGATCTCACAGACGCTGAGATACTAGAAGCAATAAACTCTTGCCAACCACCTCAAAAAACCAGGAAAACTGATATTTCCATTCATCTGCCACCCCCACTGGTACCCCCCTGAAACAATCGACTCCCCATAAGTCACAACATTCACCAACACCCGAACACTTGCCGCCAGTGCTGGGTGCTTCAACACAGGACCCACTTTCATTACCAAAAGAACATGTGCCAGGGGTCGACGCGGTAAACCTACAACCTTCCTTGGTAAATTTAGCAACTCCTTGTGAAAATCCTCCAGGTTTGGCTCCTTCGACACTTATACCGCCTGTAGAAAACCTTACACCGAACGAGGAAAAACTTGTGCCACTGGACGAAAATCTACCTGTTGATTTAGTAACACCATCAGGGACTCCACCACAACGAATCTCGCAAAATTGGCTAACCCCGACTGAAAAAGCTGAAGAAGGAAAAAGCCTCGTGGTTACCCCGCCGCAAAGGAGCCCTGAACCAAATCACAATTACGGCAACAAAAAGCGGGCGGGAGAGCCACTTCAGGTGGGGGACCAGAGAAAACCACAAAGGGACAAATCAAGCCGGGAGAGGCGAGATTCCATGGATGCCACCAATATCTGGCCGCCTAGAAAGTCGACAACAAATGAGCAAACCTCAAACAAAAATCCATCAGGAGCCATAAATGAATCCCTGGCAAAAAAGAAACTGGACTTTATATCCATCATGTCTGCAGTCTCGATTGCTTTAGCGCCGTTCACAAAGCTATACGAATCTATCAGCGACAACCTTAAAGACCACACCACTATGCAGGCAATGATGTTTACAAAATTGATCTTTTTGGAGGGTTACATTACTGCCCAGGACGAATTTTTAAAAACAAGCACCTCACTGTTAAAAGAACAACCAAAAGTCGTACCTTCTTGCAGCAAAGAAAGGTCTTCTGTGTCCAAACAAACACAAAGTTTACCAACCCCTTTACTGACGACCGCCTTAGCGGCCAGAGATCTTCAGACTTCAACTAAAAATGGTGCAGTCAATTATGAACAAAGTGAAATCATATACATCAGTGAAGAGACATCATCAAGACCGCCCAAAAATCAATCTGAATCCAACGAAAAAGAAACATCACCAAGCCAAAATGGAAACCAAATTGAACCAAATGTCAAAGACCAGGCTTAGCTGATCTTCTGCCTACAACATGGAACATCGGCAGGGAAAACGGATATGCCAGAATCAGGGCCTACACTTCAGAGGGCAAAGAAAATCCAACCTTCAAAGAGTAGCCCCGCTACACTCCAGGGGCCTCCCCTCGTCTTCAAAATCACAAATGATATAGGAACTAAACACTCGCCAAAAACAGTAGAAGATTTTCTGGCTGACGACCAGCTAATGAATATCAGCAAACACCTAGACAAGGATCAGACAAGTAGTTCGCAAATTGGAAAAGATCAAGCCGAGAAAAGGGTCAATACGAGCAGTCCTCCCTGCCAACAAAAGAGCCCACCTTTCTGTACCATGGAAGAAAGAAGAAATAATCTCCATCATACTTCAAGAACCAACCAAAACAATACTAGCCAAAGAAAAGTATCATTCTCCTCAAGAACTGAGTCTCCCTCAGTGAACCAGGAAACCCCAAAATTAGAAAATCGACACAAACTCAGAGAAAGGGACAGAAAATCAAGTAGAGATGACCTACGGCGTGATCCAAGCAAAAAGAGCCAAAGGACCATTCAATACAAGAAAAGGAACCATCAGTGAGAGTTCACTACAAATCTAGAACTGAAAAATACCACGATCGACGTAGTTCCACCAAAATGTCCGATTGGACTTTAAAAATAGAACAACGGTCAGAAAATCATGATGAAATAATTCTCAACAGAAAAGGAGTGCTAACCCTCTTTGGATTAATTCCAGCACTTCGACAGATTAAATCAGAAGACCTGAAGCTAGTGGATCCCTACCACTCCAACCGTAGAGCAAAAACCAAATTGCACATTCCTTCAAAGAAAATACAGACGCAAATAATCAACGAAGCAGAGGATTTATTCAAACTTGGCTTCAGGGTGTTCGGAAATTCGACGAAACCTGAATAACAGAGAGATACTCAGAAAAACGACCAACGGAAGTCCAAAAGCAAAGGCTCCACTTGCTACAGGATAAAGGACCACTCTGTTACTGAGAAACTGTACCAGGAACAGGCACACCTTGGAAGAGGAACTGAAAGGAATTCAACAAGTGGGACAAACAGAGACTCAAACACTCATAAAAACTCACATAAACCAGGGAATCATGAGGTTCCAAAAAAATGCACGCCTAAGGTGCCGCAAACAACCAACTTACCTCCAGTGAAACTTCCAGAAACTCGACAACTAAATGGAAATCCGCAGGGAATCTGGTCCTGGCTGCCAAAAGCACTTTCAAAAAACCTAAACAAATAGCAACTGAAAGGTTGGCAGAGCGCCGACAACAACACCTTGCCAGCCGACACATTCCCCACAGTACTAAAACTTTGTTCTCGGAACACTCATGGACATACCCACCTGACGACTCGGACTGACGCCGATCTGGTTTCATTCTACGTGATTTGTCTCCAAGAAACCTGGCTCGTTGACAAACCCATCCTGGATGGCTACGACGTAGTCCTGGCACCTGCAAAAAAAGGCCTCTTAGGCCGACCATCATCCGGACTACTAGTGGCATGCAGAAATGGTGTAGGCTTAAAAATAAAAGAAACCTTGCTGTCAAACCTATTCATATTGGCAGTTCTTATCGATCTCGAAGGCCCTGAAAGGACGCTAAGCTCAGAAATAGCGATCTTAAACACCTACTGGAACCCAGCGGCAATAGATGCAAAAAACATCACCCACATGATGGAAGAAATAATCGACGAAATTCAGTCAAATCGCCAAGTTTCGTCCTTTATAATCTGCGGAGACCTTAACATCACCCTTAAAAACCCCTGTTCAACAGAGGGGAAAAACTCCAATCCAACACTAGCAACTCAAAGAGGAAAACTTTGGTGCAAACTGATGGCCTCACGACACATGTTAAATCTCGACACGGTCTTTACAGAGAAAGATCGTTTGCCGACCTGGGAACAGGGTGTGTTGCGAGCAACAATTGATTATACCTATGTCTCCCACCCCTTCTTGGACACTGTAATGAGTTTTAAGGTGCGCAAGACAACAGACAGTGACCACAATCAACTAATAACAACTTGCTCAACCAACTTCCGCAGAACCAGCGATGAACCATACGGTATGGAAGTAAACAACCAGGGAAATCGCCTAAAACTCTCAACATCGGCAGTAAGGAAGCTCACACAAAAATATTCTGAAGAGGGCATGTCAGAAGAAAATCCTGAACCAGATTATGTGCCTTTGCTCGTGGAGTTCTCCATTAAAAAAAAGAAAGCTCAAACCACCGATTCCACCCTTAAACATACCTATGATGTTCAGCTAGCCCAAAAAAGACGTGAATTCTGTAAAATCAAGAGACAACTGAAACAAACGCAGTCCAGCGACCAGGAGATAAAACTATCAGAAGCTTCCTGAAACTATAGAAACTGGGTTGAAAACCATCGCTCAAATCTTTACCAACAAGATTCGGAAAAAAGTACTGAAGGCGATCTGTGGCAATAAAGCTAGAGAATTTTGGTCCCTTATAAAAACCACAACATCGTCCAAAAAAAATTCTATTATCAACTCAATGGGGGAACAGAAATGGATTGACCACTTTTCAATGCTCTTCAAACTGGCAACAAAAGAAGACGATGACTCCACAGAGAACGACCCCTTGAGCTGGTTATGTTTCGACGACCAAGAAGAAATCCTCGAGACCTTATAAAAGCTAAAAAACTCACGAGCGGTCGGCCCAGATGGAATTTCCAACATGGACCTTAAAAAAAATCCGATAGAGTGGTCAAATCTCCTAAAAGAGATCTTTACGAGATGCGCTAAATCGAAATCCATTTCACCCTCCTGGACCAAGGCGACCATTGTTCCAATTTACAAAAAAGGGGAAGTGCGTGACCCTTCAAATTTTCGGCCAGTCGCCCTCTTAGATTGTATTGGAAAGGTCTTCGGAGCCTTACTGTTGAAAAGGCTGCAAACCTGGACTAAACTTGCACCATGCCATGATCGATTCCAAACAAGTTTAAAAAAAAATGTCGGTACAGCGGCCAACATCCTGGTCATCAGCATACTAAAAAGCAAAGTCCTTGAGGTGAAACCAAGGTCCTTTGTGGGCTTCATTGACCTTTCTCAGGCCTTTGACCTGGTAGATAGGTCGAGACTCTGGTCAAAACTTGAAGGATGGAAATGTCCTAAGGAGATCCTTCTACCATTGAAAGCCCTGCATTCAAACACCACTCTCAGAGTACGACTAACTCCGCGAGGACAAGTCTCAGCAGAAATTCCCACGGGTAGGGGGGTCAAACAAGGGCGTCCTCTCGCTCCAGAGTTATTCCTTGCATACATGGGTGACTTCAGTGAAACGGAAGACCTTACAAAAAGCTTTCCGCCAAAACTGGCCAAGGTACAAATCAGCTGCCTCATGTATGCCGACGACCTCGCCCAGTTCGACCAGACCCAAATAGGCCTGCAGAGGCAACTGACAAACCTCCTATGTTACACAGCGAAAAACAACCTACAAATCAATAAAGAAAAAACAAAAATACTAATTCTAGAATCAGCACCGAAAAGATCGGACAAATTCAAATGGTACCTATACAGAGATTGAAAGAACTAAAGAGTTTAAGTACCTGGGTGTGACCCTTGACAGTTCCCATACAGAAAGTGCAATGCAAGAAAGCCTGAAAATTAAAATCAGAAAGCTAGCAGCACAAGGCAAAACTATAGACCTGAAATTCGGAAAACTTTCAACAATCCCGGTAATTGAATTCTATAAGAAAAAAGTAGTTCCTTCAATTACATATGGAGCTGAAGCAATGCCTCAAATCCCAAAAAAGCTCTGGACAAAGCTGGAAGGACATTTTTGGAGATAAGTGCTGTCCTTGCTGAATTCAACCTCAACACCGGCGATCCGACGAGAACTGAGCCTCCTCTCTTCAGCGGGCACAGTAAACATCAACTCGGTCCTGCTCTATTGTAAGTGCATCGCCCAAGACAAACAGAACATCTATACAATGATAGGTGAAGAAATGAAAATGGACACAGTGAAAATGCTGACAAATTGGAAAAACGAAAACTTAGCCCTATTGGATTCAGTAGCATGCACAGAAGCTGACCTGTCTTCAAATCCGGCTAGAGTGACCAAAAAACTCAAAAATCTGGACTGGTCAGATACCATTGCAGAAGCAACAGCAAACAAACTTTTAGCCCACCTCCCTCACACTCAGTGCAAAGTAAATGAACTCCAGAGATATATTAAACAATTCCCAAATAGAGCATCTAGAAACTACCTGCTCAGGATAAGACTGAACTTAATCGAAACAAATGAAATTCGTTGCATTTAAGGTATCACAGAAACAAGCGAATGCCGATTCTGCGGTGCCGAAAAGGAAACTATTCGCCACTAATTAATGGTCTGACCAAAAAACCAAGCGATAAGATCAGCTTACCTCGAACAACTATTTGTAAAGGAACATTTTGACGCGGACCAATGGTGGTTAAGATTGATTGGAGGAGATCGAACAACGCGGCAAATCGCTTTGGTAAAGATCATCCAAGAAACACTGAAAAGGCTGGGCAAAGGCCCCTGAGGACTTGCGAAAATACAGGAATGAAAAATTGTGTAAAGTTCCATTTAGGAAAAAACAAAAGTAAATAAAAAAATAAATTAAAAAAAAAACAATGCTCCTTTGGACTTTCACTTCCCGTGTGACTTGTCTTCCTTGTTGCAAGGCTAGAAGGAGGAAAAGGGCAGTGTTGGCAGTGGCTGCCATAGAGCCCTTACAGCATTCACAAGCCACTGATTTAAATGTGAATGACACATTTAAGGTGATGACCTTTGCACATCTATGCACACTGTACCTTCAACCTACTGATGATACAGTTTACATTGATAAAGCATTTCTATGCTTCCTGCGGACTAATGCCATTTCCTTCATCGGTACCCTTGATGGTGACTCTGTATGATTATTGTACCATGCTGTAGTGCCATGACAGTCGTAGGCACGTTCCCTCTGACTGGTTGGTGTGCGGCCATTATGCATGAATGTTGGCACTCCTGCCCCTTCTGTGCAGGACTTATTTGGATAAACCCCCTCCCCTCCACCCCTCCCTCTTCCCCCCTTTCCTTCTCCCCCCCCCCGCCCTCTACAACCAGCTCTCACTCAGCGGGCTCCTGCAGCACACTCGGCCACGCCGCACACCAGGGCTGGTTTGTTTACCTACGGGGCTCGCAACCCCGCCTCCCCTTTCATTGGCTGCTTAGCCCGCGCTCCGAGCATCAGACGCCGGACGCTTGCTCCACCCCCCTGACGAGGACCGGGGTTACCGTGACAACCCCCTCGTGTCCAACAAGCCGGCACTAATTTATTACAGCTGCCGGTCTTGCACAGGACCTTCAGTCAGCCATTTCACTCCAGCATGACGAGGCATTCTGTCCTCTGGCTTCAACTCAGTGAACCAAGTTAGCAGAATGTGGTTTCCTTTCCACTGGGATTTTGAACAAACAAATCCAACCTCTGCTGTTTTCTACTTCCATATACTGGTAAGTTTTCCAGAACTTTTTTGCCTCCCACTATCTATCTGGGCTCTAGCAACCGTCCCCGGAAAGGTTTTTTACATGGTTCCTTTCATATGGTTTTTCTACATAGTTGTTACTGTGTTTCCGCCTTGGCCCAGCACCAGCGCTCCCACAGTGTTTTTGCCTTTCTAGGATGGGTGTGCTTGCTCATTACAGCACCATTGGTGACTACTGACTCCATCTTTATTTACCTAAGACGGACGTGCTTTTCCTCTCCACCCGTGTTTTTGCCCCCACTCACACTTGCACACAGGGGCTCCCTTATTGTTTGTTACATAAATGTGAATGAGAGCAGGGTGGCTCTGGGTAGTTGCGCTAGCCTGAAAGGTAGTGTTCTCTAGCTAGAGATGAGTTAATAAACTTCACAAAATTTGAGTCAACACAAGTATCTTGATATGCTTGTTAAGCTGCGATTTAATTCAAATTGCATCAACAATTCAGTCTTTTAGCCTACACGTGTTTCGACACAACTGTCTTTGTCAAGGTAACGTTGATTACCGACGTGGAAGGCTTACCTCCAAATCATGAGTGGCTTCGTGGCTTTGTTAGGCCCCATTTTTGGAGGCCATGGGGCGGCATTAATGGTTTACCGTGGCCAGTAATACTGCCCACAGTAACTCTGTTCCTGTCTGCCATTTTGTTTTATTTTTTAGAAGTTATATTAAATTAACCGAAGTGCTAAAAAGCTGATTTCCTGTGATGTGAGCATTATACAAAAAACAACAAATAAAAGTAAATAACAATGTGGACATTAATAGCTATTTAAGAATAAAGCACTATGGGCTGGGCATATTAGATGTGAGTTCTAGAGTAGTACATACATTCTCAGATTTTAACTAAGCAAGGATGGGGGAGCACAGGTTAACTGCAACAAATGGATTAGGGAGAGAAGAGGGGGGACAGAAAGAAGGCTGGGAAACAGAGGTATGGGGGTTTGACCTGCTCTGATACCACCTAAACCTGCCCTAGATACTTGGAAACTAGATACAGGAATAGGTACTTTATGGGGCTATACTGACAGCCTCAAGAGCATTTGTCATGGAGTGGGTGATTAGCAACCGAGGTGGCAATGTTTTAAAGAGAGCCCTAGAAACAGGCTGAGGAGTGGGTTGGGGGTGGGGGGGTTCTATGATTTCATTGGCAATATAGAGAAAATGGTGAGAAAGAAATCAGATTTACTAGGTAAAGCAATTGACAGGGCCCACCCATGCATTTAAAATATGGCCCCCCAAACTATATCTTTAAACAGAGTTCTATCGTAAATACATTCATGAGATAATTGTTGGATGTTGTCGAGAGGGTCCTGATGATAATGGTTCAGGCTTTGACGAGTATTGATCTTATTTTACACAAGATGGAGATTAGCAACCTATGTACAGGGATAGCATCGGAGGAAACCAAAAGGCTTACGTTTAAAAGTCCTTATATATCTTTTCAGACTGGAAAGGGACAACTCCACCCCTGTGATATCCTACGTGAAATTATTCCTGATATGTGAACAGTGGATAGTGCCAGGGTCTTTTTTATACAGGCCGATTCAATGAATTAATGTGCGCTGAAAATTTCTGCGCAAGTGTGCGAAAGCGTGCGAATCGCAGCGCAAGTGCGAAAATCGCGCACAGCGATTCATGGAAGTCCGTGCGCGTGTAAATCCATGGATGTGTGTGAAAATCCTGCGTGGCACACGCTGGCACACACGTCTTCAAACAGCGTGCGCTACATGCACAGCGAAAGCGCACATAGCGCAGCACACACAACAAAAGTAGGCCTAACAAGGGGCGTAACACGCGGAATGGGGAACAACGTGTGAAAATGTGGGTGTCACGGGGGAAGTACAGGAGGCAAATGTGCAGAACGGCCACACGCGCGCCTACAACATGTATTCATGGAATCGAACAGGGCTAACGCGTGCGCCAAAAAAGACGCGCTAACCCGGAAACACATACGCCAGCAGGAAGCAGGCCTACGTGGACCCGGGCAGCATAAAAATGCGCGCATAAAACAAACAAGCTCAGACGCTAAGATGAATATACCGTTCCTCGCAGCAGTGGTCGTGGGATACCGCAGGAGGAGGATAGTCAGAGCCAGAATTTTTACAACCAGAACCAGCCTTTTTGGGATGACTGATGACCAGGTGTATGGGAGGTACAGGTTTCCACCTCATATAATACTCGACCTGGTGAGTGAGTGGGAGGATGACCTCACATCACCCACCCTGTGCTCCCAAGCACTGATCCCCTCGTAAAAGTTGCTCAATGTACTGCACTTCTTGGCCACTGGTTCATTTCGGCGGACAAGTGCCATAGTGGGAGGGTGTCACAGGCCACGCAGTCACGCTGCCTGCACCATCTGTTGGCCATCATGACTGCATGCCCATCAGTCCACAGGCACATATACCTGCCCAGAACACCTGCAGAAAGGCAGGCTGTCGTCCAGGATTTTTACGGGGTGGCACACTTCCCCAAAGTGATAGGTGCCATTGACTGCACCCATGTGGCTCTACGTCCTCCCAGGGCAACTGAGCACATCTACAGAAACCGCAAGCACTGGCATTCCATCAACGTGCATGTAGTATGTGATGCCAACGGAATCATCACCTCAGTATATGCCAACTATCCAGGGTCCACCCATGACAGTTTCATTTACAGAATGTCAACCCTAAACTGGGACCTAGAAGCAGGGCGGCATGGCGATACATGGCTGCTTGGTGAGTATAAATGCCCCTGCACATGCATGCATGTCAGATACTGAGTAATGTCACAACCCCACTAATGATACCCATCATCACCTCCCCAGGGGACAGTGCCTACCCTCTGAGCACCCACATGATGACGCCAATTCGGAACCCCATCACAACACCCGAGGTAAGATACGACACAGCCCATATTGCAACCCGGGGCATAGTGGAGCGCACATTCGGAGTGCTCAAGTCACGCTTTCGCTCCCTCGACCGCTCTGGTGGGCATCTGCTATACGCGTCCCCAGTAGTGTGCAGGATCATAGTGGCAGCATGTGTCCTGCACAACGTTGCAACACGCCGGGGCCTGCCGGTGGACATGGTGGTGCCCCCAAATCCCCAACCACAAGCACAGCCGCTGAGCATGGGAGGGGAAAGGGCACGTGGTGAGGCAGCCCGTACGCAGCTGGTGGCTAATTACTTCACCTAAAATCATACCCCTGTGGAGTGCACACAGCCCTGGCACATACCAGCTGACAATCAATGATGTTGACATAATGACATAAGGGACAGTCAACTGTCACAACCATACCAGCCTGAGATTGGTCACCTGGAAGTGTTACATTGTGTGCATTCCTACCTACCGAAAGACAACCAATGCTGTGTCACAAAAAGACACGCATTTATGCTGCACAAATGACTACCCCCTTGCAAAATACAACATGAAAATAGCGCCATGTCACCCAACCCCTCCCCATCTCCACCACCCAACACACCATGGCATGTCCTGCAATGTGAAAGCAAACAAAGGAATGCACAACACATGACACAAGTGTCACAAAGTGCACTGTCCCAAATGGAAACAGGCCACAGACAATATGCTCCCAGTAATCAATATCAAACAGCACACATGACCAAATACTTACCAGCAACACAATACAGCAACACAGCATGAAATATCCCCAAAATATGACAGTACAAACTCAAAGTAATGTAAGTCATTCAACCTCAATAAGCCAGCACATCGACCCCTTCCAACTCCAGAGTGTTGCTGTCAGGCAAATGTGTCAGTGTACTGCATACAACATGAACTGCATCTGCAAAGGAGACAGTCTTGTGAAGACATGAAGAAGGTACCTGCGGATAAGGAGGAAGACATGGATGCACAAGCACATATCAATACACCATGCAGTGTTCAATACAAAAACAAACCCCACTAGGGATGTCCAACCAGTTATGACTACAGACTGGCCACACAGTTCATGGGAGCCCAATGTCACTGTGTAAGTCACTGTCACTTGGTCACACCCTTTGCAAGCCCATGGAAACGGGAAGCAGGAGGGGTGTGTGTGTCAGGAACCCAAGCATCTAACCCAAACACAGGACAAGACTGCATGTGCCCAGCCGGAATACACAGTGGATGCCCACGGGAGCCACACAAGGCAACACACTGTAAAAAAAAATAATAATAAAAAGCAAAAATGGCATGTGGGGGCCCGGGGGGGAGGCCACGCAGGAGGTCCGAGCACAGGGTGCACACCAACACCCACCTGTGTGGATGTTGCGAGAAAAAAAAAAACACCTCCATGGGCTAATGGCCTGCATGGCTACGCTACTGTGGGAGAAGTAATGCTGTCGCTCTCATCACCCTCTGCTGCTGCAACAGGAGGTGGTGGTGCTAAGGGAGGCAGCCCACGCAAAGCCCTGGTATGGTCCTCCATGGCAGCAAGCATGCAGGTGTGGAAGGTCTCGTTCTGGAGGATGATAGTACGGAGATCCCCATGCAGCACCTGACGGGTTGCCTCCATTTCTGCATGCATGGCCTCCCGTGATGCCCAGATCTCCTCCCGACTTGCCTGCAGCTCAGTTGAGAGTGAACGTGTGAGCCGCTCCAGCTGCTGTTCTGTCCTCAAATTTGTGGAAGCCTCAAGTTCAACAAGAGTCTCCCTGAGGTTATGGAGTTCTACCCTCAGGGCTCCCCTGTGGCCCTGTGACTCTATAGAAATGGCTTCCTGCAGAGTCTCCAGTGCCGCCCGTCGGTCCCTGTTGGACACCAACATGTCTTCCCTGTGTGATCGGCAAATGGAGTCTGCTGCCTGCTGTTGTTGCTCCATCTGCCTTTCAGGGGGAATAATGGAAGTGGCCACCCTCTCCATTGCCTGAGCCATCATTTCAACTGATGCTGCCTGTTGGGTTGCTATACCGTACATGGAGTTTTCCCATACAGTATTGCCTGGTGGCGTACGGCCACCGCGTCGGCGGGCCCCACACCTGTTCGGGGCAAGGCGATCTGCACCTTGCTGTGCTGGCACTGCCTGAGCATTCCCCCTCTGATCTGCTGGCCCAGGCATAGGATCAGATGTTGTGGAGTGTGACCCTGCATCCGTAACCGCCAAAGGCGGACTTACCAACACTGACATCCCCATAGAGGGTTCTACCCCTGGTGCAGGTGGGTTGGACAGAACAGAATCCCTGCCAGAAACACTCACCTGCGATGGCACATCATCATCCGATTCAGCACCTGTGAGTGGCATGTCCAATACACATACATGACACATGTCAGCACACAGATGGCATGTAGCTTAGCCATGGTACATTTGACAAGTACAGCCATATGCCAGTGAATGAGTACTGTCAGCCATCCATGTGAGATGGACAATGCTACATAGTGTGACAAAATATGCATGTGCCACTCCCTGCAACACATCCAGTGTACAAGAATACAGTGATTGCAGGCAGATGTACACATCAATGGTTGTACCACATCCAAACAGGCACCAAAAATCAATGTGAGCAGGCCAATACTCAATCAGCCTGAATGGTCTAATCATTCACATAACAAGGTAACAAATGTGGGGCAATGTGGGGTGTAATCATTGACAGAAGCAAGTCACATATGTGTCAATAGGGCTGAAAAATGTGTTGCAAAAGTGGGAGAATGGAAACAATCAGGCTTAATGAACACTGAAAAATTCAGAACAATGCTGTTGCAAGATGACAGTTCAACGGCAACTGCAGTAATGTGGCACTAAATGGCTACTTTGGGCAGAGGGATACTGTCATACCCAAATCCTAGGCCAGTGAATGTTTTGGAGGAAGCACATGGGTGACCCATACCACTCAGGTGCACACACCCTCACCTGGCACTCAATCAGAACCCATCTCCCACACAACATACACATGGATTACACACACATGCATGGGCACTCACCGGACAATGCGTCATAATCTGGTAGGTCTCCCACGCCTTGGATCTGTTCCTCTGTGACGAAGGTTCCAGCAACAGACTCATGTTCAGTGAGTTGGTTGTCCTCTTGTGGAGACCCACCGCCAGTCACCAGAGTAGAAGCATGATTTGAGGCCAGCTTGTTCTTTGCTCTGCATTTCAGGTCATTCCAGCGCTTGTAGCAATCATCAGCTGAGCGCCTCACAAATCCAAGGGCACTAATGAGGTCTGCGATGGTCTGCCAGTGTGCCTTACGTTGACCAGGTGTGGTCTTGCACCACCATTTCGCGGGTATGTGCCGACACATAGCCACTAGTGCATCAAGTTTGGCGTCATTAAAGCTAGGCTTCCTTGACGTGCCGGAGTGTGTAGCAGTGTCTGGGGTCTCAGCCTGTAGTGCCAGAGCACCCTTCTTCCTCTTTTTCAAAGGTGGTGCGGATCCTGAGTGGCTTATGCCGCTCTGGTCAGTAGGGGCAGAAGCGCCGGTGGACTGGGTACTAGGAGTGTGCGAATGCACAATGACCATAGGTCTTGGTGCAGGCATTGGCTGCAGGGTGATGTTGGCAGTGGCAACATCAGTTTGATGGACTGGGATCGACACTGTCCCAGCTGAGAAAGTCAGAGCTGGGGTGGATTGAGCTGCAGCTGCCCCTGCAGCCTCCCCACCCTGCCTACTTGGGGCAGCAGATGACATAGCTGCCCCAGATCCACGTGGTCTGGTGACACCAACTTGCACCGCCACACGTGGCGTAGACATGCTGACCTGGAAGTCAGCCTGGGAGTTATCCTGTGCCGGTTCAGGTGCCACAATGGGCTGGTCCAACAAGGGCTGAGAATGGATGGTGTCAGCTATGTTTCCCACAACCATGGGGGGGGGCATGGGCATCCCTGATTGCTCCTCCACACATGGGGGTCTAGGGGCACCCTGCAAATCATGGCCACGTCCCCTACTGCGTCCACCACGCCCACCTTTTGGAGGTCGGCCACCTTTGCCTCCCTTAGCGCTTGGTCGCCTCCCAACCATGGCACTGATGTTGTTGTGCGTATGGGAGTAGCAGTAAACGATTGTCCTGGGCAATTGGGGGGGAAAGGGGTAGGGTACTAGATGGAATTTGTACCCTAGTGCTCTAGCAAGGCTGTCTGTGACCCCTGGGGGAAGATGACGGGTCACGCAACGCACAGGCACCCCGAAAACAAAAAATAACGTGCACGCAACCCCTCGTAGACCACGTGTGTGGAAGAATGAACCCGCACTTCGCTGTGGCACCCAGAAACACAAAAATAAGCGTACGCGTGTTACAAGCAGCCTACAATGACCTCCAAAGGGGTACGTGACACACAGGGCAAGCACAGTTGGTAAATACATGCGCGACTCTGGAAAAAGAACGTGAAAAAGATGCACGTGTGCGCGTTGGCAACACCCCTGCCAAAAGAAGAATTGTACGCTGTCTGAGGAGACAGGACAAAAGAAGAAGTGAACGCTGTTTGAGGAAACAGGCCCAACAAAAAAAATGAATGCTGTCAGAGGTAACAAGGAGTACGAACTTGAAACGCTGTGAAGTACTTGCGTGTGAACCGACAAGTTGGGAATTCACCCACTCGCTCTCCACGAAAAGCACGTACAAAGAAATGGGGTCCTACACGTACCTTTTAAACCGGCCCACACGTACAACGTCACTTACGCGTGTACTCGCTAAGGCCCTTTCCTCCAATTACACAAGCTGACACTCGGACGTGTAGTTTTTGGACATGAACGATGAACATGCACCCGTGTTGAGCGAAATGCCTGCGCGCGTCACGTCACAGACGCGTAGGCCCTTTCCTCGGATTACACGCATTCACATGCGGACATGAAGTTTTTTCACGCGCCATGAACCACTATGCCCACGTCACGAGGGAAACGCCCACACACGTAACGTCACAGATGCGCTTACGCGCTAAGGGCCTTTCCTCGAATTACACGCAGACGTGCAAGATTTTCACGTGCCAAATCGCTCCGTATCAAGCTGGCCACGCATGGAAGACCACGCTCTTGCCCAGGAGGCCGAATTACTGCCCCCCATATCCCCGAGCACGCTCCCACCTGCCATCTGCTGCTGCCTGCTGCCCACGTGCCCTGATATTTGCTGCCTGCACATCATCCATCTGCAGGGGTGCAGTTGTGACTGCTGGAACTGAAGGATCCCGATTGGGATACTATCGCTCGAGAACCCAGCCCCAGGACCCAGTTGCCCACCCACACCTGCCTCTGGGGTTGCCATGTAGGGCACACCACCATCTGGCACCACTGGCAACCCCCAGCCAGAGAGGCAGAGGGCCACCAGCTTCAGTGCCAGGGAAGTTGGTGTCCTGGTGGAGCAAGTCCTAGGGCAGTATGATGCCCTCTTTGGAAGTTCTCACGCCAACTCTGAAGGACGGACCAGTATCTGGATGGACATCGTGACTGCCATCAACGAGGAGGGGGTGGCAGACCGCGACATCAAACATGTCAAGAAGCGCTGGGAGGACTTCAGGTCCAGGACACTCGACAAGGCCCGGCGCCTCTTGAAGGCAGCAGATGCCAAGGGACGCCGGGGCCACCTGTCCGACCACCAAATGAGGATCCTGGAACGCATATGCCCAGTGCTACATGTCCAGGTCCTTGAGAGGCAGACCCGGCTGGAGTCGAGCGGTAAGTGTACATGCATACGGATTGGACGCTGTGCGTGTCGTGGTGTGCCAGTAGTGTGCAGGTTGCACATGTGTTTTTGTAGGGCCATGTATGGATTTGTATGTACAGGGGCGTGAGGCTGACACATGCGAGTCCTCTCATGTGTGAGACACATGGATGGTGTATGTGTGGGTAAGCATGCAGGCCAAATGCAGATGTGGGAGCACACATGTTTGAATTACTGTGTATGTACGTTGGCATGGTTGTGGTGTCACACATGGATGTTGGTTCCAGCTGCATGTATCTGCACTGTGTACATGTGCATGTGTGTGTATTTGACAAGTGTGTAACTGTGATGCAACATGGATGCATGTGACACTGATATGTAGAAGGCTGAATGCCAGATGTGACATGGATGGTGATCTCATCACTGCGACAGTTGGTGTGTGTATGTCTTGTGCACTCCCTATGTTTCATGTGATGTCAGGCTCACCTTCGGCTGCTCATGCTGTTGTATGTGTATGGATGGTGCTACCTGGTGTGATATTGCTGTGGAATTGCTCATGTGTGTGAGTTGAAATGACATGTGTGTTGGGGATTGTGATGCCATGTCTGAAGTTTGACACTGCCACTCATGCGCAACTGTCATGTGTGTAACAGTCCATTGTACAGTGCCCTGATGCCCGTGTTCTATCTCTCCCTGTCTGCAGCGTCAACTGATGAAGAGGGCAGAGAGGGTGCTGTGGAGCAAGGCGGCAGGGATCGCACTGCCAGCCGGAGACGCTAGGCCCGGCTCCCCTCCCAGGTTGTCATCTCGTCAGGGAGTGAGGAGTCCGGTGCCGCATCCCAGGCTGCAGCTGCCGAGGGTAGGTCCAAGAGGCGGAGGTTGGAGTTGGACTCCTCGGCAGCAGAAGGGGCAGCTGAGACCCAACAGGGTCTGACAGGGGAAGATGGCACGGAGTCATCCAGGTTGGTGGGGGGTTTGGTGGAGGAGGAGGCCGTGGAATCGACAGACACGGGGTCTGGAGGTGGGGATTCCAGTGGTGCTAGTGGTGCAGTGCAGGGGCAGGGACAGGAGGCAGCACAGGCTGCCGCAGAGGTGCCTGTGTGTAATCCTGTCCCTGATCCTGTGACTGCATCATCCTGCACCAGCAGGGATGCCTACGTCCAGACCCGTTTTCAGGGAGGGGATCCGCTTACAACAACTGGCCTTCCTCTCCCTGCGGACGTGGCTATCCGGGACCGGGTTGAGCCTGTCCTGAGTGGGATGGCATTGCATCAATGGGGCATGCGAGGTGACCTGCAGTGTTTTCGTGAGGACACTGCACGTCATCTCGAATGCCTCGTTGACTGCGTTGACCTACTCGGACGGGTCACCAGGGCCGGATTCCTCCATTTGCTGGACCTTGTTCTGACCCCCTCCTCACCTGAACCCCCTATGTGCCATTCGTCCTCCATCCCATCTTCCCACCCATGAATCACCTGGGTACCCTGTGGAGCTGCCTCTGACCCTGCGCACAGGCTGGTGGAGGACACATCCCTGCCACAGTCGGGAGTCGGACGTCCAGCAGGGGTGGCCACCTCAACAACTGCAACCCAGCCGGAGGAGGATGTGCAGGCAGCAAGAGCCAGGGCACAGGCAGAGGCACAGCAGCAACAAGGTGGGAGCCATGATGGCTCGGGGCCTTCAACATCGGAGGGGCAGGCATCGGCCAGAGGGCAGGAGGACCCAGGATTGGAAGTGTCTTCCGTGTGGCAGCGGTTGGGGCAGGCCATAGATGCGGAGCGGCAGCGGGCAGAAGAGGCACAGCTCACAATGGTCAGCGCAGAGAACTCCATGCGGATGGCTCTGAGGCGGGCTGAGTGCCTCGAGGCAATTCGCAGGGAGTTGGAGGTCCACATGTCATCGTCCCTGCGAACCCACGCGGCCATGGAAGAGGACCGCCTCCGGGACATCGAGCAGGAGTTTGATGATGCCCTGCCCATTGTAAATAGTTTTAAGAGTTAGGTTTCCTTTTCCTTTTCCTTTGATTTGTGGTGAATGGACTATGCCACACACATTTGTATATAGTTTTTTTATTTGGTAGTTTCTTAGGTAGGTTTCATTTCTTTCGTTGGGCTCATGGACCCTTGGCAATGGATTGTACATAGTTGGACAATGGATTTATTTGAACTTTTTATTTGATTTTGAACATGGATTAATGGATTTTTCTTTTGGACAATGGATTTTACATAGTTGGACAATGGATTATTTTGAACTTTTTCTTTTGATTTCACAATGGATCAATGGATTTTTCTTTTTACGTTTCCTTTGGATTTGCGTTGGTGGAGGGAGAGTTTGGACTATTTTTCTTTTGGATTTCTTTGGATTGGTTATACTTTTCATTTACTCATCTTTTGCACATGCTTTTCATTTCATGTTTGCTATTTTGTTATGCTTTCATTTCATTGCTTTATTTTTGTACATAATACATTTTCATATTTTAGTTCCATGTGTGGGATTCGTTCATTGGGTTAATGCATGTGAAATTGTGGGTTTACACAATCAATGCCAACCAGTGTATGTGTGTGACGGACATGTTTTGATGTACATAGTTGAGTTTTGGTTTGTGTCTTGAGATAGGCATGTCAGTGTGGGGTGGATTGGGAAATCATTGCGTCTCAAGAATGGGGTGGCGTGCTGTGGTATTTTGGTGTAGAAGTGGGCCATGATTGTGCATCTTTATTTCATGTAGGGGGGGACATGAGTGGGGGCCTGCTGGCAGGTGCTCCTCACTGCTGGGGGGTGGGGGTGCTGGGGGACATGAGTGGAGGCCTGCTGGCAGGTGCCCCTCACTGCTGGGGGGTGGGGGTGCTGGGGGACATGAGTGGAGGCCTGCTGGCAGGTGCCCCTCACTGCTGGGGGGTGGGGGTGCAGGGGCACATGAGTGGGGGCCTGCTGGCAGGTGCCCCTCACTGCTAGGGGGTGGGGGTGCAGAGGGACATGAGTGGGGACCTGCTGGCAGGTGCCCCTCACTGGTGGGGGGTGGGGGTGCTGGGGGACATGAGTGGGGGCCTGCTGGCAGGTGCCCCTCACTGCTGGGGGGTGGGGGTGCTGGGGGACATGAGTGGGACATGAGTGGGGGCCTGCTGGCAGGTGCCCCTCACTGCTGGGGGTGGGGATGCAGGGGGACATGAGTGGGGGCCTGCTGGCAGGTGCCCGTCACTGCTGGGGGGTGGGGGTGCTGGGGGACATGAGTGGGACATGAGTGGGGGACTGCTGGCAGGTACCCCTCACTGCTGGGGGTGGGGGTGCTGGGGGACATGAGTGAGGGCCTGCTGGCAGGTACCCCTCACTGCTGGGGGTGGGGGTGCTGGGGGACATGAGTGGGGGCCTGCTAGCAGGTACCCCTCACTGCTGGGGGGTGGGGGTGCAGGGAAACATGAGTGGGGGCCTGCTGGCAGGTACCCCTCACTGCTGGGGGGGTGGGGGTGCAGGGAGACATGAGTGGGGGCCTGCTGGCAGATGCCCCTCACTGCTGGGGGGTGGGGGTGCAGGGAGACATGAGTGGAGGCCTGCTGGCAGGTGCCCCTCACTGCTGGGGGGTGGGGGTGCAGGGGGACATGAGTGGGGGCCTGCTGGCAGGTGTCCCTCACTGCTGGGGGGTGGGGATGCTGGGGGACATGAGTGGGGGCCTGCTGGCAGGTGCCCCTCACTGCTGGGGGGTGGGGGTGGGACATGAGTGGGGGCCTGCTGGCAGGTGCCCATCACTGCTGGGGGGTGGGGGTTCTGGGGGACATGAGAGTGGGCCTGCTGGCAGGTGCCCCTCACTGCTGGGGGGTGGGGGTGCAAGGGGACATGAGTGGGGGCCTGCTGGCAGGTGCTCCTCACTGCTGGGGGGTGGGGGTGCTGGGGGACATAAGTGGGACATGAGTGGGGGCCTGCTGGCAGGTGCCCCTCACTGCTGGGGGGTGGGGGTGCTGGGGGACATGAGTAGGGGCCTGCTAGCAGGTGCCCCTCACTGCTGGGGGATGGGGGTGCTGGGAGACATGAGTGGGACATGAGTGGGGGCCTGCTGGCAGGTGCCCCTCACACCTGGGGGGTGGGGGTGCTGGGGGACATGAGTTGGTGATCATATTGCAACGTGACATGTGGCTTGGCTGGGGGGCATGCCCATGGTGGATGGGCTGCCTGCGGGACATAACCAGCGGTGCAGGGTAGTCCCCTGTGGTGTGGGCTGCCTGCAGGGGCCGTGTAGGGGGTAGAGGGGACACCTGGGAGGACCCACACTGCCAATTCATGTGTAGGACTCCCACCGCACCACACTGGATACACATACCCCACTCTGACAGCGAAATCACGTGTGAAACTTCACGAGCACGCCCGAAATACACATACCCCACTCTGACAGCAAAATCGCATGTGAAACTTCATGTGCACCCCAGAAATACACGTACCCCACTCTGACAGCAAAATCGCATGTGAAACTTCCTGCGAAACCCAGTAATACACATACCCCGCTCGCACAGGGCCAATCGCGTGTGAAACTTCCTGCGAACCTCAGTAATACACGTACCCCGCTCGCACAGGGCCAATCGCGTGTGAAACTTCCTGCGCACCCCAGAAATACACGTACCCCGCTTGCACAGGGCCAATCGCGTGTGACACTTCCCACAAACCCCAGTAATACACGTACCCCACTCGCACAGGGCCAATCGCGTGTGAAACTACACGCGCACCCCAGAAATACACGTACCCTGCTCGCACAGGGCCAATTGCGTGTGAAACTTCCCGCGAACCCCAGTAATACACGTACCCCGCTTGCACAGGGCCAATCGCGTGTGAAACTTCCCGCGAACCCCAGTAATACACGTACCCCTCTCTGACAGCAAAATCGCATGTGAAACTTCACGCGCACCCCAGAAATACAAATACCCTGCTCTGACAGCAAAATCGCGTGTGAAACTTCCCGCGAAACCCAGTAATACACGTACCCCGCTCGCACAAGGCTAATCGCGTGTGACACTTCCCGCAAACCCCAGTAATATACGTACCCTGCTCGCACAGGGCCAATCGCGTGTAATACGGCATGCGCACCCCAGAAATACACATACCCCGCTCGCACAGGGCCAACCGCGTGTGAAATTTCACACGCACTCCAGAAATACACATACCCCGCTCGCACAGGGCCAATCACATGTGAAACTTCCCGCGAACCCCAGTAATACATGTACCCCGCTCGCACAGGGCCAATCGCGTATGAAACTTCCCGCAAACCCCAGTAATACACATACCCCGCTCGCACAGGCCCAATCACGTGTGAGACTACCCGCGCAGCGGGGTACGTGTATTCAGAGGGGTGCGCGGGGAGTTTTACAGGCGTTTTCGTGGTTGTGAGCCTGTGCGCCATGTACGGGATTTGTGCACTGTACATGGCGCACAGGGAGGGGTTGGGGCGTAACTGGTGCTGCTGCAGGGTTGCTGCGCCACTCTGCGCCACGGCTGGTTTTGGATGTTAAAATCCATGAATACTCTGTCCACGGAAATGGATTTTAGCACACGCGGCTGGCGCAGAAAGTTGCACGCGCACACTGTGCGCCAGCCGCGTGCGCCACTTGTGCACTGAATTCTATGAATTACCCCCATAGTGTGTTTGTACAGAGGTTTTCCAAAGTAACACAAAACGAATGTGTGTGCACATGAGAGTGCACATATTTTAAGAGCATTGGCCTACAAATAGTCTTACTGACCCCTCCACCAGACAAAGTATCAGATGCATCTTCCACTCCATCCTTCCGTCAACGAACAAAATCCATTATAAATATCTAACATGTTCCATAAACCCACCATCCAATGTCTCGAGCGATAGATATAGTGCATTTTGCTTTGCTTTTTTTTATAGTATGTGGTTCTCAACAGAAAACCTTTACAAAAAGAAAAGAAATATTCAAATACACGCATTACAATTAAATTTCTTAAATACAACTATCAATTCACATGATTAAAACAGATAACATTTCTAATTCTAAAGAAACATTCAATCATTAGCTTATTATAATATAAAAATACATAATACATAAAATAAATAACATTGCAGAATTCAATTAGTATTCAATTAAGAACTCAATCAGGACAAATAGTTTAAACAGCTTATCCTACAAAACACAATTTTATTCAAAATGTAAACCCATTTTTAAATTATTATTTCGGACCAAGTACTATGCAATTTACTATGAATGTACTCTCAGTCCTTAGATTTCCTCTTTCAATTTGTGAGAATCCATGAACCCATTGATGGCAAGTCAGTCCATGTAGAACAACCGCTCAAACATTTCAATCACCATATGTCTCTGTCCCTACTCGCCTACTGAGGTTACTTGCTATACACTTCCTCAGATGTCCTAAATATCAGCTGCAATGTATTGCAGTAGCTCAGAATGCTGCAGTACATATAGTGTTCTCACTAACTTGGAAAAAATCAGTTTCAGAATTCAGAAAGAAACTACATTGGCTTCCGTTCCATCGAAGGATCCACTTTAATTTATTGTGTCTGGCCTTTAAGTGCATTCACAACCTTTCACCTTCATATCCAGTGGCCAATATTCAAATCTACACCCCCAACAGATCCTTGAGATCTATGGCCCTAAATCAATGGGTAGTTCCTACCTCTAGATGTGTCCATTGGGGGGACAAAAGGTTCTCAGTGGCCGGTGCTCATACATCAAATGGTCTACCGCATTACTTAAGGAAGATAGAATTCTTGATAGTCTTCAGAAAACAACTAAAAACATATCTGTTTGAATAACTCTATGTGAGTGGAGACGGGTGCCTCATCCAACTGCATACAACATCTGCACCTAGATGTGGCTTTCCGCTTGGTTCCCACTAAGGATGTGCGCTATATAGATTTCAAATCAAATCAAATCAAATCAGATACTTCTCAGCAAGAGACGTTAATGCCTTACAATATATCAATAAATGCTTAATTGTTCCCAACTCCAATTCTTCATTACAAAAATGACAAAAAACCTCTTTTTTAGAGATTTGCTTCCTTCTAAGAATAACCTCCCTTGTAAAAAGGAAGTTCCATCTTAATTTCAAGAACTCCTCATGTATGGGCCTCATTAGGACCCAGGCGTTAAGGGGTTAACAGCGCCGTAAAAGGTGTTGGCACCGTTAAACCCTTAACGCCTTACTACAAGATCCCTTTGCAGGACCCGAATTTAACGGCTGGTCTAGACCAGCCGTTAAAGTAGGGGCCACAAAGGGACTCTTGAGGTAAGTACGGTACCACAAATTGCGATACCGTACTTACCGCCTTCCCCATTCGCATTATGCCCTATGGGTCAAAAATGGGAATGGTGAAGGGCTATGGTGGCATGGGGAATTACCGCCCCGCCAACTTTGGAATTGGGTGGTAATTCCCCATTCCGCCATGGAGGACTCGGGCATCAACCATGGTGCTAATTGCACCATGGTTTTCCGCCGGAGTCCTAATGAGGCCCTATTTAACGATTTGGAAAAAGTCATGTCGGTGCGGTCCCTCGTTTTTTATAATCCTATACCAAGTGAGTCAAAGAGGCATAACCATGAAAAAGGTCTAGTGTGGTTCGCCAACCCTATTGTAAAAGAGCTGTTTCGCCTTCACCTGGGTACTTTTCCCCAATGGTTCCGCCAGGAGATCCTCCCTCTGAGGAAGCACTTGCGTAAAATCCATAGAATGTTCCAGCGGAACTGAAACCATGCTTGCAACCTCCAGTTTGGGTCTATTATGAACAATGTAATCTAAGTCCATGTCCGGAGCGCTGCCAGATGCCACTGCATGACTTCCATACTCACAGAGCTGGGTGCGCGTCTGTAACGAAAGGGTGGGGCAGCTCAAGGAGGGAAGAAATACGCTTGCCAATGATTAATAAGACATGAAAATCATGAGACTCCCTCCCAGCGTGCGGTTCAGATTTGCTGTGCTTCCTGGCATTAGCCTTGTCTATTACTGCGTGGTGAAATAACA
The DNA here is from genome assembly GCF_040938575.1 of Ambystoma mexicanum. Lineage (NCBI taxonomy): Eukaryota > Metazoa > Chordata > Amphibia > Caudata > Ambystomatidae > Ambystoma > Ambystoma mexicanum. Next base: position 1,339,997,953 of record NC_090934.1, read on the forward strand.
TTGAACATTTCAACATGTGTATACAACATGCTACTACACTATCTAAAGAGACGTTTTGCTCTATTTTAGCAATAATAATCAATCACAACCTTATCCGTATTAACCCTACATTGCTGGAGCCATAGAGACACCCAATGTATCTTTTAGGAAAGCAGAAAGAGTAGAGGAAATGACCTGGGTAGGACGTGGCTCATGGGAAAGGATATGGATAAGGGAATACCAGGGACACTGGGGTTCATGGGAGATTAAGTCTTTGAAGATGTTTCTGTTTACAAAACATAATATATATAAAACATTTTACAAAACATTTGTGATGTCATCTTTGATGTCATGGGTGTTAGTCTTAGCAGTGCACGGTGGTGGCGCGAGTTATGGTTGCTTAGCTTACCATAACTGGCGAATTACAAGGGTTTTTCGGTTTTACTTGGAACCATAACGTCCCTTTAACAAAGTTTTTTCACTGAATTTCATAGGTTTTTAGTAGCGCAACTTAACCATAACGTCCCTTTAACAAAGTTTTTTTACTGAATTTCATAGGTTTTTAGTAGAGCAACTTAACCATAACGTCCCTTTAACAAAGTTTTTTTACTAAATTTCATAGGTTTTTAGTAGCGAAACTTAACCATAACGTCCCTTTAACAAAGTTTTTCCTGAATTTCATAGGTTTTTAGTAGCGCAACTTAACCATAACGTCCCTTTAACAAAGTTTTTTTACTGAATTTCATAGGTTTTTATTAGTGCTACTTAACCATAAAGTCACTTTAACACATTTTTTTTTACTGAGTTTCATAGTTTTTTATTAGTGCAACGTAACCATAACGTCCTTTTCAATGGAGGAAGACCACTAGCATCCTAGGTTCTCAAAGTGGGAACCTGGGTTGGTAAAAAAAAGATTTTTCTTCCCAAACCTTGACGCCGCAGGCAGGCGTCCCGGTGTAGGAAGGAAAATCTTTTACCAAGATGGACACCAGGGCAAAGGAAGGCAGGGTGTATAAAGAGAACACAACAGGGCATCGGCGGGGGGTCGGGAAGACCAGGAGAGAGACACGGGGCATGAGCAGGGGGTGGAAAGAAGGGAGACACGGGGCATGAGCGGGAAAGAAGGGAGACACGGGGCATGAGCGGGGGGTGGGGGAGGGAAGAAGGGAGACACGGGGCATGAGCGGGAAAGAAGGGAGACACGGGGCATGAGTGGGGGGTAGGGGGTAGAAGGGAGACATGGGGCATGAGCAGGGGGTGGGGGTGAACAGGGGAGACACGGGCCATGAGCGGGGGAAAAGGAGGGAGACAGAAACGGAGCATGAGCGGGGGTGGGGGTGAACAGGAGAGACACGGGGCATGAGCGGGGGTAGGGCAAGGTGGGGCCCGCACCCCCACTCATGCCCCGTGTCTGCCCTGTTCCAACAGTGGGGGTGGGGGGGAAAGAAGGGAGACACGGGGCATGAGCGGGGAGTGGGGGGGGGAGACACGGGGCATGAGCGGGGGGGTGGGAGGGACAGAAGGGAGACACGGGGCATGAGCGGGGGGTGGGTGGAACAAGAGGTCAACAAGGGGCATCATAGGAGGGGGGACAAGAGGAAGACACGGGGCATGAGCAGGGGGTGGGAGGGAACAGGAGGAAGACACAGGGCATCAGTGAGGAATGGGGGGACAGGAGGAAGACACGGGGCATGAGCGGGGGTGGGGGAGCAAGAGGTCAACAGGGGGCATCATAGGAGGGGGGACAAGGGGAAGACACGGGGCATGAGCGGTGGTGGGGGGCAACAGGAGAGAGACACGGGGCATGAGCAGGGGGTGGGGAGTACAGGAGACAGACACGGGGCATGAGCGGGGGGCAACAGGAGAGAGACACGGGGCATGAGCGGGGGTGGGGGAGCAAGAGGTCAACAGGGGGCATCATAGGAGGGGGGGACAAGAGGAAGACATGGGGCATGAGCGGTGGTGGGGGGCAACAGGAGAGAGACACGGGGCATGAGCAGGGGGTGGGGAGTACAGGAGACAGACACGGGGCATGAGCGGGGGGCAACAGGAGAGAGACACGGGGCATGAGCGGGGGGGTGGGGCCAACAGGAGAGAGACACGGGGCATGAGCGGGAGGTGGGAAGAACAGGAGACAGACACGGGGCATGAGCGGGGGTGGGGAGAACAGGAGACAGACACGGGGCATGAGCGGGGGTTGGGGGAACAGGAGACAGATACGGGGCATGAGCGGGGGGTGGGGAGAACAGGAGACAGACACGGGGCATGAGGAGGGGGTGGGGGGCAACAGGAGAGAGACATGGGGCATGAGCGGGGTGTGGGGGTGTACAGGAGACAGACACTGGGCATGGGTGGGGGGCAACAGGAGACAGACACAGGGCATGAGCGGGGGTGGGGGGAACAGGAGACAGACACTGGGCATGAGCGGGGGGTGGGGGGAACAGAAGACAGACACGGGGCATGAGCATGGGGGTGGGGGGCAACAGGAGAGACACGGGGCATGAGCGGGGGGCGGGGGGTACAGGAGACAGACACGGGGCATGAGCAGGGGCTACAAGAGACAGACAGACAGACACGGGGCATGAGCAAGGGGTGGGGGGCAACAGGAGAGACACGGGGCATGAGCAGGTAGGGGGAACAGGAGAGAGACGTGGGGCATGAGCGGGGGGTGGGGGTGTACAGGAGACAGACACTGGGCATGGGTAGGGGGCAACAGGAGACAGACACGGGGCATGAGCGGGGGTGGGGGGAACAGGAGACAGACACTGGGCATGAGCAGGGGGGTGGGGGGCAACAGGAGAGACACGGGGCATGAGCGGGGGGGGTACAGGAGACAGACACGGGGCAGGGGGTACAAGAGACAGACAGACAGACACGGGGCATGAGCAGGGGGTGGGGGGCAACAGGAGAGACACGGGGCATGAGTAGGTGGGGGGTACAGGAGACAGACACAGGGAATGAGCGGGGGGTGGCGGGCAACAGGAGAGAGACCCGGGGGTGGGGGAACAGGAGACAGACACGGGGCATGAGCGGGGGGTGGGGGAACAACAGAGACAGACACGGGGCATGAGCGGGGGGTGGGGGGCAACAGGAGACAGACACAAGGCATGAGCGGGGAGTGGGGGCAACAGGAGACAGACACGGGTCATGAGCAGGGGGTGGGGGAACAGGAGACAGACACAGGGCATGAGCGGAGGGTAGGGAGAACAGGAGACAGACACAGGGCATGAGCGGGAGGCGGGGGGCAACAGGAGACAGACACGGGGCATGAGCGGGGGGTGGAGGGCAACAGGAGAGACACGGGGCATGAGCGGGTGGTGGGGGAACAGGAGACAGAATCGGGGCATGAGCTGGGGGTGGGGGAACAGGAGACAGACACGGGCATGAGCGGGGCGTGAGGGGAACAACAGACACGGGGCATGAGCCGGGGGTGGGGAGAACAGGAGACAGACACGGGGCATGAGTGGCGGGGTGGGGGCAACAGGAGACAGACATGGGGCATGAGCGGGGGGTGGGAGGAACAGGAGACAGACACGGGGCATGAGCGGGGGGCAACAAGAGAGACACAGGGCATGAGCGGGTGGGGGGAACAGGAGACAGACACGGGGCATGAGTGGGGGTGGGGCAGAGGGGAGAGACACATGGGGCATGAGCGGGGTGGGGGGGAGGGGAGAGAAACACGGGGCATGAGCGGGGTTGTGGGGGATGGGAGAGACACACGGGGCATGAGCGGGGGGTGGGCGGTGGGAGGGATAGAGACACGGGGCATGAGCGGGAGGGAGAGAGCACACGGGGCATGAGTGTGGGGTGGGCGGGAGGGGGAGAGACACACGGGGCATGAGCGAGGGGTGGGCGGCGGGAGGGATAGAGACACGGGGCATGAGCGGGGGGTGGGCGGCGGGAGGGCTAGACACACGGGGCATGAGTGGCGGGTGGGATAGACACATGGGGAATGAGCGGGGGGTGGGCGGCAGGAGAGATAGACACACAGGGCATGAGCGGGGGAGGGATAGACATACGGGGCATGAGCGGGCGGTGGGCGGCGGGAGGGATAGACACACGGGGCATGAGCGGGAGTGGGCGGCGGGAGGGATAGAGACACGGGGCATGAGCGGGTGGTGGGCGGCGGGAGGGATAGAGACATGGGGCATGAGCGGGGGGTGGGCAGCGGGAGGGATAGAGACACGATGCCCCGTGTGTCTCTCCCCTCCCCCCACCCCCGCTCATGCCCCGTGTGTCTCTCCCCCCCACCCTCCCCCAATGCCCCGTGTTGGTCTCCTGTTCCCCCCACCCGCTCATGTCTCGTGTCTCTCTTGTTGCCCCCGCTCATGCCCCGTGTCTTTCTCCTGTTCCTCCCACCCCCCGCTCATGCCCCGTGTCTATCTCCTGTTGCCCCCCACCCCCCGCTCATGCCCCGTGTCTGTCTCCTGTTCTCCCCAACCCCCGCTCATGCCCCGTGTCTGTTGTTCCCCCCACGCCCCGCTCATGCCCCGTGTCTGTCTCATGTTCCCCCACCCCCCGCTCATGCCCTGTGTCTGTCTCCTGTTCCCCCCACCCCCCGCACATGCCCCGTGTCTCTCCTGTTGTTCCCCACCCCCGCTCATGCCCCGTGTCTGTCTCCTGTTGCCCCCCGCTCATGCCCCGTGTCTGTCTCCTGTTCACCCCACTGCTGCTCATGCCCCGTGTCTGTCTCCTGTTGCCCCCCACACCCCGCTCATGCCCCGTGTTTGTCTCTGTAGTTCCCCCACCCCCTGCTCATGCCCTGTGTCTGTCTCCTGTTCCCCCACCCCCTGCGTCTCTCTCCTGTTGCCCCCCACCCCCGCTCATGCCCCGTGTCTGTCTCCTGTACCCCCACCCCACGCTCATGCCCCATGTCTGTCTCCTGTTCCCCCCACCCGCTCATACCCCATGTCTCTCTCCTGTTGCCCCCCCCGCTCATGCCCCGTGTCTGTCTCCTGTACCCCCCACCCCTGCTGATGCCCCGTGTCTCTCCTGTTGCCCCCCACTCCCCTGCTCATGCCCCGTGTCTGTCTTCTGTTCCCCCCAACCCCCGCTCATGCCCCGTGTCTGTCTCCTGTTCCCCCCCGCTCATGCCCCGTGTCTGTCTCCTGTTGCCCCCCACCCATGCCCCGTGTCTGTCTCCTGTACCCCCACCCCCCGCTCATGCCCCATGTCTCTCTCCTGTTCTCCCCACCCCCCGCTTATGCCCCGTATCTGTCTCCTGTTCCTCCCACCCCCCGCTCATGCCCCGTGTCTGTCTCCTGTTCTCCCCACCCCCCGCTCATGCCCCGTGTCTGTCTCCTGTTCTCCCCATCCCCCGCTCATGCCCCGTGTCTCTCTCCTGTTGGCCCCACCCCCTGCTCATGCCCGTGTCTGTCTCCTGTTGCCCCCCACCCCCGCTCATGCCCCGTGTCTCTCTCCTGTTGCCTCCCACCCCCCGCTCATGCCCCGTGTCTGTCTCCTGTACCGCCAACCCCCCGCTCATGCACCGTGTCTCTCTCCTGTTGCCCCCCACCACCGCTCATGCCCCGTGTCTTCCTCTTGTCCCCCCTCCTATGATGCCCCTTGTTGACCTCTTGTTCCTCCCACCCCCCGCTCATGCCACGTGTCTTCCTCCTGTCCCCCCACTCCTCGCTGATGCCCTGTGTCTTCCTTCTGTTCCCTCCCACCCCCTGCTCATGCCCCGTGTCTTCCTCTTGTCCCCCCTCCTATGATGCCCCTTGGTGACCTCTTGTTCCACCCACCCCCGCTCATGCCCCGTGTCTCCCTTCTTCCTCTCCCACCCCCCGCTCATGCCCCGTGTCTTCCTCCCCCACACTCCCCGCTCATGCCCCATGTCTCCCTTCTCCCCCCCGCTCATGCCCCGTGTCTGCACTTTTGGAACAGGGCAGACACGGGGCATGAGCGGGGGTGGGGGCCCCACCTTGCCCTACCCCCGCTCATGCCCCGTGTCTCTCCTGTTCACCCCCACCCCCGTTCATGCTCCATGTCTGTCTCCCTCCTTTCCCCCCCGCTCATGGCCCGTGTCTCCCCTGTTCACCCCCACCCCCGCTCATGCCCCGTTTCTCCCTTCTTCCCCCCCACCCCCCACTCATGCCCCGTGTCTCCCTTCTTTCCCGCTCATGCCCCGTGTCTCCCTTCCCCCCCACCCCCCGCTCATGCCCCGTGTCTCCCTTCTTTCCCGCTCATGCCCCGTGTCTCCCTTCTTTCCACCCCCTGCTCATGCCCCATGTCTCTCTCCTGGTCTTCCTTGACACCTTTTTCGCAACATTGGTTGCTTAGCTTACCATAACTGGCGAATTTCAAGGGTTTTTCGGTTTTACTTGGAACCATAACGTCCCTTTAACAAAGTTGTTTCACTGATATATATATATATATATATATATATATATATATATATATATATATATATATATATATATATATATATATATATATATTACACGGCCTACGGTACGGTAGCGGCCGTGTAGTTATGGTTAAGTTGCTGAACTCAGAGGAAGGGCACTTTTTGGGTGGCTGTTTTTTTTTTCCATAGACATAATGGGAGAAAAACGTTGCTCACGACTACAGCCCAAACTGCTGGGTGGATTTGCACCAAATTTGCAGTAGGAGCAGCGATTTGAACTCAAAAGCGTGCTTTTGGAAATTCGTCCAGTAGTTTTTTTGTCATCTTGTTATCAGGGTGTCATCAGTTTAAGAAACACCTGCCATCTTGTGTCAGAAGATATCCGCAGACAGTGCAGCAGTGAAAGGGCCTTAAAAACATGTTTTGGGTCATTTTGTGTTTGGAAGGAGGGCTGGAAAGGCGGGGGAGTCAAAGGTGGATCATAAGATGCATTTGTTTAATGTTTGCGGTGTTCGCAGACATGGCGGCTGTTTGCGGACAGATCCTCAGGCAAACAGTTCCTTTAGTGATTGTAACAGGGTTTATTAGGGTATGGGAGTGCAGTATATGGTTTGTGTGTGTGTACTGTGGTAAGTGGGTAGCTATTTGTATGTATGGCTGTATTATGCTGTGTTGGTTGTGGTCAGGGCCATGCACCCAAGACTCCAGGCCCTGACCACAACCACTGCAGCATAATACAGCCATGTAGGCAACATTTTCATGCTGGTATAAGGATTAGAGAATTATATGTAGAGAATGCATATTTTGAAATTATAAAGAAGTGTGACATCATTAATTGTATACTTACTGTTTGTTTTGTTGAGGGTCTCTGCAGTTTTTTAAAATTGTTTTACACATTTTACTTTCATTGTCTGCGATAAAAGAAAATATAGCATGTTAGGGTAGGTACTTTGTAAGGTTGTATTGCATTACATTGTAGACATTTGTATAGTTTGTTCACCCTCATAGTTAGTACTTAACTAGTACTATGGTTTAAACAAGTGTACTGTGCAATCATTGGGTTGGTGGGAAAAACAAATCCATGCAGGATTTAAAAAAAAAAACTTCTATGTTTCATTTATGTTAAATTCCTTAGTTTGGTTTAGTGACATGAGCACTATTTATAGCAACAGTTGTGGTTATTTCCATTTTCGAATTGTTATTATTATGGTTGTAGTTAGATACCAGTTGGTGTATTCTATCTGTTTATCTTTTTGTTCTATTTAGCAGTATTTGTTTATGTTTTGGTTGTTGTGGAAGATTTTTAAGTAATATTGAGAATTGTGGGGGTAGTTAGATACCTGTTGGCATATTTGAACTGTTAATATTTTGGCAGTTGTTGAGGGTTTGTTTCTAGCAGTGTGGTTCCTGAAGGTTGCTTTTGGTATATGGATAGCTGGAAGTAATATTGAAGTACTTTGGTTGCAGTTCTTTTGGCAGATTGATTGCTGGAAGAAATATTGAAGTACTAAAGTTGCAGTTAGATACCTGTTGGCATATTATTACTGTTTACAGTTTTGTAGTTTTGCAGGGTATGTTTTCAAGCACGTTCATTTTTGATAGTACATTTACACTTTTTAGTACTGTGTACTCATGTTGCATTCATCTATCTGTGGTTGGTTTCAGGACATTTTGTAATTGCTCATAGAATGGATTTTTGTAAGTTATTCTTCTTTTGTGTATTAGTGAGTACATTTTAGATTCAAGAATATTAAGTAGGCATTTGCAAGATTTGCTAGTAATCTTTGTTTTAGAGTAATGGACGTGTCATTGCATTCAAACCATCCACATTTCTTTTTAATCTATGCAGTATAGTGACCTGCATTGGTTGTGATGTCTGTGTGGTAGATTATGCCTACTCTTGGGAAGGTTTTCTTGGCAAATGAAACTTGCCCATGTGTGAGGCTAGTAAGCTTGCAGTTGTTTTTGGTACCATCCTCATTCTAATGTAAAAGCATTATTATTACGTATTGGCTATGCGATTGTATGTGTAAAGTGGAACGATTATTGGAACTGCAAGTAGTACATAACATGCCATGTTTTACATTTTATACTAGCTGTTGAAATGGAATGGATTCACATTTGGATTTGGAAACATATTCAAAGTGCTTGTTAGGTACTTGTTTTATAGGTAAGTTTTTGTTTTCTAGTACTTGTAGTAAGTACATTAGAAATTCTTGTGGATCCTCTTGGGTGTTTATTGTGAATTTCATCATTCCTGCACAGTACTCTAATTCCTGTCTTATTCCAGAAACACTGTAAGTGTTGTTAGGATTGTTTGTTGCATTTCTGTGAAGGACTAATATTTGCAAACACAACTGTTCTGTGCCATTTAAGTAAATATTTTCAAGAATTGGTGGCAATTGGAACAGAATATTGATTGCTACATTTGCATAGCAATTTAGACCAGTTGTATTGGAAAACTTGAATGGACCAGGCAGTTCTGTGCTTGTGTCATTTGATGGAAGTCCATGAGATTTCTTTGCAGAGGTAGTTGTTATTTAAGGAGTTGGGTATGCATTTGATTTTTCAGTATATCCTTTTGTGGTTTTAGTAGATGGAGTATTAGCTGATTTCAATTTCTTTGGTGGTACTATTGGGAGATCCTGTGTAAGTTTTAATTGCTTGAGTTTTCTTTTACAAAGTTTGTGTTTGGCTACATTTTGAGATGGGGTGTCTAGAGTGCACAATGACTATTGTACTCTATGATACAAGGAATGTCTGCATTGACTTTACTTGCATCAAAGTTGACTAGAAATAGTCTTTTCAAGTGTACGTAGGCGTGATAGTGCTACGTAACTCATGCCTTCTTTAAAAACTGTGCTGCCAATATCAATCAATGCTTGATCTAGAGTTAGACCTTGTGATTTATGAATGGTGACTGTGTGCTAGAGTCAGAGCAAACTGTTCTCTGAGTATATCATGTCTTTAAAAAGAAGGAATTGGGCTGTTGAGCTTCCTTTTATTTTAACTTCTGAAAATTTGTCGAAGTAAACATTGACAAACCGAATGCTGTTGTCATGTGTGTGTGTTTGGAAGCCTATAACTGTATCAAGTGCTCCATTAACTAAACCTTGTTCCACATCAAGGGTACGCTTCAGCATCACCCTACAATTTAAACACAGTGTTAAAATTTTGTCTAAGCCAACTGTGTTAGAGATAGAGTTTTCTAAGGTATTTTGTCGTGCTGTGGATTGTTAACACATAGGTAGTGCTATACCATGCACGTCCAGGTTGTCTATGGAGTTAATTTGTACAAGTGTTTGCATTTCTTTTTTCAGCATTGTTTCATTTTATTTTTGCACAGCTTGCAAGAGTTGGCATTAAGGACATACATTTTAGATGTCTGTGTGCTAATTGTTCCGCAACATCAGTAGCACATGTGTTATGGCCATATAGGTCATGTATGCATCTAGTATTCAAGATAGATTGTGCTTCCTTAGATAGTGCACCAATCTGAATACTTTTCAAAATGTTGGCATAGGTGAGGTCTGCAGACTGACACATGTTTTCTGTTAGTTTTTTGTATTGGAAATGTTGCCAGAGATTTACATTTCCTATGCTGCCTAGATGTTTACAGCACAGTTTGTGTCCTAAGGTTTTAAAAATAGATTCTCCTTTGACTAGTGTTAATTGAAGAAGATCTCCAAAAACAATAACATGTTTTCCAACAAAGAGGTGTTCATAGTCTGTGTTAAGGACCTCTTGCAATCTGAGGTGAATCAAAGCAAACATTAGGTTGGAGACCATGTTCACCTCATCTATTAGGAGCATTTCCATTTGTTTTAAAACTCTGTTTATCTCCATAGCAAGTTCTGCTGAAAGTTTGTAGTAGTCTAATTTGTTTTGGTGCTCTACTGGCAGAAGTAGCAATCGGTGTAAAGTGACACCACTTATGTTGTAGGCTGATAAACCTGTGGGGGCAGTTACAACTGCTGAAAGCTTGTTGTTTGTTAATTGTTGGCGGAACATTCTGATGATTTTTATTTAGAATATTTTGCCTGAACCAGCTTGACCACTTACATAGACCAGTATAGGTGTATAGACTTGACGGGTACAAGTTTTACGTTCGTGCTGTATACCATGTTCAATTTCTTTTGTTACTTCTAGGAAAATGCTACGCTGCTCATTGTTTAGTTGTGATTTCATTAGAGCAAAGTCTTCTGTAGATTGCTCATACTGATACATGGTGTTTTCTACTTCTGTAATTCTGCCTCATTTGCTGTAAGTGGTTGTCCAAGAGGTTCTTGGCTTCCTGTTAGAGAAGGTTGACTGCTCTCATGAGTGCCTATATTTAGTGGTTCTTGAAATTCTTCCTCTTGTTGGCTTTCATTGTCCAACATATTTTTGTACTGTGTAAAGTTTATGTCTGTTATGGTGCTTTCAGGTGCATTGAAAGAATCTTCATAGGTGTCATGGGTGTCTAATACATCTTCTTCCTTTCTCCATGGTTTAAAAAGTTGGAGATAGCTTCATATGATTAATGAGGTTGACTTTGGTAAGTTTAACTAGGCTACCCTCACAACCTTTCACTATGTATTTACCTTTTTTCTCATCTGGTTTAATATTATTTTGTATGAAAAGTTTTGGGCTATATGGTATAGGCACATTGTTTCCAAAGCAGTACTTCTGTTTGGGTAGTATGTGTCCAATAAGTTGTTTATGCAATGTCCTGGCTGTTGGGGTCGTTTTTGGCTATTGTTTATATATATTGGTATGATTTAAGAACCTTTTTTTCTGGATGCAGCAGGACCAAGGCTTAGCCAGACTATGTTTTCAGATTTCCCATATAAGGTGGTGCCGGTTAAATGGGCTGCGGCTTCGTAACAGCCACATTCTCTATGGAACAGCATTTTTATACCGAAGTTGTACCATTTTTCTGTCAGTGTTTTGTCAGATGATATGTCATCCAACAGGTCTTTTAGCTCTGTTTTCTCTGCTTTAGTTAAGTAGGCTGTGACATATTGCGCAACTGCAGTGGAATTGTCTGCAATGTATTGCACATCTATATTTGCATTCCATAGGAGGGAAATGATTGCATTGTAGTCATTGATGTACTTTGATGCTTCGGTTCTTTTTATGTTGTATGTGTTCTTAGGTGATTTACCTTTCACACTGTGTCTAACTGAAGACATGAAGCTGTTCACTTGGTCTGTTGCTGAAACTGGTCTAGGAAATCCAAAGCAGCATTTGGTGTAATATGTCCCTTTGCTTTTATATTTGAACCGACGATATTTGCCAAATTTGTGTTTTTAAAATTGCAAAACCTGGGCATGTGGGTCCCTCTGTGAAGTTTCAGAAGGAATTTCACATGTGACATATTTGTGAATGAAGTCCAAAACAGTGGCAACACTGTCTTGACCAGATTTTGGTACATTTCTAAACCACAAAAACATGTGGATGTGTGGTGCTCCTCTGGCTTGATATTCTTTTCTCCAAAAGAAGTGTTGTACTTCTCCTAGGGGAGGAACTGTTTTATTACAAATGAAGTGCAGCATGGCAATAAAGTGATGATTGAAGTACCTTGATACGTTTACTGGATCCTGGTGTTTTTATGTCAGTATTTGCTTTGTTTTTGTTAGCTATGCATAGGAATTTGTGCAAGTCTTCCCATGCGTACTCTGCACAACTTAAGTGACAAACCATGTGGGTGGGCCAAGGTTGCGTGACGTTGAAACCAGTACTCTTTTGTTCCACACGTTTGCCAAGAGATTTGTAATACTGTATTGTAAAACTTAATCTTTCTCTTGCACCTTTTGAAGTAGCTGCGTAGCAGAAATGTTTTGAAAATTGGCACCTGTTTTTAATGTGTGTGCAACTCGGTAACATAGAGTTGCTAGTTCACTTTCAAACAGGAGGTGGTATATATATTCGACATTTTGTCTGAATCTGGGGTCTTCAGAATACATTCGTAAGGAGCGGTATTCTGATGCACTTATCTGTTTGCACCTTTCATCATGCCTTCCACCTTTTCCAGTAGGAAAAAAGTAGAGGAAAGGCTTGTGCTTCTATGCTTTTTTCCCATATGCTGATTGGAGATCCTTTAGCTTGTCACTATTGATATGTTTCCAGTGCATCGTCTATGCTGTCCTTGCAGTGCAATGATGAATTGTATAGTGATCTAAAATATTGGAGGCTGCAGTGTGATCTAAACCTTGCAATTGTCCAGTTTCTGAAGAATCCTGAATTATTTTGGTGGTTTCCCTTAGGTTTTCTTCATTGTTTATTTATTTGTAGTATTCATTCAAGTCTTTAAGATATTTTAGGGCTTCTCTAACTTTGTTTAAGTCTACTAGTTGTTGTCAAATTCTTTTGTCTTTTGTAGGTACACCATTCACTAAGATAACTATAGATTGATCTATTGAACGTTGTACCTCTAGATTATCTACATTTTCTTTTAGATCTAATGGCAAAAAGATTACGTTACCTCAAATTCCTTTTAGTAATTCAGAGGGAGGCAATTTTGCTGTTTTCGGTTGAAGGCGTATTATCACTTGAAATGGGTGTACTGTTTGGATCATAATGCTCTCATATAAGTTAAGCTGTTGGAGTGGTTTTGGCAGTGGGTGTATTTCTAAGTTATTACTGATTGCTCATGAAGGCGTTTTGTTATAGTCTCGTTTTTTTGTGCAGTATTTGCACAGTACTGAGGGGTTGCTAATTTCATAATTGCTTTCTGCTATAAGTTAGAGAACTAATTGGAACCATTGGGATTCCTGATTGTCTTCTATTTTGTGCATTATATCTATAGTTTTGCAGGTTTTTTATGAAAAGTTATGCTGAAACATACACATACTTCGTTGGGTACTTCAGCAGATGTTCGCTTTGTTATTTCTTTTTTGTATGTCTGTAATAGAAGGTTGACATTGGGATGAGTTTTGGTATTGTTTTCGAAAGTTACTTTCAGAGAGCTCTTCATTTCCAAAATATTTGTTTTTGATGTGCTCTATTTATTCGAGGAGTTGTTTGGCTGTACCATGTAAGAGAATGTTATTAAAATGGTCCAGTGCCAAAGCAGGACATTTTGCAAATTACAGCTTATGAATGAGATGTCTTAGACCAGAATGGTGTGGTGTGTTGCTAACATTTTGACATGGTGGAAGGTGCTTTTGCAAGCAGGTCCAGAAATATAGGCTAATGAATGTACTCGTAGTCCTGTGTATTTGCGCACTGGACAAGAATCCATACTTTGCAGTATTTTAATTTTTGCTTTGTCTTTGGCTTTTACATATCGATTGAGGAACTGTTGCAAAGATTTGAAAGTTTGTTTCTGCACTTTACACATTGATATGCACAGCCATTTTGTATGTTATGTTATGTTATTTTGCATTTATATAGCGCCTTATATACCATTGGTATGGTCTGAAGGCGCTGGTAGGTTGAACGCCCTTGGGAACCGAAGTTCAGATCAGTAGAGAGAGTAGAGAGAGTCAAAAGGTGCATGTGAGCACCGGGTATGTGTACAGCTCATGCGGTATCCATGTAATAGCTGCTTCTTAGCGGTAGGTGTGGTGGTTGAGAGATCAGGAGTATGTGTTCGTTCTGACAGGATTTATCCAGACCGGATGTGGCTGCGTTACGCCTGAGGAGAACGCCTGGCTGGGGGGTGTATAACCAGCAGTGTTTACTTAGAGTGATGTGCAGTGAGCGGCAGATGTTGCTATGAGAACAGTTATACCAAATGGTGTCATAGTATCTATGTGTTCTAGTTGAGTGGTGATGTAAAGGAGAGGGTAAGCGTGGTGGTGTGATTCCAAGCCATACTATATACATCAAGCAATTCTATGCGCTCCAGTCTGTTCCATGCACTCCTATCCACTACATGCATCCCAGTCTGCTCCATACACTCCGGTCCGCTCCGCACACTCATGCATTCCAGCTCGTCCTGTGCGCTCGAGTCCGCTCCGCGCGCTCCAGTCAGCCCCACGCATGCACTCTTGTCTGTCCCACGCATGCACTCTTGTCTGCCTCACACATGTACTCTTGTCTGCCTCATGCATGCATTCCGTTTGCTCCAGGCACTCGTTCGCTCCAGGCACTCATCCGCTTTATGCACTCACATGTACTATGCATTCACCTGTTCTACGCAGTCATCCCCTCTACGCACTCATCCTCTCTATGCACATATCCCCTCTAAGCACTCATCCCCTCTATGCACTCATCCCCTCTACGCACTCATCCCCTCTATACACTCACCCCCTCTACACACTCACCCCCTTTACGCACTCACCCCCTCTATGCACTCATCCCCTCTATGCACTCATCCCCTCCAAGCACTCATCCCCTCTACGCATTCATCCCTTCTATGCACTCATCCCTTCTACGCACTCATCCCCTCTCTGGGCTCATCCCCTCTACGCACTCATCTGCTCCCCGCACTCATCTGCTTTAAGCACTCGTGCTTTTCATGCATTCAACAGCAATATCCTGTTCTAAATATTCATCTCTATACTCATCTGTTCTATACCTTCATCCGTTCTGTACAATCATCCTCTCTGTACAGTCATCTCCATTCATCCGCTCTATCGACTCATCCGCTCTATCGACTCATCCGCTCTATCCACTCCTCCGCTCTATCCACTCCTCCTCTCTAACCATTCATCCACTCCACATACTCATTTGTTCTATACACTTATCCGGTTTACGCTCATCCGTTCTGGACATTCAACTGTTTTACACACTCCTGCGTTCTACTCGCTTCTCTGTATTTACGCACTTATCCGCGCTACACGCTCGTCCGTTCTACATACCCAGCTGCTCTACACACTCATCCACTGAATATGTTCATCCATTCCATACACTGATCCGATCTACATATTCATTCGATCCACACACATTCGAGCTATATGGGAATATGTTCTTCCACTCATGCATTCTTCCACTCAGCGCATTCATTTGTTCCACCTGTTTCATCCATTCTAACTAATTCATTCACGCCATTCACTTCGTTCACTCCTCATGCATTCTGTCCATTTCAGGAGTTTAAATCTCTTTACTGTTTCTGTATGATTTACTCTTATTAACCATTTCACTGCTTTGATCTACTTTATTTGTTTAATTCTGGTTGTCCTTCTAGTTTATTTTAGAGGTTATTTGCTGTCAATTTCTCGTATCAGGTGGTTTGATGGATTGGTGTCGTTGAGTTGCTGTTGGTCTGTTTGGGTTAGTTTTAGTACGGTTGGCTTTAGGGGAAGAGCCAGGTTTTCACCAGTTTGCGGAAAGACGTCAAATCCTCAGTTGGGTGGATGTGGGGTGGGAGTGAGTTCCATAGGGTGGGGGCTAAGGCTGAGAATGATGATCCGCCTAACCTGATTGAGTTTGTCTTCGGTATGACTAGGAGGCCGGCTGAGCTTGATTTTAGGGTGCGTGGGGGTTATAGGGTTTTAGCTTGTCTTGAAGATATTGAGGTCCGGTTTTATGCAGTGCTCGATGAGAGATGCACAAGGTTTTGAAAGTCACCCTTCGGGCTACTGGAAGCCAGTGCAGCGTCTTAAGGGCTGGGGAGATGTGGTCTCTTGGGCCGAGCGCAAGTAGCAATTTGGCTGCCGCGTTTTGTGCCCTTTGGAGTTTATTCATCTGGTACGCGTGGATCCCGAGGTATAGGGGGTTTGCGTAGTCCATTCTTGATATAGCAATTGATTGGACCGCGGAGAGTCTGTTGGGAAAGGAGAGATATGGAAAGATGCGCCTAAGGGTTTTAAGGTGGTAGTGGCAGGACTTTGAGACGTTGTTGACTTGGCACGAGAGTGTTGGATCAGACTCAAGGGTGCATCCAAGATTTTTCACTGAGTTGGAGGGGGTCGGTGAGTTGCCCATGGCGGATGGCCAGGATAGTGGGTGCGGAAGAAGTTCAGAGTTGCCAAATACCATGATTTCCGTTTTGGAGGGGTTTAACAAGAGGTGGCTTTGGGTCATCCAGAGTTCTATGTCAAGGAGGCAGGAGGCCAGGTCAGGGCAGGAGTTGGATTTTGAGTTCAGGAATTTTAGAATTAGTTGAGTGTCGTCAGCGTAGTTGTAGCAGAGGATGTTGTGCGAACAAATTATTGGTGGGAGGGTGATCAAGTAGAGATGGAACAGGAGGGTGGATAGGCATGCTCCTTGTGGGACTCCCGTGTCGAGTGGTCTAGCTTGGGAGGAATAGGTGGAAAGTATCATTATTTGGTATCGATCTTTGAGGAATGAAGCTATCCATTTAAGAGCTGTTCCACGAATTCCTAGGGAATGGAGGCGGTCTAGGAGGATTGAGTGATTGTGTCAAAGGCGGCGGATAGGTCAAGAAGGATTAGTGCTGCGCATCCCACGGAGTCTGCCGTCATTTTAAGGTCATCCCAAATTGTGGTTAGGGTGGTTTCAGTTCCTTGACGGGCTCTGAAACCTGATTGAGCGGGGTCTAGGAGATTGTTGGCTTTGACAAACGCATTTTTGGGCTCAAGAGGGTCGAGCAAAGGTTTTTTAATTAGAGGTTTGACATGAACTGTTTTGAATGCGTCGGGAAAGATACCAGAGGAAAGGCAGGAATTTATGATGGATCTTGCATGTTCTCCTGCGCAGGTGGAGGCGAGCATTTCTTTGAGGGTTGTGGCTGGGCAAGGGTCCAGTGGCGAGCCAGATGGTTTGCAGACAAATAGAAGTTTGTGAAATTGCTCTGGTTATATTGGACGAAATGATTCGAAGGTTGGGTGCATAGTGGTCGCAGCTGGTGGGCTGGCCGGTATGGGGGGAGAATTGCTTGGTGGATGTAAGAGAGCCAGTTTGGTGGCTAGGGTGTTTGTTCTTTCGAGAGCTGTGGTGTAAAAGTGGAGGGAGAGTGAGTCGCACAGCGATTGTGAGGCGGTCGGGACCGTTGCGCCGCAAGCCAGATTGGTGAATTCGGAGATGATTTTGTGGAGTTCTTTGCTTGGGTTTTTGCAGTTTAGGATTCTGGAGTTGTAGTGGGCTTTTTTGCTTTCTGGATTTCGGCTTTGTACTGATAAAGGTGTTGGGCCAAGGTGGCCCTGCACTCCTGGGTTTTGTCTTTCTGCCATTTGCGTTCTAGGTATTTATATAGTTGTTTAGTGATCTTCAACTCAGGAGTGAACCATCTGGGGAAGAGGCCACGGCGGGTTGATGGTTTGCAAGGGGGTGTGAGCCGCATCAGAAGTGCGTTGAGTCATGAGTCAAATGCGTCAGGGGTTAGTTGTTTTGTTGAGTTGGCAGGTAGGTGGTGGAGACTGGAGGATTGCGTCGGCTAGGTCCGGGACGATTATTAGTTTTTTCCAGCATTTGCGTAGATTCGGAAGTTCAGATTCGAGTATGGGAAGGGGGTCGGGTGAGTGAATGGCGAACGAGAAAATGAAGTGATCGGACCAGAGGATAGGGGTGGCAGTAGACAGGACGTATTGGTTCAGTGGTTTGGAAAGTTGATGCTAAGTTTGTTGGGGGTATTGATGAAATAAGTGTTTCTTCTTCCATAATATATTGTCTACTTTTTCATATCCTCGACCACTGCTATGTGTGGCAATATAGTTTGTTTGCTTTTGTTTGTATATCTCTTCATTGAAATATGGTTTTGTGCTGGTGGTGTGACACCACTCACCTGTGCAGATCTTTCCAAACGTATCTCTGATGATATTGTGTTTCTTTTGAAGTAGTTGTTGTAGTTTACTAATTAATTTTGTTAGTGGTTTCATTCTGTTTAAAGTTAATATAAAGATTTTCATTTTGAGTAATATAGCACTGTCTAGGAGAACTTCCAGGATCAGTTTTCTGCTGTAGGTTTTAAGGGTTGATCGTGGCTTTTTCCCTGTTTTTACAATGTTCTGAAGGATTCTGTTGTGGACCATTTTTTTTTTAAATTCATTTTTCGAATGTTTTCCTGAAGCTATATAAACATAGGTAAGTGCAGTTTTACCACTAATGGTTGTTGAAAGCTTCTTAGAGAATTTCTTTTTATTCTTACATTTTGTTCGAGAAGTCACAGTTTCTTTCTTACAAGGTGTTTTAGTTTGGCTTAGAGAATGTAATAGTTGTTTTGTTTGAACCTTTTGGTTAAATTCTGCGAGAGGAGGATGATTATCTTGAACGATTTTAGTTTGATCTGCTCTACTTCTGCGTTGCTTTCTACAGAGTTGCTTTTTGGTAGGCATTCTTTGGTGTCTGTTGGAGAGAAAAAAACTGGGTTTGGAGGTTGTGCATTGTATATGTGTGCACTGTGCATGAATGTCTGAGTATGAGAATAGGCATAAATGTAGAGGTGTATGCTTGTACAATGGCCTGTTTGGGTAGGGCGTGCTGTACTTGTACCTGTATGTTACTATGCTGGTGTTCACATGGTAATACAAAATGTGCACCTGTTGAGGTGCAATTAGTAATACTCCATGAAATAAGGTTGAGTTTATGCAATTGTATGTTTTGCTATGCCTTGAAATTAAAGAACAGTGCACTATCTTAGTAATAGGCAGTCCAGAACAGTACAATAGAATTGTACTTACTTTGTTAGCTGTAAAAAGGAGGTTCTATTTTGTACTTCAGACACCACTGGCCTTGAGGAGTGTGGTCTTCACTGTAATTGCAAAAGAAAGAATTAGTACATATATGTGTTAATTGTGACATAATTGCTTTTGAAAAACTAGATGAGTTAAATTTGCAGAAAGATTTATTGTCAAGTTGAGGTACTGTATGTGTTAAATTATGGAGGTGTGTATATGAATGGGTAATTTGGAGTGTTAATATCATTATAAGGTAGTTAGTGGAGTATATTTGTAATTATTTTGTATTTGGTGCACTATTGAAATTATGTGTTGCTCTAGAATTTATTGTGTAAATAGATAATTGAAAGTTGTAGGAGGGTGAGAAAAAAGGTTTAGAAAGATATATAGATTGTAGAGGAGAATGTTTCTGTCTGTAAAAATGAATTAATCTTTCTCTGTATAGATGATTGCAGCAATTGCACTTTTTGTTAGTTCTGCAAAGGATGCACTTGGTATGGTAATATATATGCAGTTTACTTTGGTAAGATACAAACTGGTTCCCAGGTGCATGTCCATTGTAGCAATTTGATAACAAGTGTGTAAAGGAGTAAGTGGTTGTGAAAATGAGCAATAGAAAGAAGAAAAATATAGTTTGCATATTACAAAAAAAGGTGGCAGGCGCTCCTTTCCAGAAAGAACATGGCATGATAACCTGTTTGCAGCACACACTATTTGCTCACTGTACCTTTCATATGCAAATGGATATTTCCCATCTGTGAAATATTTGCAAGGAACTTGGGGTTGGTCACCCTAAGTTACCTGGGGGCAACCAGACGTGGTCTCCGTGCTCACTGTGCTCAGAGAGGCTCAGCTTCACCTCACTGATGAGGCCCAACAAGGCTGTAACACGTGTATGGGGTTCCTGTTGGTACTCTTGTTTAGAGCGGAATTGCCATAGCATATCGGCGCTGGACTGCCCATGTGGCAGGATAAAGACTGATATGCAAATGGATATTTCCCATCTGTGAAAGGTACAGTGAGCAAAAAGCGTGTGCTGCAAACTCTCATCTCAGAACAGTTTATCACACCATGTTCTTTCTGGAGAGGAGCGCCTGCTACCGTTTTTAAAATAGTTTGCATATTACAATGAGTGATTTTGGTAAATGCAAACTAGTAAAGCAGATAGGTTTGCAAGTGAAACTCGATGATAGCATGTGAAAGAAAATACAGTATGTTTTTTTGTTGGTTTTGCACGGTAAGAGCAGATATTTTCTTTATTTGCATTTGTAACAGAGTTGCAATTCTAATATACAGAAAGTGTTCATACCTGTATTTTGTGTTGATGTATGTAGATGTAGATCAATTTGGAAGCAGAAATCTTTGAGAGTATTACAGTAGTTTTTGCTGTATGTGTTTTCCAGTGACAGAAGACTTGCAGTGAAAGTGTTCAAGAGTAGATCTAATCTGCTGAACTGTGATGATAGAGTTAGATATAGAGGTCTTGGATGTGGTTGGTGGATAGTTGAGTTTAACAGTAGCCAATCAAAGAGTGCTGTAGATAATGAAGTGGAAAGGAAAGAAGGGCTGTTTCTGTGTTATGATGTCCACGGACACCGTAGGAGTTCGCGGACAGGGCATGCCACATCTGGGGCTTCTGAGTCTGGTTGGTTGGAATGGAAATCAAGTGTCCCTTTGCGGGTTGGTGTTTAACGCCTGCTTTTAGCAGGCGTTAAAAATCCAACCCGCAAAGGGACTTTGGAGCTAATTACGGCACCGTAATTTACGGTGCCGTAATTAGCGCCTTCCCCATTCCCATTATGCCCTATGGGGGCAAAAATGGGAATGGGGAAGGGCAAATGGTGAATGGGGAATTACCGCCCCACTCACCTTGGAATGGGGTGTTAATTCCGCCATCCACCATGGCGGAATCGTTACCTTAGCGGCATGGACCATGGTGCTAATAGCACCATGGTCCTCCGCCAAGTTTGTAATGAGGGCCTGTATGTTAGGGGATTAGTGAATAAGATGTACTGGGTGTGGTTTGTAAGATCTGTGTGTTTAGAGGAGAGCAGGTGACTATGGCTATGTCTTTTAAGAAGCAGAGTGTTTGGATGTTGGGAGACTCGTGGATACATTGGGTGGAGGTGCTTGCAAAGAAATATGGAGTAGCTGCAGATCTTGGATTCCATCATGTGGATGTGCAGTGGTGTGGAGTGCACGGAATGAAGTGGCTGGATTTGGTCCCTCTTTGTGCCACTTTGGTGACACACCGTCATACAGACATTATTATTATTCATTGTGGAGGGAATAGTTTAGGACATGTTACTGGAATCTCGGTGCAGTTTGCAATTAAAGAAGGACTTGGGAAAGTAATGGACAAATTTCCAAACTCCCGAGTAATTTTTTCCTCGTATTGCACAGAGACAAATGTGGCTGTCCTCTTCTTCATTTGGTCCACAAATAGAGAAAGCGAGACACAATGTCAACAAGGTTGTTTGTGCCTTTTTGAGAGATGTTGGCATGTCCTCTTTCCACAATGAAAATATTATCTTTTACAGCACAAACATTTTACGGAGGGATGGAGTCCATCTGACTGATGCTGGCAATCAGAATTTTCTGTGAAATATTCAAAATGCATTAAAGCCCTTTTTGGAAGAATAGCAACCATTTTTGCAGTAAGAGTTGACCAATTCAACTTTTCCGAAAACAAACACCATAAAAAGGCTCCTTTCAGAGCCACCTCTTTGACCTTGAAAAACAGTGCAATGTTTTTGATAGCCTTGCAGCAAATTCTAAAAATGCACAGGGCCCTGCAGAATTTCATTGGCACTTCTATTTTAAACTGTGAAAGGTGGCTCTGAAAAGAGTCTTTTTTGTGTTTTTTGTGGTTTGTATTTTTTTGGTGCTTTTTTACACGACACACAAGGAAAGGAAAGGTAAGGAGGGTCAGGAAGGGACACCAACCACGGGGATAATAAAAGGCAGGTAGAGAGAGGAAGATGTAGGGTGGGCCTTCCTTAGGTAGTTGACAGTCTTTCTCATGCTCCCAGACGGCAGCCTCGAAAGCATTCTGAAATGACCCTCCTGCAGAGTACCGCATCACAGTACATACATAATACAGTGACCCTTGAAAGGGAAGGGTCTATTGCCTCTCGTATGACCTCCGAGGCTGGTTGAGGGATGTGCTGCCCCACAAGAGTGTCTCTTGTGGTGACAGGAGCGGATCTAGAGGATGCTGTAGAAGAAATCAACCTACTAGTTCTATCGTAGGGGCAACCATCCGAAGTGCCACCTTGTGGAACAAGTTTAGGTGTCGCTACATGGTAGTGGTCCCATAGCTATTCAAACCTGGTTTGCCACGACTGAGTTCCATCTGGCACTCAGTGCAGCACACCTTGTTTGCACATGCCTTGGGTACCCCTTCTACAGTGGTAAACAACCTCCACACCCAAGCCTCACACTGGCTGGCCCTAGTAGGGATTTCCTCCACCTCATCCTTATCTTCCTCTTCATCCCTCTCTGCATCTCCAAACCTGTTCCCCTCTCCAGGCCTTTGGGAAGGTGGTGGTGGTCGAGGGGGTGGGGGTGGTGCTGAGGCAGAAGCAACAGCAGCGGAAGCAGCCATGGATGCCATCTCCAAAGTTCTTAGGAACCACCAAGAAGTCAGCAATCAGCAGACAGGAAAGAGCAATCCAGAAATGTGGAGCAGTGTCTGTCCTGGAAGTCCAAAAACAGGATGAGGAGCAGCTCTGGGGTGTGGCCTTTTATAAGGGTGCTGGGGAGCACTTTGCGGACAGCCGCACTGTCCGCGGACACTTCAAACACCAAAAAGGGCTCAAAAAGTTCAAAAAAGTATCCAGATCGTCAGGGGCATGGTCTGGGACATGCGCAAAGGTGAAGTTTCACAGTAAAACACGTTGGATTGCCCCATAAATCACTTTTTGGGTGTCCGGGGACCCGGACAGTGTTCATGAACAAGGGCCGACGCTCAGCGTGGGTGCGGTCACATGATGACATCGCAAACACGTTCGCGAATGGGACGACTGTCTGTAGGACACCTATTGCGCAGCATCGGATGTACGTATGCGTGCGGGTGTTCTACGGACAGGATATGGGTCCCCAAACTAATTAAAAGTGCAACACACATGCGGCAGACAGTAACGGACAGGCACAATGTTCATAGGACCCCAAGGGTGTGATGCACATGTGCACAAGTGTCCGCCGGACAGGGTTGGGGTCCACGAATGAATTAAAGGTGCATCACAATTTTGCGGATATTAGGACAGGCTCATTGTTCTATGAACACCTCCATTTTGATTACGGACAGCCCGGACAGATAAAGTGTTCTTAGCACACACCCATTTTGGTTAGTTTCGGACAGGTGAACAGGTTCTGTGTCCTAGGGACACCTCCATTTTGATTGCGAACAGTACGAACAGGCATAGTGTCCCTAGGACAACCCCATTTTGGTTAATTACAGACATTACGGGCAGTCGTGCTGTCCGCGGACTCCCAAACAAGCTTTTTTACACGCAGACACATACAGAAACAGTATACATATAACTTTATTTACACACACTCATTTTTAAATTATAAAAGAGAGGGGGAAGCAGAAATGGAGACATATATAGGGGAATTGGGGGTTCCTAGAGGTTGGGTGTTAGGGGAGGAAGGGATTGAGGTGTCATCATACCGTTTTTGGTGATGGGGAATTATTGGGGATGGTTGACTGTGGCATGGAGAAGGGGCACAGGTGCACTTAAGAAAAGTGATATTTAATTTTTTCCATGATATGGTTTTCTACAAAGTTCTTCAAAATAATTAAATTGGTTATTAATAGATCCATTTTCTGTTCTAAATGCTATAGATGATTTTCCTCGGTGTCTGTTTCTTCTTTGATATGTTCTTTTACTTGTACATGATTGTCTTTTTCTTTGGTATTGCTGTTAGTTTCTGTATGTTCTGTTAAAGAAAAAAAATGTGTCAAATGTATGTAGTACAATGTGCATCAATTTGCTTAATTTCAAAAATGCATTGTTTACCAATAGTATGATTGTCTTCAGTCATTTCATTGTGAGGAAAATGTTCTTGAAGCCTGTCCAAGGTGTTTGACATTTCTATGTAAAAAATAGAACATTTTTTTTACTGTAGTCTATTGAACAAAGTGCTCTGCAGTAGGAATAAATGTAGTATGCTTACCAATTTGTTGTTCAGTTGTGCTGTTAGAGGTTTGGAAAGTGTGCTGTTGACAGTTGGTTCACAGTTTTTATATGAAGGAGCTGTGATGTAATTCTGGTGGAGGCATAGGTCATTTTTGTTTTTGGTACGTTTCATAATGTGTTATATGTTACAGGATTGCACTGTTGGTGTGTTAAGTGCACAATCACTAGATTTAGTATATTATTTCTTTGTACTTTAACTATGTGCTATTTATCTAACTTGTATAGTGTGTTTGATGTATACTAAAATAATATGAGATATCCCCTGAGCATTTTGGTAGTATGGATTTTGCCCGATGTCCACGGACAAGCACATAGTCCACAGACTCTATGGCTATCAACATGGGTCAAGGGGGTTTAGAATGTTTTATGGTACATTAGTATAAGTAAGGGTTTCTTGGTAGAAATCTAAGAAATTCAGTTAAATAAAAACTTTATTAAAAGCATGTTATGGTTCAGTTGTGCTACTAAAAACCTATGAAATTCAGTGAAAAAACGTTGTTAAAGGGATGTTATTGTTAAGTTGCACTACTAAAAGCCTATGAAATTCAGTGAAAAAACTTTATTAAAGGGACGTTATGGTTACGATAAAACTGAAAAAACCCTGAAATTCACCAGTTATTGTAAGCTAAGCAACCATAACTCGCACCTCCACCGTGCACAGCTAAGAATAACACCCATAACATCAAAGATGACATCACAAATATCATATAAGAGATATAAGAGATGCAACCAGGGGTGGCCTGTGGTGCACAGGATGCAGTATGCCACAGGCACTGACTCCACTTTCACACCCCGCTCACAGACCATCACAGACCATGCAGACACAACATCCTTTGGGGGTGGGATTGACTCCATATGACCATCTCCGGTGACTATTTGGTCGCATATACTTTATGGGGCATTCGCCAAATGTTTACAAATTTCCAACAACAAGAAAACTGTGGTGCATCTTTAGATTAAGTGCACCTGCAAAACAGTAATACAATTTTAACATCATGAAAATTGCTGTGCGCCTCTATTGCAAGTGCAGTTTAGTTTTCTGGCTTAGAGGGAGTGGATCCGCTTTTGGTATTTTAGCTTTGATTTTATGTGATGAATAAATGCGTTGTCACAATGTAATGCTAGGCTTTTAGGCTTCACTCCAAGATGGCTGAGCCTATTCTGGGGTACACCCCGTAGGGACATCTGCATCACAGGCTACCCGAAAAATGGGAGTGCGTGGTATTCGACCGGTTTTGTTCCGCAGTAGAAAACTCAGGTAAAAGGGAGTGTGCCTTTGGGAAGCTTTCAGTGCCTAGCACCAGGCAATATGTCTTTTAAATTACAGGAGACTCGGGATGCGTACCAATGACATACCCTGCCTAGACTCTGCTACCTCTACTTGACTTCAGAGTTTGGTTTCTGTTATGTTTTGTCTAGTATGCATGATTTACTCGATGCTGTACCCGGCTCAGTTCGCCCGCAGGTATGACATTTAAATTGATAGTTGGCTCTTCTGTTTACAGGAGATAAAGAGATTTCAGGTGTGAAAGGAGAGAGATAATGTTTCCCCTAATCTATTTGGGGTAAGTGGTATTAAGAACACCGGTGAGACCAGATAAAAGTTGTTTCCAAGTAGGCTACTCAAGTTAAGATCTTCACCTGGTCTTTATACAGGTCCACATGAGTGAATGGATCTATAGACTTAGCAGTGTTTTACTGGTCTCAATGGCAAATGTGTCTTTGAACAAAAGTATACACCACAAGAAATTTTACAGGTGCAGCTAGATACAGTCTGCATATACTGTTTGATTGTGGCACTGGGTGCACAGTTGGCAGCCACAGATGTGGATTGGTGACAACATGAGATCCAGTCCACAACAGGTGTGGAGTGTGGGTACTAGGTTGGTGACATGTAAAGTGTTTATGCACATTAATTTAAGGACAAAGCATCTGAAAAGCTCACTTGCATGGACCGGGATGGATGTGTTCAAAGATGCCTCTTTGTAGACATCATGGTATGCATTAAGTGGTAGTTTTCTTTTTGTCCTTTTTTGTAATTTTAACTTTGTTTGTAATTTCAACTTTTTTCTTTCCTACACAAACAATTCTTGTATGGAATTGTGTATCGTGTCCCTGATGAAGACAGAGGTTTTGATGAAATGAAATTGACCTAGCCGAAACTTGAGTTTGCCAACCTTTTAGCTTTTTTCTGATTGGTGTTTTACCTGTTGGACTTTTGTTCCCAAGCAATGCATTGTGCATAGGGGGCATTCATTTGTTAAGCATTTAGCTATAGGAAAAGAAAGCAAATGCCAGCCAGGATTGATCACTGTGCGACTTTGTGTTAATTTGATGTTTTTTTTTATTTATTAGGGTTTAGCACTTTCTGAGGGGAATGTGTGAGTATGTGATTGAGACGAGTGTGAGGTATGCACGCTGTTGGTGTTAGAGTGTAAATTAGCCATTTGTTTTGTTCATTAATATGTATATGTGTTCATGGTTTTTGATTCGTTTCAATTTTATTTAAATATTATATTTATTTTTCATATTTATTTTTCTAAAATTGGTGCATAGTAGAAGACTTTGCACAGTTGTCTTCATCTATTGTACATTTTTAAATGCACTGTCATAAAATGGATTAAATCCTCTGATCGAATAAATATAAAAAATGTCCTTGCTTTTGTTGACTGTGGAGTGACCCCCATTTAGGGCTCTTGTAGACTCCATAGGTAGAAGAGGGAGACCTCACATTCTTGTGTTTTCAGTAAAACTCATCATCCATATACAAAACATCACTGTGGCCAATGCCATGTTTAACATTTGGTGGGGACATTGGGAGAGAAAGTGGCTGAGGACTGTGGGTGTGCATGCACCCAATTGAGACCCTTTGGTTAAAGGCATCTAAGAGAAAGTTATAATGAGTCTGGTAGGTCTATTATTCACATTCAAACACTATACATTTGATTATTATCCATTCTAAAATAAGGCATCCTTTGGACGACTTTGTGCGTAATGTCAAGGCATCAAACCTCTATAAGAAATGAATCTTTAACATGAAGGTAATTAGTCTCTCTCAGGTGCATAAGTAAAGAGTGGCTCACAGGCTCACATGATGAGGACCATAAAAACAGGGTATACC
Source organism: Ambystoma mexicanum (assembly GCF_040938575.1). Classification (NCBI taxonomy): domain Eukaryota; kingdom Metazoa; phylum Chordata; class Amphibia; order Caudata; family Ambystomatidae; genus Ambystoma; species Ambystoma mexicanum. The sequence continues at coordinate 1,340,025,112 of NC_090934.1, forward strand.
ATATTGAACAGTACTATTCTATCTATCTATCTCAGTCTAATATAATGTAGACTTTCACCAGTGACATCATGGTGCTAAACGATGCGAAACAGCAAAGTGATAAACAACCCGAAATCAGACAAAAAGATATGTCTTGGGTTTTGTTCTAAAAAGACTGGAATCTTGGATATTGTGAACAGAAACCAGAAAAGAATTCCAAAATTTAGGGCCAGCTACAGATAATGCATGACTGCCACAGCGTTCCAACCGGTAACGAGGAACCGTAAGGTAGGTCGGAGAATTTGATCGTAAGGTCCGGGTTGGGCAATCAGGGATAAACTTCTCTTGCAGGGATAAACAGCGTTTGCCATAAAACACATGATGGATCATAGAAAGTGCTGTAAACCGGATGTGTGCCAAAACAGGAAACCAGCTGGCCATAACTTATACCCATGACCAGGCCCACTCCAGCATTCTGCATTACTTGTAAGCGATTTAGATGGCATGACAGTTGAGCTAACAATGTGGCATTACAATAGCCAAGGTGCCGTTAATAGTGGCATCAATGACTGAGGAAGTAAATCGGGAGGGGATATATAATGAAGCACTTTCTTTAGTTGTTTAGTTATTAAAAACCTGTACTACAGTTGGTACTGATAAGGGCCTCGGGCGAGAGGGACACCATGATTTTAATGCCAAGATTTTTTACCATTTGAACAATGACTGGGATAGCGCCTAGGGAAGGCTGCCAGAGGACCGAAGTACAGAAAGGTGAAGAGTAAAGTGGACCAACCATCAACACCTCTGTCTTTTGCCTATTGAGATTAAGCCAATTAAGACTCATCCACTTACCAATGTGTAGAGGAGCAGCTACATGCCTCTGCAGGAAATCCCACCCCCCCTACCTCCTGTATGTTGGAAGCCTGAGATTGTGCCATTCTTGACACCAGCAGTTGTGACCATAGCCTGGAGAAAATTTAAAAAAAGGTACACACTGAGAAAGCCCTATCAAATGTATTCTCGAATCGATGACAATCTGAAGGGAGAAACTCCCCGAAGGGATATGAAAAAGTACCAGAAGAGGAGCTGGTGAGACCACGAAAGATGAGCGTGATGCCCTAAGAATACTGGCTGAAGAGAATGCATAAACCTTATAGAAACTGATGACGAAGTGAAGAATTGAGTAAACTTTCATATACCAAAAGAAGATTGCACGTGTGTGACACACTGCAGAAAATGCAAGCCGTTCAATAAATGTACAGATGCTGTAATGTGAGTTTACTAAGTGATCATAGAATCTGGCTATATGTAGTGAATAGACTGCAGGCAAGGCTGCCACTGTGTAGAAACTGGACATTGGTGTCATGAATTTAGTAAATCTGGACCCATGGAGAGGAAAGGCCGAGAACTGTGTCGGAGCAAGAATAAAGTTAAGATCGTGAAAAAGATTGGCGGGGCTGTCTGGCCTGGTGTCAGAGCTGATGCAGCCAAGGCCGGCTATCTATTTTTGAAGGTGGTGAATGTGAGAAGCTGAATCAAAGTTTTATTCATATAAGACATTTTAATGCTACAAAATGGACCACATCGTGGTCTCCTGTCACGTGAGCCAAGGATGGAAATAGAGTTGAGCTTGGAGTTCTAGAACAACAATAGTGCGTGCCCGTACTCCCTTATGTTCCCACAGACAAGAATACTCTGCAAGGCCAAGTTAAAAGACAATCTTCATGACAGAAGGCATGAGTGATGAGAGATGATGGGCTAATTGGGTGGGGAGGTAGTGTCAAGTCCACCTCCTGGCACCTGCGTCTGAGTTTACGTGCTGCTAAGTGTACCAGATGTTCTAAACATGGCACGAGCATGCCAACCAATCATAGAGGGCCGTATAACAAAGGGTCTTATAGTTTAAAAGCCAATGATATACTGTGTACATAATAGTGTTGAAGATGACATGTTTTAGAGGTAGGCATAAGTTGTCCACCTGACAGTAGCCACCCCGTACAGAAAGTTCCCCTTCAACCTATTACAACCCCTCGTAGGTTTTTCACATTTGCCATGTTGTATGACATCACCTATGATGAATTTCTGGTATATAAATGTGTTTTTATGTGAAATTTACTGAGAGTTCGAGCGAACGTCCATTGATGTCCGTTGTAACTCCGTGTTTTAGACAATTGATATTAAAACAGCAATCTTTGCATTCTTCCTGATTTGGATTGATTATTTGATGTCTCAGTTACTCTGCAACCCTATCCATTGCATGCACGTTTTCCAAAGGGTCTTAAGCTCAAATGGCTTCATGGAAAGAACCGTGGCAGGTGGCCATACCCTCCCACTCTAAGTCAAGCCTAAAAAGCAGCTGGGTGTCATTAGCATAAGAGTAAAAACGGAAGCCGTGGGAACGGATGAGGCTCGAAAAAAGCTGCATATAAATGTTAAAAAGCAATGGGGAAAGTGAAGACCCTTGAGAAACTCCACAAGTAATGGGGAGACAGGGTTATACAAAAGGAAATAGAAACACAGATTGGGAACGTGAAGAAAGAAAAGCCCGGAACCAGCAAGTACTGTGCATGAGATACCAAACTCCCACATCCTTGCCAGGAGGCTAGCATGGTAGATGGAACCAAAAGCAGTGGTGAAATCCAGCAAGATCAGCCACGCCACCCTGATCTCGAACAGCACTGTTGTGATTATGAATTATCATTCTGACTAAGAGAGCATAAGGGGAGGTAATGAAACATACAATGTATCTTAGAATTCACCTGGTATTCCCTAAGAGGCTTGGTCAATTTAAAACACCTTAAAAGAAACACTGCTTAGAATATCTTATAGTCCGTAAACTCAGATTTGGAAACCCTAAATGCCTACCTTGGCTTCTTAATGCCATGTGAGATTTTAATCAGTACATTGCCATATTTTAGCTTTGTTGTAGAAGCCCTCCTTTAGATATGTTGTATCTGTGCTGGCAGATCCAGCTGTCGACTATGCTATCTATGCACGTGCACAGCTCTCCTCTCGCTGCATTCATCATACCTCTCCCATGCTTGCAAATGTATTACCAATTCATTCAAGTTTGGGTCTAACTCTGTCTTTTCAGTCCTATGTTTTTCTTGTTCACGTCTTTCATCCTTGCACTCCATGCGCTTGGCTCCGGCTTCTGGTCCATTATCTGACAATTGAGGAAAACGGGCCACCTGTTTCACCAGCTAAGACCAAGAGCAGTTACTTTTGTTCTGCATCCGCTGCACCAATGAAATTCTATCATAATGCCCCTCACACCAGTGAGATGAGACTGAAGCACCTCAACTTGAACATTTCATACACCTGCTATGTTCCACACAAGTAGAGGAATCCACCAGATTTGTAACTAATCTCAATTCTCCTCCACAATTACATTTATATGCGAGCAACTTGTTAACAGTGGGGAGAGTGGGAGAGGGAAAGACATTGTAGATATAACAACCAAAAAGATTATACAAAGGTGGCTTCTATAAACCTAAATGATTTGTAGTTCTTCATACCCAGTTAATAGAGACAGGTCTTTACCTTCTATTGTTTTAAGTGTGGTATATAAAACGAGTGATGTCTATAAACACTGTTTGCATAGAATTTTTTTGTGTTTTTCTGATAGATTTGACTCTGGCTCCTGCTGCAGAGATTTAAAAAGTTTGATGGCTTTGGTCCGTAAACGTTTTGTATTATAAAATGCAGTACACATAGGTTTGTGACCGCAGTCGATAGATCTGGTCTCAAGCTGTCCAGCTTCAGCTGTAACACACGAGTTCCCCATGTTAAAAGTTCCACGTCAATCTTGAGTTCCTGTAAGGTTTGGCTAAATTGATCGATCGAAAAACCCAGCTAGTAGCTGTTATTTTATTGGTATACCATCACAGTTAAAAGAAGAATATATCACAGAAGTTATACTCCAATCCTCATTATGAAATCTATTTAAATCATTGTTTACATTTAGCTAATCAACTATACTATTGTTGTAGGGTTAGAGTGAAACGTTACAGTTCTTCACCTATGGATCCTGGATTGCCAGATGCACAGGTTGACTGCACACTGGACTGACAAAGGCTGGGTACTTCCGCAAAGCTTGCGTACTAATCTTATTTTATAGTGTTTGAGACTTGGTACTAGCCGCTGTCATCCTATTGCTAAAAAGAACAGACAAGTAAAGAAAAAGGGCCTCAATCCTAGTTTGTCAGTATTTCCGCAGTAAATCCACCAGAATACTGCTACAATTAGTTATTGTTAATGGCACTTGGTCCTGTGGGTTTACCACAGGTTTGCAAGTGGTGGTAGGGCGGTGTTAGTCCCTATTTATGGAGTCCTAGCTCCATTGGAGATTTGTGTCTGAAACACAACCTGCAGGATTACCGAGTGGTAATTCAACTGATTTTTGGAGGAAAAGTGGAGGATTTTCCTCCTGCATCATAATGGAGGTAAATCTTCCACTTTTCCTCCAATAATTGGCAGAATTACCACTCAGTAATTCCGCAGGTGGTAGTTCGACCAACATTTGTAATTTGGCATTGTGGGAAAAGTGGCAGTAACAGAATTACCACTACTTTATTCCTGCAACGTAAACCTCGAAATGAGGCCCAAAGTGTAATATGCTCTCCTTTTGCCCCAAGTCACATGGGCAAAAAATATTAATGCCACTTTCTGATCCCTTTGCCCAATGTGGGCTAAAGAGGAAGGGTTTTTAAGCAGACTTTAATGTACAGAATCCATAACAAATATGATTGCTTTTGTTTTAGGTGTGGATCAAATCCTAGTTGGCATTTAACTGACAAATATGAGTGATGATCAATAGTATTGTATACAGCTGTTTGCCAACAGTTATACCATCAACCATATGCCGATAAGCTGGTTTCACAGAGAACCTGTCATCGTTGTTCAATATTCTCTTGATAGTTCCAAAGATGGGAGAGGCCTATCCAACTGAGACACACATTGATATGAATCCTGCTAGATTCATACTGCCAAGGTATAATTATTTATTTGGACATGCATCCTGCCACATACCTGCTAAGTTCCACGCAAGCGCTATGATCCAGCAACCATCTTCCGAATCTCAATTTTCCTCGGCAATTGTATTTAGAAGGTAGGAGGACTCTAATCAGCTGGGAAAAGAGAAATAGAGAAATGGCAACAGCCAAAAACATGGGCTGTCTATACTTCCCACTCAGAATCATTTTTTATATATAAAACAGAACAAAGAGTAACTACTATTCACGGTCTACAAGGTAGGAAATGGGCTGGAATAAGACGGAGCAGCGCTCCAGCAATGTTTGTCTTGCAGAAGCGCTGCTCTGTCCCCAGGTCCAGGGGCTAGTGCAGGAAACACCCAGATCTGTTATGAACCCGAGTTTGTGCACGCACAAGTAGGCGGCTTTCAGAAGACTCGGCATGGGAGACTCAAAACAGAGCCAAAGCCTCACATACAGTGGGACAACTGTTCTAACTGGTACATATTTCCTGCATTTTCCAGACATGTTTTTGTTAGGGTAAATATTGTGACCAATGATAACAGTAGAGTTCAACTTCCATTATTCGCTCAAAGCAGTTTCTTACAAAAGAGGATAGGGTACCTCCAGTAAATGTTTTCCATTTCCTGCACTGCTGTCTAGTGTCTTCGGATGATATAACGAAGTAGCAGTCTCTAAATAAGTTGCCCATATTCAGTGGTCTTACTGATAGACTTGCAGCATGGCCGCAGAATTCCATTGAGACCATTCTGATGTGCCAGAAGGGATATCTGGGATAGGCATGGCCAATAGCATATGTGCCCTATCACACTTTTCCTGGTGATCCTGATCCATCCCTGCTCATGGCTTGGGTGGCTCAGGTGTCAAGGCATGCATTGTGTGAACAGTGCAGAACCCTGCAATGCACGGCATTTCCATGACTCGCATCAAACAATGTGGGAGAATCTGAGTTGATTCCCACTATTGGAGCATGTGTACAATGGAAATCTACAATTTCTTACACCATAGCAAACATGGGAGCTGTACTTGCTCCATTGAATCAGATACATTGTGACAGATTGTTCATGCTATTTCCTGGTCAATTCATTGGAAGCATGCGCATAGGCAGAGATCAGAAAGATGATCCTGCACAGTGTGAGAACCCCATGTGAGCACTCCAGTGCAGCGTCTCTGCACAATGGAAGAACATCCCATGCACTATCTGCCTTATAATGGACATTGACACTTTGCTTGTGCCTCAGACAGACTGATCCTTTACGCATGGCTGGTGCTTCTTGCAATTAGTTTCTCATGATGTAACCATGCTTAAGAGTTGTATGTAGCTCTCTGAGATGGTACTAGGGAAATTAATGGACAGTTACTCCTCAAAGATTTTCTTCTGTTTAAAGAATTAATTTCCCTTTTGGTTATTCCCAATTTGCATCATCATTTGTAATGTAAATCATCTTGATGATATCTTGATGTTAAAGCTGTTTTCAGCTGCAGAGTATTTAGCAGTACTGTTTGACCCGGTTTTCTATGCAATTTGAGATTTGTTCCTCAACAAATTTTGGATAGTATCACCTTTTCATTCTTGCTTAGATGATCATTTGGCGCTGTTTTGTAATTCTCCCTAATTCCTTCTCCCACATTGCTAATAAGATCAAACAAGATCAAATAAGATCAAACGAGGACCTTTCTTGATCAGGACTCTCCTATGTGCGTCTATGCTTTCTATGCCTGCAAAATACTGAGAAGCAAAGAGTGACACTTAAATTATGCATATCATGAAAAAGTCACTTGGAGAGTTACTTTTTTCGGAGGAGAACACTCCGTGACAGATTCGTTACCTTGATAAGTATGCAACTGGTTCAGAATTACATTGGGCTGGGCGAGCTGTTAAACGGAAGCCATTATGGGGGTCATTGTGCACTGAACGGATTGATACATGAAAATGTAAAAGCAAGGTATAATGTCTTTATGCTTACATTTTTCACTCAAACTAATGTTCGTGTCTTTCTAAGGTGTAGTAGGGACACACATCAGAGTTTGCATCTCTGCCGTGCTTTCCTCCTCCATCTTGGAAGAGCGCCAGGTCTTATGCCTGCACAAGACTTCTATGCAGCAGTAAAAATAATGGATTGCTGCGACATCCATTTTTCATTTACACCTGCGAACGAGCAGGGCAGGTGGCGTTCACTTTTTGCGACATATAGGGCCTCATTACGACCCAGGCGGTAAGTTACCGCCTGGGCCGTGACTTTACCACCATGGCGTAAACTACGTTTACGCCATGGTGGTAGGCGGACTTACCGCCCCATTCCGACCTTGGCGGGGCGGTAAGTCCCCAATCCCCATTTACCCTTCCCCATTCCCATTTTTGCCCCATAGGGCATAATGGGAGTGGGGAAGGCGTTAATTACGCCACCGTAAATTACGGTGGCGTAATTAACTCCATGGTCCCTTAGCGCCATGGATTTTAACACCTGCTAAAAGCAGGTGTTAAATCCGCCATGGCGCTAAGGGACCTCGTACTCAGGCGGTAAGGGTCGGCGCTGTTTACGGCGCCGTAAACCCCTTACCGCATGAGTTGTAATGAGGGCCATAGAGTGTAAAAGTGAAGATGACGATTTTGCTTTGTTTTACTCTTCAGTTTTATACAGCACCTTGCAAAAGTTTACAACTGCATGCGGGCGACCCAACAGCAGGCGAGTGGCAGGCAATTCTTGGTCCCCTGTATGCAATAGTCACATTTATGAAAAGGACACCCTAAGTTTTTTAAACGTTCGGATCTATCGAAAATGATCTACGGTGGATTCCTAAATATGTCGAAAATCTGTGTCCCGTTTTCGTTCAACACTACCGCCAATAGGAGAACACCTTGTGAAATGGACGAAGGATCCTGACTGTGTGCGTAGTTGCCCCTTTTCCTAGCACAAAGATCAAAGTTGAGTTAATTTTCTTCTATTGTGCCTGAAATATGTTAATATCCGAGTGTGAACATAGAAGATATTATTAAAAGCAAGGGGGTTTAGAATCTGTGTCCTAGCTGTGATATATTTGCAATTGATTATGTATATGGCTGTTTCTTGGGCTCCAAGTAGTTTTCTCAGATCTGAATCGATAGGAGAGAAGGTTGCTATTAAATTAGCTGGTGCCTCTGTGATTGTTTATACTGTATACATGAAAGAATATCACTTTGAGTTTGCATGCTCTATAGCTTATATGATCCTGCAGAATGCACTATATTGTGAGACATTATGGCAAATGTTGAGAGTCTAGCTACTTTTATTTTTTATTAATTCTTGCTTATGTATGCGGAAACCATTTAGCTACACAATCAAGGTAGCAATGCATTTAAAATATTGATAGAAATAACTTTGTATTTATTTTAAGCTCTTTTTTATAAGGCATTATGGTAAATGTTGGGATTTTGGGAAGTCTTATTTGAGTAAAGCTTGCTTATCTATGTGCAACCATTTAGTTACATGACAGCGATGTATTTAAAATAGTGATAGAATTAGGTTTTTATATTTTGATGCTATATTTTACTGCGTATTGCTCTTTTAATTAGGTTTCTTGAATGAAGGGATGCAATTCCCAATTTAGAAGTGTACTTTGTTGTGATTAGTAACATAATTTGATGTATTACGTATTACTGCACTTTTATGTGCATGTGATGACTTTTAGGAACAAATGTTCCGAAACAAACGACACTACTCCTCCTATAGACTGTCAGGAGCTACCATTAAAAAATGGAATCGCGGTCTGGGTGACTGGTACAAAAGTCTAACTTTGCAGAACTGAGCCTGTGAAGGCCACCCCAGCTGGTTGGTCTTTTGTTCCTGGTAATTTCCGGGGTGGTCGCCTCACCCCACAACTTCCCATCCACTGCATGGTTCCCCGTCCCCTCTACTTACTTGCTGCTTGCTTGGGCTGTCTTCCTCATCGGCCTGCAAGCCGCGTCGTGCATCTGTACGTGACTATCTTCAAGGCCTACAGACTGCGATTGAGAAAAATTTGCACAAGCATCATTTATCCATCAAACCATCCAATGACCGCATACGCGAGATCTCTGACATAGTCACGGTGACTGAATATCTAGATGAACTCATGTTAGAAGAGTGGACATAGAAACAGTTTAAGCAAAAAAAATAGCATACAATTCTTTCAGAATGATTTCTTGCAGTTGCTTGAGTCTAGAATGACCGTTAGGCTTAACCCCTGAATCAGTTGTACTAGAAAACGGAAACGGTGGCCTCTGCAGCCCAAGCAGCCTGACCAGAATCCGAACAAGAGCCTTCCCGTATCAGAGACCATCAGGATGAAGAGCATGTCCCTAATTTAAATTCTAAACCACGCCGATTAAATTAGTTGTCGGTCTGATGAGCACAGTCGTTGGGAGGCTGAAGCGAATCACAGAAGAGATCCATGTGGCATTAAAAAGCTGGCAGTATGCATGCATGCATTGAATACAGCTGGGCCACTTGTAATGCAAGCTTCTGCAGGCCACACAGGCAGCAAAAGAGCTGGGCACTCAGGATTTGTACAAAGGTCTATAATAAACTGCACAAAGAAAACCTCATTAAATGTAGAATAAATATATCACCATGTAGCAAAATTGGCAAATCAAGCACCATAAGTTCGCTTAAATCATATCGTATCACGGTTCAAGGATAGAATATCCCTAGTCACACGTTATTGCGCTCCTGAAAAATGCAATGGTGTATCAAATTCATCGATGTTTATAGTTAATAGTGCTTGATATTTAGTTCCTCGTTATTGGCCTCTTATGCAGTCTTGTTACCTCTCAATTATACATTCATCAATGTATCGCAATTGATTGCACCTCATGGTAGAGTGGTACCCAACATGTATGTACTTGACTGTACTAAACCGAGGAAACTGATTGTAATATGGTATAAAGCATTCACTAAGGATATATATATATATATATATTTATTTACTGTTATACATTCCAAAATTAATTAATTGCAGTTTAATCTATAATTGCTGGAGGAGATGGTGGAGATTATTTTTGAAAGTCAATTTGACTTGGTATTGGCACGGTTTGGTCGGAAGAGTGTTCCCTGGGTGGCCTACCTTGATACTCGTTTGTGGGACAGTCATATGCTGCAGCACAATGGACCCTCTTCCCTCACTCTGGCCATACCCGACATCATACAGAGGCCACACATTCACTTGGCCTAGTGCCAAAACGAAATCCCTCAAGCCTCCTGGCGGGCTTGTGAGGTTTGTAGTACATGTCCTTGTGTACTGCAAAACCCACACCGCTGTAGCTTCTGAACACTTATCAGGGTTGAAAAATACAGCAAGGGCCCCCAAGTTGGTAACAATGAGCGGCACATGCCAGAGATCTGTGTTTCCCTTACACAGGTGTCAGTGCTTCCCCCAGAGTCCAGATGAAATCCAGGATGTCTGCCAGGTCTCCAAAAGGCTTGGTCCACCCCCCTCTAAGATAATCAGTCCCAAGTGATCCCAAAGAGCGCGGTTAATCCCAGCACAGCTCAATTAAATGTACAAGTGCAGACCATTTGCAACAGTCGAGCTCAGGGGAAGTCGTCACCGGTCTACATGTGTTAAGTCCCCCAGTCAGGTTGTGGTGGATTCTGCAGAGGTAACATGTATGCTGTTCGGAAAGAGAAGGTTTTGGAAGCCTGGAGGATTGACTGGTTCTGGAGAGTGATGGATATTGGCTAGTACAGAGACGAGGTTAGAGGAATGATTACGGACCAGGTGGTGACGGGAGAAGAGCGCTTTTGATACAAGAGGGAACGGGGCATTGGAAAGAAAGTTTATGATGCCAGAAGGGTAGAAGGTAATGGAAAGAGGGTTTGTGAGACCAGAAGAGGAAAAAGAATTGGAAGGAGAGTTTATCAGTCCAAAGGGGAGAAAGTGGTTCAGGGTCTGTTGGAGACTGGATGCCAAGAAAAATTTGGAGGCATAGTATACCATGAAGAGGTTGAGGACAGAGCATGAATCAGAGATGGAGAATATCACGAGGAGACTGAGAATAGAGGAAGAATGGAGGTGGAGTACACCATAAAGGGGAGGTTGGGAATGGTGTGAAGACTTGAGGATTCCCACAGGAGAGACATCACCCACTTAGAGAAATAATCGAGAAGATGGAGAAACAAGAGCAGAAGCCAGTCCTAGGCGTTAATATCAGCAGAACCTTACCTGAGAAAAGCATAGTCCTTGGTCAGATTTTTCGGGACCTGACTCACTGGACATGCCCATCGGCCTAAAGATCCAAATGGGAAAGGGCTTATGATAGTTGAAGTGCGTACAACTACTGAGTCTACTCAAATTAGAGGTTTATGGTTAAGACCTGCCTAAAGGTAGACATCCTGGGGAACAGTTTTGGGTATTTTTCCCCCACCTAGATGAACTCGAAGGTACCACCTTACTAGTTAATTACAGTGGTCAACCTTGCAAAGCATCAGAGTACAGCTGGGCCCTAGCAGTCAATCCCTCCCTGACCCAAATTCAGCTCCAGAGATGGGAGATAGTTGGCCCAGTTTGGTGTGATACTCTATGGACCACTGAGCAAGACGCAGAGATGCTGAGATTACAACATTTTCTTGGGAATATGCCCTAAATAATTCAACATAATGCTTGGAATAGTACCTTTCAGTGGGGGAGGTGAGGAAGAGCAAAGATTGTGGGGTGCTTCAATGGCACTGAGGAGCCTGAGGACCACTATCAGCAGTAGCAGCCCTACCTCCACAGAAAGATCTTGAAAAGGAGCAAGAGAATGTATAAGAGGAGGGCACACAGCTAGTCCCGCCATATTCATCAATGGAGCCCATTTCAAAACAGGATGGCCCAAATCAGGATCACAAAGAGACGAGAGACCCAAGGCGGCACTCACTGAAATCTGAGAATCCAGGGATGAGGGTAAAGTTGACAGGGCAGTCGATAAGCAGAGACTACCCATCCCATGGAGAACCCTGGGGAAAGATCCTGCGGGAGTTGAGAATCCATAGGCAGAACATCGGTCTCAGAGCAAAATCGCACAACTCAGGGAGATCATCACACTGCAGTGGCCTGAGAGGACTTGTACTTCCCAGATAGCACTGAAGGCAATGCCAAAGAAATGTTGAGCCTTGTCTGTGTGGTGAGACAGCCCATTGAAAATCTATGCCCACTTCCTTCATCCAAGGAGCCAGACGTTGCCCCTTAAATAAAAGCAACACCATAGGGGCAAACAAGAGAGGGCTTCCAAGGGGCGCTCTGCCAGTGACACCTGTATACCTAGGGTGAACTACTGGCATAAAACGTCTGCGTGTCAGTCCAAATCCAAGAGAAAATGGTCTGGGCCTGTTAGACTCAGGGGGCACCAACAACTCCATATGGCCAAAGCTCCTATACCCGCCCAGCTCCCAGGCAGCAATCAGTATGGCTACTTGCAGTATACAAAGGGATTGGATTATTTACAGCACAGTGAAAGTCCTAATCCAAGTGGGGGGCACTATCTGGGACACCAACGTCCTTATAATCCCGAATTACCCTGAAAATCTGGTATTGGGGAGTAGATTTTCTGGATTCTGTGAAGGGATAGAGTCCTTTTGCCAGAAAAAAACAAAGTTGTAGGACACCAGTCATAACCGACTAGGTGAACCAATCAATCTGGTGCTATGCAGTGGGTCCAGGATACATATCTCCTATCACTGTCCACAAATACCTCCTTGGCCCCTTCCTCTGGTCAGTCGTGTGCGAAGAAATCTAAGGAGAGAGAAAATCTCAGACCACATCTGGAACAAGTTAGTTGGCAGAAAGAGGAAATGGGCTTTGGACAAAAGGTGGTGGTATATGACAGGGTCATGACCCCATCAGGGGTGGAAGGGACCAGTAAAAGAAGAGAGGGGTGAGAGATTTGCGAAGTCCCTGACTCACCCTCAAGTGCCATGCATGGTGACAATGATATCACCCTCTGCGGCACGATACCTCCAAACCCGCTTTTTGGCCAGAATTTTCTTACCCGACTCCTAGTCCTAAAGTCTCTCTTGCAGCAGTAAACGGTCCAACCAAATAAAAAATCGGAAATGCTGTAACCAGCACAGACTACAAAACTGCACCACAAACAGGCAGTGTCCAGCACACCAGAAACACAGAAAACGTACAACAGCAAAGACAAATCGAATGGTAAAAAAATCACTAAGGAGAGAAACCATCAGAGACAGAAAACAAAGTTGTACTGGGAAAGGGGTCAGCGTTTAGAGGGTTTTTAAAAGCTTTCACTTGTGTAGTCCAGATCCTGTGGAAAATATATGAACAGATTGTCCCATAGACTTAGGTGAGTACTGGAAACAATGGAAGGGGGCTAGAACCCGAAAGAGAATAGTAGAAAAGGGGAGGGAATGAGAGACAGAGGCTGGTTTGTAGGGTTGATGTCAGTAGGAGTGGAGCTAGAACGAAAGACCATCCAGACGATGGACGGTGGAGTTGATAGCGGTGGAGTTGGTGGCAGAGTTGAAGCACAGTGAAGGAGAGGTATTGTTTGTGAGAGAGAATGGTGCCGATTATTTGTAGTGTAGTGTGAGGGGTGGGTGTGCGAATGGAGAGTGAAGATAGAGTGAGAGACGAGAGGAAGCATAATGGGGAAATTAGAGAGAGGGAGAGTGATAAAAAGAGCATTTGGTAGGACAGTGTGGAGAGAGTACAGGCACTAATGGGAGTAGTGGTGAGAGGGGAGCGATGGAGGAGGCAGCACATAGAAGAGACGCAGGGGTATCGTTAGGGTGTTGTGTCTAGTGGAGAGGTGAGGAGAGTGGTGTATATAGAGGTGAAAAGTAGGCTGTGTACATAGATGAAGTGAAGGAACTATAGAGAGAGGTGAAGAGAGAGTGTGGCGATCAGAGGGGCAGAAGAGGGGAGAGAGTTGAGAGGAAGAAGACTGGAGGGGTTGAATGAAAGTGAAGAAGGGGGAGGGTGAGAGCGAGTGGAGTAGATGGTTAGGCAGAAGGGGTACTGAGCTTAGGGAAAGGAGAGAGAGGGCACACATGCATGTGACAATGGTCCAGAGTTTCTGTTTTCAGCACAAGGAAACCATCAAGTCTCATTGTCAAACCAGGGAGTGTTAGTTTAGGACACCCTTAGAAGAACCCCAAAAGGAGCCAGATGCATAAGGCATTTTCTTTGTTACCCATCATGTACAGTTAGGTTTAGATAGTAGGTGTAACAGTTGCTAACTGGGAAATCTGGGGGTAAAGTACAGCTCTGTTAGGGACACACATGGGAGATGAGAAATGGAAGCCTGTTAGCGTATCCCGTCCGCACCCTGACCAGAATAAGCACCCTTGAACCATCCTAATGAGTTTAGGAGTTATTGAAGCCATCCATGACAATGACCAATACAGACCGTTCTGGTTTGGCAAACTGTTTCATTATCAGATTGGCACTTGTTCCTTAAAGCCTAGTTTCATGCAGGACATACAAATGAAGTTATCTGGCTGTGAGCATTTGGTAAAGATGTTAGCTCATTGGTGTTAATTTCATTGACACGTGATGTCTTTGCAATGATGACCCCAGTAACCCAGTCCTCTGAGATGGAGTTCCCTGACATTTCCTCAACAGATGTTATTTGCACAGGTAACCCTCCCGGCATGCCGATATCTTGGCACCTTTTGCTCTCCGTATTCTTGACGTCTCTTTGCAGATCACTTTAATGGTTTCTGCCATTTTCTGCATGCCATATGCCCCTGTTTAATGCATTCACTTGCATTGCAATGCACCTACAGATTGTGTCTCTCCTGTTATGTGAGAGCTTGTGTGAATGTGTCTCATATAATACATGTGATGTTACCTGCTCTGTGAGACCCATTTCTGCTGTCTATCTGCACTGCTTGGGCTTCTTCTGGGGGTGTGGAAGCTGTTGTCATCATCATCATCATCTGCACCTGTGTTGTGCTGGGCTCTGCTGCTGCTAGGTGGCCAATGGACCTGCCTGAGTGCCTGCTCTTGGGTTTCCCCATGACTGAATCATGGCTACACCTTCCTGCCAGGTGCTGGAGGCATTCCTTGTAGTCTTTTTTGTGCTCACACAGTGTACCTGGCATGGTATGGGTATCAGCATCCAGATTTGTGGCTTATTTAAAGGACTTTCCACAGACCTGTAGTCCTCGGCTGTGTGATGTAAACCCTCCAGTGAATTTCTCCATATGTGGTGTAGAGGAGCAGGTGGACCTAGTTCTTGCGCTCTCACCGCCATCGTATTGGAACAACAGGCGAAGAGTTATATGTGGGACCCTCTTTTTTTAGGGTTTCAACAGGGTTTATTTTGAATGCTATACAAATGTCACAACCGAGAACAAAATAGCAGGATGGCATGCACAAACCAAATGAAAGTTTGTCTCTTTGAATTTTGACACCCGCATTCCTTTTTTTTTTTATAAATGTGTTTATTGGTGAGAAGCTTATAGTTATTGTCAAGGATGCATCCAACATCAAGTAATTCAACCAATATAAATAAACAAAACTTTGCAAACAAATACCCAATGCCTGTCTATCTGAAATATATGATGCTAGTCCTTGTTAAATGTCACAATAAATCCAGTATGAATCAGGTAGTCAGTTCCTGTTAATCATTTCAGTGAGAGGGTCCAGGGCCTATGTCTGCATGTTGTGGGTAGTTAGGATTAAGAGAAAGGTCGAGAAATGTCCGGGATGAAGCATTCATGGTGGTTTGTCATCTGAAGAGTAGAAGACAGAGTTGACAAGAGCTTTCCAGGCTTCAAAATTAAGTGCTACATCCACACCACGCGCATATATCGCACCATTCCATGCAGTTGTCTCAGCATCACACCAGCGTATAAATTCCATGAACCATACATCAAACTGCCGGCCCTTTAGTGATTTCAATATCATCGCTATACAACTCTTAGCTAATATGCATGCTAAATGCATTAATTTGGTGGCATGTTTGTGCTTGCTCTGTCTGGGCTATATACCCAAAAGACATTCAATTGGATTCCAGTGATACCTTCTGATCCCAGCCTCCTCAGAGGTCTGTTTAATTTGGAACCAGAAACGCTGTACCACAACACATGTCCACAACATGTGCATTAAGTGGCCGTTATCCTAGCTGCACCAGGAACAAGTGGAAGGTGCATCTTTTTTAAATGTGGCTGCTCTAGAGATTGTCATATATGTGCGATGTAGCACATTAACTTGTATGAGCCTGAATCTGGCGTTGCGAGATACATTCTTAACAATGCCCAGTGTCAGTGTCCACTGCCTATCGTTGATTTCTAATCCCAAATCAGCCTCCCAGAATGTTTTCAGTTTAGTAGGTTTAACACTAGCTCTATCTAATAAGCACTTGTATAATCTAGACACAGGTCTCCAGCCAACTTCTAATGCATACATGAGTGTCAAAAAAAGCATGTGTGTGTCTCAGCAGGCCACTCACACCGATTACGCCTGGCAGTCCTTGCCACCCTCATGTACCTCAAAATTTGTCCTCTGGGCAATACCTCCTGTTGCATGAGACTGGACAGTTCTCTAAATGTTCCACTCTCATACATGTCACCCCAAGTGATTATACCTGCCCGTTCCAAAATTGGACAGCCTTTAGTTCGTTTAAGTTGCTGCACGTGTCTGCCAGGATTGGGATATTGGTAGAGTAAGGGTGTTGGAGTTGGAGTAACTTCAATGTTTGTTTGTTTGTTTATTTAATTATATATAGCACCAAACCCATAGGTATCTGGGCGCAGTCACGGTTACATACAAGCAAAAGACAATACAGAAAATGTACATTACATTATCCATATGTACAGGTTTAAATTACTGATATTTGCAAAGATGATGGGCTAATACAAAGTTTAAACATCATGAGAGAAGAGCCATGTTTTAGTTTGTTTCCTAAAACAGCAGTAGGATGGTTCAGATCTTAGGTCGACAGGTAGTGAGATTGGCTGCTTTCTGAAGTTTGTATTTGGGAACCTTGAGGCAGTTGGAGTGGAAGGTTCTAGTAGGTCGTACCGAGGTACTTTTGGAGAATTTGTCTGCGAAATATTTAGGGGCTGAATTGGAGAGGCATTTGTGCGTAAGGGTTAATGATTTGAAATTGATTCTGTCCTTTGCTGAAAACCAGTTGGAGCCACATCTGACAACTGAGATGTGCTGTGTTCTAGGAATGCTAAGGCAGTTCTTAATGCGTTATTTTGCAGTATTTGTAATATGTTCACATTATATTTGCTCGACCCTAAATATAAGGCATTGCAATAGTCTAATTTTGATAAAGTTAATGCTCTAGCTAGAGTGGTGCAGCTTGATGTAGAGAGGAATGGTTTGCATGCAAGTGTATGCCATGGCAGAGACTGTGGCGTTGACTTGTCTGTTCAGATTTAAGGCTGAGTCAAGATAGATGCCTAGAGTTTTTACCTCCTCCGATACTTTGATATTGATGCTGTCGATGGTAAATGATTTGAACTGGTTACTTAAATTATTTAGTCTTGCTGTAGAGCCAATGAGACAAAGCACTGTCTTTTCATCGTTAAGGCAGAGGCCATGACTGGCCATCCATGCTTGGATAATAAGGTACATTTTGTTGAGCAAGGTAGAGTCAGTGTCATAATTACCAGTGATGGGAACGAGAATCTGAATGTCATCTGCATAGTTAGTGTAGGTGACACCCAGATTGTCGAGGTCATCGAAAAAAGGCTTGGTCAAAATGATGTACATTGTAGGAGAGCCACATGACCCCTCTGGTACACCACAGGTAGTTGGTACAGGCTCAGCTGATGCAGTTGGTGAGAAACCCCTCATGGTTCGATTGTTCAAGAAAGATTGTATCCAGCCTGTAGCTTCAGTGGAGAAATGGGCCGCTGAAGACAGGTGAATGCATAGAACTTCATGGTTAACTAAATCAAATGCGGCCAAGAGATTCAGGAGGAGAAGGAGGGCAAGCTTCCCTTTGTCCTTCAACTTGTCCATTTGATTTTTCTGGTCTATTAGAGCTGATTCTGTGTCTGAAACCTGACTGACACAGGCCAAGAATGTTGTTGGATTCAAGGTAAGTTTGTATCTGTAAATTGGCCATTCTGTCTAGAATGTTCAGAAGGAATGGGACAGTAGTTATTGGTTTGTAGTTAGTTGGGGCGTTTGGGTCAAGGTTCGGTTTCTTTAAGGGAGGGAGGACCCAAGCATCTTTTAGAATAAATGGAACAAAACATGGGTCAAAAGAAGAGTTTATTAAGGTAGTAATTAATGGTGCAAGTTCCTGTGCTGCCTCTTTGAATATTGGTGCTGGACAAGTGTCCCCTTGTCCTCTAGAAGGTTGGAGTGAGGCTATTATGTCCACTACTTCCTGAATGGAGACCAGAGAGAATTTGAAGCGGTTATGTGGGTTAGTGGGGAATGACTGCGACTCTGGCGAGGGCAGGTCCCCAGAAAGATTTAGTTTTTTAGTTTAAATTTTCTCTTGTAAATGAGAGATTTGTTTAGAGAGCACAGTTTGAATATTTGTACACCAGGTCTTGTCCTTTGTGCAAGTTTCAGTTGGTGGTGCCGAGGACTCAAGTTCTCTTAAAATTATGAAAAGTTCTCGAGTACTTTATGTAGCTTTATTGATTCAGTCGTTGTAAGTGTCCTTTTGGGTTTGAAGTATCTCAGATCTGTATCTGCTGGAGGTTTTGGAATGTTTTTCCTTATTCAAGGCTGTCTGGTTATTCTTCCATAGGGATTCAGTACTTCTCTTTTTGTTGCATAGGGCTTTAATGTTAGGGGTGAACCAAGAGTTCAAATGTGCTCAATGCTTACTTTTGCACATGTTCAAGGGTGCTATTTTATCAATAGCTAGATTGATTGTAGAATTGTATAGTTCAAGGCTATGGGGTCTGAACTAGTGCAGATGGGATTGGTGATTGGTTGAATTAACAGGGATAGGGTCGCCAGTGTTTTATTACGCTTGTTTCTAGTAAGTGCAGGGGGAGCCTGTAGATTGGTCAGATTAGGTTGTATGCTGTCTTGTAATGTAAAGGAGATGAGGTGATGGTCAGTCCAGGCACATGGTTCATTGGATATAATTTTAATGTCACAGTTGAGGTCAGCTAGCCAATCTAGGGTTCTTTCTTTAGTATGAGTTGGTGTGTTGATGCAGTGGGTGAAGCCTAATTCAGTGATGGTATTGGCAAGTGCTGAGGCATTGTCGCTGTGCATGTCATTAAGGCCTAGATTGAGGTCTTCTAGTAATATGATTTGTGAGCTAGGTTTTGTGTTTGTAGTAAGGAGTGAGGTGACATAATCCTTAAAAGATGAAATAGGTCCAGGTGGTCTATGTATGAGGTGCATGGTTAAGGTGTGTGACGCTGTGAGTGGCAATTTGACTGTCAAGAGTTCTCCTGAGGGGAAGGGAGATGTGGGAGGATCCTTAGTCCCAGTTTAGTTTCAGCAATTAAGGCAATGCCTCCTCCTCTGGAAGTTTCTCTATCTAATCTGAGTATGGTATAATTATCTGGTGTAGCAAGTGCCAAGGTTGGTCTGGCTGCTGCATGAAGCCAAGTCTCTGTTATGGCTTGGAAGTCTAGTTGGTTCGAGGCAATGAGGTCAGCAATGTCTAATGCATGAGCTACCATAGATCTGGCATTTATCAGTGCACTTTTGATCAAGGGTATGGTGTTGTCGGGCGAATTAGGATGAATGGTCACCATTTTTTGTCACGTTTGGTTGTTGGTAGAAGTATTGTTATTTGACTTTTGTTTAATACTCTTTTTTAGTGAGAGTGGGGTGTTTAGTTTGTCACTGTCATTAGTTAACAGATGATAGGCCTTTTTAAATCTGGATCCGAGCCTGACATTTCTGAAGTTGGTAGGGCAAGGTTGGTTGGCTGTTGGCTGGGTGGCATGTAATTGGATCCATTGAGCTGGAAATAGTTAACAAGTGGGGCTAGCACTTATTTTGGTATTCTGTGGGGATTATCGCAGACTGGTTGAAAGGAAGGCAGGAATTTAGTCAGTGTTATGAAACCCAACAGAGGTAGTGGGGTAGCAATAGTAAGGGAGAGTCAGTGTTTGCGAGGCAAGATCTTTGTGTCAGAATCTGTCACCAAGGTACAATGTGACTGGAGGTTGGCCGTTGTAGCAATCATATGTGGAGGTAGTGTAAGTACGAGGAAGGTACTAAGCAGCGGTAATGTGCATGGAGTAGTGGTAGTGCAGGAGTACATGGCCTAGGAACAGGTTTAGTATGCATATGATAAGGAGCTTCTGTTGGTGGGTGGCGATAGGACAGCAGAAGTTCAAGAGCAGGTGGCTAGTTAGTTCAGTTTGTTAATGTTATGACACGGGTAGAGGCACGCCGTGAGTAATATCGTAACCCAAGGTTCAAGGTGGCTGAGAATGTGGGATCACAGTATGTTGGACTGACTGACACATGAGGTCATCCTAGGCGCAATGCAAATTTAACTATGGCATAGAGTATAGCAGTATTCAGTTGTTAACATTCAAGGCATTGAGCAAACAAGTACGGACACAGGCTGCAAATAGTACAGTTTAGGGCTATGAGATTATCGAGGCAATGTTACCAACAAAAAGTGAGGTGAAGATAACAGTAACCTATGTCCAACTTGGTAGAGACTATGATTAAAGTGGTACGTTTGCAGCTAACTACGTCTAGTATACACATATTTAATTGCAAGGGTAATAAAATAGCATTAACTGGCGTATGGCATTTGCAAGATCAGTAATAAAATAGCATTAACTGGCGTATGGTATTTGCAAGAACATAATCCAACACACTAAATTGGCGAGGTTAAATATGGGAAACATAGTATCGATCTCAAGGATAGCAGTATCGGTTGTTTGTGCGCTTACCACTTGAATTGGCGGATAGGTAGGTGTAGAGCTCTGGTTAGAGTTTGTCAGCTGCCGTAACAGTAATCCAACAGAGGGTGTCTTGAATGATTGAGGAGATGTCTTAGTTCAATGTACTGTTGGTGAGGGTTAGACAACAAGTGAGCGGAGCATCCCATTTACAGGTTTTTGAGGAGAGGCAGCATAACACCCCAGTGCCCTATCGGCCCGCACAGGCACAGACAGGGGGGCATTGTGCTCAGGGACCTTAGGCGAGGGGGTCGGCTTCTGCCTTCCGGCTGCCCTCAGGGCCTATAGGCACATCAGATGAATGGTTACTAGGGAACCAGATGTAATCAAATAGTAGCTTTCGGTGCGGTGGCCATCTTAGAAGGCAATTTGAGACTGGCAGGGGATCCCGGAGCAGCAGCTCCATGTGGGATGCAACAAAGAAGCAAAATGAGACCTCAGTCTCAGGCCAGGTGGGCCTTTGCAGCTGAAGGTAGAAGTGTAGGCCTCAGCTGGTTTCTCGTTACGGCGCGTGCAGGTAGACTCTGTAGAGGTCTAGCTGTTCCTGCAGCAGTCACGTGTAGAGGAGGAGGGAGAGCAGCTCATACAGCTAGTACGATGTTGGGTCCAGCCAGTGCTTCGTGAATGAGAGCACAATGTTCCGGACCAGATCTTTCTGCCCACCGTACCAAAAGCTGAGGTTCATTACAGCCTTTTGGGGACCATAAGGCCTCCCTAAGCCAAACGGATCTCACCAGTGTATTGAACAGCTCGTGTTTGCCCAGATATATGAAAAAGTGTGGTTCCCACTTCAAGCCAAACTCTGGAAATGCAGTCCTATCTACCCCACGCAGTCCTGCCAGGAGGAAAATGCATGATTTCTGTTTATTGAAAGAAATGCCTGAGAGCCTAGCAAAGTCATTTAGCACCCCTAGTATTATGGGCAGGTTATGTTGTGGTTGCCATAAATATAGAAGCACATCATCTGCATACAGGGAGACACAGTGCATGGAGCCCCCAACATTAATTCCCGCCTCCATGTACTCCTGTCTCAAATATACAGCCACTGGTTCTAGGTCTAGTATATAGAGCATGAGCGGAATTTGACATCCCTGCCATGTTCCCCTCTGAATGATCCACTGTCCCGATATCTGTCAGCTAGATCGTACTCTGGCTGTAGGAGAGATGTATAATAATTTAACCCAGCGAATGATGTTTGCACCAAGCCAGAACCCCTGCAGTGCTGCGTCTATCCACTCCCAATACACTGAATCAAAAGCCTTGAGAGCATCTAAGGACGCCACCACATAATGTTCAGTGCAGGCGTTGGTCTGGTCACTAATATGTTGCAGCCTATGCATATTCAGAGTAGTATTATGGCCAGGCACAACAAATCCGCACTGATCAGAATTTATCATGGTTGTAATGCACTCACGGAGGCATACAGCCAACATAGTGGTGAGCAACTTCATAATTTAACATAGCTGAGGGCCGATACGAATCACACATCTCGGCAGGATTTCCGGGTTTGAGGATGCACACGACTAATGTTTCCTGCACAATGCTTGGAAGCATACCTGTGTTCAAGGTGTCCTCAAAAACTTTTAATAGCTTAGGGGGCTGGGTTGATTGATAGGTTTTTATAACATTCTGCTGGGAGGCCAACGCTTCCCAGGGTTTTACCTGCGGAAAGAGAGGTTATTGCTACACCCAGCTCCTGCAGTGTAAAGGGTTGATCCAAGAATTTCCTCTGTCTGACAGTAAGCTCCAGGAGTCGAATCATTGTAAAGACCTCAGCAATTTCTTCATGTGGTATTCGTAAGTCATGTCTATAAAATGTACTGTAGTACTTGGCAAATATGTCATTGATTGCCCTCTGAGCTCACCAAGGGGCCCCACACTCGTTGTATAGTAGTGTGGTCAGTAATCTGGGCTGCTCCCGCCTGCATAGCCAGCCTTTTCCCAGACTTGTCCCCTTAAGGTGTGTGCTCAGGCTGTACGAGTGGCATAATCAAACTTTTACATTCTCTCCTATGCAGTTAGGCATTGTGACAGAACCTTCTTAAGTTATCCTTCAAGCGATTGCGCCAGAGTGCAATCTCTCGAGTTTGTTTACTTTGGCCTCCAGGATTTCCAGTTCCTCCCTCAACATTTTACGAATGTCCCCAGCTCCAGCAATAACCTCACCCCTTGGCACTACTTTCAAGGTTTCCCAAACAGCCACCCAACTATCTACACTACCGATGTTGTCTTCCAAAATGGTGCCCAACATTACACAGTTGTTCTCTAAAGGGGGGTCCAATAAGGCTTCCGGAGACAGACGCCATGTGGGACTGGGGTTTTGTGGTGTCCCATTATCCCATCTGACCAGCAGAGAGGGGTGTTCAGATATTGTGCGGCCCATAAATTCATCCCTAACAAATTCGTCTAGCTGTCCTGACCCCACGGAAATATCATCTATTCTGGTACATAGTGTATGTGGAGATGAGTGAAAGGAATACCCTCTGAATCCAGGGTGAAGTTTCCACCAAACATCTACTAGGTCTAAGTTAGTAATCACAGTGTTTGATTAGTCAGAACAGGAGATAGTCAGCAATCCATATATGCACCCCTCTAGCAAATTTAGAGTACGGAGCCCCATAAACCGTCCCACTTCAGCAATTTACAACCACAACTTGTTCCTCAGCTATCAGGTGAGTTTCCTGAGGGAGGGCTATGGATATCTTTTTACTGTGCTGATTTGATTTCACCCTATCCCTGTGCATATAGGTGCCAAGACTCCTCACACTCCAAGTCAATGATCTAATCTGTGCCATAGCCTGTTACATTTGTCAGTGTGCAGCCATAGTGTAGGGCAAAACATTCACATCCCCTCACTTAGAAGGACATGCATGGCAACACTGCTTCCACAACCAGCAAATATGATGCTATACAGTTCACAGTGTGACAAGAGACTTCACACAGTCCTAGTTCACCACAAACTATAAAGTACAATACAAGCATCATTCCACCAGTAGGGTACATTAAACAAAACATAAACAACAACCCTCAAACGCAGGGCACAAGCAGTGTCCAGCAGAGCTTTCCCATTCGGACAAACCAGTGCTTGACAAGTGGGGTAATATATCCAGGCACCAGTTCAATAGGTCGGCAATTTGATGCCAACGATCCATATAGATTGGGGTAGTCTGGTCGTCACCCAGTAGATGATACTGCCTGCCCCCACTCATTATCAACAGTTTCAGCAGTGAGTAACATAAACCATCACAGCCCCATTCTCCAGGTGTCTGTCTTTCCATGTATTATGTTCCATGTGGTTATATTTCTATGGTGTTAATCTGTGCAAGCATAGCCCATGGTCTTGTACAGTCCAGCGGATCAATTCCCAGTCCCCTCCAGCAGTGGCTCTGGCGAGATCCAGTGATTGTTAGTGTCCCATCTCTAAGAGGGTCCTGGCTCCCCATCCTAGACCTCAGCATTGCCTTGAGCTTCCAAATTGTTATGTTCCATCCACATGGACACTGCCTCTGGACTCTCAAAGAAATGTATCTTTCACTGTATAGTACTTTCAGCTTGGCCGAATATATGAGCATTTATTTAAGCCCCCTTTGCCAGAGCCTTGCTTGAACTGGAACAAATCTGTTCCTCTGCTGTTGTACTAGAGAGGTGTAATCTGGATAGATTGCAATGTTAGAACAATCTATCCGTACCTTCCCTCCCTCTCCTGAAATTTGGATGAGAACTTCCTGGTCCCTAAAGTTTAATATCCTGGCTATTACTGGGTGGGGGTACGACTCAGGTGGAGGACTCTTCATGAGGAACCGGTGGGCTCGTTCAATAGCAAATCCCTGTGATAGTTTCCCAGGGCCCACTTCCTGTAGAAACAAGTTCTTAATATAGGTAGTTGGGTCCCTGCCCTCAGCGCCTTCTGGAATTCCCAACACCCTAACATTATTCCAGCAAGAGCGACCTTCTGCATCCTGGGCTCTCCGTTCCAAGATAGTGTTTCTAGATTCCAACGATTTAATCTGAGCAACCAGGTCCTCAGTGGTAACTGTGTCTTTTAGCAGTGATTTCGTCATTGTCACTTTTCTGCAAGTGATCTCACATCCTGACGTAGAAGCTGGACTTCAACCTTCACCTCATCTAATTTTGTTCTCTAGGGACAAGTGTAAAGCAGCTATGGTTGTGAGCACTTTATCCTCCTGCAAGTCGAGTTGTGATGCCTTTGCTCCAGCCACTCCTATAGCTGGGTCAGGCGTTTGTGGTAATCAGTGTCATTGGTAGATAGGAGAAGATTGTATAATGTAGGGGGTTCCAGTAATGGATGATGTGTGCACTAGGTACAAGTCACTCATACATCAGGGTCTAGCCCAGCCATTAGAATCCAGAATGTTCTCCAAGACTCCTGGTCAACCTCAGCAGTTGAAGCAGGGTTCTGAGAGCAATTTCACATATGCAATTCCTCAAAAGGCTCCCAGGTGTGGACAGGGGGCAGGTCAAATAGAGATCCACACAAGCAGTAGTCAAGTGTGCATCAGCGCTGCATGAAGTATTTCCCTAAACCGCTCCAGTGCTTGGGTGTTTACATGAAGCAAATGGGCCTCAAGGACGATGCCCAATGGTAGAAGCAACCGGAGTAAGTGCCCAGGTACTGGAGCATGGGCTTGTATATCTATCATGCAGAGCCCAAGTGCAGCAGTAGATCATGCAGTAACACCATGCTCACCTCAAAGGATGCTACTTATTAAGGTAGGCAGCATAGTAACACACACATGAGCGCTGGGATGTATCAGTATCTATTAAAGGAGGTACGGCTTCTAGCATGTGCTCCTTGAAGCAGCGTTGCACTCTGCTGATCCATGTTCGGATTCTCAGCCTCCGACCACCTGCCTGTTCATGCCAGCCATGGCCCGCTTACCTCAGTGTCACCCTTTCTTATGCCCCAGCCATGCCATGTCAGGTGGCCTCCTATTGTCTGCGGAGTCAGTTAGGCACGGCTGTGCCAGCTCCCGGCCCCCCATGACCTACGCTGCCAAGCGCCGTCTGGGTGACACAGCAGGGCAGCCCAGCAGTTCCTGCTCTAAATATATTGCTGCTCAATGGAAGTCTCACTGCTCATCATCACACCCTGCTTCATTGACTAAACCCGGTGCAATCAGGGATTCCAGCTCACTCAATGCCACCAAGGGAGGTCGGCCACCATTTTAGGACTCCCTGCTCAGTTCCCGGTGCAATCTCTCCCGAGGTAATCAGGTATTGGTTTTTGCCCATGTATGGGAGGACAGGTCTTTAGGGCCCCCCTCCCCTACATTGTCCACCTACATGAGGCTCATGACTTGTTGGCAGCCCCCCATGCACCTAGGCCCGCGAGGCAGGGTTGCTGTGGATCGACACGTGAAGCTGCATGACCAGTAGCCTGGTATAACATAGACACCATTTTGTAATAAGCAAGACTCCATTTTAAGTGTGCTAAACCCATGCAGAATAGCCTGCATACAGAGCTGCAGCTTGGCCCCCACATGACCGCACATGGAGAGGCCTGCACTTCCCCCAGCCTCCACCTCATGGCATATCCGCTGAAAGCCCGTTCTTACGAGCAACTAGACGCAAACAAATAACAGAACAAACACTGTATCATTTACCTTCTGCAGTACATCACCGCCCTAGAAATGACCAGACTCGTAGTTGGAGTCTGGAAATTAACAGAATCCCTCCCCATATGGCATGCCCCTGGCATGCCCCGACCCTGCGCCTAGCCCCTAGCGTTTGTGTTATTTGGTGCCCATGACCCCCTGCCCAGCTCCCCCCAGATGAAGTGTTAACCATACAGACTAAACCATCGAGTGTCACAGTCTCATCCATGATTGCTAAGATATGTGTTGGACAGAGCTAAAACATATAATAATATTAAAAGCATGAGGACCCCCGCCCTCCCCAAGACACCGTGTGCTCTGATACCTAATGTATGGTCACTCGAAAATCCTTGTTGTACCGACTAACAGTTGCTGCTATTGCTATTGTAAAAAGGGTGATTAAGAAGCAATGTATAAAATGACTGTATATGATGTGATAACACATGATTGTACTATATGTAGGCCATCTAGGGCACTGAGCCAGTTTTTACTATAATTGAAATGTTAGATTAGACACATTGCTCTCTTGTTTCCAAGCACATAACCCAACTAAACACTACCTCACGTTTGTTATAAGGTTATCTTTCTCATGAACTGAAAGTATAATGTTGTCAGATGATATGTACTGTTTGTGCTAATGATAAGTCTCCATCGTTGTGAACCTACTAATGTAAGCATATGTAAAACAGAAGAAATGTGTAATTTTCCTAATCCTTCCAGTTTAACCCTCGTCCCCTCCACGGGTGCAGTGTGCAGACCTGTGAATAGGGAATAACTCAGAGTTACAAGGCCATCTCCCCCTCCTCCCATCCTCATCGCCAGTGTTATGATGTGTGTTTAGGGTTAGAAATAACCACTCGGGAGCCTTGCTCAGTTTAGGTAGGTTTAGTAAGTTTGTAGGAACACAGATAAGTACATTAGGAATAATGCAGGATAAGTTCACAGGACAGAAGCACCCACCGGTCCCCCTGTGCCAAGCTTAAGTTTCCAACTGGCAATAAAGGAACACAGGCACTCACATCCAAACATTCCAACCAGAACACTCCATACCAAACATTCCAGACTCAGGCACACATACATACAGGGAATAGCCACATAGTCAGGATAGGTAAAACACAACAGCTGGTGTATGAACAGTACAGCCTCACCTTGCCACATTCCTGCTCGACCTGCTCCAAGTATTCACCGCCCCCATGTCAGAGGCCGCCACATCCTGTCTAAGTGAGTTATGAGCTACCTGGTCCTAAATCCCACCGCCTTTGAGGGGCCAGTTATGTAACATTATTGACCCAATGGCATTCCAGCTCACCCCAAGTTAACGGGCCATGGAGATAGTTATTCACCCCTGTACCAACATATCGTAAAACCATCCCTCATTACATCTAACGGAATAGAATAACAAAAGCAGCTTGCCCTGTACCCCTGGTAGGGCACCTGGTCTCATGAGACAAGGCCCCTCGGTAGGGGTGACTCCACACTGATGTATTGGTGAAATTTCACATTGCATACTGTTTTTCTCTGTCTCCCTTTCATCTAAGATTAATGTATTGTAGGATTTACAGGACATCTTGAAACTGTGTATTGTAATGAAATGCGTTTGAGAGGCCACAAGGGCAAAGTATTAGTGCAACCACCAATCATCAATGCAGACAGCGTCCGGCCTGGTAGCTCCACCCTGAAGAGCCCAGCTGACCTGTCCACCCCACGTTGGCACCCCACAGACGTCCACCAATCCTGGACCAGTACATGCATACAATGTATATAGCTTAGCCAACGCCACCCAATCCCTAAAGACTATGTGCCCCCTATAGCTTACATCATGCAGCATGACCTATTTTTGTAATAAGTATTACTGTCTTAGCTATTGTCAGACAGAGTGCTCTCGGAGTTTGCAGAGTCCTTTGCATGCCATATATTGATTTATATAAACCCTTTTAACTTCACCCGTACTTGGTCGTGGTCTCATTCCCTACTGGGGTGTGTCCTATATTGCCTCTCATTAATGGGGTTGCACTGCCTTATTGGGGGACGATTATGTTCACCCAGTAGGAGGATCAAGCAGAGCACCAGCTTCGATGTTCAGATAATGATCTGCAAGAGCGTTTGGTTTTGGGCAATACCGCCGCAAACAGGATTGATGTAAGGATCTTAGTGGGAGCTCAAGCAGAACACAACCTCAATGCATTAGATCAGTCCACACCCCATCCTATGTGGAGCAGGTGGATGAGTTTTTCTTAGCTCCTGCCCCCTCACCGCTGTCGTATTGGAACAAAAGGGGAAGAGTTCTATGTGGGACCCCCATGTGTTGTCACTATACCACATTGAGTATACGAGAGATGATATGCACTCAGGCAACCATACCAAATGTACCCTCATACTGAAAGAGTGGAAGGATGCCAGCACGCACTGTTGGAAATCATGGAGCAATGAGTGAAATGTGATGAGGGCAGAGGGATGTCATGAAGAAGATATACGAGGACATACTGAAACAATATGGAAATACATAAGAGTAACAATATAACTGTAGTGACAAGAGAAACATGTACGAAAATATAAAGTAATCATACATACAAAGAAGATAAAGTAACTTGTTGACCAATAAGTGTAAATATGCAGCAACGCAAGGTAGATGAGACATGTAGGAGCTTGCTATAGAGGAAAATATAACATGGCTAGGGCAGTCATAATAGGAAGATGGATGTCGGCTTGAGTTAAGACTCAATCCAGCTATGTCAGAGACATACCAGGGATGCAGAGACATGAGACTTTTGAGAACTAGCTTTATGTGCAAAATAAAGGGGACTATGTTGGCCTAGGATCCAGGGTGCTATTTTAGC
Organism: Ambystoma mexicanum; assembly: GCF_040938575.1. Lineage (NCBI taxonomy): Eukaryota > Metazoa > Chordata > Amphibia > Caudata > Ambystomatidae > Ambystoma > Ambystoma mexicanum. The sequence goes on from NC_090934.1 coordinate 1,340,054,361, forward strand.
CACACCAGCTGAGGTTTAGGAATGTCAGATAAAGAAAGGGAATTGGGTCATGGAGCAGAGGGAGAGGGTGTGTATATACCCCCAGGAAACCTCCCCATGGTTAAGGAGATGAGATGGTCGATCTGGAACATCCTAAAGAAAGAACGCCATATCCGATTTCGTACCCTGAGTTTCCCCAAAGACGATCATCTAGTGAGAAGGGATAGTCTCCACTGTATGTAAGTAGGCTAAGGTCACTACCAGTGCAAAGGCAAATAGGAACAATTACCCACACACTAAGTAAACATGTAGATAAGAATATTGGATGGGGTTCCCTTACTAGAGAAAGGAGGAGCAAGGCTGCAATATATTCCATAGCCTCAGATAGATAAAGAAAATCTAAAATGTTAACCCCCTAGTTTGACTTCGGGGGCTGGGAAATGGATATATGAACTAGAGAAAATGACAGGAGGAAATAAATTGGCCATAGGAGACATAAAGGGTCTATTGTCAGCTATTCCTGGAGAAAGGGCGGACAACAATTGAAGACGATCAAGATATGCTGGTGTGACAGCAAAAACACATCACATCATGGAGTGCCATTTAAAAAATTGTAGGGCTGATGTTTGGAGAGTACTGAGGGTGCAATACCCGACAGATCAGACATGGGTGCAATTATGACACGTAAGATGAAGGAAGATGAAGATCCAATTGCTTACATTCAGGGTATTCAGGATAAATGGCAGCTTACAATTTGCGAGCCATGGGAAAAAACGGTGGCATTATTTTATCATATTTCGTGTCAGGCGCTGCCTGCGCCAGTGCAGAAGCAGATGAAGAAACAGGTAGGGATGGAAGCAAAGCCATGGGTGGAAATACAGTTAACTTTTGTATATCATTGTCGACTGTTATAAGAGCAGAATAAGAAAAAGGAAGAGAATAGAACGATTAAGGAAGCCAAACTAGTTCATAAGAAATTGTCGAAGTTCACCATAGAAAGGGCAGTATTGGCAAGTGGAGAAGGAGTGGGCATGCAAGAAGTAGGGGAAACAGCACAGGTGAATAATGCATCACAGGTGGACCAAAGCGGGTATGGATTTTGGCCATGAGGTAGAGGTACAGGTTTCAGATGAAGGGGAAGCAGGTTTCAAAATAATCAAGCAGATTTCAGAACGCTCAAGGTGGGAATCAGAATACTCAGGAGGATATAATGGAGAAGTTGCCAGAGGGCCACCCCCAATATGTTGGAATTGTGGAATGACAGGGTACATTGCATGTGTATGTAGGAATCGAGGGAATACACAACAAATGGGCAATTCACGAGAGGGGTGACAGTTTACCCTCCGCCGTATAGAACACAGAGACAAGAGGGTTTTGCCCAGGATCACACATCCTATCAAATACAAGTTCTGCAAATACAACAAGCACAACAGCAGGGGGTGATGCTGATACACCCACCACATGTGCAATCGCAACAAGCACTTATGCAAATACAACAAAATGCAAACGCTGGACAGATACTGACACCTAGGATAGGAGGTGTCACAGTGGTAGGAGGGCATCTTTTTACGGTGACGGGAATGAATGTATATCCTCAATAGGACAGCTCACATGGTGACTTGATGTGTTCAGTACTATCTGTGACACCAGACCCCCAAGAGGAACCAACGGTTGATGTGACCATAGGAGGCAAATCGATTTATTTTCTTGTAGACACTGGAGCGACTCGCTCCTGTATCAGGGAAGGATAATATCCAATGTCAGGGATTGCCATGAATGCTCAAGGGTTCTCTGGAGCTACAAATTGAGTTCCTTTTACTGATAAGTTACCCGTCTCCGTAGGGGTATGCGACATGTCAGTCACCTTGTTATATTCACAAAAAACGCCAGTTAATATTCTGGGAAGGTATTTGATGACAAAACTTAACATGACAATTTCATTCACTGATCAGGGAATAGTGTGTTCCACCCCAGGGATACATTATTTAAACATAGGAGAGTACATACTGGCATTCACGGGACAAGTGGCCCTAGGAGGAGTCCCAGTAGATCCTGAGATTTGAATTTATGGAGTGAGCATTCTTTTAACATGGCTACCAGGTCTAGCAGGAAAGAATGTGAGAATACCCAATGAGTTTTATTCAGACCACAGATACCTATGGATGAGAAAGAAAAACAGATTATCCCTATAGAATTGGAAGCAGCTATAGTGCGAGGAGAAATAGCAACGCTTGAGGGAATGAATGACAAGGGAAGAGCATGGAGAACAGTGACAGCTCTGGAGGAGGGATACAGATTGACTGACATAACAGGCGAAGATTTGTACTGAGATGTACGTATCAATGATGAGGTAGTATTCTTTATGAGCATTACATATTGGATAAGGATTCAAAAAAGAGAAATCCCACAGTGAATGGCGTTAATGCAGAAAAAAAAACATTCTTTCAGGAAGACCTAGAAAAGGTGGCAAGTGTCCTATGGACTACAGGCCCCTATGATGTATGTTTATTGAAGGGAATAGGTGAGGTTAAAATAAAACTTAAACCAGGAGTGTTTTATCTCGAGCAAAACAATACCCAATGTCCCGAGAATCTGAGGAGGGCATATTTCAGACCATTTCAGCATTAATGAATCAGGGAATACTAGTGCCATCAGAAAAAAATAGAGTAGGCTTAAGAGATGGAAGAAGAATTTCAACAGTTGAAAAAAGCAATTAGTACAGCTCCAGTTTTAGGGATTCCCAATTGCAGCATGGAGTATTATTTGTATTCACAAACAAATGGGTCGGTCATGGCAGCAGTGCTTATACAAAGGACAACGGTGGGGTATAAGCCTCTCCAGTACAACATGTGTCCTTATTGGACAGGCTCAGTAAGGCACTACAACTCCCAGTGGCCATAGCGATCATAAAATGTGCAGCCCATACTAAACTAAACAGACTTTATTTCTCACGGATACAAAGCCGCAGACATAGAAGCCAAAAGAGTTACACATTCTCCAGATATTTCTAGTTTTGATACTTAAGATCCTATGGAAGTTCTGACTAGAAGCATGCTAGTGCTCAAAGGGTTTTATATTTTGTCTATTATGCAACTAATAGAAATTCAAGGAAGAGCTCCGCTAAATGAGCACGAGTTGTGGAAACAGAGGGAGTGTTCTTTATATCCTACTGAAGCATTATTTTTTTTAATTTATTTGCATTTTTAAAGTGCTCACACAGCCCGCGGGCATCGAGGCACTGTACTATGGGGACAGGAAAGCACTGGAAAGCCAGTTGCCTCAATTGCAGAAGACTGGCTTGTTCCCAATTTATTACATGTTGCACAATTCATGGTGAACTGCATCGCCTGTCAATGGTTTACTGCTGGGCATACACTGAGAACAATCAGAGGAGTAATACCTCGTCAAAATGGTCAGTTTCAACATTTACATTTTGACTATGTTGATATGCTGCAGACATGTAATGAGTACAGGTGGTGGTGGTGTGTCCCTTCTTTAGGTGGATTGAAAAGATTCCATGCACACACCCTGATGCCACTTGCGCAGCAATGTATTTTAGTATGCAAAGTTTTTCCAAGGTGGGGTGTGTGCAAACTAAGATACGATAATGGGCCACATTTTGTTGATGAGTTATTTGAACAGATAGGGCTTCTATTAAACATAAAACACATGTTGTCTTCTGCTTATCACCAGCAAGCAAACAGAATATGTGAGAGACTCAATGGCCTCCTCAAAGAGAGGATTGCCAAGATCAAATTGACATTAAAGAAGGGGTGGCTATATTGCCTACCGTTAGGCTTGTATGCCCTTCAGAACCAGCCAGGTTCCTACCACCACATCGCACCCACGAGTAAGTAACAGGGTGTTGTATGAAAATGCCTCTTATACCTCCATCTAGGGTTAGGGGTGTTGCACAGAGTGTAGCAAATACTCTTGGTGATGAAATGCACACTTATTTGACAAGTATGACTACCAGTATTTCTTTTATTTCAGATCAAGTCAAGCATAGATGGGAGAGGTCTAAGTATACAGAAGAGGACAATCCAGTGGCCAATCCAGTTGAACTATTGCCAATGCCAAAGTTATTTGTTGGAGATTTCATTTTGATAAAGAATTTTACCCGCAGATGACACGAGCCAAGATTCAACGGCCCGTTTCGCGTCAGAGAAGCATCTTCTTCTGCAGTGAAGGTATCCGGAAGACGAGCTTGGTTGCATCTGAGTGATGTGAAGGTTTATAAAGGAGAGACACGCCGTCCAACAGTTGCAGACCTGGAAGCAAGACAAGAAGAAGAATTTCTGCGTGTGCAGACTCGATCGATGACCAAGAGGAAGGACTGATATATATATTTTATTTTTATTTTATTTTTTATTTATTTGTGTTTAGCCAATTTAGGCTTTTACAAAAACAACAGTTTGTAGGCGAAAGTCTTTTTTGCGAAAGTCTCAGTCCAAAGGAGAACAAGCGAAGGTAGCAGAAAGCGGTTTGCGTTTCTATATGGGAACTTTTAGTCTTGCGTTAGTGAGTAAGGTCTTTGTTAATCGAATTGACCTTACACCAGGCGTACTCCAGGATCTTGGTTGCAGCTATAGTCCATCTGTTTTTGTCTCTAGAGATTAGCCGGGACCACCATGGTTCTTGTTCTCGAAGGTCAGAGTCCGAGAAGAGTTGGAGCAGGTACAACTTACGGGCCTCTCGGGTTGCAGGGCAGGACATCATCAGATGTTTTATGGATTCTACTTGGTTGCTACCCGGGCAGAGCCTGCATTCATTAGAGTTCGATTGGGACCATATATTCAGTATTTCTCCGGTCTGAATAAGGTTTAACCTGGCTCTCATGAAGGTGCCTCTTATTGCTTTGTTGGGGAAAATCTTGATAGAGGTCATGATTTCTTTTATTTTTTTATTGGACCGGTGGGAGGTGAGTCAACAATTTGTTCTTGGCTACTTACTCTAAAGTAGTTATCCAGTCCAATTCCTCCATTTTGGTTTTTATTTTTTGAGGGTTTGTGATCAAGTGCTCCTGGGTACAGACGATGGTAGTTAGCAAGGTTTTTTTCCTTTCCATCCAGGATTTGAGCAAGCTGTAGGTGCCATTGGCAGCCTCTTCTGCGATCATTTGGTACACTCGCGGGCTGTCAGGCATCAGAATCTTTCTGTAAAGTTGCATGCTGCTGTGCTCGACCATCACTGACAATGAGATTAGCCCAAGTTCTCACCAAATTGCTGCGATTTGTGTGGATTTAGGGAGGTTCAGAGCTGACCACCAGAAAAAGCCTTCAAATTTTGGCCCAATCGTCCATGGTATTCCAAGACAGGCCTCCATCCCATAGATTATTGAGGGGATTACCTTGGATTTGTACAACTTAACTGCCAGCATCAAAGAGAACCATCCGTACTGCCTGTCGATCGCCCTAGTTTGTGCGGCAAAATTTTGGATTTTCGACCGAAGGACTTGCTCCATCCGTGCATCGAGTTTGGAGGAATCAATTGTTATGCCCAGGTACTTTAAATGGGGGACTGTCTCGAGGTTCGTTTTCCCCAGAAACCAGCCTGGCTGTCTTATTTTCCTTTGTGCTTTTTCGAGGATCAAGATTTTGGTCTTACTTACGTTGATTTCTAAGTTGTTGTGAATCATGTACGCCATCGGATTATCTAGCTGCCTTTGGAGGCCAATTGGCATATGATCCAAAAGCGTCACATCATCGGTCTACAGTAGCTGAGACATTGGTGTTTTTCCAATTTTTGGAGGAAAAAAGCGGACTTTCTCTGCAGACTCCTTGTAGTCGCCAATGAATGCTATAAACAAGGCCGGAGCCAAAGGACAGCCTTGTTTGACGCCTCTGAATGTTGGAATTTCAGCCGAGAGTAAACCTTGGCGGCTCAGGCGTACTCTCATTTGTGTGTTCGTGTTAAGTGCCATTATCGGGGCTAAGATGGATTCGAGGCACTCCCAAAATGCAAGTTTCTCCCAAAGAATGTCTCGGTCGACCCTATCGAAAGCTTGAGTGATATATCTGTTTGTGATTAGCACGTATTCTCTTGGACTGGAATTCAGTGGACACTTCTTATATATTTTAACAGGAAGTGCAAAAGACTGGCAGTGAATTCCTTAGGCTGAACATACTTTTTAGAAAAATTATTTGTAAGAAAAAATAAACATTGCTTCGGCACCATGCCAAAACGTCAATTTCTGATTCGAAACTGAAAAAGAAACCAATATCCAGATTCATTTTTAGGAGCCTATTTGACACATACCACTGGTCAACAGTAGTACACATCAGCTTGTGGTTGCTATCTTTGTGTTTATCCTTCAATCTTATCCTACTCTTGTTAGAAAAGACGTTGATATTCTTACCTTTTTATTGGTCCCAAAAATGGCCCGGTGATAGGGAGGCTCCTGTCAAGTGAACCAAATATGGAAATAGAGTTGAACTTGAAGTTCCAGACATGGTAAGCGAATGCCCTCACTCCCATGCATTCTCAAAGACAAGGATACTTTGCAAGGTCAAGGACAAACACAATTTCATGGCAAAAGGCATGGGTGATGAGAGATGTAAGGCTAAATGGGTGGTGAGATAGTCTCATGTCCTATCTCCCTGAAACTGGGTCTGGGATTATGTACGTCCAAATGAACTGAATGTTCCAGACATGGCACAAGCGTGCCAACCAGTTATAGTCATCCATATAAAGAAGGACCTTATAGTTTGAAGACCAAAGAAAAATTGTGTATCTTATGTTTCTGAAATTACATGTTTTTAAGAAGTAGGCATAAATTGACCACCTGATAACGGGCAGTCAATAACAAATGTATAGAAATATATATCTAGATGGCTCCCTTAACCAATCCCAACCCATGATAGGTTTTTCATTATTTGCTGTGTAGTATGACGTCACTCTGATGCAGTTTTGATATAAAATCTATGTTTTTTGTGAAGAGCATTGAGAGACTGAACCTCCCTGTTTTAGATAATTGTTAATAAAACAGCACTTTGCCATCTTCCTGAGTTGGTTCGGTTATTTGGACTCGGAATTATTCTGGTGTGATCCCATCCATTCTATATGCACGTTCTGCAAGGGCCATAAGCTCACAGCATATGAAGAATGTAAGACTTTTCTCACAAACAAAGCCCCACCCCTTTATATGATATGACCAGTTGTCCAGTGATAGCCAGGACAGACTCTAAGAGTATCGACTGAATGGAGATCCTGCATCCCTCTTGCATGCATTGCATCTATATCCCCTTGTAGCACAACTCATATGATTTTGCAACACATCTGTGTCCCCAGTGAGAGTGGCAAATGCACTTTTAATAATTGATGAACACTTACTGAGACACACATCACATGCATATGAAGCTTGTACACTCACTGTACACAAGTGTGTATAAGCACTCACAGTACCTGTGTATATAAACTCACTGTACTTGCCAAACCTGTTGCTGTCTCTCTAGGATGATGAAGACCTAGTGGGATGCCCATGCAGATCTACCTAAAAATATCCTCTATCTGATACATCCACAGGCTCAAGGCCTGTCTGTCATTGATCCAGTCCTGGATGTCCAGTTCTTACCTGAAGCTCACCCTTCAAGACTGAATTCCTTCTGCTAACCAACAACACTGAAAACCCTGTCACCCAGACCTGGCTCTCTGCTCTGAACCTCGAGGGATTCACTCCCAATAGGCCCCCTGTGCTAAGTGTCTTGGGTTCAACATCGACAGACACCTCACGTTCTAACATCACATTGCAAGGAAGACACAAACAGCCTGGTACCAACGTTCTCTCCTGCAGAAAATCAAGCCCTTCATCCCAGAAAACACTTCAGATCCACTGTCCAAGCCTTGGTCCTCTAGCACCTGGATGGTGGCAATGCCATTTGGTAAGGCCTTCCGGTGACTGCCCTGGCAGCCCTGCCTGAAATGTGTCCTGCATGCTGCAGCAAGACTCATTCTCCGAATTCGACCACATCACCCAAGCCTTATCGAACTGCACTGTCTCCCACTGCAAACCTGTATCATCTTCAAATCTGGTTGCATCATCTAAAAGGCTGTCATCCTGAAGTCCCCAAGCTAGCTCACTAAGAAACTCAGCATCTCCAGAGGTCAGCGATCCACCAGACGTAAGGAAGTGTTCATACTTGAATTACGACAGTGCAGGTAGGAAAGAACCACAGGACAGGCCTTCTCTGTCTACGCTCCAAGACTCTGCAGCTGCCTCCCCATCAACATCTGGCTTGCTCCATCACTTCTACAGTTCAGGAAATATCTCAAGACCTTCCTCTTCAAGGAATGGCTCCTCCCTAACACCTAGGGCTACACACCCGGCACTCCCCTCCCTACCTGAGACTCAGTGATCTGCTCCTCACTGTCTTCCCCCATGATGCCAATTGCTCACCCTTCCCTGTTAACTCCCTGCTCCTTTTTTCTCTGATTCCCTCACTGTGTTCTTCCCCCTATGATTATAAAGTGCTCTGTTGCTTCCTGAAGCCAGGTACGTGCTCAATAAATACCCTAATAATACTAATAATATTATAAATGTGTCATCGACCGTTAATGAGGTTCACCTGGCAGCGGTGCAGGACCTTAAGAAACCAGTGACTTCTGCGCCATGTTTGCTCCAATTATGATAAATGCTGAGACTACCACATCTAGCCAACACTGCCCAAATATAAGTGGTTACAATGGCATGTATAGTGACATGTGTGTTGAGCCTGAGCCTTCTGACATCTGTTCAAAACATTTTCAGTTCACCACCAGTAAGAGACACATCCCTGCAGTATCTCACATGAACTTACATCTGCTTCACAAGATCCTGTATAGGAAAGCCCAGCTGGGAGTGCCCACAGAAGCCACCCCACAGCATAAAGACCTGCAAGTATTGGCACAATAATTCTCAGTTACCACCTCACTTTGTGATGGGGCAACCTTGAGAGCACACAAAATGGCCAGTGCATTATCTGAGCCATTACTCGATGGAAGCACTGCTTCTGCAGATTGCACACATGCCCATGCAGCCACGACTACCACTGCAGCAAGTGGCATGAGGAGCATATAGGCAGATGCATCACCCACAGGGTTCCTTGGTGTACAGGCACGAATATCAGCCATTGTGGAGAACATGGTATTGGGACATAATCAATGGAGGGCAACACTAGTGAAAATGCATTGGAGGAACATATTTCTATACAAATCCATGGTCCACAAGGCACACTTCCATCAGTCAAAGCCATCTGAAGCAGGTGCCCCACTTTCATGCCATGCACAAAGACCAGACAGCACATCATTGCATGGTGTATCCGATTAGTGCGAGATTTGGGGTCCATTTTGCAAATCCTGAATGATGTCACTCTTAGCTGCAGTCATTCATACAGCTACAAACTGAGGGCCCAAACGAGCTCTGTGAAGTGGTTGAAGACTAGAATGCAAGGATTGTGATCATCCAGGCAGATGTCATTTCCTCACAGAGGGACAGGGTGGGGATTCCGTTGTATGCAACCCTGTGTACTGCAGGGGACACACAGCCTGACATGGAGTCATTTTACACGCATTAGCATACTGGGCAGAAAGACTGTTTTTGTCAGGGCAGGGGCGTGGTGATGACTTGTGGCCACAATGCAGGGCCTGTAAGGCACAGTGTTGCACATGCAGAACAATCCTTATGGGAGGTCAAGGGGCTTTGGGAGACCTCCAATCTCTGGGAGGGTCTAAGTATGTTGATGTAGCACAGCATCAAAATCCAGGGAACCGAGGTGGGGACTGATTCTAGTGGATCCAGGGCCCCATGTATTGAACACTGTGTGCTATGCAGGTGAGTAGACTTTTTAATCACTGCACAAGGTGGTGTTATGAAGAGTGACTTGTTTTTTTTTGGCACGGGTGAGTGTTAGAGCCACGGGGGTTGTTAGTGTTAGGGGTCAGAGGGGTTATGGGGCTGGTGTTGAGTACAGTGTAGGTGGTGTGAGGGAAGCAGAGGTCAAGGGGCCATGTTTGGTTTATGGATGGGATTTTATTAATTATGCTGAACATGGACAATAGGGGTAGACATTTGCATTTGGTTGAAATACCTAGGGTCCCCTTTAACAGCAAACTGAAAATGCATCACTTCATCACTGCCACTGAAGCCAGGATCAACCTTCTGTATTCCATCACCACTCTGCCAAAATTGTTTTATATTGGACCGAGATAGATGCGAGAGATAGGGGATGGGAAAACAGGTGAGTGAAAACTGTCAAGGCATCACAGAGAAGCACCCACAAGAATGAAGCTATCTTGTCGCTTTTGTGCTATGTGGGATTCCCCATGAACCATACATGAACCAATACAGTATCATGTTCCTCAGATGAAGAGGCAGGGATGCCTTGTTCACTGACCTGTAAGAGTCCACCTGTCCACACCATTCTTGATGATGTTCAAGGGCGACCAGGTGTATACATAGTATGCAGGCCAACTCACCCAATGATTGTTAGCTGTTGCTAACCATCACTTGCTCATTCTCCAGCGAAATGCCTCACACCAGGAAGTCAGGAATTGGTGCACCATTGCTCGTCTTCCTTGTAGCCGTGAGGCAGGAGCAAGGGATCACTACTAACATGAGCAGCCATTGTGGCAAAAGGTTGTACGGGGGTTGGGAGTTACTGAGGTGCCTATGTTCAGTAAACAGGCTTGAGTGTGATGATGCTGCCACACAGGCAATGCTGTGCATAGGATATGTATGATATGATATGATGTGGCATTTGTAACGCGCCTATACACAAGTGTTTCAAGGCGCGACGAGGCAGGGGGGGGGATAAGGGGAGACAGACAACGATCCTACTAGGCCAGGTGTCATTCAGATCGCGCAAGTGCAAGGGTAGAGGGGACTGGGAAAAAGTGCAAGAGGAAGGGAGAGGGGGGAAAGAGCTGTACATGGTTAGTAGAATACAAGATAAATAATAGGGCCAGCTGGTGGCAAATGCTAGGAAAAGTGCAGGACATGGTTAGTAGAATACAAGATAAATAATAGGGCCAGCTGGTGGCAAGTGCAAGGTAAGTGCCGGGAGAAGGGGCTGTAGGATACAGAGACAGTCTGGTAGTGCAGGTAGGCAGTTGAGGGAAGAGTGGCTGGGCCAGGGTCAGAGATCAGAGAGTGGCCCAGTAGCAGATTCAGTCCAGGTTCAGTGTTTTTAGCAGGGGATAGAGGGAGAGAAAGCGGAGGCAAAGAGGAAGGTTTTGAGGTGCTTCCTGAACCAGAGATGGTTCTCCTCAAGTTTCAGGGAGGCAGGAAGGCTGTTCCAGAGGGAGGCCCCTGCTACGGAGAAAGATCTACCCCCAGCTCGTTGCTTGGAGAAGCAGCTGACCCTGAGGTAGTTGCAGGTGGAGGTATCTTGAGATTGGTGATTCTAGGCATCATTGCAGATACAACAGCCCGGCCGGTTTGGGCAGAGTGTTGAGAAGAGAATGGGGATACTAGGTTCCCTAGTAAAGGTGTGGAATGATGACTGCACCAAGAATTCTGGGAGTGCTATTCTAGAGTGCAGGGGCACAGAATATTGGAATGCCCGGGTACATATCATGGCTTGATGCTGGGGCTTGTTTCTTTTTATAGCATGGGATGCCCTTACAACCACCTCTGCAAGACCCACGTTTTCAAGGAATATCAACTCCTCAACACCTAAGCCATCACACTGCCCCCTGCGCCACCTGACTTGCTAGACGTCGTCCGCTCCCGACTCATGCCACCCTGTTCAGCTGTACCCCTTCTCTGTATCCTACCACCCCCCTGTATATCTCTTCAGTTACCTCTGAAAAGCACTCTGTTATGCATCTGTGTTGGTGTACACCTCTGTAAAGTGCTCCATTGCTACTCAAAGCCAGGTCTGCGCTCAATAAATACCATGACAATAATATCTCACCTGCCAATCTCCTCAGCTCAATTTTCCTCTCTCCCCCTTGATTTGATACCTCTCTTATCCTACCTTGAGCCCATCTGATTTATAGCCATAATGCTGTCAACTGCAGCAGGGCTCTCATCAGCTCGGGGGAGTGGCAACCTTTTGAAACCAAGCACAAGTGTCAATGAGCGGCATCAGTCAAAATAGTTTATACAGTAGTGAGCATGCAGGACTTGGGCATCTCAGTTTTTTCTCATTTGCTGATCAGCCCATCACAGCCCCTGCGCCCTTGGAGATCTAATACAGGAGGCCTGTTTGCAGACACACGGAAAGTCATACTGCAATTTCAGGATGTGCGATTCAAACTCAGAATACAAAAACAGAATGGCTACTTCTGCATGCTCACTGCCCCACTACAGCCTACACAAAGCGACATTATACTCTTGTCCAAGGGTGTCGGACAGAGAGCGAGGCACACACTTCTCAAATTCTTCTGAAACAAGACAGCCCTAGGATGCTAAAGGTTTGACACTTCTTAAATTCTTCTGAAACAAGACAGCCCTAGGATGCTAAAGGTTTGACAGCTTGAACAGCCATTTTAAGCTCATTTTTAAATTCTGAGTCTATTGGAATGAGTGCACATGGGTCATGCTTGCAAACATGTTAATGTTAGGGTGAGCATTGTGCAAAATTAAAGTAGACCATGCCCAGTGTATTTAGTTCATAAAGCATACAACCCTTTTATCATAGACAGTGGGGCTCATTACGACCTCGGCGGTAAGCATGCCGCTATTGGCGGCATGGCTGCTGCCGAAATCGCGTCCGGGTCCTCAGAATGAGGAATTACTGGCCCATTCCGAGTTCGGAAGTCCCGGTAATTCCTCCCTCCAAGGATCCAGACCCGGTCCTTGCCCATTCCCATTTCAGCCCTACAGGGCTGAAATGGGAATGGGAGAGGGAGCAAACAATGGGCCATTACGAGTTGGCCCGTTGTTTGCTCCCTCTTCCCCTCGCGGGACCCGGTAAGCACGCCTGGTTTCACCAGTTGTTGCTTCCTGGGTCCCGCGAGGGGACCTCGTAATGAGGCGGTACGGGCTGAATGGCGCCGGCACCTTTTATGGTGCCGTTCACCCCGTACCGCCAGGGTCATAATGAGGCCCATAGTTGTCAAATATAAATATCTGTGACCATTATTTCCTTCCCAAAATTCTCTTTGATTTTATGCAAAGCAGCCAGGAACCCTCATGTTCTATTTGTCACCTTCCCCTTTCTCATATGGCTATTTTGAAATACTACAACAGGAGCGTGCCAGCATGACCATCTTGGAATGATAACATTGTATCAGAAAATAATCTATATTGCTTTCCTCAAACTGCACTGAACAATTCCCTCTCACCAATGCTCAATGGGGGGACAATAAATATTGGTAATAAACAAGGGATGTTGAGGCAAAGGAGTCAATTGTCCCGGGTGCCCAGGCTCAGCACAGACCTTATTGACTAATAGAGTCAGGGTCTATCTGTTTGCTTTCCTGGAACACCTGGGGCCATTGCTCTTTTATCAATAACCCTGAATCCATGTCAGTTATGTGGAATGCTCAATTTATTTGCTTACAGGAGACCTGGCTAAGCTCGTTGATTGAGCTGAATGGGTATACATTGCTTTTTCGTTCATCCCTTTGTCCATCTAGGGGTTAGCCCAACGGAGAGCTGTGTATTGGAGATAAAGTAATGACAAACATCTCCGAGTACTGCTCAAGCAGAGTTTATCGAAACTTCTTATCTGCCCATATTAAGAAGTCTGGTTTGTGTCAGGAGCTGATTTTAATGGCTACACTGTATGATCTTCCAGGGGTTGATCTTAAGGCTGAATCAATAAACATTACGATTGAGAACTTCAGAAATTGTCACACCCAGTTTCCTAGGGGTTTTATCATTTTAACAGGAGATTTCAATGTAAATTGTGCTCTAAATTATCCATGTAAAGGAGGGGTTGCAGAGAAGGGTCAGTCACGGTTTTGGGCAAAGGCATGGTGGGGGGCACTAGAAGAGTTTGAGCTTACCCCACTACTGCCTAAGGAAGGGAAAGAACAATCCACCTGGCCAAATGGTCTCTATTGAAACCGTATAGACTTTATTTTTACCAATGCTCGATTTATTAGGAACAAGTCAGAGCTTGAGATAAGGCCTACTTCAGCTAGTGATCATGCTATGCTTCTGATGAATTGTAGAGAGGCCCAGCCTAACCCCAGAGACAGGTTGGTATGTAACCCCACAGTGAATGTCCATGTGAATAGACTACGTTGGACTGTTGGCACTATTGGGCAATGTAATATCTTATTTAGAAATTGTGTTCTGAAGAAGGATGAAATCATTGGTTATTGCAATGAGGACCTAGGAAAGCTTTATGCTCTTCTACGTCCCATGGACCATAGGTATAACCTTAAAAGGAACCATTCTTCCAAATTGGGTCGATGGTTTGACCCGGGAATAGCCAAAAAAAGAAAGAGTTACACATAGCTGTTCGTAGAATAAGGAGAAATGGCTGGCTAATGGGGAGGGGAAAAGCAGAAATGATAGCATGTAGCAGATTCAGTTACAAGAACTGGGTGAATGGGCACAGATTTTCAGTGAATAACAGGGGGTGGAAATTCATAAATTGTTTGATAAACACGCACGACTCAAAGAAATGCTGGCACTGTTTACATAGCCATGGGTTGGCTTGCCTGGCAAATGAGATTGTAGGCATCTCAGAGACACAGTGGGTCCTCTTTATAAGTAGTGTGTTTGGAGGGGAGGTCCAACATGACTCGATTGTGGAGCAAAGTTCCATGCGTAATACACTGGTTAGCACGCACATAAAGGAGACTGTTCTGGTGTCCAGTATAATTAAATCTAAGGCACTAGTGCCGCTGGCCGCCATGGCCGTGCAACCTGGTTTTGAAAGGTAACCCTTTACTGTGGTTTGCTCTCCTTTGCCAACTATATATCAGGTTTGTGAAACGAGGTGTATTCCTGGTACCTGGAAAGCCTCAAATGTTATTCCCGTCTTTAAAAAAGGTTTACACAATCAGACTTCCAACTATAGACTTTTAGCAATGCTGGATTGCAGCTCTAAGATATTTGCTAACCTTTTACTGGAGCTGCTATACGCATGGGTTGCAGAGAAAGGTCTGCTAAATCATAAGAAGACAGGCTTCAGGAAAGAGTGTGCGTCAACTCACTCAATCTGGACACACCTCACTTTGATTCCTGATATCCAGGGATGATGCTTTACCTGTGTTTCATCGAGTACAAGGTTGCATTCGATAGCGTAATAAGATCAAAGTTTTGGGAAATGGTGGCCCATTGAAATATAGACCCATCACTTCTGTATTTCATAAGGACTGTATGCAGTGAGACTCAAATTAGAGTAAGGCTTTCTCAAGAAGGGGATTTGTCGAGATATTTCTCTACCAATTGAGGATTGAAACAGGGATGCCTGTTAGCACTGTTTCATTTTAATTTATATATTTCCAAATTGCTCCTTGCACTGAATGACGTTAAGAACCACCCGCGGCGTTATGGCAGGGCAGGTTTACCATGCTTGCCACACGCAGAAGACACAGTAATCTTTGCCCTCCACTGCTATGCCAGTGACCTCAGTCTTAGTCCTAATCCTACTATGACCAAGATAATGCTATGTGGTAGGGGGGCCTATGGTGCTCCTTTGTTTGACTGGTGGCGGGGGCGTGTTAAGCTAGAACAGATCTGGGAATATAAATATTTGGGTATTTCCTTCAGACCTATTTTGTCATGACATTATTTGGCTGAAGGTACATCACATAAGGTCTGGTCGAAGTGGCTCACACTCAGAAGAATAATTGATGTACATGCCAGGCCACTCTATAGAGGGAAAAATTATTGCCTACCGGTCCTCAATTATACCAATAAGATTATATGACCTAGAGGTGTTTCCAAACATGGCGGTCGCTTGGTTGCCAAAGCTAGATGGACAAATATGACAGTCCCTTCTCAATCTTGCTGCTGGAGTCCCGGTGGAGCAATCAGGCTTGAACTGGGTCTCCTCTCTTTGAGGTCATTATGGTATCTTACGGCTAGTGCATTTTGGGCAAAGATCCATTATGGAGCCGTGGATGTGCACTCCCTACTGTGCCGTACTAACACCCCCTCTATGATGTTTTCTAAGAGTGTGTGGTTTAAAGACCTGGAGACAACGGTGAAGTCCTACCTGATGGAGACAGGGGCGTTTAGTCTTCCTGAATCTTGGCTGGATTTCCATCTTGCCAGGATACAGGAGGAGTCTCAGTTTCATGTTGCGTGCCAATCCTTATCTATTTTATCAGGCCTTTGGAGGTTTGTGACCTTCTCACACCAATCGTTCTATCTGGACCGTCTGAAGTCTTATCTGGTAAAATTCTGTTCACCAGCCTAATGCAGCTTCATCTTATCTGTCTGTTTACAGACTCGGCTGGTCTTAGAGTACATGGAGGCTTGGCTAAGAATCCCCTGTGGAGCCAGATTGTGCAGACCTTGTGCCAAGGAGATTGAAACCGCACAATACATTTGGACACAGCGTGAGACACTTAGTATGGCCTATGGTTAAGCGTACAATACATTTGTACTTACTACGCCGGATCAATTCTGGAGCTTAATTTTTTAGGCTCAGTCACTTGTGATAACGGCAGCTCCTTTTTATGTTTGGCAATTGATTACCAGCAGATTACCACTACCAAAACTGAATTAAGACGATTTATTATTTCCCAATTGGGAGAGAAGTATTTTATTCTATTTGAAATAATAGGGATTTTAATTAAATTAATGGTTTCAAGTAGAATATATTTATGTATTTATACACGGTTTAATGTTTTATGATCTGTGTTATAGTACAGTATAAAATGTCACTATTGTAACCAAACGCCATTAATAATACAAAAAAAGTAAGACAATTGCTATGTTGTTATTATGGCTACAGAATAAATTGGAAGTGACCCTTAGACATTGCTGCATTTAAAATAGAGCTAATTCACAATGTGAGAGCAATAATTAATGTCCTTTTTAATAGTTCCTTTGCTAAAAAAACATATGCCTCCTCCCCCTGCACGATATCTGTTTTTTCTCTGGTTGTGCTGCAGTCAGCTATGGATTGGGTGGCTGTAGCAAACACGAATGTGACAATGTGACTCCCGTCTGCAGACAGAGGCAGAAATAGGGAGAGGGAGAGAGAGCAAGCAAAGACAGAGAGAGAGGGAGACAGAGTAACCGAGACAGCAAGAGCGGTAAAGTAAGAGGGAGAGAGCTAATGGGCTAGTTAGAGGCAGAAAAGCAGTGTGAATTATAATAAAGGATACTGGCTGTTACAGAATGACCCTGTGGTAATTGTACACGAGTATACATATCTGGGGCTTAATATAAATGACCATCTCTCTGATGCACCATACTATGAAGATCTTAAGTAGAAAGTAAAATCTGTAACATCACAGGCATGTGTAATTATGGGCAAGTACGGAAAATTGTCCCTGCTACCCGCACTGCACTTTTATAAACAAAAGCCAATTCCATTATTACTATATGTTGCAGAAACTAGAACATGGAGAGACGGCACCTTTTGGACAAGACAAGAGGGATCCTATTGGAGAAGAGTATTAAAGCTGCTGCAAGGCCAACCCATGTCGTCTGTTAGACATGAGTTGGGCCTGGTATCCCTGAGCGTGGGATATAAATGAAAAATTGTTGCATTGTACCAGAAATGCTTGTTAGCATTGAATGATAAATCCATTATGCACGTGGTTGAAAATCATGTATTGAATCCATCAAGCAAACAGATGCACAAATGGCTAACAAAAGTTCAGCAGCTCTTGAAAGATGTGAACGTCTCTAACGATGTTTTAGAGATCAACCCAGATAGAGTTAAAAAGAACATGTACCAATGGGATTGGATCCTTAATAAAGAATGTTGCATAAAGTCAAGAGAATACAGGGACATAACTGTTCCACTAAAAAGTTGCATGGTGTAGAAACATACCTAATGAAGTTCCCTAGAGCCAGAGCAAGACATCAATATTTAAGATTTCGTCTGAATATATGGCACACCAAGGAACAATCCCGTAGGTGGAGCATTGAGAAAGATAGCGATACAACTTGTAGATTCTGAAAAGATGCACCGAGCATTGAAACACTGATACTTGTTAACTGAATGTAATTAACTAATCGTGCCAAGAAAAAAGTATTTTCATCACCTACTTGGCGATTATTGTCACTTAACACTTGACACAATGTGGGAGCTATTGATCTTTTGTAATCAAACATCTTTAGATCTGGCAGTGATACACTTTTTGAATGGACTGAACCTGGATAAACTAGAACATCATTAGTTAATGAAATGTGCACTGTGAAAATGAGTAATTTGATTACATTTGTATTGTGACAAAACAAACGATAATGTACTGTATTGTTGTGATGATAATTATGTAAACACAGTGAGTGAAAGACATTGCTCCTTTTAGATGTACATTTTGATTTGTATAAAATAATGATTTGTTCTTTTTGAAAGGTTGATTTTATCAGCCAATTCAAAAAAATAATAAAAAAAAAAGTATAATATCAATAGAGGCATATGTGATGGCATTATAGGGAAATAAATATACAAGATTGTGTAGTCTTGATGCCTAAAAATACTCAAAGTTGGATACAGATTTTCGATGCACTCTGGGATGGACCATGTCAGTTTCCAGTGGTCATTTGTTGATGCTAACACTACCCAATGATATATATGTATTTTCTGATTAATTACATCCCGTGAGTCTGCATTGAGAATAAAATTATATTATGCTTTACTGAAATACTAAACATTTTCTACATTAAGTACTGTTGAATACTTTTGTGGCGGTCTCAATTGTTTGGCATCTCAATAAGAATGCTGGGACCCTGTACATTAAATGATTCAAACAAACCAAACTCAATCCTTTTCTAACACCAATTGATCGGTGTTGTGTTTCCCACTACTAAAGGCTTTATTTCAGGTTTGGCAGTATATTCTGTGGAAACACTGCCAACGTCAGTAACCTTTTTTTGGCATTTGGTAACAGTCATTTCATGGTTAATTTGGTCTTCCAGAAATTAAAATGATTTCCCATTTTCAAGATTCACTGGACTCCATTGGCAAATGTGGTCTACATATTTGGTAATACTGCCTGCGTAACACTGCATCCATGAATGGTTTTGTGTGGAGTTTTTTTCCGAATATGGGTTTTAATCACATAATAGCGTGGAGCAGTAAAGGATGCAGGTGGCAGGTTCAAATGCACACTGATGCACTTCCGCATGTGGTGCATTATAAAATATTAATAATTCAATGTCAATGGGTGACTCAGACTTCCACTGTTCGTAGGCTAATAAATGAGCACAATTTAATTAGGGTAAAATAAATCCTATTTTTAAGCATAAGAGAGCGTTGAGGTTGTGGTGTGCAATAATTAGTAGCCCATACGTTTAGTATGAAAATAATAATAAAGTTAATATAAACAGTAATAATAACCATATTAATAATAGTAACAATCCTCATTATAATATAATTTGTATTCAGAAAATAATTATTAAAGCAGCATATTTACTGGGAAGTAATGGTTACAGCCTGATTTAACGTGCCTAAGATACACAAGGGCTTTTAAGGAGGGCTAAGAGGCATTATCCAAGGGATGCCCTGTCGCTGCTGTGATTATTGCCATTAGTACCCAGTCATAACGACTAGGATGCTCTTGGTTAAAAAAAAAAGGATTCCTGTGATGATTAGACCCTTGGAGGTAAGTGTACATTCATGGCAAAAAATGTGGCCAAAGAAAGATGGCCGCCATGGAAACAAGAAGGCAGTGTCGAAAAACAAGTCTTTTTTCTATATCCATGGCGTGGACATGGGATGGAGACACCAGGGGATATGGGAGGAGCATTGTGGGGGAAGGCTTTTTTGTTTTATTCAGGGAGATGTGGACAGGCTTCAATGAGAGAAAAGTGGGAGGTATTACACTGGCTGTTCATGCTAGGAACGTAGGTGTTTTATCAGCACATAATAGCTGCTTTCTGAGCATCTGGATTGACCAGAATGCACTGCAGGGGCTAGTATACACTGAAAGACATATTTTCTAAGAATATTTTGGCAAATATAAATGTTAATGTTGATAACATATTGGTTTGCTTGTATCCGCCATCCCAAACAATGAAGGGATGGCCCGTTAGATGATAGTGCCATTGTACAGAGAATTATATTTTTACAAAAGCATTCACTTTATAATGGCAAAATTATTGTTATTATGATGTCATGACTTAAACCAATGTTTATTCCAGACACTTTTATGTCTTTGCTGTATTGCATTCTACTCAACGTGTAATCAAATTCTTTCAGGTGCCACTTTTTGACGGATGTCAGCTGCACGCGCCTCCATAGGCCCGTGTAATGCCGGGTATCAGCGAAGAGACAGGCATTTTCTGCAAGAATTTAGTTGTCAAGTATCATTTCAGTGATAACAGGTTTTCTTTCCAACCTTTACATACAGATTGGTTCGATACACGGTGACAGCTTGTCCTTTTCAAATTTAATAACGAGATTTCACAGAGCTTCTTTCTCCACGTGGGGGAAATTACTCAAGTGGTGTGTGTGGTCGTCCATAAAAGTGGGCCGGCGCATTTCACTTTCAAACGCATAAACAGAAGGCTTCTCCTCCGAATGATAGCAAGGATGCCGAAGTGTCAGGAACTTTAAAATATTTAACTAAAATGAATTAGATTAGAACATTGGAATTTTGGGAGTTCCGTTGCAGGCAATGCAGTGGCAAAGAGTCAGAATGCAGCGTTGAGTTCCTCGGTCTGGGATGAGCTTTGCCTTTATCCGACCACCACCCAGCCTTCAGTGAGGGCTCAGGGATGTTACTGCATAAGTCTGCCCCACAACAAGGTACGTAACGTTATTAGTACCCAGGCTTTCAACCAGGATACGACTAGGTTTTTTGTAAACATTTTTATGGGCAATAGGCTTCATGCAAACCAAAATAGCCACACATGAAAAGGGCACGCAGCTGTTTCTATGATGCTTAATTGAGCGATAGGGAGGTGGAGCCATTCTGGCACCATTGGCAGACAAGTAAGTGATATAGCAGGGGTCAGTAATCCAGGGCGGTCATCAGCAGTGGGGGAAGGGGGCTCTAGGGCTCTGGAGTGACAAAAAAATATTGGCCAGCAGAAGTGACGTGGGAGGCAGACATGGAGTGAAGGCTGGTAATGAAGGATACAGCACACGTTCCTGCCTCCTAATTGATTAGCACAACTCTCATGGGTGACAATAATATGGCGTTAAGCCCCCGTTCCAAGGACAGGAACATGGGTTAAGGGCCCGACAGATCAGGTTATCAGCCTGAGTGAAGCGAGGGCGGATAATGAGGGCTCTTGGCCATTAATAAGTGACATCAATACGTCTTCTGTCCCAACATTCCAATGTTTTTCTTTTTTCATGGTTTTAAAAGGGACATTCTGCCCTCATTGGGTTGCATTGTTTAAGAGCAATACAGCCATCTTGCTTAGGCAATGTCCAGGTACTAACATCCATTGGTGCTGATTTAAGGACGTTGCTTTGCTCATCCCTATTAACTTGGCCCGTAGATCGTTACCTCTAGGTAATGGCCTTTGGAATGTCACATTATTGCTGCAAAAAGAACACTTTTTCATAAAGTATTTCTGCAATAAACCCCAAGGTGGGGGTAAATATCGCCTGATATAAAAAAGCCTCTGGCCCAAGTTACTACAGGCCCTAGAGCCATTGCCAAGTGGCAATGCCACTCAGCGAGGAGGTTATGGCTGTTAGCAATAGTGCTGGAAATGCGGGCGAGCAGTTTGAGCCGGATAAGCTGCTCCATTGGGGAATTATTGTCGCTGGATTGGATTTTCTACACAGTGCCACAGAGTGCAGGAGTGCAGTTTGAGCGGTTGGAGCAGCAGAGGGACGCGGGGAGATAGGCCCCACCTCCAACTTGCCTTTGCATGTACTATGACCCTCTTTTATCCACTGTGGCTGAAGTATAAGCTTCATGGTCACCACCCATATTTTGGATTGTGTTCCTTTTTAAGATCTATAAAATCCATTTTAGTGACTCTAGACGTGGACGGGGGCCAGCTGGGAGGCATGGGAGCAGCCAGAAGATGGTAAAACCTCTGCAGTATAGAAAATACTCCACTTGATACGGAAATAATGATGCAATTGGGTGAGGACCAATGATTTAAGGGATCCTGCATATATGGGGGTACATAAAGGAACCAGCAATGAGTAACTGTGGCGGCTATTGATTGCCTCATAAAAACAACAGGGGAAATTAAAGCTCACCGCAAGTGGTAATAGGGATGGGTACATTGACTAAGTCAAAAGGGGAATAATTATACAGAATATGTGCAGATCACATATACGAAGATCTGAAAAGGAAAAACCAAAAATACAACTGGAATAAACTGGAAAATAGAAGTGACTGCTAATAAGGTCGGTGCGACAAATGGCACTATCTCTAGCGTTAATTGCT
Source organism: Ambystoma mexicanum (assembly GCF_040938575.1). Classification (NCBI taxonomy): domain Eukaryota; kingdom Metazoa; phylum Chordata; class Amphibia; order Caudata; family Ambystomatidae; genus Ambystoma; species Ambystoma mexicanum. Next base: position 1,340,076,765 of record NC_090934.1, read on the forward strand.
TTTCTACTAAAATACATTTTTAGAATCTTGAGCAAATTCCTCCAGAAGGAGAATGTACATTTTGAGAGAGGCATAGGGTGCCATACAGCTTTTTGAGATAAAATGGTGATGCTTTTGAACAAATTATTGTCAACTTAATTTGACATTTTGCACGCGTCGCATTTTATTGAAATAAGGAATCGATCAATAATGATGCAATTATTTAAGTGTGATGAGCGTTGCTGTCTGTGTCTTCTGTAACAATTGTGTATAATAAAATACTGTTTTGCATTGATGTAATGTATAAAGGTTCGAATTTGTAATGGTAAGTACACAAGAAAAAAAAGCTGTTAGCACCCTAGCATGTTTCCTGGGGTGTCAATAGCTATTTTCTTTTAAGCTGTGAAATGGTGTGAAGGCCATTTCACAAGTTAGGAAAACTGCACAAAAAAGTGGTTGCCACGTGGAAAAGGAAAGAAGAGAACCTAGAGCTAGTCCCTTCTCCCTTTCCATGGCAATCAACAGTGCAGATGGGAAGAGTGACCGCAGTGGAATGAGGAAAGTAGTTATGCAGAGATGCCGAGATGAGCAGGTGAGCCGAGGAGAGGGGATTCACAACAGGGACGTCATTTAGGGGTCACCAGAGGTCGCAACTGCGACCCCTGAGGTCTCCCTTGCGAACTCTGAGGTCTCCCTGGCGACCCCTGTAAAAAAAAAATTATAATGCAAGCTCCTGGGTTCTTTACTTCTGTAGTGGCTGACTTTCTTGCTCAGGCCCTTTAAAAAAAAAAATAAGAACAGGAGTGCCACAAGTCTAACACTTTCAGCACTGACCCTAAATAAGAAAGAATAGGAATACCAAATAATGGGCCTCGTTACGACCCAGGCGATAACCATGGCGCTGTTAGCGCCATGGTTGCTGCCAGTATCTTACCGATTCCGCCATGGTGAATGGAGCAGTTATCCCCCCCTTTCTAAGGTTGGCAGGGGCGGTAATTCCCATTTTTGCCCCCATAGGGCTCATGGGAATGGGGAAGGCGGTAATAACGGTACCGCAAATTGCGTTACCGTTATTACCTCCAAAGTCCCTTTGCGGGTCCCGTCCTTAACGGCTGGTAAAACCAGCCGTTAAGGGAGGACCCCCAAAGGGACCTCGGAATAGGGCGGTACGGGATTACCGGCACCAGTGCCCTTGCCGGTACCGGTAATCCTTTACCGCCTGGGTCGTAATGAGGCCCAATGTGTTTTTCTGGATATCTATACACTAATTGCTAGACTCATTAAAGGTTTATTTCAGGCACACTCCAGGGGGTGAGTCACTGATTTAGTCTGTTCTTAAACACCTCAACTCAGTCTTTCATCCTTCTGAGGTCGATAAATGAGTACCGACACAGGTTGGATGATATCGGGTGTATATTTTTTCTATATAAAGCGCTTAAGCGTAAGTGCTATATAATAACACATCATTATCATTTGGTCATGGACGTCTGCTTGCATTCACAGTAATTTGATAATATGGGCCTATACACACTGATCTTAACGCTACGTATGGCAATCCATTCTTGCACGAAATGTACATCACATTATAGTGATATCGTAACCATTTTTTTCGTAGTGTACAATGCTATGTGATGCCACTTACTGTTTTGTCAACGGGTGAAAGGTTGCGATATCACTTTGGGGTTGGTCAAATGACATCACTCCCTGTGATGTCATCAGGGGGTCAAGGGTCATGTGATGTCACTTCCGCTACCCCTGGCATTTTGGTGAAATGACGTCCCTGATTCACAAGGGTATGTGTAGCGAAGGACAGCATAAAGCAAGGCAGTGACCTGGGAGGGAAGATGGGCAGGTACCAGGAGGTACCAGGAGGTAAAGCCTTCATTCCGAGCTCCCTGGTTGGCTGGGAGCATCATCCATGTTTGCTCTGAGGTGGTAATATGTGAAAACGTTGCAGAAGTGTTATTTGACAATTGAGTTGCTTGATCCGTCATTGGCATATGACGACGTTGACAAAGACATACTTTTATTTAGGTAGCAACATCTGGGTAGAGATCGTTGCTGTAGGTTATTAGACATGTTGATACTTTTCCTATCAGCAGGGTCAGTTCAGTTTACGTTCAGTTTAGGTTTGAGGCAGAACCCAGGCTTAAACAGGTCCGTTGACCGGGGGAAATAAGCTACAGGGTTTCATCCTGGTTACAGAATAAGGGCACTGGTGTAACAGGGGCCCCCACAGCCCCCACGGTGCAGGGAGCCCCACTAGCACATGTCCTGTGAGGGGGCCCCACTTGGAGAAAAAAATGAAAAAAATATTTTTTCTAAATCTTTTTTTTATTTTTTTTACATTTCTTTTTTAAATCACTGCCTACATAAAGACATTATTTCTGTAACAGAAATTATGTCTTTAAGAGGGCACAGTGACTACTTCTTTTTGAAGTCTGAGGTCTCCCCCACCCCTTGACATGGAAGACCCCAGGCTGGAGGCCTCCATGTCATGGGCTGTGGGAGCCCCATGACTTCAAAAAGAAATAGTTTATTTTTGAAGTCACTGTGCCTTCATAAAGAAATGATTTCCGTTATGGTTTGGTCCTTAACGTAAATAATTTCTTTATGAAGTCAGAGTGATTTTAAAAAGAAACAATTTCTTTTGGAAGTGATAGGGCCCCCCTCAACCCCATGACATGTGTGTGTGTGAGTGTATTGTGAAAGGGTGTACACTTAAATGTGTAGGTGGCTGCCTGTGTGAGTGTATAGTGAAAGGGTGCACACAAATGTATGGGTGACTGGGAGTGCATGTGTGTGTGTACAGTGAAAGGGTGCACAATTAAACGTATTGATGGGTGCCTGGGTGTGTGTGCCTGTATGGTGAAAAGGTGCACACTTAAATGTATGAATGGCTGCCTCGGTGTGCCTGCATGGTGAAAGAGTGCACACTTAAATGTTTGAATGGCTGGGTGTGCGTGCATGTATATTGTGAATGGCTTGTGTGCTTGTGTTCAAGGGCAAAATAAAACCTACATTTTGGGGGAATGATCCTTCAAATGTTGGGAGAGGCTCTAACTTCACAGGCGGTGCGGGACAGACAAACTTATTTGTGTGGGGGTATCTAACTTATTTACACATTTTAATGAGACTATTCTAGTGCAGCTTCAATGTTAGAAGTAGTTAACTCTCTCCTCTAAGTGTTAAAGCACCCACTTATGAACTGCTGTGAGAATGAATGGTCTGTTCCCTTTCTACCCTTCCAATCATTTCCCTGACATGAAAGTACTAAACACACATCACAATTTAACATTTGACATGTGAATGCAGGTACTAACAGTGAAATGCTTTACGTTAGTAATTGCTGGGCCCTTATTAACAGCGAAACCCAGGTGCCGTTTAAAATCTGTGTCCCATATTGTCGGGCAACTGCTCTGAAGGTCAGACAGGTTGAGTCAACATAGCCCAAAATGTCTCGGGGTGAGTGCTGAAGCCCAGTCAACTCAATATCATTAAGCTCCTACTTGTGTTTAATGCCTTAATTACATATTGGTAATTGTCATTACCCCTAGCCCTATTCTTCCTGGTCCCTGTACTGGGATGAGGTAGAGGTACATGGAGGTAATGCCTGACTTAGCTACCTGTATCTTCATTACTCTTAATCCCACTCTTCCTCATACCAGTACTTACCTATGAGGCAAGGAGCCTGAAACGTAAGCTCTGGGACAAGGAAAGGGGCGTGAAGGTAATTCTGGGCCAAGGAGCTGATTTTGGAGGTTGGGGTAGGGCATGGGAGGGAGAGGGGATGTGTGGGGGGCGAGATAGTGTGATAAATCATAATGGTTGTCCATGTCCAGGCTAACCAGGCATGATATGTGGTATTAGTGGCTAGAGATGCATTTTGGTGCAGCCAGTCTAGTTATTCCTCAGTTTGGTATGACTTTTTTTACCAGCACTTTTCTGATAAAGCAGTCCTGCTAAGTGTAATTACCTGCTAGACTGGCATTTGGGTGCTGCCAGTCTAGCCGTTTCTTACTGTGGCATTGTGTATTTTTTTGGGCATCTGTGCTAAAATGATATGATATCAAGTCTAGTATAACATGCCTGTACACATGTGTTTTTAGGCGTGACAAGCAAGGGAGGGAAGATAGAGGGACGACAAGACAAATGATCTTACTAGGCCTTGTGTCATTCAGATCGTGCAAGTGCGAAACACAAGGGAAAGGGAGGGGGTAAGTGCAAGGAAGAAGGGAGGGTAAAACAGGGCAATAATGCTCTGATTAAGTGCAGCCAGGGCAGTGCGGCTCTGGGTAGTTCAAAGAGAACAAGGGACTGTAGGGTTACAGTTACAGCCCATAAGTGCATGGTAGGCCAGAGGCAGTGCAAGGGTGACTGATCAAGAAAGAGCCTGAACTCCGTGAGACTCTGAGGGTAGCCAAGCAACCAGTCGGTACAGCAGACAGGTAGGTCAGTTACGTCAGCAGGGGAGGCAGAGAGCAAAAGCAAAGAAGAGGAACATTTTGAGCTGCTTCCGGAACATCAGGTGAAGTTTGAGAGTGTCAAGGAGGCAATTCCGGAGGGAGACATCTGCAGAGGAGAGAGATCTACACCCCACTTCTGCCTGGAGAAGTGTCTAGCCCTTAAAGAGTTGGAGGTAGCTGGGGGAAGGGCTTGAGAAAGAAGGTATTTTGGTTAGAGCGTTGGATGTAGTGCGGGCCCGACCCCAGAAATCCTTGTGGACAATGCAAAGGGTCTTGAACTTGATTCATGCAACCACCGGAAGCCAGTGGAGAGATTTTAGGGCTGGAGAGATATGATCCCTGGGCTTGTGGCCAAGGATAAGTCTCGCAGTCCTGATCTAGATTAGTTGCAGAGGGCGGAGAGTAAAGGAAGGCAGCTTGAGAAAGAGGCTGTTGCAGTAGTCCAGCCTAGAGATAAACAGGGCTCTGGAGACAGTGAACTTCTGGGGGAAAGTGAGAAAGGGAAGAGTCCCTTTGAGGAGGAGCTGCTGGTAGGTAGTGGGACTTCTTAGCGACGTACAAGATGCGAGGAGAGAAAAATAGAGTGGAGTTGAAGATGGCACAAAAGGTTTTCTGCCTCACAGGAAGGAAAAGGAAAAGGGCCCAAGGTGGTCGGCCTGAGTGAGAGAGGGAAAGCAGGTGCAGGTGTCCCAATGAGAAGAATCTCCATCTTAATGTCATTAAGGCAGAGATCGTTGGAGGCGCACCAATCCTGAATCACGGATATACAGGAATGAGCGAGAGATGAGAGGAGCCTGAAGGAAAGCTGAGTGCCATCCGCATGACACTGAAAATTAGAGGAGAAGGTAGAGATCAGGTGGGCCAAAGGGGCCCTGTAGAGGTTGAAAACCAGGGTGAGAGGATATAGCCCTGTGGAATGTCACAGGTACAGAGAGAGGTGGCAGAGAGAAAGGGACCAAGTTGGACCTGGGAGGGGCAGTCCAAGAGAAAGGAGGTCACCCACTCCAGGGCCTGATCCGTGATGCCCACGTTCTCCCGCAGTCGATTGATCAGGATGGCGTGGTTGACTGTTTCGAAAGTAGGGGAAAGATCAAGGAGGATTAGGACAGAAGGAATGCTGGAATCAAGGTTGGAGAGCAGATCTTCACGGGTGTTCAGGAGAGCAGTTTATGTGCCTCTGGCAGCTCTGAAGCCAGACTGATGGTCATGGAGACAACCAATAGATCATTGTGGAGAGTAAGCTGGGAGATGGCCAGCTTTTTTCCAAGAGTTTGCCCAGGAAAGTGCTGATGGAGATTGGACGATAGTTTGCCGGACAGGTAGCATTGGCAGGCGGCTTCTTGAGGAGTGGGTGCACAAGGGAGTGCTTATGGGGAGAGGGCAACATTCCAGTGGTGAAAGAGTGATTACAGAAATCGGCCAAGGCTGCAGCGAGGGTGTCAATGTGGTCCTTGATAGTTCTGGAGGAGCACGGGAGAACCTGTTTGGACAACACTTTCATGGATCGGACTTGTCTAGAGACATTGTTAGGTGTTGTCAGAGAGAAATATGAGAAAGGAGGAGAGGTAGAGATGGCCAAAGGGTGGGTGGACGATAGAGGAAGAGGGAGAGGAAAAGGAGGTAGTGGACAGGATGTTCTGAGTTTTAGCAGAGAAGTGAGAGGCCAGAGCCATGCAGAGGGCCTGGGAGGGAACAGGACATTTGGAGACCGCAACTGGATTGACCAGTTCCGTGCAGATTTTAAAGTGTATGGCCATGATGTTAGAGGCCGCAGAGACCCGTGCTTCAATGTGTGCTCTCCTATTAATAAGTGTTATTGCTTCGACTTGCATTTTTGTGCAACCAGTCTAGGTATGTCTAAATATGGCCGGGCATGCTTTACTGTAATGTTATTATGTGTCTACACTGGTGTACATTGTGCAGCCAGTGGGACATATTTTCAATGTGGCATGGCATTTTTAATAGCAAGGCATTAATTTTCCTGTGCACTGTTGGTGACTTGCATGTATTGGATTGATGTTACCCTACAAAAAAATTGCAAACACTCTGGCTTTTTAACCAATTTTTCTCAGAAAGTGTGCTGTATATTGCATTAAAACACATATTTATATCTTTCTGCTAGACAGTGTGAGGCATACCCCTTCAGCAGCGCGTTCATGCATATTGTGCAAGCGTGATAATCTAGGCCGGCTCAGAGTGTAGCACGACCTGTGATTTGTTGCTGAGTTGGGGGGGCCCTCAGCATGGCTCGCAGGTGGGCCCCCACATTTTGTGTTACACTACTGAATAAGAGGGAGATACCACCCATGCACAGATTGACAGCACTGTCCCAAAGCATCTCTGTATGGGGTCCCCACTGATCTCTGATCAGGTAGAACCCCCTATATATGTTGTGGCATTTGAATGCACCATATTTGTTGTGCTCTAAACATTCTGGCTCAGAGGTCTCGGGGGTCATGCCATTGAGTAGAAAGATGGTGAGAAGGGGTCAATTGAAGATTGGGATAGTGGGGCCTTGCATAGTGAATTAATTCAGTCTATGTGTGATGAAAAAAAGGCAGCTGTGGGAAGCAGGACGACCATCCCCTCACTATTTCCACCCCCTGACAGCACAGCAGTCAACTCTTCTTCCAGCCCATCTGTTGACTTCTGTTTAGTGACCATGGACTGGCACTGCAAACACACGTAGCATTATATATGGGGAAAAAACCAACACTCACCTAATAAAATTGGGCACAACTTGTATAACAGTTACCATTTCAGTTTCTGCACAAGTGTTTAGTTCAGTTTTCATGTTTCGGAATTCCACATAAAAAGAAACATAAATCCCAGAATTCACAGGACCCAAGATCTAAAACAGACAATTTGTATAGTATGCTCCACCCCCCTAAAACAATTAGGCGTTCCTTTACAGTACACGTTAGAAACATGTACTGCATCATCAAAACGCAGCCCAGATCAAATCCTATCTAACATACGGTGTAAGAAATCTCTCTGGCGGAGTAGACTAGCATATCTTGTATCCAGCCCCTCCGTTTAGGGTGAAACATTTCTTTCTGAGCTACGATCCGGAGTAAATAAAGCCATTTCATGTTTTATTCCAAGGTCGGAGGTAAATAGCCCAGCACACATAGCAACAGAATTCTCAGTACAGTGAGAGCAGTAATCATATCAGTCGTCTGTAAAATGTCTCCAAAAGCATGGTTGCCAACATGACCCATTCCAATCTGTAGGTGTTTGTCCAGTCCTGGTATTATTCTTTACACTCTGGGACGAGTAGTTCTGCTTTCCCCATTATACAACTCAGACTACAAGTCCCAGAATGCAACCGAACAACCAGGACCGGATAAGTGCCTGCAGATTGGAATGCATCATGTTGGCAACTATGAAAACGCTAAACACACGTTTTGATTGTTAAAGCAGTTGAGGTTGGATGTTAAGAGTGTGCATAAAAGCGTCCATTTCCACTTTGGCAGTGGAGAGCAACAAAAGGCTGCGAGCTATTCGTTTTTGTGTGAAGCGCAGATTTAAATCTTTCACATCACGTTGCAGGATTTCTCTGGCCACTGATGAGTTGTCAAGGCACGTTTCAAGGAGGCTGCTCATGAGGGCCACCATCACATGTGCTTGTTAGGAGAGCAGTTGATATATAATCCATCGAGACAATGGAAGAGAAGGCGAAATCTGTGGGTGTTTCATGTATGTGTAACCTGTATTTGGGTAACCTGTATTTCAGTTGTATGAATCCAAAGCAATCAATGTGGCATTAGTTAGAACGTAGTACGGTTTCGAAATTCATCAATTCTTTCATGATTTCCAGTAAATAAGCAAATGTATTGTTCATTTTAAGAGATGGTTTCTTCCATAGCCAAAGTTTCAAGAATGTTTTTTTCTCCATAATAGCATTACTGCTTTCTGTGATGTGATCACTGTAGGCTGATCAACCAAAGAGGACTGGGGAACTCTGGGTGCAGTGAGAGCTACCCGTCTGGAGATGTGACTTCTGGTGGTGGTAAGTGGGAGGTGCTCCTGAGCTTCTCCGCTCCTTCCAAGGCTGGCAGCAGAGACAATTTGTCTCCTGCAGAATGCAGACAGAGAATCTGTAGCTAAGTATATAGCCCAAATCAAATACACAGGCATTTGTACAGGAGCCAGTTCCCCACAAACTTCTAAAGTGGATCAATAAGTCAGGCAGTAGCCATGGCACTTCTGCCTGACCGTAATACGGTGGGAAAATTACCTGAAATAGTACAGTTTTTCCCTAGTCTGGAGTTATGGTGAGGAGAGAGTGTGCCTGTCAGCATGCACAATTTCACGTACCTGGTGAGAGATTTGAAAAGGTAACACAGAAGATAGTGGCAGTAGACGGTGCCGCCCACGTCGCCTACCATGAAGAACAACGGGAAGGGTAGCAGGAGTCACGACTAAAGCCAAGGACAAAAAAAACAAGAGGAAACAAACCTGGTCAGCTTGATCTTGCAGAAGACAGGATAGACATATAGTGCAGAATCTGGATCCTGGGATGACTTGACAAAGACCCAGGACTAGCATACAAAGAAGCCAGAAACCGACTGGAGGTGGCACACAGGGAGGAGGTGACCACAAGGTAGGGATTTCATGAAACAGGCACCAGGAAGGGAGAACAACAAGGAAGAACACAGAAGAAGCGAAGAAACTGGGGAAACGTCGGCGCAGGAACTGCTAACCTGAGCTATTGCGACGTGGTGATCGCAGGGTTGAATGCCCGTTTAAACATTGCATCTCCATGATTGAGAAAGGCTCCATCTTGGATAATGTCATCTAAGTGGCTATGCATTACTGTTGATGCACCCTTTAAACAATTGATGGCGAGTTACCTTAGCAATTTTGATGTATGCTGTTATGGGGCCGCACAAATTGGATATTTGTTTGCATTAAGGCTGTCCAATAACTTGACACTAAATGAAAAGCAATTCTGTGATGCTCTGAATCAATGTTAATTTTGTTACAATTCACATGTTCTTGTCATACACTCATCCATTCATTCAGCCATTCATTTTGCTGTATTTCCTCTATAATAGAAATGAATCAATTGTGCATTTGTTTGTATTCCCTCAACACGTGTTTCCCCATTATTTATAATGGTTATTCAGGAGGGGTTTCAACATTTTTCTCTGAACGTTTGAAACAAGAGACATAAAATAAATGAATTAATTTGCTGCACTTAGTAAGTAATTTAGTGCTAATGCGTGTGGTGTACTCATTCTTACAAACAAATTATAACATTATGGATTGTGCATAATCTTGAAACCACTCACTTTTTTACTCCTTGTACTATGTATGTACTAAGATTTGAATTACAGATCGTATCACTTTTGCAAATTTAGTTGTTTGTCTATTTCGTGGCTACTATAGGTTAATGAAATGTGTATTTTGAAGATTTATTCTATCTCTAGTTTCCATTATCTTAATATAACAATGGTCTGCCAGTGGTTTCTTACCTTTCTTTCTTGCGTACTTAATATTGTCATCCTTTTGGTTCTTTGAGTTTGCATCGTCGGCATGATAACTGATTAGCTAATTCAAAGATGGCCACTATTTATGCATGACGTGGTGATACAGACACGTTACTTATCGTGTACTGACCTCATCACGTGTTGGTAACTATCTTGTATTGAGATTGCTTTCTGTCCGGAGAATACATATTCTTACGTGCACCTAATCCTATACTAATTTTCTGTACTTGCTTTCCCATTAACTGATGTACATGTCTCCACTATTACATGATCTGCCAGTTTCACAATTCATTCGAATTATTCTGGTGCTTACAATGATCAATGAAATCATAATATATAGTGATGTTGATTGAAAAACAAAAATTCAATATGAACATTAAATGATGCGTGTCATCTTTTCTCCTACATCTGAGCATATTTTCATACATATATTACACATATCATCTTTTCTCCTACATCTGGGCATATTTTCATGGATATATTGCATATGAACATATGGTATATACATTACTTTGATTCATTTGTTACAGGAAGTGACCCATTTCTGTGTCAAAGTTTGATCCTGTGGCACAACAGTCCATAAGGCAAATCCAGATGACCTCTCGTTGTCTTAATCATTTTTCTCTATTTCCACCTCTTGGTGGTGTGTGTATATGTTCCAATCCAAAATATTTAATGTCATCAATTTGATCTTATGTATGTTCTTGCTGAAAATGCTGTCCCAATGGATATCTTAAGTCTTGTTTTTTGATTGTCCTTATGTGTTCTGCAATTCTGAATTTGAGGGGGCGTATTGTGCTCCCAATATAGATCTTTCAACATAGGCAATTGATGGCATAGACTACATATTTAGTGTTACAGTTTATAAAGTCTTTGATCTGATCTTTGATCTGATATTCTTGGCCATTTGGCATCATAATCTTTGTTTTCCCATTATACGAGTATGTGCATAATGCACACTTTCCCCATTAATAGTTTCCTGTTAGTTTGGTCAATTGCCACAATTGAGTTCTCCCGTGTGTCTTCTTGTTTTTTTACAAATGTGAAGGACACAATATTTGCTTGAGGATTTAAGCTCTAAGGAAGGTGATGCATGCAGTGTCATCCAAGTGTGGCGCTAAATCTGTGTATAGTAGTAATAAAGGCCAATGTCTTATCAATATTTTTTGTCAGAACTTTGATTCTGAACTATAGGTTGTGATAAACCTAAGTTTCTGGTTCCCAATGGTTGATTTTTGTTTGGGATTATTTTGTAATAATTCTGTCCTGGTTCTATATTTGGTTTTGTTGTATGCTTCAAAGAGATGTTTGCTTTCATATCCACTTTGTTTGAATGTTTGTATTGCTATTGTCACATGCTTCTCCAATTCTTGATTTTGAGTACAGTTGCGCTTGATCCTAAGAAACTCACCATATGGTATTTTGTTGGTGATGTGTTGAGGATGATTACTCCTTGCATGCAAAATGCTATTGCCAGATGCAGGTTTGATATAGAGGGTTGACTGTATTTGATTGTTTTCTATATATAGCTCTAAATCTGAAAAGTAAAACCTTTCTTTGCTTTTTTCCATAGTTAGTATCAGGTTGTATTGGTTGTAGTTTAGGTATTCGAGATATTCTGATACCGATTTCTTACTACCTTTCCAAAATGTCATCTATGAATCTTTCCCAATGTATGATATGATTTTCCTGCGTAAATGTCGGGTGTTGCCACTCATGTTCAAGTTCACAGTAGCCCATGTAAAGGTTTGTATATGAGGGGCAAATTTGGCAACCATTGCCTTTCCTTGCTTTTGTCTGTAGATTTCATTGTTGAACACACACATATTGTTTTTTAATGTGAAATTGAGCATTTTAAGGATCATATGATTTGTTCTAAATATGAAATGGATCTGGTTTTCAAAAAATGATACATCCTGTCTATTCCTTTAGTATTTAGTATACTTGTATACAATGATGTGACATTAAACGTCACCAATCTGTAATCTGGCTCCCAATTGATTAGTTCAAGCTGCTGTATTATGTGTTTTGTATCTTGTATAAAGGAGGCTAGCCCTGATGCCAATGGTTGCAGATGTCTGTCTCTGTATTCTGATATTGATTCAGTTACTGATCCTATTGCATTAATTATTGGTCTACTAGGAGGTAGTTTGTCATAATCTTGGGCATGAAGTATATGGTGGCACAAATGGGGTGAGGGTTTCTCATATAATCATGTTAATCATCTGTAAGTAATCCTTCATCGTGCCAATGTGTGCTCATATTTTTCCATTCTTCTATAAGGGTTGGCAATGGATTCACTTTCAATTTTTCATAACATTCATCATTGTTCAAGTGTACTTGTACCATTTTGATACAGTGTTCTGTATTTAGAAGTACTATTTTGCTGGCTGTGTCTGCTTGTTTTACAGTTATTCCTTCATTGGAACTAAGTTCTTTAATTGCTTTTCTCTCCAAGTAAGTTACATTTTTGTTTAATTGATGTTGGTTTACTTTCACCCAAATATTTTTTCCTCAAATCTTGTAAAACAGTTTTATGGAAAATGTGAACCACATTATCTGTGGCTAATTGAGGATAGAATTTCGATTTAGGCTTCAATTTTGATGATTCTGACAATCCTGTATTTAAATAAAGATCTGATGCAAATGTTTCTAGTGTATGAGTATCTTCCATTTCCTGAATATTTAGTAAATTCACTATATCTAGCGAATGTGAAATGGTTAATTCTGATGGAATGTCAATTTCATCTGTTGGTTTTTTATATGGTGTCAATGCAAAAATAAATGTAAGTTTTAATATTCTGCTGAATTTGTAAAAATGTACATTTGTTTGAAAATAATCCACATGATTTTAAGGGCTGAAGGTCAGGCCTTTATTGACGGCTGATGTCAATTCCGGGGTTAATTCCTTATCTGTTATGTTTAATATGAGGTCCTCTTTTGTTGATCATTTTTGGATCTTGTAAGCATGCCTTGAATTGTGCCGTTGTCTGATGATGTTGCAACTCCCCCTGCAGCCCCTCTTGGATGGCCACCGTTTGCGGTGGGATATTGTGATGTTGAGCTCCTTGGATTTTGAGATGGTTGGTATGAAGGATATGTTCTCGATTGCCTTAACTTTTGGTATTCTTCTAAAAAAGAATATGTCGGTACTGTTTCTGATGTGATTTCATTTGTTACTTGTGGGATTTCAGTTTCTCCTTCACTGGCTGATTCTACTTCTGATGATGGTGGCGATGCTACTGATAGTAAAGATTTGTTTGGTGCTGGTTTACTCGGTGGTCTGATTTGTTTGCTTGATTACTTTCTTTGAAATGCATAGACTCTCTTGAATTTATAGTCCATTTAATCTCTACGGAACTTTTGTTGTTTCTTTATTTTTAATTAGTTTTCATATTTTGTCAAATAGTTGTCCAGGATCTGATCATTCTTAAATGTTGCTTCCGGTAGATTAAGCTGTTCTATTGCTGTTTTGATTATGTCAATTTCTTGGATTAAAGTATCATGTGCCTTTTTTGTGTTGGTGATGATTCTTTGGATCATTTCTTTAGATGTTGTAACTAACAATTCTTCCACATCTTTCAGATATTCAATTTCATCTTCCTCAAATGAGGGGTATATGCAGATCCTCAGACCTCTAGGGATTCTGTCAACTTGTAAATATTTTTCCAGTGTAGTGACCTCCCACCATCGGTATAACTCTTTCTTGAATAAATATTCTAATTGTTCAGTTTCTTCAATGATTTTGTGTTACTGTCAAATTTTGTTGTTGTTTGTGTCTGAATTCCTGAGAATAATTGTTCTGCCTCTTGTTCTCTCAATTTTAATTGTTTATTCATTATATTATCTCCTTTCATTTGTTTATTGATGATTTATTCTTTTCTTTTTGTTTATATCTAAGACTCTGCCTCTGTTGCATTGAGTTTAATGTAATACTGTTGATGCAGCCTTTAAACAACTGATGGCGAGTTACCTTAGTAATTTTTAGGTATGCTGTTATGGGCACGCACAAATTGGATACTTGTTTGCATTAAAGCTGCCCAACAGCTTGATACTAAACAAAAACAATTTACAGGTATCCCAGATTGTGTGCTCCAATCTTGATTTATTTGCAACTTTCAATTGTGGCTAGGCAAGGTAGTCAGCTTGGAGAGGAGTTTGGTATTGTTTTGTTGGCATATTTTTTGGGGTGAGCATTCGAACAGAACAGAGAGCGCAATCTCAAACATTGCCATAGAGACCCGTGCAGCGGTCTTCGTTGCATGACAGTGCCCTCAAGGGTAGTAAATGGGCACAAGGGTTCAATGTTAATCAAGGACAGGGGAAACCAGGAAGGGACATGCCAGTCAAGAAGAATCTTAATTGCTGAAATCATGCTATTACTTACAGTGTAAAAACAGCCAGTTTCTATTAGATTGGCAAGTGATAGGATGACATTCCTGGGAGCTGATGTTGCAAAGAAAGTCAAAAACAGGAAAGAGAGTGACAATTGGGTGCTAGAGCAAGGAAAGCAGGATCTGGAGAAAGAAGGGCAAAAAGAAGAAAAGGGGAAATATTGTAGCTGGAGGAGAGCAAGAGTATGAGGAGATGGAAAGGACCAGGAGGAGGAGAGAAAGGTCCAAAGACAAAACCCTTCATTGGCCTCACTAAAAGGGCGAACGTGAAAGATAGAGGGTGCCAAGAAACAGGTGGTAAAACTAATGCAGCCAGGGGAGGATAGAAGCCATGCAACAAAGGCAGGAAAGTTTGCAAGCCTTTTGGACCTGAGCCCAAAAGTTAGAACCCATATAGAATGGGATAGTCAACCCAGTTAAGGCATCAATGCCTGCCTGAATTCTCCCAGGCAGGAACGGGGAGTCAAAGAATGCTCTAGGGTATGAAAGGGAACAACACATCTGCCTATTCTAGACCCCTAAGGACATGAGGGGTCCAACAACCATGAAAAGCTACCTGCCATCCCATAAGGTGTCAGAACCAAGACAGATGCCTTATTACGATCAGGTGTGAAGGTGGTCAATTAATTCTGGCAGTTCAGATTATTTTCTATGATAGTCAACTCTGGAGCATTAACAGTTTTTCACATCTGAAGAAATGCAAGCTCTGTAACAAATAATCTTTAATATCAGGGAAAACAAATCTCTGTCTCGGAGTTCCAAAGGCATATTCAAAACACAATGATGACCATTAGACGGAATATGCTGTGGATTGTATGGCTGATGAGGAGACTACCACCATCAAGAAAGGATTTGCAGACCAACAGCATCACAAAGGAAGAGGCAGATCCAGTAGCTTGGCCTGTGCAGTAAATACCAAAGGCTCTTCAAGGTCCGGTGAGCCACCTCTCTGAAAAGCAGCTTCAAGGAACAGCAACATGCGAACCACAGCTACATCAAACCCTTCCTTCTTGTCCATTCAGGTTCAAGACCCTCGTCGCCACTTGTAGTGTTGTGGTTCACAGGTGTATTAGGAAGCACGCTGGAGTCAGGTATATACAAATATGAAGTCTCTTTATTGTTGAAGGGTTAGGATAGGAGTTATGGAGCTATTGTAAGTACATCCTTTCATGTAGCTCTCCCATCCTGTCTGTCACCAACTGTCACTGCTGGAACCTTGAGAGAACATTAGGTTCCAGCCCAGGTAACATTCTGTGGCTTGTATTGATATACCAATGCAAGCCCCATGCTACACATACGCAGAGTTAACTGAGATAAAGTGGACATCCTGAGACAACGACCCTTCTCTGTCAAGAGCAAAAGGCCACTGTTTGGAAAAACTTCACAATAGGTAGCCAATAGCCAAAGGTTTGCACCTGCACTTCGTGCAAGGAGACTGTGTGCCGAAGGGAAGGCGGTGTCCAGGTTGGGTTACTCATCACTGCAGGCTCAGATGATGCAAACCCGTACACGCATTTGGGGATATCAACAGCAGGCTGCCTCTCCCCTGTGAGTACCATCCACAGTCCTGCAGCAAGACATAACATTACGCAAGCACCATGTGCTACCCCAACACCAAACCCTTTCACAATACCCCAATTCTGCATCCCTAGTCACACAAGCTTCACCAGAAACCCCCATCCAGAATGCAGCAACCCAACGTTTTAACCAGGATGATCTGTCTCTCTTCTTTCTCACTCTTATTCGCTCAGTAACATAACAGGAACAAACATACATCTTACATTTCTTGGTCATGTGTTTCAACTTCTGTCTGATATGAGTCTCGCTTTTAGGTGTGGGTCCTTTCATTTAGGGTTGTCCAACTCCAGGCCTCGAGGGACAGGCACATGTTAGATTTTCAGAATACTGCTCATTAATATTCATGAGATAAATTGGAATGCAATGATTTTCAATGTATGTACATTTTTTTCTCATGAATATTAATCAGGGATAGTCGGAAAACACGCCAGGATTCCAACTAGCGAGGCCAGGAGGTGGACAGCTCTGAACATCTCTTCTAGAGTTACTGGCTCCCCTGATTGGGAAAACTAAGTAATTCCCTCACTTTAGTAATAGGTAACAATAGCACAGATACTTCCATTATTGTGTTATATGACTCATGCAAAGGTGAGGAGGTACCTTAATCTTGGATAGGACCTACATGGGGTTGAGCACAGACAATCAGCTCCCATTTTAACTGGTCCAACAGAATATGGTGCCTGGAAACACTTGTGTATAGATGCCATACAAATGTTCAATAAATAAATATGAAATTCATTGGAAAACTGCAGGTGCACCAATGCTTGCCATGTCACCAGTGTGATGACACACTGGAATTTTAATCTAGACAGCCCAAAATATATAGGTGGGCAGAGCAATGACTGACTACAGCAACAGTTTCAGCTGGGCATTGGCTTATGCATACCAAGCCTCCATTCAGTTGCAGATGCTGACCAAGGTCCGTTCTCTTCTGCAGCCTTTTAAGGAGGTCACAGAGCACACTGGCCTATTTGCTGCACAGGTTAGCGAGGCGCTACCACGGAGCATTCCAACATTGGAAAAGATCATTACTTGCTTTGTTAGGCATTAGCAAACAAAAAAAGGCAAGATCATGTTCTTTCTGGCCTCATTCCTCAAACCACCTGTAAAAGCAAACTGTCAGACCCCCAGTGGCATTCCAGTGAGAAGAACTGTCCCCGTGGTCGACATGTACAAGGATGCACAGATCAGGCACTTGGACGCATAATTGCAGCAAGAGTGGAATTATCAAGGCCGCAGAACATCCCCTGTGCAGAATACTCAAATCCAGCTAACACAACATCGGTGATTATCTCTCCCTGCCCAATGACAAGGGAATCACTTCCACACCATGGGTGGAAGGGCCCCTGGGACAAACATGTTCCCCGGCCCTGGCATGCTCAATGTGTCATTGTCCAGAACAAAGTGCTACGAGATCCTCTACAGGAAAAAATGGCAGCTGCATACATCCTTGACATGGGCCAGCTGGGCAGACATGGTGATTCTATACAGTGTGTTGGCTAGGCAGGCGGTCCCTGTAGTGACAACTATTTGCCTCATTGGAAATTAAAAGTCTTAGCTGACCCCATCTAAACAGAGAGAGCGAGAGGTTGTAGTGATTTAGGCTCAGAACACAGGTGACACCTCTCTGTGGAACACATCAAGCAATTGAAATGCATGTAAATGAACCAACACCACATATTACCTGACTACAGGAAGAAAACACTGATACAACCTGGAGGACAAGACACAGAGGAGTTTGAGAAGGAGGATCAAAGTCTCATGACTGATGCTGTTCACTACTGGAGTGCCGCTCAGATAAAACAGGGTATCAGGTAATATTGTCCCCATATATAATGTCACCATATGTATAGTCGCCGGGAATCAGCATAGGCGACATTATATATCGGGACAATTTATTTATTTATTTTATTTATTGCATTTATTACACACCCACACCCTAAGGTATCACGGCGAGGTTACAGACAGCTTGGTAATAATTGGTCAGGAAAAACCTTTAACATATAAACATATACAAATATATACACCATGTAAGCATTGATAGAGACGGATTACAATGATCCTTTCTATAACAAGCGTACAGCATTATTTACAGATTGTTAGACGATCCTCTGCACACCAGTTCGCTACACATCAGAACACTGCTCACATATCTCCACCATCCCCTCCCACGGTTCCAGGCTCAGGTGATTCGGTTAACCCAAAGAACCGGAAACCCCGTACCAGCTTTGGTGTACGGGCTCGATTGCAGCCCTTTCTGCATTGGCAATTGCCTTGGAGAGCGTATGGCAGAAGGGGCGGTGTTACGTCACCACGTCGGTCACGTGATCCAGAGTCACGTGTCCTTGTTGGACGTCACATGATCCAGAGACGTCACATGACTCCCAGACACACAGTATAAAGGTCTGAGAGACAGAACACTCATTGCTTCTCAGCTGGCTTCAGACCCTGTTTGGCGTTACTACTTGCTCCTTGCTATCTTGATCACGGAACTCTACCTCGGACTCCCTCGGACACCCCTTTTGTACCTTTGCTTGGAACTGTTGACCTGTTGCCGGATTTTGGACTTCACCTCGACTTGCCTTTGGATCATCCCTGGTTACCTTGCTGAACTTCTACGCCCTTTCCCTTTTTGGGATTCAAGTCAAGCCCTCTCTCCTACAGGTGGCTAGCCCTTCATCCACGCTAACCTGCGCTTCTACCATTCCAGGGACCGCCGCATCAACTGAACCTCGAGCCTCTCTACTAGGTTACCTGGGTTACCCTTACACCAGATAGGTAAGACATTTTAGATCCTTTTGTTTATCTGACTGTGTTGTGATTGCCTGGTACTTAACCCCGTTCCTTCTCGACAGCAGCATCGGTGTTCCAGAGGCTCCGTGGATCTGGGAAGACATCTCCCACCTGTGGCCTCAAAGGTCGCACAGCGGGTTTCTATTAAGTTCCCCTGTGCGTCACTTGGGGACAGAGGACTCATCGGTCTACACGACACTCAAGTCAGAACAGACTGAGAAGCCGTATAGTCGTGTTTGACGATGCAGGGATCCACGGAAGAACCCATAGCTGCTTTAGTCCAGGCAATTACAATATTAAGGGCAGATATGGCAGCCGCGAACACAGTGATCCACCAAAGGTTGGATTCCATACAAAGTGTTCAGCATTCCCTTCCTGCAGACCCTGAGTTTGGAGATGCCAGCTCCTTCACTACACCCCCTCCCTTGGCTACTTCTACAGTCCCGACTCCAATGATCCTCCCATCTCCTTCCCCCCTGGCTGCTCCGGAACGCTATCAAGGTGACCCCAAGAAATTCAGAACCTTTGTTAATCAGTGCAAGTTACACTTCTTATGCAGACCTTTGGCTTTTCCTACTTCCACTACTAAAGCCGCCTTTGCCCTCTCCCATTTAGCCGGAATGGCTGCCGCTTGGGCTAATCCCCTGCTAGAGAATAATAGCCCAGTCCTTTACGACTTTGATTTGTTGGTTCTAGAAATGTCTCGAGTATTCGATACTCGACACAAGGCGCAGTCCAGGGATTTGGAGTTTTTGGAACTGACTCAGGGTAGAAGGACTTTGATAGAATACATCACCCGTTTCAATCAGCTAGTTGCAGAAACATCATGGCCAGAAAACAAGCGGGCGGTGGTCTTTTATAGGGGGTTGAGTAACCCCATGAAAGATGCTTTATCAGTGATCCCTTCTATGCCTACTCAATATCAGGAATTGGTTGATCTCGTCTTGCAGGTAGATGCACGACGATCAGAGCGTAGAGCTGAGTTGGGGGTCTCTTCCCATCCTACTCTTGCTAGTACTCCTGCTTCCAGTACAGAAGAACCTATGCAAGTGGGAGGTTTACGTAGTCCTATCACAACATCAGAGAGGGAACGTAGAAGGGTGGACAATGCATGCTTTTATTGTGGCACCACTGGACATATTGTGAAAGAGTGTCCTCGACGTCCCAAGAAGGGCCAGGATTTTCGGATGGCTCGACCTTAGATCCGGAGAACAGGTCGAGTGTCCCGTCATCATCTCCGGGTACCTCTCTTGCCTTTGCTCGTGTCCAACCCGTCTCTGTAAAGGCTACTCTATGTCCCTCTACAGGCCTTCTTCATGCAGTCAATATTATCATTGATTCAGGTGCCACTGGTAATTACATAGATATCGATTTGGCCCATTCCCTCAACCTACCTTTAGTGGTAAAAACACGACCGGAACATGTCCAAGCCGTAGACGGCTCTGCATTGGTTTCTGGTCCTGTTAGACACCAAACTGCACCCCTCTTGTTGAACATACAAGAAACACACACAGAAACCATATGTTTTGATTTAATTACCACACCCCAATTTGGTATCATACTAGGTATTCCATGGTTACGTGAACATAACCCACTGATCAATTGGCAGTCAGGCACTGTACTCTTCGAGTCCGAAGTCTGTCAGAATTACTGTCTCCCGGTCCATCAAGCCTCTGACACACCTTCTCGGGCCTTAGGAGCATTAGCTCAACTCACTGTTGATGATCCAGAGATTGTTCATTCGCATACTGTTGGGGGGTTGGTGTCTGGGATTCCTCCTGAGTACAATGCATTCGAATCGGTTTTCGATCGGGGCTCTTCCGAGGTACTTCCTCCACATAGACCATATGACTGCCCAATCGAATTACTTTCTGATTCCGCTATCCCTTCGGGCAGGATCTATTCTTTGTCCCCTTCGGAGGAACAAGCATTGAAAGAGTATGTACAGAATGCCTTACGTTTAGGACACATCCGTCCCTCCACTTCACCAGCAGCAAGTCCCATATTCTTTGTACCCAAGAAGGAGGGGGATTTACGCCCTTGTGTGGATTATCGGCGTCTTAACGCTATCACAAAAAAGGATAGATATCCAATCCCGTTAATCACCCCACTTCTGGACCATTTAACTCATGCTTCCGTTTTCACCAAGCTTGACCTACGTGGCGCATACAATTTAGTACGCGTTCGCGAGGGAGACGAGTGGAAAACGGCTTTCTGTACTCGTTACGGCTTGTACGAGTATTTAGTCATGCCTTTTGGCCTATGTAACGCCCCAGCCACATTCCAACGATTCATGAATGACATATTCAGGGATATTCTGGACGTTTACATGGTTGTGTATTTGGACGACATCTTAATCTTTTCTCGTGATCTTGATAACCATGTAAAGCATGTACGAGAAGTACTATCCCGTTTGAGAGAACATTCCTTATTTGCCAAACCTGAGAAATGTCAGTTCCATAAAACTTCTGTTGAGTTTCTGGGTTTCCATATCACCCCTGGGGCGTTATCCATGAACGAATCTAAGGTCAAAGCAGTATTAGATTGGCCAGTACCCCAAACACTCAAGTCCTTGCAGGCCTTTTTGGGATTCGCTAACTTTTATAGACGTTTCATTTCTTCTTTTTCCACAATTGTTGCGCCGCTCACGGCTCTGACTAGTCCTCAGGTACCCTACCACTGGCACGGGGAACATCAGGAGGCTTTTGAGGCTCTGAAAACTGCTTTCACTACCGCACCGGTACTCCAGCACCCCAATCCTGATCTTCCGTTCATAGTAGAGGCAGATGCCTCTTCTTTTGCTCTTGGTGCGGTATTGTCACAAACGTGTCCTACAACAGGCAAATTACATCCAGTGGCATACCATTCCCGTAAGTTCTCTAGTACGGAGACTCATTACACTATTACGGAGAAAGAACTCTTGGCTGTCATGGATGCCTTTCGTGTTTGGCGCCATCATCTTCTGGGGGCCAAACATCCCATCACGGTTTACTCAGATCACCGGAATTTGCAGGATCTGGCCTCATTGAAGTGCATTAATAGCAGACAGGTCCGATGGCATCTTTTCTTTTCCTCTTTTGATTTTCGTATCATGCATCGTCCTGGCACTGCACATGGAAAAGCAGACGCCTTGTCACGTTCCCCAGGGGGGGTCGTGTTGCCAACCTTTCCTGACACTGTTCTCGGAAAGAGTCATGTGATTTGTCTTTGTACACCTTCATTGTCGTTATTAGACTCGGTCCGATCTTGGACTAGCAATCACTCCGACCAGTTGCGAGAATGGGACCCCGTGTTTTCTGATGGGTTGCCTTTCGTACATGAACGTCTATTCCTTCCCACACCTGACACTCGTAATCTGGCCCTTGAGTGGTCTCATGATGCCCCTTTTAATGCCCATCCCGGTCAAGAGCGCACTTTAGATCTTCTCAAGCGCTGGTGTTGGTGGCCCTCTATGAGGCGCGATGTAGACTGCTATGTCAATTCATGTGCAGTGTGTGCTCAGGCTAAACATCGGAGAGGCCGACCGGTTGGGTTGCTACTTCCACTTCCAGTTCCTCCCAGGCCTTGGCATACACTGACTATGGATTTCGTTACCGATCTCCCCAAATCACGAGGCTTTGACTCCATCTGGGTAGTGGTGGACACGTTTACAAAAATGGCTCGTTTTGTCCCTTGTAAAGGTATTCCTTCGGCCCCGGTCTTGGCGGACTTGTTTTTTGAACATGTGTTCATGTTATTCGGCCTCCCTTCGGTCATTATATCCGATCGAGGATCACAGTTCACCTCTCGGTTTTGGAGGTCGTTGACTAAATTGTTGGGCATTGATACCAGGTATTCTTCGGCATATCATCCTGAGACCGATGGGCAGACCGAAAGGACGAATCAATCTATGGAGCAGTATCTTCGCTGCCTTATATTGCAACATCAGACCTCCTGGTTGGCCGCTTTGCGGCTTGCTGAGTTCGCGTACAATAACGCGGCTCATTCAGCTACAGGTTATTCTCCTTTCTATGCCCTCTACGGCCAACATCCCAAGGTCTTGCCAGTCCCGGATGCTTCTGGTTCTTCGAATCCTGCGGCCACGACGTGTCTTAGGGATCTGTCTGCTGTACATGCTAGTACTGTGGTGCATCTCACGGAAGCGAAGACTGCCATGAAGGCCCGTGTGGATGGCAAACGTCTGGCTGCTCCCCCTCTGGTGGTGGGTTCTAGGGTCTGGTTGTCGTCACGTCACCTTCGCCTAGTGGGTTGCCGGAAACTGCTACCTCGTTTTGTCGGCCCGTATGTGGTCTCACAGGTAGTGAATCCGGTGGCTTTTCGTCTGGTGCTTCCTAGTTCTTGGCGTATCCATCCTGTCTTCCATGTGTCCCTCCTCAAGCCTTGCCCCGATTCTGTCCGCCTTCGTACCCCTGTTGCACCGGTGTCCCTGTCCTCTCCTGATGTCTTTGAGGTGTCGGCCATTTTAGGGTCCCGGTGGTTTAGGGGTAGGCTCCAATATCTGGTGGATTGGAAGGGTTACGGCCCGGAGGAGCGTTCATGGGTTTCCGCCTTGGATCTGAACGCCCCTCGGCTGGTGACCCGCTTCCATAAGGATCATCCGTCCAGCCCACGGGGTCGTGGGCCGTTGGGGGGGGGCAATGTTAGACGATCCTCTGCACACCAGTTCGCTACACATCTCAACACTGCTCACATATCTCCACCATCCCCTCCCACGGTTCCAGGCTCAGGTGATTCGGTTAACCCAAAGAACCGGAAACCCCGTACCAGCTTTGGTGTACGGGCTCGATTGCAGCCCTTTCTGCATTGGCAATTGCCTTGGAGAGCGTATGGCAGAAGGGGCGGTGTTACGTCACCACGTCGGTCACGTGATCCAGAGTCACGTGTCCTTGTTGGACGTCACATGATCCAGAGACGTCACATGACTCCCAGACACACAGTATAAAGGTCTGAGAGACAGAACACTCATTGCTTCTCAGCTGGCTTCAGACCCTGTTTGGCGTTACTACTTGCTCCTTGCTATCTTGATCACGGAACTCTACCTCGGACTCCCTCGGACACCCCTTTTGTACCTTTGCTTGGAACTGTTGACCTGTTGCCGGATTTTGGACTTCACCTCGACTTGCCTTTGGATCATCCCTGGTTACCTTGCTGAACTTCTACGCCCTTTCCCTTTTTGGGATTCAAGTCAAGCCCTCTCTCCTACAGGTGGCTAGCCCTTCATCCACGCTAACCTGCGGTTCTACCATTCCAGGGACCGCCGCATCAACTGAACCTCGAGCCTCTCTACTAGGTTACCTGGGTTACCCTTACACCAGATAGGTAAGACATTTTAGATCCTTTTGTTTATCTGACTGTGTTGTGATTGCCTGGTACTTAACCCCGTTCCTTCTCGACAGCAGCATCGGTGTTCCAGAGGCTCCGTGGATCTGGGAAGACATCTCCCACCTGTGGCCTCAAAGGTCGCACAGCGGGTTTCTATTAAGTTCCCCTGTGCGTCACTTGGGGACAGAGGACTCATCGGTCTACACGACACTCAAGTCAGAACACAGATTCTGGGACTGCGACTTCATTGGTATTGGTTGAATAGCCACGTTTTTGCAGTTTTTTAAAGCCAAGGAAGGATTCCTCTTTTTGATGTTGTGCAGGTGCGAATTCCAATGTTTTGGGGATAGGCACTGCAAGCTACTACCCCCAGCTCTGGTAATTCTGTAGCGGGGAGTTGCTATAAGTAGGTGATTATTGGATCTTAAAGATCTAGTGGATTATTTTTTAGCTATGGCATTGTTCAGGTAGGTGGGTGCTTTTTTGTGGTAGCATTTGAAGGCGATGTATAGTGTTTTAAAGCTCATTCTGGCTTTGATAGGTAGTTAGTGGGTATCTCTCCTTGTCTTGGAGATATGAATTGTTTTTAATTATTCCTAATGCAGATCGTAATGCTTTATTTTGTATTAGTTGTAATTTATTGAGGTGGTGTTGGAGGTTCAAAGTAGAAGCATGTTGCAATAATCGAGCTTTGATAAAATCAAAGCTCTGGCCGGGGTGATGTAGTTGGTCGGTGCCAGGAATTGGCGACTTAGGGCAATTAATTTGGCGGTGTAGGAGGTGGATAATGAGAGTTTGCTTCTATGTTTGGACATTGTGATGTTAGCGTCAAGGTAAACTCTTAAGGTTTTTACTTGCTTGAGTACGGGTATTGTCGTGCCGTCAATGTTAATGACTGAGTAATCTGGGTGGAGAGAACTTATTTTGGATTGGGAGCCCACAATGAAGATCTCTGTATTCTCATCGTTGAGACAGAGGCTATTCAGGGCAATCCAGTTTTGTATTATGGCACAGATTTTTTTGATGGTCAGTGTGTCTTGGGTGTAATTACCTGAGAGAGGTATAATGATCTGGGTGTCATCTGCAAAGTTGGTTTAGATGACACCCAAGTCATCTAATGCTGAGAAGAGAAGCTTTGTGTATGCATTATAGAGAGTTGGTGAGAGGCATGGCCTTTGGGGTACTCCAATGGGACTGAGATGGGGTCTGCAGCTTCTTTACCTATAGAGACTCTGGATGTTTGTTCGGCTAGAAAGGATTTCACCCACGTGGTAGCACCATTGGAGAAATTGAAATCTTTAGCTAAGGTGGAGCACAGTTTTTTGTGATCCACAAGATCAAACGCTGCGTATAAGTCCAGCAGAAGGAGAATGTAGTGTTTACCTGAGTCCCTGATGGTATCCATCTGGATTTTCAAATCAAGGAGGGCCGTTTCTGTGCTGTGGTTAGGCCTAAAACCAGATTTCCTGGTTCCAAGGAGCTGGTTATGTTCCAAATGGGCTTGGACTTGTGTATAGGCTATTTTTTCTAAGATTTTGAGCAAAAATGGGACTGTCGTTATTGGCTGGTATTTTGTGGGCACGGTGGGATCTTTCTTTAGGTTTTTTTAGGAGAGGGGTGAGCCACGCTTCTTTAATGCTGACTGGGACCAAGTTAGAGTTTGAAGGATCAATTAACAAAATTGGTTATAATAGGTGTGAGGGTATGGGTGCATGATTTGACTACTTGTGCTGGGACAGAGCCTCCTTTGCAATTTGAGGCTTTGAGTCTAGTAATAGTGTCAAGCACTAATTCTTGAGTGACTGGGGTGAAATAAGAGTGGGTTGGTATTCTCTTTGGATTTCATGAAGGGGTTCCTGGTAACAGGTTTATCAGCTAGTAGTTGCCTTTTTGATATTATTTTGTTTTTCAGAAGAACAATTTTAGCGGCTAGGGCATCTTGAATGGTGGTACACCATTCTTTACTGGAGTTGGCAGGGGCTGAGGCTGGGGTGGGGTTTTCCAGTTCTCTCAGGATTGAGAAAAGTTCTTTGGAGTCTGATGCCGCGTTTCGAGTATTGTATACATTGGCTATATGGGTGATGATGGCAGTTTTGTAGATTTTGTTTGCCGACAGGAAGGCAATTTCAGACTCAGTGGTGGGATGTCTTTTATGGGCATGTTCAAGAGCACGTTTGGTTCTCCTTAGTAATACTAGGTCTTTGTTGAACCAAAAACAGCTGTGTTTATCGGGGCACTGCATTTTGGTCGTTAGTGGCGCTACAGCATTGATGGTGGAGGTGAGACATTTATGGTACTAGTCTGCAAGGGTACAGGGGTTGTCACTGGAAATTGATATAGTGTCAAGCGATTTACTAAGTTTGGGGGCAAAATGAGCAGGTGTGAGCTTCCGCATGTTTCTGGTTTTGTACGTGTTGTTACATTAGTTTTGAGAGGGCCTGGTACTTCGGAGAAGAGAGTGAACTTGATGCTGTGGTGGTCACTCCAGTCTAGGGGTGAGGTGGAATCAATGGTTATGGCCATGTTGAGGGAGAGGATCCAATCTAGTGTTCTCCCTTTAATGTGGGTGCGAGCATTCACCAGTTGTGTGAAGTTCATATCCTGTGTGTACGTGAAAGTGTAGGGCTTCTGCTTTGGGATCTTGGCTGTCATTAAATCCTAGATTCATGTCTCCAAGGATAATGCATTTGGTTTTGGGTTTGATGAGTGGAGCTAATAACAAAGGAATGTCTACTTCAGGATGGCTGTTGGATTTAGTTGATCTGTTGACCAACACAAGGTTAATCGTAGTTTTATCATTGGTGGCAAATTTAACTAGTAATAGTTCATACCCTGAAATGCTTTCAATGGGACAGGCTCTTAATTTCAGTATTGTCTTAGCTATGATAGCTACAC